>NC_066585.1:350260536-352660536 GCF_024323335.1 Lathyrus oleraceus | reverse complement strand
ATGGCATTTCCCACCAATGACGCTAAAGTGGTGGTGACATTTTTGAAGAAGAATATCTTTTTGAGATTCTGGGTGCCAAGAGCACTTATTAGCGATGAAGGCACTCATGTTTTGAACAAATGGATGGAAAATCTGCTAAAGAAGTATAATGTTAAAACTAGATCGCTACTCCGTATCACCCTCAAACGAGTGGCCAGGTCGAAGTGTCCAACAGGCAGATAAAGCAAATATTGGAAGGGACAACTGGTGCTCTTGTTCAACTCCAGATTAAAGTTGGACACTTCGACCTGGCCACTCGTTTCCAAGGGACAACTGGTGCTCTTGTTCAACTCCAGATTAAAGCTTTCTCCAGGAAAGTTGAAATCCAGGTGATCGGGTCTGTTTATGGTTCATAAAGTGTTTCCCCATGGAGCTATTGAACTGAAAAATCCAAATAATGGGGATACCTTCAAGGTAAACGAACAAAGGTTGAAACACTACTATAAGGGACATGAAAGTGGTCTGATTGATAATGTTCGTCTCCAAGGATGAGGGAGACGATCGTCGAGTCATGTGATGTTAAACGCAGCGCTTCGTAGGAGGCAACCCATGCGGTTTTATTCTAACTATTTCCATGTTTGGTGTGTTTACAGGTTTATTCGTAGGTTCACAGTTACATCGCATAGTGTAGAAGAGAAGGGTTGAGTTAAACTCATATAAGATTGTCGGAACCAGAGAACAGGGTAATAACCAAAAATAGTGGGAAAATCGGAAAAAAATTGGGAAAACAGGGCCCTGACACGGGTGCCCGTGTCACTTGACACGGCCCGTGTCACCTGACATGGCCCGTGTCAAGCAAGCAAGGAAAAGCAAAAAAAAATGCAGTAGGATGATAGGGCCGCCCGTGTCAGATCTATTGAAGGAGCCATCAAATTACAGTGGCCTGACACGGCCACCCGTGTCAGGCCCAATGGCCATATTTTTCAAATTTTGTCTTTTTGTGCTTTTGTGGACCCCACGCGAATTTTCCACCACTTAAACATATTTTACCCTTAATCTACCAATAAAATCTTATTTTCTTTCACACACTCTCTCTCTCTCTCTCATTTTCACATCATCCCTCTCCTGCCTCATTTGTTCTTAACCTTCCTCCATAACTACACCACCTTAAAGCTCCCAACTTTGGCACCTTACTCTGTCCAAATTGCCAGCACCCTTCACAAAAGTTGCTCTACTCGCCATCCCTTATAAGGTTACGGTAATCTTTTTTCTGTTTTCCATACTTTTTTTTGGTGATAAATTGTGTTACAGGAATCAAAAAAAATGTCGCCGAAAGGAATCTCCAAAGGGAAGCAAACAGATGCGGAATCATCCCGTCCACGGAAACGGACAATCCGTCATTCGAACTCACATGATATCATCTTTGACAACCCGGAGCATGAACGGAGGTACGCATCTCAAGTCAAACGGAAAATCACTCTGACAAGGTACCTTTGCTCCGATACTTTATTTCAATTAGGAATGTCTGAAGAATTGGATAGGATGTTCCATGTTCTCGGAATGCTTGAGTTTGTGCATTGTGAAGCGCCAACATTTGAGCGTATCACTTTAGAATTCTTGAGCACAATATAGTTCAAGCTGAAAAAAGGTTGGACGGGTACAACGATGTACTTTGGAGGAACAATGTCTTTCAGGTTATACAATGTCGACCACGAGTTGAGAGTGGAGCAGCTGGGTGAAATTCTTCGCCTACCCCTTTATGGCCCCGGAGCCGTACCAGATAGTTTTGATGCTAAGACTTTCTGGTTGGCCATCACGGAACGATCAGACTATGTGACTAAAGGGGCGAAGGCATCGGGCATTCAAAATCCCTGTTTCAGGTATGTCCAAAAGGTGTTGGCTTTCACACTTTTTGGTAGGGGTTATTGCACAGATGTAGCCACCTAGAGGGAACTGTTCTTTTTGTTTGCCATGGCAAACCGAGTAGCTGTGAGCGTTGCAGTATTTGCTACGGATTATCTGGGTCGCATGGGGAGAGCAGCCTAATGGGGAATCTCCATAGGGGGCATCATCACTCAGATTACCCACCATTTTGGATATGACCCTGCTGCACTTAATGAGACACCGGTGGTAGGTAAGCACAAACTGGACATGAACGCATTAGTCCAACAAGGTATGATTTCACAAGTTTCTGATTATTATGCCTTAATGAGTTCGGGTCAGTTTATTATTGCTCTTCCTGACCCTGCATAAATTTGCATTTCCAACACGGACAATTGGCTATATGAGAGTGTCGTCCAAGATGATATAGACGAGCACAATGCTGACACATTTGCTACAGGAAGCGCTGCAGGATCAGGAGCAATTTGCTGCTCCACCAGAGAACGCCATGCACCCAGGTGCCGGTTCGTCATATGTGATGCCGGACCAATGGTCGTGGATGCAAACAGAAATTGGCGATCTCCGAGCGGAGCAAACACGCCAAGGTGTAGAGCAAGCCCATCAAGGGACTCTGATGGACGAGATACACACGATGATGCAACGTTTGATGTTGCAATTTCTGCTGCCATAGTGAACCGGTGTGAGTCCCTCTCTATCTTGGATTAAACATTGTGGACAATGTTACTGTTGGAGTACCTTTTGTTATTGTTTTGATTTGAGGAGTGTTGTCCAATCTTACCACTTTTCAAGCCATTCTCAATTCTTTCCCCAATTATTACTAAGTCAGCAAATTTGGTCGACACTGAACCGATAATCTTTTTGTAGTAAGGGCCTTGTAGGGTGCCCATGAACATGTCAACTAACTCGTTCTCCAAAAGTGGAGGTTATACGCGGGAAGCCAGTTCTCTCCATCTTTGGGCATACTCCTTGAAGGATTCACTGCCTTTTTGGGAAAGATTCTGAAGTTGCATGCAATTGGGAGCCATATCCAGATTATATTTGTATTGTCTTAAGAAGGCATTAGTTAGGTCCTCCCAAGTCTTGACATGGGTTATTTCCAGTTGCATGTACTAGTCTAGGGATGCCCCACTTAGACTTCCCTGGAAGTTATGCATCATTAGTTTCTCATTTGCTGCATAGGCAACCATCTTTCTACCGAACATCCTGAAATGGTTTCTTGGGAAACTGACACCCTTGTACTTCTCGAAGTCATGAGTTTTGAACTTTGGATGTATAGCGACGTCTGGTACCAAACAGACCCTCATATTATCAACTCCAAAGATACTAAAGCCTTCAATCACTTTCAGTATTTCTTATAGGACTTTATATTTGTCTTCAGTTTTTGTTTCCCCAATAGTGGCAGCAGAGTGAGTAACTATTTTTCTTTCTTGGACCATTCCCCTAGGATCTTCCTCCTTATATTGTTGGCTTAGATCCACATAGTTGTCTTACAGAATTGATATTTGTACGGGGCGATATACCCCATTGTGAGAAAGAGCTGGGATAGACCATTCAGGATGAAGGGTACCATCCGTAGCTTCACCCCCTTGGATGTCAGAAGAAAACCCTTGTAGAGGGTTACCATCCCTCGGTGGGGGTGTGGACATGGAAGTAGCCTTCCTTTTGTCAGTCTCAGCCTCCCTTGCCAAAATGTTGGTAATGACTCTCGTGAGTTGATCCATCTTATCCTTCATTTCATCCATACTCCCTTTGACCGAGTCCATATCCACTCTAAGCACAACTTGGTTCTGTTCAAGTTGCTCCATGGCCTTCTTACATTGAGCTCTAGTTTGGAGAGTCAGGTTTTCACGTTCGAAGATGCTTCGGAAAGTATGAGGACAAACGATTTTATTTTATTTTCAATGCATATGAAATGAAGTATGCATGAATGCATGACGATGTATGTAAAAATGTTTTGCTTTTATTTCTTTGGGGAACATTAAAAAATCCATTGGCGCATATTTTTAGGAATATGAATACAATTACAAATATTATAGAAATAACTTTAGTCATAAATCCAAAGCAAAGGTTCGTACGAGGGAGATGCCCCACTTATAGAAATACATCAAGCAATAAAATGGAAATACAAATTCTCGAAAGAAAACAAAAACTAGAGTGGTGCCTCCATGGCCTTCTTCAAGTAGGCCTTAAATTCTTTCAACATGACATCGTATAGCCTGATAAACTCGAGTACTTCTTAGGGAGTGTTATGGAAGTTTGCAACGCCATCAACTCTTCTATACATCCTGGGGATGTCTCGCACTAAGTTGTTGGCGAACTCTGTCAGATTTGAATGTTCGGTCCTTCATGCTTCAGCTCGGTCACCTTGTTCTTGAATAATGACTTAAGCAGCGGCGAAGAGGTCCCTTAGGTGCTAGATTTCTCCCTCTAACTATACGACCTGAGTTATTAGTACTTCGTGGTCTTGATTTTGAAGATGCACATGCTCTCTTAGGTTTAGGATCTCTTGGTAGATCCTCCTTCAATTAAGTGGTAGCATTTGCTCGGCTTTTATCCTTAGTTGTCGTTGCCTAGCAACAATAGCCTAGAATTTCGCAAGCGCCTCTTTGAATCCATGGATTTGAGTCATTACAACACTTTCTCTTTCTTGTTATTCCCATACAGCTAGCTCACATGCCCTCTTCCGCCTCTGGCCTTCAGCTTGGGCTCCTTTAACCTACCATTGAGATTCTCAAAGTTAACTCCGACACTGAATAAACCCCCCAAGGTCTTTTGTCTTTTACTTATTTCGGTCCAGAGTTCCTCCATCTTCTCAAGGAGTTGTTTGTCCTTCTGCTCTAGGTTGTAGCTTATTTGGTTCTTTTCATAGGTCGTGTCATAAAGACTATGCTCTAAGCTTTCCTTATCTTGTTTCAGCCTAGAAATAGTGGCTTTAAAACGGTCAACCTCCTCAATGGACATTGTAGTAGGGTTAGGTATGTCTGGGACATAGGTTGGGTTAACCACGAAAGCCAACTTAATTAAACGGACCTTTTCCTTAATCCAAGGGGTATAGGACTCTTCAGATGAAGTATCCTTCCTCTTTGACTTGTTGTCCTTGACATGCAATTTTTTACACGCTCGAGTAACCTTCCTAAGCATTTCTCTATATGAAGTCTCTCCCCCTGCAAGATAAACTCCTCTACCTCTTCTTATTTAGGCCTTCCCCATATGGGGTGACCCAGCTGTCTTAGAGCCAATACAGGATTTCAATTAATGCACCCCTTGGAACCAATGAGGGGTACATTATGGAATCTCCCACAACTGATAATTATGTCCCTGGTGTCTATCTTCTTCGAATACTAGAGGATCGATCCTTCATTGAGGGACACCAGCTTTTAGGCCCACGCATTATTACTTTTGGTCTCTATTAGATAGATGTCTTTACGAAAATGTGAGGCAAACCATTGATACAACAATGGAATGCAACAATGTAGTGATCCCTTCTCCCTACTATGGCAGATGCTCATGGTATAGTAGACATTAGATAGTAGAGCGGGCACTGGATCTACTTCTAGATTTTTCATAGCCCAAAAGATATTGATGGCAACGACATCCATGAAGTCACTCACATTAGAGAAGAGGAATATCCCTAACATTATTAAAGCTACAACATCAATATAAGACTCCCACCTTTTTGCCCCACCATTCTCCGGGCTACCCCCTCCAAGTAACTTCTCCTGAGACCTTGGACGTCCCTATCTTCTTTTTAATGTCATAGAAGATCCTCAAGGGATATCCCTAAAGTCATAGCCAAGTCCTTAGGCTTTACCTTCTGCCCCATTCCCATGTAGGGTCCCTTTCTGTTTTTAGGGACTTCTACGTATAACCCAAACTCTTCTAGCGTGGGGGCTAGGAGAAAGTCTTGAAACAGGAAACACCGCAAGGGTGGATCGTAGAATTGAGCTAATGAAGTTATTGCCTCTACCTTCACAGGGACTCTCAAGAGATCAAGAATCCCCCCATATTTGAGTGTAAACTTTTGCTGAATGGAGTTAGGCATCAGCCCCTGAAGAGCCTTTAAACTTTGGAGATCTGGCATGGTTGCTTTGATATGGTGGGCTGTCCTTTTATTCATTTTCACTAAGTACCTACAACATATTTTGAAATTCCCCAAAGGATGGTAAATACATGAAAAATCTTTATTTTGATCCTAATGGCATGATGATATGAACGTCTCTTAACTTTAAAGATTTATTTGTTGGGGTAATCATGTAAGTATGCCCTATATTGAGTAGGCTTCTTAATATTTGGTTGGACCTAAGGTTAGACTACCCAATCCCCTCACTTGTAGGATATAAAGCTTTGGGTAAGATGATAGCTCTAAAGTCATGGATTATACCCTTGTTTTACCATGAGAAGGAACAAGCCTTCCTACGGTAATCCTTCGGGATAAGTCTCATCTAGGCGGGACCTTAGTAACGACCCTCACGGGCTGATAACATAAGGTCACCCTAATTTGAGGGTGTTCTAGAAGAGGTCCTCAGAGTCATGGACCAAACTCAAAGTTTCATTATGAAGAAGTGATGGCCTTCTTAAGACAAACCTTTTGAATTGATCTACTCTAGGCAGAATCATCATCAAAGACCCCATAGGATGAGACCCCGATGGCCAAGACAGGACAACCCCTTACTTAAGCTTATATTTATTCTCAAGCTTGGGTTTTAGCTTCTCACATAGTATCAATCTGAACCAATGAGAGTTTAATATAAGAGAATAATAACGATCATATAAAATAAAATGAATAAATAAGAAGTAGTAAAAATAGATAAATAAATAAAAGCAAGCAAACCAAGAAAACACACAAAACCCTAAAATCGTAGGGGAGGATAGACTCTCTTTAGCGAAAGTATAACAACTCCCCAACAGAGTCGCTAGCTGTCGCGGCTGGAAAATTTACAGAGTCGCCATCATCCTTTATTCGTTCCTAAGGAACAGAGAAATAATGATAAAACCTAATGTTTACAAGTGGGATACTGGGTTCGGGAGTTAGTTAAATAAGAGGAAGGTGTTAGGCACCTCTTACCTCCATTGTATTCAATGGGATCCTCCTACACTTCTAGGGCTATTGCTATTTGGTAAGGTGCTTACTTGATTTCTAATAAACTACTGATTATTTATTTATTTAGAGAAGGTATTACATTTATCTGAACAAGAGACCCAAAAAAGTTTTTTATGATCGTACTCGCTAAAGTTTACAACTCTATGCCTACTGTAATACCCCAAAATTTACCCTTCATTTTTCCTGGAAGCATACGCTTTACACCTCATGCATGCATTCATTTTTAGGTCATTTAGCATTTGCATTTCATCATGGCAATCGGAATCGGATCCAAGAAGCTTGAACATCATCCAGGACACTTTGTGGGCTCTATTTAGATGATAAGTCAACACAAGGGAAAGACTTGAGTTACTTCCAACAGGGGTCTATTCGTCAGTCAAAACGTTAATCTTGAAGGAGCAAAGGTTTGTTCATGAGCTGTCATGCTCGCTAGGCGAAGCCCACGTGTTTTGAAAAATAAATAAATAAATAAATAAATAAATAAATAAAAGAAAAAATCTTGGACCTCTCTCATTTGAGCCCACAGGTCCACAAAAATCAGGTTATAAATTCAGAGTTTCAGTGAAACAAAAGGGAATGCTATTCCTATTACCCTGTCTGGGAAAAAGATAGTGAGAGAAGAACCCTAGGGAAAAAGATAGTGAGAGAAGAGCTAACAGAGTTCAGAGCAGCCTCCAAACCCTGAAGGGAACTCAACTGCACAGAATCACCTCTGCCTCACATAAACCCTAAAGATTGTTTTGTAAACCTCACGGGTGCAACTCAATTTCAATCAAGCTCTCCAATCAGGTTTGCCCTTATTCCCATCATCTTTATGCCTTTAATTTGAATGCTCTAAATGTATGAGGTATTATGGGTGAATTTGATACCCTTTTGATGCATGTGTTTGACAAGAGGTTTAGGCCTCCTACCCTTGGTTGCTTTTTGTGAGCTTTTTGTGAATTGAAAGAGCATGATTCATGTGGTTACATTTTGATTTGGGGGCAACTCTTGGTTACCCTATTTTGTTTCTCTAACCTTTTGTTGAGTTTTTTTGTGAGGGCTCACATACTCTTGCAGGGATAGCTTCCCTGGTGTTCCACTTTATTTGTGGGATACCCCCTGGAGGTTCATTCCGATTACCTGTACTGACCCACTTTCTTTGATGATGTTAGCTTGGAAGGATCTCTGGGTTTCTTATCTCTCTAATTGCTGTTACTTCGGATTTTTATCCGCGTGGTATTTTTACATCTTTCCTGCATTTTACTGTTTTCCTAGTTGGAAGACCTCGATAGGAGGCAATGTTTTTGTGTTTATTTTTTTTTACAGGTTCCTTCGTCCAGGACTCCTTTTGCATGAGCATCCCAAACCCTAACCCTTCATTGATTTTTCTTCTCCTAAACACACGTTTACTCCTTCTACTACAGGTGAGTAAGTCTCCAAAGGTCGAGCATCCGGTAGATTGCGTAGTAACGTCGTTCGTCCAAAACCCAATCCATAACCCCGTACGGCTTGCTCTGATTCTCATTCCAGATGAGATACGTAGGCAGAAGACGCAATGTCTTAGCGAGCACACATCCTCCCAACCCATAGGTCAGCCGAGCTACGAAGACTCTGATTCTCATATTCAGATGAGATACGTATGCAGTGGGTGCGACATCCGCGCGAGTCATTTTCATTTAACCCCTTTTTTAGTAAACAGCACAAGATAAACACACACCCTTTAGACAAGAACTACAAAAGTGGATCCCGTAGAGTACTACGGATGCGTAGGGGTGCTAATACCTTCCCTTCGCATAACCGACTCCCGAACCCAAGATTTGGTTGCGAGACCTTGTCTTTTCCTTTCCTCTTTTCAGGTTTACTTCGAGCGTTTCCTTTCCCTCCTTTGGGATAAATAACGCACGGTGACGACTCTTCTGTCATTTTCTTTCGCCGGTTGTTTTTTCGCACACTGTATTTTTCAGGTTGTGACACCTACGTACCTCCGCCTTAGGCGAAGGATCAGGTAGTTCGTCTTGAAAAATGTTGGTTGGTTGGTTATTTTTATCCCTTGAAAATTCTCACACATCGAGGGCAGAGAAATGATTTTAGAAAATGCCTCAATATACTAGGGTAGAGTTCTTATGGTTTGAAGCGAATTGGAATTGATTTTATTCCTTTATCCCTTGCAAAAAATCTTGTTTTTATTTATTTAAGAAAATAAATTAGGAGTCATGATCTACGTGATAACCCTTTATCCCGATTTTATTCTGATTTAACCTTTAACAACCCTATTTATCCCAACTTATACCCCATGTCTTTATCCCGTATTAATTTGAACATAACATTTATTTTAATAATATAATAAATTTAATATAATACTGAACAAATTGAATACAGATAATTTTACCGGGATGTCCTAAGAGATACCCCCTTTCCCAATTTTTGTCGCACTTGTATATCCCTTAAACCCTACTAATTATCCCCGATCATGTAAATATAAAAATTAAATAAATAAATTATAATTTTTTTATTCAAATTTTAGAATATTAATTTAAATAGCATAATTAAATAATTAGTAATTACAAAAATTCTAAGAAAAACAAGTGAGTTAATTATTGAGATTTAATTAAAATGTATTTGTTAATTTAATTGGATAAATCATAATATATATATATATATATATATATATATATATATATATATATATATATATATGATTAAATTAATTAATTAATTAAAATAAAACCAGGGGGTGCATTTTTAATTAGGCCAATAATTGGGCCCATGGAGTGGGGTGCTAATAGCAATAGAGATGCCTCTCTGAGCCCACCACACCCAAGTCCTCCATGTGAGAGTCAACTGTAGACTCTCAACCAGGGGCGTAAGATCTATTGACTAAAAAGTCAAAAAGATCGAACTTGGCACGTTGGATGAGATGACTAGAGGAAGTCATCTAGACAGAGGGACACGATGGAAGTCCAACATTGGTATACAGTAGACTTGCCCGTTGGGGATAAGTCAACGTATGCTCATCGCGTGGCCATCAGGGGGACACGCGTCCTTCATCATGCAATGGACGGAGGGTGTATAAGAGCGAGTTTT
Organism: Lathyrus oleraceus; assembly: GCF_024323335.1. Classification (NCBI taxonomy): domain Eukaryota; kingdom Viridiplantae; phylum Streptophyta; class Magnoliopsida; order Fabales; family Fabaceae; genus Lathyrus; species Lathyrus oleraceus. The sequence goes on along the minus strand of NC_066585.1, from coordinate 352,650,488 downwards.
TTGTGGAACTCTCATTTCTTTCCTTTATTTCTCTCTCTTCACTTTGTTCTTCTCTAACTTCTCTCTAAACTCCTCTCCCTCGGACCACCTCACCCCTCTACAACCTCCCCTAAACCACCGTCTATCTCTAGATTCTGGTTGGCCTTCAACCAGAATCTTCAAACATTCAACCAAATTTCTAGACCCCCCCCCCCCCCTTTCCTATAACCTGGGTTCATAAGATGGACCCTGGGGTTCATAAGATGAACCCTAACAACCCCGTTTCAACCCAGAAACCTCTTTCAACCGAAGAACCCTATGAACCCTAACTTGGGTTCCCGATGAACCCTAACCCTAGGGTTACTATGATGAACCCTAACTCTAATTTCCTAAAAACCCTATAAATTAAACACGATTTAAATCCACAATATATTAACACAAACAATAGCAAAGGTGAGAGATTGTGAAGTCCAACCTTCAGAATGGAGGTTTATTCTGGTGGCGCGGTAAGGTCTGTTCTTTTCTTCTTTGTTATATTTGATTGCTTATTCTTCCTCTTTTAACTTCCTTTTTTATTTTTTGTACGAGGTTGTTGGATCGTGGCTCAACTCAAGAGAGTTAGGGTTAAAATTTTAAACCCTAACTTCTATTTGATGAGAGCTTTGGTGGGAGATTTCGTGGATTGAAGGAACAAGAATGTTGGGGATTCTGTTTAGGGTCTTTTCTTCCATCCTCTTCATCTTAATTCATCTTCTATTTATAGGTTAATTTAGGTTTTAGGTTTTAATTGTGATTAATTAGTTTTAGGAAATTTAGATTGATGTGATTGATTTTGATTGTATTTATTTTTAGATTTGGATTTTGTTTAGAAATAGAATTTGTAATTGTAACATACTTGTAATGTATCTGGTCCGCTTTTGTAATTCTGGAGGTTTTGGAATAAAAATGGAAGTTTTTTTATTGAAGTTTTACTATGCGCGAAATTAAGGTTAGGGCCATGGGTTGGGACCCGGGTCATGGACTCAGGTCTGGAGGCCCATGGGTCCTTCTTGACCCAACCGGATTTTGAGTCACTCACTTGACCCAATTATTTAGGCACATGGGTTACCTGCTTAGCCCAATTAGATTGGGCCTGGATCGGTACTAGTTACCCTTTAAGCGACTCTATATAAGCCCAATAGTAATATTAAACCAACTTAATAATTTAAAATAACTTAATCACTTCAATTAATTTGATTAACATCCAAACCTCTTAAAAATATAAATTAAAATAATCTTATTAATCCAATCTAAATAAATCTGATTAAAATTCAATTTAAAAATTAATTAATTTAATAACTCAAATTAATCAACCTTTTATTGATTTAATTATATAAGAACCCATTAATTTTATACCTAATATTTAATTAATCTAGATAATTTAATTATTAACCTCAATATTTTATTTGATCTAAAATCTAATTAACCAGATCAATTTTGATAAAATAATTATGTACTAAAAAACTTATTAATCTAACTATACCAGCAAATCCAATATGTTTCAAAACTCGATTAATAGCATGGACTAGCTTAACTAACCAACACTTAATTAATTACTACTTAATTCATTAACCCAATTAATCTGTATCACTAATATTAACCCCCTTTTAATTAAAACTAATAATAATCTAATAAAATTTGAATCATTTTATTAACCTACTCCCAAATTTAATAAACTTTAATTTAACCCCGGTAATATCAAATTAATCTAAGCAAATAGAAACTTCAACTAATAGAATAATTTTATTAATGTTAATCAAAAGCCCAATTAGTCTTGATATGATCTCTAAAGGAGATTTAAAACCTAACGCACCCTAAGAAATCAATAACCCTCATGGCAGTATTGTTGATTTGGAAAAGTCAAAATGGTCATCATTTGACTTTTCAGTCGTTGGAGTTGATCAGATGCTCTGTATGGGAATTTGAATTCGTTGGTGACTTATATCCGAAGTTGGAGGTAATGACTAATAGGATGGTCAAAATTTGGGGTACGACAGGAGACTTACAATCTCACTTATAAAAATGCCTTTGCTTTTGGGACAAATTTAATGCTATGTTAACAATCGTAATTGGACTTATGTAGAAGTCATAACTATCTGAGGCCAATCAATAATAATGTTTGTGTTAATACATGCTAGATAAATGATATGTAAATCATTCTCCTAAAGTCATGTTACACAAAAAGAAAAGAAAGGGGATGATCAAGCACAAAGGTTAGGAGTATGGTCCATTACTTCCATCCATACTTCATGACACTTAGGGAAAATTTATGCATCAATCCAAAGTACTTTAAATGATTCATGATCAATTAGGAGGTAGATTTGAAATAATGAAAGTTCATCAAGCATTAATCCGCACATCATGAACAAGATGGACACAAGCCATCCAATTGATCAAAGAGAAAAGAAAGAGATGAAGAGGAAGGGGACAAGAGCGGTCACACCCAAATTGGACCAAAAGTTTGATCAAGTCATCATCAAAATCAATCATCCATTTTGGTGGATTAGGGTTTTCACCCCATCAACACCCAAGATTCATTGAGTTTGATGAAATTTGAAGTCCAAACCATGATGATCCAAGGCCAAAAGAAGTTCAAAAGGGTTCACTAATATAAAATGCAATTAAATGAAATAAAATGCACCAAGAGTATTTTTTAAATGAATTTTAAAATAGAAATAAAATGGAAAATCCATAAAGTCCTTCAAAACACCAAATAAATGGCCAAGAAAATTATAGAAGGTTGAAAATAAAATAAGAACACATATAATAAAATTTTCAAAATTTTAAAATGCAGAAAAGTATTTTTTTTAACCAATTAAAACAAAGGAGAAAAGAGAAAATTCATGAAAAATAGAAAATCAGTGAAATAAAATGTGAAAAAATAAGATCAGATGAAAAAAATAAAAGAGAATTTTAGAAATTATTTTGGGATTATTTGGATAAAAAATGAAATTACTATGAATTTTAAAAGAAAAAGAAATTAAAAATAATAAAAGAAAAAGACTAAAAATCAGAAAAAATACGGAGCGTTGAATCACGCCTCGTTAATTGACGTGGAAGATCCAACATTCCATATGTTAGAGAACACGATGGAACGTGCTACAAGTCAAACACAAGATCCAGTTTAAATCTAACCAATCAGAACATTTTATTCTTCCAACGTGTCTGACCAAACTCAGACAACCTGAGAAAACTTCGATCATCTTCTCCGATGAGCTCTCACCGGAGTTTCATCATTTGGTAAATTCAGAATACGAGACCACCACCATTGTGATCCTCTTCTCATCCTGAATTCAACCTTATGCCTCAAATTCATTTATCTAAATTGAGAAAATGGAATTTCAAAGAAGTTTCATAAACAAACAAGCCACAAAAAATAAAATAAAATTATGAACACGATTAATCAACACCAAATAAGTTAAGGGAAAGCATTAGAGAGTGAATGACTACATGTCATACCCCAATTTTTAACCCTAAGCTTCATAGCATCTTAATTAAGCATTGCATTCATACTCTCAATTCATCAATACCTTAATGTGTTCACAAGCATATATCTGAGTGATTTTGGTCCTGGTCATCTCTCCTTGTTTGTTTGCTCAAGATAGGGTTGGGGATCTCACCCATTGTTTTGCCTTATACTATTACATGTGCCATACTTAACTTGCTTGGTCTCTTATCATTATGTACTTGGCATCTGCATTCATTCATCACTAACCTCATGCATTTAGGTAGATCTTTGCTCTTGTGGTATGTTTGTGTCTTTTGCAGTTAGATGGGGCAAGCTTTAGGATATTTGAATATCAAAAGAAAGAGAATTATGGTTTTAATCATTCAAAGATCATCATTTTATATTGGATATCATGGTGTGCATGGACTTCATCATCGTTTGGCCTTTATTTGTGCAAGTCATCACAAGGAATAGCTTCACTAGCCTTAAGACTGGTTGGGTTGACTTCCAAAGGTCTTAACTTTTCTATCAAACAAGATATGAATGTGGTATTTTTTGCATTGAACTCTAATCTCCATCATCTACCACTTATCTTCACATATTGTCATACCCCAAAATTTACCCATCATTTTTCCTGAAAAAAAAAAAAAAAAAAAAAAAAAAACGAAAAAACGAAAAAAAACGAAAAAAAGAAAAAAAAAATTAATTAAATAATTAAAATAAATAAATAAATAAAATATAACAAATTATTTTGGACTTGGGTCTCCCTCATTCCAAGCCCATTACCCACAAAATTAGTCTATAAATACTGAAGTTTCAGTAGAGGAAAGGGACTTGGAGTTAGACTTGGAGTTTACACTGGGAGATCCACTGGAGAAAGAAGGAAGAGAAGCAAAACACTCTGAGGTTTCCTTGGAACAAAACCTTGAGGAAAAAGAAAGAGAGAGAACAGAGAAGGACGGATAGAAACTTTGGCATAGGAACCCTGCCAACCCGGAGAATTCAGAATAAAGAAACCCTGAAGGCAGCTCATCCGCCCCGAAGCCATCGCCGCCCAATTCCCGCCGCCTAACTGATTCCGATACCACAAGTGGTCAATCCCTTCAACCTTGAATTGGCAAACAGGTTTGCATATCTCTATTGTTTATACTTTCAATTGGCCATATCTACACATATAATGCATCATGATTAAATGTTGATATATAATTTGCTTTCGTATGTGAATTTAAATATGCCTGAATACCCTGAATGTTTGACCATGCTGTTCCTGTGATAAAATGCCATAAAGTTCAAGGTTCCTAACATGGGGCTGTTTTTTCTCAAAATTCAAAATCCGTGGCCGTTCGCCTGGCCTTCGCTAGGCGAGGCAGAGGCGAACGAGACAGTACCTGATTTTTCTAGTCTTTTTTTTTTTTATGTTTTTATCATAGCCATGCATTATTCATCCTATCCTATTTACTGTTGCGATATTTTTCCGGTGTAATCTTCGATTGCACCCTGATTTGGTATTCTGACATGTTTCTTTTTGAGCTTCGAAAAGGTTCACATATCCCAGGAAAAGGTTATTGGCTAGGTATTCCACTTTATTTGTGGGATACCCTTGTGGAGTTTTCACCCTAAATTACCTAATTAATTTTGATGTATTAATTTTAATGTATTAATTTTAATGTATTAATTTTAATGTATTAATTTTAATGTATTAATTTTAATGTATTAATTCTAATGTGGGAGAATTCCTCCTAATCACCTAATTAATTGTAAAACTTTGCCTTTGAATAAGTGATCTTGGACCTCTCTTTGTTGCCTTACGATTACGATATTACGGTCATGTCCCGCGAATGTGGGGATACCCTTAGCAAAGACCCTTCGGTTAAATCATCATAAAATAAATTATAGTCCCTCGGATGTTGCCTTCGAATATACAACTTTGTCCCTCGATGACCCTCCGATGTTGCCTACGATTAAATGATGATAGTCCCTTCGAATGCTAAGGTATCCTCATAACTGTTGCCTTCAATGACCAATCGATGACCCTACGATGACCCTTTTACATCCAAAGGATAAAACTACTTATTTCTCAATAATAAGGACAGTTTTACCCTCATAAGGATAGGAAATGCCCGTAAAGACCTTGGGTCGGTATAACTCTTAATTGCTGGCTCACAACTTAAAACACTTTTTCGCACCTCACACCTTTCAAAATACCTTTAGAAAATTACCACTTGGTATACATTCATACTAGAATCATTACCGAGTTATATTTTTCTAAACAATTTTCAAAACTAAACGAGATAACCACTTTGTATACATTCATACAAGAATCATTACAAAGTTAAATTCTCTTTTCAAAACAATTTTCCAAACAATTCACAAACACTTTTTTTAGACAAAAATAATATAAGTGATCGAGCAATTAAGAGCCCATGGATAACCATGGATACAAAGGGTGCTAACACCTTCCCTTTGTATAATGTACCTCCCGAACCCAAAATCTAAATTAAGGTCTTTCCTGTTCTTTTCCACCTTTCCTTATTGGATAAAAGAAAAGTCGGTGGCGACTCTTGCTAACCGCGACATTGCGATTAAAACCACAAAAAGTCCAGTTCACCGTATGACAGAACTGGCGACTCTGTTGGGGAAGATTTAAAAAGAGAGGTTACCTTAAAAACAAGATCACTTATTCAATTTGTCTGATTTATTTTTAAGGGATTGCTTGGGTATGTTATGCTTGAGGGAAAGATCCTACACCCGGATCTAGTGTACCTTAGGTAAGTAGCAAGAGATCATCGCGACTGTCCGGCGTATACTGGAATGGTCAAAATGATGGCTACGGTTAATGTGGCACTTTGGATGTCCTGATGTTCCTCATGTTAGTTGAGGAAATATTTGGCATTCGCGTGGTGCCATAAAAGCATTAACCAGACCTTTAGAACCCTAATTGACTCATCCTGGCCATTAGAAAGTAGTGAGATAACTGGCTTCGGTTCCGACTGGAGTTGGTTGAGACTCGATACTACACTCTTTGAGATTGGACTTTAGGGAAGCTTCGGTCAACCACTTGGTGTTGCACTGAAGTGGACTTAAGGAAAGGTCAATGATTTGAGATCCTTCTAGAACCCGGTTACTATTCTAAGACAGGTTGAACCCACCAAACTTCAGTGGGGAGGGTACTTACCTATGGAACTCATGCAAGCCTTAAAACCTAGGAATGATTGTTGTATGACTTGCTTATGCTTGTTATTTGTTTAATATCATAATATCATAACATCATAACATCATAACATCATAACATCATAACATTATGACATTGCACTAATCACTTCGAGGACTTAGGGATTTAACTTGGCTCTATTTTGTAAGGCTATGGCTCCCAGGAAGACTATCCGGATAAATTTTGTAGTCATCTCTCCTCAACTCAAGGATTTAGTGTCAGAACTTCCTGATCAGGCTCAGTTCGTCAAAAAGCATGGTTCTCTCCTCGATTTGGTTACCACTGGTTTCAAAGAAGATATGATGAGAGTCCTATTCCAGTTCTTCGATCCTAAACATCATTGCTTCACATTCCCAGATTATCAGTTGGTGCCCACATTAGAAGAATTTTCCCAGCTGCTTGGGATACCTATTCTTGATCAAATACCTTTCAGTGGTTTAGAAAAGATTCCGAGGTCCGAAAAAGTTGCCGCAGCTTTACACATGACAAAGTCAGATATTGAAGCTAATTGGGTAACAAGAAGTGGAGTTAAGGGTTTACTTGCCAAATTTCTGATGAATAAGGCCCGAGAATTCTTAAAAGTCATGAATGTCCATGCTTTCGAGGAGATTCTAGCATTACTAATCTATGGTTTGGTGTTATTCCCTAATCCAGATCAATTCATAGATATGAATGCTATTCAGATATTTCTCGCTCGTAACCCTGTGCCTACCTTGCTCGGCGACATTCTGCACACTCGTACTATGAAGAGGCAAGGGACTCTCATGTGCTGCATACCTTTATTATCCAGGTGGTTTATTTCGCACCTTCCTCAGTCAGTCTTGAAGAATGAGCAAAGTTTGAGATGGTCTCAAAGGATAATGTCGCTCTCCCACTCAGACATCCGTTGGTGTCCTCATTTCAAAGAAAACAATATCATTATTGACCGTTGTGGAGAATTCCCTAATGTACCACTCATGGGGATAAGAGGAGGTATTACTTATAATCCTGCTTTAGCCCTACGTCAGTTTGGTTGTGCTCGAAGAGATGGTCCACATGAAATAATTATACAAGGCACGGTGTTTGACTATGATAACGATTCCCAAGGTCTCCGTCAAAGATTTGTGCGAGCTTGGGGCATGGTGAAAAGAAGTACTTTAGGACAGAAAAACTCTATTCCTATGGAACCTTATCTCAGATGGGTCCGCACAAGAGCTCGTGAACTTGTCATGCCATATCTGGCAGTCGGACCACTGATTGTTGAACCAGAAGCTGAAGGAGGTACTCCTCAGATCGTTCCTTATCCAGATATGCCTACCGATGTTGAAGAGTTAAAGAAGTCCTGGATCCAGTTGAGAGAGGAAAGGGATACTTTTGAAGCCCAGTTCTGTGCTACAAGGAAGAAGGTGTTAGAGCTCACCGGCCAGCTTAATGAGGAACGAAGACTCAATACATATCTTCGCCCAAAAAGAAGCCGTCCCTGGGAGACCTGAGCTTTTATTGTATTTTACTTCTTATTATAATGAATATTAATCAAATATTATTAATAAAAGTGGCTTTCTTTTTTGGTAGTTTATGCAAAATTAAATTCCAAAAGTCCTTGAAAACATTTCATACATTGCATAGCATAACATGACATTGCATAACAGGTACTCTAAAAGGATCAGTATTCTCACGGTTTTCCTTCAAACAGAAAAATGGACCTCGAACAAACTGTCAAAGATCTCCAGGCTCAGAATGCTCAACTCCAGGAGATGATCTTGAACTTATCCAAGGGGCAGGAGGAACTGAAGACTCTCTTGCTCAAGAAGAAAAAGGACAAGAAATCTGTGAGGCACATTAACCCGGGAAGAAGGCAGTTTACGAAGATCAATATGACTTTAGCACAAGCACTGCAGGGTATGCTAAAAGTAAATTTAATTACCCTCAGAGATCCTCCTGCAAAACCCAACACTACTTCTCCTCGTTATAATCCCAACGCCAGGTGTGCCTATCACTCCGATAGCCCCGGGCATGATACGAATGATTGCTGGTCGCTGAAGAACAAGATTCAGGATATGATCGACGCTGGGGAATTTGAATTTGATCCTCTGGATATTCCTAATGTCATCACTGCTCCTATGCCCGATCATGACAAGACTGTTAATGCTGTAGAAGATGTGAATAGCGATTGCAACTTGGATAATTGGAAGGCTGAAGACACTATTCCAACTTCCTTTAGTCGGGAGTAATTGTTTGTTGTTTATTCAATGTATCAAATTTGGTTAAATGTTTTGTCATTCTCATAAGCATATTCATATTCAATAAATCAATGTACTTTTTGCATTCAAATATTGCGCTCTTTATCTTTCCTGTCATTTTTCAAATAAGCTATGCTTTCTTGCACACACTCACGTAACAAATTGCGTATCCACATCCACTCTGGATCCTGTTGATAATAGTTCTGCTACTGTTCATTATGACTTCGAAAATCCGATCTACCAAGCCGAAGATGGAAGTGAGGAAGATTGTGAAGTACCTGAAGAACTTGCCAGACTGTTACTGAAAGAAGAAAGGACTGTACAGCCGCATGAGGAGTCAATTGAAACTGTCGATCTGAGTACTAAAAGTAGACAAGAAGTCAGAAGCCTCTTGGGGCACTTGAATTACATTGCCCGGTTTATATCCTACTTGACTGCTACTTGCAAACCTATCTTCAAATTACTGAGGACAGTCAAGAGATGATGAATGTCAGGAAACTTTTGATAAAATCAAGAAGTGTCTCCAAGAACCTCCAATTCTGACTCCACCAGTTGAAGGAAGACCTCTAATCATGTATTTGACCGTGTTAGAAAATCCAATGAGGTATGTTGGGGAAACATGACGAGTCTGGTCGAAAAGAGCATGCCATATACTGCCTTAGCAAAAGGTACCGACTGTGAAACAAGATACTCATAGCTCGAGAAAGCTTGCTGCGCTTTGGCTTGGGTTGCTCGCCGACTAAGACAGTACATGTTGAATCATACCACTTTATTGATTTCTAAGATGGGTTCTATCAAATATCTATTCGAGAAACTTGTTGTCTCCTGAAAGAGTTATCACTGATAATAGTGCTAATTTGAACAACAAGATGGTTACTGAACTCTGCACGCGGTTCAAAATAAAACACTCTAATTCTTCTCCGTACCGGCCAAGGATGAACGGCGCCGTGGAGGCTGCTAACAATGTCCAGAAGCTTATACAAAAGATGACAGTAATGTACAAAGACTGGCATGAGATGTTACCATTTGCTTTTCATGACTATCGCACTTCAGTACGCACTTCGACAGGGGCAGCTCCGTTCTCTTTAGTCTATGGAATGGAAGCCATCTTACCAGTGGAAGTTCAGGTTCCCTCGCTAAGAATCATGAAAGAGGCGGGCTTAGATGAAGAGGAACGGATTCAGACTCGACTCGATCAGATAAATTTGATGGATGAGAAGAGACTTGCGGCTGTATGTCACGGGCAGATATATCAGAAGCGCATGACCAGGGCATTCAACAAAAAGGTCAAGAGACAAGTGTATCAAATTGGCGACTTGGTAATCAAGTGTATCGTGCTACCGCAAACTGATCCCAGAGGCAAATGGACTCCCACGTACAAAGGGCCATTTGTAGTTAAGAAGGTATTCTCTGGTGGAGCCATGATACTTGCTACAGTGGATGGCGAAGATTTCCCGCATCCCGTGAACGCGGACATAGTTAAAAAATACTACGCATGAAAAAGACCCGCTAGATCGACGTATCTAGGCAAAAGTAAGGGCATCCCGGCGAACCAAAAGGGTTCGGGCAAAAATTAGGGATATATATAAAAAAATGTACACCCGGCAAGTCGAAAACCTGAAAAGGTGGCTTGGGCAAAAAAGGGTATCCTGGTGGGCTGAAAACCTGAAAAGGCGGTCCAGGCAAAAATTAGGGATTAAAGCGTATGACTATGTCCCGTTCTCAGTCAACTTTCATCCAAGTTCGAGGGACTGACCAAGCCAATCACTTCTATCTGACAGCAAGGGATGAGATGCTCGAAGACATAATGAGAGTAGTAGGCTTAAAATCAATAGGACTTCTTCCACATAGCTATCTCTTTGTTTTCGACAATTTCCTCTTACTAGGATTTCTGTCTCCTTGTACACAAATTGCCTGTTTATAGGCCTCCTTTCAAAATCAATACAACCTTCTTTCAAAAAAGATACTTTTGTTTTTACTTTTTCTGTTTTGTTTGCGTAAACGTCCATTGATTTAATTTGAATTAATATGTGCATTTGAATATGATCAATGTTTATCAAAAATACGTACATAGAATAGCAATAGCAATTACTACAAGACTTCGGGATCGAGGATAAGGTCTAATCATGCTTCCAATGAATCCACTACCAATTCTCTTCCCCCAGCAAGCCTGTTTTTCCCCAGAAGAAGTTGGCAGTATTCCCCGGCACAGCCAGCTATTCCCCAACAGAGGTCGGCATCATCAGACAGATTGATCATCTCATCCATCCCCAGCCAGGCTCTGTTGGATATCTCTACCATCAGACAGAAATCAGAACCCCCAGCCGAGAGAGGGTCCTCAACACGAATATCTCCAATCAGTAGATGGGGATTTATTTTCCCCAGTAGAGTCCCCAAGCAGAACTTCTCATACGCATAACTCATTCATTGCATCATTTCACAGCATACGCATGCATACAACATTCGCATTTATTTTCGAAAGCATAAAACATCTCATGCATCATGACATGGCATAAAGCTAACTTTTCTTTGCAGGTTAATTATCCTCCTGATATAGTCAAAGTAAAAGGCTCATTCAGGCAGACGCCTTTATCAACCACAGACAAGATTCAGATACATATTCCAGATGCAATTCATGGGAACATTCATTCTGACAACACTTCGATATCCTCCTAGCGATGGCATCTTTAAGCCCATCCCAGACATTTATTGCAAGTACAACGTATACAGATACAGCCTAACATACGGTTCATTCTGATTCAGCTCAACATATGACTCCTTCAACTCAGATACGATCTAGCATACGATCCATTCTGACCTTCGACAACTCAGATACGATCTAGCGTACGATCCATTCTGACCTTCTTCAACTCAGATACGATCTAACAGACGATCCATTCTGACCCTTAACAACTCAGATACGATCTAGCGTACGATCCATTCTGACCTTCTTCAACTCAAGTACAGTCTAATGCACGACCAAGTTAGACCTTCATCTGACCAGATGCTACCTTCAGACAGGTACATTTCTGGATGGTAGTCCAGTATACGGCTACTCCCTTTCTCAGATGCTACCTTCGGACAGGTACATTTCTGAATGGTAGTCTAATATACGGCTACTCCCTTTCCCAGATGCTACCTTCGGACAGGTACATTTCTGGATGGTAGTCCAGTATACGGCTACTCCCTTTCCCAGATGCTACCTTCGGACAGGTACATTTCTGGATGGTAGTCCAGTATACGGCTACTCCCTTTCCAAGATGCTACCTTTGGACAGGTACATTTCTGGATGGTAGTCCAGTATACAGCTACTCCCTTACTCAGATGCTACCTTCGGACAGGTACATTTCTGAATGGTAGTCTAGTATGCGGCTACTCCCTTTCCCAGATGCTACCTTCGGACAGGTACATTTCTGGATGGTAGTCCAGTATACGGCTACTCCCTTTCCCAGATGCTACCTTCGGACAGGTACATTTCTGGATGGTAGTCTAGTATACGGCTACTCCCTTTCCCAGATGCTACCTTCGGACAGGTACATTTCTGGATGGTAGTCCAGTATACGGCTACTCCCTTTCCCAGATGCTACCTTCGGACAGGTACATTTCTGGATGATAGTCCAGTATACAGCTACTCCCTTACTCAGATGCTACCTTCGGACAGGTACGTTTCTGAATGGTAGTCTAGTATGCGGCTACTCCCTTTCCCAGATGCTACCTTCGGACAGGTACATTTCTGGATGGTAGTCCAGTATACGGCTACTCCCTTTCCCAGATGCTACCTTCGGACAGGTACATTTCTGAATGGTAGTCTAGTATACGGCTACTCCCTTACTCAGATGCTACCTAGTGTACGGTACATTTCTGAAGTGTAGTCTAGTGTACGACTACTCCCTTTTACCATCAGATTCAGCCTACTGGACGGCTCATTCTGCAACTCAGATTCGATTTAATGTACGATCCATTCTGAGCTCCAGCAACTCCAATGCGGTCTAACGTACGACCCATTCGGATCCTCAACTACTCAGATGCTACCTAGTGTACGGTACATTTCTGAAGTGTAGTCTAGTGTACGACTACCCCCTTCATCATCAGATTCAGCCTAACGGACGGCTCTCTCTTCAACTCAGATACGATCTAGCGTATGGTCCATTCTGATCCTTTATCCCCAACAGCATATGACACACTCCGACTCCCCAGCGAAGTCGGCAGCCTAATGGATGACTCATTATTCGGTCTAATGTACGACCCAGTGTGGCACCCATGTCTTCAAATTGGCCTAATGTACGGCTCGATCTGAAGCTTTCGTCATCAAACCTCCCGGATGGCATCTTTAAGCCCATCTCCATCAAGACCAACTGTCGATCCTCAAGTGCAAATTTTTGGGGCATTCTAGTGTTCAATAATCTTCCACCTCCAGACCACGAATGGCATACACGCCATCCTAACTCTCTCGGTTCAAGAATATTGAACAGGGGCAGCTGTCATACCCAAAAATTTACCCATCATTTTTCCTGAAAAAAAAAAAAAAAAAAAAAAAACGAAAAAAAACGAAAAAAAGAAAAAAAAAATTTAATTAATTAATTAATTAAATAATTAAAATAAATAAATAAATAAAATATAACAAATTATTTTGGACTTGGGTCTCCCTCATTCCAAGCCCATTACCCACAAAATTAGTCTATAAATACTGAAGTTTCAGTAGAGGAAAGGGACTTGGAGTTAGACTTGGAGTTTACACTGGGAGATCCACTGGAGAAAGAAGGAAGAGAAGCAAAACACTCTGAGGTTTCCTTGGAACAAAACCTTGAGGAAAAAGAAAGAGAGAGAACAGAGAAGGACGGATAGAAACTTTGGCATAGGAACCCTGCCAACCCGGAGAATTCAGAATAAAGAAACCCTGAAGGCAGCTCATCCGCCCCGAAGCCATCGCCGCCCAATTCCCGCCGCCTAACTCATTCCGATACCACAAGTGGTCAATCCCTTCAACCTTGAATTGGCAAACAGGTTTGCATATCTCTATTGTTTATACTTTCAATTGGCCATATCTACACATATAATGCATCATGATTAAATGTTGATATATAATTTGCTTTCGTATGTGAATTTAAATATGCCTGAATACCCTGAATGTTTGATCATGCTGTTCCTGTGATAAAATGCCATAAAGTTCAAGGTTCCTAACATGGGGCTGTTTTTTCTCAAAATTCAAAATCCGTGGTCGTTCGCCTGGCCTTCGCTAGGCGAGGCAGAGGCGAACGAGACAGTACCTGATTTTTCTAGTCTTTTTTTTTTTTATGTTTTTATCATAGCCATGCATTATTCATCCTATCCTATTTACTGTTGCGATATTTTTCCGGTGTAATCTTCGATTGCACCCTGATTTGGTATTCTGACATGTTTCTTTTTGAGCTTCGAAAAGGTTCACATATCCCAGGAAAAGGTTATTGGCTAGGTATTCCACTTTATTTGTGGGATACCCTTGTGGAGTTTTCACCCTAAATTACCTAATTAATTTTGATGTATTAATTTTAATGTATTAATTTTAATGTATTAATTTTAATGTATTAATTTTAATGTATTAATTTTAATGTATTAATTCTAATGTGGGAGAATTCCTCCTAATCACCTAATTAATTGTAAAACTTTGCCTTTGAATAAGTGATCTTGGACCTCTCTTTGTTGCCTTACGATTACGATATTACGGTCATGTTCCGCGAATGTGGGGATACCCTTAGCAAAGACCCTTCGGTTAAATCATCATAAAATAAATTATAGTCCCTCGGATGTTGCCTTCGAATATACAACTTTGTCCCTCGATGACCCTCCGATGTTGCCTACGATTAAATGATGATAGTCCCTTCGAATGCTAAGGTATCCTCATAACTGTTGCCTTCAATGACCAATCGATGACCCTACGATGACCCTTTTACATCCAAAGGATAAAACTACTTATTTCTCAATAATAAGGACAGTTTTACCCTCATAAGGATAGGAAATGCCCGTAAAGACCTTGGGTCGGTATAACTCTTAATTGCTGGCTCACAACTTAAAACACTTTTTCGCACCTCACACCTTTCAAAATACCTTTAGAAAATCACCACTTGGTATACATTCATACTAGAATCATTACCGAGTTATATTTTTCTAAACAATTTTCAAAACTAAACGAGATAACCACTTTGTATACATTCATACAAGAATCATTACAAAGTCAAATTCTCTTTTCAAAACAATTTTCCAAACAATTCACAAACACTTTTTTTAGACAAAAATAATATAAGTGATCGAGCAATTAAGAGCCCATGGATAACCATGGATACAAAGGGTGCTAACACCTTCCCTTTGTATAATGTACCTCCCGAACCCAAAATCTAAATTAAGGTCTTTCCTGTTCTTTTCCACCTTTCCTTATTGGATAAAAGAAAAGTCGGTGGCGACTCTTGCTAACCGCGACATTGCGATTAAAACCACAAAAAGTCCAGTTCACCGTATGACACATATCAAGAGCCAATTGTTGATGGAAAACCATTTTTGAAGGCAAAACATCTCAAGATGTCTAGGGTTTTAACCTAGTTTTTTCAAGTTGAACTTCCCAAGGTCATAACTTGGGAAATATTTATCATTTGAAGCCTATTATTTTTCTCATATGTTATAATTGGGACCCTCTACAACTTTGATTCATTGTTAAAAAGGATATTTTGTTTGGTTTGGCTTTTGGGTTTGGAGGTTTCCCTATGCAGCACCCTGATTTTTTTCCCAACTTCAATTGACCATAACTTGGTAAATTTTAATCCAAATGAGGTGGTTATTTTCAACATATAAATCTTAAGGTCATTCCTAACAAGATTACTTTTGATCACAAAGTCCAATATTGAGTGGAAGCCCATTTATTTTGGGAAGACATTACAGGTCATCTTTGGTTTCTATTGGTTTTGGGCTAAACTTCAAAACATCATAAATCCCTAAACTTTTGGATAATTTAGGTGGATCTTTTTGAAAATTTAATTTCACAACCATTATGAACATTTGATATTCATACATCCAAGGCCAATTTTGAGTGAAAAGGGGTGAATGAGGTCCATACATTATAGGTCATTTTGCCAACTTCACTACCCCATAACTTTCTCAGTTTTGACCCAAATGAGCTGGTTCTTTTTTATATGATCTTATTTTTCCATTATCTATAACTTTCCTTTATTATCTAAAATCCAAAAATGCATAGTTCAAAGACTTGTAGTGCAAACCTCAAAGTTGCCAAAATTGTCCAAAAGTGAAAAAATGAGGTTTTTATTTAAGAGCTTTTGGGTGTTTTTACAACTCAAACACCTCACAAATGGTTCATATGACTTGTGTGCATCATTTTTTGAGGTTGATTCAAGCCAAAACTCAATTGACCACATTGTACCTTGCATTTCAAGTTATCCATTTATGTCACATAGCCATTTTCTAAATTACACACTTTTGAGCTCAATTTTTTGTTCCATTCCACCATATACCAATTATGTGATGTGTGTGCATCAATATATGACATGGTTGAGGGCTCAAACCATGACTTGCCTTCCAACCCGAGCCATGTTGAATTTTGGACCAACAACTTCTTTCTCCCAAACCAATTTCCCTTGCTCCAATTAGACTTCAAACAGATGTTACAAAGCACATTTACATTTGTTGTTTGCACCCATACACAACTTGTACCATGTCAAAGCTCCACATTCCTCATTTTTGCTTTTTTCATATTTTTTGAAGCAAGTCACACAAAGAAGCAAGAGCATTGACAGCTGGCTACGATTTTGGTTGCAAAACAGAATGGTGGAGAAGCAAGAAGCAAGAGCATTGTGTTTGCACATGCCTTTTGCAAGGTACAAAATCCACCTCATTAAAACTTGGTGTGCATGATTAACCAAAATTCCATTTTCCCTCTAACATAATCCAAATGATTCAGCAAATGACCAATACACCTCCCCTCTATAAATAGAGGCTACTGCACAATTATTTTCAAGCTTGGATAGCCATTGAACCTCTGCACATTTTCCATTGGAACCTCTGAACTTTGAATCGATTCTCAAAACTCAAGCACACTCACGCTTTCCCTTTAGCTCAACAAGGTTCCCTGAAGTTTGGTGAAGGTGTAACAACGTGAAGCAATAAGAATAGTGACTTGTAGAGGGAGAACCAATGCTCTAAAGTCATCCATTTGAGTGATCTTCAAGAGGTATCTAATGAAGGAGAATTGCGACCCAAAACGCAGCGGAAATTAAAAATTTCTCCTTTAGAGATCCTTACGAATGGGCATGATCAGTGATAGAATATTTACCTCTTGTGACGATTGAAACCTTTGATGCAGATCTATGGAGCGATCACGAACGTTGAACAACGACAACCCTCTACTCAGTCCACACGAACAGATTCCTTCAATCTCAGTGCTAGCTACTATGAATGAAGGCTTTGAGTGAGAGAGAGAGAGAGAGAGAGAGAGAGAAAGAGAAAACGAAAATGCAACCGCAATCAATGCTTCTGCACAAGGGTTCTATTTATAGAACCACTTGTGTGGGCTTCAAGCTAAAAAGCCCACTTAAGTGTATGTGGCCCATATCTTATAATATTCCCAAAATCACTTAAACCCATGGTATCTTACCATATTTCGTATTCTACTTAAGTACATCGTACCTTACGATGTTCTACAATTCACTTAAGTGCACCGTACCTTACAGTGTTCCTTAGTTACTCTATCTCTCATCAATTCGTCCTTTGTGTGTGACCCTGTAGGTTTTCGCAGCATTGGCAATTATATTAAATCACGTATTTAACATAATAAACAGTGAGCGGTATCTAGCAACACATCACTGCTACCCAAGACACGAAAGTTTCATGTGATCAAATCCTTCTGTGATAATACTTATGCGTATAATTACCCTTTTTCCCTTATGTCTATATTGAACACAAGGCATAGACCGTGTCATCCTTATCTAGTTCAATATTGGGCCCATAGACATTTATCCTGTTACGCAGGATGGGCAAATTCCATCTAGGTCACTCATGTCCCTCAACATGCTTCGTGGAGTACCCATCAACTGTCTTTATGGTTATCCAGTTACAAACAACGTTTGATCAGCAATAAAGCACTTGACTCTACATCTAGGGTCCATAGTGGTTTCAGGTCGAAGGGTGGTATACACCATTATCACCATGAGAATAACTTATGACACTTTTCATAACATTCTATATAGTACTCTCATAGCGGGTAAATCCAGTACAAATATTACTCTTAATATTCATATCTATGTTTAAGACTTGATAACTCCTTATCCATGATCCATGAGATGTGATCATCAGTCTATATACATAATAGTCTTAATGCTTTAATGTTATCCCACTTCATAATAAAGCTCGACTACGGATACTTTTAGAATAGTGTCCTTATGTTTAATGTGATCTCATGATCAAGTCACACTTTATACATTAAACGGACTAGCTATTCTAGGGACTTCATTAAACAAACATAATAAAGAAAAAGCCTTTTATTATTAATAAATAATTCGATACAAGTACCAAAGGTATTGGCCTCTAGGGCTTACACCAACAATCTCCCACTAGCACTAGAGCCAATCAGGCATACCCCTAATGCCCATAGATCTAGTATGGCCATCATGCTTCTGCTGCGCAAGAGGCTTTGTCGGTGGGTCAGCAATATTGTCAAGTGTAGATACTCTGCATATTTTCACATCTCCTCTATCTATTATCTCTCGAATGAGGTGATAACGCCTAATTATGTGTTTGGATCATTGGTGAGATCTAGGCTCCTTAGCTTGTGCAATAGCACCATTGTTATCACAATAGAGACCAATGGGATCCACAATGCTAGGAACTATGCCAAGTTCACTAATGAACTTTTTGATCCAAACAGCTTCCTTTGCTGCACTTGAGGCAACAATATACTCGGCCTCAGTTGTAGAATCAGCAATTGTATCTTGCTTTGAACTTTTCCAGCTCACAGCGTCGCCGTTTAAGCAAAACACATAACCAGATTGCGATCTAAAGTCATCCTTATCTGTCTGGAAGCTAGCACCGGTGTATCCAATTACAGCCAACTCTTCCTGGCCTCCATATATCAAGAATGAGTCCTTAGTCCTTCTCAAATACTTAAGGATATTCTTGACAGCTACCCAATGAGCATCACCAGGATCAGATTGGTACCTACTCGTTGCACTTAAAGCATACGAGACATCTGGTCGAGTACATAACATGGCATACATGATAGATCCTATTGCAGATGCATATGGAATCTTATTCATGCGATCCATTTCTTCCTTAGTTGAAGGGGGTTGTGTTTTTGATAGACACAGGCCATGTTGCATAGGTATGAATCCTTTCTTGGAATCATGCATATTAAAGCGTCTCAGCACTTTGTCTATGTATGTACTCTGACTTAGGCCAAGTAGTTTTTGTGATCTATCTCTATAGATTCTGATTCCTAATATATAGGCTGCTTCACTTAGGTCCTTCATAGAAAAGCATTTCTCCAACCAAGACTTTACTTGTTGCAGGGTAGGGACATCGTTTCCAATGAGTAATATGTCATCTACATATAATACCAGGAAAACGATCATGCTCCCACTAACCTTCTTGTAGACACAAGGCTCATCTTCGTTCTTGATGAATCCATATTGTTTTACTGTTTCATCAAAATGAAGATTCCAGCTTCTGGAAGCTTGCTTCAATCCATAGATTGATCTTTGTAACTTACATATCTTTTGGGCTTCTTCTGGTATGTCAAATCCTTCAGGCTGTGTCATGTACACATCCTCAAGAAGATTCCCATTAAGGAAAGCAGTTTTGACATCCATCTGCCATATTTCATAATCATGATATGCAGCGATAGCAAGTAAAATACGAACAGATTTAAGCATTGCAACTAGTGAAAAGGTTTCATCATAGTCAACCCCATGAATTTGTTTATATCCTTTTGCAACCAGTCTTGCCTTATAGGTATGTACCTTACCATCCATGTCAGCCTTCTTTTTGAAGACCCACTTGCATCCTATAGGGTTAACTCCTATAGGAGGCTCTACCAAGGTCCAAACTTGGTTTGTGTACATGGAATCCATTTCAGATTTCATGGCTTCTAGCCACTTCTCAGACTCGGGACCAGTTATGGCCTCTTGGTAGGTCGCAGGCTCATCTTGATCCATGAGTAATATATCACCTTGATCAGTTATGAGATATTCATATCTCTCAGGTAGGTGACGTATCCTGCCTGACCTACACTGGTCTTGTTCTACTTAAGCAGGTTGCTCTTCCACAACTACTTGTGTTTCCTACTCTAATTCCTCCATAGGTGTATCAATGCTTTGTGATTCTTGAATTTCTTCAAGCTCTACTTTCCTCCCACTGGTTCCTTTGGAAATAAAATCCTTTTCTAGGAAAACTCCAGTTCGAGCGACAAACACTTTTCCCTCAGAAGGATTGTAGAAATAATACCCTCTTGTTTCTTTAGGATACCCCACAAATAAGCATTTGTCAGATTTGGGCTCAAGCTTAGTTGAAATTTGTCGTTTCACATAAACTTCGCAACCCCAAATCTTCATGTAAGACATATGTGGTTTCTTACCACTCCATATTTCATATGGTGTCTTCTCAACCTTTTTGGATGGAACACGGTTAAGTGTGTAAGCTGCTGTCAATAGTGCATGTCTCCAAAAGGAGTTTGGAAGATCGGCGTGACTCATCATGGATCGGACCATGTCTAACAGGGTTCGATTTCTTCTCTCAGATACACCATTCCGTTGGGGTGTTCCAGGAGGAGTAAGTTGGGATAGGATCCCACACTCTTTCAGATGGTCATCAAACTCTATGCTTAAATACTCACCACCTCGATCGGATCGAAGAGTTTTAATATTCTTGCCTAGTTGATTTTGTACTTCATTCTTGAATTCCTTGAACTTTTCAAAGGACTCTGATTTGTGTTTCATTAAATACACATAACCATATCTACTGAAATCATCAATAAATATGATGAAGTACAGAAAACCTCCTCTTGCTGGTATGTTCAGTGGTCCACATACATCAGTATGTATGAGGTCCAAAAGATCATTAGCTCTTTCACCTTTTCCTATGAATGGAGATTTTGTCATCTTCCAAGTACTTTGGGCAGTTTCTCTTCCAGTGTCCGGTCTTACCGCAATGGAAGTAGGTGCCTGCCTTTGCTATGCCTCCACTAGGCTTCAAAGCAGCAACAGTGGGTCTGGGTTTGGCAACTTCCTTGCCCTTCCCTTTATCACCCTACTCGGTGGGCCTTTTGTTCTGTCTCTTTCCATTTCTGATCATCAGAATGGACTTCCTTTTTGTCTTCAGATTCTGCTCAGCAGTTCTTAACATGGCTAGCAGATTTGTCCATATCATTAATATTGAAATTTAGGACAAATTGACTGAATCCATCTGGCAACGATTGCAAGATCAAATCAGTCGCAAGTTCATTTCTGAGGGGAAAACCCAACCTTTCAAGGTTTTCCACATACCCAATCATCTTGAGCACATGGGGACCTACAGGGGCTCCCTCAGCTAACTTGCCTTGAAAATGGGCTTTTGAAACTTCAAACCTTTCATGCCTTGCTTGCTCTTGATAGAGCATCTTCAGGTGTTCGATCATATCGAACGCTGTCATGTTCTCATGTTGCTTTTACAACTCTGAGTTCATGGTATCCAGCATGAGACAAGCAGTTTCATTGGCATTATCGACATGCTTCTTATAAGCATCTCTTTCTGCCTTAGGTGCAGAACTAGGAGGTTCCTCTTCAGGAACAGGTGTCTCCAAGACATACAGCTTTCTATTATGTTTGAGGACAATCCTCGGGTTTCGGTGCCAATCCAGAAAATTTGTCCCAAACAATTTATCTTTGTCAAGGATTGATCGCAAAATGTTTGTTAGAGGTGTTTGTTGAGATTAATGAAAATATAAGTATCATTAACATATTTAATTAGGCCTTTAATTAAATATGCTCCCACTATTTTACTCAAAACAAATGACTCTCATCATTTGATTCGGAAAATCCTGTTGGAAGATTTTCTAGTGGGTCGAGATCCATATTTCACTTCGTTCTAAGTCCGCGTAGGCGGATTACATAAAACTAGGTTATTTAGGTAGGAACTCCTTCCAATTGTATCTCATACAACTCTCGAAAATTTCAGTTGGGTGAATAACTCCTTATTCCAATCCATCATATGGATCATTCCCAACTCTTGCTTCTAAACATATATAATATTATTATAATTTGTTTAGTTAAGTTTTACCCATCGTTTTAGCAGTTGGATATTACAATTATCCCATCGCATCTTACTAATATAGAACATGCACCTCGCGTAGGCGAAACCTACATTATCCGATACTAGTCTTGATGAGTGCTAAAACTTGGAAAGCAAACATATATAATATTATTATAATTTATTTAGTTAAGTTTGACCCATCGTTTTAGCAGTTGGATATTACAATTATCCCATCACACCTTACTAATATAGAACATGCACCTCGCGTAGGCGAAACCTACATTATCCGATACTAGTCTTGATGAGTCCTAAAACTTGGAAAGCATAAACTTAATATTTAATTTTGAGGGAATTGTAATTGTTATGATCTCACCGGCTTATTTATCATATTAGTCGTCTCTCACATGCATCAACATATATTCACATGCATCAACATACATACACATGCATCAACATACATAATGAAACAGTTATGGCCCCTAGCGCAATTGTTCTCCCAGGCCAATGAGAGAACCTAAGCTAACCTAATAACAATCTAAGCTTCTCCAAGAAAGATCTTCAAGGTTGTCCTCCATTGATATTGAATTCTTCTCTTTCTTCATAACATTGTCCTCCTTTGATATTGAATTCTTTTCTTTCTTCATATCATTATCCTCCTTTGATATTGAATTCTTCTCTTTCTTCATATCATTACATTACAGAAGAAACTTGTTTTACATACGAGGGATTGAGATGAGAAAAGGAGTTACATTAAGAGATTAAAAGGAGAGGCACGACATGCAGGTCGTATTTAAAACCCAAAACAAAATAAAGGAAGACTAAGGCCATAACTGATCACCATAAGGCAATAATAATAAACATATTATTATTATTAATTTTAATTCCTTTAATTAATTAAAACCAAATTAAATTTCGGCGACCGATCACACTACGCAGAGTTAGTCGGGGCTCCGCTGCCCGGTCAGCGGGAACAGGGTTTCCGCTGCCCGGTCAGCGGACGGGGGTCAAGGGGACAACGCCCCTTGCAGGGTCGTAGGGGCAGCGCCCCTGTCCAAAAAAATTTAATGAACAATTCATTTGAAATGGACATCGTTTTGCATCAACACAACTCTTGCGCAGTCACAAAACAGAAACCCCGAGAATTCTGACTCTGTGAGTGTGACGACCATCACAAGCATGTTACGACCGTCACGTCCAGCTTGTTATGACCGTCACAGGCCCATGACGAACATCACGCGGCCAAAATAACAGAAACGCCTAGAATTCTGGATCTGTGAATGTGACGACCGTCACAAAGCATGTGACGACCGTCACTTCCAGCTTGTTACGATCGTCACAGGTCCATGATGATCGTCACGCGGCCAAAAAACCAGCACTTTGAAACAGTCAACAGACGTGTTCCAACAAGCCCTCAATGCATAACTCTTTGACGGCACAACCCTTGCACCGTCACTAACCCTAATGCACCAATTTCATACCGTCAAACACATCTCGATTGTTGATTCAGTATGATTGACCAACAGGTCATTGCTTCACCATACTAATGTCGGATTCCGAAGAAAATGACCATTGATCGCTCAAAGGAAAACAACCATTTAGTGTTTGAATGAACGAAACAGAAACAATATATCATATATACCGTACTTTGCATTAGGATTACTTATATCATATATAAGTTGATCGGTCTCAATTGCGTAACCTATGGACGATCGATGTATCGCTGCTTCACCATATTAATGTCGGTTCCGAAGCATAATCAACATCAACCATCCAACTCATACACTCATGATGCCAAATTTAACTACTCGTTTAATTAATTGATTCATTATGTCTTTTAATCATATTAATACAAAAAATAAACGTCTATCTGATGCATGGTTTCGTAAGTGGCTCTGATACCACTGAAGGATAATTGCGATCCAAAACACAGCGAAAATTAAAAATTTCTCCTTTAGAGATCCTAACAAATGGGCATGATCAGTGATAGAATATTTACCTCTTGTGATGATTGAAACCTTTGATGCAGATCTATGGAGCGATCATGAACGTTGAACAACGACAACGCCTCTACTCAGTCCACACGAACAGATTCCTTCAATCTCAGTGCTAGCTGTTATGAATGAAGGCTTTGAGTGAGAGAGAGAGAGAGAAAGAGAAAACGAAAATGCAACCGCAATCAATGCTTCTGCACAAGGGTTCTATTTATAGAACCACTTGTGTGGGCTTCAAGCTAAAAAGCCCACTTAAGTGTATCTGACCCATATCTTATAATATGCCCAAAATCACTTAAGCCCATGGTACCTTACCATATTTCGTATTCTACTTAAGTACACCGTACCTTACGATGTTCTACAATACACTTTAGTGCACCGTACCTTACTGTCATACGGTGAACTGGACTTTTTGTGGTTTTAATCGCAATGTCGCGGTTAGCAAGAGTCGCCACCGACTTTTCTTTTATCCAATAAGGAAAGGTGGAAAAGAACAGGAAAGACCTTAATTTAGATTTTGGGTTCAGGAGGTACATTATACAAAGGGAAGGTGTTAGCACCCTTTGTATCCATGGTTATCCATGGGCTCTTAATTGCTCGATCACTTATATTATTTTTGTCTAAAAAAGTGTTTGTGAATTGTTTGGAAAATTGTTTTGAAAAGAGAATTTAACTTTGTAATGATTCTTGTATGAATGTATACAAAGTGGTTATCCCGTTTTAGTTTTGAAAATTGTTTAGAAAAATATAACTCGGTAATGATTCTAGTATGAATGTATACCAAGTGGTGATTTTCTAAAGGCATTTTGAAAGGTGTGAGGTGCAAAAAAAATGTTTTAAGTTGTGAGCCAGCAATTAAGAGTTATACCGACCCAAGGTCTTTACGGGCATTTCCTATCCTTATGAGGGTAAAACTGTCCTTATTATTGAGAAATAAGTAGTTTTATCCTTTGGATGTAAAAGGGTCATCGTAGGGTCATCGATTGGTCATTGAAGGCAACAGTTATGAGGATACCTTAGCATTCGAAGGGACTATCATCATTTAATCGTAGGCAACATCGGAGGGTCATCGAGGGACAAAGTTGTATATTCGAAGGCAACATCCGAGGGACTATAATTTATTTTATGATGATTTAACCGAAGGGTCTTTGCTAAGGGTATCCCCACATTCGCGGGACATGACCGTAATATCGTAATCGTAAGGCAACAAAGAGAGGTCCAAGATCACTTATTCAAAGGCAAAGTTTTACAATTAATTAGGTGATTAGGATGAAACTCCACATTAAAATTATTAAAAATAATATATTAAAAAATTAATACATTAGAAATTAATACATTAAAAATTAATTTAGGGTGAAACTCCACAAGGGTATCCCACAAATAAAGTGGAATACCTAGCCAATAACCTTTTCCTGGGATATGTGAACTGTCGCAACCTGAAAAATACAGTGTGCGAAAAAACAACCGGCGAAAGAAAATGACAGAAAAGTCGCCACCGTGCGTTATTCATCCCAAAGGAGGGAAAGGAAACGCTCGAAGTAAACCTGAAAAGAGGAAAGGAAAAGACAAGGTCTCGCAACCAAATCTTGGGTTCGGGAGTCGGTTATGCGAAGGGAAGGTATTAGCACCCCTACGCATCCGTAGTACTCTACGGGATCCACTTTTGTAGTTCTTGTCTAAAGGGTGTGAGTTTATCTTGTGCTGTTTACCCAAAAAAAGAAGGGTTAAATGAAAATGACTCGCGTGGATGTCGCATCCACTGCATACGTATCTCATCTGAATATGAGAATCAGAGTCTTCGTAGCTCGGCTGACCTATGGGTTGGGGGATGTGTGCTCGCTAAGACATCGCGTCTTATGCCTACGTATCTCATCTGGAATGAGAATCAGAGCAAACCGTAGTTCGGCTAACTACGGGGTTATGGATTGGGTTTTGGACGAACGACGTCACTACGCAATCTACCGGATGCTCGACCTTTGGAGACTTACTCGCCTGTAGTAGAAGGAGTAAACATGTTGCTTTGGGTTTTAGGGTTTGGGATGCTCGAGGGCAAAAAGGCAGTCCTTGACGAAGGAACCGCGCTACCTGCAGGGATATGAATACAAAACACAAAACATGTATCTCAAAGTAAAATGCCACCAAGGGGCTCAAACATTGCCTCCTATCGAGGTCTTCCAGCTAAGAAAGCGATAAAGTATGAGAAAGGGAAAAAATTACCACACGGATAAAGATCCGAAGTTACAGCAATTAAAGGAATGGGAAACCCAGGGATCATTCCAAGCTAAACACCATCAAAGAAAGTGAGTCAGTACAGGTAATCGGAATGAAACCTCTAGGGGTATCCCACAAATAAAGTGGGAAACCACGCAAGTTATCCCTGCAAAAGTCATGTGCCTTCACAAAAACTCAACAAAAGGGTTAGTGAAACAAAATAGGGTAACCAAGAGTTGCCCTCAAATCAAAATGTAACCACATGAATCATGCCCTTTCAATTCACAAAAAACAATAAAGGGTAGGAGGCCTAAACCTCTTGTCAAACACATGCATCAAAAGGGTATCAAATTCACCCATAATACTTCATATATTTAGAGCATTCAAATTAAAGGCATAAAGATGATGGATATAGGGCAAACCTGATTGGAGAAGAAAAATCAAATGGCAGGGTTTGCTTGAGCTGAAAGTCTGTGAGTCAGAATGAACCTTTCAGAGTTGCCTGGAGGTTGCTGCAGAGTAGTTCCTAGATTTCCTTCTCTCACTATCTTTTTCCTCGTGGTTTTGTTCTAAGGAAACCTCAGAGTACTTTTGCTTCTCTCCCTTTTTCTCAAGTGAATCTCCTAGTGTAACTCCAAGTGTAACTCCAAGTCTAACTCCCAGTCCCCCTTTCCTCTACTGAAACATCAGTATTTATAGACTAATTTTGTGGGTAATGGGCTTGGAATGAGGAAGACCCAAGTCCAAAATAATTTGTTATATTTTATTTATTTATTTATTTTAATTATTTAATTAATTAATTAAATTTTTTTTTTTTTTTTTTTTTTTTTTTTTTTTTTTTTTTTTTTTTTTTTTTTTTCAGGAAAAATGATGGGTAAATTTTGGGGTATGACAGCTGCCCCTGTTCAATATTCTTGAACCGAGAGAGTTAGGATGGCGTGTATGCCATTCGTGGTCTGGAGGTGGAAGATTATTGAACACTAGAATGCCCCAAAAATTTGCACTTGAGGATCGACAGTTGGTCTTGATGGAGATGGGCTTAAAGATGCCATCCGGGAGGTTTGATGACGAAAGCTTCGGATCGAGCCGTACATTAGGCCAATTTGAAGACATGGGTGCCACACTGGGTCGTACATTAGACCGAATAATGAGTCATCCATTAGGCTGCCGACTTCGCTGGGGAATCGGAGTGTGTCATATGTTGTTGGGGATAAAGGATCAGAATGGACCATACGCTAGATCGTATCTGAGTTGAAGAGAGAGCCGTCCGTTAGGCTGAATCTGATGATGAAAGGGGTAGTCGTACACTAGACTACACTTCAGAAATGTACCGTACACTAGGTAGCATCTGAGTAGTTGAGGATCCGAATGGGTCGTACGTTAGACCGCATTGGAGTTGCTGGAGCTCAGAATGGATCGTACATTAAATCGAATCTGAGTTGCAGAATGAGCCGTCCAGTAGGCTGAATCGGATGGTAAAAGGGAGTAGTCGTACACTAGACTACACTTCAGAAATGTACCGTACACTAGGTAGCATCTGAGAAAGGGAGTAGTCGTATACTGGACTACCATCCAGAAATGTACCTGTCCGAAGGTAGCATCTGGGAAAGGGAGTAGCCGTATACTAGACTACCATCCAGAAATGTACCTGTCCGAAGGTAGCATCTGGGAAAGGGAGTAGCCGTATACTGGACTACCATCCAGAAATGTACCTGTCCGAAGGTAGCATCTGGGAAAGGGAGTAGCCGTATACTGGACTACCATCCAGAAATGTACCTGTCCGAAGGTAGCATCTGGGAAAGGGAGTAGCCGCATACTAGACTACCATTCAGAAATGTACCTGTCCGAAGGTAGCATCTGAGAAAGGGAGTAGCCGTATACTAGACTACCATCCAGAAATGTACCTGTCCGAAGGTAGCATCTGGGAAAGGGAGTAGCCGTATACTAGACTACCATCCAGAAATGTACCTGTCCGAAGGTAGCATCTGGGAAAGGGAGTAGTCGTATACTAGACTACCATCCAGAAATGTACCTGTCCGAAGGTAGCATCTGGGAAAGGGAGTAGCCGTATACTGGACTACCATCCAGAAATGTACCTGTCCGAAGGTAGCATCTGGGAAAGGGAGTAGCCGCATACTAGACTACCATTCAGAAATGTACCTGTCCGAAGGTAGCATCTAAGTAAGGGAGTAGCTGTATACTGGACTACCATCCAGAAATGTACCTGTCCGAAGGTAGCATCTGGGAAAGGGAGTAGCCGTATACTAGACTACCATTCAGAAATGTACCTGTCCGAAGGTAGCATCTGGGAAAGGGAGTAGCCGTATACTAGACTACCATTCAGAAATGTACCTGTCCGAAGGTAGCATCTGAGAAAGGGAGTAGCCGTATACTAGACTACCATCCAGAAATGTACCTGTCCGAAGGTAGCATCTGGGAAAGGGAGTAGCCGCATACTAGACTACCATTCAGAAATGTACCTGTCCGAAGGTAGCATCTGAGTAAGGGAGTAGCTGTATACTGGACTACCATCCAGAAATGTACCTGTCCGAAGGTAGCATCTGGGAAAGGGAGTAGCCGTATACTAGACTACCATCCAGAAATGTACCTGTCCGAAGGTAGCATCTGGGAAAGGGAGTAGCCGTATACTAGACTACCATTCAGAAATGTACCTGTCCGAAGGTAGCATCTGGGAAAGGGAGTAGCCGTATACTAGACTACCATCCAGAAATGTACCAGTCCGAAGGTAGCATCTGGTCAGATGAAGGTCTAACTTGGTCGTGCATTAGACTGTACTTGAGTTGAAGAAGGTCAGACTGGATCGTACGCTAGATCGTATCTGAGTTGTTGAGGGTCAGAATGGATCGTCTGTTAGATCGTATCTGAGTTGAAGAAGGTCAGAATGGATCGTACGCTAGATCGTATCTGAGTTGTCGAAGGTCAGAATGGATCGTATGCTAGATCGTATCTGAGTTGAAGGAGTCATATGTTGAGCTGAATCAGAATGAACCGTATGTTAGGCTGTATCTGTATACGTTGTACTTGCAATAAATGTCTGGGATGGGCTTAAAGATGCCATCGCTAGGAGGATATCGAAGTGTTGTCAGAATGAATGTTCCCATGAATTGCATCTGGAATATGTATCTGAATCTTGTTTGTGATTGATAAAGGCGTCTGCCTGAATGAGCCTTTTACTTTGACTATATCAGGAGGATAATTAACCTGCAAAGAAAAGTTAGCTTTATGCCATGTCATGATGCATGAGATGTTTTATGCTTTCGAAAATAAATGCGAATGTTGTATGCATGTGTATGCTGTGAAATGATGCAATGAATGAGTTATGCGTATGAGAAGTTCTGCTTGGGGACTCTACTGGGGAAAATAAATCCCCATCTACTGATTGGAGATATTCGTGTTGAGGACCCTCTCTCGGCTGGGGGTTCTGATTTCTGTCTGATGGTAGAGATATTCAACAGAGCCTGGCTGGGGATGGATGAGATGATCAATCTGTCTGATGATGCCGACCTCTGTTGGGGAATAGCTGGCTGTGCCGGGGAATACTGCCAACTTCTTCTGGGGAAAAAAACAGGCTTGCTGGGGGGAAGAGAATTGGTAGTGGATTCATTGGAAGCATGATTAGACCTTTTCCTTGATCCTGAAGTAGGGTAGTAATTGCTATTGCTATTCTATGCATGTATTTTGGTAAACATTGGTCATATTCAAATGCACATATTAATTCAAATTAAATCAATGGACATTTACGCAACCAAAACAGAAAAGTAAAAAACAAAAGCATCTTTTTTGAAAGAGGGTTGTATTGATTTTTGAAAGAAGGCCTATAAACAGGCAAATTGTGTACAAGGAGACAGAAATCCTAGTAAGAGGAAATTGTCAAAAACAAAGAGAAAGCTATGCAGAAAAAGTCCTATTGATTTTAAGTCTACTACTGCCATTATGTCTTCAAGCATCTCATCCCCTGCTGTCGGATAGAAGTGATTGGCTTGGTCAGTCCCTTGAACTTGGATGAAAGTTGACTGAGAACGGGACATAGTCATACGCTTTAATCCCTAATTTTTGCCTGGACCGCCTTTTCAGGTTTTCAGTCCACCAGGATACCCTTTTTTGCCCAAGCCACCTTTTCAGGTTTTCGACTTGCCGGGTGTACATTTTTTTATATATATCCCTAATTTTTGCCCGAACCCTTTTGGTTCGCCGGGATGCCCTTACTTTTGCCTAGATACGTCGATCTAGCGGGTCTTTTTCATGCGTAGTATTTTTTAACTATGTCCGCGTTCACGGGATGCGGGAAATCTTCGCCATCCACTGTAGCAAGTATCATGGCTCCACCAGAGAATACCTTCCTAACTACAAATGGCCCTTTGTACGTGGGAGTCCATTTGCCTCTGGGATCAGTTTGCGGTAGCACGATACGCTTGATTACCAAGTCGCCAATTTGATACACTTGTCGCTTGACCCTTTCGTTGAATGCCTGGGTCATGCGTTTCTGATATATCTGCCTATGACAAACAGCCGCGAGTCTCTTCAATCAAATTTATCTGATCGAGTCGAGTCTGAATCCATTCCTCTTCATCTAAGCCCGCCTCTTTCATGATTCTTAGCGAGGGAATCTGAACTTCCACTGGTAAGATGGCTTCCATTCCATAGACTAAAGAGAACGGAGCTGCCCCTGTCGAAGTGCGTACTGAAGTGCGATAGTCATGAAAAGCAAATGGTAACATCTCATGCCAGTCTTTGTACATTACTGTCATCTTTTGTATAAGCTTCTGGACATTGTTAGCAGCCTCCACGGCGCCGTTCATCCTTGGCCGGTACGGAGAAGAATTAGAGTGTTTTATTTTGAACCGCGTGCAGAGTGCAGTAACCATCTTGTTGTTCAAATTAACACTATTATCAGTGATAACTCTTTCAGGAGACAACAAGTTTCTCGAATAGATATTTGATAGAACCCATCTTAGAAATCAATAAAGTGGTATGATTCAACATGTACTGTCTTAGTCGGCGAGCAGCCCAAGCCAAAGCGCAGCAAGCTTTCTCGAGCTATGAGTATCTTGTTTCACAGTCGGTACCTTTTGCTAAGGCGGTATATGGCATGCTCTTTTCGACCAGACTCGTCATGTTGCCCCAACACACCTCATTGGATTTTCTAACACGGTCAAATACATGATTAGAGGTCTTCCTTCAACTGGTGGTGTCAGAATTGGAGGTTCTTGGAGACACTTCTTGATTTTATCAAAAGTTTCCTGACATTCATCATCTCTTGACTGTCCTCAGTAATTTGAAGATAGGTTTGCAAGTAGCAGTCAAGTAGGATATAAACCGGGCAATGTAATTCAAGTGCTCCAAGAGGCTTCTGACTTCTTTCTTGTCTACTTTTAGTACTCAGATCGACATTTTCAATTGACTCCTCATGCGGCTGTATAGTCCTTTCTTCTTTCAGTAACAGTCTGGCAAGTTCTTCAGGTACTTCACAATCTTCCTCACTTCCATCTTCGGCTTGGTAGATCGGATTTTCGAAGTCATAATGAACAGTAGCAGAACTATTATCAACAGGATCCAGAGTGGATGTGGATACGCAATTTGTTACGTGAGTGTGTGCAAGAAAGCATAGCTTATTTGAAAAATGACAGGAAAGATAAAGAGCGCAATATTTGAATGCAAAAAGTCCATTGATTTATTGAATATGAATATGCTTATGAGAATGACAAAACATTTAACCAAATTTGATACATTGAATAAACAACAAACAATTACTCCTGACTAAAGGAAGTTGGAATAGTGTCTCCAGCCTTCCAATTATCCAAGTTGCAATCGCTATTCACATCTTCTACAGCATTAACAGTCTTGTCATGATCGGGCATAGGAGCAGTGATGACATTAGGAATATCCAGAGGATCAAATTCAAATTCCCCAGCGTCGATCATATCCTGAATCTTGTTCTTCAGCGACCAGCAATCATTCGTATCATGCCCGGGGCTATCGGAGTGATAGGCACACCTGGCGTTGGGATTATAACGAGGAGAAGTAGTGTTGGGTTTTGCAGGAGGATCTCTGAGGGTAATTAAATTTACTTTTAGCATACCCTGCAGTGCTTGTGCTAAAGTCATATTGATCTTCGTAAACTGCCTTCTTCCCGGGTTAATGTGCCTCACAGATTTCTTGTCCTTTTTCTTCTTGAGCAAGAGAGTCTTTAGTTCCTCCTGCCCCTTGGATAAGTTCAAGATCATCTCCTGGAGTTGAGCATTCTGAGCCTGGAGATCTTTGACAGTTTGTTCGAGGTCCATTTTTCTGTTTGAAGGAAAACCGTGAGAATACTGATCCTTTTAGAGTACCTGTTATGCAATGTCATGTTATGCTATGCAATGTATGAAATGTTTTCAAGGACTTTTGGAATTTAATTTTGCATAAACTACCAAAAAAGAAAGCCACTTTTATTAATAATATTTGATTAATATTCATTATAATAAGAAGTAAAATACAATAAAAGCTCAGGTCTCCCAGGGACGGCTTCTTTTTGGGCGAAGATATGTATTGAGTCTTCGTTCCTCATTAAGCTGGCCGGTGAGCTCTAACACCTTCTTCCTTGTAGCACAGAACTGGGCTTCAAAAGTATCCCTTTCCTCTCTCAACTGGATCCAGGACTCCTTTAACTCTTCAACATCGATAGGCATATCTGGATAAGGAACGATCTAAGGAGTACCTCCTTCAGCTTCTGGTTCAACAATCAGTGGTCCGACTGCCAGATATGGCATGACAAGTTCACGAGCTCTTGTGCGGACCCATCTGAGATAAGGTTCCATAGGAATAGAGTTTTTCTGTCCTAAAGTACTTCTTTTCACCATGCCCCAAGCTCGCACAAATCTTTGACGGAGACCTTGGGAATCGTTATCATAGTCAAACACCGTGCCTTGTATAATTATTTCATGTGGACCATCTCTTCGAGCACAACCAAACTGACGTAGGGCTAAAGCAGGATTATAAGTAATACCTCCTCTTATCCCCATGAGTGGTACATTAGGGAATTCTCCACAACGGTCAATGATGATATTGTTTTCTTTGAAATGAGGACACCAACGGATGTCTGAGTGGGAGAGCGACATTATCCTTTGAGACCATCTCAGACTTTGCTCATTCTTCAAGACTGACTGAGGAAGGTGCGAAATAAACCACCTGGATAATAAAGGTATGCAGCACATGAGAGTCCCTTGCCTCTTCATAGTACGAGTGTGAAGGGAATGCAGAATGTCGCCGAGCAAGGTAGGCACAGGGTTACGAGCGAGAAATATCTGAATAGCATTCATATCTATGAATTGATCTGGATTAGGGAATAACACCAACCATAGATTAGTAATGCTAGAATCTCCTCGAAAGCATGGACATTCATGACTTTTAAGAATTCTCGGGCCTTATTCATCAGAAATTTGGCAAGTAAACCCTTAACTCCACTTCTTGTTACCCAATTAGCTTCAATATCTGACTTTGTCATG
The DNA here is from genome assembly GCF_024323335.1 of Lathyrus oleraceus. Lineage (NCBI taxonomy): Eukaryota > Viridiplantae > Streptophyta > Magnoliopsida > Fabales > Fabaceae > Lathyrus > Lathyrus oleraceus. Next base: position 352,616,625 of record NC_066585.1, on the reverse strand, counting down.
TGTAAAGCTGCGGCAACTTTTTCGGACCTCGGAATCTTTTCTAAACCACTGAAAGGTATTTGATCAAGAATAGGTATCCCAAGCAGCTGGGAAAATTCTTCTAATGTGGGCACCAACTGATAATCTGGGAATGTGAAGCAATGATGTTTAGGATCGAAGAACTGGAATAGGACTCTCATCATATCTTCTTTGAAACCAGTGGTAACCAAATCGAGGAGAGAACCATGCTTTTTGACGAACTGAGCCTGATCAGGAAGTTCTGACACTAAATCCTTGAGTTGAGGAGAGATGACTACAAAATTTATCCGGATAGTCTTCCTGGGAGCCATAGCCTTACAAAATAGAGCCAAGTTAAATCCCTAAGTCCTCGAAGTGATTAGTGCAATGTCATAATGTTATGATGTTATGATGTTATGATGTTATGATATTATGATATTAAACAAATAACAAGCATAAGCAAGTCATACAACAATCATTCCTAGGTTTTAAGGCTTGCATGAGTTCCATAGGTAAGTACCCTCCCCACTGAAGTTTGGTGGGTTCAACCTGTCTTAGAATAGTAACCGGGTTCTAGAAGGATCTCAAATCATTGACCTTTCCTTAAGTCCACTTCAGTGCAACACCAAGTGGTTGACCGAAGCTTCCCTAAAGTCCAATCTCAAAGAGTGTAGTATCGAGTCTCAACCAACTCCAGTCGGAACCGAAGCCAGTTATCTCACTACTTTCTAATGGCCAGGATGAGTCAATTAGGGTTCTAAAGGTCTGGTTAATGCTTTTATGACACCACGCGAATGCCAAATATTTCCTCAACTAACATGAGGAACATCAGGACATCCAAAGTGCCACATTAACCGTAGCCATCATTTTGACCATTCCAGTATACGCCGGACAGTCGCGATGATCTCTTGCTACTTACCTAAGGTACACTAGATCCGGGTGTAGGATCTTTCACTCAAGCATAACATACCCAAGCAATCCCTTAAAAATAAATCAGACAAATTGAATAAGTGATCTTGTTTTTAAGGTAACCTCTCTTTTTAAATCTTCCCCAGCAGAGTCGCCAGTTCTGTCATACGGTGAACTGGACTTTTTGTGGTTTTAATCGCAATGTCGCGGTTAGCAAGAGTCGCCACCGACTTTTCTTTTATCCAATAAGGAAAGGTGGAAAAGAACAGGAAAGACCTTAATTTAGATTTTGGGTTCGGGAGGTACATTATACAAAGGGAAGGTGTTAGCACCCTTTGTATCCATGGTTATCCATGGGCTCTTAATTGCTCGATCACTTATATTATTTTGTCTAAAAAAGTGTTTGTGAATTGTTTGGAAAATTGTTTTGAAAAGAGAATTTAACTTTGTAATGATTCTTGTATGAATGTATACAAAGTGGTTATCCCGTTTTAGTTTTGAAAATTGTTTAGAAAAATATAACTCGGTAATGATTCTAGTATGAATGTATACCAAGTGGTGATTTTCTAAAGGCATTTTGAAAGGTGTGAGGTGCAAAAAAAATGTTTTAAGTTGTGAGCCAGCAATTAAGAGTTATACCGACCCAAGGTCTTTACGGGCATTTCCTATCCTTATGAGGGTAAAACTGTCCTTATTATTGAGAAATAAGTAGTTTTATCCTTTGGATGTAAAAGGGTCATCGTAGGGTCATCGATTGGTCATTGAAGGCAACAGTTATGAGGATACCTTAGCATTCGAAGGGACTATCATCATTTAATCGTAGGCAACATCGGAGGGTCATCGAGGGACAAAGTTGTATATTCGAAGGCAACATCCGAGGGACTATAATTTATTTTATGATGATTTAACCGAAGGGTCTTTGCTAAGGGTATCCCCACATTCGCGGGACATGACCGTAATATCGTAATCGTAAGGCAACAAAGAGAGGTCCAAGATCACTTATTCAAAGGCAAAGTTTTACAATTAATTAGGTGATTAGGATGAAACTCCACATTAAAATTATTAAAAATAATATATTAAAAAATTAATACATTAGAAATTAATACATTAAAAATTAATTTAGGGTGAAACTCCACAAGGGTATCCCACAAATAAAGTGGAATACCTAGCCAATAACCTTTTCCTGGGATATGTGAACTGTCGCAACCTGAAAAATACAGTGTGCGAAAAAACAACCGGCGAAAGAAAATGACAGAAAAGTCGCCACCGTGCGTTATTCATCCCAAAGGAGGGAAAGGAAACGCTCGAAGTAAACCTGAAAAGAGGAAAGGAAAAGACAAGGTCTCGCAACCAAATCTTGGGTTCGGGAGTCGGTTATGCGAAGGGAAGGTATTAGCACCCCTACGCATCCGTAGTACTCTACGGGATCCACTTTTGTAGTTCTTGTCTAAAGGGTGTGAGTTTATCTTGTGCTGTTTACCCAAAAAAAGAAGGGTTAAATGAAAATGACTCGCGTGGATGTCGCATCCACTGCATACGTATCTCATCTGAATATGAGAATCAGAGTCTTCGTAGCTCGGCTGACCTATGGGTTGGGGGATGTGTGCTCGCTAAGACATCGCGTCTTATGCCTACGTATCTCATCTGGAATGAGAATCAGAGCAAACCGTAGTTCGGCTAACTACGGGGTTATGGATTGGGTTTTGGACGAACGACGTCACTACGCAATCTACCGGATGCTCGACCTTTGGAGACTTACTCGCCTGTAGTAGAAGGAGTAAACATGTTGCTTTGGGTTTTAGGGTTTGGGATGCTCGAGGGCAAAAAGGCAGTCCTTGACGAAGGAACCGCGCTACCTGCAGGGATATGAATACAAAACACAAAACATGTATCTCAAAGTAAAATGCCACCAAGGGGCTCAAACATTGCCTCCTATCGAGGTCTTCCAGCTAAGAAAGCGATAAAGTATGAGAAAGGGAAAAAATTACCACACGGATAAAGATCCGAAGTTACAGCAATTAAAGGAATGGGAAACCCAGGGATCCTTCCAAGCTAAACACCATCAAAGAAAGTGAGTCAGTACAGGTAATCGGAATGAAACCTCTAGGGGTATCCCACAAATAAAGTGGGAAACCACGCAAGTTATCCCTGCAAAAGTCATGTGCCTTCACAAAAACTCAACAAAAGGGTTAGTGAAACAAAATAGGGTAACCAAGAGTTGCCCTCAAATCAAAATGTAACCACATGAATCATGCCCTTTCAATTCACAAAAAACAATAAAGGGTAGGAGGCCTAAACCTCTTGTCAAACACATGCATCAAAAGGGTATCAAATTCACCCATAATACTTCATATATTTAGAGCATTCAAATTAAAGGCATAAAGATGATGGATATAGGGCAAACCTGATTGGAGAAGAAAAATCAAATGGCAGGGTTTGCTTGAGCTGAAAGTCTGTGAGTCAGAATGAACCTTTCAGAGTTGCCTGGAGGTTGCTGCAGAGTAGTTCCTAGATTTCCTTCTCTCACTATCTTTTTCCTCGTGGTTTTGTTCTAAGGAAACCTCAGAGTACTTTTGCTTCTCTCCCTTTTTCTCAAGTGAATCTCCTAGTGTAACTCCAAGTGTAACTCCAAGTCTAACTCCCAGTCCCCCTTTCCTCTACTGAAACATCAGTATTTATAGACTAATTTTGTGGGTAATGGGCTTGGAATGAGGGAGACCCAAGTCCAAAATAATTTGTTATATTTTATTTATTTATTTATTTTAATTATTTAATTAATTAATTAATTAATTAATTAATTAATTTTTTTCTTTTTTTTCTTTTTTTTTTCTTTTTTTTTTTCTTTTTTTTTTTCTTTTTTTTTTTTTCAGGAAAAATGATGGGTAAATTTTGGGGTATGACACTTACAGTGTTCCTTAGTTACTCTATCTCTCATCAATCCGTCCTTTGTGTGTGACCCTATAGGTTTTCGCGGCATTGGCAATTATATTAAATCACGTATTTAACATAATAAACAGTGAGCGGTATCTAGCAACACATCACTGCTACCCAAGACACGAAAATGTCATGTGATCTGACAAATCCTTCTGTGATAATACTTATGCGTATAATTACCCTTTTGCCCTTATGTCTATATTGAACACAAGGCATGGACCGTGTCATCCTTGTCTAGTTCAATATTGGGCCCATAGACATTTATCCTGTTACGGAGGATGGGCAAATTCCATCTAGGTCACTCATGTCCCTCAGCATGCTTCGTGGAGTACCCATCAACTGTCTTTATGGTTATCCAGTTACAGACAACGTTTGATCAGCAATAAAGCACTTGACTCTACATCTAGGGTCCATAGTGGTTTCAGGTCGAAGGGTGGTATACACCATTATCACCATGAGAATAACTTATGACACTTTTCATAACATTCTATATAGTATTCTCATAGTGGGTTAATCCAGTACAAATATTACTCTTAATATTCATACCTATGTTTAAGACTTGATAACTCCTTATCCATGATCCATGAGATGTGATCATCAGTCTATATACATAATAGTCTTAATGCTTTAATGTTATCCCACTTCATAATAAAGCTCGACTACGGATACTTTAAGAATAGTGTCCTTATGTTTAATGTGATCTCATGATCAAGTCACACTTGATACATTAAACGGACTAGCTATTCTAGGGACTTTATTAAACAAACATAATAAAGAAAAAGCCTTTTATTATTAATAAATAATTCGATACCAGTACCAAAAGTATTGACCTCTAGGGCTTACACCAACATCTAACCTGAACCAAATCGTGATTTTCTTGATACCATGTTGTTAGAAATTTGTTCTTGATGATCACTATGCCATTTAATTGCATTTTCATGAACTGGGTAGCATTTAATTTCAGTTTGTAGGTTAGGGTTTCATTTTGGTACTAGCTTCGATTTGCATTACTGTTTGTTTTTAAATAATTTTGGACCATACGATCTTACTCGCTATAAGATTCTGAGCAACTTTGCTCTTTTGAGTTTTGCATTTTGAAGCTCTTTGTATTTTTCCAGAAACCAGCCACCACCCATGGTGGTCCGGTCGTCTTCTCAGGAGACCACACACCCGTCCCTCCAAAAATTAAAATTGGACCAATGGGAGTGTGACGTGTGATCCCTCCAAATATTTGAATTTGTTTTGGTTCCCATGCATTAAGAAAAACACATTATGGTGTGTCTCCATTAGATCAGGTGGCTTACATTGTGCCACCTCATTAATGAAGGGAATGGACTGACTTGCGCGCTACCCTACCATAGACTTGGTTCCCCTATTTCCAATGGATCATATTTTTATTATTTTTGTTATTCATCTTATTTATTTTGATTATTTAATTTTTCTCAAACCCTTTGGAATTTGGAAAAATGTCCCACATGAAAGTTGTTTGGAATAATTTTATCTTCCATAATATGATCTTTATTTATTTTTATGATCAATAGAAAATTAAAAACCATTTTTCTATTTTTATGTATTATTTTTAATGTATTTAAATCATAGTAATTTCAAGTTACATGATAAAAATCCCAAAATTTTGGGAGTGATCCTTATGCAATAAGTGGCACTTTTGATTCTTTGAGCTTTCTGTTTTGAAGCATTTTTCATTTAGTTTTACTTTAGGGTTTATTATCCATTTATTTCCAAGGTTTGAAAACCCTAAGTGTTTCAAATTGGGTCATAAATGGTAGATCATTACATTTTTGGTTTCCATGGGTGATTTGTGGAATTTTTTTGTTGGGCACATTTTTTTTTAGGCTTATTTCTTAAGGTTCAAATTAGGGTTTTCCTTTTGCCCTTTTTCCTTGATTCAAGTTATAACTTGTTCTTGGTGCATGATCAATGTGACATGATTGCATCTTTGGTTTCAATGTGAGATCAGTAAACTTTTCTATGGTGGAAGTTGACCCATTTGACCCGTTTTTCAATTAGTTCTTATTTGTGCTTTGATGTTGGTGTTTATGTTTGTTTTTGACTTTAGAATGGACCTCTAATATTGATGTTTGCATGACATTTTGGAATATGTTTGCTTCTGTCCACTTTGCATTTTTTGGTCCTTTTCATTTTCATTTGATTTTGTGTTTGATTTGACCTAGTTTTGGCATGTTTAAGTGACACATTATATGATTAGCACCATAACTTATTTGATACTCATCATGAATGCAATCCATGAACATTATTGGTTTTCCATATCATTTTGTCTCATTTCATCTTCCCAATTGTTTTTGATATCATGTTTACATCTTGCACTTTTGGTTCAATGTTCAAGCATGTTGTAGATTAGGGTTTATACCTTGCTAGCATGCCTTGTTTTGATTCCTATTTTGTCAACTTGCATGATTGATGATGTGTCTCAATCGCATTTGATTCTAATCTCATTATGTGTCATTTCATATGTTAAGTCTTTTTGCATTTTTATCTTTTTCCATGTTCATTTCATTTTGTTTAGAAAGCATGTTTAGATTGCATTTTATTTGTGACATGTCTTGATAACCATGTTCAAACGTGTTCTTCCTTACATGAGAAGAATATCCAAAAAAATATATGTCATTCTGGATTCACACTCCTTAATTTCATATTTTTAAGTTTACTAACAATTTTGATTCTATGTTATAGTTTAAAATTTGTTAAGTCATTGCATTAGCATTGTTTCTCTTCTTGTTACATTCAATATAACCCAATATCTTGCATTCAAAAATCCCACCGCGACACTACATTGTGGCAACTTGTTTGAATTCAAATGATGCTCAGAACTACCTTGTCCAAATGGTGATCAAAAGTTGATGAAGCTTGATCTGGTTATAGCACTTTAAAATGTCTTAGATCTTGGTAATTGTTGCAAAAGTTTCAGAGGATGCTGAAGGTGCTAATGGAATCAAGAAATTGGATTAAAACAAGCTGGAACTCAAAACACGATAGTTGAATTTTACGGAAAATTTTCAAGTTACAGCAGGGGTTTCTTGGCTCTCCAAAGCTTGGAAATTAATGCAATATGTTGCTCTATTTATATGGAATGTGATTGGATTCAAATACGTGTGAAATTGTGCAGAATTCGTGCAAAATGAATTTGATCCGAATGTGAGAAAAGTGTGACTTTAAATTCATCAAAATTTAGCCAAATGATGTGTTTTAAGGATAAATTAACTTATGGAGACTTCTTTAAACATGTTTAGGTCCAAAACACATTCTAATTTGGCTTGGAATTGAGATTAGTAAAGTTCAAAACTCGGGCAATGGCAATTTCTTCAATTCCAAGTTACCATGTTCAACCTAATGGGCCATCCTTCTCAGAAGGCTTTTTTGATCCCGTCCTTTTTACAATGTGTTAACATCATGGAAAAGATTATGATGTGCCAAGAAAGGTTGCATTTGGATGCTTGATCACAAATATTAACATGTTGAAGTTGGCATGAAAATCTGATCATATAACTTTGAAAATATTTGAGTGCTTCATGGTTGAATATGACCTATAATGTCTCAATGAAATCCAGGGCCTTCCAAGCATATTTTGATCTTGATCCTTGAAGTAAACTTGTAAAGGGAATCACAAATGACATTGTTCAAAAATAATCAGCCTCGTATGTTCAAAATTGAAGAAGTTATGATCTCTGAAAGTTGAGAAAAAGTCACTTGAAAATAGGTCAAATTTCACCAAGTCCACAAATGATTTATAATGTCTCCAAACTTTTGGTGATCCTCCAAGCATAATTGGATCTTGTCATGTAAAGATAAGTTGTAGAGGATGTTGATAAGAGTCATATGCAAAAAATAATCATTCAAAAATCTTGAGAATTGAAGGAGTTGTGATCCTTGGAACCTTGACTTAAAAATATTGACTTTTTGGTCAAACCTCTTGGAACAAGCTTGTGCATTTGAACTTTTTTTTGCATTTCAAAGCACATGGGTGATCATATGAACTAAAAATAAGGTGTCCTTGATTTCCTCTTGATTAAATTTCTCAAAGCTTGAAATTGCTTGTTGAAGAAGGCATGGAAATAAACACATGAACCTTTTACTTTCTTTGAGAAGTGAGCCACAAAACATTGAGATGTTCTTGATTGTAAAGCCCAACCTTTCATAATAGACTTAAAGAAACAAGACATATTTTTGGATTTTTATTAGTGGTTAGACAAGCAATTAATAAAATAAACACAAATGTAAAACACCAACAAAGAGGTGCTTGGTGATCCCTGAGAAAGCAAACCCAAAGATGGATAGGGGAAGGACCAAGATGTGATCTTGTTTGTGTGCAATGATGCAAATGATATGTGGGATATTAGGTTTAAAAATTAGGGTATGAAAAATTCTGACAAGTCTCTCTTCATCCATCCAAACAATTCATGTAAGGCCTATCTCTATTTGCATGTGGATGATATCATTCTTACCGCCTCCTCTTTCGAACCATCAAAAATCTCTCATATTACTAATTAGCTATGAGTTTTCTATGAATGACTTAGGATTGTATTCCACCACTTCAAACTCACCTTAACCTTCCCCAATCCATCCTCAAACGGTCCACCCATTATCTCCACTCAAAACATGACATCAATTCGGTCCCACTATTCAAATTCCTTAGATTTACCAACCAACTTTGAGTTAAGACTCCAAACCTGTTATAAGAAGCTAACATGGTATTTTCAAACCCAACCAAAAATATTATGTCCATTGTAAACCAATGTTTGCACTCAAATACCCCAACTGGAAAAGGGTTATGTTTGATGAATATAATACTCTTACTAAAAATAAGATATGGGATTTATTGCCTCCTCCATATAATTTTAATGTTTTTAGTTTTATGTGCATTTTTAGACATTAATAAAAATCCAATGGTTCTTTTAAGAGGTATAAATCCCGACTTGTATGTGATGGTGCAAGTCAACAAGTTAATGTGGAACATGGAGAAACATTCAACCTCGTAGTTAAAGTGGAACTATTCAAACTGTGATCCATATCTATATATATAAAGCATGGCCCATTCATCAATTAGATGTGAAGAATTCCGTTTTTCACGGTGAACTAAAATAAATTATCTACATGCATAAACTCTTAGATTACAAGGATCCATAACGTCCTCATCATGTTTGTCTTTTGTATAAATCTTTGTATGGGGTCTAGCAAGCTCCTTAAAAATAGTATAAACAATATGCCGACTATATTCACTATATAGGATTTTCAAAAATTATGTTTGACAAAACTCTCTTCATCTATCGAAAATATTCACGTAAGGTTTATCTCTAACTGCATGTGGATGATATCATTCTTACCGCCTCTCTTGAATCGTCAAAAATCTCTCATACTACTAATTAGCTATGAGTTTTCTATGAATGACATAGGATTGTAGTCTACCACTTTAAACTCAGTTTAACCTACTCCAATCCCTCCTCAAGTTGGCCACCCCTCATCTCCACTCAAAACATGACATCAATTCAGTCCCACTATTCAAATTCCTTTGATTTACCAACCTACTTTGTGTTAATACGCCAAACCTGTTATAAGAAGCTAACATGGTATTTTCAAACCCAGCCAAAAATATTATGGCCTTCATACTAATGTAACAAAATCACACATCCATTGTAATCCAATTTTTGCACTCAAATACCCCAATCGGAAAAGGGATATGTTTTATGAATATAATACTCTTACTAACAATAAGATGTGGGATTTATTGGCTCGTCCATATGATGTTAATAGTTTTTAGTTTTATATGCATTTTTAGACATTAATAAAAATCTAATAGTTCTTTAAAGAGGTATAAATCCCGACTTGTATGTGATGGTGCAGGTCAACAAGTTAATGTGGAACATGAAGAAACATTCAACCTCGTAGTTAAAGTGGAACTATTCAAACTACGATCAATATCTCTCTATATAAAGCATGGCCCATTCATGAGTTAGATCTCAAGAATTTTGTTTTTTCACAGTGAACTAAAAGAAATCATCTACATGCATAAACTCTTAGATTATAACGATCCATAACATCCTCATAATGTTTGTCTTTTGTATAAATCTTTGTATGGTCTCTAGAAAGCTCTTCAGACATAGTATAAATAATATGCTGACTATATTTCATTCTATAGGATTTTCGAAAAGTAAGTCTGACAAAACTCTCTTCATCTATCGAAAATATTCACGTAAGGCTTATCTCTAACTGCATGTGGATGATATCATTCTTACCGCCTCTTCTGAATCCTCAAATATCTCTCATATTTCAAATTAGCTATGAGTTTTCAATGAATGACTTAGGATTGGAAACCACCACTTCAAACTCACCTTAACCTTCCTCAATCCCTCCTCAAACGGTCTACCCCTCATCTACACTTAAAATATGACATCAATTCAGTCCCGTTATTCAAATTCCTTCGATTTACCAACCTACTTTGTGTTAAGATGCCAAACCTGTTCTAAGAAGCTAACATGGTATTTTCAAACACAACCAAATATATTATGGCCATACTAATGTAACAAAATCACATCTCCATTGTAAACCAATGTTTGCACTCAAATACCCCAACTGGAAAAGGGCTATGTTTGATGAATATAATACTTTTACTAAAAATAAGATGTGGGATTTATTGCCTCGTCCATATGATGTTAATGTTTTTAGTTTTATGTGCATTTTTAGACATTACTAAAAATCTAGTGGTTCTTTTAAGAGGTATAAATCCCGACTTGTACATGATGGTGCAGGTCAACAAGTTAATGTGGAACATGAAGAAACATTAAACCTTGTAGTTAAAGTGGAACTATTTTTAAACTGTGAGAAATCTATCTCTATGTAAAGAACTGCCTAGTCATCAGTTAGATGTGAAGATTTCCGTTTTTCATAGTGAATAAAGGAAACAATCTACATGCATAAACTCTTAGATTACAAGGATCCATAACGTCCTAATCATGTTTGTCTTTTGTATAAATCTTTGTATGGGCTCTAGCAAGCTCCTCAAACATAGTATAAATAATATACCGACTATATTTCATTCTATAGTATTTTCCAAAATTAAGTCTGATAACTCTCTCTTCATCTATCAAAAATATTCAAGTAAGGCTTATCTCTAACTACATGTGGATATTATCATTCTTAGCTCCTCTTCCGAACCGTCAAAAATCTCTCATATTACTAATTAGCTATGATTTTTCTATGAATGAATTAGGATTGTAATCCACCACTTCAAACTCACCTTAAACTTCCCTAATCCCTCCTCAAACTGTCCACCATTCATCTCCACTCAAAACATGACATCAATTTGGTCCCACTATTCAAATTCCTTATATTTACCAACCTACTTTGTGTTAAGACGCCAAACTTGTTCTAAGAAGCTAACATGGTGTTTATAAACTCAACCAGAAATATTATGTCATTCACACTAATGTAACAAAATCACATCTCCGTTGTAATACAATGTTTGCACTCAAATACCCCAACTAGAAAAGGGCTATGTTTGATGAATATAATACTCTTACTAAAAATAAGATGTGTGATTTATTGCCTCGTCCATATGATTTTTATGTTTTTAGTTTTATGTGCATTTTTAGACATTAATAAAAATCTAATGATTCTTTTAAGAGGTATAAATCCCGACTTGTATGTGTTGGTGCAGGTAAACAAGTTAATATGGACATGAAGAAACATACAACCTCGTAGTTAAAGTGGAACTATTCAAACTGTAAGCAATCTCTCTCTATATAAAGAATGACTCATTCATCAGTTAGATGTGAATATTTCCTTTCTGCGCGGTGAACTTAAAGAAATATTATACATGCATAAACTACTAGATTACAAGGATCCATAACGTCCTCATCATGTTTGTCTTTTGTATAAATCTTTGTATGGGATTTATCAAGCTCCTCAAACATAGTATAAACAATATGCCGACTATATTTCATTCTATAGTATTTTCTAAAAGTAAGTCTGACAACTCTCTCTTCATCTATCAAAAATATTCACGTAAAGCTTATCTCTAATTGCATGTGGATATTATCATTCTTAGCTCCTCTTCCGAACCGTCGAAAATCTCTCATACTACTAATTAGCTATTAGTTTTCTATGAATGAATTAGGATTGTAATCAACCACTTCAAACTCACCTTAACCTTCCCTAATACCTCCTCAAATGGTTCACCTCACATCTCCTCTCAAAACATGACATCAATTCGGTCCCACTATTCAAATTCCTTCCATTTACCAACCTATTTTGAGTCCAGATGCCAAACCTGTTATAAGAAGCTCACATGGTATTTTCAAACCCAACCAAAAATATTATGGCATTCATACTAATGTAACAAAATCACATCTCCGTTGTAATCCAATGTTTACACTGAAATACCCCAACTAGAAAAGGGTTATGTTTGATGAATATAATACTCTTACTAAAAATAAGATGTGGCATTTATTGCCTCGTCCATATGATGTTAATGTTTTTATTTTTATGTGGATTTTTAGACATTAATAAAAATATAATGGTTCTTTTAATAGGTATAAATATCTACTTGGATGTGATGGTTCAGGTCAACAAGTTAATGTGGGACAGTAAGAAACATTCAGCCTCGTTGTTAAGCGGAACTATTCAAACTTTGTGCAATCTTTCTCTATATAAAGCATGGCCCACTCCCATTTAGATATGAAGAATTATGTTTTTCTTGTTGAACTAAAAGAAACAACGTACATGCATAAACTCTTAGATTACAAGGATCTATAACATCCTCATCATAATTGTCTTTTGTGTAAATCTTTGTATGGGCTCTAGCAAGCTCCTCAAACATAGTATAAATAGTATGTCGACTATATTTCGTTCTTTAGGATTTTCTAAAAGTAAGTATGACAACTCTCTCTTCATCTATGGAAAATATTCTCGTATGTCTTGTCTCTTACTGCATGTGGATGATATCATTCTTAACATCACTTCCGAACCTTCGAAAATCTCTCATATTGCTAATTAGCTCTGAGTTTTCTATGAATGACTTAAGATTATAGTCCACCCCTTCAAACTCACCTTAACTTTCCCTAATCCCTCCTCAAACGGTCCAACCCTCATCTCCACTTAAAACATAACATCAATTCGGTCCCACTATTCAAATTCCTTCCATTACCAACCTAATATGAGTTCAGACGCCAAACCTGTTATAAGAAGCTAACATGGTATTTTCAAACCCAGCCAAAAATATTATGGCCTTCATACTAATGTAACAAAATCACACATCCATTGTAATCCAATTTTTGCACTCAAATACCCCAATCGGAAAAGGGAAATGTTTTATGAATATAATACTCTTACTAAAAGTAAGATGTGGGATTTATTGCCTCGTCCATATGATGTTAATGTTTTTAGTTTTATGTGGATTTTTAGACATTAATAAAAATCTAATGGTTCTTTTAAGAGGCATAAATCCCGACTTGTGTGTGATGGTTCAAGTCAACAAGTTAATGTGGACCATCAAGAAACATTCAGCCTTGTAGTTAAAGCATAACTATTCAAACTCTGAGAAATATCTCTCTATATAAAGCATGGTCTATCCATCAGTTAGATGTGAAGAATTATGTTTTACATGGTAAGCTAAAAGAAACAATCTACATTCATAAACTTTTAGATTACAAGGAACCATAAAATCCTCATCATGTTTGTCTTTTGTGTAAATGTTTGTGTGGGCTCTAGCAAGATCTTCAAACAAAGTATAAACAATATGCTGACTATATTTCATTCTGTAGGATTTTCTAAAAGTAAGTCTGACAACTCTCTCTTCATATATCGAAAATATTCTCGTATGGTTTATCTCTTATTGCATGTGGATGATATCATTCTTACCGCCTCTTCCGAACCTTAAAAAATCTCTCATATTAGTAATTAGCTATGAGTTTTCTATAAATGACTTGGGATAGTAGTCCACCACTTAAAACTCACCTTAACCTTCCCCAATCCCTCCTCAAATGATTCAACCCTCATCTCCACTCAAAACATAACATCAATTCGGTTCCAATATTCAAATTCCTTCCATTTACCAACCTACTTTGAGTTCGGACGCCAAACCTGTTATAAGAAGCTAACATGGTATTTTCAAACCCAACCAAAAATATTATGGCGTCCATCCTAATGTAACAAAATCACATCTCCATTGTATTCCAATGTTTGCACTCAAATACCACAACTGGAAAAGGGTCAGGTTTGATGAATATAATACTCTTACTAAAAATAAGATGTGAGATTTATTTCCCCATCCATATGATGTTAATGTTTTTAGTTTTATGTGGATTTTTAGACATTAATAAAACTCTAATGGTTATTTTAAGAGGTATAAATCCCGACTTGTATGTGATGGTGCAAGTCAACAAGTTAATGTGGAACATGAAGAAACATTCAACCTCGTAGTTAAAGCGGAACTATTCAAACTGTGAACAATCTCTCTCTGTATAAAGCATGACCGACTCATCAGTTAGATGTGAAGAATTTTGTTTTGCATGGTGAACTAAAAGAAACAATCTACATGCATAAACTCTTAGATTACAAGGATCCATAAAGTCCTCATCATGTTTGTCTTTTGTGTAAGTCTTCTTTGTATGGGCTCTAGCAAGCTCTTCAAACATAGTATAAGCAGTATGTCGACTATATTGCATTTTCTAGGATTTTCTAAAAGTAAGTCTGACAACTCTCTCTTCTTCTATCGAAAATATTATCGTATTATTTATCTCTTACTGCATGTGGATGATATCATTCTTACCGCCTCTTCTGAACCTTCGAAAATCTCTCATACTACTAATTAGCTATAAGTTTTCTATGAATGTCTTGTGATTGTTGTATTATTTTTTGGGTATTGTCTTCACTCAATATGTTGGTAGCTTATGTTTTGTTATTATTGTCACTCGTCGTGTTGTTGGCAACAAATTTTCCTTTCTTCCGCTACATCATTGAAAGCTTACATTAATGCACATTGGGGCGACTTCCCTTATACCAAGCGATTTACATCTAGTTATGGTGTCTTTCATGGTGACAACTTTCTCTAATGGTCTTCCAAACACCAGCCCACATTATCTTGCTCCAGTGATAAAGTCGAACATGTGGTGTTGTGAATGTAGTTAATGAATCTTATTGGTATGTAATCTACTCTTAGAGTTATATTTTTCGTATTAAAACTATACTTTCTCTCAAGACTTTAGGGACAATCCTCGTTCGAAAACTTCATGTAATTAGGGGTAATAAAATTTGTATATATTTTAAAAGAAATAGTTGTATTAATACGATACTCCATTCGTCTGACAATAGATATCCTTTTTTTATTTGTCTCAAATTATTTGTCCCTTTAAAATGCGAATATGATATTCATTATTTTTTTTTCACTAACTTACATTTATTTATTGTATTTTAAATCACGTTAATACTTACCTATTATTAATAAGATTATTTTAGTAAATGACATTTGTTTTATCGTTGAAATCAACACAATTAAAAATATTTTAAAAATGTAAAAATCTATAAAATAAAATAAAAACACCTATGAGACGGAGTGAGACACAACTTATCAATAGAGATCATTGAGTTAATTTCTTATAATTACAACTTAGATTTTAACCTTAAACCTAATATTTTTCAGTCCCCAAAATTGTAATTTTTACTTTAACATCAGTACAAAATTAGGACAAATATTTATTTTGTGTTAGTAACTTTCTAACATCAGATTTGAATCAATAACATGTATTTTGATTTTGACATGCAATAATACTAGTAATACATATATACTATTAATCTGGTGTGAATACAAAGTCATGACTTCCCCGAATAGATCTGATTAACCGTGTGAAAAGAGAACACGTCGCTTTGACCATACTATCTTGTGCCATGACATGATTATTATTGAAACTATGAAAGTTGAATAATGCAATCGGAACTCAAAAAATATTATATTTTCAAGCCATAGGTTAACCCTTTGTATTTGACAAAATGTAGTAAACTAACACTTATTAGATTTACGTGCGTGGATAAAATTAAAACACGGTGTACGTGAGTATTTTGTTAATTATATGCAAATTTAAATTATTTTAAACTATATTTTAATTTTAATCACACAATTAAATTTAGTTAATATCATTTATTTTATGCTTATATAAACAAGTCATCCTCAAATAAACAAGATATTTTCACTTCAATTCACGCATCCACACAAAATAAGAAGTAACTTAACAAACTACAACCACTTGATTTGAACTTAAAACTTATTTACCTCTTTCGAAAACATCACTTTAATGAATATGTAATAATTTGTTTTTTTTTTTAATTTATTTTAAATTTATGGATTAATCTTTATTTTTATTAATATTAATGCTTTCTACTTAACTTAAGATTTGATTCTTATTCAACCGTCTCTATATAATAAATATCTTTCATTACTCTATTTTTTTTATATTTCACTAATCTAATTTGATACTAATATTTTATTTTATTTTATTGCGAATATTATATTATTAAAAAATAATAATGTGATTGTATCACGAAATTAATCTTACAAACTTTTAGGTTACCAAACAAAAAAATGAATGATTTAAGGTTTGTCAGGAAATATTAATTATCTATGTTAATTTATTTATTTTTATTTCTTTTATTAATTATTACTAACATTTTCTTATAGTATAGCTTAACATTATTTAGTAAAATAATTAAAATTTTAATTTACTTTTTTAGCATTGATTTTTTCTTTCATTAAAATATTTTTAATGAAGTATCTAATTTGAAATTGAAAATACTAATAATTATCTATTTTAATTTTGTACTTTTTACAAAATAAAATGATATTTAAAAAAAATCATGGCTATAGGCTGATTTCTTACCCTGACCCATTTTATGATATGATTGTGTCTGTATTTGTCGATTTTCTTTTAAAATAATTATTATTTTTAAATTAAATATTAAAATAATCACATTTTTAAATTATTGATCAAACTAACTACTTTTAAAAAAAAAAGCAATTACACAACAAGTGGCGCCACAGACACATGCATGCACATGATCCAATAAAAACAGGCGTCACTGTCGGTGACGCACGCTAGAGCTGTCAAAATGGGCTACCCGATCCTAAACGGGCTGGCCCTGGCGGACCTCGGGTTTTTTCGGACCGGATCTAAAAAGCCCATATTGAATATGGGCCCCAATTTTACTACTCAGGCTCAACCTTGTCTGGGTTGCGGGCTACCCGGTCCTAAACGGGCCCGACCCTAAATGGGCCCATTTTAAAAATAAAATAAAATAATTCTCCTTATTTTGTAAATAACCGCATTATCCTTTTTTTTAATTATTTTTACTCTATTACTAAAATCATTTTAAGTTTATAAATAAATGACTTCACTTATTTGTTCAAATTGCATAAATTAAAAAAAAAAAACTCAGCTCAAGACTACAAATTTATTATCAATTAACTCATTTAATTACAAAAGATTTAGGTCAAAACTTAACTTGTCTTATGAACGAAATTCAATTAATTAATTGTCGAATGAATTCCAAACTATTTCAGAATTAGTTTTATTGTATTGTATAATTAAAAAATACAAGTACAAAAGCAAATTAAAATAAAAAAACTATTTATTTGTATAATTAAAAAATATTTAGCACATTTCATACCATTTAAAAACATCAAAAATTCTGATAGTAAAATCATAAATAAATAAAGAAAAATATTATAATAATACAATGAATATGAAAACATCATAACTAAATATAAATGTCTTCAAATGCGTACAAAACCAAATTCAAAAGCATATGATAGGGATGCTATGATGTTGTTGTTTGGATCTCAAACTTACATTTACTAAATAATAATTGAATAAGTATAATTACTAATGGGCTAAGTAATTGAATAAAGTGTAATTACATCTACTAATGAATTTGTTGAATAGTTGAATACTAATAGACGGACCAAATTCATGTGCTAAGTAAGTTAATTAATTTTTAAAAAAATTTATTTCGGGTTGTTGGACTACCCATAGCCCATACGGGTCGGCCCATTTTTTTAGGGCTTTTCCGGGCCGGCCCTGAAAAATATGGGCTCAAAAAATAAGGCTCAGGCCCTAACTTTTTTCGGGTTAGATGGGTCAGGCGATGGGCTTCGGCCCATTTTGACGGCTCTAGCGCACGCTTTGTTTTGTATTTTTTTAATTATTTAAAAAATACACTGTGTATGTACTAAGGAGAGACGTCAAGAGGAGTGACACATACATTCAAAAGGTTATTGAACATACGGCAGGAGAAATGATGTATGCATGTAATATTGATAAAAAAAAAGTAATATAAAGTGACGTCAGAGTGGCGCATGCATGTAATATTAGTCTTTTACATTTATGTGTCATAGACAATGTGTCTTATTGCAAATAAGCAATGCATGTGTCATAGGCAATGACATCTGCTTTTGTCATAAATAAATATAAATATCGTCAAATGCGTACAAAACCAAATTCAAAAGCATATGATAGGGATGCTATGATGTTGTTGTTTGGATCTCAAACTTACATTTACTAAATAATAATTGAATAAGTATAATTACTAATGGGCTAAGTAATTGAATAAAGTGTAATTACATCTACTAATGAATTTGTTGAATAGTTGAATACTAATAGACGGACCAAATTCATGTGCTAAGTAAGTTAATTAATTTTTAAAAAATTTTATTTCGGGCTGTTGGACTACCCATAGCCCATACGGATCGGCCCATTTTTTTAGGGCTTTTCCGGGCCGGGCCAAAAAAGGCCCGGAAAAATATGGGCTCAAAAAATAAGGCTCAGGCCCTAACTTTTTTCGGGTTCGATGGTCGGGCCATGGGCTTCGGCCCATTTTGACGACTCTAGCGCACGCTTTGTTTTGTATTTTTTTAATTATTTAAAAAATACACTGTGTATGTACTAAGTGTGAAAGAATTCTTTAACTTGAATTAATTTTTAATGATAGCAAATTGTGTGATCATCATCCAAATTGATTGTGCATTGCATTACATGATATATTTGTGTTCTTATTTTGTCCATCATCCCACTTTATTGTTGCATAAAACATACATATAAATCTACATTGAAAATTCCCTTCAAATAACAATTAAAATGCATTTTATATCAGTATGTATCAATACATGAGCCTCTGCATCGATACATGTAGCATATGATTAATCACAAAACAATTTCTGTTCAGTATGCATCGATGCATACGAGCCATGCATCAATACATGGAAGGGCAAAAACTCTATGCATCGATACACACGAATTCTGCATCGATACATGACCACTTGAGACAGCCTGTGCATCAATACATGCGCAGTAGGCATCGATACATATTAGTGTAAAAATCACATGCATCGATACACACGAGTTATGCATCGATACATGATTAATTGATTTCACCAAAAATTCACACAACTTACAGTATGCATCGATACACACCCTGCATGTATCAATACATGAATCTGTTTTATGTCATAACAACAACTGTTTCTGCAGCATATAAGAACAGGTTTCAACAGCAGACAGAGCAACGAATTCATTGAGGGAAAACAATTGAACACGGATCAAAAGCAGTGTTGGAGCAATTGTTTGTGAGCACATAGAAACCTGAAAGAGACTTCATCTTCTTCATCTTCTCAATCACTTTTCTTCAAGAACATTTACACACAACAATTCTTGTTCTTTGGATTAAAGAAGCATCGAGATAACGTTCAGTGGTACGATCAGGGATCTAGCTGTGGGTTGCAGTGGAACGATCGAGGATCTAGCTGAGTCGAAGATTGAAGGGGGTTTCTAGGAAAAACCTATTGGTTTGTCCTTCAAGAACTGGTGTGTTCTTGAGGGTTTGGGAGTCACATTTGCAGAACAAATTCAGCCGCAGCGTTGCGTTTGGAGATCGGGGGATTTCGCAAGCAGGTCGTGGAACCGGTGAATTGTTTGCAACTTTGTGCAGGAAAATCTTGATCGAGCTCAGATCAAGTGAAGGTTTATACAAGAAGAGGTTCTTGGAGTTTAGAAATTCTGTCTTTGTATCAAAACCTTGTATCAACGGATTCGGCAATAATTGATAATCAAAGTTCTCAATTTCATTTGAAATTGAGAGGGAGACGTACCCACACGCGAGGACGACGTGGGGAACTTCCTTAACAAATCTCTGCGTATCGTACTCTTACCTTAATCTTCTTTACGTTTCAAAACTGTTTTGCAATTTCTGTTAGTGTGTGGTGATTGATCAATTTTTGGACAGCAGTGATAATAAAACCTTTAGTCATACACCATTGTTGTTTATCATCAAACACACACACACCAACTGTTTGACAAAACGGTTAACTTGATTGTGTTCATTGGAAATAGAATTTGAGGATAAGCGCATTCAATCTGTTAAAATTCTGTGTGTATTATTTCTGTCATTCTCATTAAAATCCAGCAACTGCACTTGCGTGTCCGGCTTTCTAGTAGCGGTTCAGAATAGACGGAAGTCGATTCGGGACCGATTTTTCTGCCATTTTTGAAAACTCTGATAAAACGTTAAATCCGTTAATTTTAAAGAGGTGATCTATTCACCCCCCTCTCGATCACTAGCCACACCGTCTAACAAGTGGTATCAGAGCGCCGGTTCGCTGGTGCTCTGTGGCTGCCTGTAACAGTATGGATTCTGAACCAAAGGGGGCGTATAATAGAGCGCCTATTTTCAACGGTGAAAATTATGGCTACTGGAAAGACTGCATGCGAGTTCATATAAATTCTGTGGATAGGTTAGTATGGGCTGCCATTGAAAACGGTCCGTTTCAAATTACAATGACTAATGCGGCTGGCGCCATAGTACCTAAACCAGAAGATGATTGGAATGAGAAAGATGAGAAAAAGTGGTCGTGTGATTGGAGAGCTCGAAACATGTTAATTTCAGCACTTGGTGTTGATGAGTATTATCGAGTATCCCATTGCACGACAGCTAAAGAAATGTGGGACGCTTTAGAAGTTGCTCATGAGGGTACTACTGAAGTAAAACAGTCCCGCATTAACACACTCAATCAAGAGTTTGAGCTCTTTCGCATGAAACAAGGAGAATCCATCTCCGACATGCAAAAGAGATTCACCCATCTAACTAACCGATTGAATGTTCTTGGAAAACCTATTTCCAATGAAATTGCTACTAATAAAATTCTCAGGTGTCTTAGCAGGGAGTGGCAACCTAAAGTTACAGCAATCAAGGAAGCCAACGATCTTACAAGACTTACGATTACAACACTGTTTGGAAAGCTGGAAGAACATCAGCAAGCTTTGGAAAGTCTTGAAAAATATGAGAATAAAAGTAAGAAGGAGAAGGAAAAGAAAAGAGACAAAGAGGGAGAGAAGAAGCCAATAGCTCTTGTGGCCTCTAGCTCTAAGTCCTCACGAAAAGAGCAAAGCGACAATGATTCAAGTAGTGACAAAGACACGGATGATGAGGAAATGGGACTGTTTGTAAGGAGATACAATAGGTTCATTCGAAAGAATGGAGTCAAGCATTCCGACAAAAATCTCATGAAGTTTCGAAAACAATCTACAAATTCGAAACAAGAAGAGAACAAGAAGAGTAGAGGAAGAGGATCATGCTTTAATTGTGGTAAATCCGGACACTTTAAAACGGACTGCCCTACGAAGTATAAGGACCAAAGAAAAGATTCACCAAAAGGGTACAGCAAACAAAGAAGAGCGTATATTGCATGGGAAAGTGATAGTGATTCATCAAGCACACAAAGCTCAAGTGATGGTGATGAAGCTGCAAATCTGTGCCTTATGGCTCACACAAAAAATCTGTCCTACCACAAGAAGAAAAACAATGACAAAAAGGATGAGTGCCTTGCCTCCGTAGATAGAAGGTGGTTTCTTGACAGCGGCTGCTCAAGGCACATGACCGGTGACATATCGCTTTTTATAGACTTCAAGGCGAAGAAAAAGGGATATGTTACTTATGGAGACAACAACAAAGGAGCTATACTCGGCAAAGGTAGTGTAGGTAATCCCCCCACCACTACTATTTCAAATGTCCATTTAGTTGAGGGACTTAAACACAATTTGTTAAGCATAAGTCAACTATGCGACATGGGCTATAAAGTTTCGTTTACAAAAACTTGCTGCATAATTGAACATGCTGAACAAAACATTGTGTTTAAGGGTGTAAGAGTAAACAATATCTATATGCTTGACTTGTTTGATGTACCGTTACACAAATACTAAATGTCTAGTCACCTTGAATGATGATTCTTGGCTTTGGCATAGACGTTTAGCTCACGTTAACTTCGATTTGCTAAACAAGGTTGTATCTAAGGATCTAGTAGTCGGTCTACCAAAAATAAAATTTTCAAAAGACCACCTATGTGACGCGTGCCAAATGGGAAAGCAAACAAGGGTGTCTTTTAAATCTAAAAATGTAATTTCAACTTCACGACCCCTTGAGCTTCTCCATATGGACCTCTTTGGACCTTCTAGGACAAAGAGCCTAGGTGGAAATTACTATGGGTTTGTAATAGTTGATGACTACTCTAGATTCACTTGGACTATATTCCTTCGTAGCAAAGATGAAACTTTTTCTGCTTTTAAGAATTTTGCAAATCTGTCCCAAAACAAAATGAATTCCAAAATAGTTACAATTCGTAGTGATCATGGTGGTGAGTTTCAAAATTACCACTTTGAGAAGTTTTGTGACAAGTATGGCATTGAGCATAACTTTTCAGCTCCTCGCACTCCACAACAAAATGGTGTTGTGGAGCGTAAAAATCGTGTTTTAGAGGAGTTGGCAAGAATAATGCTTAATGAGGGTGGATTACCAAAATACTTTTGGGCCGATGCTGTTAGCACAGCCTGTTATGTTCTAAACAGAATCTCAATTCGCCCTATTTTAAACAAAACTCCTTATGAACTTTTGAAAGGAAGAAAACCAAACTTGTCACATCTTCACGTATTCGGTTGTAAATGTTTTGTTCTGAATAACGGTAAGGAAAACATTGGGAAGTTTGATGCAAAAGCGGATGAAGGTATTTTTCTTGGTTACTCAATGTCAAGTAAAGCATATAGAGTGTATAATAAGCGTTTACTTACTGTTGAAGAGTTGGTTCATGTTTCTTTTGATGAGTCTTATCCGAAAAATGTCGGAAAAGGTATTTCTTTTGATGACGCAGGTGTATCTACAGAAGACATACTCAAGGCAGTGTTGAGGAAACTGATCAGTCCAAAACAGCTGCCCATGAGAAGGAGGAAGATACAAGTCATGAAGAAATTGAGGAAGAAAAGACAGCTGAAGTGACTGATCTTCCAACAGCTTGGAGATCCTCAAAAGACCATCCCATTGACAACATTTTGGGAGACATTTCAAAGGGAGTAATGACCCGGTCTAAGATAAGTAACTTTTGTTCTCACTTCGCGTTTGTTTCACAAGTAGAACCTAAAAATGCCAAAGAGGCCTTGATTGATGAATTTTGGCTAATGGCCATGCAAGAAGAGCTTAATCAATTTAAAAGAAATGACGTTTGGGAACTTGTCCCTCGTCCGCGAGATCATCATATCATAGGCACTAAGTGGGTTTTTAGAAACAAACTTGATGAAAACGGAGTGATTACTAGGAACAAGGCACGCTTAGTAGCACAAGGATATAACCAAGAGGAGGGCATAGACTATGAGGAAACTTATGCTCCAGTTGCTCGCCTCGAAGCTATACGTCTTTTGCTTGCCTATGCGTGTTCTAAGGATTTTAAGCTTTACCAAATGGACGTAAAGAGTGCCTTTCTAAATGGTGTCATAAATGAAGAAGTATATGTTTCACAACCTCCCGGTTTTGAAAATGCTGAAAATCCAGATCATGTTTACAAATTAAAAAGAGCTTTGTATGGTCTTAAACAAGCCCCTCGGGTTTGGTATGAAAGGCTTAGCAAATTCCTAATTGATCATGGATATTCAAGAGGTAAAGTGGACAATACTCTCTTTATTAAACACAAAGGGAAGCACATTCTTTTAGTTCAAGTTTATGTCGACGATATCATATTTGGTTCAACTAACATACACTTGGTCGAAGAATTTTCTAAGGTTATGCAGGGTGAATTTGAGATGAGTCTAATGGGGGAGCTGAACTACTTCCTAGGACTGCAAATAAAGCAACTTGATGAGGGTACAGCAGTATGTCAAACAAAATACTGCAGAGAACTACTCAAGCGCTTTGGAATGAATGACTCAAAATCAATTGACACCCCAATGCCTACCAACGGAAATCTAGACAAGGATGAGCATGGTAAGTGTGTAGATGTCAAAAGGTTCAGAGGTATGATCGGATCTCTCTTGTATCTTTCTGCTTCTAGGCCTGACATCATGTTTAGTGTTTGTATGTGTGCACGCTATCAATCAAATCCTAAGGAATCGCACCTTAAAGCGGTAAAGCGCATATTTAGATACCTTCACGGAACACCTAAATATGGGCTTTGGTATTCCAAAGGAAGTGATTGTAGCTTAGTAGGATACTCCGATTCTGATTTTGCTGGCTGCAAATCAGATAGGAAAAGCACAAGTGGCACATGTCACCTGTTTTCAAACTCCTTGGTCAGGCATAGCAAAAAGCAGGTTTCTGTGGCTTTGTCAACTGCAGAGGCAGAATACGTTGCAGCCGGTAGTTGTTGCGCTCAGATTTTATGGCTGAAGCAGCAACTACAAGACTTCAATATTCAACTCAAACGTATTCCTATCAAATGTGACAACACTAGTGCCATAAACCTTACTAAAAACCCTGTTTTACACTCACGCACTAAACACATAGAGATTAGACATCATTTCCTTCGTGATCATGTTGAAAAAGAAGACGTTGTCTTTGAGCACGTTGATTCCAACAATCAGCTCGCTGATATTTTCACTAAATCATTGGCAACGGAACCTTTCTTCAACATTCGTCGCGAATTGGGAATCTTAGATCTTTCTCAATTGATGTCATAAGCATGTTATCTCTTAATTATATTATGCCTCACCATGGTTGATAAAAGCTGTTTTAGATGTCAGTTATACATCACAAGAGTTCTCCAACAGAGGTAATATCAATCCTTTCTACAATTTTCTTATTGCTAAGTGATTGTGTATGTTGCATCAAATGTTCTTCCTCTAGTTGATACAAAATTTGACTACTTATACTCCTGTCCATATTGTGTGCACACTAAAAATTTGACTTCTGAATCTCTGTCGAGCATAATCATCATGACAGTGCATAATGCATATACATACTGCATTAAAATTCATTAAAAACTGGTTCAGCATCAGTATGCATCGACACAAACGAAGCCTGCATCGATCCATATATTCAAAAATTCAATTTTTTAAAAACTGCTTCAGGATGTATCGATGCATCCATCGCATGTATCGACACACAGGGCAATTGTAAATGTAACACCCCGATTAAAATAAGAGAATTATTTAATTGAGTTAATATTATTTTATTAATTTAATTAAATAAAATTGAATTATTGGATTATTATTATTATTATTATAGATGTTATTTATTTTAATAATAATTAAATAAATAAAATAATTGGAATATGAAGAGTGGAAGGGTAAAAGTGGAAATTGGATAAAAGAGGCCAAAGTGAGAACTCAGGTTGTTTTCACGTGTTTTGCCTCAGAATCAGAGAAAGGGGGAGAAACGCTGAAGAGAAAGAGAAGGAAGAGGAAAAGGCCAAAGATTGCTCAGAGCTTCCTTCAATCCAAAGAGGTAAGGGGTCTGAACCTTATTAAACGATAATATGCGAACAATTCATGATATCTGTTGGATTATTGATGGATTTTGGGGATTTTAGGGAGATTGGGAAAGTTGGGGTTTTGATGGAAAATCCTCCGATCCATGAGTTTTGTTGAAGTTATATGCACTGTAATCGAAGTATGTTGTATATATATGACTGTTAAATGTTGATATTGGGTTGTTAGCTGTGGGGTATGAGTTATAGCGAGTAGAGAGGCAAAGCTGCGCTGGTTTCTTCAGCAGAGGACTTCTGTCGCGCGCGATTCGCGGCGCGAACTGGGCAGGATTCAGAGGAGTTCTGTAACTCATCGTTCGCGGCGCGAACCCTGCTTCGCGGCGCGTACTGAAGCGAAACAAATTGTTCGCGACGCGATCCTACGTTCGCGGCGCGAACTGTGCTGTATTGGAGGAGTTCGCGGCGCGTCCCTATGTTGGCGGCGCGAACTGTGCTGTGAAGCCAATGTTGGTGAGTTTTGAGTACGTTGAGTTGCGAGACTCTTAGTAAGTCGCTGTAATTGCATTATAAACAATTAACAGTGATTATATGATTGTGTATGAGGTGTTTATGATGATGATATGTTGAATTTACGTGTTTACTTATAGATGTGTTATGCGACGATGTGATATCGTTGTAATGTTGTTGTTTTGTTGAGTTGAATGTCATGCTATTAATGATGATGATAACATGACTATATGATGCTGTTGTTGCTATGTTGATTATAATGCATGTTTGATGTGCATGCATTCATGAAAGGCCGATGCCTAGTGATGAACGGACTGAGTTCCAATGATGTTGTTGACTCCGGGCTTGTTGAGAGGCTTGGTTCCTTGCGGGGAACTCGGATTCTATGGTGATGAATCTGGGAGTGGTGATCCTGTAGTTGGTCACAAAATGGGTATACCGAGTCGTGTTGAGTCATGCATGGGTGTGTGCATTGCATTTGATATGTTGTTTTGTTGATGTTCATGAGTATGTTGATTATGATGATTATGATGAGCTGTGTTGGCATATGTGAAATATATTTATGTTTATATTTCTGTCGTTATATTATTATTTAATAATGTAATTCTCACCCCTTCTGCATGTGTTTATGTTCATCTATGATGAGCAATGTGCAGATAAAGAGGAGTAGCTATTGTTGAGGTTTGAAGAATAAGTGTAGAGTTATTCTACGGAGTCGAGTCAAATGCTCTGGTCATGTGACACCGGGGTTATGGGATTCGATAGATAATTGGTTATTAATTACGTTGTTTATGATGATTAAATGTTGAGATGTTTTGTTGAGATAATGTTGAAATATTATTATGAATTATTATATGATGAATGATAACATTTGTGTGGTTGTCCGCTGCGAAGTTTTAATAAAATAAATAATATGTTTTATGTTGTGATGCGAAAATTGTTACGTTGTAAGAAATGTAAACTCTTCTACATGTTGTACTCTGATAATCCATTTAAATATGTCGTTTGGGTAGAAGGGTGTTACATTAGTGGTATCAGAGCATAGTCAGTCCAGTCGAGTCATAATGTGATGTTTTCCCTGTTGGTCGATTAGTGTAAATGACACTGTCGATATTTAACGGTTGTAGTGGGTTGTGCAGAGTATGGCTGGAGAAAATGACCGTGCGATTGCTGAGGCTTTGGCTGCTATGGCGCAGGCTATGCAGGCGCAGCAGAATCCACCGGTCGACGAGTTTAGGAATGTGGGAAGGTTTCTGAAGAATAACCCTCCTACATTCAAAGGGCGCTATGATCCAGATGGTGCTCAGGTTTGGCTGAGGGAAATTGAGAAGATTTTCCGGGTGATGACGTGTACTGAAGCACAAAAGGTGCAGTTTGGTACGCATATGTTATCTGAAGAGGCTGAAAACTGGTGGGATAACACTCGCCAGAGAATCGAAGTACCAGGTGCTGAGATGACTTGGGAAAGGTTCAAGACGGCCTTTCTGGAGAAATATTTTCCTGCTGATGTGCGATGTAAGAAGGAGATGGAATTTCTAGAACTGAAGCAGGGTAACATGTCTGTTGCTGATTACGCTTCGAAGTTTGAGGAGCTGGTGCAGTATTGTCCTCATTATAATGATGCTGATGCTGAGGAATCCAAGTGTGTCAAGTTTGAGAACGGGTTGCGTCCCGAGATCAAACAAGGCATTGGTTACCAGGAGATTCGTAGGTTTCCTACACTGGTTAATAAGTGCAGGATATTTGACGAAGATAGCAAGGCTAGGACTGCTCACTACAAGAGTCTTAGTGAGAAGAAGAATAAGGATCATGGTAGTCCTTATGCATCTCCGAATGGTAAAGGTAAGCAGAAAGTGGTAGATGCGAAGAAGCCAAGTGGGGGAGGATCCCCCATAGCTGGTAAATGTTTCAAGTGTGGCGAGCCAGGCCACCGTGCTGATAGCTGTACCAAGAAAGTGCTGAGATGTTTCCGATGCGGTCAGGCTGGTCATAGAGTTACGGAATGTAAGGATGCTGGTCCGACATGTTTTAATTGTGGTGAGAAAGGTCATATCAGTTCGCAGTGCTCGAAACCGAAGAAGGCGGCTACTGCAGCTCATACTACTGGTAGGGTGTTTGCTCTGAGTGGGACTGAAGCTCCTAAAGGAGATAATCTGATTAAAGGTACTTGCTTGATTAATAATGTTGAATTGCTTGCTATTGTTGACACTGGTGCTACTCATTCGTTTATTTCGTATGAGTGTGCGACCAGGATTGGTGTGATTATGTCGTCCCTAGGCGGAAGTATGGTGATAGATACTCCTGCTAATGGTTCTGTGGAGACTTCTGTTGTCTGTCGAGGTTGTCATTTGACGATCTTTGAGAGAGAGTTCGTGGTTGATTTGGTGTGCTTACCCTTGCACCAAATTGATATCATTCTGGGAATGAATTGGCTAGAATTCTATGGCGTGTTTATCAACTGCTATAGTAAGACGGTGCGGTTTTCTGAAGTTGGTGAGAATGATGAGGCAAGATTTCTATCTGCTAGGCAGGTGGGGGAATTTGTGAAAGATGAAGCTCAGATATTCGCTTTATTTGCGTCTCTGCAAGCGAATAGGAAAGTGGTGAGTGTAGATTTGCCTGTTGTCTGTGAATTTCAGGATGTGTTTCCGGAGGATGTAAGTGAACTACCTCCAGAACGTGAAGTCGAATTTGCCATTGACTTAGTACCAGGTACGAGTCCAGTGTCGATGTCTCCTTATAGAATGTCGGCAACTGAATTAGTTGAATTGAAGAAGCAACTTGAAGAATTGCTTGAGAAGAAGTTTGTGCGTCCAAGTGTTTCTCCTTGGGGTGCACCAGTATTGTTAGTGAAGAAGAAAGAAGGTACGATGAGGTTGTGTGTCGATTATCGGCAGTTGAATAAGGTGACTATCAAGAATAGGTATCCATTGCCGAGGATTGATGATTTGATGGACCAGTTGGTTGGAGCGCATGTTTTCAGTAAGATTGATTTGCGGTCGGGTTATCATCAGATCCGAGTAAAGTCAGATGATATTGCGAAGACTGCTTTCCGTACGAGGTATGGTCATTATGAATACACTGTGATGCCGTTCGGTGTGTCTAATGCTCCAGGTGTGTTTATGGAATATATGAATCGTATATTTCATCCGTACCTTGATAATTTTGTTGTGGTGTTCATAGATGATATATTGATATATTCTAAGACGGAAGAAGAGCATGCAGGACATCTGAGGATTGTTTTGCAGGTGTTAAGAGAGAAGAAATTATATGCAAAGTTATCTAAATGTGAGTTCTGGTTGAAAGAAGTGAGTTTCCTTGGCCATGTGATTTCGAGTGGTGGGATTTCTGTTGATCCTGCTAAAGTCGTTGCTGTATTACAGTGGGAGACTCCGAAGTCTGCTACTGAGATACGCAGTTTTCTGGGGTTAGCTGGCTATTATCGCAGATTTATTGAGGGCTTCTCTAAATTGGCATTGCCGTTGACGCGGTTGACTAAGAAGGGTCAAGTGTATGTGTGGGATGCAGCTTGTGAAGCGAGTTTTGTTGAGTTGAAGAGGCGGTTGACCAGTGCTCCAGTGTTGATCTTGCCTAATCCTGGTGAGTCCTTCGTTGTTTATTGTGATGCTTCGTTGATGGGTCTTGGTGGTGTTTTGATGCAGAATGGTAAAGTTGTAGCTTATGCTTCTAGACAGTTGAAAGTTCATGAGAGGAATTATCCTACGCATGATCTAGAACTTGCAGCTGTTGTATTTGTGTTGAAAATGTGGAGGCATTATCTGTATGGTTCCAGATTCGAAGTGTTCAGTGATCACAAGAGTTTGAAGTATCTGTTTGATCAGAAAGAGTTAAATATGAGGCAGAGAAGGTGGTTAGAATTACTGAAGGATTTTGACTTTGAATTGAGTTATCATCCCGGTAAGGCTAATGTAGTTGCAGATGTGCTGAGTAGAAAGTCTCTACATATGTCTATGATGATGGTTCGGGAGCTTGAGTTAATTGAACAGTTCCGTGATATGAGTTTGGGTTGGGAAGTTTCCGCTGATAGTGTAAAGTTGGGTATGCTGAAGTTGACTAGTGGAATTCTGGAAGATATTCGGAATGGTCAGCAAGTTGATGTCGCTCTAGTTGATCATATTACTATGGTTAACCAGGGTAATGGTGGTAATTTTGAGATTGATGAGAATGGCATCCTGCGATTTAAAGGTAGAGTTTGTGTTCCTGAGGTGTCTGAATTGAAAAAGAGTATTCTTGAAGAGGGCCATAGGAGTGGATTGAGCATCCATCCAGGTGCAACTAAAATGTATCAAGATTTGAAGAAGTTGTTTTGGTGGGCTGGTATGAAAAGAGATGTTGCTAAGTTTGTGTATGCCTGTTTGACTTGTCAGAAGTCAAAGACTGAACATCAGAAACCGGCAGGTATGATGCAACCTTTGAAGATTCCTGAATGGAAGTGGGATAGCATTTCCATGGATTTTGTGACGGGATTGCCGAGGACGGTGAAAGGTAATGATTCTATTTGGGTGATTGTGGATCGATTGACTAAGTCGGCGCATTTCTTGCCGATGAAGATTAATCACTCTTTAGAGAAGTTGGCAGAGTTGTATATTGAGGAGATAGTGAGGCTGCATGGTATTCCATCAAGTATTGTGTCTGATAGAGATCCCAGATTTACTTCTAGATTTTGGGAAAGTTTGTAGAAAGCGTTGGGGACTAAGTTGAGGTTGAGTTCAGCTTATCATCCTCAGACTGATGGTCAGACTGAAAGAACTATCCAATCCTTGGAGGATTTGTTGAGAGCTTGTGTGTTGGAGCAGAGTGGTTCTTGGGATAGTTATTTGCCGTTGGTGGAGTTTACTTATAATAATAGTTTTCATGCTAGTATCGGTATGGCTCCATATGAAGCATTGTATGGTAGGAGGTGTAGAACTCCATTGTGTTGGTATGAATCAGGTGAGAGTGTTGTACTCGGACCTGAGATTGTGCAGCAGACGACTGAAAGGGTTACGATGATTCAGGAGAAAATGAAGATTTCTCAGAGTCGTCAGAAGAGTTATCATGATAAGAGGAGAAAGGCACTTGAGTTCCAAGAGGGAGATCATGTGTTCTTGAGAGTTACTCCGACGACAGGTGTGGGTAGAGCTTTAAAGTCTAAAAAGCTTACTCCGAGGTTTGTGGGTCCGTATCAGATTTTGAAGAGAGTTGGGGAAGTGGCGTATCGGATAGCTTTACCGCCGTCGCTTTCTAATCTGCATGATGTGTTTCATGTATCTCAGTTGAGAAAATATATTGCGGATCCTTCGCATGTTGTTCAGTTGGATGATATCCAGGTGAGGGATAATTTGACCGTTGAGGTGTTGCCAATTCGGATAGATGACCGAGAAGAGAAGACCCTGAGAGGTAAGAAGATTGCTCTAGTGAAAGTTGTTTGGGGAGGTCCAGCTGGTGAGAGCTTGACTTGGGAGCGTGAAGATCAGATGAAGGAGTCGTATCCGGCTCTATTTGCTTGAGGTATGTTTTCGAGGACGAAAACTCTTTTAGTGGGGGAGAGTTGTAACACCCCGATTAAAATAAGAGAATTATTTAATTGAGTTAATATTATTTATTAATTTAATTAAATAAAGTTGAATTATTGGATTATTATTATTATTATTATAGATGTTATTTATTTTAATAATAATTAAATAAATAAAATAATTGGAATATGAAGAGTGGAAGGGTAAAAGTGGAAATTGGATAAAAGAGGCCAAAGTGAGAACTCAGGTTGTTTTCACGTGTTTTGCCTCAGAATCAGAGAAGGGGGAGAAACGCTGAAGAGAAAGAGAAGGAAGAGGAAAAGGCCAAAGATTGCTCAGAGCTTCCTTCAATCCAAAGAGGTAAGGGGTCTGAACCTTATTAAACGATAATATGCGAACAATTCATGATATCTGTTGGATTATTGATGGATTTTGGGGATTTTAGGGAGATTGGGAAAGTTGGGGTTTTGATGGAAAATCCTCCGATCCATGAGTTTTGTTGAAGTTATATGCACTGTAATCGAAGTATGTTGTATATATATGACTGTTAAATGTTGATATTGGGTTGTTAGCTGTGGGGTATGAGTTATAGCGAGTAGAGAGGCAAAGCTGCGCTGGTTTCTTCAGCAGAGGACTTCTGTCGCGCGCGATTCGCGGCGCGAAGCTCAGTTCGCGGCGCGAACTGGGCAGGATTCAGAGGAGTTCTGTAACTCATCGTTCGCGGCGCGAACCCTGCTTCGCGGCGCGTACTGAAGCGAAACAAATTGTTCGCGACGCGATCCTACGTTCGCGGCGCGAACTGTGCTGTATTGGAGGAGTTCGCGGCGCGTCCCTATGTTGGCGGCGCGAACTGTGCTGTGAAGCCAATGTTGGTGAGTTTTGAGTACGTTGAGTTGCGAGACTCTTAGTAAGTCGCTGTAATTGCATTATAAACAATTAACAGTGATTATATGATTGTGTATGAGGTGTTTATGATGATGATATGTTGAATTTACGTGTTTACTTATAGATGTGTTATGCGACGATGTGATATCGTTGTAATGTTGTTGTTTTGTTGAGTTGAATGTCATGCTATTAATGATGATGATAACATGACTATATGATGCTGTTGTTGCTATGTTGATTATAATACATGTTTGATGTGCATGCATTCATGAAAGGCCGATGCCTAGTGATGAACGGACTGAGTTCCAATGATGTTGTTGACTCCGGGCTTGTTGAGAGGCTTGGTTCCTTGCGGGGAACTCGGATTCTATGGTGATGAATCTGGGAGTGGTGATTCTGTAGTTGGTCACGAAATGGGTATACCGAGTCGTGTTGAGTCATGCATGGGTGTGTGCATTGCATTTGATATGTTGTTTTGTTGATGTTCATGAGTATGTTGATTATGATGATTATGATGAGCTGTGTTGGCATATGTGAAATATATTTATGTTTATATTTCTGTCGTTATATTATTATTTAATAATGTAATTCTCACCCCTTCTGCATGTGTTTATGTTCATCTATGATGAGCAATGTGCAGATAAAGAGGAGTAGCTATTGTTGAGGTTTGAAGAATAAGTGTAGAGTTATTCTACGGAGTCGAGTCAAATGCTCTGGTCATGTGACACCGGGGTTATGGGATTCGATAGATAATTGGTTATTAATTACGTTGTTTATGATGATTAAATGTTGAGATGTTTTGTTGAGATAATGTTGAAATATTATTATGAATTATTATATGATGAATGATAACATTTGTGTGGTTGTCCGCTGCGAAGTTTTAATAAAATAAATAATATGTTTTATGTTGTGATGCGAAAATTGTTACGTTGTAAGAAATGTAAACTCTTCTACATGTTGTACTCTGATAATCCATTTAAATATGTCGTTTGGGTAGAAGGGTGTTACATTAGTGGTATCAGAGCATAGTCAGTCCAGTCGAGTCATAATGTGATGTTTTCCCTGTTGGTCGATTAGTGTAAATGACACTGTCGATATTTAACGGTTGTAGTGGTGTTGTGCAGAGTATGGCTGGAGAAAATGACCGTGCGATTGCTGAGGCTTTGGCTGCTATGGCGCAGGCTATGCAGGCGCAGCAGAATCCACCGGTCGACGAGTTTAGGAATGTGGGAAGGTTTCTGAAGAATAACCCTCCTACATTCAAAGGGCGCTATGATCCAGATGGTGCTCAGGTTTGGCTGAGGGAAATTGAGAAGATTTTCCGGGTGATGACGTGTACTGAAGCACAAAAGGTGCAGTTTGGTACGCATATGTTATCTGAAGAGGCTGAAAACTGGTGGGATAACACTCGCCAGAGAATCGAAGTACCAGGTGCTGAGATGACTTGGGAAAGGTTCAAGACGGCCTTTCTGGAGAAATATTTTCCTGCTGATGTGCGATGTAAGAAGGAGATGGAATTTCTAGAACTGAAGCAGGGTAACATGTCTGTTGCTGATTACGCTTCGAAGTTTGAGGAGCTGGTGCAGTATTGTCCTCATTATAATGATGCTGATGCTGAGGAATCCAAGTGTGTCAAGTTTGAGAACGGGTTGCGTCCCGAGATCAAACAAGGCATTGGTTACCAGGAGATTCGTAGGTTTCCTACACTGGTTAATAAGTGCAGGATATTTGACGAAGATAGCAAGGCTAGGACTGCTCACTACAAGAGTCTTAGTGAGAAGAAGAATAAGGATCATGGTAGTCCTTATGCATCTCCGAATGGTAAAGGTAAGCAGAAAGTGGTAGATGCGAAGAAGCCAAGTGGGGGAGGATCCCCCATAGCTGGTAAATGTTTCAAGTGTGGCGAGCCAGGCCACCGTGCTGATAGCTGTACCAAGAAAGTGCTGAGATGTTTCCGATGCGGTCAGGCTGGTCATAGAGTTACGGAATGTAAGGATGCTGGTCCGACATGTTTTAATTGTGGTGAGAAAGGTCATATCAGTTCGCAGTGCTCGAAACCGAAGAAGGCGGCTACTGCAGCTCATACTACTGGTAGGGTGTTTGCTCTGAGTGGGACTGAAGCTCCTAAAGGAGATAATCTGATTAAAGGTACTTGCTTGATTAATAATGTTGAATTGCTTGCTATTGTTGACACTGGTGCTACTCATTCGTTTATTTCGTATGAGTGTGCGACCAGGATTGGTGTGATTATGTCGTCCCTAGGCGGAAGTATGGTGATAGATACTCCTGCTAATGGTTCTGTGGAGACTTCTGTTGTCTGTCGAGGTTGTCATTTGACGATCTTTGAGAGAGAGTTCGTGGTTGATTTGGTGTGCTTACCCTTGCACCAAATTGATATCATTCTGGGAATGAATTGGCTAGAATTCTATGGCGTGTTTATCAACTGCTATAGTAAGACGGTGCGGTTTTCTGAAGTTGGTGAGAATGATGAGGCAAGATTTCTATCTGCTAGGCAGGTGGGGGAATTTGTGAAAGATGAAGCTCAGATATTCGCTTTATTTGCGTCTCTGCAAGCGAATAGGAAAGTGGTGAGTGTAGATTTGCCTGTTGTCTGTGAATTTCAGGATGTGTTTCCGGAGGATGTAAGTGAACTACCTCCAGAACGTGAAGTCGAATTTGCCATTGACTTAGTACCAGGTACGAGTCCAGTGTCGATGTCTCCTTATAGAATGTCGGCAACTGAATTAGTTGAATTGAAGAAGCAACTTGAAGAATTGCTTGAGAAGAAGTTTGTGCGTCCAAGTGTTTCTCCTTGGGGTGCACCAGTATTGTTAGTGAAGAAGAAAGAAGGTACGATGAGGTTGTGTGTCGATTATCGGCAGTTGAATAAGGTGACTATCAAGAATCGGTATCCATTGCCGAGGATTGATGATTTGATGGACCAGTTGGTTGGAGCGCATGTTTTCAGTAAGATTGATTTGCGGTCGGGTTATCATCAGATCCGAGTAAAGTCAGATGATATTGCGAAGACTGCTTTCCGTACGAGGTATGGTCATTATGAATACACTGTGATGCCGTTCGGTGTGTCTAATGCTCCAGGTGTGTTTATGGAATATATGAATCGTATATTTCATCCGTACCTTGATAATTTTGTTGTGGTGTTCATAGATGATATATTGATATATTCTAAGACGGAAGAAGAGCATGCAGGACATCTGAGGATTGTTTTGCAGGTGTTAAGAGAGAAGAAATTATATGCAAAGTTATCTAAATGTGAGTTCTGGTTGAAAGAAGTGAGTTTCCTTGGCCATGTGATTTCGAGTGGTGGGATTTCTGTTGATCCTGCTAAAGTCGTTGCTGTATTACAGTGGGAGACTCCAAAGTCTGCTACTGAGATACGCAGTTTTCTGGGGTTAGCTGGCTATTATCGCAGATTTATTGAGGGCTTCTCTAAATTGGCATTGCCGTTGACGCGGTTGACTAAGAAGGGTCAAGTGTATGTGTGGGATGCAGCTTGTGAAGCGAGTTTTGTTGAGTTGAAGAGGCGGTTGACCAGTGCTCCAGTGTTGATCTTGCCTAATCCTGGTGAGTCCTTCGTTGTTTATTGTGATGCTTCGTTGATGGGTCTTGGTGGTGTTTTGATGCAGAATGGTAAAGTTGTAGCTTATGCTTCTAGACAGTTGAAAGTTCATGAGAGGAATTATCCTACGCATGATCTAGAACTTGCAGCTGTTGTATTTGTGTTGAAAATGTGGAGGCATTATCTGTATGGTTCCAGATTCGAAGTGTTCAGTGATCACAAGAGTCTGAAGTATCTGTTTGATCAGAAAGAGTTAAATATGAGGCAGAGAAGGTGGTTAGAATTACTGAAGGATTTTGACTTTGAATTGAGTTATCATCCCGGTAAGGCTAATGTAGTTGCAGATGCGCTGAGTAGAAAGTCTCTACATATGTCTATGATGATGGTTCGGGAGCTTGAGTTAATTGAACAGTTCCGTGATATGAGTTTGGGTTGGGAAGTTTCCGCTGATAGTGTAAAGTTGGGTATGCTGAAGTTGACTAGTGGAATTCTGGAAGATATTCGGAATGGTCAGCAAGTTGATGTCGCTCTAGTTGATCATATTACTATGGTTAACCAGGGTAATGGTGGTAATTTTGAGATTGATGAGAATGGCATCCTGCGATTTAAAGGTAGAGTTTGTGTTCCTGAGGTGTCTGAATTGAAAAAGAGTATTCTTGAAGAGGGCCATAGGAGTGGATTGAGCATCCATCCAGGTGCAACTAAAATGTATCAAGATTTGAAGAAGTTGTTTTGGTGGGCTGGTATGAAAAGAGATGTTGCTAAGTTTGTGTATGCCTGTTTGACTTGTCAGAAGTCAAAGACTGAACATCAGAAACCGGCAGGTATGATGCAACCTTTGAAGATTCCTGAATGGAAGTGGGATAGCATTTCCATGGATTTTGTGACGGGATTGCCGAGGACGGTGAAAGGTAATGATTCTATTTGGGTGATTGTGGATCGATTGACTAAGTCGGCGCATTTCTTGCCGATGAAGATTAATCACTCTTTAGAGAAGTTGGCAGAGTTGTATATTGAGGAGATAGTGAGGCTGCATGGTATTCCATCAAGTATTGTGTCTGATAGAGATCCCAGATTTACTTCTAGATTTTGGGAAAGTTTGCAGAAAGCGTTGGGGACTAAGTTGAGGTTGAGTTCAGCTTATCATCCTCAGACTGATGGTCAGACTGAAAGAACTATCCAATCCTTGGAGGATTTGTTGAGAGCTTGTGTGTTGGAGCAGAGTGGTTCTTGGGATAGTTATTTGCCGTTGGTGGAGTTTACTTATAATAATAGTTTTCATGCTAGTATCGGTATGGCTCCATATGAAGCATTGTATGGTAGGAGGTGTAGAACTCCATTGTGTTGGTATGAATCAGGTGAGAGTGTTGTACTCGGACCTGAGATTGTGCAGCAGACGACTGAAAGGGTTACGATGATTCAGGAGAAAATGAAGATTTCTCAGAGTCGTCAGAAGAGTTATCATGATAAGAGGAGAAAGGCACTTGAGTTCCAAGAGGGAGATCATGTGTTCTTGAGAGTTACTCCGACGACAGGTGTGGGTAGAGCTTTAAAGTCTAAAAAGCTTACTCCGAGGTTTGTGGGTCCGTATCAGATTTTGAAGAGAGTTGGGGAAGTGGCGTATCGGATAGCTTTACCGCCGTCGCTTTCTAATCTGCATGATGTGTTTCATGTATCTCAGTTGAGAAAATATATTGCGGATCCTTCGCATGTTGTTCAGTTGGATGATATCCAGGTGAGGGATAATTTGACCGTTGAGGTGTTGCCAATTCGGATAGATGACCGAGAAGAGAAGACCCTGAGAGGTAAGAAGATTGCTCTAGTGAAAGTTGTTTGGGGAGGTCCAGCTGGTGAGAGCTTGACTTGGGAGCGTGAAGATCAGATGAAGGAGTCGTATCCGGCTCTATTTGCTTGAGGTATGTTTTCGAGGACGAAAACTCTTTTAGTGGGGGAGAGTTGTAACACCCCGATTAAAA
The DNA here is from genome assembly GCF_024323335.1 of Lathyrus oleraceus. Classification (NCBI taxonomy): domain Eukaryota; kingdom Viridiplantae; phylum Streptophyta; class Magnoliopsida; order Fabales; family Fabaceae; genus Lathyrus; species Lathyrus oleraceus. The sequence continues at coordinate 352,578,564 of NC_066585.1, read as the reverse complement.
TAAGAGAATTATTTAATTGAGTTAATATTATTTTATTAATTTAATTAAATAAAGTTGAATTATTGGATTATTATTATTATTATTATAGATGTTATTTATTTTAATAATAATTAAATAAATAAAATAATTGGAATATGAAGAGTGGAAGGGTAAAAGTGGAAATTGGATAAAAGAGGCCAAAGTGAGAACTCAGGTTGTTTTCACGTGTTTTGCCTCAGAATCAGAGAAAGGGGGAGAAACGCTGAAGAGAAAGAGAAGGAAGAGGAAAAGGCCAAAGATTGCTCAGAGCTTCCTTCAATCCAAAGAGGTAAGGGGTCTGAACCTTATTAAACGATAATATGCGAACAATTCATGATATCTGTTGGATTATTGATGGATTTTGGGGATTTTAGGGAGATTGGGAAAGTTGGGGTTTTGATGGAAAATCCTCCGATCCATGAGTTTTGTTGAAGTTATATGCACTGTAATCGAAGTATGTTGTATATATATATGACTGTTAAATGTTGATATTGGGTTGTTAGCTGTGGGGTATGAGTTATAGCGAGTAGAGAGGCAAAGCTGCGCTGGTTTCTTCAGCAGAGGACTTCTGTCGCGTGCGATTCGCGGCGTGAAGCTCAGTTCGCGGCGCGAACTGGGCAGGATTCAGAGGAGTTCTGTAACTCATCGTTCGCGGCGCGAACCCTGCTTCGCGGCGCGTACTGAAGCGAAACAAATTGTTCGCGACGCGATCCTACGTTCGCGGCGCGAACTGTGCTGTATTGGAGGAGTTCGCGGCGCGTCCCTATGTTGGCGGCGCGAACTGTGCTGTGAAGCCAATGTTGGTGAGTTTTGAGTACGTTGAGTTGCGAGACTCTTAGTAAGTCGCTGTAATTGCATTATAAACAATTAACAGTGATTATATGATTGTGTATGAGGTGTTTATGATGATGATATGTTGAATTTACGTGTTTACTTATAGATGTGTTATGCGACGATGTGATATCGTTGTAATGTTGTTGTTTTGTTGAGTTGAATGTCATGCTATTAATGATGATGATAACATGACTATATGATGCTGTTGTTGCTATGTTGATTATAATACATGTTTGATGTGCATGCATTCATGAAAGGCCGATGCCTAGTGATGAACGGACTGAGTTCCAATGATGTTGTTGACTCCGGGCTTGTTGAGAGGCTTGGTTCCTTGCGGGGAACTTGGATTCTATGGTGATGAATCTGGGAGTGGTGATCCTGTAGTTGGTCACAAAATGGGTATACCGAGTCGTGTTGAGTCATGCATGGGTGTGTGCATTGCATTTGATATGTTGTTTTGTTGATGTTCATGAGTATGTTGATTATGATGATTATGATGAGCTGTGTTGGCATATGTGAAATATATTTATGTTTATATTTCTGTCGTTATATTATTATTTAATAATGTAATTCTCACCCCTTCTGCATGTGTTTATGTTCATCTATGATGAGCAATGTGCAGATAAAGAGGAGTAGCTATTGTTGAGGTTTGAAGAATAAGTGTAGAGTTATTCTACGGAGTCGAGTCAAATGCTCTGGTCATGTGACACCGGGGTTATGGGATTCGATAGATAATTGGTTATTAATTACGTTGTTTATGATGATTAAATGTTGAGATGTTTTGTTGAGATAATGTTGAAATATTATTATGAATTATTATATGATGAATGATAATATTTGTGTGGTTGTCCGCTGCGAAGTTTTAATAAAATAAATAATATGTTTTATGTTGTGATGCGAAAATTGTTACGTTGTAAGAAATGTAAACTCTTCTACATGTTGTACTCTGATAATCCATTTAAATATGTCGTTTGGGTAGAAGGGTGTTACATTAGTGGTATCAGAGCATAGTCAGTCCAGTCGAGTCATAATGTGATGTTTTCCCTGTTGGTCGATTAGTGTAAATGACACTGTCGATATTTAACGGTTGTAGTGGTGTTGTGCAGAGTATGGCTGGAGAAAATGACCGTGCGATTGCTGAGGCTTTGGCTGCTATGGCGCAGGCTATGCAGGCGCAGCAGAATCCACCGGTCGACGAGTTTAGGAATGTGGGAAGGTTTCTGAAGAATAACCCTCCTACATTCAAAGGGCGCTATGATCCAGATGGTGCTCAGGTTTGGCTGAGGGAAATTGAGAAGATTTTCCGGGTGATGACGTGTACTGAAGCACAGAAGGTGCAGTTTGGTACGCATATGTTATCTGAAGAGGCTGAAAACTGGTGGGATAACACTCGCCAGAGAATCGAAGTACCAGGTGCTGAGATGACTTGGGAAAGGTTCAAGACGGCCTTTCTGGAGAAATATTTTCCTGCTGATGTGCGATGTAAGAAGGAGATGGAATTTCTAGAACTGAAGCAGGGTAACATGTCTGTTGCTGATTACGCTTCGAAGTTTGAGGAGCTGGTGCAGTATTGTCCTCATTATAATGATGCTGATGCTGAGGAATCCAAGTGTGTCAAGTTTGAGAACGGGTTGCGTCCCGAGATCAAACAAGGCATTGGTTACCAGGAGATTCGTAGGTTTCCTACACTGGTTAATAAGTGCAGGATATTTGACGAAGATAGCAAGGCTAGGACTGCTCACTACAAGAGTCTTAGTGAGAAGAAGAATAAGGATCATGGTAGTCCTTATGCATCTCCGAATGGTAAAGGTAAGCAGAAAGTGGTAGATGCGAAGAAGCCAAGTGGGGGAGGATCCCCCATAGCTGGTAAATGTTTCAAGTGTGGCGAGCCAGGCCACCGTGCTGATAGCTGTACCAAGAAAGTGCTGAGATGTTTCCGATGCGGTCAGGCTGGTCATAGAGTTACGGAATGTAAGGATGCTGGTCCGACATGTTTTAATTGTGGTGAGAAAGGTCATATCAGTTCGCAGTGCTCGAAACCGAAGAAGGCGGCTACTGCAGCTCATACTACTGGTAGGGTGTTTGCTCTGAGTGGGACTGAAGCTCCTAAAGGAGATAATCTGATTAAAGGTACTTGCTTGATTAATAATGTTGAATTGCTTGCTATTGTTGACACTGGTGCTACTCATTCGTTTATTTCGTATGAGTGTGCGACCAGGATTGGTGTGATTATGTCGTCCCTAGGCGGAAGTATGGTGATAGATACTCCTTTCTATCTACAAAAGATGAGTATCATGAGGATTTCATCCGGGCCTTTTATGCTGGTTTACAAACTGGTACAGGCTATATGTTCCGGTGTTCTATCGGAGTCAGAACATATACCTTTGAAGCCTGTAATTGGGAAACAGTGTTTCAAATGCCGCTTCCGTCGATGGCTTTCAAGTCCTGGCATGACCTGCATTTTGATCCTGAATTTGACCTGAAGGACTTTACAACTTCTATCCTAAAGATTGATAGACCGTTGAGTGAGGACGAACACGTCACGTCAGGTATGATCAAACAAACTCCGCGTATTCTTCACTGGATCATTACACACATTCTGCGTCCAACCAACAGTGGCCACTCTCGGTTGGATAGGCCTAGCATACATCTTCTCTACATTCTGCAAAATAAGATTCACTTAAATTGGGCGAACTACTTTGTAAAACGTCTATTTTATGTGCGAGACAGCTCCAAAACTGTGGCTCTAGGGTATGCCTCTCAAGTAATGAAAATTCTCAAGTTCTGGAAAGTTACAATACCTATTGTGCCTCTCCTATCTCCATCTGCAGCTCAAGAATTTAATTCTGCCACTCTATCGCATATGGGATATCGATGGGACAAAGACCGCAAATGCTTCTACTTTTTTGAAAGAAAATCCAAAACCAGAATTTACAACTTTGACGTGCCTTCTGAACGCATCCATGTTGCTGAAGAACAGCCTGATGAAGAAATGCAGGATGCGCCTGAAACAGATGTGCCTCAAGCTGAGGCCAATACTGGTTGGGGTGAGTGGGTGCCACGAAGGTGGTCTCCCACCAACTACGTACCTGAACCTACAGCCCCTCCATTCGCCGGTGGTACTTCAGCCTCAACACCAAATGCGGACATCACTCACATGCTTCAACAGATGGAAATCGTCAACAAAGAACGCCATGAAGAAGCACGGTACTGGCATGTTCAACAAACTGAATGGCACAACGAGCATCGGGACTGGCATGATGAGCATACACGGATGTATCACAATCAACACGCTTGGCACCAAGACTTGGTAAAATGGCATCAGGTTTTCTACAACGAAATGTCCGGCTTTATGGATGATTGTCGTGAAAATCCTGGGATTATGGACAGCTTTAGAAGCATTGAAGTTCAGAATCGATTTAGGCGATACTCCTTCATGGGCCAAAATCCAGACACAATGCCTCCTCCTCCGCCTCCGCCAAGCTACCGAGATCCTGACAGACCCGATGAGGAGTCCTGTGGTGGAAACAATCCAAATTAACCAACCACCCTTTCATCTCACTGCATTTCATTTCATATTGCTCATGTTTTATTTTGTTGCACAATATATGGTTTAGCTTATGTAACTCTAAAACTCGTTCGCACACTTAAAATGCTTTTCAGTTTCTGTTTACCCCTATTTGTTATTGCCCTTACTTTTTGAATGATTCTTTGTGAATGATTCTTTAACTTGCGGCTTCTTTCTTTGTGATTGATAGCCTATTATCCATTTTTGCCATGCCCTGCTACACTTTCTGCTTGATAACTATGTTCCTCTTTTTGATGTTGACAAAGGGGGAGAAATATGCACAAACTCAGGGGGAGTATCACACATCTTGCCAAATTTGCCATCATCAAAAAGGGGGAGTTTGTGAAAGAATTCTTTAACTTGAATTAATTTTTAATGATAGCAAATTGTGTGATCATCATCCAAATTGATTGTGCATTGCATTACATGATATATTTGTGTTCTTATTTTGTCCATCATCCCACTTTATTGTTGCATAAAACATACATATAAATCTACATTGAAAATTCCCTTCAAATAACAATTAAAATGCATTTTATATCAGTATGTATCAATACATGAGCCTCTGCATCGATACATGTAGCATATGATTAATCACAAAACAATTTCTGTTCAGTATGCATCGATGCATACGAGCCATGCATCAATACATGGAAGGGCAAAAACTCTATGCATCGATACACACGAATTCTGCATCGATACATGACCACTTGAGACAGCCTGTGCATCAATACATGCGCAGTAGGCATCGATACATATTAGTGTAAAAATCACATGCATCGATACACACGAGTTATGCATCGATACATGATTAATTGATTTCACCAAAAATTCACACAACTTACAGTATGCATCGATACACACCCTGCATGTATCAATACATGAATCTGTTTTATGTCATAACAGCAACTGTTTCTGCAGCATATAAGAACAGGTTTCAACAGCAGACAGAGCAACGAATTCATTGAGGGAAAACAATTGAACACAGATCAAAAGCAGTGTTGGAGCAATTGTTTGTGAGCACATAGAAACCTGAAAGAGACTTCATCTTCTTCATCTTCTCAATCACTTTTCTTCAAGAACATTTACACACAACAATTCTTGTTCTTTGGATTAAAGAAGCATCGAGATAACGTTCAGTGGTACGATCAGGGATCTAGCTGTGGGTTGCAGTGGAACGATCGAGGATCTAGCTGAGTCGAAGATTGAAGGGGGTTTCTAGGAAAAACCTACTGGTTTGTCCTTCAAGAACTGGTGTGTTCTTGAGGGTTTGGGAGTCACATTTGCAGAACAAATTCAGCCGTAGCGTTGCGTTTGGAGATCGGGGGATTTCGCAAGCAGGTCGTGGAACCGGTGAATTGTTTGCAACTTTGTGCAGGAAAATCTTGATTGAGCTCAGATCAAGTGAAGGTTTATACAAGAAGAGGTTCTTGGAGTTTAGAAATTCTGTCTTTGTATCAAAACCTTGTATCAACGGATTCGGCAATAATTGATAATCAAAGTTCACAATTTCATTTGAAATTGAGAGGGAGACGTACCCACACGCGAGGACGACGTGGGGAACTTCCTTAACAAATCTCTGCGTATCGTACTCTTACCTTAATCTTCTTTACGTTTCAAAACTGTTTTGCAATTTCTGTTAGTGTGTGGTGATTGATCAATTTTTGGACAGCAGTGATAATAAAACCTTTAGTCATACACCATTGCTGTTTATCATCAAACACACACACACCAACTGTTTGACAAAACGGTTAACTTGATTGTGTTCATTGGAAATAGAATTTGAGGATAAGCGCATTCAATCTGTTAAAATTCTGTGTGTATTATTTCTGTCATTCTCATTAAAATCCAGCAACTGCACTTGCGTGTCCGGCTTTCTAGTAGCGGTTCAGAATAGACGGAAGTCGATTCGGGACCGATTTTTCCGCCATTTTTGAAAACTCTGATAAAACGTTAAATCCGTTAATTTTAAAGAGGTGATCTATTCACCCCCCCTCTCGATCACTAGCCACACCGTCTAACACTAAGGAGAGACGTCAAGAGGAGTGACACATACATTCAAAAGGTTATTGAACATACGGCAGGAGAAATGATGTATGCATGTAATATTGATAAAAAAAAGTAATAGAAAGTGACGTCAGAGTGGCGCATGCATGTAATATTAGTCTTTTACATTTATGTGCCATAGACAATGTGTCTTATTGCAAATAAGCAATGCATGTGTCATAGGCAGTGACATCTGCTTTTGTCATAAATAAATATAAATGTCGTCAAATGTGTACAAAACCAAATTCAAAAGCATATGATAGGGATGCTATGATGTTGTTGTTTGGATCTCAAACTTACATTTACTAAATAATAATTGAATAAGTATAATTACTAATGGGCTAAGTAATTGAATAAAGTGTAATTACATCTACTAATGAATTTGTTGAATAGTTGAATACTAATAGACGGACCAGATTCATGTGCTAAGTAAGTTAATTAATTTTTAAAAAAAATTATTTCGGGTTGTTGGACTACCCATAGCCCATACGGGTCGGCCCATTTTTTTTGGGCTTTTCCGGGCCGGGCCAAAAAAAGCCCTGAAAAATATGGGCTCAAAAAATAAGGCTCAGGCCCTAACTTTTTTCGGGTTAGATGGGTCAGGCCATGGGCTTCGGCCCATTTTGACGGCTCTAGCGCGCGCTTTGTTTTGTATTTTTTTTAATTATTTAAAAAATACACTGTGTATGTACTAAGGAGAGACGTCAAGAGGAGTGACACATACATTCAAAAGGTTATTGAACATACACGGCAGGAGAAATGATGTATGCATGTAATATTGATAAAAAAAAAGTAATAGAAAGTGACGTCAGAGTGGCGCATGCATGTAATATTAGTCTTTTACATTTATGTGCCATAGACAATGTGTCTTATTGCAAATAAGCAATGCATGTGTCATGGGCAGTGACATCTGCTTTTGTCATAAATAAATATAAATGTCGTCAAATGCGTACAAAACCAAATTCAAAAGCATATGATAGGGATGCTATGATGTTGTTGTTTGGATCTCAAACTTACATTTACTAAATAATAATTGAATAAGTATAATTACTAATGGACTAAGTAATTGAATAAAGTGTAATTACATCTACTAATGAATTTGTTGAATAGTTGAATACTAATAGACGGACCAAATTCATGTGCTAAGTAAGTTAATTAATTTTAAAAAAAAATTATTTCGGGTTGTTGGACTACCCATAGCCCATACGGGTCGGCCCATTTTTTTAGGGCTTTTCCGGGCCGGGCCAAAAAAGGCCCGGAAAAATATGGGCTCAAAAAATAAGGCTCAGGCCCTAACTTTTTTCGGGTTCGATGGGTCGACTCATGGGCTTCTGCCCATTTTGACGGCTCTAGCGCACGCTTTGTTTTGTATTTTTTTAGTTATTTAAAAAATACACTGTGTATGTTCTAAGGAGAGACGTCAAGAGGAGTGACACATGCATTCAAAAGGTTATTGAACATACGGCAGGAGAAATGATGTATGCATGTAATATTGATAAAAAAAAAGTAATAGAAAGTGACGTCAGAGTGGCGCATGTATGTAATATTAGTCTTTTACATTTATGTGCCATAGACAATGGTGTCTTATTGCAAATAAGCAATGCATGTGTCATAGGCAGTGACATCTGCTTTTGTCATGTAATTTTTTTTTTAAGTGATTAATTTAATAAAAAAAATTGAAAATATAATTTTTTTGATATTTAATTTAAAAATAATAATTATTTATTAATAAAAAATCACATTTGTCTACATAATTCTCGATTTCCTTTATTTCACCATAATTTGAAGGGTATATGCCATGGTATTCTTGTTAATAAAAAAAAGATGGTGTTCTTACTTTGGATCCGGAATCCATAGTTTGTTTTGATTTTAAAAAAATGGATTTTTTTTTTTATATTTTTGAAAATGGATTTTACAAAAATGTTTTTTAAAATATTATAAGTTTTTTTAAATTTATTTTTTATAAATTAAAAGATTGAATTATCATTCAATAACATAAATATACATTATTGAAGATCAAAACATAGTCAAAATCACAATTTTTTCAAAAAATTGTATCTAAAAAATGATTTTTTATAAAAAGCTATTTGAAATAGCTTCAAAATTAAGTGATTTTTTAATATTTTGATATCCAAATTTTTTTTTGATAAAATAATAAAATAACTAAAATAATATTTTAAAAATAACTATTCAAACCAAATTTTCATTTGAAATTTTTATGAAAAATTTCTTTATAAATTTTTTTTACACTAAAATATATAACACTATAAAAATCATTTTAAAAAAAAACTAAAAGAAACGGGTTCATGTTACTCAACATAACATACATAATATTTTTAACATTATTGAAGCACATTTCATTTTCAGCTCTGCAAATGTGGTTAATTGTGTGGGCCCAAGCTAAAATAATTGTATCATCAATTTTTGAATGGCATCCTAGATTAATCATACGCAATAAATCAATTACTATTTGTTGAAAAACTAAAATACTGAAGGCACTATTTGTTTAAAAATTCATTTATTATAAATAAATCGATTTTTAAATAAATAATCCCTTTAGTATTTGAAACTAAGATAATGAATATTTAAAAATAAATGGATTTTTAAAAATAAATGAGCTTAAAGCTCTATAATTTTTTTAAATTATTTTTTTAAAAGAAAAAAACCATTTTGTTTTGAAAAAAATAGACTTTTTTATTTTCGAAAAAAATCGATTTTGTTTCAAATGAAATTGACTTTATTTATTTTAAAAATAATTTAATTTTTTGAAAAAAATCGACTTTTTTTTCTATTTTTGAAAAAAGTCGATTTTTTTCTTGAAAAAAATAACTTTTTTTATTATTTTCGGAAAAATCGTCTTCTTTTATTTAAAAAAAAATTTAACAAAAAATGACATTTTATATTTCGGAAAAAATCAACTTTTATTTTCGAAAAAAATCACCGTTCTCATTTTAAAAAGAATAGTTTTTTTGGGTATTTTTGAAAAAATCATTCTTTTTTATTTCCGAAAAATTAACTTTTTTTCAAAAAAATCAATTTTTTAATATTTTCAAAAAAATCGACTATTTTTATTTTCAAAAAGAATTGCTTTTATATTTTCAAAAAAAATAATTTTTTTATTTTAAAAAAAAGTTTTTTATTTTTGAAAAAAAAATAGTGTTTTTTTTATATTAAAAAAATCAACCTTTTTTTAAATATTTTATTTTAATCTTTAGAAAAAAAATTACTTTTTAAAGAATATATTTAAAAATATAATAAAATATTTTATTTTAAAATTATATTTGAAGCCCCTTATTTAAATTCTTTAAAAAATAAAAATACGATGAGTTTATAAATAAGAGATCCAAAAATTATTGATTTAATAGGGTCTAAAAAAATAAGCCAACTAAGGGTCTAATTATTGAGACTTTCTTATTTAGGATTTTTTGACATCTCTATAACGGAATTACAAATACCACACATTAATATAATATTGCAACCTATTTTCCTAAAGTTTTAATCACAAATGAATTTTGCATGGACAAGTCACCAAACCTTGAAGAATGAAGATGGAGGTATGAAATTTTGTCTTGCTTTGCTCTCTTCTCGTCCAAAAAATCACCTTCGTTATTAAAAGAACATTACTTACATGTGTCTAAACTAACTTGTCCTTGAGATGCCCATTTGGAATTTTAATGTGATTGATTAGTAAGGCGGTCACGAGGAAGTGACATGTGATGAATTGTGGAATAATTCATGCCCCTTTGTTAATCAGATCTTTTATCTTAGTAAAAAGTATTTTCCTAGTATGTAATGTTATCTTGATGAGCTCACTCACTTAGTTCTTGTTCCAATCAATTATCATTCAAATAATTAATATTTTCTCTGTGTCATTACGTACTCATATGGTGTTTTCCATTATATTTGTATTAAGAATTGATTCTGGACTAAATAAAGAACTTTATAGGATAATCTGATACCAGATAACTAATATAATCATCAAATATGACATTTATATATCTACATGTCATAGTAGGAGGAGTAGAGACAATTGGGTGTTTGAGAATACTTTGAATGTAGTCGAACTTCCGCATGATGCGCTCAGGCAGATGATAAAATATTATATGTGAACTGCAGGCCAACCATCCAGAGTATAACACTATTTCGTTAAATGGTTGTATCTCACGATGATCAAAATAACTGTTAAAGTCCATATCCTTGATAATCAAGTGGTCAAGATACACATTGAACGACTCTATCTCCTGGTCCCCTTTAAACGGGAGAAATGAGGAAGCATGCGACATATCCTGAGTATGACTCTACAGGGCCTCCTCCAAATGCCTGAGGTGACACTAGTTCATTAGCCTCAGCAGATCCTGGCTCAACAGACTCATCAGCATGAGGTGGCACTAGCTCATCAGCATGAGGTTCCTCCTGTGCCTGGGGTGGCACTGGTGCCTCATGTATCTCTGGTGACTCGGGTACCTCTAACGTCTGAATTAGTGAACCTTGTCGCCTATAAGAAGATGGAGGCACTGATGCGTCAGTAGGTGACGCACGTCTCCTACGGGAAGAAAAAGATGGAGAAGCATGAGCTCTAGAAGTCGATGTTTCTGCATGAACCAGACTAGAGCAAATAAGAGTCTCCGAAATCTGACTCTTCTCCCTACGAACTAGTGCATGATGTGCAATCCTCTTGTGTCTCTGTCTGTCGTCTCTATCAGTCATAGTTTTTGTAAGTAAATCAATCAAGTATCAGACAATTACTACAAGCAACCCTATAAGCAAGAGAAACAAAAAAAACAGAAAGATAAATTACGGAGATACATCTCTGATTACTGGAAATCCAAACGTTGATTTTTTTTTTCGGAGATGTATCTCCAAAATTTCCTGCAACTTTCAGGTTTGTCAATGCAGGTAATGCAGACAACCAAACCCCCAAAAATAATGCTTTAATCGTTATTTTTAACCATGAAATACATTTTTCCGAATGTATAAACTATCGTTTATACAAAAACTATATATTTCTTACCTTAATCGTCAATTTCTACTCATTTATACAAAAATTATTTATTTCTTACCTTAATCATCAATTTCTACTCATTTATACAAAAACTCAAAAAAAAAATCAAAAAAAAAAAACTTACAAATCTTAATGTGATTGATTCATCAACTCAGTGTTAAATGATGTCTTTGATGTACTTGATGTTGATAGAAGAAACTTTGAATTTGGTTGATTGATTTTGAAAGAATGTGAGTTGAGAGAGTTTGAAAAAAAAATAGTTAAAAAAAAGGAATGAGAAGGGTTCTGACGCGTTTTAGAAATAATATCGTCCGAAGATATATTTACGAAGATGCATTTTCTAGATATTTTAATGTTAGGTCAAAATTCTATTTATTCAAGATTAATCGGAAGATATATCTCCAAAACATGGAGTCATTTTTATATTTTCATGTGGTGTTCTATTAAGAAATTCTCTAATTTCTACTAGGGCTTCATTAAATTGTTTTGCAAATCTTAGACTAACCCCTCCTTTTTCAATTGGTTTGCAGATATATTTCCAAGCAAGAGTGCAAACTTTTCCAACCAAGATGTCCCCACTTCGAATAATTTTAAACTAAATGTGTTTTTGAACCATTAAGTTGTTTTAGCCACTTGTAGATGTGAAACAAAATACCAATATGCCATGGGTGATAGATCTTATTAATTAGATTTTCCATAAATTCGATAAAAGATGGTAATTCCGAATTTTTTTTTAAATATCCAGAATTTTTAAAAAAAATTCAAAATTAACAATTTTTTCAAAAATATTACACAAATGGGCAAAATTTGCCCTAAAAGTGTACATAGGCGCCACCCTAGTTGGCGCCTACCCTTAATGGGTAGGGCAAGCCGCCACTAGGAGTGGCGCCTACACCCATTCCCATTTTTTTTTTTTTTTTTAACATGTTTTATTATTTATTTTTTTAATTTTTTTTTTTAAATATTAGATATTTGATAAATATATTTTTTTTATAAATTATATTAATTTATATTAACACTTATATATAAATAAAATTATTACAAGATATATATATATTAATTTATATATATATTAATTTTATATATATATATATATATATATATATATATATATATATATATATATATATATTAATTTAATTTATAAACAATTAATATTATACACATGTAAATTAATATATATATAAATATTTATTTACAAGATATAAATAAAATAAAATTTATATTAACACATATATATAAATAAAATGAATATTAACACATATATATATAAATAAAATGAATATATATATATATTAATTTATATATATATTAATTTAATTTATAAGTAAATAATATTATTTATAAATTTTTGGGAGAATTAGGGTTAATCATGTTAAGGTTAATCTATCAATTATAATTAGGGTTTATTGATCGGTTATAATCAGAGTTTGGTAGTTATGACCTAATTGAAACCCTAATTAATCAAGTGCGACACTAATTAGGGTTAAGTAGATTGGTGTACAACCCAGATCTTTTCCTATAAATAAAGTGTTATTTCCTTGCATTCGCTTCACCACTATTTCTTATCACTTTCTCTATCAAGTTGAGTTCATGGTGTAACACCCTTCTAAAATACCCCAAATATTTAATTAAAATAACAACATATAAATCAGAGTAATCATGCAATTAAGGGTGTCACACATTTATTTCGCACCATTCGTCATACTATTTAGTCATGCTCATTATTTAACTCAAAACATAAAGTATTGCACAATACGCAGCGGATAGAGATCAAATCGATCATTCAAAACATGTAACATACTACATGTAAACTGGTTCAATAAACATCAACAATACAATTAAAATGTTCCCTCCCGATGTTACATCTATCAGAGCATGACTCACTAAGGAGACTACACTAGACTCCAAGCACTAGCTTCTACTCAATCACTGCTCGTTACCTGAAAATAGTTGTAAGGGTGAGTTCCTCAATCGATATAATAAGCATTATAAAATATCATGTAATGTTGAGTAATTTAACACATCAATCACCCTAATCACATCACACATTCAGTAACGGCACATCAACTCGAATATCATACTCAATGTCAACACAATTCATACTCATGCTCAATGCCAACACAACACACGTATAACATTGGAATACATCCATTCATATTATACACTACACATATATTATGCAATGAGACTCCATGCATGCGGTACCGACTATTCGTGAACATATAGTTCAACTTCACCGACCAAATCCAGGTACGGCTACCAAGCTCACCAGTCCCACTCATTTGAGACCTAGTGACTCACATCACTAATTCCTCACCATGGGAATTAGCTACCACCCCAAGGGCCATGCTATGCACGCTAATTCACCTAGCATGCAACATCAAAAACAGTCCAAATGACTAACATCACTAATTCCTCACCATGGGAACTAGCTACCACCATAAAGGCCACATTATGCACGCTAATCACCTAGCAATGCAACATCACAACAATAATCCACAATGGACCGATGCTCACTCTCTAAGCCATAAAACAGTCCATTCACAACACATGTATAACATACTCATTCACAACATTATGCATACCATCATACATTATCAACACATGTATCAACACATCATATCATGTCAAATAATTAAACACAGTATTAGCACACTCTACTAATACCTATACTGCTCAAAACAGCGGGAAATAATCCCTACTATATCACACACCGATATAGGCAACCATCAATTAGGCACACGACATTTCAATTAACAATTTTTCCACTCTGCAACAGTGTTAACCGGTTAACGCCCTGGGTTAACCGGTTAACGCAGCACAAACACACTTTCTGGCAAAACGCAACAGTGTTAACCGGTTAACACCCTGGGTTAACCGGTTAACGCAGACAAAACAGCAGTTTTTCACAATTTATAACAGTGTTAACCGGTTAACGCCCTGGGTTAACCGGTTAACGCAAGACAGAAAGCTGTTCCTGCGCTAACACAAAGCAGAATGCAGAATTCTCCGCATTTTCCGCCGTTGGAGGACTTCCGGACCTCCGATTCTAATTCCGTAAAAAGCTACACGTCCAGAAATTTACGACACACACCATTATCGATTCAATTACAGTTTTCACACAACTTATTCATCACAATTTCTCAGCATTCCAAAACCCAATTAGGGTCAATTCAACGGTTTATCACTACCCATTACATGCTAACCCATAATACCCATTAAACGACGATAAACCCCCCTTACCTGAGTTAATCCGACAATCTCTAAGCTCCAAGCTCTTCTCTTCTCCAACCTTTTCTCTCTGGTTCTTCCTCTTTGCCCCTTTCTCCTCTTCTCTGCAGCTTCTCAGTTTTCACGTAAAACCTTTTTACAAAAATAAAAACTCTTTTTCCTTATTCCAACATATATATATTTTCCAATTTATATTATTATTCCAATAATAATAATAATTTAATAATTCCAAAAATAATAATAATAATAATCCAATTATCTAATTAAATTAATAAATATATTATTAACTTAATTTAAATAATTATCCTATTATTATCGGGGTGTTACAACTCTCCCCCACTAAAAGAGTTTTCGTCCTCGAAAACATACCTCAAGCAAATAACTCCGGATAAGACTCCTTCATCTGACTCTCCAGTTCCCAAGTCACATTGCCACCTGCTGGTCCTCCCCAAGCTACCTTCACCAAGGCAATCTCTTTACCCCGCAACTGCTTCAACTCTCGATCCTCAATCCTCATAGGTGATGTTTTAACAGTCAGGTTATCTCTCACCTGTACATCATCTATTTGGACTACATGCGACGGATCATGAATGTACCTCCTCAACTGAGACACATGAAAAACCTCATGCGAATTCGCAAGTGACGGCGGTAAAGCGATACGATAGGCTACCTCCCCTATCCTCTCCAAAATCTGATAAGGACCAATAAATCGAGGTGTCAACTTCTTCGACTTCAAAGCTCGACCAACACCAGTTATCGGAGTGACACGAAGAAACACATGATCTCCCTCTTGAAACTCAAGTGACTTCCTCCTCTTGTCGTGATAACTCTTCTGACGACTCTGAGCAATTCTCATCTTCTCCTGAATCATCTTAATCTTTTCTGTGGTTTGTTGAACAATCTCCGGTCCAACCACAGCACTCTCACCGGACTCATACCAACATAAAGGTGTCCGACATCTCCTACCATACAAAGCTTCAAACGGTGCCATACCAATGCTCGAATGAAAACTATTGTTGTAGGTAAACTCAATCAAAGGCAAATAACAATCCCAAGCACCTCCCTTTTCCAAAACACAAGCCCTCAAAAGATCCTCTAGTGACTGAATCGTCCTCTCAGTCTGACCATCAGTCTGCGGATGATATGCAGAACTCAATCTCAGCTTAGTTCCCAAAGCCTTCTGCAAACCTTCCCAGAACTTCGATGTAAATCTAGGATCTCTGTCCAAAACAATACTCGACGGAATACCGTGCAAACTTACAATCTTCTCAATATACAACTCGGTTAATCTCTCTAACGGATAATCCATTCTGATCGGAATGAAATGAGCCGACTTCGTCAATCTGTCAACAATCACCCAAATGGCTTCAAAATTCCTACTTGTCCTCGGTAAACCCGAAACAAAATCCATACTGATACTATCCCACTTCCACTCTGGAATAGCCAACGGTTGCATTAGCCCAGACGGCTTCTGATGCTCAATCTTTGACTTCTGACAAGTCAAACAGGAATAAACAAAACTCGCAGTTTCTCTTTTCATTCCCGGCCACCAAAATAACTTTTTCAAATCATGATACATCTTCGTAGCTCCAGGATGAATACTCAGGCCACTACGATGTCCTTCCTCAAGAATACTCTTCTTAAGTTCGGTAACATCCGGAATACACACCCGATTACCAAATTTCAAAACACCATTCTCATCAACTCTGAATTCACCACCTTGACCTTGATTCACTAGAGTCAACTTATCAACCAAAAGCACATCGGATTTCTGACCCTCTCTAATCTCATCCAGAATACCACTCGTTAACTTCAACATTCCCAATTTAACACTATTGTGAGTACTCTCACACACCAAACTCAAGTCTCTAAGCTGCTCAATTAAATCCAATTCTTTAACCATTAACGTAGACATATGCAATGATTTCCGACTCAATGCATCAGCCACTACGTTTGCTTTACCCGGATGGTAATTCAAACCAAAGTCATAATCCTTCAGAAACTCTAACCATCTCCTCTGTCTCATATTCAGCTCTTTCTGATCAAACAAATACTTTAAACTCTTATGGTCACTGAAAACCTCAAATCTTGACCCATACAAGTAATGCCTCCATAACTTCAGAACAAATACCACAACTGCCAATTCTAAGTCGTGTGTCGGATAGTTCCTTTCATGAATCCTCAGTTGTCTCGAAGCATAAGCTATTGAAGGAGAATTGCGACCCAAAGCGCAGCGGAAATTAAAAAATTTCTCCTTTAGAGATCCTTACGAATGGTCATGATCAGTGATAGAATATTTACCTCTTGTGACGGTTGAAACCTTTGGTGCAGTCTCTTGTGATGATCAAAACCTTTGATGCAGATCCACGAAGCGATCACGAACGTTGAACGATGACAACGTCTCTACTCAGTCCACACGAACGGGTTCCTTCAATCTCAGTGCTAGCTGGTACGAATGAAGGCTTTGAGTGAGAGAGAAAGAGAGTGAAAACGAAAAGAATGCAACCGCACTTTGTGCTTCTGCACAAGGGTTCTATTTATAGAACCACTTGTGTGGGCTTCAAGCTAAAAGCCCATTTAAGTGTATTTTGGCCCATATCTTATAATATGCCCAAAATCACTTAAGCCCATGGTACCTTACCATATTTCGTATTCTACTCAAGTACACCGTACCTTACGATGTTCTATAATTCACTTAAGGGTACCGTACCTTACGATATTCCTTAGTTACTCTATCTCTCATCAATCCGTCCTTTGTGTGTGACCCTGTAGGTTTTCGTGACGTTGGCAATTATATTAAATCACACATTTAACATAATAAACAGTGAGCGGTATCTAGCAACACATCACTGCTACCTGTAACACCTCAAAATTTGCCCTCCTCTCTTGGGACTAGCTTAACATATATTGCATATCATTTTTAGGTCATTAGGCATTGCATATTGCATATCAGGCGGTTACATGGTGCAAGTCATTCTCCCAAGTCTTGTTCAGAAGATGAGGAAGTCAGAGTGCAAGCCTAGGGTTTATTGACTGATCATTGGCCATCTGAGGATTGGACTGTGAATTAGGGTTTTTTGTGATGCTCAAAGGATGTTGGTCTTCATCTTGATTGCAATGATACATCATCATCATCATGGTTGGATGTCATCAGGAGATTGAAGAAGATTCCTTGAGATTAGGGTTTTGACCACTGGTCAACCCTAATCAGTTGCATTGGGCCAATCAGGGGATAATCAGGAGATGGGGTTTATGATGGTTATGGGGTTCATTCTTTGGTTATATTGTGCTTATTGAGGCTAGGGTGTCACCCTTGAGCCATTTCAGTTGAAGATTGGGGCTCAGATTGATCTATGCATTGCCAGATTCATCTATCAGATGAAAAAGTCAACTGTGGTCAACTGTACATGATCTGATGAATTTGGAGGTGGAAATGAGTTGGATACACTTCATTCATGTTGGAACAAGTGTTATTTGACATCTCAAAGCTTAAGAATGAAGAAAATCAAGTCAGGACAAAAAACTGCCAAAAATAGAAAGTGACTTGTAATTGAAGTTTCCAAAAATGGAAAGTTTTGGACCTCAAAGCCACGTGTCCAAGGAAGCTTCAAATGAAAAATTGTTCAACATGAAAGTTGTAGATCTTGTCTTCACCTTTCCAAAAAGTCCAAGAACTTGAAAATCCCATGTATGGTTGGAAAATTATGGCTCAGTGAATTTCAAAAATGACCCATAATCAGGAGGCCATATTTTCCACATGGTTTGTCCAAATTGCAAGTTCTTTATATGCACAAACTCCATTTGACATGTACTTTCATGGTGCATAATTGGATTTTCCCAAAAGTGGTCAATGCAGAAAGTCAATTTTCAACTGGACAGTTAAAATGGACCAAGGGCAAAATTGTCCAACTTTCAAAATAATTGGAATTTTTGAATGGGGATTTTTGCTACACCTCATGAATGGCATTTAAAATGTGTTGGAATCATCACTTCATGGCTAGGCTTCATGGTTTGGGATTTGGCTTGAAAAATGAAATGGTAAAATTGGACAAAATGCAAATACATAGTGAAATTGAGGATGGCTTATCCAATGAGCATGAGACAAATGGAGACAGCTCACACATGGCATTTGGAAGGTGTGTGAGCTGTCAAACAGGTGGCATTGAGTTGTCCTATGAAATTCCACTTTTGCCCTCACTTTGAAAGTTAACCATTTCACTTAACAATTGCATTTTGGTTAATGACATGATTAATCATGGTTTAAGCTCACGTATATAAACCTAAACACATTCTAATCATAACAGAATTTCATTTCACCAAAATCTAGATCTGAAACCTTTCCAAATTCTCTCAAACCCTCAAGAACACCAAATCTTCAAATTCACCAAACTTCATCAATCTTTGATCAATTTGCAAAATTATTGTTGCATTGATCGTGTACTGGCATATGCTTCGTCTGTTTGTGCTCTTCAGCTTCCAAAACCGTGCCAATCTCGACTGCACCTTCAAGCTCCTCCAATGGTGAATCACGATTTGGCGCAGTAGAAGCCGTTTCCATCGAATCTAAGCTTCACATCCTACTTCCTCAAGTTCATGCTGCATCTGTTTCACTGAATCGAGCGCGAAGAACACCAACACGTCACTGCAATTTCCAGGTTTTTGAAATTTTCGAATCTCAAGCTTTGCTTAATTGTTGTGTGCATTCTGTAGTCCTTTGATTGTAGAGTACGGTGATGCTTTTAGATTTGCAAATGATGAACCATAGGAGGAGAAATCTGGAAATTAATTTTTGTGTTCAAACCCTAGCTCGTGCGATTCGTGTGATTTAGGAATAATTAGGTCAAGCTAGGTTGATATTCGTGTTCCTCATGTTGAGACGGTTCGAATGACTATAGACTTGCTCATTTTAGTGAAAATTTCGTGTTCATCGAATTTTTGAATTTCTGGAAAAAGCTTGGCTGAAAACGATGATACAAGGTGTTTTGATCTTCAATCTGGTTTGAATATTTGAGTTTCATGTTTCCCGCTCCCGCCACCTTTAATTACAGAAATGCCATTGTGTGATCTTAATTATTTTAATTAATTCACAAAAATTCATTAACACATTAAAAAAATCATAAAAAATTGTAGAAAATTCAGAAAAATATGGAAATTTTTGTGTTGACTTTGTTGTTGAGTGTAGGATTTTTTTGACCTATTGGTCAAAGTTGTGCATGGCAAAAATATTGTTTGACCTAGGCTTATTTCACATGTGTTCAAAATTGATACATCTTACCATTTTAGTTGTGAAATGCACATACTTGCAAATAAATGTCTGAAAATTTTTGTGATGATTTTTGACTGGATGATGTTTATTTCCATGTAAATTTCATGAGTTTTTGATACCTGATCATTGAGTTATGAATTTTAGAACTTAGGTGTGACAATTTGTGTCACACCTCTTGATGTCAACTTGCTGGATTTTTTTGAGTGGCTTATAGTCATATAGTCATTCAAACCGTCTAAGAACACACAACACGAATATCAACTTAATTTTGGCTAAATGTTCCTATATCATGCGAATCGAAGAGGTTAGGGTTTGGACACAAAAATTCAAATCCAGATTTCGTGAGCTACAGTCATCCATGGTGCAAGTCATTCTCCCAAGTCTTGTTCAGAAGATGAGGAAGTCAGAGTGCAAGCCTAGGGTTTATTGACTGATCATTGGCCATCTGAGGATTGGACTGTGAATTAGGGTTTTTTGTGATGCTCAAAGGATGTTGGTCTTCATCTTGATTGCAATGATACATCATCATCATCATGGTTGGATGTCATCAGGAGATTGAAGAAGATTCCTTGAGATTAGGGTTTTGACCACTGGTCAACCCTAATCAGTTGCATTGGGCCAATCAGGGGATAATCAGGAGATGGGGTTTATGATGGTTATGGGGTTCATTCTTTGGTTATATTGTGCTTATTGAGGCTAGGGTGTCACCCTTGAGCCATTTCAGTTGAAGATTGGGGCTCAGATTGATCTATGCATTGCCAGATTCATCTATCAGATGAAAAAGTCAATTGTGGTCAATTGTACATGATCTGATGAATTTGGAGGTGGAAATGAGTTGGATACACTTCATTCATGTTGGAACAAGTGTTATTTGACATCTCAAAGCTTAAGAATGAAGAAAATCAAGTCAGGACAAAAAACTGCCAAAAATAGAAAGTGACTTGTAATTGAAGTTTCCAAAAATGGAAAGTTTTGGACCTCAAAGCCACGTGTCCAAGGAAGCTTCAAATGAAAAATTGTTCAACATGAAAGTTGTAGATCTTGTCTTCACCTTTCCAAAAAGTCCAAGAACTTGAAAATCCCATGTATGGTTGGAAAATTATGGCTCAGTGAATTTCAAAAATGACCCATAATCAGGAGGCCATATTTTCCACATGGTTTGTCCAAATTGCAAGTTCTTTATATGCACAAACTCCATTTGACATGTACTTTCATGGTGCATAATTGGATTTTCCCAAAAGTGGTCAATGCAGAAAGTCAATTTTCAACTGGACAGTTAAAATGGACCAAGGGCAAAATTGTCCAACTTTCAAAATAATTGGAATTTTTGAATGGGGATTTTTGCTACACCTCATGAATGGCATTTAAAATGTGTTGGAATCATCACTTCATGGCTAGGCTTCATGGTTTGGGATTTGGCTTGAAAAATGAAATGGTAAAATTGGACAAAATGCAAATACATAGTGAAATTGAGGATGGCTTATCCAATGAGCATGAGACAAATGGAGACAGCTCACACATGGCATTTGGAAGGTGTGTGAGCTGTCAAACAGGTGGCATTGAGTTGTCCTATGAAATTCCACTTTTGCCCTCACTTTGAAAGTTAACCATTTCACTTAACAATTGCATTTTGGTTAATGACATGATTAATCATGGTTTAAGCTCACGTATATAAACCTAAACACATTCTAATCATAACAGAATTTCATTTCACCAAAATCTAGATCTGAAACCTTTCCAAATTCTCTCAAACCCTCAAGAACACCAAATCTTCAAATTCACCAAACTTCATCAATCTTTGATCAATTTGCAAAATTATTGTTGCATTGATCGTGTACTGGCATATGCTTCGTCTGTTTGTGCTCTTCAGCTTCCAAAACCGTGCCAATCTCGACTGCACCTTCAAGCTCCTCCAATGGTGAATCACGATTTGGCGCAGTAGAAGCCGTTTCCATCGAATCTAAGCTTCATATCCTACTTCCTCAAGTTCATGCTGCATCTGTTTCACTGAATCGAGCGCGAAGAACACCAACACGTCACTGCAATTTCCAGGGTTTTTGAAATTTTCGAATCTCAAGCTTTTCTTAATTGTTGTGTGCATTCTGTAGTCCTTTGATTGTAGAGTACGGTGATGCTTTTAGATTTGCAAATGATGAACCATAGGAGGAGAAATCTGGAAATTAATTTTTGTGTTCAAACCCTAGCTCGTGCGATTCGTGTGATTTAGGAATAATTAGGTCAAGCTAGGTTGATATTCGTGTTCCTCATGTTGAGACGGTTCGAATGACTATAGACTTGCTCATTTTAGTGAAAATTTCGTGTTCATCGAATTTTTGAATTTCTGGAAAAAGCTTGGCTGAAAACGATGATACAAGGTGTTTTGATCTTCAATCTGGTTTGAATATTTGAGTTTCATGTTTCCCGCTCCCGCCACCTTTAATTACAGAAATGCCATTGTGTGATCTTAATTATTTTAATTAATTCACAAAAATTCATTAACACATTAAAAAAATCATAAAAAATTGTAGAAAATTCAGAAAAATATGGAAATTTTTGTGTTGACTTTGTTGTTGAGTGTAGGATTTTTTTGACCTATTGGTCAAAGTTGTGCATGGCAAAAATATTGTTTGACCTAGGCTTATTTCACATGTGTTCAAAATTGATACATCTTACCATTTTAGTTGTGAAATGCACATACTTGCAAATAAATGTCTGAAAATTTTTGTGATGATTTTTGACTGGATGATGTTTATTTCCATGTAAATTTCATGAGTTTTTGATACATGATCATTGAGTTATGAATTTTAGAACTTAGGTGTGACAATTTGTGTCACACCTCTTGATGTCAACTTGCTGGATTTTTTTGAGTGGCTTATACTTGTTGAAATAATGTGAAATTGTGCATGGTGAATTATTAACATGTTGAGATGTTGTATGAATTTTTGTGGAATTTTACAATGCATTTTCAAATTGATTGTGATTTTTAATTTCTGTTAGCCAAATATGCAAGTCCATGTGGTACATGTTTGTAATTTTGATGTGAAATGCTCATATGGTACTGAATGATCATGAAATTTGATATGCTTGTAATAGACACATTGTGTGACATTACTGTTTTGGTCTCATCCATTTCTTTTTTGTTTTCATTGAGTTATGAATTTTTGAAGTGGAAGCATGTATTGATGTTGTGATTTGGAGCCTATAATTGTGTCTGTTTTTGTTGATTTTCATTGACATGGTTCCATTTGCCCAATTAAGCTGAAATTTGGTGTGCCATACCTGGATTAGGTCCTGTTTAGGTGTAATTTATTTGAGAATTTTTTGAAGTTGTTTTGATATGGAATTGAATGCAATAGTTCTGTTTGCATGTTTGATGCTTCATTTGAACCAATGTGGATTGTTTTGTGCATAACATGAACATGATGAATGATATAAACATGAGACTAATGGTGTTTGCTCTTGTTTGACATTAATTTGACTTTGGTTGGTGAATACCTTGCTGTTTAGGAATTTTTCTTGCCTTTGGACCCTAGGCTTAGCCTAGTGGTCTTGTTGCTAATATTTGCTTGATTTTTCAGGATCAAAAGCATAATGCACATGGAGAATGAATCAAGTTAAATGCAATTGATGTTGTTTGATGTTTGTACACTAACATAACATTGTTTTGTAGGTTGTGAAGTTTGGGGCTTGAACTTTGAGCTTGCTTTGTTGTGCATTGATCTGTATAGATTAACTGATTAAACTTTTGCTATTTAGTTTTGTCTGTCTGAGTACTAACTGTGTTTGACTGTTTCCAGGTACTTTTAGTTGCTCAGTTCCTTGTGAACTTTTGCTTTGCTTTGCTTAAGCAACTTGCATTAAGGTAGGTCCTCTTGACTTCATGTAGTCTGGAGACCCGACTGTTACCGGGCCGGGCAAATAAATGTCTGAAGTCCTCCTTAAGAGGCGATGATTGTGATTGTTTAATTTTGTTCCTAAGCAGGTTAAGTCCTTAATCAAGGCAATTGGTGGAAGGTAGGGATATGCAATCTATCCCCCACTATTCTGTGGGTCTTCTCCTTGCTCCCATTACATGGTTGTAGCATTGAGATCAAAAGCCCAAGATCCGTGCAGTGCACGTTGTGTCAGAGTCTCTGAGTATAGAAGGGTTCCCCCATTCTGGACCCATGCTCATTTGTCAGAAGCTCTCCCGGGTTAGGGATAAGAGCTGTGAGGTCTCATCCTCACTTCATCCTTTCATCTGCTTCACCTTAGCCTCGTAATGGCAAGGTTAAGAGCAAACCCAGCCCGTACAGACGACTCGCTTCGGCAGTCAAACCTATTGTGTGAGTGTTCGCTGTGAAATTTGGCGAACAACCTCTGGTTTACCAAAACGTGTAGAATTGGGTTACTTGCAGGATCAACCACACAAATCCTAGGACATGTGCAAATCTAGATGGTCTTGAAGATGTCTAAAATCGCTTTTGAATATTTCATTCCTGTTTCTCTAAGCGTTTTACGTCGAAATGTGTTGATTACAATGCTACGTAGATGTAAATTTAACAAGATAAGGTAAATGGCAGAAATTAACTGATGAAATGTAAAGTGTCGAAAAGTAGAAAGTGCAGAAAGATAAATGACTGGAAAACATAAAAGGATTTAGTAAAGAACTTTGAACTTTATAAAATAAATTTTGAAAGAATTGGTGTTTGTTTACACATACATTTTCCAAATATGACTCTTTTCTCTCACACGGGTACTTTGAGTGTTTTCAGGAATTTTGTATATAGTAATTCTTCACACCTTTTCTAGATAATAACTACCCTATATATAGACAAATAACATAACTGTCATTAACGACTAAATCCTAAAACTACGACACATGGCTTTCCTCCTTTCGCCAGATGCTTCCACGCGTCTTCTGCCAATCGTCACAACCTTTTAAATTCAAATTTACTTTTAAGTCGAAGTGACGTCTCCCTTCAGGATTTTGTCGAATTTCCAACGCACTGCACTGCCTTTCGTGTCTTGTCGAAAGTGCTTTTCCTAGGTGTAAACATCTTTGTCGAAATGACGAAACCTCCCTCTTGTCGAAGTGTCGAACCATACTAATCAAATCGTTTCAACCCATGTCATCATTTGTCGAAAAACATCATTTCTTACACCAAATCTCATGGCGTCGAAAACGCACGTATACAAATTGCCCCCCAGCAAAGACGTTTCGACTGTTCGTTCTGGGAGAAACAGTCATTTGTTGTCAATCAGCGTTTTGATGCCATGTCACTTAAACCTCATTAAATGTAATTCTGATAATCTCAATTTCCAATGCAGCTTCATCATTACACTTTCTCCAAAATGTCACGTCTAGCCCACGTTCAGAGTTCACTTTCATCATTTCCTTACGTCATGGTTTCTTTTCAACTTCCAACTCTTCATTATTCCCATCAGAGATGGCCACGTGTCCCACTAACACCATTACCATCTAAAACTTTTCAACATCCTTTTCCTATAAATACCCATAAACCTTTTCTTTAAACCCTTTCACGTTTCAGATTTCCTTATTTCATACCCATTTCTCAAGCTTTTCACATTTTCTGAGAAATCTTCTTCAGTTGTTTCAGCAATGGCGCCTCAAAAACCCTCAAGCAGTAAACACTCCAAGAAGAAACAAGACTCATCTTTTCCTCCTGCGCATGATTTAAAAGGGCCAATGACCATTGGAAATCAACAGTATGTTCCGGAACCTCCAAACGAAAAGGAAAAAGACTGCATTTATAAATCTCAGGTACTAATCCCTGTTCTTATTTCTGGAAATTATCACGCTATGTTAGGTCCCCTTCCAAACCCAGAGATTAAACCAGAGCGTTTAAGAGAGTTTTTTCCATCTTATTTTCACACAAAACCCATAGGCGCTGGAAGAAAACCTCAGCCTAAAGAGAAAGTTGTAGAACAGAAAGATTCATCAAGTTCGACAGATGTTGGAGAGTTGGACTTAGCCTATTTGAATTTTCCCAGGATATTTAGAACCTGCCCATGGTCGAAAGATCCTTGTGACTACATATCTTGGTTAGATAAAATCGAAAAAGTTAAAGGGTCTTTTTGGAAAGAAGTAGGCATTTTCGACCTTATCCAGTTGTCAAGAGTAGGACCCAATATCTGTCCAAATATGCTTTTGGCTTCTCTCTACTTTTGGGATAGTACTTACAACACCTTCCACCTTCCTTGTGGGATGGTTACGCCTACTCTTTTCGACGCAGCAGCCATTGTTGGTCTTCACCCCAATGGTATAGATTTCGACCCTACTGTCTTAAGTGAAGATACCATTGCCTTTGAGACTAGCCTTGCACCCTACTCCTTATTCATGTCCTATTACCATGATAAGAGTACCACTGAAGTTTTAGATGTCGAACATATAGCCTTTTTGACATTATGGCTGTCCAAATATGTGTTCTGTTCTCGCTCTCTTCAAGTTGCCAAGAGATTTATCACCATAGCCAATCAGCTTCATGCAGGCACGAAACTATGTTTGAGCGAAATGATTCTGGCGAATCTCTATGAATCTTTGAGCGAGAGCGTACATCTCTTAAAGAACACCAAAACCCAAGGGAAAATCAACTTGTCAGGACCTTTTTGGCTCTTACAACTATGGCTCAATGCCACCTTTGAAGCCAATCTGCCTGTAGCACCAGAAATAGATGAAGAAGAAGTAAGCGATAGGACTGTCGAATGGCCAAGATTAGTGCTACTAACGCCAACTGACGAAGGAATCAGCCTTCGACAAGCTTTTAAAAGCTATGTTATGATGTTTGCTAAAAGGTATCAATTTACTTCGACCATGGCACCTTTTGCTGATAGAAAGATTGGACCTAAGTGGTTTACCCAACAACTGCCTCTGGAGATGCAAAAGGATGAAAATACATTTCTGAATGTCTGGGAATCATTCTTGACCCCTAGGCTCCTTTTTTCTTATCGTAACACCACAAAAAATCAGGTTGCTTTGATAGTTTATCAACCCAACCTTGTTTCTAGACAGTTTGGTCTAATCCAAATCAAACCTCAACCTATATTCCCCAAAAAGGGGTCCATCATTTTTTATAACTCCCTTCACACTGAAGACGAAGGCAAAGAACTGTCAAAGAAACTAGCTGATGCTTCTCTCGACATTCGACCAGTTATTTTTCGACCATCATTCTTATGCACTCCTGAGTTTGATGAATGGTGGAAGGATTATTATTCCAACAAATTTTTCGACGTAGCTGCTTTTGCCACGCATTTGACAAATGCTTTCGCTTTTGTGCAGGATCGGACCAAAAAAGGTATTCAACGACATATTAAGGAAATACAGAAATTTCAAAAGTATTTTGAAACTGCGTATAGACCTGATGATCTTAGTCGAACCATATGTGAAGCAGCGGCTGAATTAAAACGCAAATTGACAGAGAAGTTTAAAAAACTGTCATTGCCTTCCAATCTTTCACCAGAGGCGCGCTATGACCTTGCTTTCAATTGTCATCCACCAAAGTTTCCTCCCTTGCCAACTGCTGACTTTGGGGTGGCGTTTGGTTTTCCACTTCCAGACTGGTTCCTTTGTGGGGATTTTATGAAAATTCTTCGTCAAAAGTATCAAAAACCTGCTGAGCGTGTGGTTCCGACTAAGTATCATCTGGGCGAATATCCAGGACACCTTCATATTGGAATAGAACACGTTCGCGTGGAAGATACCATTCTTGAAGGTGTTCACAAAAAAATATGATTTTTCTTTCTGTTATTCTAACTGTCTTATCATGTATCTCTTATATTTATTTCTGAATTTTATTTCTTTCCTTAGCCGTGAAGATCCCTGCTAAGAAAGCTGCTGTCGAAGCATCGCCCAGTACTGCTAAAAAGCCTTCGACAAAGGTGCAAAACTTTTTCTCTTCTTATTATTTTCCTTCCATTATTTGGAACTAACTGGCTTTGGCCTGTATGACTAGGTAAGTCGAAAACCCCCAACAATCCAAAAGAAAAAGAATGAAGAGGAGAAAGAAGAGGATAAAGTCCCTAATGAAGAGTCTGGTGATGAATCTCCAGAGTTAATCCCTCCCCCTCAGAAGAAAAAGAAACTCATGAAGGTCTCTTCCCAAAGGTCCATTGCTAACCCAATCAGGAAGGATCCTGCCAGTGCTTCTCCTGCCAAGCCTCCGTCGAAAGATATGGGGAGTGGGAAATCCAGTTTTAATACTGAAATTCCTGAGGTAATTTTTATTTCGACAGCATACGTTTTACCTTTCATACACCTTTCCTTCTAAATCTTAGAATTTATTTTCAGGAACAAGTGGTTGTCGAAAAAACGCCTGAGAAAATTCTGGAGGAAATAGCCCCAGAGGCAGATGTCTCCACAAGTGACCATGATATGCAAACCGTAGGAGAGTTCGACACCACGGTGGGTGAAGCCTCTGAAGACGAGTCTCCTCCTCATCCAGGATTACATGCTGCACCTCAGGGTGATGATATTGAAATGGAGGTTGTGGTCGAAGATACTCCTGGAGATGAAACTGCCAGAGATGGGGACAATCAGTCGAAACGAACAGAGGTCGAGCATACTTCGACGCGAAACGCTCCACCTGCTCCTGATCGGGTCCAAGGGAGTAGCAAATCGACTGGTTCGACCAGTTTCTCTCGCGAGGAGCTTGAAAATCTCAAAGTGCAAAGACCTTTGGAGTATCTGAAAGCCATGCTTAGCACCCGTTTCAATTTCCAGGATTCTTCTCAGAGTAGTTCGACCACTTCTGGGGCAACTTCTGAAGCACCATCACTTGGCAGCCTCCTGACCAAGATCAAAATGAAAATCCTTGATGTCGATTTGTTTAAAGTCTTGGAAGAGGATTCCCTTGCTCAAATTAGTCTTAAGAAACTCTTGAAGCAAGTGAATGTTTTGGAAACCTCTGTTGAGATTGGAAGTTTTGTGATGGAGTTGATGACTCTCATTGACTTGGCCACTGCGGATCTCCATCGTCGAAGGGATCTTACCGCTCAAATCTCCTCCAAGTCTGAAACTCAAACTGCTGAATGGGATGCGGTTTCGACTTCGACTGACAAAGTTTCAAAATTGCAAAAGCTTTCTGAAACGTATGTCGAAGAAGTCGCTGCTTGTGATGACAATATTCAAAAATGGAAAACACAGATAGCAGCCCTTCAAGAAAAAATCTCTCAAGAGGAGAAACGTAAGGCATCCATTCAGCAAACCAAACAAAGCGAGATTGACGAAGAATTGAGGGTGGGTATTCGACATGCAGAGAAAGCCCATCAACTTAGTCAAGAGATTGAGACTCTCTCTACTCACAAAAGTCTTTGTGATCATCGACTCCAATTCCAGAGGCAGAAGTTTGCCACTTTGAAGGATACTTTTGCCAATTTTAATTTTTAGTCGAATTTATTTTAGCAACTCTCAGCCCTGTGAGGCTTTCTTTGTAATAACTTTTGAATGCCATTTTTATTTGGCCCATCTTATCACAATTATGTTTTGCACTTATTCTGTTATTATTTTTATTTCCTGCAATATAGGCTTATATTTTTTCAAATACTTGCCATTTATTCTTAGGATTCTCTTATCCTTCTCTATTTCTTCTATTTCATATGCGCCGTTTGAGAATGTTCTCAAAACCTGGAAAGGTCCTTCCCATTTAGGAGACCACTTTCCCATTAATTTATCTTTTCGATCCATAGGAAGGATCACTTTCCACACAAGATCACCTATTAAGAAGGTCTTGGATCTCACTTTCTTGTTGTAAAATCTTTCGACTCTCCTCTTTTGTCTTCTTATTAGGTCTAGCGCGCGCAGCCTTTCTTCGTCTAAATCAACTAGTTCGTCCATCATCATGCTCCAATATGTTTCTGATGGGATTTCATGATGCCTTTGCACTCTAACTGACTGCAGATATATTTCGACTGGCAAAACTGCGTCATGTCCGTAAGTCAACTTGAATGGGGTCGAATTCGTTGCCTCTTTGGGGGACGTTCGACAAGCCCACAAGGCTTGATCCAAAGTTTTATGCCAATTTCTAGGCTTTTTCCCCACATGCTTCTTAATCAAGTTTATCACTACCTTGTTGGCTGCTTCAACCTGCCCATTTGCTTGAGCGTAGTAAGGTGTCGAAGTAAGGAGCTTAAAACCTGTTTCTTGTGCAAACTTCTGCATGTTTTTACCAGTGAACACAGATCCTTGATCTGTTGTTATTGTCTCAGGTATCCCAAATCTGTAAATTATGTATTTTTGGATAAAGTCTATGACTGCTTCTTGATCCACATTCACCAATGGTATGGCTTCGGTCCATTTTGTGAAATAATCTATCCCAACCAAAATGTACCTTTGCCCTTTTGAGGAAGCTGGTCGAATCTCCCCGATCAAGTCCAACGCCCATCCTCTGAATGGCCAAGGTTTTATAATTGAGTGCAACTCACTTGCAGGGACATGAGGTATGCCTGCATGTACTTGACATTCCTGACAACCTTTTGCGAATTCGACACAATCTTTCAGCATTGTTGGCCAATACATCCCTTGTCGAAATAAAAGCCACTTCATTTTGTGACCTGCTTGGTGCGCGCCACACGCTCCACTGTGTACATTTGACAAGGCTATGTAGGCTTCATCCTCACTCAGGCATTTCAACAAAACTCCTTCTGCAGTCTTTTTGAACAATTCATTTCCCAAAAGTACGTAACTCAAAGCTCTGTATTTTACTTTTCTTTCTGCTTTCTGATTTGGGTCTTGTAGATAATCTTTGACAGGCTTTCTCCAATCTGTTATTCCTGAATCATCTATGTTGAATATCTCGAAGTTTTCTTCGTCACCGTATCCTAATCTTATTGACTCTAGATCCGATGGGGATAACCTGGTGGATACGACTCTTCTTCTGACTTCGATGGCTTCTTCTAACTTTTCCTTCGACACCTTGTATCCGGACGCTAGTTGAGCAAGATCATTCGCTTCTTGATTCTCCAACCTGGGGATGTGTCTGAAGACGACATTGTCGAACGCCTTGAGAAGTCTATTGGCTATTACGAAGTACATGATCAAATTTTCTTTCACGCACTTATATTCTTTCGTCAACTGTTTTATTACCAGTTCGGAGTCACCCATTATTTCGACTCTTGTTGCCCCCAATTTCAACAAGATTTCAAGTCCGGCGATCAAAGCTTCGTATTCTGCTTCATTGTTTGAACACAGACTTTCAACTTTGTACTTGAATTTTGTTGGAATTTTTTCAGGAGAAATAATCAACATCCCAACGCCCGTTCCGTTTTTATGACTGGAACCGTCGAAGTACAGTTTCCAAGGTTCCAGTTCGACGTATTCTACGTCTTCGTTTATAGAGTGGTCTGCTATGAAATCAGCGACCACTTGTCCTTTCACTGCTTTTAAAGGCAGATATTTCAAGGAGTATTCTGTCAAAGCTAAAGCCCACTTTCCAATTCGACTATGTAAAATAGATTTAGATAACATATACTTTATTACGTCGAAATGGGAAGAAATATATACATCGACAGGTTTTATATAATGCTTTAGTTTAATACAAGAGAAATATACACACAGGCATAACTTTTCTATAATGCTATATCTAGTTTCGGCATCGTTCAGGACTCTACTGAGATAATAAATGGCCCTTTCGACGCCATTCTCATCTTCTTGACACAACATACTTCCTAATGTTTTGTCTGATGCCGAAATGTACAATCTCATACTTCTTTTTCTGCAAGGAGACATCAGGATTGGGGGATTAGCCAGGTACTCCTTGATTTTGTCGAAAGCCGCTTGCTGTTCTTGCCCCCATGCGAAGTCTTCTTTCTTCAGTCGAAGTAGAGGAGAGAAAGCTTGTGTCTTCCCACTGAGGTTGGAGATGAATCTTCTGAGAAAGTTGATTTTCCCTAGCAGAGACTGCAACCCCTTTTTGGTTGATGGTGCTTTCGCTTCCATTATGGCCTTGGCTTTATTTTCGTTTATTTCGATCCCCTTCTTATGGACCACAAAGCCTAAGAAATCACCCGCCTGCACACCAAAAGCACATTTGAGTGGGTTCATTTTCAAACCAAACTTCCTCATCCTTTCAAAGGATTGTCGAAGATGATCTATATGATTTTTTCCTGAAACAGACTTAATCACAATGTCGTCAATATACACTTGCATAAAAGTTTCGATGAAATCATGAAAGATGGAATTCATGGCACGTTGGTAAGTCGCTCCAGCGTTCTTTAACCCAAAAGGCATTACTACCCATTCGTACGTTCCTATGGCTCCAGGACAACGGAAAGCCGTTTTAGGAACGTCTTCTTCTGCGATAAAAATTTGGTTATAGCCAGAGTATCCGTCTAACATACTTAAGTACTCATGGCCGGCTGCAGAATCTATGAGCATTTCTGCCACTGGCATAGGATATTCATCCTTTGGGGTAGCCGAGTTTAAGTCTCGAAAATCAATACATACCCTAAGTTTGCCATTTTTCTTAATTACTGGAACAATATTTGCAATCCATTCGACATACCTGGTTGTGCGGATGAACTTGCATCTTAGAAGTCTTTCGACCTCTTCTTTTATCTTCGACAGGATTTCTGGTGCGAAGCGTCTCGGAGTCTGCTTTACTGGCTTCTTCCCTTCCATTATTGGCAGCTGCATTTCGACCAGATTTCTGTCGAGACCGGGCATTTCGTCATAATCCCATGCGAAGCAATCTTTGAATTCTTTCAGCAACTGGACTATTTCGACCTTGAACTGGGGGTCCATTTTTGCACTTATGTACGTTGGTCTCTGTTCTGCCCCCACTCCTAGGTTTATTTCTTCTAAAGGATCCTGCGCCACCATCTTCTCGTTTGTTGACACTGGATCTTTTTCGAACCCCAGAGGTTCGTCGTCGTAAATGGCGTCAAGCTTTTGGTGTTGCCATCCGCTCATTTGGTTGGTGATATGATCTTCCGCAACGTCTTCTTGAGGCCATTGTTTGTTGGAGTTCTCTTGGTTGGCTTCGACAGCCATATTTTTTACTTCAGCCTCAAGGGCCTCTTTTAGTTTGTTTTCGGCTATGTAAGCCGTAATCTTTTCGATCGCTGATTGTTCACTCGTCATCGTCAAATTCACTACCCCATCCCGTCGGCGCTATATGAGTGGTTCCCCATATATAAGTCTCGCCAATCACTTCTTTATCCCACTGGAATCCATGCGTTGGATGCAGGTACATGGAGCAATAGGCATTGTCTGTCGTCTTCAAGTCGAATTCTGCCGGGCTGCAGGGAGGTATATGAGCCAGGTTTTTGTCGAAGCTCTGGCTGTTGACAGTGTTTACTTCGGTCATGAAGTAGCTTTGGTCAGCCTCGATGTTTTCGACGATTCCATCTGGCCTCCATATGGCTATCCGTTGGTGCATTGAAGAGGGTACCGCTCCTACGCCGTGAATCCATTCCCTACCAAGCAGCAGGTTGTAGTTGGCTTTCGAAGCGATGACTATGAACATCGTAGGTCTTGTTATGGTTCCTACAGTTAAGTTCACCTGGATGACTCCCATAGTTGTTCCTATCTTCCCTTCGTAATTCGACAGCACCATGTTGTGGGGCTTCGCGTCCGAATCGTCTTTTCCAATCTTCTTCAGCATGTAGTGGGGCATCAAATTCACTGCCGCTCCCCCGTCCACCAGTATCTTATTCACGCCGACATTTTCCACCTTTCCTTTTATAAACAGAGGTTTCAAAT
The DNA here is from genome assembly GCF_024323335.1 of Lathyrus oleraceus. NCBI lineage: Eukaryota > Viridiplantae > Streptophyta > Magnoliopsida > Fabales > Fabaceae > Lathyrus > Lathyrus oleraceus. The sequence goes on along the minus strand of NC_066585.1, from coordinate 352,544,900 downwards.
GCGCTTTCATGGAGTCGTCTGGTCTTTCGAAAAAAGCGTTCTGCTCTTCGACGCATCCGTTGTTCATTACATAGTAGCAGACGGGCTTGTGTGCCATTGTTTCTTCCTCCATTTCGTCTCCTTCATCCTCAATTTCCATGACTCTATCGTAGTCTCTAGGGAGAACAGAGACAACGTTGCAAATCACGTTGAAGGATGCCTCTGAGTCAGAGTTAAAACTGTCGGTTACTTCATCATCTTCCTGCATCTTCTCTTTCGACGCCACTGATTCGACAACTCTGCTAGGATTGATCTGGAGGGGAGTCTCTTTCCTGCTCCTTGTCTGACGATTGTTGCTAGATTCTGCTTCGTTTGGACCATTCATGTTTCTTTTCGCCATCTCCGTTTCTGCCCTCTTTTGCCTTTGGAACCTCCTCCATTGGGACCTGGACATGGGATTTTTGCCTTTGTAATTCTCTGATGGGTATGGTCGTGGCTTGTGTTTTTCCATTTCCTTCTTGCCCTCCATCGACGCACCTCTCTGAACCTCGAACTTTCCCCATTTCTTCTGTCCCTGGGCGTCCCTAATGGGTTGAACCCATTTGTCGTCTGTGGCTTTGTCAGATGGTTTATAGGTGTTCTGGCGTCTCTCTCCGTGCCTCCATTGGTGGTGATTACTTCTCCTTGGGTCGTATCTCACTGTTCCCCAACTTTCTTTCCTTTTGGTCTTATCCACCGCTTCCAGGTTGGTTGCTGCCTTCCTGTCGAAGACTGCGCTGCAGCGTGGGCACAACATTACTTCGGTTTTCATCCTTTGGCATCTCTTGATGAATTCCATTAAGTTTTCCTCCTCTCTAGGGTACGCCAACCTTTGGTATTCTTTCTGACGGCGATTTTCGCCCTCTTCGACCTGGTCCTTCTGAGATATTTCTACCATATTTACCCCAACGTTTCGTTCGTCGGCGATGCTCAATTCGTTCATCTTCCTGATGAGCCTCTCTTCTTCGCCTTCGACGTCTTTTGGTGTCTGGTCGAACTCTTTCTCTGGGCAGCAGCACCAAGATATGGTCCTGGGACCATGTTTGCAACAGCATTTGTTCCAATTCCTTCTGGGGTCTTCCATTGTCCTACGCAGAATCCCACTGATCACGGGCTTCGAAGGACCGTCAGCGGCTTCCGCTTTGATTTTTGTGACTTCTTTACTGAAAGGCCCCATAGTGTTGACACAGTTGGCGATATCACCATCCTTCGTTTCGTCAGAACCAAGGCCTTCAGCAGCCTTGTTTTCGATCGTAAGGTCTTCAGTAACCTTTTCCTTCATATTAGGGGAATGCTCAATTGCGTCGGCTATTTCCTCATTGTCTTCTGAAGAAGCCTCTCCCCAACCACTTGGTTGGATTGTGTTGATGTCGATCTGAGAACTTGCCGGCGCGTTGTACTTCACAAGATAATCATATTTTCCACTTGGCTGTCCCAAGCGGTCCCAATTCTCCTCTTGTCGAAACTCCACATTCTCGACAGTATTGTCACCGTCCTTCTTGTCGAAACCTTCAGTAGTTTCTATTCTTTTCTGGCTTGCGAGATCATCAGTAATCTCGACCATGTTGACATTTGCGTCGAAGCTTCCAGGGGCTTCCACCATTTCCGAATTGCCATCAGGAGCAACTTTGGCCTCCACCATATTTATGACGGATGGTTCAGCGTAGTGGGCTTCGACTGCTTGCATAGGATTCGAGTCGATCTTCATTTGTTGTTTTGGTTTATCACCGAACTTGAGCCTTCCGTCACGGATAGCATTCTGCACAAGATCCCTGAAAAGGAAACAACGAGACGTCTTATGGCCCAGAAAATTATGGTACTTACAAAACCCTCTCTTTTTCTGTTGTTCCACAGGCGGTTCTTTAGCGCCTGGTGGTTTTATTAATTGACCATCTTTAACCAACAGATCGAAGATTTCGTCACATTTAGTAATGTCGAACGTATAAGTCCTTTTGGGGAACTTATCGTTGGCTTCGACTGGGTTTCCGTTCGACGGCGTTAGTACTTTACACGAATAAGGCGGGCCTTGTTTTAGTTCTGCTAGGTCGATCTCTTGTTCGTCGAAATTATTTGGTTCGTTTTCGTCGAACTCGTCATCTTGGCGAACCCCTACGTAGGCTACCCTCTCTTTTTTATTCTTATTTGCCCTGAATTTTTCGTCCCTTAATCTTTCGACCTGTCTCACTCTATCCGCTAATTGTGCCATATCCCTCAGATACTGGGTATCTAGTTTCTTCCTTATGGAATAATCTAGTCCCCTGCGGCCATTTCGACCAACTCATGTTCTGGCACTGGGGTGAAACATCTAGCCTTTAGCAATCTGAACCTATTTAAGTAATCATCTATTGGTTCGGAGTGTTTTCTCTTGACACTGGCTAATTCTTTCAGGCTTATTTTCGTTTGTCCCATGTAGAATTGTTCATGGAACAACCTTTCTAATTGGGTCCACGTGTATACTGAGTTTGCAGGCAAAGATGTAAACCAAGTAAACGCGTTCTTTGTTAAAGAACTAGGGAAATATTTTATTTTCAAATTTTCGTTACGGGCTATCTCCCCTGCCTCGATCAGATAACGTGCCACATGTTCTATAGTGGACTCACTAGTGTCCCCTGAAAACTTTGTGAACTTAGGGACTTTCCACCTCGGTGGCAGTTCTTCTTGCAGAATGTACTCTGATAGTGGGGATGCGTAACTAGGCCTTTGTAAACCCATGTTCATCCCGTTTTGTGCCATTATCGTTTCGACCATGGCTGCCAAGTTGTTTTCGACAGGCGGATTATTATACCGTATCCGTTGTTGCAATACAGCATCCGCGTCCTGGCCTCTCTGGATTACTATCCTTCTAGGCTCTTGTGGAATGGGGATTTCGACACGAGGCTGTTCGACTACATCCTCTTGGTTTCTGACGTTCGTTTGAGGATTGTCTAACGGTATCTGGTTTATCGTAGGCTCTTCCTGGACCGCTACCGCTGGGTTATGAACCACTTGCTCTCTGTGTCGAGTTTGAGGGACTCCAAAGAAATCAGCAATGCGCGTCATTTGCGCTGCCAATACTTGGTTTGTTTGAGTGGTGTTCTGTATTAGTGGATTAAACACCGCTCCCATTTGTTGCGTCAACATTTGGACCATATCGTGATTACTCTCGTCCATCTGCTGTCTAATCACTTGCGCTGAATTATTCGTTATTGGCGGCACGTAAAGTGGTTGTTGATTCAATCTACCCATGTTTCCACCATATCCTGACCCTTGTAAGGGTGAAGACACGTTGGCCATCGAATCTGAATATATTAACGGGGAATTATGTAAACTTGCCATCACCGAAGTTGGCATTCCGAAGGGCTGTTCCCTACCAGGCGGAGGCAAGGTGAAATTCGTTACGAAAGGCCTAGAAGTGTTTCCCACAGGGGGGGGTGTCCCAATGGGCATTTGTTGTGCCCTGAAGGACGAACTAGGCGCGTTTTGCGACATCGAAACCGCTGGTATCGATCCTGCTGACGAAGGTACAGCCTCTGACACAGGGACCGATCCTATATTGCCTTCTGTCGAAGGGACAGGGTTAGATACTGGGATGGATTCGTTAGGATTATTTGGCTGGTTCGCCATTTTCCTTACTCTTGTTCTTTTAGGTATTTCTACTTTGGATACGGCTAATTTACCGCTTCTCAGTCTCATACAATGAAGAACAAATTTTGATTAGTGATTATCTAAATTTCTAGATTTCTGCACTGTCCCACTGGGCGTGCCAATTTGTTCGCTGTGAAATTTGGCGAACAACCTCTGGTTTACCAAAACGTGTAGAATTGGGTTACTTGCAGGATCAACCACACAAATCCTAGGACATGTGCAAATCTAGATGGTCTTGAAGATGTCTAAAATCGCTTTTGAATATTTCATTCCTGTTTCTCTAAGCGTTTTACGTCGAAATGTGTTGATTACAATGCTACGTAGATGTAAATTTAACAAGATAAGGTAAATGGCAGAAATTAACTGATGAAATGTAAAGTGTCGAAAAGTAGAAAGTGCAGAAAGATAAATGACTGGAAAACATAAAAGGATTTAGTAAAGAACTTTGAACTTTATAAAATAAATTTTGAAAGAATTGGTGTTTGTTTACACATACATTTTCCAAATATGACTCTTTTCTCTCACACGGGTACTTTGAGTGTTTTCAGGAATTTTGTATATAGTAATTCTTCACACCTTTTCTAGATAATAACTACCCTATATATAGACAAATAACATAACTGTCATTAACGACTAAATCCTAAAACTACGACACATGGCTTTCCTCCTTTCGCCAGATGCTTCCACGCGTCTTCTGCCAATCGTCACAACCTTTTAAATTCAAATTTACTTTTAAGTCGAAGTGACGTCTCCCTTCAGGATTTTGTCGAATTTCCAACGCACTGCACTGCCTTTCGTGTCTTGTCGAAAGTGCTTTTCCTAGGTGTAAACATCTTTGTCGAAATGACGAAACCTCCCTCTTGTCGAAGTGTCGAACCATACTAATCAAATCGTTTCAACCCATGTCATCATTTGTCGAAAAACATCATTTCTTACACCAAATCTCATGGCGTCGAAAACGCACGTATACAGTGAGCCCCTTGTTTGGCTATAGTGCATGCTCTGTGGATATCTGATTGACATGCTTGTTTGAGATGCTTGTTCTCATTTGCTGTATGCTTGTGTGCTTACTTCTTTCCTGGATAGGGGTAGTTTGCTTATGCAAGTAGGATAAAAAACCGAACTTAGGGTAACGATGCATGACAACACTAGGCTCGAGTCCAGCTCCCTAGTAGTGTGTCTTTCCCCGGTTTCTGGTTAGCAATTCAGTCCCTTTCAGGGGAACTACATCGCCCTGATCCTTGTTCCAGACGAGGTATGTAGGCAGGTGGTCGTGCGAGACCACTCCGGGCAACCTTTTTCTTTTTTGCGTGTGTTTGCTTGTTATCTGACTGTGTGTTTTGGCTCGGATGCCGACGTAAGTCCAGTGATTGGCTGTCGGGCTCCACGTTTGCCCTTTTGAGTGTGTTTTGGTTCGGATGCCGACATAATTCCATCCAGTGGTTGTCGGGCTCCATGTTTGCCACCCTTGCTTGTTTGTTGTTTTGTGTTGTTTGGCGTGCGTAAGCCGAACTACAGTGGCTCTGATTCTTGTTCCAGACAAGATATGTAGGCATAAGGTGCGATACCTTATCGAGCCCGTTTCTCCTAACCCCACCTGCGTTCCCCTGTGTGTGTGTGTGATGTTTAGCAACCTTTTCTTTATTCTAGGACGTGGATCCCGTCGAGTACGACGGACGTGAGGGGTGCTAATACCTTCCCCTTGCGTAACCGACTCCCTTACCCTTTCTCTTTGGTCGCGAGACCATGTTCTTTCCAGGTTTCTCTGAGCGTTTCCTTTCCCTATCTTGGGATAAATAACGCGCAGTGGCGGCTCTGTGTGTGTTTTATTTTGAGTCTCGCCGGTTGATTTTTCGCAGGATGCGACAGCTGGCGACTCTGCTGGGGACATACGGTGTAGACCTATGCTGGTCCATCGTCCCTAAGCGAGTCCTTCCTAGCGTTCTAGGATTAGTTTAGGTTGCTTGTGTTGTGTTATTTATTGCATTTATTATTCTAACCAGTGTATATATTTGCATTAATGTCTGCATGCATCATACTATCATATTGTTGCCGTCCTCTGTACAGGTGGTTCCTCTGTTTTGGGGTGGGAGTTACTCGAGGTAAAAGGCCCAATACCCAGGCTATGAGTGCAATCTAGGAAACCTAGGAATAGAGTGATTCGAGGGAAGCGGGTGGTATGCGCCACTTAGCGGAACATTGACATCACGAGCAGTTCAGACCCTGGTGGGATATTATCGTTACATACTTCGGGTGTGTATATGATGGTATTCTGCGAAAGGTTATTTATGCTGCGTTTCTCTCGACCTTGCCCTGGCCTAGATGACACCCGTGAGTGGGGAGGGAATGATCTTTATCACAGGTACAGATGGTGACGTTGATGGTGACTTTTTGTTCCGTGGATCAGAGTCCTATTTATAAGTCGGATTTATGGCCGTTTATTGCAGAGACGCCGGAGTGCTGTCCGCGAGATTTATCAGTGGGGATCCGTTTATTTCAGGATTCCCCGGGCCGAGTTATTTATCAGTGGGGATCCGTTTATTTCAGGATTCCCCGGGCCGATTCAGATGGTTTTGGGTATCTGCTCAGAGATTGGTGATGGTGATGATGATGGTGTATCAGTCTTCCGTTTATTTCGGAACCCTTGAGTCGGATTTGTGGTTAGTCAGACTTCAGATGGTTGTGATCAGTCCAGGGATCCGAGTTGTGGTTCAGAGCAACAGATGATCAGATGACTTGGAGGATGGCCCATTGCATTCATCTGCATCATTCTCATTTTGCATTCATCTGCATCGAACCTATGTCTAGCCATATGGGGAGTACTATTGATTGAGAATCTGGTTGAGAGACATCTTGAATTTCAGAATGTGGATGTCAAAATATTATCTGTCTCGATGAAACCGGAATCAAAGGACAGAAGCGCCCTCATATGGATAGACGTTGCATTCATGCATCTTAACCTGTTTGCTATTTTGCAGGAATCATTGCTCGCGCTCGTAGAGTCATCCCTTTGCACTCAACTCGTCCTCACAGATACTTCACCAGACGCAATGCTCCCAGACTGATGGATCCTCCCAACGCTGACATCCTCGAACTGAAAGAGAAGATGGGAGAGCTGATCAATGTCATGCAAGAGTTCGCCTTGGGGCAGAAAGTAATTGCCGAAAAGGTGGGGAGGATTGAAGACTGGCTGAAGATGGGGAACATGCAAGGAAACGCTTCGTCGTCTGGACCGAAGAAGCCATTTGGTAATGACCAGCACAAGGATGAGGGTGAATCGAGTGCTGTGTACGCCCAGAGAGGACACGGTAGGGGTCGTTACTACCAGCACACCGCTGCGGTAACTATTCCTGCTGACAATCAGCCTGCACAACAGCAACAGCAGCGTCAGCCATTTCAGCGGAGGTCTCCGAGGGTAGGATATCCAGTCAGGAGGAGGATGAGTGATCGGCATTTTGACAGGCCGCCTGTGACATATTCTTTCCTATTGAAAAAGCTGAAAGATATGGGACTGGTACAGTTGAGGACTTTGGCACCTATGGGACCTGATCAAAGGCCAGCCAATTTTGATGAAAATGTCAAATGTGAATTCCATTCGGGTGCTCCCGGGCACAGTGTAGAGGACTGCAAAGCTTTTAAGCACGTAGTCCAAGACCTGGTGGATTCCAAGGCCCTCAATTTTACATTGTCATTGAATGCTGATGCCAATCCCATGCCGGCGCATGGACAGGCGATGGTGGGTGCAATTGCTGAAAATTCAGATCGTGCCTGTGCGGTAGGTGGAGAGACTGACAGTGACTGCAAGTTCAGTGGTTGGATAAAGCCGTGCGTACCAGGAAGCTGGAAGGCTTAAACAGATCAGCACTGTCACTCGTCTGGAAGAGTAATGATTTCTGTTTTCGGTTTTATTTGCATGAAAGCCATACGTGTTGCCCGACACGTAATGGTCCATTGTAAGGGCCACCTCATGTTTAAATTTGCATTTTCTGCATCATTAATAAATGGATGTTTTTCAGTCAAAAAGCGGTGTTCCCTGTTTTTCATTTATTTTTGCAGTTTAAAAACAAATAAAAATGACAATGTTTTCATTTTTCCTTTTTGATTTGTCTCGTCCCAACTTCAAAAATAGTTCTCCGGATCTCGTTGATAACAATTTGGTTACATCTCATATGACTTCGACAAACCGATCTATCTTGCTGAAGAAAAAGACGAAGAAGACTGTGATCTGCTGGAATTAACCAGGATGTTAAAACCAGAGGAGAGGGTGATTCAGCTGCATGCGGAGCAGATTGAGATTGTTATTCCAAGCACCGCCGAGGTCAGGAAGGAAGTGAAATTAGGGCCGCTTCAGAGGCAAGTCGAGAGCAGAATGGTAGCCTTGTTGAAAGAGCATATGGATACCTTCACCTGGTCGTGTCAGGATATGCCAGGGACGGATACCGGTGTCATTATGCACAAGCTACCATGAAGGAGACTGTCCTCTAGAGAAGCAGAACGCCGATGCTACTTATCAGAGAGCCATGGTGACTTTGTTTCATGATATGATTCATCATGAAACCGGATGCTGTGCTATGACATGATAGCAAAGTCCCAAACAGAAGAGGGGCATCTGGCAGACCGGGGCAAGTCGTTTGACCGGTTGAGATTATTCAAACTTAGGTTGAATTCAGATAAGTGCACTATCAGAGTGCGGTCCGGTAAGATGTTGGGGTCCATTGTAAGGGAGGAATCGAGGTTCATCCTGCTTAAAAAAAAAAAAAAAAAAAAAAAAAAAAAAAAATGCCTGAACCGAGGAAAACAAAGAAAGAGGTTCGTGGTTTCTTCGAAGGATTGAACTATCTGTCATGGTTCACATCTCATCTGACAGCCACGTGCGAACCTATATTCAAGATGTTGAAAAAAAAGAGATCAAACGGTCAGGTGAAATAATGATTGCCAAGGGGCATTGAAAAATAAAAGAATAAGATGCAGGAACCTCCGATTCTGTTACCTCCCTATGGAGAGAGACTGTTAATCTGTACTTGACAGCCTTCGAGGGGTCTACGAGGTGTATTGGGTCAGCATGACGAGTCTTGTCGAAAAGAGCATGCAATTTACCTTAGCAAAAAGTTTGTCGACTGTGAAACAATACATTCACTGTTCGAGAAAACTTGCTGTACTTTGGCATAGGCTGCTCGCCGACTGAGACAGTATATGCTGATTCATGCCACTTTGTGGATTTCCGAGATGGATCCGATCGGGTATGTGTTTGAGAAGCCAGCATCGACCGGACGGGTTGCGGGAGAGCAAAAGAATGTTGACTGATTTGAGATCCGCTCAGAAAGCAATCAAGGGGTGTGTTGTCTGATTACATCGCCCGCAACCCGTGGAGGATTATCAACCGATGAAGTTTGAGTTCCCTGATGAGGACATCTCGAGGTGCTCCAATCGAAAGATTGAGAGTGACCGATCCCGGAGGAGGGGCCTGACCCTGAATCCGAACGGATTCTGATGTCTGATGGGGAGGTTAAGGTGAATAAGCTTTTGTTGCCCGGATAACGTTTGAATACACCAACGACGGTGTGATTGAGTAGGAAACTGGTATCCTGGGTATTGAACGTCGGTACGTACGTCTACCGGGGCAACTCCTTTCTCATTGGTGTATGGGATGGAAGCGGTATTACCTGTTGAGGTTCAGATTCCCTCTTTGAGAGTCCTGATGGACGTGAAGTTGCAAGAGGCTGAATGGGTAAGGACCCGGTACGAAGAGTTGAGCCTGATAGAGGAAAAGAGGCTGGCAGCCATCTGTCATGGGCAGTTATATCAGCAAAGAATGAAGCGTGCTTTTGACAAGAAGGTGCGACCTCGGGTATATCACGTAGGTGATATGGTGCTGAAAAGGATCCTTCCTCCTCAAGACGATCGAAGGGGCAAACGGACACTCAGTCATGAATCCCCAGCATGGTCAAGAAGGTTTTCTCTGGCAGAGCCTTGTTGTTAACGACCATGGATGGCGAGGATTTTCCATCCCCTGTGAATGCGGACGCAGTTAAAAAATACTTCGTATAAAGAGACCCGCTGGACGAAAAGAATAAAATAGTCCAGGCAAAAATGGGCATCCCGGCGAACCAAAAAACAGAAGAAAGGTTCGGGCAAAAGTTAGGGATAAAGATGAAAAAATGTACACCCGGCAAGTCGAAAACCTGAGAAGGCGACTTGGGCAAAAAAGGGTATCCCGGTGGACTGAAAACCCGAAAGGGCGGTCCAGGCAAAAGAGGGATTGAAACGAACAACTGCGTCCAGCATGATCGTTTGCGCTTTGGTTAAAGCATCATGGATAATACCCGGTAGGGATCAGTCAGAATCGTCTTGTTCAGAAGGCAGAAAGCATGGAGAGTCTGAGGACATATGGGGAGTAACCGAGTTGGAACTCGATGAGATCACGGGTTCACATTGCCATTAGGATAGATTTTTCCTTTTGTACAGTTACCTCTTTTCAGGAATTGCTTCCTTTGTATTGCTCAATTTGAGCCACACACTTTTCAAATCAATAAAATGCAAATTCAGTCAAATAATTTTGTTTTTGTTTTTCATTGCCGCTTTAATTGCAAAAACATCCAGATATGTTTGATAAAGAATCTTGCATTTTAAGACATACAGGTTCCTTCCAATGCATGTTTATAAGATTGAAAACTTGAAATCTTATTTGGAAGGTTGAGTGACCCAAGTGTTGAAATCTTGACACGCCTGGGGCACGGTTTGATCTAACGATCTGTTTTGCAGGAACTGTTAGATGTTTTTCACTCACTTGCAGGTTGTGATGTGGAAGCTTGTCGACAAAAACAAATCCCCAGAGAGTTCGCTCAGGGACGAATGAATGAAAACGACGAAGTGACGTTGAGGCGTGCGACGATCCTTGATGATAATCAAGAAGACTCTTCAAAATCGGAAGGTTTGAAAGTTTGTAATTCCCCGCAGAGTTCGATCAGGGACGAGTGCACGAAGAAGGGTGACGAAGAGACGACGAGAGACGTCCGCCGACCTTTGGAATTAACCAAGAAGACTCTTCAAAGTCGGAAAATCGAATTTATGCATAAATCCCAGGAGTACGCTCTCTCGTCGAGCGCGGAGCGACTTGGAATACAAGATGATGGAGCAGAAAAGGTCCAGACGAGTCTGGGAATTCTCTAAAGTGGAAAGCTGATGCGAGATTGGGAGGTGGATACCAGGGTTCGACGAGTCGACGGGTGTTTTGTACCAACTTTTCTCATTTCCCAGCTAAGTCCCCAAGCAGAATCATAGGACTAGCTCCCCAGCAGATACAAGGTCCGTGGACTTCTCCAGCCGAGTCAAGATGGTTATCCCCGGCAGGTTTACAACGGTGTTTCCTCAGCAGCCAGGCCCGAAGGTTGTTATTCCCCGAGTGGAGCGGGTTTCAATGAAATATATCTCCAGCAGTGTTCATCCTACCAGTGGATTGGACAAGTTCCCGTAGCGGACGGATTTTGCATCCCCAGCTAAGTGTGTCCTACATGTGGATTGAATGGGTCTTCCCCAGCGGAGTAGCATTCGTTTCCCTAGCAGGGTCAGGATGGTCATCCCCAGCAGGTGTCAGATCGATGCTTCCCCAGTTGCCAGACCTGAAAGTGGCTGTTTCCCAGCAGAGTATCTGTGAGCATTTTCCCCAGTAAAGTCGTCAGGTATCTGGGAGGTTTCCCCAAAGCGAGTTGGGATTGATATTCCCCAGCAAGTCAAAGGTTGTTGTATCCCCACAGAGTGTTGGTGGTGCTTATCCCCAGCAGTTTCTCGAGCGGATCGGGTGCAAAGGAGGTTCTTCCCCAGCCAGGGTTGCCTTATCCCAGCAGCAGCAGTGCTATTCCCCAGCAGGGTGGAATCGGAGTATTGACGAGTTTCTCAGCAGAGTGTCTCGTGCTCCTCAGAAGAGTCCCTTGAGGGGGATGCTTTTTATGCATTCATCATGTAGAATAGCATAGCATATTGCATAGAAAAATAAATAATCGCGTAGCATTTCCATAATCATGGAGCATTACGCAGAAAAATCAATCATGCATCATATTGCACGCATAAGCTAGTCTCAAGCTGTGGTTACCGTTTGAGGAGTGGTTTCTGCCAGACAGCGAAGGTGTTATTCCGAGGAGTTTAGCCTCAGGATTCGATCAAAGATTCCCCAGTAGTGCGATATTGGAGGAAATGTTTCCGTCGGACAGAGATGGAAATAACATCAAAGGACGTTACGCGATCAGCGCGATTCGAGCCGTGGTTATTGTTTGAGAGGTGGTTTGCCCAGAGGTGAAGACGATACTCCGAGGAGTTCAGCATTGTGAGCAACAGTATTTCCCAGTCATCAGTAAGTGTCTGGTCGAGTTTTCTTTGATGTCCTGTAAAACATCATCGTTTGATGTCCTGTCAACATCCTTGTTTGATGTCCTGTCAACATCATTGTTTGATGTCCTGTCAACATCATTGTTTGATGTCCTGTCAACATCCTTGTTTGATGTCCTGTCAACATCCTTGTTTGATGTCCTGTCAACATCATTGTTTGATGTCCTGTCAACATCCTTGTTTGATGTCCTGTCAACATCCTTGTTTAATGTCCTGTCAACATCATGGTTTGATGTCCTGTCAACATCCTTGTTTGATGTCCTGTCAACATCCTTGTTTGATGTCCTGTCAACATCATTGTTCGATGTCCTGTCAACATCATTGTTCGATGTCCTGTAAACATCATTGTTCGATGTCCTGTCAACATCATTGTTCGATGTCCAGTAAACGTCGAGTTTTCTCCCAGTCATCAGTCAGTGTCTGGTTGAAAATGTTACTCTGAGGAGTGTGGTACCATGACGTCAGATCAGCAGTGTTCCCCAGTAGTGCGATATTGGAGGAAATGTTTCCGTCGGACAGAGATGGAAATGATATCAGAAGACGTTACGCGATCAGCGCGATTCCGGGGTTCAAATGGAGAAAAGGATTGTTGCGACATTTTCTGGAGATCGGGGTTCAATCAGAGAAGAGTATATGCTGAGGCATTTTCTGGGGTTCAAATGGAGATGGAGTTGAAGATTATATCCGGGATGAGGTCCTTAGGATTATCTTCTGTTCATGTGTTACCTTAGACTCTGGCCGAGGCCAATGGAGGTCGTTAAAGGTGTCTTCTGAGGAAGAGTTACACATGTTACCTTCTTTATGAAGGTGTACCCTCTGACATGTCGCCCTCAGAGTGGTTTGGTGTTATTTCCGACGTTGCCAGCGGAATTATCACGGAGAAAAGGATATGCTGAGGCATTGTCCTGGGGTTCAAATGGAGAAAAGAAATGCTGAGGCATGTTCTGGGGTTCAAATGGAGAAAGGGAGATGTTGAGGCATTTTCTGGAGAACGGGGTTCATATTGGCGATCGCGAGTTATCGTCAGGCGACTGGGGTTCAAATCGGAGAATGGGGTTCATTATTTTGGCAAAAAGGAGTGCTGAGGCATTTTCTGGGGTTCAAATGCAGAGATCCGAGGATCGTTTGCGCAGAGAAAATTTCGGGGTTCGAGAAAAGAAAAAAGATAAGAAAAATTTCGGGGTTCAAGAAAAGCTTAAAAAGAAGAGATGATAATCCCGAGTGGATGTGTGGTGATCAGGCCATGGTTATCCCTGCGTTACCATTTATTTTGGTATCCAGGTCGACGATTGTTGAGTTTGTTTCTTCGCCGATGCTGACAGGCGTTGTTAATTATTATCCCATCAGAGTGCAAATTGTTCGTCTGTTCTTGGTATTCAATCACTCTTCATCCTGATCATCCGAAAGCCGAGGTTGTTCGTATCGACAGGTTCACAGTGGATTGAATAGGGGCAGCTGTAACACCTCAAAATTTGCCCTCCTCTCTTGGGACTAGCTTAACATATATTGCATATCATTTTTAGGTCATTAGGCATTGCATATTGCATATCAGGCGGTTACATGGTGCAAGTCATTCTCCCAAGTCTTGTTCAGAAGATGAGGAAGTCAGAGTGCAAGCCTAGGGTTTATTGACTGATCATTGGCCATCTGAGGATTGGACTGTGAATTAGGGTTTTTTGTGATGCTCAAAGGATGTTGGTCTTCATCTTGATTGCAATGATACATCATCATCATCATGGTTGGATGTCATCAGGAGATTGAAGAAGATTCCTTGAGATTAGGGTTTTGACCACTGGTCAACCCTAATCAGTTGCATTGGGCCAATCAGGGGATAATCAGGAGATGGGGTTTATGATGGTTATGGGGTTCATTCTTTGGTTATATTGTGCTTATTGAGGCTAGGGTGTCACCCTTGAGCCATTTCAGTTGAAGATTGGGGCTCAGATTGATCTATGCATTGCCAGATTCATCTATCAGATGAAAAAGTCAACTGTGGTCAACTGTACATGATCTGATGAATTTGGAGGTGGAAATGAGTTGGATACACTTCATTCATGTTGGAACAAGTGTTATTTGACATCTCAAAGCTTAAGAATGAAGAAAATCAAGTCAGGACAAAAAACTGCCAAAAATAGAAAGTGACTTGTAATTGAAGTTTCCAAAAATGGAAAGTTTTGGACCTCAAAGCCACGTGTCCAAGGAAGCTTCAAATGAAAAATTGTTCAACATGAAAGTTGTAGATCTTGTCTTCACCTTTCCAAAAAGTCCAAGAACTTGAAAATCCCATGTATGGTTGGAAAATTATGGCTCAGTGAATTTCAAAAATGACCCATAATCAGGAGGCCATATTTTCCACATGGTTTGTCCAAATTGCAAGTTCTTTATATGCACAAACTCCATTTGACATGTACTTTCATGGTGCATAATTGGATTTTCCCAAAAGTGGTCAATGCAGAAAGTCAATTTTCAACTGGACAGTTAAAATGGACCAAGGGCAAAATTGTCCAACTTTCAAAATAATTGGAATTTTTGAATGGGGATTTTTGCTACACCTCATGAATGGCATTTAAAATGTGTTGGAATCATCACTTCATGGCTAGGCTTCATGGTTTGGGATTTGGCTTGAAAAATGAAATGGTAAAATTGGACAAAATGCAAATACATAGTGAAATTGAGGATGGCTTATCCAATGAGCATGAGACAAATGGAGACAGCTCACACATGGCATTTGGAAGGTGTGTGAGCTGTCAAACAGGTGGCATTGAGCTGTCCTATGAAATTCCACTTTTGCCCTCACTTTGAAAGTTAACCATTTCACTTAACAATTGCATTTTGGTTAATGACATGATTAATCATGGTTTAAGCTCACGTATATAAACCTAAACACATTCTAATCATAACAGAATTTCATTTCACCAAAATCTAGATCTGAAACCTTTCCAAATTCTCTCAAACCCTCAAGAACACCAAATCTTCAAATTCACCAAACTTCATCAATCTTTGATCAATTTGCAAAATTATTGTTGCATTGATCGTGTACTGGCATATGCTTCGTCTGTTTGTGCTCTTCAGCTTCCAAAACCGTGCCAATCTCGACTGCACCTTCAAGCTCCTCCAATGGTGAATCACGATTTGGCGCAGTAGAAGCCGTTTCCATCGAATCTAAGCTTCACATCCTACTTCCTCAAGTTCATGCTGCATCTGTTTCACTGAATCGAGCGCGAAGAACACCAACACGTCACTGCAATTTCCAGGTTTTTGAAATTTTCGAATCTCAAGCTTTGCTTAATTGTTGTGTGCATTCTGTAGTCCTTTGATTGTAGAGTACGGTGATGCTTTTAGATTTGCAAATGATGAACCATAGGAGGAGAAATCTGGAAATTAATTTTTGTGTTCAAACCCTAGCTCGTGCGATTCGTGTGATTTAGGAATAATTAGGTCAAGCTAGGTTGATATTCGTGTTCCTCATGTTGAGACGGTTCGAATGACTATAGACTTGCTCATTTTAGTGAAAATTTCGTGTTCATCGAATTTTTGAATTTCTGGAAAAAGCTTGGCTGAAAACGATGATACAAGGTGTTTTGATCTTCAATCTGGTTTGAATATTTGAGTTTCATGTTTCCCGCTCCCGCCACCTTTAATTACAGAAATGCCATTGTGTGATCTTAATTATTTTAATTAATTCACAAAAATTCATTAACACATTAAAAAAATCATAAAAAATTGTAGAAAATTCAGAAAAATATGGAAATTTTTGTGTTGACTTTGTTGTTGAGTGTAGGGTTTTTTTGACCTATTGGTCAAAGTTGTGCATGGCAAAAATATTGTTTGACCTAGGCTTATTTCACATGTGTTCAAAATTGATACATCTTACCATTTTAGTTGTGAAATGCACATACTTGCAAATAAATGTCTGAAAATTTTTGTGATGATTTTTGACTGGATGATGTTTATTTCCATGTAAATTTCATGAGTTTTTGATACCTGATCATTGAGTTATGAATTTTAGAACTTAGGTGTGACAATTTGTGTCACACCTCTTGATGTCAACTTGCTGGATTTTTTTGAGTGGCTTATACTTGTTGAAATAATGTGAAATTTTGCATGGTGAATTATTAACATGTTGAGATGTTGTATGAATTTTTGTGGAATTTTACAATGCATTTTCAAATTGATTGTGATTTTTCATTTCTGTTAGCCAAATATGCAAGTCCATGTGGTACATGTTTGTAATTTTGATGTGAAATGCTCATATGGTACTGAATGATCATGAAATTTGATATGCTTGTAATAGACACATTGTGTGACATTCCTGTTTTGGTCTCATCCATTTCTTTTTTGTTTTCATTGAGTTATGAATTTTTGAAGTGGAAGCATGTATTGATGTTGTGATTTGGAGCCTATAATTGTGTCTGTTTTTGTTGATTTTCATTGACATGGTTCCATTTGCCCAATTAAGCTGAAATTTGGTGTGCTATACCTGGATTAGGTCCTGTTTAGGTGTAATTTATTTGAGAATTTTTTGAAGTTGTTTTGATATGGAATTGAATGCAATAGTTCTGTTTGCATGTTTGATGCTTCATTTGAACCAATGTGGATTGTTTTGTGCATAACATGAACATGATGAATGATATAAACATGAGACTAATGGTGTTTGCTCTTGTTTGACATTAATTTGACTTTGGTTGGTGAATACCTTGCTGTTTAGGAATTTTTCTTGCCTTTGGACCCTAGGCTTAGCCTAGTGGTCTTGTTGCTAATATTTGCTTGATTTTTCAGGATCAAAAGCATAATGCACATGGAGAATGAATCAAGTTAAATGCAATTGATGTTGTTTGATGTTTGTACACTAACATAACATTGTTTTGTAGGTTGTGAAGTTTGGGGCTTGAACTTTGAGCTTGCTTTGTTGTGCATTGATCTGTATAGATTAACTGATTAAACTTTTGCTGTTTAGTTTTGTCTGTCTGAGTACTAACTGTGTTTGACTGTTTCCAGGTACTTTTAGTTGCTCAGTTCCTTGTGAACTTTTGCTTTGCTTTGCTTAAGCAACTTGCATTAAGGTAGGTCCTCTTGACTTCATGTAGTCTGGAGACCCGACTGTTACCGGGCCGGGCAAATAAATGTCTGAAGTCCTCCTTAAGAGGCGATGATTGTGATTGTTTAATTTTGTGCCTAAGCAGGTAAAGTCCTTAATCAAGGCAATTGGTGGAAGGTAGGGATATGCAATCTATCCCCCACTATTCTGTGGGTCTTCTCCTTGCTCCCATTACATGGTTGTAGCATTGAGATCAAAATCCCAAGATCCGTGCAGTGCACGTTGTGTCAGAGTCTCTGAGTATAGAAGGGTTCCCCCATTCTGGACCCATGCTCATTTGTCAGAAGCTCTCCCGGGTTAGGGATAAGAGCTGTGAGGTCTCATCCTCACTTCATCCTTTCATCTGCTTCACCTTAGCCTCGTAATGGCAAGGTTAAGAGCAAACCCAGCCCGTGCAAACGACTCGCTTCGGCAGTCAAACCTATTGTGTGAGCCCCTTGTTTGGCTATAGTGCGTGCTCTGTGGATATCTGATTGACATGCTTGTTTGAGATGCTTGTTCTCATTTGCTGTATGCTTGTGTGCTTACTTCTTTCCTGGATAGGGGTAGTTTGCTTATGCAAGTAGGATAGAAAACCGAACTTAGGGTAACGATGCATGACAACACTAGGCTCGAGTCCAGCTCCCTAGTAGTGTGTCTTTCCCCGGTTTCTGGTTAGCAATTCAGTCCCTTTCAGGGGAACTACATCGCCTTGATCCTTGTTCCAGACGAGGTATGTAGGCAGGTGGTCGTGCGAGACCACTCCGGGCAACCTTTTTCTTTTTTGCGTGTGTTTGCTTGTTATCTGACTGTGTGTTTTGGCTCGGATGCCGACGTAAGTCCAGTGATTGGCTGTCGGGCTCCACGTTTGCCCTTTTGAGTGTGTTTTGGTTCGGACGCCGACATAATTCCATCCAGTGGTTGTCGGGCTCCATGTTTGCCACCCTTGCTTGTTTGTTGTTTTGTGTTGTTTGGCGTGCGTAAGCCGAACTACAGTGGCTCTGATTCTTGTTCCAGACAAGATATGTAGGCATAAGGTGCGATACCTTATCGAGCCCGTTTCTCCTAACCCCACCTGCGTTCCCCTGTGTGTGTGTGTGATGTTTAGCAACCTTTTCTTTATTCTAGGACGTGGATCCCGTCGAGTACGACGGACGTGAGGGGTGCTAATACCTTCCCCTTGCGTAACCGACTCCCTTACCCTTTCTCTTTGGTCGCGAGACCATGTTCTTTCCAGGTTTCTCTGAGCGTTTCCTTTCCCTATCTTGGGATAAATAACGCGCAGTGGCGGCTCTGTGTGTGTTTTATTTTGAGTCTCGCCGGTTGATTTTTCGCAGGATGCGACACTACCCAAGACACGAAAATGTCAAGTGATCTGACAATTCCTTCTGTGATAATAATTATGTGTATAATTACCCTTTTGCCCTTATGTCTATATTGAACACAAGGCATAGACCGTGTCATCCTTGTTCAGTTCAATATTGGGCCCATAGACATTCATCCTGTTACGCAGGATGGGCAAATTCCATCTAGGACACTCATGTCCCTCAGCATGCTTTGTAGAGTACCCATTAACTGTCTTTATGGTTATCCAGTTACGGACAACGTTGGATCAGCAATAAAGCACTCGACTCTACATCTAGGATCCATAGTGGTTTCAGGTCGAAGAGTGGAATACACTATTATCACCATGAGAATAACTTATGACACTTTGCATAACTTTCTATATAGTATTCTCATAGCGGGTCAATCCGGTACAAACATTACTCTTAATATTCATACCTATGTTTAAGACTTGATAACTCTTTATCCATGATCCATGAGATGTGATCATCAGTCTCCAAACATAATAGTCTTAATGCTTTAATGTTATCCCACTTCACACTAAAGCTCGACTACGGATACTTTAAGAATAATGTCCTTATGTTTAATGTGACCTCATGATTAAGTCATACTTGATACATTAAACAGACTAACTATTCTAGGGACTTTATTAAACAAACGTAATAAAGAAAAAGCCTTTTTATTATTAATAAATAATTCGATACAAGTACCAAAAGTATTGGCCTCTAGGGCTTACACCAACAATCTCCCACTAGCACTAGAGCCAATCAGGCATACCCTTAATACCCATAGATCTAGTATGGCCATCATGCTTCTGCTGCGCAAGAGGCTTTGTCAGTGGGTCAGCAATATTGTCCAGTGTAGGTACTCTGCATATTTTCACATCTCCTCTATCTATTATCTCTCGAATGAGATGATAACGCCTAAGTATGTGTTTGGATCGTTGGTGAGATCTAGTCTCCTTGGCTTGTGCGATAGCACCATTGTTATCACAGTAGAGACCAATGGGATCCACAATGCTAGGGACTATGCCAAGTTCACTAATGAACTTTTTGATCCAAACAGCTTCCTTTGCTGCACTTGAGGCAGCAATATACTCGGCCTCGGTTGTAGAATCAGCAACTGTATCTTGCTTTGAACTTTTCCAGCTTACAGCGCCACCGTTTAAGCAAAACACATAACCAGATTGTGATCTAAAGTCATCCTTATCTGTCTGGAAGCTAGCATCGGTGTATCCAATTACAACCAACTCTTCCTGACCTCCATATATCAAGAATGAGTCCTTAGTCCTTCTCAAATACTTAAGGATATTCTTGACAGCTACCCAGTGAGCATCACCAGGATCAGATTGGTACCTACTCGTTGCACTTAAAGCATACGAGACATCTGGTCGAGTACATAACATGGCATACATGATAGATCCTATTGCAGATGCATATGGAATCTTATTCATGCGATCCCTTTCTTCCTTAGTTAAAGGGGATTGTGTTTTTGATAGACACAGGCCATGTTGCATAGGTATGAATCCTTTCTTGGAATCATGCATATTAAAGCGTCTCAACACTTTGTCTATGTATGTACTCTGACTTAGGCCAAGCAGTTTTTGTGATCTATCTCTATAGATTCTGATTCCTAATATATAGGCTGCTTCACCTAGGTCCTTCATAGAAAAGCATTTCCCTAACCAAGACTTTACTTGTTGTAGGGTAGGGATATCGTTTCCAATGAGTAATATGTCATCTACATATAATACCAGGAAAACGATCATGCTCCCACTAACCTTCTTGTAGACACAAGGCTCATCTTCGTTCTTGATGAATCCATATTGTTTGACTGTTTCATCAAAACAAAGATTCCAGCTTCTGGAAGCTTGCTTCAATCCATAGATTGATCTTTGTAACTTACATATCTTTTGGGCTTCCTCTGGTATGTCAAATCCTTCAGGCTGTGTCATGTACACATCCTCAAGAAGATTTCCATTAAGGAAAGCAGTTTTGACATCCATCTGCCATATTTCATAATCATGATATGCAGCGATAGCAAGTAAAATCCGAACAGATTTAAGCATTGCAACTGGTGAAAAGGTTTCATCATAGTCAATCCCATGAATTTGTTTGTATCCTTTTGCAACCAGTCTTGCCTTATAGGTATGTACCTTACCATCCATGTCAGTCTTCTTTTTGAAGACCCACTTGCATCCTATAGGGTTAACCCCTACAGGAGGCTCTACCAAGGTCCAAACTTGGTTTGTGTACATGGAATCTATTTCGGATTTCATGGCTTCTAGCCACTTCTCAGACTCGGGACCAGTTATGGCCTCTTGGTAGGTCACAGGCTCATCTTGATCCATGAGTAATACATCACCTTGATCAGTTATGAGATATCCATATCTCTCAGGTAGTTGACGTATCCTGCTTGACCTACGCTGGTTTTGTTCTACTTGAGCAGGTTGCTCTTCCACAACTTCTTGTGTTTCCTGCTCTAATTCCTCCATAGGTGTATCTATGCTTTGCGGTTCTTGAATTTCTTCAAGCTCTACTTTCCTCCCATTGGTTCCTTTGGAAATAAAATCCTTTTCTAGGAAAACTCCAGTTCGAGCAACAAATACTTTGCCCTCAGAAGGATTGTAGAAGTAATACCCCTTTGTTTCTTTAGGATACCCCACAAATAAGCATTTGTCAGATTTGGGCTCAAGCTTAGTTGAAATTTGTCGTTTCACATAAACTTCGCAACCCCAAATCTTCATGTAAGACATATGTGGTTTCTTACCACTCCATATTTCATATGGTGTCTTGTCAACCTTCTTGGATGGAACACGGTTAAGTGTGTAAGCTGCTGTCAATAGTGCATGTCCCCAAAAGGAGTTTGGAAGATCGGCGTGACTCATCATGGATCGGACCATGTCTAACAGGGTTCGATTTCTTCTCTCAGATACACCATTCCATTGGGGTGTTCCAGGAGGAGTAAGTTGGGATAGGATCCCACACTCTTTCAGATGGTCATCAAACTCTAGGCTTAAATACTCACCACCTTGATCTGATCGAAGAGTTTTAATATTCTTACCTAGTTGGTTTTGTACTTCATTCTTGAATTCCTTGAACTTTTCAAAGGACTCTGATTTGTGTTTCATTAAATACACATAACCATATCTACTGAAATCATCAGTGAATGTGATGAAGTACTGAAAACCTCCTCTGGCTGGTATGTTCAGTGGTCCACATACATCAGTATGTATGAGGGCCAAAAGATCATTAGCTCTTTCACCTTTTCCTGTGAATGGAGACTTTGTCATCTTTCCAATTAAACAAGATCTGCATGTCTCATATGATTCATAATCAAAAGAGTCCAAGAGTCCATCTTTATGGAGTTTGGAAATGCGTTTCTCATTTATGTGGCCTAATCGACAATGCCAAAGGTAAGTTGGATTTAACTCGTTAGGTTTCATCCTTTTAGTATTAATGTTATATATAGGCATTTCGAGATCAAGGACATACAGTCCATTGCTCATTTGTGCAGTAGCATAGAATATATCATTCAAATAAATTGAGCAACAATTGTTCTTTATTATAAATGAAAAACCAAACTTGTCCAAACAAGAAATGGAAATAATATTCCTGCTAATTGCAGGTACATAATAACAGTTCTCTAACTGAATTATTAAACCACTAGGTAAAGTTAATACATAAGTTCCTACGGCTAAAGCAGCAACCTTTGCTCCATTGCCAACTCGTAGGTCAACTTCACCTTTTGCCAAATCTCTACTTCTTTTTAGCCCCTGCACATTTGTACAAATGTGAGAACCGCATCCAGTATCTAATATCCATGATGCAGAAGTAGATAAATTTATTTCAATAACAAAAATACCTGAAGTTGAAGTTTCTACTCCATTCTTCGTATCTTCCAGGTACTTTGGGCAGTTTCTCTTCCAGTGTCCGGTCTTACCGCAATGGAAGCAGGTGCCTGCCTTTGCTATGCCTCCACTAGGCTTCAAAGCAGCAACAGTGGGTCTGGGTTTGGCAACTTGCTTACCTTTCCCTTTATCACCCTGCTTGGTGGGCCTTTTGTTCTGTCTCTTTCCATTTCCGATCATCAGAATGGACTTCCCTTTTGTCTTCAGATTCTGCTCAGCAGTTCTTAACATGCCTAGCAGTTCAGGAAGAGATTTATCCATATTATTCATATTGAAATTTAGGATAAATTGACTGAATCTATCTGGCAACGATTGCAAGATCAAATCAGTTGCAAGTTCCTTTCCGAGGGGAAAACCCAATCATCTTGAGCACATGGGGACTTACAGGGGCTCCTTCAGCTAACTTGCTTTGAAAAAGGGCTTTTGAAACTTCAAACCTCTCATGCCTTGCCTGCTCTTGATAGAGCAACTTCAGGTGTTCGATCATATCGAACGCCGACATGTTCTCATGTTGCTTTTGCAATTCTGAGTTCATGGTAGCTAGCATGAGACAAGCAGTTTCATTGGCATCATCAACATGCTTCTTATAAGCATCTCTTTCTGCCTTAGGTGCAGAACTAGGAGGTTCCTCTTCAGGAACAGGAGTCTCCAAGACATACAGCTTTTTATCATGTTTGAGGACAATCCTCAGGTTTCGGTGCCAATCCAGAAAATTTGTCCCAGACAATTTTTCTTTGTCAAGGATTGATCGCAAGATGTTGTTAGAGGTGTTTGTTGTCATGGTTATCTACATAAGGATTAAGAAAATATTAGTATCATTGACATATTTAATTAGGCCTTTAATCAAATATGCTCCCACTATTTTACTCAAAACAAATGACCCTCATCATTTGATTCGGAAAATCCCGTTGGAAGATTTTCTAGTGGGTCGAGATCCATATTTCACTTCGTTCTAAGTCCGCGTAGGCGGATTACACAAAACTAGGTTATTTAGGTAGGAACTCCTTCCAGTTGTATCTCATACAACTCTCGAAAATTTCAGTTGGGTGAATAACTCCTTATTCCAATCCATCATATGGATCATTCCCAACTCTTGCTTCTAAAACATATATGATATTATTATAATTAAGTTTGACCCATTGTCTTAGCAGTTGGATATTACAATTATCCCATCGCACCTTACTAATATAGAACATGCACCTCGCTTTGGCGAAACCTACATTATTCGATACTAGTCTTGATGAGTGCTAAAACTTGGAAAGCAAACATATATAATATTCTCATAATTTGTTTAGTTAAGTTTGACCCATTGTTTTAGCAGTTGGATATTACAATTATCCCATCGCACCTTACCAATATAGAACATGCACCTCGCTTTGGCGAAACCTACATTATCCGATACTAGTCTTGATGAGTGCTAAAACTTGGAAAGCATAAACTTAATATTTCAGTTTGAGGGAATTGCAATTGTTATGATCTCACCGGCTTGTTTATCATATAAATCGTCTCTCACATGCATCAACATACATTCACATGCATCAACATACATACAAACAAAATGAAACAGTTATGGCCCCTAGCGCAATTGTTCTCCCAAGCCAATGAGAGAACCTAAGCTAACCTACAACGATCTAAGCTTCTCCAAGCAAGATCTTCAAGGTTGTCCTCCTTTAATATTGAATTCTTCTCTAAGCTTCTCCAAGCAAGATCTTCAAGATTGTCCTCTTTTGATATTGAAATCTTCTCTTTCTTCATAACATTGTCTTCTTCTCTTTATTCATAACATTACATTCCAGAAGAAACTCGTTTTACATACGAGGGTTTGAGATGAGAAAAGAAGTTACATTAAGAGATCAAAAGGAGAGGCACGACACGCAGGTCGTATTTAAAAACCCAAAACAAAATAAAGGACAACTAAGGCCATAACTGATCACCACAAGGCAATAATAATAAACACATTGTTATTATTAAATTTTAATTCCTTTAATTAATTAAAACCAAATTAAATTTCGGCGACCGATCACACTACGCAGAGTTGGCCGGGGGTTCCGAGAATTCTGACATTGTTTTGGAATGGACATTGTTTTGCATGAACACAACCCTTGCGTAGTCACAAAACAGGAACCCCGAGAATTCTGACCTTGTGAGTGTGACGACCGTCACAGGCATGTTACGCCCGTCACAGGGCCAAAACAGAAATGCCTAGTTTTCTGGACTTGTGAATGTGACGACCGTCACAAAGCACGTGACGACCGTCACGCCCTTGTTACGACCGTCATGGGTCTGTTACGAACGTCACGCGTCTTGTTTGTTACGCCTGTTGCGCTCGTCATACGAGCTTTATGCGGCCAAACTAATAGGGCTTTGAAACAGTCTACGGACCTCTTCCAAAAAACCCTAAATTCACAACTCCTTGACGGCACAACCCTTGCGCCGTCACCAACCCCAATGCGCCAATTTCAGACCGTCAAACACACCTCGAATGTTGATTCAGTATGATTGATCAACAGGTCATTGCTTCACCATACTAATGTCGGATTCCGAAGCAAATGACCATTGATCGCTCAAAGGAAAACAATCATTTAGTGTTCGAATGAACGAAACAGAAACAGTATATCACATATACCGTATTTTGCATTAGGATTACTTATATCATATATAAGTTGATCGGTCTCAATTGTGTAACCTATGGACGATCGATGTATCGCTGCTTCACCATACTAATGTCGGATTCCGAAGCATAGTCAACATCAATCATCCAACTTATACACTCATGATGCCAAATTTAATTGCCCGTTTAATTAATTGATTCATTCTGTCTTTTAATCATATTAATATAGAAAGTAAACAGCTATCCGAGTCATGGTTTCGTAAGTGGCTCTGATACCACTGAAGGAGAATTGCGACCCAAAGCGCAGCGGAAATTAAAAAATTTCTCCTTTAGAGATCCTTACGAATGGTCATGATCAGTGATAGAATATTTACCTCTTGTGACGGTTGAAACCTTTGGTGCAGATCTCTTGTGATGATCAAAACCTTTGATGCAGATCCACGAAGCGATCACGAACGTTGAACGATGACAACGTCTCTACTCAGTCCACACGAACGGGTTCCTTCAATCTCAGTGCTAGCTGGTACGAATGAAGGCTTTGAGTGAGAGAGAAAGAGAGTGAAAACGAAAAGAATGCAACCCCACTTTGTGCTTCTGCACAAGGGTTCTATTTATAGAACCACTTGTGTGGGCTTCAAGCTAAAAGCCCATTTAAGTGTATTTTGGCCCATATCTTATAATATGCCCAAAATCACTTAAGCCCATGGTACCTTACCATATTTCGTATTCTACTCAAGTACACCGTACCTTACGATGTTCTATAATTCACTTAAGGGTACCGTACCTTACGATATTCCTTAGTTACTCTATCTCTCATCAATCCGTCCTTTGTGTGTGACCCTGTAGGTTTTCGTGACGTTGGCAATTATATTAAATCACACATTTAACATAATAAACAGTGAGCGGTATCTAGCAACACATCACTGCTACCCAAGACACGAAAATGTCAAGTGATCTGACAATTCCTTCTGTGATAATAATTATGTGTATAATTACCCTTTTACCCTTATGTCTATATTGAACACAAGGCATAGACCGTGTCATCCTTGTTCAGTTCAATATTGGGCCCATAGACATTCATCCTGTTACGCAGGATGGGCAAATTCCATCTAGGACACTCATGTCCCTCAGCATGCTTTGTAGAGTACCCATTAACTGTCTTTATGGTTATCCAGTTACGGACAACGTTGGATCAGCAATAAAGCACTCGACTCTACATCTAGGATCCATAGTGGTTTCAGGTCGAAGAGTGGAATACACTATTATCACCATGAGAATAACTTATGACACTTTGCATAACTTTCTATATAGTATTCTCATAGCGGGTCAATCCGGTACAAACATTACTCTTAATATTCATACCTATGTTTAAGACTTGATAACTCTTTATCCATGATCCATGAGATGTGATCATCAGTCTCCAAACATAATAGTCTTAATGCTTTAATGTTATCCCACTTCACACTAAAGCTCGACTACGGATACTTTAAGAATAATGTCCTTATGTTTAATGTGACCTCATGATTAAGTCATACTTGATACATTAAACAGACTAACTATTCTAGGGACTTTATTAAACAAACGTAATAAAGAAAAAGCCTTTTTATTATTAATAAATAATTCGATACAAGTACCAAAAGTATTGGCCTCTAGGGCTTACACCAACAGCTATAACCTGCTTATTCTGCATCAACACACCACCCAAACCCAACAATGAAGCATCACAGTAAACCTCAAATGATTCCGACGAACTCGGTAATATCAGAATAGGAGCAGTAGTTAACCTTCTCTTTAACTCTTGGAAACCTTCTTCACACTTTGAGTCCCAAACAAATGCTTGCCCCTTTCTAGTCAACATCGTCAACGGTAACGCCAACTTAGAAAATCCCTCAATGAATTTCCTATAGTAACCAGCCAATCCAAGGAAACTTCGAATCTCAGCAACAGACTTCGGAGCTTCCCACTTAGATACCGCTTCTATCTTAGAAGGATCAACAGCAACACCACCTCTTGAAATCACATGACCAAGAAAACTAACCTCTTCTAACCAAAATTCACACTTGGACAGTTTAGCGAATAACTTCTTTTCTCGTAGAACTTCTAAAACCACTCTCAAATGCTCAGCATGCTCTTCTTCCGATTTCGAATACACCAAAATATCGTCAATAAACACCACAACAAACTTGTCTAGGTACGGATGGAAAATCCTATTCATATACTCCATA
Organism: Lathyrus oleraceus; assembly: GCF_024323335.1. NCBI lineage: Eukaryota > Viridiplantae > Streptophyta > Magnoliopsida > Fabales > Fabaceae > Lathyrus > Lathyrus oleraceus. Next base: position 352,517,709 of record NC_066585.1, on the reverse strand, counting down.
AATACTCCAGGCACATTAGTCACACCAAAAGGCATTACAGAATACTCATAATGTCCATACCTCGTTCTGAAAGCAGTCTTCTGAATATCCTCAGTTTTCACACGTATCTGATGATACCCAGATCTCAAATCTATCTTGCTGAACACACTCGCACCAACCAATTGATCCATCAAATCATCAATCCTCGGCAAAGGATACCGATTCTTGATCGTCACTTTATTCAGTTACTTGTAGTCCATACACAACCTCATAGTACCTTCTTTCTTCTTAACCAACAACACTGGTGCACCCCACGGTGACACACTCGGACGAATAAATTTCTTATCCAACAGATCTTCCAACTGACTCTTCAATTCAGTTAACTCAACTGCAGACATACGGTACGGAGCCATCGATATCGGCCTAGTACCAGGTACCAAATCAATCGAGAACTCAACTTCACGCTCTGGCGGTAATTCATTCACTTCTTCTGGAAACACATCAGGAAAATCACACACCACTGCTAGATCACAAATCGCCAGTTTATCTTTAGCCTCCAAAGTCGCTAACAGCATAAACAACTCTGCCCCATCTGCTACTTCCTCATTCACCTGCCTTGCTGATAGAAACAAACTCTTCCCTTCCTCAATCTCAGGAAAGATCACAGTCTTATCAAAACATTTGATAGAAACCCGGTTAGACACCAACCAGTTCATACCCAAGATAACGTCAATCTGCACTAGTGGAAGACACACTAGGTCCATCCCAAAGTCTCTACCAAAAATACTCAAAGGACAATTTGAACAAACTGAAGTAGTAGTCACTGAACCCTTCGCAGGAGTATCAATCACCATACTTCCATGCATCTCAGATATCTCTAACTTAAGTTTCACAGCACAATCCAAAGATATAAAGGAATGAGTCGCACCTGTGTCAATAATAGCTATAAGAGGAAAGCCATTAATATAACACGTACCTCGGATCAAACGATCATCTGCAGAAGTCTCGGAACCCGATAAAGCAAAGACCTTGCCTCCCGACTGGTTCTCTTTCTTCGGCTTAGGACACTGTGGACTGATGTGACCCACCTCTCCACAGTTGAAACAAGTCATAGTCTTCAACCGGCACTCTGCAGCCAAGTGACCACCTTTGCCACACTTGAAACACTTCTTCTCAGCACTGGTACACTCATGGAAACGATGTCCAGCCTGACCACATCTGTAACACTTAGCAGGGCACTAGAGTCTCCCCCACTAGGCCTCTTCATCCCACTCTGTCTCTGGAAACCTTTGCCAGCTGCATATGGTTTCCCACGATCATTCTGATTCTTGTCTTTCCTATCAACCCTTTGCTGATAGCTCTCTGCTCTGGCTTTGGAATCCTGTTCAAAAATCCTGCAACAGTCAACCAAGTCAGAAAACACTCTGATCCGTTGGTATCCAATAGCCTGCTTGATCTCGGGACGTAACCCGTTCTCAAACTTCACACATTTCGAAAATTCTCCAGCAGCCTCATTATAGGGAGTATAATACTTTGACAGCTCTGTGAACTTAGCAGCATACTCAGTAACAGACCTGTTACCCTGTTTCAATTCCAAGAATTCTATCTCTTTCTTTCCTCTGACATCCTCTGGAAAGTACTTCCTCAGAAATCTCTCTCTGAATACAGCCCAAGTGATCTCAGCATTCCCAGCAGATTCCAACTCAGTGCGGGTAGCAACCCACCAATCATCTGCTTCTTCTGACAGCATATGAGTACCGAACCTGACCTTCTGGTTATCGGCACACTCAGTCACTCGGAAGATCCTCTCGATTTCCTTCAACCACTTCTGAGCACCATCTGGATCGTATGCTCCCTTGAACATTGGAGGATTGTTCTTCTGGAACTCACTCAGTTGACGAGCAGCTCCCATTCCCACAACATTCGGGTTCCCTCCAAGTACTCCAGCTAGCATACCCAGAGCCTCAGCAATCGCAGCATCGTCTCTACCTCTTCCAGCCATCTCTATTCTGAAAACCCAACAAGCTAAAACAATAAGTACTGATAGGGTTACACAACACCTATCCCGTACAGGGGAAACAGAATAATTACGACTCGACTCGACCGACTATGCTCTGATACCACTAATGTAACACCCTTCTAAAATACCCCAAATATTTAATTAAAATATGAACATATAAATCAGAGTAATCATGCAATTAAGGGTGTCACACATTTATTTCGCACCATTCGTCATACTATTTAGTCATGCTCATTATTTAACTCAAAACATAAAGTATTGCACAATACGCAGCGGATAGAGATCAAATCGATCATTCAAAACATGTAACATACTACATGTAAACTGGTTCAATAAACATCAACAACACAATTAAAATGTTCCCTCTCGATGTTACATCTATCAGAGCATGACTCACTAAGGAGACTACACTAGACTCCAAGCACTAGCTTCTACTCAATCACTGCTCGTTACCTGAAAATAGTTGTAAGGGTGAGTTCCTCAATCGATATAATAAGCATTATAAAATATCATGTAATGTTGAGTAATTTAACACATCAATCACCCTAATCACATCACACATTCAGTAACGGCACATCAACTCGAATATCATACTCAATGTCAACACAATTCATACTCATGCTCAATGCCAACACAACACACGTATAACATTGGAATACATCCATTCATATTATACACTACACATATATTATGCAATGAGACTCCATGCATGCGGTACCGACTATTCGTGAACATATAGTTCAACTTCACCGACCAAATCCAGGTACGGCTACCAAGCTCACCAGTCCCACTCATTTGAGACCTAGTGACTCACATCACTAATTCCTCACCATGGGAATTAGCTACCACCCCAAGGGCCATGCTATGCACGCTAATTCACCTAGCATGCAACATCAAAAATAGTCCAAATGACTAACATCACTAATTCCTCACCATGGGAACTAGCTACCACCATAAAGGCCACATTATGCACGCTAATCACCTAGCAATGCAACATCACAACAATAATCCACAATGGACCGATGCTCACTCTCTAAGCCATAAAACAATCCATTCACAACACATGTATAACAAACTCATTCACAACATTATGCATACCATCATACATTATCAACACATGTATCAACACATCATATCATGTCAAATAATTAAACACAGTATTAGCACACTCTACTAATACCTATACTACTCAAAACAGCGGGAAATAATCCCTACTATATCACACACCGATATAGGCAACCATCAATTAGGCACACGACATTTCAATTAACAATTTTTCCACTCTGCAACAGTGTTAACCGGTTAACGCCCTGGGTTAACCGGTTAACGCAGCACAAACACACTTTCTGGCAAAACGCAACAGTGTTAACCGGTTAACGCCCTGGGTTAACCGGTTAACGCAGACAAAACAGCAGTTTTTCACAATTTATAACAGTGTTAACCGGTTAACGCCCTGGGTTAACCGGTTAACGCAAGACAGAAATCTGTTCCTGCGCTAACACAAAGCAGAATGCAGAATTCTCCGCATTTTCCGCCGTTGGAGGACTTCCGGACCTCCGATTCTAATTCCGTAAAAAGCTACACGTCCAGAAATTTACGACACACACCATTATCGATTTAATTACAGTTTTCACACAACTTATTCATCACAATTTCTCAGCATTCCAAAACCCAATTAGGGTCAATTCAACGGTTTATCACTACCCATTACATGCTAACCCATAATACCCATTAAACGACGATAAACCCCCCTTACCTGAGTTAATCCGACAATCTCTAAGCTCCAAGCTCTTCTCTTCTCCAACCTTTTCTCTCTGGTTCTTCCTCTTTGCCCCTTTCTCCTCTTCTCTGCAGCTTCTCAGTTTTCACGTAAAACCTTTTTACAAAAATGAAAACTCTTTTTCCTTATTCCAACATATATATATTTTCCAATTTATATTATTATTCCAATAATAATAATAATTTAATAATTCCAAAAATAATAATAATAATAATCCAATTATCTAATTAAATTAATAAATATATTATTAACTTAATTTAAATAATTATCCTATTATTATCGGGGTGTTACACATGGCATCTCCAAGACCGTCGTCATGGCAGCGAACATCATCAAGGCGCCCGGATCCTGAACAAGTAATCTTAAAAAGGGATGGGCATGTTATTTTTTCGCCTTTGAAACCCTCAATGGAGATGAAGTTTTGGAACATCCGTTCGTTGGACCAACTAAAAAGGTCCTTGATGTCTTGGTTAGAGGGAGATTACCAACCTGGTGAAGTCATAAGAAGGATTCAGAGGCTTAGAACAAGGTTCTCATTTGAAACTGGAGAAACAATACGTTGGTGGGTTGAAGTTGAAAGCGACATTGATTGCATCCAAATGATGCATGGATCAGACGATATAGTGTTAACTGTTGTAATTTCTTAGATTTTAATGGTTGTCTGTCATGTTGTTGTTGTATTTGTTATTGTTCTAGTACTTGTTCTTGTTTTAGTACTTGTTTTTGTTCTAGTGTTTGTTTTTGTTTCTCAGGTAATTGGTGTTGTAATGTTAGATGTTTGTGTTTGTTGTTCAAGTGTCATCTTCTATTTGGAATAAAAAGTAAACTTTAATGATAAACAACATTGGTACACAGATTTATGAAAATGAAAACTAAGTTGTGGAACTAGATCCACGATATGGACATTTGTTCTTATTATGCCCTAGTTGTCTACATATGCTACACTTCCTCTGCATTTTCTCTGTGACGTCCATTTCAGTTCTAATGCGCCTGCTATTTGGGCGACCACTTTTATTCCGCCGCATCGATTCGTTGTGCCAAACAATTTCCCCGTCATACTCTGGCCAATACGCCTCCAATGCTACCACCGGAAAGGGATTGTCGTATACATTGAGCAATGTTGCAACTTTGTAGATTGGAGACACTAGCGATAATGCATCGAAGTGGCTGTGTGAACACGCTGCAATGACATGGGAACAAGGCATACGATAGGCCTGAAATTGACCACAGTCGCACCAACGGTCTGGTATTAGGACCCTATACTCTTGTCTGGGCAGCCCTTGGTTGTGGTCAATTGTTTCCTTGACACTAAAAGTGTGGCCATGGCGGTCGAATTCCGTAACCCGATGGCTGCTGGCTTTGGCAGATTCCTGCCTCATAAACTTCATGCAGGCATCACTATATACTTGACTCGTCTGCAACACTTCATTCCAGCGCCTGCCTCTTGTTACGAACAACGTTGCCATCCGAAAATAGGTCGCACTCACCAATGCGGTTACCGGGAGGTTACGTATGCCCTTAAACACGCCGTTCATTGATTCCACAAGATTTGTTGTCATGTGGCCCCACCTCACCCCATCGTCGTATGATCTAGTCCACTTCGCTCTGTCGATATTATCGATCCACCTCCCTGCATCAGAATTTGCCAACACTATTTCTCGGCGGTAGTATTGGAATCCAGGTTGGTTTAATGCATACCCCGCGTTTATCAAATGTTGCTTCAAGAAGTTATCCTTGAACTCCCGCATAAAATTTTGAGCAATATGCCTGATGCAGTAAACATGGGTAGACGGGGGGTCATGCCAACCATTTGCTGGATTATTGTATGCACTGTCTATTGAAGCGTGCCTGTCAGAAATCACACAGATGCCAGCTTGTGGAGTCACGTGCGTTCGGAGATTCTTAAGGAAGAAACTCCAAGCAGCAGCCGTTTCTCCTTCTACCAATGCAAAGGCTATTGGGAAAATATTAGAATTGCCATCTTGTGCGACCGCCATCAGTAACGATCCTTTGTATTTCCCATACAGCCAAGTTCCATCGACTTGAACAAGTGGTTTGCAGAATGTGAACCCGATGATGCAGGGACGGAATGCCCAGAAAAGTCTATGGAAAATTCCATTACCTTCTAGACGAGTTCCGTCAGGGGATTGTGCAGGCAAGGTCTCCATTATAGTAACCGTCCCAGGTGAGTACAATCGTAGTGTAGCCAGGTAGCGTGGTAGTTGTTTGTATGATTCCTCCCAGTTACCGTATACCAGTTCAATTGCCTTGGTTTTCGCTAACCAAGCCTTTCTGTATGACGGTGTATATTTGAAAACAGCCACACAATGGGAGATAATTGTTTTCACCTTCAGTGACGGGTCAGCCTCAACTAGAGGTAATATGGAATGGCAGATCATATCATGGCTAAGTTTGCGATGATCCTGTGCCATGTTGGTGTTGACGCAAATGTGAGCTTGAGATATGGACCCTATCACCCACGCATTATGTTTCTTCTTGTACGATGCCATCAACCTATACCCACACTCCGGATTTTTGCATACAATGACGTATCTTTCCGGATTTGATTTGATAACATCGTAGTCAACACAATTTTTCAAGTGCCAGTTCTTTATTGCTAACAGACACTCTTCCTTGGTCCGAAATTGGTCACCCTTCTTTAAGTCCTCATCAGACCTCATATATGGGTTGTAGAACATATCTGATGAGGGCTCATCCTCGCCCAAGTTAAGTGTTGTGAAGTGTGCAGGCGGTGAGTAGCGTTGCGCTATAGGTATTTGAGCTTGGTCTTCGTCTTCAGAATGACGGTTCACCAAGTCATCAACCACGTCTTCAGCATCATCAACCACATCGTCTTCAACGTGGTGCTCAACATCTTGTTCGTCATCAATCACAGGATCAATAACCTGTGATTGAATATTCTGAGTTGATTGAGGTTGTTCCAACACAATGTACAACACTATGTATTCGTAACCAGAGTACTCATGGTTACGAAGCATGTATTGTGTCTCCATGTCATTTTGAATCAATGACTTATAAAACTTGACAGAGTTGTTTTCTGAAAAAAAAGGTTGTTGATAAAAAATTTGGGACACGGGTTGTCTTAGTTTGGACTCAATCTTCCTTTTCAGGTAAGAGAAGTCAGCTCCTCTATTTAGACAAAAACGAGTGCATTCGGTGTTTCTAAATAGGAAGCCAGACATATCACATTCATAAGTCTCACCATTGACGTGAGCTTTGATTTTGTATTGTGATGAAGATGCCATGTTTTGTGAAGATATTGTGAAGGTTTTGTGAAGGTTTTGTGAAGGGTTTGTGAAGATTTTGTGAAGGTTTTGTGAAGGTTTTGTGAAGGTTTTGTGAGGGTTTTGTGATGATATTGTGATGGTTTTTTGAAGGTTTTGTGATGATATTGTGAAGGTTTTGTGAAGATTGCTGTGAAGATATTGTGAATACCTTTGTGAAAATGTGTGTGCATATTTATACTGCAAGATTCCGACACATCTTTGCATGCATGTCTTCAACCAAGCCTTCCCCAAGAGCAACGCATGCAAAACTTGGACACGTGTAAAGCATGCAAGAATCTTGCAGGCAAGGTGGAACTGCATGCATGTAATAATTTTGACACGTCTACTGCCTATCCATCAAATGTATTCTCCACATAGTCTGAACTTAGTCTCACCTTTAGCTTTGCTTGCACCAAAAACTTAACCTTCTTGAACTTCCAATACTGAATATCACACTTCCAATACTAAACTACCTCTTTTTTCCATTATGTGTTTAAACAACCTGATTAATTATTTTAAATAATATTCCCACGCATGCCTGAATAAATATTAAACAACCTCATTTATTCAATTTTATTTAAGCTTAATTATTTATTTTAAACAACCTGATTATTTATTTTAAACAATATTCCCACGCATGCCTTCCACGTGTCCAAGTTTTGCATCATCAGATTCCACCAAGTCTTCCCCAAGACAAGACAACTCCCACCTAGTCTGCACCAATGCATGCCAACACTACCACCTAGCCTGCACCTATTCTGCAAGATTCCCACGCATGCCTTCCACGTGTCCAAGTTTTGCATCATCAGATTCCACCAAGTCTTCCCCAAGACAAGACAACTCCCACCTAGTCTGCACCAATGCATGCCAACACTACCACCTAGCCTGCACCTATTCTGCAAGATTCCCACGCATGCCTTCCACGTGTCCAAGTTTTGCATCATCAGATTCCACCAAGTCTTCCCCAAGACAAGACAACTCCCACCTAGTCTGCACCAATGCATGCCAACACTACCACCTAGCCTGCACCTATTCTGCAAGATTCTCACGCATGCCTTCCACGTGTCCAAGTTTTGCATCATCAGATTCCACCAAGTCTTCCCCAAGACAAGACAACTCCCACCTAGTCTGCACCAATGCATGCCAACACTACCACCTAGCCTGCACCTATTCTGCAAGATTCCCACGCATGCATTCCACGTGTCCAAGTTTTGCATCATCAGATTCCACCAAGTCTTCCCCAAGACAAGACAACTCCCACCTAGTCTGCACCAATGCATGCCAACACTACCACCTAGCCTGCACCTATTCTGCAAGATTCCCACGCATGCCTTCCACGTGTCCAAGTTTTGCATCATCAGATTCCACCAAGTCTTCCCCAAGACAAGACAACTCCCACCTAGTCTGCACCAATGCATGCCAACACTACCACCTAGCCTGCACCTATTCTGCAAGATTCCCACGCATGCCTTCCACGTGTCCAAGTTTTGCATCATCAGATTCCACCAAGTCTTTCCCAAGACAAGACAACTCCCACCTAGTCTGCACCAATGCATGTCAACACTACCACCTAGCCTGCACCTATTCTGCAAGATTCCCACGCATGCCTTCCACTTGTCACATTTTTGCATCATCAGATTCCACCAAGCCTTCCCCAAGACAAGACAACTCCCACCTAGTCTGCACCAATGCATGCCAACACTACCAATGCATGCCAACACTACCACGCATGCCTTACACTTGTCACATTTTTGCATATTCAGTCTACTTGAAAACGAGTATAAATAGAGGGTCATTCTTGCAAGTTTTCATCAACCACTAACACTTTTATTCAGAGAACTCCGACGAAACTTCTCATCCACCCCACTTCGTTCTACATTGCAGTCATGTCTCTTCTTACCATGGGCCAAGAACACAGAGGCACTAGGGCAAACATTGCCTCATTCGTAAGTTTTTCTTGAACATTGCCTCTTTCATATGTTTGTAATTAGTTTTTTAAAAGTCCAATCTAATGATTGTTTATATTGTTTGTTTTTAAAGGATCCCAAGAAATTTCGTCAACGTTCACACCCAATGCCTTATCCAGACCCATGGTGTGTACCTTACATACAACGTGCGGGTTTCGGTCATGTTATGCATGTCGTAAATGCCACAATTGATGTCAAATTCATTTTGGCTCTGTGTGAACGTTGGAGACCTGAGACACACACTTTTCACCTACCAACTGGTGAATGTACCGTCACATTAGAGGACGTGTACATGCTTTTGGGTCTTAGAATAGATGGTAAGCCTGTCACCGGAAATGTTCAACAGCCTAACCAAATATGTGTTCAAATGTTGGGGGTAGATCTGGTCGAGGGTGAGGGGTCTGCCAAAGCAAGGGGTCAGGGTATTAAATTATCTAGCCTACAAATGTACCACGACTCCATAACTTTGACTGAGGAATCCTCCGAACAAGAAAAAGTCATAAAAACCCGGGTTTACATTATGCTATTGTTTGGGAACTTGCTATTTCCCGAAGGGACGGGAAATAGCATAAACTTTATGTACTTGAGTTTGCTCGGGGACATTGATAGAATAAGCACATATAGTTGGGGTTCTGCAGTATTAGCATTCCTATATAGCTCTTTGTGTAAAAATGCACAAAATGAGCACTGTACATTTTCTGGATGTGCTTTCTTGCTCCAAACATGGGGGTGGTGGAGATTACCGAGGCTAGCCCCAGAAAATCCTAATGTCTACTCCTTCCCCTACGCAACTAGGTAAATTTATGATGTTATTTCATTTTGTATATTTATTCTATACATATTTGTAACTAATATTATTTATCTTTTTTTGTTTAGGTTCATTGCAACCGGACTGGATTACAGTCTTACCCCCAAAAATAAAATTATATTTTATCGTCAACTCTTGGATCGTCTCCGAGCACAAGATGTATTACCACTAAATCACTCAGCTTCTAACTGATTTATTAATATCATGCATTCTCGATAAATAACATTTTTACTTTTTTCTTTGCAGTTTATTTGGAGGCCATATTTGGGATTGGAACATCAACCCAACCCCGAAGATGCAGCTGTTTGGACAGCAAAAACGACCATAATGCGGTTCACCACTGTGGAGATGCACCAAAGTGACCGTGTCAAGCTTCAATTCGGAATGCATCAAGAAATCCCAGGCCCCCCAATGTCTATGGAACCTTGGCATCTAAAAAAAGTCAGCCACCAGTGGTATGCCCAAAATTGGAAAGAATTTGCTAAGGAGTTTCGTAAAATGTGGAAAGACCGTGCCCACTATGTTCTACAATTTCCGGTGGCGCCCAAGGAAATGAAGCCGACAAGGGAATATGTGGATTGGTATAGAGCAAATACAAATCCAGAAATGATTGTGTCTGACCCGTTCTATTTGGACGATCCCCGGATGCAACAGCCATATTTCCAACAACAACAACCACCACAGTATTCCCAACAACAACAACCACCACAGTATTCCCAACAACAACAACCACCACCTTATTACCAACAACAACCACCACCACCATTTTACCAACAACAACCACCACCACCTTATTACCAACAACAACCACCACCACCATATTACCAACAACAACCACCACAACACATGTCCACCCCCCAACCAAATCAACAATACATACCACAAACTCAACCCCAATACCATGAAGACTACCAACAACAAACTCAACATTCCCACCACCATCAACACTCCCAACACCTACCACAATATCAATCCCCCCACTTCCACCAATCCCAACACTTCCATCACGACAATGTCCCGAGCTCTTCCAGTCCTCCACCTAGCCCCGACACGGGTATACAAGAGGACTACCAATAGGACTACTACACACCACAACAAACACTGCACTTTGGCCAACCCGATTCAACCCTAAACTACCAAAGACCACAATTCGAGGGCGCACCCAGCAGTAGTCAGTTTGTCCCACCCAGACAAAGCTTTGAGGGCGCAGAGGGGACCCGTCTTTCCTACAGCACTGAAGGGACTTCGACCCAACCACAACGGCAAACGGCAAGGGGACGCGTTAGGGCAAGGGGTGGTAATAGGGAAGCACCACCACCACGTGAACCGTCTAGGCGAGTAATTAGACCTCCCCCGTGCGGATCGTACCAGGGACCGCATCATATGTGATTAATCATATCTTTGTAATATTTGTCTTGTCTATTATTTAAATAAAAATATTTTCTGTTTATTATCTTTATATCTTTATCTTTATCTTTAAAAATATTGTCTATATATATTAATTTACATGTGTATAAATATTTATTTACACGTATATAAATTAATTTTTTTTTCCAAAAATTTACAAATAATATTAATTACTTATAAATTAAATTAATATATATATATATATATATATATATATATATATATATATATATATATATATATATATATATATATATATATATATATATATATATCTTGTAAAAAAAATTATTTATATATATGTGTTAATATTAATTAATATAACTAATAAAAAATATAAATTTTTTTAAAAAAAAAAATTAAAAAAAAAATAATAAAACATGTTAAAAAAAAAATAAAAAAAAAATGGAATGGGCATAGGCACCACTCCTAGTGGCGACTTGCCCTACCCATTAAGGGTAGGCGCCAACTAGGGTGGCGCCTAAGGGTTAAATTTGGCCAAAAATGGCCATTTCTGTAATTATTTTGAAAAATGGTATATTTTTGAAATTTTTTTGAAATTTTTGGATATTTTAAAAAAAAAATCGGTAATTCCATTAAAGTAGTTTAGTTCAAATTTTATGCGATATATTCTTATAAATGAACTCTGTTTTATTCCCTTTGACTATCAGGCATTCGATGTATGAGAAAGGAATTTGGCCTTGACTGAAACCCAATTAATTTTGAATAATCCCTTCTCTATAAATGATCATGGCGTCCGAGTAAAATTTACTTTTCTATTTATTAATAATTTGGCCTATAACTCTATACTCTTTGCAAATTTTCAAGGATCTATTATTTCCTTGGAAGAAAAGCACGATATCATCGGTATAGAGTACATGAGTTGGATAAAGAGCTTCTTTGATTATTCTTAAGGGTTTGGTTTTCCCATCATAAAGATTTGAAGATAATGTCTGAATAAGGAGAAAAAGGATCCCCTTGATTTCCTGGTTGAATGACATCACACAAAGGGACTCATTATCTTCCTGAGTTACTAAATTTGGAATAGCGTCTTGAGCAATGCCATTGTAAAAATAATCATTGGTGGTGCCAAAAATATTTATGAAATAACTAAAGATGTGTTAGATCCATAAGTCATTGCATATTGCTTTGTCTAGTCTAAAGGCCATATATATTGTGATAGATTCATTACTTGCAAAATAAGTTACACCTAACACAAGATGCTTTCAAAATCGCGACATTATTGATTAATATCTCAATGAATATTCATCTGGAAAAAAAAAACAGTAAATCAATGTGTTAATGGGAAACATCATCTGGTTTCCAAAATCTGTTGAGAAACCAATTGGAATCAGTCTCAACAGCTTCACCATCTTGATTTCTGTGCCAGGTATAGTAAGCATGTGTTCTGTTCTTTATGTCAAAAATGGCATGTCCAAAGCTAGCTTCTCTGAATGCCGAGTAAGCTGGTTGTGGTTCTGTATAGCTGCAACTCAAATCATGTTCATATCAGACATAGCTTCATGAAACAAAACTAGAAAACAGTCGCGAATAGTTCATAAGAGTATAAAAGATTCATGTATGGAGCGAGCTTACATGGTTGCTAAGCCTTCAATGTTCCCTCCATCTCCGATGTTTATGTATACAGGAGCTGATTCGTCTTCTTTTGGAGTGCAAATACCATTTGTAATATTATATGCAATATTCGAGACACGTTTCTGATACAAACAAATACAAACAAATCAATTGTAACATGAAGGAAACGCCGGAAAAAAAATCATAAATCTATTTTGGATATATGACAAGTATGTTAGCACTTACAGATCTTTCATAGGCATGTACATGGCCAGCAAACACAACATCAACCTTGTACTTAACAAACCATGACTCAAACATTACTCTCATTGTTTCCCCTTCCATGTAATGATAAGTGTTGCTATTATACCAAGGTGAATGCATGAGAACAATCAACCATGGAGTTTCTTTCCTGTTAACTTTCGGTAGCTCTTCTTCAAGCCATTGGTATTGCGGCGTATATGTCCCTGAGAAAAATGATTCCATTGGAAACCATAGAATCAGAATTGTTTTCCAAGTATGCGTGTGTATGTAAGAAGAATTAGAGAAATCGAGCAATACCATATGCGGAATATGAGGCCAAGACAATGATGTGGGCTGAAGCTCTTTTGATAGAATACCAAAATGGTGAAGTACTGTTTGAGGCTTTATAAGGGGTGCGGTATCGGTGAGAAAAAGGCTTGAATGGTTCAGTTTCACCCTGCAAACCATCATCAATACATGCTAACCAATATCAAGACTTGGACTTGTAAAATTCTCTACACAAATTCTCAAATGGTTAAGTCAAATCGAAGAAATTTCTATTGGAAGCTTACGATTTCTGGAGCATAATCAAGCTCATGGTTTCCGACAGTCCATATCCAAGGTTGATAAGCAACACTCCTCTCTGCAAACCTTCCCCAAGTATCCCACCTATTATTGTCATGATTCGGGTAGTTATCTGCATAAGAGAGATCTCCAACAAACAGCACTGTTTGTCCTTTTGTTGACTTCAATTCATAGTGAGAAAGTGTTCTGTTGGAATCAAAGCTCTGACCAAGATCCCCTGCAAACGATGCCGCATCAGTTAGTAACAAATATGTTGGCCTATAGGAACACAAGACATTGCAAATTTTCTAAACTTCTGAGTAATATTCAACTTATCCATGTTGTAAATATTGAATAGGTGCTAGAAGTATTAAATAACTATGAGTTGAAAGATGAATTTAATTCATATACATTGTCAATATTTTGCACTATCATTCAAATGTTATTATTAGATCATTAAAAGCGTTTGACATTAATCAAAATTACTTCAAAAATCACTTATTTTGATTTGTTGACACTTAAAAACGGTTTACAAAGCAGCATATATAAAATGATAGAAGGAGATTTAAACCATCGAATTCAAATAGGGTGAATGAAATGGAAGAAGACCTCATGAATTTTATGTGACACACAAGTATATCTCAGGTTGAAGGAAAAACATTATAAGACAAACTGTTGGGTGGATAAGAATCAAAATGAGAATTAAGATAGTCTAATAGAGATGTGAAAGTTGTGTAGGATGTAGACGAAATAAGATTAAAAATGACAATATTAAAAGGGGGTGACGGAGTAGCCTTCTAATAGGAAAGATTTGAAAATTAGATAGTTTGCGAATGTAGAGAGAAGACATGTAAATTCTAATGTAAAGAGAATAGATCAGATAAAAACAAGTCAAATAACTTGGGGGTAGAGGAAGACTTAAAAAACCTATAAAAAAATCTACTAAGAAATATTAAGAAAGATCACAAATTTAAAAGACAACTAATAAATATAAATCCGCGACAAAATGTTATCAAAAGGTGTTGATATTCATACTGTTCTCACCGTTTTTATGATAAAAAAGAAATTGTGGTTAATTCATATTGCGACAACTACAATCAGTATCGGTAAAAGTCTTAATGCCACTGATAGTTAAGACTTCATTACTAATGGTAAAGATCACATTGAGTTTAATAGAATAAATTTTACCTATGAGACCAAATGTGTATGGAACATCAGGACCAATTTCCGGAGGAGTTGTAAACCAAAACTTCCTTGTTGTGTTTTCAAGTCCAACCTCATAGTAATATTTTGTATCATACTGTCCAAAAACAATCACAAACATCAACCATTGTTAAAACAACAACACTCATGAAATGGAAGCAATAAAATATAGAACTACCTTCAAATTCTTTATAGTTGCATGATGAATAAAACCAGATGTGTAATTGAAGTATCTATAAGTTACAACTTTCCCTTCAGCTAACTTCTTATACTTGCAATTCGCACTCCAGTATCGCACTGCATTCGACCCCGGTTCATCCTCGGTCACCCAAGACACGATCACTGCTTTCCCCACATGATCACCTTGTGTTATATGAACCTTCATTCAAACCAATCATAGAATAAAACATTGAGACTAAAACTATGGAAAAGGCACAAAAAACCTTTGAAATCACACATCAAAATTGGAAGCAAAGGAAGAAAAGTACACCTGCTGTGGAGCATTATAACCGGAAGGAACACGAAAAACATCGCTATCAAGTGGCATATCAACGGTCTTCTCAACCTTTCTAACAAAAGTACTAGTTGTGCCTCCATTACACAGAAACAACAAATTCAAAACTAAACCTACTGGTAATATAAAATTAGGAAATGATAATCCTTGAAAATGATCCATTTCTTTGTCACAATTTGTTGCAATCTCGAGTGTTTATTATTTATACATAGTAATATGATTTCAGCAATGAATGAAATTGGCATATAATGTGGAATATTCAGATCCGAGGAGAAACATTGTCCATCGTTCTCTTAGAACACAAAGTTTAAGACACATTTGTCGCTTTTATTAACCATTCCTTGTTTTGTCCTTTACCTTTTACTCCTTTTTTTCCAAATGAATTAACATGATTTGTGGCTCAATGATAATACATATGGCTCCAAATTAGAAGGTTGCGTGTTCAATTTCTCGGTTGGGTTCAAAATTAAGTTTTCTTTTCACAAGCACCTTTAAAACACACTAAAGCGCCAATAGCATTGACGCCTCCTCATGAGGCCCAATGCATGTGTGTCAATGCTACCGCGTCTCCTCTTATTGGTATGGGGTGCGTCAATTCATTTGACGCATCTCTACCAAATTTGGTTATTTTTGTATTTTTTTTGAAAAATTGATTATTTTAGAAATTTTTTTGAAAAATTTGGTTATTTTAAAAAAATAAATATCCAATATTTTTCATAGAATATATATATATATATATATATATATATATATATATATATATATATATATATATATATATATATATATATATATATATATATATATATATATATATATATATATATATATATATATGGGTAATGCTAACTTGTGCCTTTGGGGCACATGTTAAGAAACCCACAAATAAAAAATTTATTTTGGAAAAATAAATAAAATTATTAATGATAAGTTTCTAATAAATTCAATACATATTTTTCAAGAATTTGTTTCTATATTTATCTCTTAACTTGTGCCCTTGGGGTACAAGTTAGCATTACTCTCTCTCTCTCTCTCTCTCTCTCTCTCTCTCTCTCTCTCTCTCTCTCTCTCTCTCTCTCTCTCTCTCTCTCTCTCTCTCTCTCTCTCTATCTATCTATATATATATATATATATATATATATCATATTATAGGTCTAATTGCATTTTTGAATGACTATCTATTCTATGTTATATTATTTGCATTTGCTTTAAAATATTCTTATAGTTGGTATGTGTAAAATCTCAATTTTGACTCCTAAGATCCATCATGTCATCTCATAGTTTTGCATTGACATTGAGGTCACACATTGATATTCTCCTCACCTATCATTCATTGGATTTGCATTGGGAGAGATCGCTAAGCATATTTGATTGTATCATATTTTATTTTATTTGTTTACTAACCAAAATACAAAAATATGTCTTGTATAGCTTTGTTTCTTTTGTAGATAGTGTGTGTGTCCATCTGTGCCTCACCAAGCTCACAACTAGGGTTTGAAACCCTCAATGCAAGAGATCAAGCAAGCAAAGGTCTACATTGGTTCTAAACATCATATATGGATCCCCATGTTCTTTATTTGTCATTTTGATCAAGAGTTCATCAAGACTTTGAAGCTTGTTTTTCAAGGAAGCCCTAATTCATATGGGTATCTTGTGTGCCTTCCTCAACAAGTTTCTTCAAAAATTGGTCAAAGATATCAAGGGATACTTTATTTTACATCATCGTAAGAATATATGATCTTTCATGAGTCCCAAAGATCAAAGGAACTTCAAGTGTGCAAGTTAATTCAAGGAAGTTGACCAGAAAAGTCAACTAGTTAAATCTAAGGTTTCCTAGACCCTATCTCCTACAATATTTGTCATATGAAAATTATTTCAAGAACAAAGTTACTCTTAATGACATTCCAACCATATTTTATGTTGGACTCAAGAGCTAATTTTTCTTGAAAAATCATTTTTTATGGTGAAAGCTTATAGGTCATTTTGTTTGTGCCCTATATAGAAGGTCAACTTTCGAGAACCATAACTTCCTAAATTTTTATGATATCAAGATTATCCAAGTTTCATCATTAATTTCAAGATGTCTTCTTCGACCTTTATTCTTTGGGAAAGGTTAAATTCCGCTTGAAAAGTCATGTACCATGGGGAAACATTATAGGTCCATTTTGGTCCTCATCATTGAATAAGTAATTTTCCTCAACTTCTAGAATCCATAACTCCATCATTAAAACTCCAAATGGTGTCAAATTTATGATCAAATTAAATAGAATTTAAAGGGATACAACTTTTTACAAGGAACCAAGTTCATTTGTGAAATTCTGGTATCAGATATAAGATGTCGAAGGTAATGTCACGACACTAATATCTGGTAATAAACAATGGATAAACAAAACAGAATGGTAAAGCGAATACCACAAGCAATTTTTAACCCAGTTCGGTGCAACTCACCTACGTCTGGGGGCTACCAAGCCAGGAAGGAAATTCACTAAAATAGAATTAGTTCAAAGACTCTACGTACACTTCAACAAGTTACAGTCTTTATCACCTAATCTCTACCCGTGCAACTTCTACCTAAGCACTCTTAGATATGAGAACCCACTCACTTCCTTTACAATCACACACCAGTGATTTTAAACAACAATCCCTTCGAAAAGAAAATACTTTTCAATTACGCACTCTTGATTTTACTTCACAGTTTCAATCAAGAAGACACACTCTTGATCTTGCTTCACAGCTTTGATCAAGAAGACACACACTCTTGCTTAACAGCTTTAGAGTGACAAATTACAACCACAAATCGGTCCAATTCAATCATCAATGGATGACTTGAATGACCTACAAGTCTTACGACTAAACAGACACAAACCCTAGCTCTCTCTCTATATTTCGCTCAGTCTTGGTTGTGTGTTCAAACAGGTTTTCTAAGTCCCTTTTTATAGAAGCACCCAGCTGGGCTTGGACATCTTGAAAACCCTAAATCTATTTTCCAATCAAATCTTTTTATAACAGCTGTTTAGATCTCCTTGAAAAATAAGTAAATCTGGTTGTAATCCATGATTGAATGCGCCAGCTAGCCATATCTTCAATCATCCAAAGATTGCCATTAATTGTGCAATCACAAAACACCAGACATTCATACTGAATGTTTTGTGTACAGGATGTCATGACATCGGGTCTGACATCCTGGAAAAATCCTGCATAATCCAATAATTCCTTTTATAACTTCCAGCAGGTACAGCCATATCAGATGTCATGACATTGTGTGTGTCATCTGAAACAATCATGCATGAACATGTCTTTCACTTAAGCTCCAGCAGGTACATTCAATATCAGAAGCCTTGTCATTGTATGTGGCATTCTGAAAAAATCCTGCATGCACATGTTCTTGAACTCCAGCAAGTACATAGGATATCTTATGTTAAGACATCACACATGACATCTTGTGAACACTCTTTGTTTTACCAAAATTGCTGCCAACACTTAGAATCAACAAACTCCCCCTTTGGCAAATTTTGGCTAAAACATATATCTGCCCTTTTTGTTCACAAGGTAAACTATCAGTAGTTAAACAACATAACAGAAGTTTAATCAGTAGTAGAAGCAAAACAATTACTAGCTATGGCTACTAGTAATACACACATACACAAGGGTACTTCTCCTCCCCCTAAATCTGTGCAACAAACAACAGAATTACTAGTTATGGATGCAACTAGTAAGACACACAAATGCACAATGCACAAGGGTACTTCTTCTCCCCCTAAATCTGTGCATACAACAACCATAACAGCTACTGTAACTCCAGCACCTGTACCAGCCAGAATGTCATTCTGACATCTGCTTCAACATCAGCACCTGTACACCATATCAGACATCCCCTTTGACATCTGTAAACAGAATACCATTCTGTTTTAACACCTGTGCACTTCTTTCAATAATAGTTGTCCTTTTGTCCAGCCACATACAACTTCCACATCAGCACTTCTCCCCCTTTTTAGTCAAAATTGACCAAAGGTGACCAATTAGACAAAATAAATGTCTATTAGCCTAGCAGAGAATGTTAGATCAGATGTTATAACATTAAGCATGTTAAAACAAAATATTCAGGAAGTACACACCATCATTATACACAGCTGAAAGCTGAGATAATGAACAAATTCAAGGAACTCATTAAGAGCCCTAAATATTACATAACAGACATCAATAAGGACTGCCACAAAATACAGAATCAAAAAAAAATCAAGACAACAACCTTCCAAACAGCAGCCCAGCTTCCACCACACCTCCCAGTCTTCAATTCAAGCAGGAACCATTAATCAGAAGAAGAAGTATCACCTTCACCTTCATCTTTAGCTTCAGAACACTCAGAGCTTCCAGAGCTGCCACTAGATTGTGCTTTTTCATCCTTACCAGTCTTCTCTAACTCCTCTTTTTCCAGCCTACAAATAAGAGCTTCCAAAGCTTCTTTTCTTGCCTTGGCCACCTTCATACCCCTCTCCAATTCCTTGCAGGTATCTTTCAATTGATCAATTAGGCTTCCTTGAGATGCAGGCTCTCTTCTGTCAGATGTCATAACAACATCATTTATATGACTTCCCTCAAACAGCTTATAATGAATGGATAGAGGGGTTTTTCTTCTGCTTGGCATGTCATTTGTATTGAGTATGCCTGGTTGTTGGCTCAAGATAATGCCACACATAAGGGAAGGGAAAGCAATAGGTAACTTCACAGCATTTGTAGAAGCATGTCTGATGGTTTGATCAAATATAAATTTGCCAAAATCATAGTTTATCTTGGTTCCAATAGCATGAATGATTCTTCCAAGGACAATGGAGATGGTAGAGACATGATTAGTAGGTACCCAATTTGCTGAACCAATCTTGTGCAGAATGGCATATTTAACTGTGAGCTTACTAGCTGATAGGTGTTTCCTACTAGGCCATTCCTTAACTTGGCCAGTTGTAATAATTCTACAGACCTCATTGTCTGTGGTCTCTAGATCTACTTCTTCATCAATTCCTCTCCCTAGGAACTTGTTGATAATGGTAGGTGAAAGTTTCACACACTTACCCCTTACAAAAACTTGCAGACCTCCCTGTTGTTTTTTTCATAAATCTCCTCAGGGATGTTCACAATGAATTCTTTGACCAAGCCCTCATAGCACTGGGGCATAGCAGTCACAGTTTTCATAAGACCAGCAGCTTTAATTAACTCCATGACTTCCTTTACTTCACTTGCCTCTTTTCCCAATTCTCTTTCAACTGCTACCCTTCTTTGAGTCACAAACTTCCATTTGGCAACACCATCTTCTACGTGAAAAGAGATATTGTCAAGATGAACAGCAACCACTTTGTTTAGAGACTTCTTTACAGACTTCCTTTTAACAAGGGGGATGTCTGAGACATCGTATTCGACATCCTCATCAAATTCAGAACTCTCACTTTCTTTCTTCTTCCTGACCTCTACTTTACTCCAAGATTTGGAGGGACCTATACCAGCAACCCTTTTCTCTTTCCTACCTGTCCTTATCTCAGCCATACTCTTCCTTTTTCTCAGTCTATTAGCTACACTTGTTTTCACAAGATTGACCAACGTGTCATCTTCTTCCTCAGACCTTTCTTCCTCAATGTCCTGAGCAGTATCAGGGGACATACTAGATAAGTTTTTTCCAAGAGAACATAGTCCCTCAGCAGCTACTTCCTTTTCTGTTTTAGATGAGTCATCATCTTTCTCAGCTTGGGTTTCCACCTCAGGAGAGGGGTCCCTTCTGGACAGAGGGGTAAAAATGTCCTTGACTCCATGCTCTTCGTTCAGTATCCTAGTAACTAGGTTTCTTATGATACGATCAGTAGAGTGCATGCCTCTTTATCAGGAGATTTTTCAGGAATGTTACCTTGCTTAGCTCCGGCCATGGAAGGGGAGCCTGGAACGTCACCTGGTATCATACGCAGAGGAGTTACGTCCATCAAATCTTCATCTAAAAATTCCATGGAGGAAGTTCTAGTATGAAAGGGTTTTGAGCTAGATGTTGATGGATGTTGAGACATGTTGTTGAACTTTTGAGAAAACTTTCTTTGCCCTAGCAGAGGTTCTCTGAGTAGTTTGATGAAGATGGAAAGAATTGTGTTCAGGCAGAGCGTGCAAATGAAATAGATACTATTTCCAATACTAGGAGATGATTCATTATTAATGTGGCTTTTTCTTTTTATTGGGCATGCAATATTTTTGTTACCTTTTCCACTCCACATTAATTGCCATATTTTCTCAAGAAACCAAGCCCCTAATTTTCCCTTTTCATATTTCAGTTGGACATCATACAAATCCCTTGCAGGCCTGTTGGTTAGTTGCATTTCATGTTGTAGAACTATGAGTTTGTTTTCCATATATTTTCTACATGAGTGATGAAAGCAAATAATGTACTTGGTCCAGCTGTGTTGAATATGGTCTTTGGACATAGGTGTACCATACAGGTTATCATAATACAATGTCATAGCATCGAGTGTGACATTGTATATAATTATCAATAATTGCATCCAACCTGGTTGAGCATTGTTGCTTTCATCTGATACCTTTTCTATCTCAATTTTCTTTGCACGCATAGTCCCTTGTGTCCCAGTTCTAGCAAAGCTTTCACTACCTTCAGACTTCATACCACCAGTCACATGTTCAGGTGTTTGGGCCATCATGACCTTCTCTTCCTTGAGGTTAGGTCTTAGCTTTTGGTGTAACATCCTTGTCTGACATTTTTCCTTTCCCTTGTAGGTTCTTCTCGCAACTGTACTCATCTTAGAGGGGTCATCCATTTGAGAGCTCCACATGTAGTAGTTGTTTTTGGTCCTGATTCCTTTCATAGTCATTTCACTGTTTTTGTTAACAAT
This sequence comes from Lathyrus oleraceus, assembly GCF_024323335.1. Classification (NCBI taxonomy): domain Eukaryota; kingdom Viridiplantae; phylum Streptophyta; class Magnoliopsida; order Fabales; family Fabaceae; genus Lathyrus; species Lathyrus oleraceus. Next base: position 352,495,487 of record NC_066585.1, on the reverse strand, counting down.
CAGACATTCAGTTTTAGTGAAGATGATATTCATACCTTGATCCCCTAGCTGACTGATGCTTATCAGATTTGAAGTCAAGCCCTTGACCAGTAGAATATTGTCAAGTTTAGGAGCTCCAGGACACTCAAGCTTGCCTATCCCCTTTATTTCACCTTTTGCTCCATCACCAAAGGTTATATAGCTTAGGTCATGAGGGTGAAGATCAGTTATCAAGTCTGAGTTTCCAGTCATGTGTCTAGAACATCCACTATCAAAATACCACTCTTCTTTGTGAGCTATTAGACTTGTAACATTAGTCTTAGGAACCCATTGCTTCTTGTTGATAGGCCTGTGCTGTTTGGGTCTGGGTTAATAGTGAGTCTGTTGATGAACAGGGGTAGGGTAACCATACAGCTTATAGCAGAAGGGCCTTGAGTGTCCAAATTTCCCACAGTAATGACATATCCATCTTTGGTGCATTTAGGTTTAGCTTGAGGTTTGCAACCAGTGTAACTACTTTTAGCCTTAGATTTATGGTACCCTAATCCAGATTTGGCTCCTGTGATTAGTCCAGTTTGGAGAATCTTATCTAAGGAGTCAGATCCATTGTTGAGCATCCTTACATACTTGGTTGTCTCTTCTAGTTTTGAGTTTAAGAGCATGACTTCAGTTTTTAGCTTGACTATGGTTTCCACCTGTTCTGCCTTTTCATTCTCCAGTTGTACTATCTTCTGGCTCTCAACTTGTTGACTTTCACCTAGCTTTTGTCCTTCAGACCCACAGCTTCTGTTTTTAATTTGGAGATGGTTTCCAAGTATTTTACCTTCTCATTTTCAAGTTGAGTTATTTCTTTCTTCTGGTTTAAAACCTGCTTGCTTAGCTCTACACTTTTATGACACAACTCTCTGTAGGTAGAGGCCAATTCCTCAAAGGTAACTTCACCATCACTTGAGTCTTCATCAGATCCCCATCTTCCTGTCAAAGCAATCCCAAGATTTGCAGCCTCCTCTGTATCACTTTCATCTGACCAGGTGGCAGCCAGACTCATCTTCTGCTTCTTGAGGTAGGTTCCACATTCTGTTCTAATGTGTCCATACCCATCACATTCATAGCACTTTACTTCTTTTCCTTCTTTGGGCTTCTCCTCTGGCCTTACTCTTCTTCCATTGCTGATGTCAGATGATATGTTCTTGACATTTGTCTTGGATCTTACATCCATTTTCTTTAACAATCTGTTAAACTGTCTCCCTAGCATTACAACTTCATTGGCCCATTCTTTATCCATATCTTGATTGTTTTCCTCTTCTGTGTTGGATATGAAGGCAATGCTCTTGGTTTTCTTTTCAGTTCCATCATTCAATCCCATCTCAAAGGTTTGGAGGGATCCAATTAGCTCATCTACCCTCATGTTGGAGATGTCTTGAGACTCTTCTATGGCAGTCACCTTCATTGCAAATCTCTTAGGGAGTGACCTAAGTATTTTTCTTACCAGTTTTTCATCTGTCATCTTCTCTCCCAGGGCTCCTGAAGCATTAGCAATCTTAAGGATACTCATGTGAAATTCATGAATGTTTTCATCTTCTTTCACCCTTAAGTTTTCAAACTTGGAGGTGAGCAGCTGAAGTCTAGACATCTTTACCCTAGAGGTGCCTTCATGAGTGGTCTTGAGAATGTCCCAAGCATCTTTGGCCACTTCACAGTTATTTACCAGCCTGAAAATATTCTTGTCTACCCCATTGAATATTGCATTCAAGGCTTTAGAGTTTCCAAGAGCAAGATCATCCTCCTCCTTGGACCATTGTTCTTCAGGCTTCTTCTCAGAGGTGGCTTCTCCTTCCTTAGTAATGACAGGATGCACCCATCCTGTTAGCACAGCTTTCCAAGCCTTGTTATCAAGGGATTTTAGAAACGCTACCATTCGAGGTTTCCAATAGTCATAGTTAGAACCATCCAAAATTGGTGGCCTATGAACAGGTCCTCCATCTCTCTCCATTGTACCAGAAAGTATTGCCCCTAGATCTCACCCAGAACCAGAGCAGGATGCCTGCTCTGATACCAATTGAAATTCTGGTATCAGATATAAGATGTTGAAGGTAAAGTTATGACACTAATATCTGGTAATAAACAATGGATAAACAAAACAGAATGGTAAAGCGAATAACACAAGCAATTGTTAACCCAGTTCAATGCAACTCACCTACGTCTGGGTGCTACCAAGCCAGGAAGGAAATTCACTAAAATAGAATTAGTTCAAAGACTCTACGTACACTTCAACAAGTTACAGTCTTTATCACCTAATCTCTACCCGTGTAACTTCTACCTAAGCACTCTTAGATATGAGAACCCACTCACTTCCTTTACAATCACACACCAGTGATTTTAAACAACAATCCCTTGCGAAAAGAAAATACTTTTCAATTACGCACTCTTGATTTTACTTCACAGTTTCAATCAAGAAGACACACTCTTGATCTTGCTTCACAGCTTTGATCAAGAAGACACACACACTTGCTTAACAGCTTTAGAGTGACAAATTACAACCACAAATCGGTCCAATTCAATCATCAATGGATGACTTGAATGACCTACAAGTCTTACGACTAAACAGACACAAACCCTAGCTCTCTCTCTATATTTCGCTCAGTCTTGGTTGTGTGTTCAAACAGGTTTTCTAAGTCCCTTTTTATAGAAGCACCCAGTTGGGCCTGGACATCTTGAAAACCCTAAATCTATTTTCCAATCAAATCTTTTTATAACAGCTGTTTAGATCTCCTTGGAAAATAAGTAAATCTGGTTCTAATCCATGATTGAATGCGCCAGCTAGCCATATCTTCAATCATCCAAAGATTGCCATTAATTATGAAATCACAAAACACCAGACATTCATACTGAAAGTTCTGTGTACAGGATGTCATGACATCAGGTCTGACATCCTGGAAAAATCCTGCATAATCCAATAATTCCTCTTATAACTTCCAGCAGGTACATCCATATCAGATGTCATGACATTGTGTATGTCATCTGAAACAATCCTGCATGAACATGTCTTTCACTTAATCTCCAACAGGTACATTCAATATCAGAAGCCTTGTCATTGTATGTGGCATTCTGAAACAATCCTGCATGCACATGTTCTTGAACTCCAGCAGGTACATAGGATATCTTATGTTAAGACATCACACATGACATCTTGTGAACACTCTTTGTTTTACCAAAATTGCTGCCAACACTTAGAATTAACAATTTGAAGCTCACATCAAAAGTTATTCAAGGTGGAAAGATGGGTCATTTGACCTATAACTTAGAAAAATTTCTAAGTTTGTTTGATACCTCCATTTTCAAGGCCAGAATTCTCCATTTTCCAAGCTTCAAATTGAAAAAGTCCCAACATCAAAGTTGTTCCTTATGATGATAGCTGTTTAAATAGTCCAAGATCACATCATTTCAATGAGAATTGAAGGAATTACGCATGAGTTCTTTCCATGTCTTAATTTGGAAAGTATGGAACTTCAATTGTTGTACAACTTTCCATGGCTTCATATGATGACTTCAGCAACTCATTGGCACGAATTGGAGTGGACTTCAATAATTGTTTGGGCTTGAGCATGAACCCATGCACCCATGCACCAATTTTACTCAATTTATTTGGAAAGGTGTGAAAATCATTTCATTGGCCTATAAATTGAAGTGCTTTAGCTCAGAATGAAAGAGGGACCTTGCCCCAGCTTTGCTAGCAAACTCCATAACCTCAGAACATAGAATTCCTTGAATATTTCTCTTGAAATCGAGCTTTTGTTCAACTCAAGATTGTGAACAAAAACTCCAAGGATTCAATCCCTTTTTCATTCCATTGGACTTCTGCAAGCAAGAGGAGAAGAAATCAAGAAGAATTACATCAAGATCAAAGCTCAGAAGTTGCTCCCCGAAGGTGATTTTTCTCAAACTTCATCTCTTTGATTCTCCCTCAATTCTCTAGATCTGGACTGAATTTTGTGATGGCTAAAGTCCTACCAATATAGGCAATGTTCCTGAGTTGTTTTGGAGTTGAATCGAAGCAACTCAGGTTGAACACCTTGAATTTCATCTCCACTTTTCTGATTATAGAGTGAGAGATGGAACAAATGGAGGTGATATTCGTGATCCTTGTAAATTTCTCTTCAAAATGATGTATGATCCATGAATTTTTGTGCAACTTTGGTTTGGATTGTCTGGTGACCCTCACCGGAGAATATGACCGGAGCTAGGGCTCCGGTGGTGGCGTGACTTGTCCCTCACCCTTAGTGAAGGAGAATGGCGATCGAAAACGCAGCGGAATTTAAAATTTCTCCTTTAATGATCCTTACGAATGGGCATGATCAGTGATAGAATCGTTACCTCTTGTGGCGATCACGAACGTTGAACGATGACAACTCCTCTACTCAGTCCACACGAACGGATTCCTTCAATCTCAGTGCTAGCTGCTACGAATGAAGGCTTTGAGTGAGAGAGAGAGAGAGAGAGAGAGAGAGAGAGAGAGAGAAACGAAATTGCAAGTGTAACAATGCTTCTAGACAAGGGTTCTATTTATAGAACCACTTGTGTGGGCTACAAGCTAAAAAGCCCACTCAAGTGTATATGGCCCATATCTTATAATATGCCAAAATCACTTAAGCGTGTGGTACCTTACCATATTTCGTATTCTACTTAAGTACACCGTACCTTACGATGTTCTATAATTCACTTAAGGGCACCGTACATTACGGTATTCCTTAATTACTCTATCTCTCATCAATCCGTCCTTTGTGTGAGACCCTATAGGTTTTTGCGGCATTGGCAATTATATTAAATCACGTATTTAACATAATAAACAGTGAGCGGTATCTAGCAACACATCACTGCTACCCAAGACACGAAAATGTCATGTGATCTGACAAATCCTTTTGTGATAATAATTATGTGTATAATTACCCTTTTGCCCTTATGTCTATATCGAACACAAGGCATAGACCGTGTCATCCTTGTCCAGTTCAATATTGGGCCCATAGACATTTATCCTGTTACGCAGGATGGGAAAATTCCATCTAGGTCACTCATGTCCCTTAGCATACTTCGTGGAGTACCCATCAACTGTCTTTATGGTCATCCAATTACGGACAATGTTTGATCAGCAATAAGGCACTCGACTATACACCTAGGGTCCATAGTGGTTTCAGGTCGAAGGGTGGTATACACCATTATCACCATGAGAATAACTTATGACACTTTGCATAACATTCTATATAGTATTCTCATAGCGGGTCAATCCAGTATAAATATTACTCTTAATATTCATACCTATGTTTAAGACTTGATAACTCTTTATCCATGATCCATGAGATGTGATCATCAGTCTCTAAACATAATAGTCTTCATGCTTTAATGTTATCCCACTTCACAATAAAGCTTGACTACGGATACTTTAAGAATAGTGTCCTTATGTCTAATGTGATCTCATGATTAAGTCATACTTGATACATTAAACGGACTAGCTATTCTAGGGACTTTATTAAACAAACATAATAAAGAAAAATCCTTTTATTATTAATAAATAATTCGATACAAGTACCAAAAGTATTGGCCTCTAGGGCTTACACCAACACTTAGATCTTCATTCCACGTTCTAATCTGGTCCATTGCTTTTGATTACCATTTATGTGATGCGTTGACTGAGACACATGGTGGAACGTGTGCTTGTGTCCATCAGATCTGCCACCTCAATTAATGAGGGAGATCTGATGGCCCTCATTTTTCCATTTTTATTTTATTTTACAAAATGATTTTTAAAGAGCTTTTTTTTCCAAAATTCATTATAATTCATTTTTGATCCAAAAATTATGGGATCAACACCAAAAGTTCACAAATATTATCCTCTTACCATTTTTGATTTAAAATTAGTTTTGGATTAAGTTTGATATTCTTGGTGAATTTTATGATTTTTAACTTGTTTTAATTAGTTTTTAATTACTTCTGACTTTTGAAAAATGCCCAAAAAATTAGTCAATGGTCCTTTGACCTTGTTTAATCTATGATAAATCCCTTGGCCATTTCTTGGATGTTTTGAAGGGGTTTTAGGTTTTTGATCTTTAAAAAGTTATTTTCTTCATTTTTAAAATGTGTTAAAAATAGTTTAATTGACTTAATGCCTTGTTGAACTTTTGTATTGACTTTGTGTTGACCTTACTTTTGTTTGGCCTTGGTCTTGGTTGAATTGGACCTTGACTTGGTCAATACCTTTGGATTTAGGGGGTTGATGAAGGTTAAACTTCATCCCTTAAGATGAATGAATATTGATCAAGTGAGATTCATCCCTTGACCAATTTGGGAGCTCTTTCATTTCATCTCTCTATATTCATCTTATTTCTTCCCTAATCCTCTCTTGGCCAATGATTTCTCATGGATCATTAGCTAGTTGATTCATCAATGACCTTGTGTCAGATGAATCAACATAAGCTTGATTGAGATAGGCCCATCCCCTATTATTTTTGTGTGTGGTATACTTTAGGAGCTTGGTCTTGAATACCTTGTCTCTAGCATGCATTAACACCAATATTATCATTGACCTGCCTCAGATGCTTGTGACTTCTACATAAGTCCAACTACGATTGCTTAACATAGCGCTAAATTTGTCCCAAAGGCAATGACATTTTTGTAAGTGAGATTGTAAGTCTCCAATTCCTCATGGTATTTTGTGAAGATCTTGCTCATTTTCCATTTGTGAGAGCTAGTGGCATACTTGTTGATTTTATCCAAGTTGGAGCCCTTCTCATAAACTATGTATAGGTTCATATTTTTATACTTGTGAGTGGATAGTTGAGTGTTCTCCAAAAAGTGACTAAAACATCTTTTCTTTTTTCACTAACATTTACTAACATCTTATTAACTTAACTATACTTTGGTGTCATTTACTTCATGATTTTATTCCTTGTTATTTACTTTATGCTTTTATTTTAGTATCTCATATCATATTTTCTCTTTGCCCACTTGGTCCTATGTTTATACTTTAGTTATTTTCATTTTGCTCACTTGAGCAATTATATTTTGTGCTTGTGTATATTTGTGCTTGTGATTGTATTTTGTTTGTCGTCTTAGGACCTTAAAACACTTAATAAAAACAAAAACTCTAAAAAACACATTGGTGGACTGTTGGATCTCTGTATGTGACTTGATTTAGACCTATGGACTTAGAGTAGGCAACATTCCTGAGTTGTGAAAGAAACTTGGCCAATGCCATTAACTTGATACCAAAACTTGGCTAATGCCATTCAAATTATACAAGCTTGAGAGACTCCTTTGGATTTATCTGATACATTCTATCTCTTTGTCTAAGTTGTTGTTTTGATCTTATTGTTATTATTTGATGTTTTATCTTTTAGTATGTTTCAAGGGTTTCTTCATCTGATACACATAAAAGACATTGAAGATAGCTTGCTTTGGAGTGCTAGCTTGGATGTTTGGTTATCTTTATTTGATACCATTGGGTTTTTTATTAGTTGCTTGGATGATTATGACTTTGTTGTTTGCTTGACAATCCAAAGGAAATGGGTTTCTATTTGACACTTTTGTCTTGTGGATTCTTCCCATGGGTTAGATCTTTTTAACTCTAAACTTTTAATCTTGTCTAGGATAATCCCTTTATCTCCCCCTTCTTCTTTAATTTCAAAATCTCCCTCTCATTTTCAAAACTTCTTTGTTTGTTGTTTTTCAACTTAGACTTGTTTTAATGAGTAGAAACCTTGACCTTATGTCATTGATTTTCAAACTATTTTCTTAATCAAACTTGTAAAAAGACTTAATCATGTTGACTTTATTTTCAAAAAGACCAAAAAGAACTAACAACCTCATATAATCATTTTGGCGACTTGGTTCTTTTTTTCTTTTTAAGTATCGAATAATGTAGGTTTCACCTACGCGAGGTGCATGTTCTATATTAGTAAGGTGCGATGGCATAATTGTAATATCCAATTGTTAAAACAATGGTCAAACTTAACTAAACAAATTATAATAAGATTATATATGTTTAGAAGCAAGAGTTGGAAATGATCCATGTGATGGATTGGAATAAGGAGTTATTCACCCAACTAAAATATTCGAGAGTTGTATTAGACACAATTGGAAGGAGTTCCTACCTAAATAACCTAGTTTTGTGTAATCCGCCTACGCGGACTTAAAACAAAGTGAAATATGGATCTCGACCCACTAGAAAATCTTCCAACGGGATTTTCCGAATCAAATGGTGAGGGTCATTTATTTTGAGTAAAATAGTGGGAGCATATTTAATTAAAGGCCTAATTAAATATGTTATTGATACTTATATTTTCATTATTTTCATGTAGATTACCATGACAACAAACACCTCTAACAACATTTTGCGATCAATCCTTGACAAGGAAAAATTGTCTGGGACAAATTTTCTGGATTGGCACCGAAATCTGAGGATTGTCCTCAAACATGATAGAAAGCTGTATGTCTTGGAGAAACCTGTTCCTGAAGAGGAACCTCCTAGTTCTGCACCTAAGGCAGAAAGAGATGCTTATAAGAAGCACGTTGATGATGCCAATGAAACTGCTTGTCTCATGCTAGCTACCATGAACTCAGAGTTGGAAAAGCAACATGAGAACATGGCAGCGTTCGATATGATCGAACACCTGAAGATGCTCTAACAAGAGCAAGCAAGGCATGAAAGGTTTGAAGTTTCAAAAGCCCTTTTTCAAGGCAAGTTAGATGAGGGAGCCCCTGTAGGTCCCCATGTGCTCAAGATGATTGGGTATGTGGAAAACCTTGAGAGGTTGGGTTTTCCCCTCGGAAAGGAACTTGCGACTGATTTGATCTTGCAATCATTGCCAGATAGGTTCAGTCAATTTGTCCTAAATTTCAATATGAATGATATGGACAAATCTCTTCCTGAACTGCTAGCCATGTTAAGAATTACTGAGCAGAATCTGAAGTTAAAAGGGAAGTCCATTCTGATGATCGGAAATGGAAAGAGACAGAACAAAAGGCCCACTAAGCAGGGTGATAAAGGGAAAGGCAAGGAAGTTGCCAAACCCAAACCCACTGTTGCTGCTTTGAAGCCTAGTGGAGGCATAGCAAAAGAAGGCACCTGCTTCCATTGCGGTAAGACCGGACACTGGAAGAGAAACTGCCCAAAGTACCTGGAAGATAAGAAGAATGGAGTAGAGACTTCAACTTCAGGTATTTTTGTTATTGAAGTTAATTTATCTACTTCTGCATCATAGATATTAGATATTGGATGCGGTTCTCACATTTATACCAATGTGCAGGGACTAAAAAGGAGTAGAGATTTGGCAAAAGGTGAAGTTGACCTACGAGTTGGCAATGGAGCAAAGGTTGCTGCTTTATCCGTAGGAACTTATGTATTGACTTTACCTAGTGGTTTAATAATTCAGTTAGAGAACTGTTATTATGTACCTGCAATTAGCAGGAATATTATTTCCGTTTCTTGTTTGGACAAGTTTGGTTTTTCATTTATAATAAAGAACAATTGTTGCTCAATTTATTTGAATGATATATTCTATGCTACTGCACAAATGAACAATGGACTATATGTCCTTGATCTTGAAATGCCTATTTATAACATTAATACTAAAAGGATGAAACCTAATGACTTAAATCCAACTTACCTTTGGCATTGTCGATTAGGCCACATAAATGAGAAACACATTTCCAAACTCCATAAAGATGGACTCTTGGACTCTTTTGATTATGAATCATATGAGACATGAAGATCTTGTTTAATTGGAAAGATGACAAAGTCTCCATTCACAGGAAAAGGTGAAAGAGCTAATGATCTTTTGGCCCTCATACATACTGATGTATGTGGACCACTGAACATACCAGCCAGAGGAGGTTTTCAGTACTTCATCACATTTACTGATGATTTCAGTAGATATGGGTATGTGTATTTAATGAAACACAAATCAGAGTCCTTTGAAAAGTTAAAGGAATTCAAGAATGAAGTACAAAACCAACTAGGAAAGAATATTAAAACTCTTCGATCAGATCAAGGTGGTGAGTATTTAAGCCTTGAGTTTGATGACCATCTGAAAGAGTGTGGGATCCTATCCCAACTTACTCCTCCTGGAACACCCCAATGGAATGGTGTATCTGAGAGAAGAAATCAAACCCTGTTAGACATGGTCTGATCCATGATTAGTCAAGTCGATCTTCCAAACTCCTTTTGGGGACATGCACTATTGACAGCAGCTTACACACTTAACCGTGTTCCATCCAAAAAGGTTGAGAAGACACCATATGAGATATGGAGTGGTAAGAAACCACATATGTCTTACATGAAGATTTGAGGTTGCGAAGTTTATGTGAAATGAAAATTTTCAACTAAGCTTGAGCCCAAATCTGACAAATGCTTATTTGTGGGGTATCCTAAAGAAACAAAAGGGTATTACTTCTACAATCCTTCTGAGGGCAAAGTGTTTGTCGCTCGAATTGGAGTTTTCCTAGAAAAGGATTTTATTTCCAAAGGAATCAGTGGGAGGAAAGTAGAGCTTGAAGAAATTCAAGAATCACAAAGTATCGACACACCTATGGAGGAATTAGAACAGGAAACACAAGTAGTTGTGGAAGAGCAACCTGCTCAAGTAGAACAAGACCAGCGTAGGTCAAGCAGGATACGTCACTAACCTGAGAGATATGGATATCTCATAACTGATCAAGGTGATGTATTACTCATGGATCAAGATGAGCTTCTGACCTACCAAGAGGCCATCACTGGTCCCGAGTTTGAGAAGTGGCTAGAAGCCATGAAATCTGAAATGGATTCCATGTACACAAACCAAGTTTGGACCTTGGTAGAGCCTCCTGTAGGAGTTAACCCTATAGGATGCAAGTGGGTCTTCAAAAAGAAGACTGACATGGATGGTAAGGTACATACATATAAGGCAAGACTGGTTGCAAAAGGATATAAACAAATTCATGGGGTTGACTATGATGAAACCTTTTCACCAGTTGCAATGCTTAAATCTGTTCGAATTTTACTTGCTATCGCTGCATATTATGATTATGAAATATGGCAGATGGATGTCAAAACGTCTTTCCTTAATGAGAATCTTCTTGAAGATGTGTACATGACACAGCCTGAAGGATTTGACATACCAGAAGAAGCCCAAAATATATGTAAGTTGCAAAGATCAATCTATGGATTGAAGCAAGCTTCTAGAAGCTGGAATCTTCGTTTTGATGAAACGGTAAAACAATATGGATTCATCAAGAACGAAGATGAGCCTTGTGTCTACAAGAAGGTTAGTGGGAGCATGATCATTTTCCTGGTATTATATGTAGATGACGTATTAATCATTGGAAACGATGTCCCTACCCTGCAACAAGTAAAGTCTTGGTTGAGGAAATGCTTTTCTATGAAGAACCTAGGTGAAGCAGCCTATATATTAGGAATCAGAATCTATAGAGATAGATCACAAAAACTGCTTGGCCTAAGTCAGAGTACGTACATAGACAAAGTGTTGAGACGATTTAATATGAATGATTCCAAGAAAGGATTCATACCTATGCAACATGGCACGTGTCTATCAAAAACACAATCCCCTTCAACTAAGGAAGAAAGGGATCGCATGAATAAGATTCCATATGCATTTGCAATAGGATCTATCATGTATGCTATGTTATGTACTCGACCAGATGTCTCGTATGCTTTAAGTGCAACGAGTAGGTACCAATCTGATCCTGGTGATGCTCATTGGGTAGCTGTCAAGAATATCCTTAAGTATTTGAGAAGGACTAAGGACTTATTCTTGATATATGGAGGTCAGGAAGAGTTGGTTGTAATTGGATACACCGATGCTAGCTTCCAGACAGATAAGGATGACTTTAGATCTCAATCTGGTTACGTGTTTTGCTTAAACGGTGGCGCTGTAAGTTGGAAAAGTTCAAAGCAAGATACAGTTGCTGATTCTATAACCGAGGCCGAGTGTATATTGCTGCCTAAAGTGCAGCAAAGGAAGCTGTTTGGATCAAAAAGTTCATTAGTGAACTTGGCATAGTTCCTAGCATTGTGGATCCCATTGGTCTCTATTGTGATAACAATGGTGCTATCATACAAGCTAAGGAGCCTAGATCTCACCAACGATCCAAACACATACTTAGGCGTTATCACCTCATTTGAGAGATAATAGATAGAGGAGATGTAAAAATATGCAGAGTACCTACAATTGACAATATTGTTGACCCATTGACAAAGCCTCTTGCGCAGCAGAAGCATGATGGCCATACTAGATCTATGGGCATTAGGGGTATGCCTGATTGGCTCTAGTACTAGTGGGAGATTGTTGGTGTAAGAACTAGAGGCCAATACTTTTGGGTACTTGTATCGAATTATTTATTAATAATAAAAGGCTTTTTCTTTATTATGTTTGTTTAATAAAGTCCCTAGAATAGATAGTCCGTTTAATGTATCAAGTGTGACTTAATCATGAGATCACATTAAACATAAGGGCACTATTCTTAAAGTATCCGTAGTCGAGCTTTATTGTGAAGTGGGATAACATTAAAGTATTAAGACTATTATGTATATAAACTGATGATCACATCTCATGGATCATGGATAAGGAGTTATCAAGTCTTAAACATAGGTATGAATATTAAGAGTAATATTTATACTGGATTGACCTGCTATGAGAATACTATATAGAATGTTATGCAAAGTGTCATAAGTTATTCTCATGGTGATAATGGTGTATACCACCCTTCGACCTGAAACCACTATGGACCCTAGATGTAGAGTCGAGTGCCTTATTGCTGATCAAATATTGTCCGTAATTGGATGACCATAAAGACAGTTGATGGGTACTCCACGAAGCATGCTAAGGGACATGAGTGACCTAGATGGAATTTTCCCATCCTGCGTAACAGGATAAATGTCTATGGGCCCAATATTGAACTGGACAAGGATGACACGGTCTATGCCTTGTGTTCAATATAGACATAAGGGAAAAAGGGTAATTATACACATAAGTATTAGCACAGAAGGATTTGTCAGATCACATGACATTTTCGTGTCTTGGGTAGTAGTGATGTGTTGCTAGATACCGCTCACTGTTTATTATGTTAAATGCGTGATTTAATATAATTGCCAATGCCGCGAAAACCTACAGGGTCACACACAAAGGACGGATTGATGAGAGATAGAGTAACTAAGGAACATCGTAAGGTACAATGCACTTAAGTGAATTGTAGAACATCGTAAGGTACGGTGTGTTGGTGTAAGCCCTAGAGGCCAATACATTTTGGTACTTGTATCGAATAATAAAAGGCATTCTCTTTATTATGGTTGATTAATAAAGTCCCTGGAATAGATAGTCCGTTTAATGTATTAAGTGTGACTTAATCATGAGAACACATTAAACATAAGGGCACTATTCCTAAAGTATCCGTAGTCGAGCTTTAGTGTGAAATGGGATAACATTAAAGCATTAAGACTATTATGTTTGTAGACTGATGATCACATCTCATGGATCATGGATAAAGAGTTATCAAGTCTTAAACATAGGTATGAATATTAGGAGTAATATTTATACCGGATTGACCCGCTATGAGAATACTATATAGAAAGTTATGCAAGGTGTCATAAGTTATTCTCATGGTGATAATAGTGTATTCCACTCTTCGACCTGAAACCACTATGGATCCTAGATGTAGAGTCGAGTGCTTTATTGCTGATCCAACATTGTCCGTAACTGGATAACCATAAAGACAGTTGATGGATACTCCACAAAGCATGCTGAGGGACATGAGTGACCTAGATGGAATTTGCCCATCCTGCATAACAGGATAAATGTCTATGGGCCCAATATTGAACTGGACAAGGATGACACGGTCTATGCCTTGTGTTCAATATAGACATAAGGGCAAAAGGGTAATTATACACATAAGTATTATCACAGAAGGAATTGTCAGATCACATGACATTTTCGTGTCTTGGGTAGCAGTGATGTGTTGCTAGATACCGCTAACTGTTTATTATGTTAAATGCGTGATTTAATATAATTGCCAACGTCACGAAAACCTACAGGGTCACACACAAAGGACGGATTGATGAGAGATAGAGTAACTAAAGAATACCGTAAGGTACGGTGCCCTTAAGTGAGTTATAGAGCATCGTAAGGTACGATGTACTTGAGTAGAATACGAAATATGGTAAGGTACCATGAGCTTAAGTGATTTTGGGCATATTATAAGATATGGGCCAAAATACACTTAAGTGGGCTTTTAGCTTGAAGCCCACACAAGTGGTTCTATAAATAGAACCCTTGTGCAGAAGCAAAATTTTGCGGTTGCATTATTTTCGTTTTCTATCACTCTCTCCCTCTCACTCAAAGCCTTCATTCGTACCAGCTAGCACTGAGATTGAAGGAACCCGTTCGTGTGGACTGAGTAGAGACGTTGTCATCGTTCAACGTTCGTGATCGCTCCGTGGATCTGCATCAAAGGTTTTGATTGTCACAAGAGATTTGCACCAAAGCTTTCAACCGTCACAAGAGGTAAATATTCTATCACTGATCATGACCATTCGTAAGGATCTCTAAAGGAGAAAATTTTAATTTCCGCTGCGTTTTGGACCGCAATTCTCCTTCACGGTGTACTTAAGTAGAATACGAAATATGGTAAGGTACCACGCGCTTAAGTGATTTTGGCATATTATAAGATATGGGCCACATACACTTAAGTGGGCTTTTTAGCTTATAGCCCACACAAGTGGTTATATAAATAGAACCCTTGTGCAGAAGCATTACTGCAGTTGCAATTTCATTTCTCTCTCTCTCTCTCTCTCTCACTCAAAGCCTTCATCCGTAGCAGCTAGTAGTGAGATTGAAGGAATCCTTCCGTGTGGACTGAGTAGAGGCATTGTCATTGTTCAACGTTCATGATCACTCCGTAGATATGCATCAAAGGTTACAATCGCCACAAGAGGTAACGATTCTATCACTGATCATGCCCATTCGTAAGGATCACTAAAGGAGAAATTTTAAATTCCGCTGCGTTTTGGATCGCCCTTCTCCTTCATATTAGTGGTCACTGAATTCAACGTAAACCTTTCCTTATTGCCATTTTAAAAATTATAACATTCCATGGAGCTACGCCATTTATGTGCTACCATCCTTGAATAAAATATAAGTTTTGTCTATCAATCATTGTTAATTGTGTTCTTCTATGTTTTTCTTTGTTATGCAAAGTGTCATTTATTTGTTAATAATGAAGTTTTGAAACTTGAAAAGAATTTGAAATTTAGTGAAAAGAACAAAATTACTTTGATATATGTGAAAATCAAGAGAAAATCATTTGTTTTTCCGAAAGTCTCAAGATTGCATAAATACTCTTGGATCACCAACAAAAATCTCCATGGAACACAACTTATTAATCCTCTGGAAGGATGGCCCTTTGGTTATTTATAATTGTCAATCTTGATAGATTCTCCTCTGGATACGCCTATTACTTGTACGGGTTTGAGTTATTGGTGTTGAGGAATCAGAATCTCTATAATTAGTCCTTACAAACTCCTAGTCTGCCTATTGTCAGCATTGCATATCATGATCATTCATATATCATGCATAAAACAAAAATTAAATCATGCATGGTTCAAAATGTACTTTCTACTCATTTGTGTTGCCCCTTCGGTCTCGTCGTTGATTGTTATCCCTTGACCCAAAGATCATTTGTCGCTAGCACTCCATCCAAAGTCCAATCATCATTGTGATCATGTAAAGTCCAGTTGTCACTAGTGTTATCTCCAAACTGATATTCATTGGTTTGTCAAGTTCATTTGTCACTGATATCTTATAAGAAATCCAATTGTTATTTGGTACCCTTAAAATCTAGTTGTCACTAGTATCGCTTCAAGAGTTCAATTGTCATTGACATCTCCAAAATTCAGTTGTTACTGGCATTATCATCAAAAATCCGGTGGTTACTGGTATCTTTTAAAAATCCCATGGTCATTGGAGTTTATTTAGAGTCTAGTAGTAACTAGCACTTTGGTCTTAAAAAACAATTGTTGTTGGTTTTCTCTAAAAAGTCCAATTATAACTGGCACTCCGTTTGAAAATCCAATCGTAATTGGTACCTGAAGTTTGGTTGTTGCCAACATCATTTAAAGTTCAGTTGAAGTTATCACCAATCCGTTAAAAGTTAATTGTAATCCATTCCTTACAATCTAAGTCCAATTGTTGGCATATACAGAGAGTTTGATTACCCTGTTTTCCTGATGGTTCCTAGAAAGTCATGAGTGACCCTTCATTTTAAGGAATTCCCATAAGCTTGGATGTTATTCTTATTGAAAAACTCCAATGATGTTTGATTTTGATTGATTTCTTTGTAAAGAATCAGCACACCCTTTTTGCATGGATGATCTTCTCGTAAGAAGATTCCTAATCTAGTTTGTGTGGGTGATTTTCTAGTAAGAAAACTCCAATGTATTATATGGATAATCTTCTCGTAAGAAGACTCCCGTCTATTTTTTTGTTTTGGGTAGATTTTATGTTAGAAATCTCCAAAGTCTTTGATTGGATATATTTCTTATAAGAGATCCCCAAAATTGTCAAAAGTATTCTAAAGGGTTAGGTCATGTCTGAACTTATTTGATAAAACGTATTGTGGATATTTCTTATGAGAAATCTTAAGAACTGTCAAATACATTCTAAAGTGTCAGGTCATGTCTGGACCTAGTGATAAATTGTACTTTGGATGTTCCCTAGTATCTTTTTCCCAGCAAATTGTCATCCTCAATGAGTCTCCACCCATTACCTTTGACATTTCCTATGAAATACCGCTACCGTATTCCCATCATTCCCCACAGGTTTGTCCACCATCCATCATAAAAATCACACTAGGGTCCATCATATCCCCAGCAAACCAAAAAGAGGTCATTCAACACATAGCACGACATGTCATCACATCTAGGGGCAAAATTCAGGTCTTTGTATTTAAATACCTTTCACTTTAGATACCATGAGGATTATCATTAATCATGCCATCTGGTAAAGATATTTAAATAGGGGCAACTGTCATACCCTAAATTTTTTCCTACCTTAAGGCATTCATTTATATTTCAAGCATTTTGTATTTATCAATTTCAAGCATTTGTATTTATCAATTTGCATACACTACATGCCCATAATCGACACTTGTTGCATTACATTGAGTGCTTATAGGTTTAGAGATTTTTGTCATGGAAGATTTAACTTTAATTATTTAGAGTTATGTCTTTGCATTCTCAAAAATTAGGTTCTTTTTGGTTTGCCTTGGTATTATTTTTAAATTTCTAGCAAGAAAGCTTTTTATGTTATGTTTAAATAAGTATTGACAAGTTAATTTTTGTTTCACAAATTAAGATATGAATTTAAAAAAAAAAACGATAATGATAATTTCTTTTTTGTTCTACAATTGTTTTACAATTTATTTTACATTTTATTTTATAATTTGTTTCACAATTTTAACTTGGTTTTACCATTTATTCATTTCATTTGAATTTATTTGAATATTTTATAGCATTTATAATTAGATTATTTTTATTTTATTTTATTTAAAAAAAATAAAAAATAGTTTTTATGTTACTTTTTATCTACATCATAAGGAAAAAACAAAACAATTAAAAAAAAGAGAAATATTTAGTTACAATTAAAAAAAACATACATATTTACAGCATACAGTTAACACATTTTAGTTACTTGCATTTCAAGTCAATTTCCATGTTTTTAGGTTTGTAAGTCATCCTTTTTTTAGCCAATTTCCATGTTTTTTCAAGCCATGTATTTAAACTATTTTTCAAGCCATTTTGAATTTGTTTTCTAATTAGGTTTGTAAGCCATCCTTTTTTTACAGTAATAACAAACAACCAAATACAATACAAGTTCCATGCTCAAAATAGTACATAAAATTAACCAATTTCCAAAAAGAATAAAAGTAGAGTAATTGTTATGCAGTAAAAGAACCAACATAGTACTAAAAAAAATGGAAAGTAGACAACACATATTTTTAATTTGCAACTCCTGTGATAATTTTCCTTTCACAATTACAGCAATATAGAGTTTCACAAAAGAGGACAAAAACAGATTGTGTAGGATTGATCCCTCTGCTCTATGCCATTTTCATCAATACCACCAGTTTAAAACCCTAATTCTCCCCTTATAAAATCATCAGCAAGCAGCCATTGATAGGGGGAACCCTAGACAACAACAAAAAAAACCATCAACTACAAAAATTCTAAAAAAACAATAATTCAATAATAATATCATTAAACAAAAGAGCAAGAAAGAAGTTTTGAGAGAAAAATTAATTTCCTAGAACTGGGTTTCTTGAACCAGAGGACTCAATTTTCTCTACGACATTTTAATCGCATCTGTCCGGTAACTTCGCTCATCCTTTTCAAATATTTTTTCTATTTGTCTCACTTTCGTTGTTGTTATTTGTCTCACTTTCGTTGTTGTTGTTTGTCACACTTTCGAAAGTAGTAGTCTGTATTCCAATTTGAGAAGGATTTCCCCTTAGATATGGAAGAGGGCGGATGAAGAACACTTAGGTGTTCTTCGTTGGTTTCCTTTCTTTTTCATTCATTTGTTGTCGTGGTCGGTTCGTTGGGCGGATGTTCATCCGTTTCGGTTAAGGCAATTGGAAAATAGGGGAAGAAGAACACGGTTATTGGATTTTGTTATTTTTGTTCCATGGAATCATGAGCGATTTCTCTTTTGAATCGTCTTTCCTGGTTTTTTTTCCACAACCGCGTTTGGAGATGAAGGGAGGGGGCAGTCATGGAATTAGGGTTTTCTTAACCCTTTTAAATCAAGGCCGAGCCGGGTCGGGTGATGACCCGCCGCTCCAGGCCTTTTCCAATCCGCCCATTATGGGCCCAATCCTTTATTTTTTTATTTCGAAAATTTTGAATCATGTTATTTTGTATTTGTTGGCGTATTATCCTACCAGTAAGATATTTGTGGTCTGGTGGTTGAAGCGTCTGTTGTTTCCCACCAGACCCTTGGTTTGATTCTTGGGCTTAGTAGTTTCTAAATTCATTAATTTTATTTCCATAGAATTGTCATTCTTTATTTTATTTTATTTTATTTTTTTAACTTATTGATTTAGATTAATCATTTTTTGTATCCCCTATTTAATTCAAATTATTTTAAAACCCTTGTTGATTTATTTTATTTTGATCTATTTTTTAATTTAATTTTTAAGTCCATCGAAAACAAAAACTTATTTATTTATTTATTTATGCTCGACTTATTTTGGGGTCCTCTTATATCAAGTCCTTGTGAGGTTGTCCCTTCAACTTCCTTTGATTTCAAACCTCCGTATTTTGATCATTTAAATCTCAAATTTTCACATTAACCCTTTCCTATTCAAATTATTTTCATAAGTGAACCTGAAGAAAAAGATTACCTGGATGAAATATCCAGTCGTAATCCTGAATATTAGGCCCAAGTTGTAAGAGCTTGTAAGCCCTATGTTATATTCTCTTCAAAACGCTCCAATATTCAAATCATTTTCATAAGTGAATTTGAAGAAAAAGATTACCCTAGATGGGATATCCAGCCGTAATCCCGAATATTAGGCCCAAGTTGTAAGAGTTTGTAAGCCCTATGTATTCGTCTTCTCTTCAAAATATTTATAAATATTCAAACGTCTTTTTCTCAATAAAATCTGAAGAAAAATATTACCTTGGATGGAATATCCAGTCGCAATCCCGAATATTAGGCCCAAGTTGTAAGAGCTTGTAAGCCCTAAGTATTCGTCTTCTCTTCAAAATATTTGTAAATATTCAAACGTCTTTTCTCAATAAAGTTGAAAGAAAAAGATTATCTGGATGGAATATCCAGTCGTAATCTCGAGTATTAGACCCAAGTTGTAAGAGCTTGCAAGTCATAAATACTCGTCTTTCAAGCCCAAAAATACATTCAACCAATCAAACTCTTTTTTTCGCCGCCGTGCGATCGATCAGGAAAACCTTTTCATAAACGAAAGAAATCTTGTCTTAAGGTGATGTAAAGCAATGTTTCGTCCATAATTGTTAAGTTGAGATAAGTGTCGTTTTTACGAATGTTGATTTGTAAATCCATTCGATGTGTGGTATACGTTCGCTCCTCGTCTGTTTTGGGTAAAATAATGTTTTCGTCGATTAATACAATATAGCTTTCGCTAAAATCAACCAACAAACAAATATTTTTCTACCCAAAACTACGTAAGCCTTGAGTTCTCTATTGAGATACGTAGGAGCAGGATTGCAAAATCTTGTCAGGCCCATTAATACAAAACTTAGGTTTAGTCCCCTTTATTGCAAAAATCCAAAAATATCTTCTCTTTTCTTTTGATCCTATCTTTCTTTCCCACCTAATATCTTGAGAAGCCTAACATTTCAAGCTAACACTAACGCGCACAATTAACCTAATGGTTCTCGTTGAGTACAACGGACGCGAGGGGTGCTAATACATTCCCCTTGCGTAATCGACTCCCGAACCCTGATTTGGTTGCGATGACCATAATCATTGTCGTTCTTTCTTGGGTTTTATCGATATTTCCCCTTTCCTTTTTAGGAACAAATAAAGTTCGGTGGCGACTCTGTTTAGTCCATCATGCGAGTGTGCGATTGCGCTTCGCTTAAGTCGTGTTCTCATTTTTTGAGGTGCGACAATGGAATTAAAAACTAAAATCAGATTAGGATTCCGCATTTGAATTGAAACTAGACTTCTTGAAGTTACATAATTTGGAATTAAAGATCAATTAAAGTCCGATTAGAAAATAAAAAATCCGATTAAGATTAATATCAATTTTGAATTAGAAGTGATGAAATGAGTCGAACGAGCATAGATAATGATCGGTGTTACCAAAGTTGAGATGATACGGGTTTGGGACCGTATGATTGACTTTGCTCAACTCGTTGACCAGAAAGTCCACCAATGACCTCAATCAATCGATAGGCATGAATTAGGGACTTCTAAGCATGGGGTGACAAATCAGGCTGCAAGGCGTATCAGGGTTAAAACTTCCCCTAATTAGGGTTTGAAAATAATCACCAACTTTGAATCTATAGATGTTTGTATTAGCATGAAGGCGTGATGCATATGTATACAAATGAATGTGTACAAATGAATTCTAAGTCGTAGGTCGAATGAAAGGTGTAAATGGGAGGGAAAATTTTAGGGTACGACAGATCCCCCTATTTAATTAGCTTAAACCTGAACGGTTGAATTGCGAGAGCTTTTCGGATATTCAAGGTATGAGTGGATTAAATATCGGAGTATCCAAAAATTTGCCTGTTGAGGACGGTTGAATGAGATATAGGGATAGCAGCTTAATGTTTACAGTCTCATCTACTAGATATTATTGATGTAGAGTGGGGATATTAATGATAAATGAATGTCCTGATATGCATCCTGAATTGTATGTTTTATCGTTTTTTGAAACATGAGGCCATGTATGCTAATCAGAAAGCCCGTGAAAGTTCCAAAATATCCTTGCAAATAAGGAGTTTTAAAAAGGAATCATCAGTTCAACAACTGGAAATAGAACCAACCACCGGGGTTTGAAAAAAGGAACGGTCATCAACCTTATAGGTTGGGAAAAAGGTTTGTCAATCGCATAGATTAAAAAAGGTTCATCAACCATGATGGTGGGAAAAAGGATTTATCAACCACGAGAGTGGGAAACAAAGGTCATCAACCCTAAAGGTCGGAAAAAGGAGTCAACAACCACGAAGGTTGGAAATAAAGGTCATCAACCCTAAAGGTTAGAAATAAAGTCTATCATCACTCTAGTGGTGGAAAAAAGGTTCAACAACCATGAAAGTTGGAAACAAAAATTACCAATCCTAAAGATTGGAAAAATGTTCTCAATCCTGAAGATTGAAAAAGGTTCCTCAACCCTGAGGGTTAGAAAAGGATCATCAACCTTAAAGGTTAGAAAAAGGTACCAAGCAGAATGGGCTTTAAAATATGCCAAGCAAGTTGGATTTTGGAAGAATCGTCAAACTAGTTGGTTTTGAAAGGTACCGGGAAATTTTGGAAGATGCCAATAAAACATTGGGCTTTGATTTCTCTGATTTGCACATACGACTTCAAGTTATGCTAGATGAATGATATGCATATATGATGATGATTTATGCAATGGTTAAGTCAGGTACTCATATAGAGGGATTTGGGAATTACGGTCTAGGATAAGGTTATCCAAACATGAATCCCCGACACCTACTTCGAGCTAAAAAATGTTGTCGCACCTATGGATTTGATCTGAAACATGGAGAACTTGTACCTGTGTAGCCTGCTTCTGCCCCAGTGTACTGGATGTATGCACCAACTTCCCCAGTTACCAACTGTATTCCCCTGATCAACCATCATGGGAGTGATTAACTTCTCACGCTCTTGAGGCGGCCTGCCCCAGTATGAGCTTTGAAGTAAACTTTACCCATATCCGGCTGATTCAGAGAGATTTGCATAACCTCGACGTGGTTGCCTCAGATTGATTGAATCTTGAAGAGATCTAATCTATGGGATATCAGGAATTTGATCAACTTTCCCATTGTAAGACCCTAATTTTGACCCTAAGATCCCTCATGCAATTACATCATAAGCATAAGCATTAGGATCATACCTTGGCATTCTCCTTACCCCTTTTTCATTGGGTTTGTTTTAGGAGAGATCACCAAGTACTTTGTGATTATATCATACTTGTCTTATCATTTTACTAACTAAAATACCAAAAATAGGTATTTGCATTTGCCTAACTCTTTTGTAGGAATGGCATGATCTCATTGATTCATCAAACTCACATCTAGTGTTTGAGACCCTCATGAACAAAGAGCACAACCAAGAATTGATTCAATAATGGTTATGAACATCATATATGAGTCCCAATGTTCTCTACATGTTATATTGATCAAGTTTTCTTCAAGAGTTTGAGGGTGATTTGCCTTGAAAACCCTGGTTTGACTGGGTATCTTGAGTAACTTCTCCAATAAGCTATCTCACAAATTGATAAAAAATTCTCAAGGTACACTTCAAAATTCATCATATTATGCATATATGATCTACCATGAGCCAAGAAAGTCAAGAGAATTGGAATTTAGCAAGTTGGTTGATGGTGGTTGGCCAGATGGATTCATCTAATCAAAACTGGGTCTCCCTAGACCCTATCTCCTACAATTTTCACCATATGGAAATTATTCCAAGAGCCAACTTACTTTAAATGACATTACAAACAACTTTCATGTTGATACCTAGATCTAGTTTTGCTTGGAAAGTCATTTTCTATGTTGAAACATTATAGGTCATTTTGTCTAAACCCTAATTTGAAAGTCAACTTCCTAAGGCCATAACTTGCTCAATTTTTATGATATGGAATATTTCCAAGTTGCAAAATCAAATTCAATGTGCCTAATCCAATGTTTATGTTTGAATAGGGATTTAATTCAACTTTTTTGAGCATGTGATATGAGGTTACGTTATAGGTCACTTTTGACTTATACCATTGATCAAGTGATTTTTCCAAACTTCAAAAATGCATAACTCTATCATTTCAAATCCAAATGACATGAAATTGGTGACCATTTTTAAGGTATTTGATAGAGATACAACTTTGATGAAGACACGTTTCTCATTTGAAGCTCATAGAAAAAGTTAAGCAAGGTGGAATATTGAGACATATGGCTTGACACTTAGAAAAAATTTGATATGTCAAAAATTTCGAAACTTCCACCTCAAATTTCTCCAAGTTCCAAGCTCCAAATGAAAAAGTGTTGAACATGAAAGTTGTTCCTATTGATCTCACCTTTCCAAAGAGATTAAATTCATTCATTTTGGACAAGAAATGCATAGGTTGCGCATGGCTTAAATAGAGTGACATCACTTGGCAAGGATCAAACTTCAAACATCAATGTGCATTTGCCTTGCAATCCAAGCTTAGTTCAGAGCATATGATATTCATTTGTGGACCTCAAGCAATCATTTCATGGGCATGTACGCGCCCATTCACCATTGCATCACCATTTTCCAAAATTGGAAAGTGAATTGGAGTGTGCAATTATCAACCATTTCAGCTATAAATAGAGCTTCAATTGCTCAGAAATTGACATTCATTCGCGCCAGCTTTGATCCCCCATCTCAAACCCTCACTTTGCAAAGGATAAGACTGAAGAATTCTCTTGAATTTGAGCTTGAATTTCCACTGTTTTGGAATTCAATTCTCCAGGAATCCATAGCTTTTTAACCATTCAATCCTTCTCCTGCAAGCAAGTGGAGTGAGATCAAGCACAAGCAAGATCAAGATCAATTGAATCCAGACCTCCATTGAAGGTATTTTCCATAAATTTTAAACTCTTCGATTCTCTCAAATTCTTGCTCAATTCTATTGATTCTTTGGTTGTCTGAAGTCCTACCAATGTAGGCAAGAAATTTGAGTTGCTTTGAGGTCAAATTGAAGCAACTCAGTTCGTGTACCTCAAATTTCAACTCCATATATCTCTCAATATACTTGGAGTTAGAGTGAATTGAGGTCAGATTCGAGCTCAGTGCCATTTTTTCTTTAAGATCATGTCCTTGTTTTTCTTTTTGGTGATGGTTTATGGTGGACCAGTCCGGTGAGGTCCACCTGAAAAAATGACCGGAGCTCTGGCTCCGACGGTGAGTTGGCAAAGCTTTGAACCACATGATCCGTTCCTTTTATTTTAATCTTGATCGTTGGTTTTAATTACCACCTATGCAGCACTGTTGGCTCAAGTCCATGTGGAACGCGCGCTAGGGACCATCTGATCTGCCACCTCAATTAATGAGGGAGATCAGATGGTCCACGTATTTTTGATTATCTGAATTTTTATTTTTATTGCATTATTTTCAATAGTTCATATTAAATTCAATATTGATCCAAAAAAATATGGGACTTTCACCAAAAAAAATCAAATATTTTTCTCTTTCATATTCTGAATTAAAATTATTTTTTGGATCATTATTAATATTTTTCATGAATTAATTGATTTTGCATTTGTTTTTAATTGTTTAAAAATATTTTTAAATGTCCAAAAATTATGAAATTTTTTCTCCAAGGTCCTTTGACCTCGTTTGACCTATGATAAATCTCATGGCCATTTCTTTGGTGTTTTGATGAGATTTTAGGAATTGGATCAAACATATTTGATTTAAATGCACTATTTTATTATTGAATAAAAGCCAATCATTTTTGTTGACCACTTGTATTGACTTGTTTGAGTTTGCTTGTTGTTGTTGGGCCTTGGTCAAGGTTGATTTGACTTTTTCAAATTAATATCATTGGATTTAGGGGATTGATGGAATGCACATTCCATCTCCCAAAATGAATGAATGATATTAATTTGGTAAAAGTCCTCCTTTGACCAATTTGTGATTTAATTCTTTCCCTTTCCACTTCATCTTATTCCCCTTCTTCATTCATTCACTCCATTTGGCCTATGACATCTCAAAGTCCTAATGCTAGTTGATTGAAAAATTAACATGAGTATGGATGAGATTAGGTCACACCTTTTGCATATTCTTTTTGTGTGTGGTATATTTCATGAGCATAGTTCATTATACTATGTCTCTAGCATGCATTAACACCAAAATTCTATTGCCCAGTCTCAAATAGTTGTGACTTCTACATAAGTCCAATTACGATTGCTTAACATAACGCTAAATTTGTGACTTAAAAGGAATAAGAATTCTAGTTAGTGAGATTGTAAGTCTCCCCACTTTCATGGTATTGTGTGGAAACTTGGCCTTATTTCCTTCCTTTGGAAGATGTTTTGGTTCAAGGATCCATGCTTGTGATAAGTGGGTTGAGTGTTCTCCAAAGAATGTCTTGAAATGAAAAGCAAAATAATACTAACTCCTAACCTACTAACTACTAACTTTTAATTTTAAGCTTTTACTTTAATGCAATTTACTTTTAGCACTCTATTTCATTTGTCATTGTTCATATCATCCTAATTGTTTATGTTAATGCAATTTTCACTTTGTCCATGTGGACCATATTGTGTGATATATTTTGTGTCTGTGTGTGGTCTTTGACCATTAATGTACATAATAATAACAAAAACCCTAAAAAACTTTTGAATGGATTGTTGGCTTGATCTTGGACAAATGGACTTAGAATCTAGGCAACCTTCCTAAGTTAATGGATTTGGCCAATGCCAACTTATTGAAGAACCAAGTGATTGAAATTTGAAATTCATCTGATACCTCTTTGGAGACCTCTCTAAGATTCATCTGCAACATGATCATGGTGTAGCTGTTATTTTGAACCTGTGACTTGTGGAATTCATCTGTTGCATGGGCTATTTTGAAGAAGATCATGGAATGGATAAGCTTGGACGAGGCCATCTTTATTTGATGCCTTGCTCTTCAAGATAATATAATTTTGCATTTGTGTGTTGTTTGATTCTAAAGAGTCCAAAGGGAATTATGGGTTTCTATTGACATACTTGTCTATTGGATTGCTACCCATTTGGTCAGATCTTTTCAACTATAAACTTTTAATTTTTGTACATAGGATAACCTCTTCATCTCCCCCCCCCCACCCCCATTTCTTTAATTTTAAAATCTCTCCCTCCATTTTTCAAAATCTTCTTTGTGTGAACTATTTTTGTTCTAAACTTTGACCACTTTTGAAAAAAGATAGAAACTTTGGCCTTATGCCATTGCATTTTCAAACTTATTTTCTTAAATCAAACTTGTAAATAAACTTAACTATACTTGACTTAAACTTTCAAAAATCCAAAAAGAACTAACTCATTCAAACCATTTTAGGCCTTTGTGCCTTTCAAACTTAAATTTTGTTAAAAGCAATGCATCCATTTTGAAATTTGTATCACGAACTACGAGGTTTTGATCCCTCATTTTTATGTTGGTACGTAGGCACAAGTCTGAAGGTCTTGTCAAACACAAAAATATAATTAATGAATTCTTTTCTCATCCCCCCATTCTATTTGTTTGTAAACATCACTTTGTACAAAATACATATGCACACAAAAAGGGCTCCCTAAGAGTACCTAGGATACTTTGGATGCTAACACCTTCCCTCTATTTAACCAACCCCCTTACCTGTGATCTCTGACTTTTATTAGTTTTTATTTGAAAACTTCTTACTTTTTTGGGTTTTGTTCTTACTTTTTCCCTTTTCCCTTGGAAACAATAAAAGCACGACGGCGACTCTTATTAATTGATTTCTAGCTTGTCAATAGATTGATGATCATGAATTTCCCGCTACAGAAATTAAGTGGCGACTCTGCTGGGGAGTAGTCTCCAATGGGTTTAGCCTACTTTTTGTGTGAATATATTTGTATATATGTATGTGTGATATAATCTGCTTGTTGTGCTTGGTGATCTCTTAGTGGTGAGATAAGCTCTAACCCGAACTTGAGTGAAATTAAGATAGGAGG
The DNA here is from genome assembly GCF_024323335.1 of Lathyrus oleraceus. Taxonomy (NCBI): domain Eukaryota; kingdom Viridiplantae; phylum Streptophyta; class Magnoliopsida; order Fabales; family Fabaceae; genus Lathyrus; species Lathyrus oleraceus. The sequence goes on along the minus strand of NC_066585.1, from coordinate 352,468,069 downwards.
ATGGTATAGTCATGTTCGATTTGTGTGGAGTAGTCCTTAACAAGTTGGCTTGAGATCCATCTACTAAGTGGAGACTTCTTTGGAAGTGGAAATGTCACACAAGTATTTGTGGTTAGACATTACTATTTCTAATTGGGTCTGAGAAGCTAAGGACCTTAGAACACTTAACCCATCTTGGCCTATCTAGGACGTAGTGCGGAAACTGTTCAGGTGTAGAATTGATAACAATTATTACGCGATACTACACTCAGCCGAGTTTCTCTTGATAATATTATGGGTCGATGAGTCAGTCATCTTAACCTGTAATATCCTATAGATGGAATTAAGACTCTGGGAACTTTTTAGAACATGATCTACAGGTTTTTATCCTTAGTTCACTACTTTGGGATGGTTCTTACCCAGACTCCATGCTCGTGACTTGCAACAAACCCTTGATTCTTGGTTGATCCAATCAAGTCTTGTCAATATCAATGGAACTTGGGTGTTGATAAGGTGTAAACCATAATCCACCAAAATGGATGATTGATATTGACAATGACTTTATTCATCCCTTTACCTTTGTTTGCCTTGTGTGTGATCCCTTATTTGTGATTGTTGCATTCAAGCATTCATGCGCAATAGAACATGCATCACACGAAAATTTCAAGGAACTGAGGTATTATTCGCAAATATTTTCAGACCATGGATTATAGACGAAGGAACACTAAGAAGTACAGTTTCAGATGTCCATATTTTAAAGAGTTAAGGAAGCTAGCATCTTTTGTATTAGATCCCTTGGACTTCAAACAGCATCATGGAAAGCTTCTGTCCATCTTGTCTACTGATATGGTTGAAGGTCTTTTGAGTGTGCTAGTGCAGTTCTATGATCCTCTCTACCATTGTTTCACTTTCCCATATTTTCAGCTTGTACCTACCTTGGAGGAGTATTCTCATCTTTTGGGGATACATGTTTCTAGTAGAGTGCCTTTTAGTGGATTGGAGGAGACATAAAAGGCATAAGCATTCTAGTTAGTGAGGTTGTAAGTCTCCCACTTTCATGGTATTGTGTGGAAACTTGGCCTTCTTTCCTTTCTTTGGAAGATGTTTTGGTTCAAGGATCCATGCTTGTGATAAGTGGGTTGAGTATTCTCCAAAGAATGTCTTGAAATGAAAAGCAAAACAATACTAACTCCTAACCTACTAACTACTAAGTTTTAATTTTAAGCTTTTACTTTAATGCAATTTACTTTTAGCACTCTATTTCATTTGTCATTGTTCATATCATCCTAATTGTTTATGTTAATGCAATTTTCACTTTATCCATTTGGACCATATTATGTGATATATTTTGTGTCTGTGTGTGGTCTTTGACCATTAATGTACATAATAATAACAAAAACCCTAAAAAACTTTTGAATGGACTGTTGGCTTGATCTTGGACAAATGGACTTAGAATCTAGGAAACCTTCCTAAGCTAATGGATTTGGCCAATGCCAACTTATTGAAGAACCAAGTGCTTGCAATTTTGAACCTATGACTTGTGGAATTCATCTGTTGCGTGGGCTATTTTGAGGAAGATCATGGAATGGATAAGCTTGGACGAGGCCATCTTTATTTGATTCCTTGCTCTTCAAGATAATGTAATTGTGAATTTGTGTGTTGTTTGATTCTAAAAAGTCCAAAGGATATTCTGGGTTTCTATTGACATACTTGTCTATTGGATTGCTACCCATTTGGTCAGATCTTTTCAACTCTAAACTTTTAATTTTTGTACATAGGATAGCCTTTTCATCTCCCCCCCCCCCCATTTCTTTAATTTCAAAATCTCTCCCTCCATTTTTCAAAATCTTCTTTGTGTAAACTATTTTTGTTCTAAACTTTGACCATTTTTGCAAAAAGATAGAAACTTTAGCCTTATGCCATTGCATTTTCAAACTTATTTTCTTAAATCAAACTTGTAAATAAACTTAACTATACTTGACTTAAACTTTCAAAAAGCCAAAAAGATCTAACTCATTCAAACCATTTTAGGCCTTTGTGCCTTTCAAACTTAAATTTTGTTAAAAGTAATGCATCCATTTTGAAATTTGTATCATGAACTACGAGGTTTTGATCCCTCATTTTTATGTTGGTACGTAGGCACAAGTCTGAAGGTCTTGTCAAACACAAAAATATAATTAATGAATTCTTTTCTCATCCCCCCATTCTATTTGTTTGTAAACATCACTTTGTACAAAATACATATGCACACAAAAAGGGCTCCCTAGGAGTACCTAGGACACTTTGGGTGCTAACACCTTCCCTTTATGTAACCAACCCCCTTACTTGTGATCTCTGACTTTTATTAGTTTTTATTTGAAAACTTCTTAGTTTTTTGGGTTTCGTTCGTACTTTTTCCCTTTCCCCTTGGAAACAATAAAAGCGTTGTGGTGACTCTTGTTAATTGATTTCTAACTTGTCAATAGCTTGATGATCGAGAATTTCCCGCTACACCCATATGTAAGCTTCCCTGATGTCTGACGACTGCTCGAATGTAAAATGCCCATTTTGAAAATGATGATTATAATGTCATGTTCATGCAAGTTTTGAAAACTCAAGTGTGTTCACTAAGATTATGACACCTAGTGAATGAATCACTGTTTAGAATGTCATCTCAGTATCAATACAGATGACAAGCAAATCTTTAGGAGTCAGCTTAACGCGATCTTACCATAGTATACTTTCGAAATAGCCCATGCTTCAATTAGGTCTTTTGAGGGTTGTAGCATGGCCTTGTTCACGATTTTAGAAGGAAAGGATATAAGGCTCGAGACCTAACCTAACCCACCCGTTCTTCGGGATGTTCTCCAATCCTACGCTCAGTTTAGCTTACAACAAGCGTTCATCTTTCAAAAAAGGATTTTGAATATCAGCAGTGATGGTTAAGGAACCCTATGAGAGTTTAGAGCGATAGCCACTCACCTTCTGTTTTGGTTTGCAGTCACAGAGATTTGCTCTTTAGTTAAGGATTTTGATGTCGATCCCCTGATTTTCTGTTTTCGTTTACCCTAATTTTGCTTGGGCTGATCTTTTGGGTCAGCAGCCCACCGGGATGCCCTAATTTTTGCCTAAGTCAATCTTATTTTCAAGTTTTTGACTTAGCGGGCTTTTTATTTGCTTCTGATTTTTTTCATTTTGTTTCATTTTTCTTTTGGAGCAAATCCTGTGACATTCCGCTTTCTTGATTTGTTGCACGGGTCATGACTATCTCACTCCTTTTGATGGGTAAGGGATAACCATTTTGATTTTGTGATTCTACCCTCTTGAGAGGGATATGATGTGATTGATCACTTGATGAGATATCTCCTTCTGAAGTTTGATTGCCAGTCTAAACTAAACTGAATACTACCCTGCCCCTAGTTTAACATGAGGGTTTTTATACATAAAGAAAGAAACTCCTACTTCAAGGCCCAAAGAGGTTGACTAGGGATTAACTTCCTTATATATCTAGTGTTTAGGGATTGAACAATGCCTTACATCATCAGCACGATCTCATTCAAAAGCATACCGACAATGATCTTGCGTATTTTAATTTGCATCATTCTCTTTTGATTTTATTTGACAAACAGTTTGATACTGATAAGTAAAATATGAGTGAACACGAATGGATTTAAGCAAAACATGCACGTTTATTTCATTACTATTATCATCTGCAAACCAGACAAGTTTTACAAACGAACAACAATCAACAAACAAAGGGAAAATTACAAATGAGGCATGATTAAATCAATATAATATTCTTAGCCTTGATACTCCTTTGAAGAAGCCACTGAATCTGAGCAATCCTCGCCACTAATTGCATTCACAATCTGTCCACAGTGGTCTGGCAACGGGTTGGTTATGACATTGGGTCCTGTCTTAGAGAAAGATAGAACCTTCTGATCAATAAGGTCTTGTACTCTGGCCTTGAGGACCAAACAATCCTCTGTAGAATGCCCTATGTATCCGGCATGGAACGCACAAGACGCATTGGGATTATGCTTGTTATTGTAGGGAGGCATTGCAGGCGGAATCTCTTTTGGCATAATTGCCCCTTGCTGGACGAGATACGGCAGCAACTGAGTGTATGATACAGGGATCTGGTCATGCTGAGGATGCTTCTTATTAAACCGTCTACGTTGACCTTGATTCTGATTTCTGTTGTTTTGCTGATTCTGAGGAGCTAGAGCCTGTGGAGGTTGCTGATACTGAGGTTGATATGCAGGTTGCTGATATTGAGCAGCGGCAATGTATGGATAAGGGTAGTATGGCATATGAGCCATAGGTGCCTGAACTTGAGGATAGACATTTGTTGTTACGGCATTTGCCTCGGCCTCTTTCTTCTTAGCAAAACCCTGAGACTTCTTGGCCACTGGATGACTGTCGATACTAGCAATCTTTCCTGTTTTCAGCCCATTCTCGATGCGTTCTCCAATGGTTACCATGTCGGCAAAGTTGGACGATGAGCTACCAACCATCTTCTCATAATAGAAACCATGGAGTGTGCCCATGAAAATATCAACCAATTCGGCATCTATCAGTGCAGGTTTAACTCTAGAAGCCATTTCACGCCATCTCTAAGCGTATTCTTTAAATGTTTCATTGCTCTTGCAGGCTTAATTCTACAATTGTATCCTGGTGGGAGCCATGTCCAGATTATATTTGTATTGCTTGAGAAAGGCTTCAGACAAGTCCTTCCAAGATCTGATTTTACTGCGTTCCAGGCCCATATACCAGTCTAAGGATGCCCCAGATAAGTTGTCTTGAAAGCAATGGATAAGAATATCATCATTATCAACGTAAGATGCCATCTTCCTACAGTACATGATGATATGACTTCTTGGACAACTCAAACCCTTGTATTTCGGTAGGTCTGGCACTTTGAACTTAGGAGGAAGCACCACATTAGGAACTAGGCTCTGATCCTTTCATCTAGTAACTGACAGTCTGCTTGTCTATTATGATCTGAACCAACAACAATCTGATTAGCAGCCTGGGGATTAACTTGATGACTAGGAAGCTGAACACCCTGAGAAGTTGGCTGAGCAATAACTGGAGAATAAGCAAACTGAGGATACCCTTAAGGGTACTCAAACCTTGATTTACCATTTGACCAATAGTCGGACAATGTTGATTCTGATATGGAGCATAGGGTTCCCCAGGATACCCAGATAGAGGTGCAACAGCAGAAGATGCCCCCCGGCAGGGAGGAGGTATATGAACACCTTGATTCAAATTCTGAACAGTAGGTTAAGTAGCTCGAGGAGGAAGACGGAAGTGGAGGGTAGGACCTCTGTATTCATCTTCGTTGTTATTCGGAGTCTCAACGATCACTGGTGTAGAAGTATGAAGAGCCTGTTCTGGGAGGATCTCATGGTTGTTAACATTAACCATTTGAGGAGAAAGACTGGTCATGCCCCAAGGATTGGCAACAGGATTCCCATTGGTAGGATGAATAACGAACGAATGGTATGGCATAAATGCATTCCCATTAGCAACTTGGGGAGTGAAATTCGGAGGTAACCCCCATGGATAGGCAACGACATGCCTACTAGGACCTGGCTGACAAATAGGTTGGCGCGCACATTGAACCACAGTGTCCACAACAACATCGACAGAAGTGGTGACGACAATAGCATCGGTAACTACAACAGAAGCAAGATTGGCAGTAGAAGTGGAGGTAGTGGCCTTCTGAGCTTGAAGGTACTCCAATATGGTGCTCATGTTACCTTGGAAAGATTTCAATTTGCCTCGGAACTGAGCCAAAGTTTATTTGTACATAGCATTTTCTTGTTCTATATCTGCCATGATTCTCGACTTGTTAGCCCTTGTGAAGTATTGATGTCGAAGAGTCGTCGTCTTTTAGGCTGGAGAAAGGACAAGGTGAGCTTTTTCTAGTTGATAGGCATGAGATGCAAATGAATGAATGCGCATGTTGGGGATGCAATGCAAATAATTATGTAACACTCATAGATTCAAGACCTCGAGGGTACAGCAACCCAAGTTCCAAGCTCCAACATATGTACAACAATGCAATACCATAGGTTAATAACATCCAAAGTGCGGATAATCCGTGTAATCTGTGTATACTGCCTGATGTAGGATCAAAGGTCCAACGTCCATGAGAACAACAGTATGTAGAGTCTATGGTTTCCTGCAGAAAAAGCCCATATTCCCCTCACAGGTAGGTTCTAGTCTTCAAAGGCAACCTAGAAGGTTCCTAGAGTCAACAACCCATTTCGAGATACCATTGCCTTGGACGAATGACTCGTCGGGCAATGATGCTCCCAAAAGGATCTACTCTAGGTGTGACGTCTCGTGTCAACCATAATCGCGGAATAACTCCACGGAGGTCAAACACGACTCTAGTCACGTTGTTATCCTGTGTATGTACTCAATCTCGGGTATAGAGCTTCTCTCTCATGTAATCTATCCCAAACCAACAGGGAGTATAACAGATAATATCCATAATATAAAGCACTAAGAAATGCGATAAATAATGCGAGTAAATGATAAAGGTAAATACCCAAACGAACGGAGAAGCAGTCAAAACTAGGCTCGACTCCTTTTAGCGACTAGGAAATGCTCCAAGAAGCACATCCCCAGTAGAGTCGCCAGCTGAAGCTAGCGGAAATACACCCGAACATATCGCACACTCGAACATACAACAGAGTCGCTATCGACCTTCATTTATCCCCAAAGGGAAGGGAAAACATCGATAAAACCCGGGGGAAAGAGATATACTGGGTAAGGGAGTCGGTTATGCAAGGGGAAAGTATTAGCACCCCAAACATCCATGGTACTCCATGGGAACCGTTTTGATTGTTCTCGCTCGAATAGGTGTTATCTAAAGATTACTTGCAAAAGAAGAAGGGGAAAGGAATGGAAATAGATAAAGTGCTCGGTAAGGATTAGGGCCCTCATGCCTACGTATCCTCATAGTGCAATGAGGAATTCAGAGCTTCGTAGTTCAAGGAACTAGAAGTGGGAGGTGAAAAGGAGTGTGATCGAAGTATGGTTTGAGCCAAAGAATACTGTTGTTTGAACTCCAAAAAGGGTGAAAAGATGAACCCAAGAGTAAGGTGGCTATTACCAATATGTGGACTAGCAGGCCGCCACTATAAGATAAAGCCGAAAAGACGAAGAAATAGGTGTTTGGGCACAGTCCCAAACATCTCTTAGTTCACAAGGTGACGCAAGATCTCCCATTCTGAACCAATTTTGACTTATGTTGGACCTAGGGGACTTCCCCACACTCCTTCACTGATTAGGGACATTCCAAATAGGTCGTTGGTACCCCCTGGTTTTTCAATACCATTTAGCGGTCAAGAACAACCGTATGGAATGCCAACTTCAATGATGGCCAATCTACAGAATGTGGGTTCTACTTTTTGGAACCAACGGCTAACATAAATTCACCAGTACAAGGGTCCGGGATAAACGTGGGTCGAACCAATAAGGCGTTAGGTCTAAGACACCCAGTACAACTACCCACTCTTACCAATAATTTTGCGGCAGCATGGAGGCAACAGATGGACGAAAGCAATCATGAAATGGTTCAGATGTTAACTCAAACTTTGGCCACTATGCTAAATCCTCTAATTCAAAATACAACTCAGTCGAATCAACAGATGACAGCACAAGTGGCTCGAATGTCTGAGTTTCTTGGTATACCTCAACACCAGCGTCCCCTGCCCAGGGATTGGGTAAGAGAGAATCAAGAGCCCACGCTTGAGGAGGACCTCGCCATTAACCATATCCCACAAAATCAAAGGGAAATAGTGGTACCTCTTAGGATCGAACCACATGTACCCAGAGAACCAAGGGTGTTAATGGTAAATAGGAATCAAAATGTCGATGATATCATACAGCAAGTTCGACATGATGATGTGGCAGCGGATAATAACCTAGCAACTATAGTTGAGAGAATTATGGTTTAAAATGGGGTAAATTTTGGTCTTAGAAGACCAAATTATACATCGCCTTTGGCAGAATATGTCTTACTGACAGATGCACCTCTGAGGACCAAAATCCCCAAATTCACCAAGTTTGTCGGGGATACTACTGAGTCTACGGTCGAACACGTGGCGAGATATCTAATTGAAGATGGAGATATTTCAAATAACGAGAATCTTCGGATGAAATTTTTCCCAAGTTCTCTTACCAAGAATGCTTTTACATGGTTCACAACTTTGCCCCAGAATTCGATCCATTCATGGAACCAGCTAGAAAGAATGTTCCATGAACAGTTCTACATGGGGAAAACAAAGATAAGTTTGAAAGAATTGGCTAGTGCCAGACGAAAATTCACTGAGCCAATTGACGACTGCCTGAATAGATTTCGGCTACTCAAAGCCAGGTGTTTTACGTAAGTGCCAGAACATGAGTTGGTCAAAATGGCCGCTGGGGGCCTTGACTATTCGATTAGAAAGAAATTGGATACTCAATACCTGAGGGATATGGCCCAGTTGGCTGACAGAGTTCGACAGGTAGAATGTTTAAAAGAAGAAAAGGCTAGAACAACAAACAAAGATAAAAGGGTAGCCTATGTCGATTTTAGGAAAGATCACGAAGATCCAGGCCATGAAGTTCCAGACTTCGACGATACTAAGATCGATCTTGATGAATTGACACAGGGCCCACCATATGCGTGTAAAGTTTTGGCCCCTTCGAACGGGAGAAACTCTGTCGAACCTGAAAAGAATGCCAGGTTTCCTAAGAAAACATATACCTTCGAAGTTACAAAATGTGACGAAATTTTTGACCAATGGTTAAAGATGGTCAAACGATAGAGAAAGAAAATGTTGAAGCCTCAGATGCCGAGGATGCTGGAAATTCAAAGTTAGTGATGATCACTAAAGAGACCGCTGATAGTTTCATTCAGCTGGACAAGGCCATTTACGACCTTCAAAAACAATTCCAAAAGCTGGCTATTACTGAGGATATCCACATAGAAGTTAATATGGTGGAGGTATCTCGAGAAGTCTCAATGGAAGTCGATGATGAAGGTAAACAAGAGGAATGCAACAAGGTTGCCTTCCCTCAGGAAGAAGAAACATTGTCAGACTTCCTCCGAAGGTGCCAAAAGAAGAAATCGGAAGTGATGTTATGCCCCAGGTGCAGTGCTGCCTTCGACAAAAAGGCAGCTCAGAATCTGGAGGGGGTTAGGAGAGTGAATCACCAAACTGGCCATAAAGCCATCCACAATAATCAAGAGGGTAAGCCAGAAAGGTCCTTTAATCCCAGGAGATATCCTAATCCTAGGCGCCCTATGGGGAAGTTGAGTGAAACCAAACAAGCTGGACGAAACTTCCAACCCATGACCTTTAAGCCAAGCATCGAAGGGTCAGACGGGAAGTGGGTCAAGCAGACTGAGGGGAGAAAACATGGCCATGGCAAGTAGCAGAAGTTCGAGGTTGAAAGAGGTTCATCGCTGACCTATCGCCAGGAATTTCGGTCCGACAAAAGGACCGCACATGTGTCCGAAAACTATAAAGGAAAGAATCCCATGACGAGGTCCTAGTGGAGAAGAGAACAAAGAATGTGAAAAGCCAAAAGAGAAGCTGGCGAAATGGATCAGGCTGAATCAAGTACCAACGTGATGGTGAAGAAAAAGGATGGCCCTAACTTCATCAAAAGAGATCCCAAGATTTCAAACAAGACGGTCGGAGAAAATCAGATGGCTGCCGAAGATGAGTTATTAACTGACAACTTTGACTCTGGTTCGGAGGATTCCTTAGACATTCTGGTCGGAGTGGTATCCTTGATGCCAAGAGAATTCGATCGGATCACCGAAGTCGATGATAATGACAGTATCACCGAAAGGGAAATGGTCGCCCACAAACCGGTTTGTTACTATATAATGAACAATGGATGTGTCGAAGAGCATAATGCTTTCTTAGAGAGACCCAGTGACACCATGAAGAGCCATTTGAAACCCCTCTTCATCACCGGAAAAGTCGAAAACATCCCAGTTAACAAAATATTAGTAGATTGTGGAGCGAATGTGAATTTGATGGCCCATCGCATGTTGGCGAAAATTGGCAAATATGACACTGATGCCAAACCTCATAATATGGTGTTGACCAACTATGAAGGCAGAGTAGGCTCCACCGTGGGGGTTATCCAAGTTGAATTGACTGTAGGAACTGTCACTAGGTCCACAATGTTCATGATTGTGGAAACGAAGGCAAACTACAACATGTTGATATGAAGAGAGTGGATCCATGGAGTCGGAGCAGTCCCGTCTTCGATGCACCAGAGGATTATAATTTAGCATCCAGATGGCATTGTTGATAATATAGAGGTAGATCATGGGTATTTCAAAACCCCTATTAATCATGTCGACAGACGCCAATTCGACAAGCACTTAGCCACTATAGCCTCTTGTGATTCGGCTGAGTTTTCGTTCACCCCTGATGACAACGCCTACTGTTCCTTATCACTCCACCCCCACTATGGGTTCAGGTGGGATAGAGAGGTAGTGGGCAAAGACAACTTCGGATATTTAGGAGTAGCCGGAATTGACCCCACAGGGTGGGGAAGTGAATTCAGTAATGATGACTGAGTTCGCAGCGTTAAAGAGGATTTCGGCCTACATGGCCGAAAACAAGTAGCAATTGGCCTTAGAGGCCGAAATAAAAAACATGGTTGTGGAAGCTAGTGAAACTTCTCCACCAGTAGGTCCTGGAAAAGACTTTGACCCAAGACCACCTGACGAAGGTCAAGACAAAGAGCAAGACCAGAGGCTTGATGCGATCTACGATGACGAGCCTTTGGGTTTCGAGAAGAACCCGCTAGCGACCAATATTAAGAGGTTTGCTCAAGATCCCCTCGAAGAAGTAGACTTGGGAGAGGGGGTAATAAAAAGGCCAACTTACATCAATGCCAACATCCATCCTCAACTCAAGATCGAAGTGGTCTAGTTGCTAAGAGAGTTTAAAGACTGCTTCGCATGGGACTATGACGAAATGCCTGGTTTAAGCAAGGAGCTGGTCAAATTAAAACTTTCGATCAAACCTGGGAAAAAGCCGGTGAAGTAAAATCCAAGATGATTTTCCCCAACAATATTGTCAAAAATCAAGGAGGACGTTGAAAGACTTCTCCGTTGTAACTTCATTTGTACTGTCAGGTATGTCGAATGGTTAGCTAACATTGTGCCAGTTGTAAAAAAGAATTGTACGTTAAGGGTTTGCATAGATTTTATAAATTTGAATACTGCAACCCCAAAAGATGAATATTCCATGCCAGTGGTGGAAATGTTGGTCGATTTTGCCGCAGGTTATGAATATCTAAGCATGCTCGACGGGTATTCTGGGTACAATCAAATATTCATTGTCGAAGAAGATGTCCCAAAAACGACATTTCGTTGCCCTGGAGCCTTAGGTACCTATGAATGGGTGGTGATGCCTTTCGGTTTGAAAAATGCAGGGGCAACTTACCAAAGGGTGATGAATTCGATCTTCCATGATTTCATAGAAACTTTTATGCAAATCTATATAGACGATATTGTTGTTAAGTCTATTTCAGGGAAAAGCCATATAAAACACCTTCGAATATCTTTTGAACGAATGAGGAAATATGGTTTAAAAATGAACCCTCTAAAATGTGCTTTTTGTGTGCAGGCTGGGGATTTTCTAGGTTTTGTGATCCATAAAAAAGGGATCGAAATAAACCAGAATAAAACCAAAGCCATCATGGAAGCGAAAGCGCCATCAACGAAGAAAGGTTTGTAGTCATTGTTGGGAAAGATCAATTTCCTAAGGAGATTTATCTCAAACCTTAGTGGGAAGACGCGAGCATTTTCGCCTTTGCTTCGACTCGACAAGGAAGTGTTCAAATGGGGGCAAGCTCAGCAAGTGGCGTTCGATAAGATCAAAGCGTACTTGAGCCACCCACCAATTTTAACGCCACCTTATAGAAATAAAAGTATGAGATTGTACATATCTGCATCTGATAAAACCTTACGGACCATGTTAGCACAAGAGGATGATAATGGTGTCGAAAGAGCCATTTATTACCTCAGTAGGGTTTTAAACGATGCAGAAACTAGATATAGAATGATCGAAAAGTTGTGTTTATCCTTATATTTCTCCTGTACAAAATTGAAGCATTATATCAAACCTGTTGACGTGTATGTTTCATCTCATTATGATATTATTTAACATATGTTATCTAAACCAATTTTGCATAGTAGAATTGGGAAATGGGCATTAGCATTAACTGAATTTTCCTTAACATATAGGCCATTAAAAGCTGTGAAAGGTCAAGTGGTAGCAGACTTCATAGTCAATCACTCCATTAACGGCGAACGCTTTGAACTATGTTGAATTAGGGCCGTGGAAGCTATACTTCGACGGATCTAGCCATAAAAATGGCACAGGTGTCGGAATCGTAATTATTTCGCCAAATAAAATTCCAACGACATTCCAATATAAAGTAGAAGGCATTTTTTCAAGGTTGAATACGAAGCCCTCATAGCAGGACTTGAAATGTTGTTGGAATTGGGGGAAACTCGGGTCGAGATAATGGGAGACTCAGAGTTAGTCATAAAATAAATCACGAAAGAATATAGGTGTGTTAAGGAGAATCTGATCATGTATTTTATAATCACCAGTCGATTGTTAAAAAAGTTCGAAATGGTTTATATTCAACATATACCACGAATAGAGAACATGATAGCTAATGACCTAGCTCAAATTGCATCTGGGTACAAAATTTCGAAGGAAAAGTTGCACAAAGTCATAGAAGTCAGAGGAAAGGTGATGGCAACCAGATTAATTCCCTTGGATTTAGAAAAGACAAGATTAGGATATGTTGATGAAGGAAATTTCAAAATATTGGCGATAGACAGTTTGGAGGATGAAGACTGGAGAAAGCCAATAGTAGTATACCTACAGAATCCCACGACCTCTACTGATCGAAGAACCAGGTATCGAGCATTGAGTTACATTCTTTTGGGTTCAGAGTTGTTTAAGAAATCTCCCGAATGATATTTGCTGAAATGCCTTAGTGAGTCAGAGACATACTTTGCATTTTCAACTGTACATAGTGGAACATGTGGTGCACACCAAGTCAGTCATAAGATGAAATGGCTTTTATTTTAGCAAAGAGTGTATTGGTATACTATGTTGAAAGACTGCGTTGAATTTGTGAAAGGATGTCAAGAGTTTCAGGTGCATGCAAGCATACAACATGTCCCTGCAAGTGAATTACATTCTATCATCAAACCATGGCCATTTGGAGGTTGGGCTTTGGACTTTATTGGAGAAATTCGAGCTCCCTTGTCGAAAAGTCAAAGATACATATTGGTAGGAGTTGATTATTTCACAAAATGGATTGAAGCCATACCCTTTCCAAATGTGAGCCAAGAGGATGTGATCGAATTCATTCAAAAGCATATTATTTATAGGTTTGGAATTCCAGAAACAATCACAACAGATCAAGGATCAGTATTTACTGGTCAGAAAATGTAGGAATTCGCCACGGACATAGGTTTCCAATTGTTAACATCAACACCCTACTATGCTCAGGCCAATGGACAAGTCGAAGCTGCCAATAAGGTGATGATCGATTTGATTAAAAAACATGTAGGGAAGAAGGCTAAGAATTGGCACAAGACTCTGGCCTAAATTTTATGGGCATGTACGTCTCCTAAAGAGGCTACTAAGTCGACCCCCTTTCGCCTAACTTTTGGCCATGATGATGTCTTGCCAGTAGAAATCCACCTACAATCCCTAAGGATTCAGAGAATGGATGAACTCCCAACGGAATCATATTGGAGCATGATGTTGGATGAATTGGTCGATTTGGACGAGGAAAGGTTAAGTGCCTTAGAGTTACTAAGGCAACAAAAGAAAAGGATAGAAGTCTCTTATAATAAGAAAGTTAAAGTTAAAAGTTTTACGCCTGGAGATTTGGTCTGGAAAGTGATCCTTCCAATGGATCGAAAAGATAGAGCCTTGGGGAAGTGGTCCCCAAAGTGAGAAGGCCCTTTCCAAATTCTACAGATCTTTTATAATGGTGCCTATGAGATCGAAGAGCTCAGCGAAGATAGGAGGATTCTAAGAGTAAACGGGAAATATTTGAAAAAAATACAAACCGACAATCCAAGAAGTAAAAATAAGAGACGAGTAATCGCGTAACTAAAGAAAAAGCCAAAATGGTCAAAGTGCCAAAATGGTAATAATAAAGTCATAAGGCCAGAAGACCAATATTCATTACAAGGATAAATTTTGTTACATCATCAGACAAATAAGAATAGCATTAAAAGGGAAGATTGGCTTTAATTTGAAGATACTTGACTTTGAGGAGCTCCAACTGTTTTTCGCACAAAAATCTTTTTGAGCGCAGGAGTTTGACGTCTAATTCAAGTTGTCGAGATTTTTCGACAAGCTCCATGCCAAGTGATAGATCCTGAGCCATCGAAGCGTCATCAAATTCCAACAGTTGTTGCTTGTCTTTTTCAGCATCAGAGATTTTGGCCTGCAGTTCTGATATTTGTTATCTCCAGGAAGCGATGTTGCGATCATGAGCATCAACCTTCTCTTTATTCTTTTGCTTGGTCTGTTCCGACGCCATTGCCTTATTGGTATATTCGGTAGCAACATCCCAATAATTTAGCATCGCCTATAAATACTCCAGTGTCTGTTCCGCAGGGGTGCTCGAAGGCTGATCTTCTGACACTGAAGTGTTATGACTTTGATCATAAGAACTCTCCCTATAATTTAGCATCGCCTATAAATACTCCAGTGGTTGACTTTGCTTCAAGATAGCCAACTTTTCTGCAGAAAGAGCACCAATGCTACTTGACGAAACGCCAACCGTCGGATTGTCAGCCATTGCAGGGGTTTGAGTTCGAGCATGTTCTTCACCTGCATTGGCTCTTCCTTCTGTTTGGACCTCGATGTTATCAGGGTTAGTCGCCAGATTTCCTTCAGCCGCTTCTTCTACCACCATGTCTTTGACGCTCCATCCTTCGCCCTGAGGCTCATTCATTTCTTCTACTGTATGTAGACCAACCCCGGGGGTTTCCTCATCCTTAACTAGTTCATCTTTAGTCATAGGGACTGGATTACCTTAGGCCTCATTTTCTTCGCTCGAGTCTGTCTCATGACCAGAACCACTAGTATGAGAATGTTGAGTAGTAGTTTTTGGTGGCGAAGCGTCGAGATTGCCGGTTGGAGGCTGATTAATCTCGCTCATGAACCCCTTTTCAGAGGATGGTCGATAGGTAAGTTCGCCAGCGCTGTTCAAAACATTCGGCACAGAGGTAGGCTTGGAGGAAGCAGTTTTCTTGGGAAGAATAATAATGCTCGCGTCACCCTAAAATCAATACAATCAGAAAGTGTAAATGACTAAAAGAGGCAAACAAGTGAAATAAAGTGAAGAGAAGTGTGTGGTACCTTATAACCTTCGACCTCAGGGCTAGAATTGTCGCTCTCACTCTGAGCCGTTGCTACTCTTGTCATTTCCTCAGGAGTAGGTTCTTGGATAACAAGCGCAACGGGCCTTTTTCTTGAGAGTTTTGTGTTCGGTTTATTTGGAGGATCGATGGGTCGGTTGTGGCTTCTTTTTCCTAGAAGTGATATCCAGAACAGGCGATAGGTCATCTTCGTCAAAATCCACGACGATGGCGGTAACAACGGGTTTTTGGATTTTTAGGGGACTCACCAGAGGTTTTCGAGCAACCTGAACCAAGCATTAAATGTTATACCATCAATGTATAACAAGGATAAAGGAACAAGGAAAGAGAGGTACCTTTGCAGGTTTGCTACTTCCTTCAACCATCAAGTCGATGAGTCTTTTGTTGGTGTGTTTTTTGGAGGGGATCTTGATAGCTAGACAAAAACAAGAAGAAATGGTCAGCGTTAGCTAAAAGCAAGTCAAAGGGAATCTACTTCGAAGGAACTCCCCCGTATCACACCTTCATATATGTCTGATTCGATTCTTACATCTTTGATTCCTATATGAAGGTGCCCTTTGAAACTGCCTAAAGTGTGTTTAGTCGCAACCACCCGCTGAGCCTTTTTCTGAGATTATTGTCGATGGATTTTAATAGAGTCTCCAATAATGAACCAATCTGGAAGTGGGGGTGCAAGAGCCACTCCGAAGTCAGCATTTGGCAGTGGAGGAAATTTTGGGGGAAATAGTTTAAGAGCCACTCTGAAGTCAGCATTTGGCAGTGAAGGAAATTTTGGGGGAAATAGTTTAAGAGCCATTTCATAGCGTTTCTCGCAAGGAACGTATGAGGGGATCTTTAAAGTTTCCATTTTCTTTGAAAATTTCCCTTTGAGCGTAACAGCTGCTTCACGGATGGTTCGACTAAGATAGTCAGGTCGATAGGCAGTTTCAAAGTAGTTTTGAAAAGCTTGAATTTTTTTTATAAGTGTATAAGTACCTTCCTTGGTCTTTTCCTGCACAAGGAGAAAAGCTTTGTCAAACAGTTGAATAAAGGAAGTAATATCACAAAATTCCTCGATGTAATACTTAGCCCACCACTTCCCAAATTCTCGACTGCAAAGGAAGCTAAGCTCAAAATGAAATGGAGTAAACTGGGTCCTGCCAGTATACTTGGCTATTTGTTTGAAAGTCTTGGTTTCAGTATGAACGACATTATGAAGGATGAGGCTACTCTTCTTGTCGTATAGGCACTTCGGGAGGACCTGGACCAACCCAAATTGTCGAGCAACAAGGTTGGGCTGGTAAGTTATCAGTGTGACTTGGACCTTCGAAGGGTTAAATCGAAGGGTAAGGATCTGAGGCGTCAAGAAGGCTTCCCAAATTAGAAAGGATTTTGTCTCTTGTTTTTTAGATGAAGAGGGGAAAGTCCTGGTAAACCACTTAGGGCCAACGTTTCTGAGAGCGAAGGGAGCCATACTCGAAGTAAAAGTACGACGTTTAGCGAACATCATGATGTAACTCATGAAAATTGTTTGGAGAGCCTGTCATTCATCCCTAGGGCTTAGTTGAGTTAGCCTTGGTCCTTCGACCCTCTTATGCCGGATTCTTTTGGCATCTTCGTCGATGAGGCCCTTGCTTGGCAGATTGGCCTCGAACGTGACGTTGAGCCAAAGTTGTAATAACCAAAAGGGGACAAACAACAGAAGATTCCCTTTGTCCCCCAGATTCTTTAGTTGAGCCACTCCGTCGCTCAAGGATTCGTACAGGCTGGCCAAAATCATCTCACTTAAGTAGACATCATGCCCCGCATGCAGTTGGTTAGCCAGGGTGAGATATTTCTTGGCCACTTATAATGATTTCGAGCAAAATACGGAGTGTGACAGCCACAAAGCCAAAAAAACTATATGCTCCACTTCGGAGACAACTTCAGTGTCTTTATCATGGCAGTGGGCTATGTGTGTTGAATACGCCGCTCTTGTAGTCGAAAAGGCAATAGTATCCATGGAATCAACATCAGGATCGTAGGTGTGGCCAGTGGGTTTCAGCCCTGTGATAGCGGCCATGTCGAAAAGAGTGGGTGTGACCATTCCACAAGGAAGATGGACGGTATAGTGTGTGTTGTCCTAGAAGTACAACGAAGAAACTAACATAGGGTTACTATAATCCAAATCCAATTTCGACAACATAATGAGGTCATATATCCCTATATCTTTCTAAGCCTGAGATTTTTGTTTCTCTATTTTGTTTAACCAATTGGAGTAATCAGCGGGATCCTTGAAAGTTGGGGTGGCACGAAAGGCTCTAAAGCCATTGTTCATAAACCTCAAATTTATAGTGTTTTCAGCCTAGGTGTTTTTGGAAGAAGGAGTCCTAGGGTTTCTAGCCTGTCCTATGGGTTTGCATTTATGGTAAGACGGAAAAAACTCTCTAAGCTTGCTGGTATCAGCATCTAAATCTGCTAAAGGTCCAGATAAGGCATAAGTTTTATTAGAGACATAAACAGGAATGAGTACCTGAGAAGCATAAATCTGGCGTTGTTCCTCTGTCTGAGGTTCTGGTAGGTACTGATGATTTCTAACTGCAAGAGGGGCGGATAAAGTAGCAAATGGCGGAAGTTCAGAGATTTTCTTTGGGGCTTTGGACCTGTTGGCGGTAGTTTTGAAAGAAACTCATGTTCCCTTGAGAGCTTTATTTGAAGCATCCATCGTTAAGGTTTGAAAAAAATAAATTTGGGTTTCAGTTAGAAGGGATTGGGAGAAAGGAAGGTTTGAATGCTTGAAGATTCAGAGAATGTGAGAAAGTTTTGAAATGGGTAAGTAACTGGGTTTTATAGGTCTACAGGGAGACGTTTCAAATCAACATTAATGGTGGACAAGTTAATGGAACATGTGTATCCCTTGGGCAGTGTAGTGAAAATGGCAATTAATGCTATAGCCCATGATTTCCTAGAAGCTAGGAAACATGATGAGTGAAAAAGATTCCATTGTGGGCTGAAAAGACGTGGGTAGGAGACAAGTGGAGGAACTAAAAAAGTTTTGCCAATATTGAGACACATGGCAGTATCAGCCATTGAGGGGTCAAAGTAAAGTCTCAAAAAATGTCTTTCTCTCTCGTGTGTCGAAAATGACATTTTTGGGGGGCAATCTGTTATCTCAAATTTTCGACGCCCACTTCAAATTACCAAATTTGGAAAACATGCACAGCTGGTTTCGACTGTGATTCGACCAGCTGAGGGTAGACCGCCTTAGCTGATTGGATAAAGATCAAGCTTATAGCTGAAATTTCTGAGTAGTTCCTTAGGGAGCGGTTATAAAACGGTTTCGATCAGAGATTTGAAATTTAAATAAAGGAGGGAAGATTACCTTCGTTAGAAACCGCGAGGCTACACGTGGAAGCAGAGTGAACGAACATACGCATGCAGGGAGCCACGTGTATCGACGTGATTGAAGAACCATCAAAGCGGTTATTTTGATCCAATATAAATATAGGGTCTTAGTGTTAGAAAAATGTGTGTGAAATTGTGTACAAAAATCTGAAAATTTACTAAATATTCGTGTGAAGAAGAATTGTAAAACACATAATGCACGTTGTCTACACCATTATTTAATCATTTCAAAGTACTATAAATTTGTCTTTACTTTCTCTTCAGAAACGTCCTTCCTTGTTCTCTACTCTCAAACACTTTATTTTTTACTTCGTTATTTACAAGTTTAAAGATCCTTAGTTCCTTTCCTTACCTTGAACTTTTACCTTACAGTCTTAAAGATTCCAGCGCTTACAAACCTTTTTGATTACTTTCAACCCTTTACAATTCCCGTCATTTACTTCATTTTTCTTTGATAGTTCTAAATGCTAATTTAAGATTTTTCTTTTGTTCAAGTCACTCTTTTGTCCTTAGCTTTATTTAATACTTTGATTGACAATTAATTCGATCACTTATTAACGTTACATTTACGAGAAATTTAGCACATGTCCTAGAAATTTGGAAGATCAGCAGTTGTTTACCATTTTTCAAGGTAAACACTAAGATAAACATAAGTATCAATTGACTATAATTGACATGAGATGGAAATGAGATGATATGCTACAAGTTAGGCTTAGGACGATTAAAATTTATTTTGTTGACAAAAAAGTCAACAGTGGACCAAAAGTCAATTTGGGCAAAACTGCAAATTGGTACAAAATGCAATGCAAATGATCATGTTATGGATGAATGTTGCAACTTTTAATACCATGTATTGAATGAGCCACGAGCCTAAGTTCAAATAATGAACTTGTGTACTATGAATGCACCAAATGGAATGAATCAACATGAATAGCATGAGGCCTTGAACCAAATGGATTAACAAGCACACATAGATGATACAATCTATAAATGATCAGATGGTTTAACCCCAAGGGTTAGGGTTTTAATTATACCCAAAACCAAGATGTAAAGCAACAATCAAGAGCCTCGGACCAAAGAGCAAGGCTTCAACACAAATGTCCCACAAATGTTATGAACAAAAACTAGGATTTCTAACACCTCAATGCAAGTCACATGATTCATGACCCTCAAAGATCAATAATTAGGGTTTTGATAAAGCCCAAGTCCAAAAGTCAACTAACAGGGTCTCAAACCAAGCACATAGCTCCACGAGCAACATCTCAAACCATGGGCCTACACTTAGAGTTTAGAAGTCAATTCAGATATACAGAAGGTCAAACACAAAATCCCAAAAGAGCATAGTCAAGAATTAGGGTTAGGATGCACAGATGAACATCATGGTGCAGACTTCATGGGTTGAGGTCCCAGAAAATCAAGAAACTATGGTTTCATCCCATATGATGAGCCATACCACAATCTTCAAGCAAATCCCTGATTCTCATTAACCATAAACCTTGAATCTATGATGCTTATTAACAAGTGTTAATAATAAATGAAGGATGCACATGAATGAAGCATGAATGAATATATATGAGTCTCAAGTTATAGGTTAGATGGAAAATTAAAAAGGGGAGGGAAAATTTTGGGGTATGACAGTTGCCCCTATTTAATCTTCTCAGACCTGAAAGTATGAATAACAACGACTTTCAAACATTCGCGGTAAGAGAGGATTAAATACTAAAATAGCCAGAATTTTGCCCACAGGGAATGAATGAAATGAATGAGGTATAAGGTGAGGGTATTAATGGAATTTTTTTAATGGATGGTGTATAGGCGTTTTGTATATGGTTATCCGTTAGGCATCCGCTGAAATATATGTGGGTAAATGGGTCAGTTGTACAAAGGGAATGTTTCATAAAGGTATGCATGAAGTATGCAATATTCTATGTATGCAGTGTATGGCTGATATTTTTCATGTCTTTCCATCTTTCTCATTCTTTTCTCTTCTTTTTATCTTTTTTTTCTGTTTTTTTTCCTTGCCTCCACCAACCAGTTTTGGCATGTAACCGGTGATCGGGCTATTCCCACGGGATTCCGTGAAGGTGGAAAAATCATGTGTTTGCAAAAGGCAAGTACCAGAGGAAATAAAATTGAAATGAGATCTCCTGCCAAAGGCAGAGAGATATCTTGCAAAAGGCAAGTAGCTCAACTGAAAAGTGACATTCCCATACAATAGGTAGCAACAGCTCCTTAGCAAGAGAAATAGGAACTTCCAAATACAGTTAAGGAAAAAAGATGGATTGACTTCTCATACAAAAAGGTGATGAGAACTCCTTAATAAAAGGTTAAGGAGAAAACGGGAGTGAGGGACGACTTTGCTGGGGAATATGATTTTCTCATACAATAGGTAGCAACAACTCCTTAGCACAAGAAATGGGATATTCTAAACAAAGGTTAAGAAGAAAGATAGCCAAATTTCTCACACAAAAGACGATGAGAACTCCTTAACAAAAGGCTAAGAAAAAGATGGGAATGAGATTCTCGTACAAAAGGTAACGAGAGCTCTTAGACACAAGGTCTGCTGGGGATTCTCACATAAAAGGTAGTGAGAACTTTTTAATGAAAGGTTAAGAAAAAAGCTGGAAGGGATTTCTCATACGAAAGGTAATGAGAAACTTCTCAATAAAAGGTTAAGAAGGCGCATGAAGATGGATATGATTTATCATGCGAAAGGCAAATGAGAAACTTCTCAACAAAAGGTTAAGAAGAAAACTAGAAAGGATGATCATCTCATAAAAGAGGTAGCAACGGATCCTTAGCAAGAGAAGATTTCCAATGCAAAAGGAAAAGGGTACTTACAAAAGGTAAGCAATTGGAGATAATAGTCTTTATGCAAAAGGCACAAAGGGGACTCATGAAAGGTAAGCAAGAAGGGTAAAAACCTCCCATGCAAAAGGCATGGGGGTATGATAACGCGAAAATACATCGTATATTTGCCTTGATTTACACTAAAAAATCGTAACGCTTTCATTTATATTCCGATTATTTCGCAAGTGTTCGAGTTATTTTTGCAGGTATTTCAATCCCCGTGCTTAAATGAGCAAAGTATAGAAAAGGAAGGAAAAGAAGAAGAAACAGAAGACAAAGCAGCAAAAAAACAAAAAAACAGAGAATACGAACTTTGTGAATGTGACGATCGTCACAAAGCATGTCACAACCGTCACGCCCAGCCTGTCACGACCGTCACAGGCCCATCACGAACGTCACACGGCCAAAATCAACGCTTTGAAACAGTCAACAGAAGTGATCCAACAGGCCCTAAATTCTCGTTCCTCAGCCACTTTCCCGTGGATTCCTCACTCAACCAAGTCATCCCTGTTTCTCTCAACTGCCATGACCTAATGGGGGATATAAAAATATGGAAGTTGGAAACCTACGGAGACGCTTAATTTTTCTCTCGGGAGGTCGGCTTTGAAGACCTTTTTCTCTCTGCATTTTTTCACAACAATTCTATTTTGTCTTTTACTTTTCTTCAGCAACAATAATTTTCTTTTACCATCCAGAGCTTTGATTTTCCCTTTTTCCTTTCCGTTTTTCATTTAGCCAAAGTAGTAGTTTCCTACACTAGGGAACTACTACAATTTATTTAATTTAGTTTAAGCTATTATTTCGAAGAGGCGGAATCCTACCGACCTGTGGAGGACTGCTCAAGTACTTCAAGATTCGGCGTATTCTATTAATCCAATTTCCAAGTTTTTATTCAATTGTTATTACTTTATTATTATTGTAATCATGTTTGCTTTATTGTTGATCTGTTTATGTTTGTCTGTGTTTGCGTTGTTTAACATGTCCGGCTAAACTACCGGTATCGGTATGTAACAATTTAATTAGACGGGATTTAATAATAATCGGTGTAAAACTTCTTTTCTCAAACAATATTTTTGGTTGTGGTTTTTAATTTAAATTTAATTAACTTTGTCACAAGAGTGAGAAGTTATTTAATATGATTTTGCCACGAGAGTGAGAAATTAACTAAGGTGAGAACCGACAATCGCGAGAGCGTGAGGATCGAACTGGACATTAAAAACTATGCATTGATTTTAAAAACAGCGAGACCACTTTAAAAGCAATTAGAACTTATTTATTTTCAAAAAGTATTTTTAACTTCAAATGGGACAGCGAGAGCGTACATTCTGACTTAAAGGTATAGTCCAAATCAACAATCACGAGAGTGTGAGATAAAGCCTTTTAAATAAGTATTTTCTACTGAAAGATATTTGGTACTTAAATTATACACCAGTGACTTATCAAACCCCTGACGATTAATGCGTTGCATACTAATATCCTTCTATTAATATTTTCTTAGGACTTAACTTCCCTTAGATTTAATTTTCTACAACCGAACTTCTAAAAATCATTCCCTTAGCTAAACATAGTAACATCGGTAGCATTAGTTTGACCATCGGTCCTTGTAGGTTCGATATCTTTTAAAACTAAAACAACTGGACTGTGCACTTGCAATCAAGTACCCGATAGACTACATTCTATATACAGTCACGAGACGTATCAAGTTTTTGGCGCCATTGTGGGGGACCTGATTTAGTCAAATAGTGCGATTATTTCGTTGTATAGTATAGACTAAGTTAAAAACTAATCTCCTTTCCCTTATTTCCCCCGATTGTATGCCAAGTACTCGCTCACAAGGCGATAACTTAGCACCACCAATCGCTGAATTAGAGCGTTTCTTATATTTAAGACGCCGAATACTAGAGTACCAACAAAGGTACAATATTTACGATATCTTCTTTCCTACTGTTGAACCAGTTGAAAAACCAACCATGTCTGCAGTAGATCCACAGAATCGTCCTCTTAAGTTCTACGTTACCCCGTCCCAACAAGAACCTCACAGCAGCATTGTCGCCCCTACTATCAATCGAAACGATTTCGAGCTGAAACCCTCATTATTATCAGTCGTCCAACAACATCAATTTGCTGGAAATCCTACGGACGACCGTAATGAACATTTGACCAAGTTTGTTCAGTACGTAGACATTGTGAAGGCGAATGGTGTATCTTAAGATGCGATAAGACTACGCCTCTTTCCTTTCTCTCTAAGAGACATAGCTTGGGCTTGGTTGCAATCCTTGACATCCAACTAAGTTACAACATGGGAAGAACTGAAGAACGTTTTCTTATCCCGATATTTTCTGCCAAGCAAAATTGCCATGCTGAGAGCTCAAATCAACGGATTTTGACAAAAGATTTAGAATCTCTCTACGACGCGTGGGAGAAATACAAAGACATGAAAAGGATATGTCCACATCACGATCGGTACCGTGGGCGGTGCACTTATGGATAAGCCATACAACGAAGCTTATCAACTCATTGAAAACATGGCCCAAAACCATTGCCAATGGGGAGGTGAAAGAACTCTAGTAGAAAAGTCCCAAACAAAAAGTGGAATGTACGAAATCAGTAGCCTTGACCACGTCCATGCAAAGGTAGATGCCCTTGTTCAAAAGTTAGACAACTTGACCATACCACCCGCAGCCACCGTTGTTGCCATGACTCCAAATTGTGAGTTATGTGGAACTCCTGGACACACTACACCAGAATGTCAGATATTAGCAGGAGTCTCAACCGATCAAGTGAATTACGCACAAGGAAATCCTTATTCGAACACCTACAACCCAGGTTGGAAAAATCATCCTAACTTTTCGTATAAGAATAACAACGCCTTGTATGCACCTGGCCAAGCACCCGCTGTTCCGCCTGGATATCAAAGGCCAACTAATAATGCTCCTAACATGCCTAGGAGGTCCAAGCTTGAACTAATGATGGAAAGCTTCATAGCTACCCAAGCTCAGACAAATAAAGACTTCTTGAACCAAAACATACATACTAGCGAACAACTTAAACAATTAGCGAGCAAAGTAGACGCCTTAGCCACCCACAACAAAATGCTTGAAATATAGATTTCACAAGTGGCTCAACAAAAAGCATCTACTGCCGCTCCCGCTGGCACATTTCCTGGACAGCCGTAACCTAATCCAAAAGGACATGCAAATGTTGTTATACTAAGGAGTGAAAAAGAAATAGACGGACCCGTAGATCCAAGACTCCAAAATCCTACCATGTACCAAAAACCAGACAAAACCACAACTGAGGAGGTAAGTGAACCGAAGGAGAAGGAAGATAATACCCGAGAGTCCGAAGAGAAAGAAAAACCTTATGTTCCTCCACCATCTTATAAACCACCCATTCTGTATCCTCAAAGACTCGGAAATTCTAAAACTGCAGGGCAATTTAGGAAATTTGTTGGACTTTTGAAGCTACTAAACATTAAAATTCCCTTTACAGAAGCCATCACACAAATGCCTTCATATGCCAAATTTCTTAAGGAGATCCTATCCAATAAGAAAAAGATCGAGGATAATGAAATAGTTACACTTACTGCTGAGTGTAGCTGTCATACCCCAAAATTTGCCTGTTAATTTTTATGATAAATTGATTCATGCATGACATTCATTTCACATTTGCATTCATTCATTAGCATACATTCTCATATAAATTATAAATTTTAATTTATTTCTTATGTGATACAGATATAAAAAATAATAATAATTTTGGTTATCTGTATGATATAAATAAATTATATATATATAAATAAAATAGTTTTAATTTAATGATAAATAAAAATAGATTTAAATTTTAATTGTATAATTAAAATTTTAAATTAATTTTATTTGTTAAAGTTCATTAAATTATAATAACTATTTTTTATAATTTAGTGACTCATGTTCCATTTATTCATTATTTATAAACAGTATTTGTTTAGTAATTCACGTTTTTTACTTAATAAAATTTATTTATAAGAGTAACATTTTTTAAGCCCATAAATTATAATTTTGGTTGATATAAGTAAGAATAATTTTGTTTTTTTTTTTAAAATGATGAAAGTAAAAATAGAAATAGGTTTAAATTTTAATTCAATTATGTAACTAAAATTTAAATTAATTTTTATTTAAATTATTCATTATTTATAATAATATTTGTATTTAATAAATATTTAGCAAGGTTAAACCCTAACTCTCCTAAAGTATAGGAAGGGATCCAAATATTTAGCAAGGTTAAACCCTAACTCTCTTAAAGTATAGGAAGGGATCCAAATATTTAGTAAGGTTAAATCCTAATCCACACCATTATAAATACTTCATATGGCTGCAGCGAGAGGGAGGAGACGAAAAAGAGGAGAGATACAGCAGAAGAAGATACACAAGGCAAGGCAGAAGCAAGAAGATTCACGGGCAGGGAAAAGAGAAGCAACCATAAAGCACTCATAGCCTGAATAAGAACAACACACATACAGTGAGCAAGCTAGAAGAATCAAATCCCCAGTAAGTGTTCATTATGGAATTTGCATCCAGCATGATTACCTTGCAATACTCCTTAATTCATGCATGAATAATATTGGTTTAATATATATATTGAGATGATGTATTCATGGTTTGGTGGATGTTGATATTGCTTTATTCAAGTATGCATCTGTTCTTGATATGTCATAGCATGTTGGAGAAATTCTGTTTGCATGATTAAAGAATTATATCTGCCATTTAATTATTATTATATGAGTGTTGTTTCTAGTATGATTATGTTTATTTCACATGTTGTTATTACATAATACTGATGATGACGATATAATGGTGATAATATAAATCCTTGGTTGTCTTTAACATGTATGTGTAAGGTTTGTTTTATCATTATCACTTGCAGTAAAGAGAACTAACACATGAGTAAAATAATATAAGCTTCTTGATTTGTGCATGGCTATTTTTATTATTGCATGATGATTACATAGGATCTTATTTTATGTGTGTGGTTTGATATAAGATGAAGTTACAAGTTTGTTATATTCACATGAAAGAAACAGCATGAGAAAAAATAAAGTAGCTTGCCGTAAGAGAGAAAGCTGTAACATGCATAGTGGTGGTGTCAAAATGGAAAATCCATATAGAATTAATATATATTTTAATGAAGGCGAATAAATAACGAATGGACCAACATGGCTCGTTGGTAGCTCCCCCCTCACTGCAACGTAGAGGTCCTGGGTTTAGCTTTTCAGTGTTTTACTATGTTTACTCCCTTTCCACTATAATTAATTCACCACTATTTTTCTATTATTAAAATAAAACTCATTAATTAATTTTCTAATTAATATATTATATTAGTTATTTAAACTAGGATATAATTTAATCTAGTTTATTAATTAAATTTTCATATATCACTTAATTAATTAAAATGGGCTATTTTGAATAATAAAAATCTAATTATATTTTTTTTCTCTTTTCTTTTAAAATTTCTATCAATTTAGTCTAAGTTTTCCCATAAATTCATTAAAAAAAAGTTTCTATTATTATAGACTAAAAATATTCTTAATTCATTCTTAAATTTTTTTTATTTCTTTCTTTTTAGTTTAATTAGGTTTTATTATTTGGTATGCCCTTTTAATTTTGTACTCGTTAATTAAGATTTAGATATTTTATATCCCCTTTTAAATTATGTACCCCCATCCTGAAGCCATGTAATAGCGTAGTCTTATTTTTCGCATTTTAATTTTTCCGTACTGTGAATATAACTGTCTAGATGTATGCTAATAGGATTGCATGGAAAGATAAATAATCGAACTTAGATAAATTAATTCAAGATAATATATCATTTCCACACTTGCACCTCTAGGGTAACCCTCTCTTTGTTGCCTTACGATATTACTGTCATGTCCCGCGAATGTGGGGATACCCTTAGCAAAGACCCTTTCGATTAAATCATCATCATCCCTAAACAGATAAGTCATAGTCCCTTCAATCAAAAGGTCAATGTCCCTACAAGATAAATCATAGTCCCTCGAACGTTGCCTTCGAATATATGACCTTGTCCCTCGAACGTTGCCTTCGAATATATGACTTTGTCCCTCGATGACCCTCCGTTATAGCCTACGATTAAATGATGATCGTCCCTTCGAATGCTAAGGTATCCTTACAAATGTTGCCTTCAATGTCCAATCGACGACCCCACGATGTCCCTTTACATCCAAAGGATAAGACTACTTACTTCTCAATAGTAAGGACAATTTTACCCTCCTAAGGATAGGAAATACCTATAAAGACCTTGGTTAGGTATAACTCTTAAATGCTTTCTCACAATTTAAAATACTTTTCACACCTCACACTTTTCAAAAACATCTTTTAGAAAATCACCACTTGGTATACATTCTCACCAGAATCATCGCCGAGTTATATTTTTCTAAACATCTTTCAAAATCAAACGAGATAAACACTTTGTATACATTCGTACAAGAATAACTACAAAGTTAAACTCTCCTTTCAAAATATTTTCTAAACACACCACATTTCTCAAACACTTTCTCAAACAAGGAAAACATAAGTGAGTTAAGCAATTAAGAGTCCATGGATAACCATGGATACAAAGGGTGCTAACACCTTCCCTTTGTATAATGTACCTCCTGAACTCAAAATCTAATCAAGGTCTTTCCTGTTCTTTTCCGCCTTTTCTTATTGGATAAAAGAAAAGTCTGTGGCGACTCTTGCTATCCGCAACATTGCTTTTCAAAGCAAAAACACAAAGTCAGTTCACCGTATCACAGAACTAGCGACTCTGTTGGGGAATCTTAAAAAGAGATGTTACCTTAAAGATAAGATCACTTATGTTTTCGAATTGTTTCTTTGTTTGATTTACTTTTAAGGGATTGTTTGGGTATTCTATGCTTGACTGAAAGATCCTACACCCGGATCTAGTGTACCTTAGGTAAGTAGCAAGAGATCATCGCGACTGTCCGGCGTATACTGGAATGGTTAAAATGATGGCTACGGTTAATGTGACACTTTGGATGTCCTGATGTTCCTCATGTTTACTTGAGGAAAATTTTGGCGTCTGCGTGGTGTCATCAAAGCATTAACCAGACCTTTAGAACCCTAATTGACTCATCCTAGCCATTAGAAAGTAGTGAGATAACTGACTTCGGTTCCGACTGGGGTTGGTTGATACTCGATACTACACTCTTTGAGATTGGACTTTAGGGAAATTTTGGTCAACCGCTTGGTGTTGCACTGAAGTGGACTTAAGGAAAGGTCAATGATTTGAGATCCTTCTAGAACCCGGTTACTATTCTAGGACAGGTTGAACCAGTGGGGAGGGTACTTACCTATGGAACTCATGCAAGCCTTAAAACCTAGGAATGATTGTGGTGTGACTTGTTTGTGCTTGTTACTTACTTGACATCATAACATCATAACATCATGACATCATGGCATTGTACTAACCATTTCGAGGACTTAGGGATTTAACTTTGCTCTATTTTGTAGGGCTATGGCTTCCAGGAAGACCATCCGGATCAATTTTGTAGCGACCTCTCCTCAACTCAAGGATTTAGTGTCAGAACTTCCCGATCATGCTCAGTTCATCAAGAAACATGGTTATCTCCTCAATTTAGTTACCACCGGTTTCAAGGAAGATATGATGAGAGTTCTATTCCAGTTCTTCGATCCTAAACATCATTGCTTCACCTTCCCATATTACCAGTTGGTACCCACATTAGAAGAATTTTCCAGGTTGCTTGGGATACCTATCCTTGATCAAACACCTTTCAGTGGTTTAGAAAAGATTCCGAGGTCTAAAGAGGTTGTCGTGGCTTTACACATGACAAAGTCTGACATTGAAACTAATTGGGTAACAAGAAGTGAAGTTAAGGGTTTACTTGCCAAATTTCTGATAAATAAGGCCCGAGAATTCCTAAAAGCTATGAGTGTCCACGCTTTCGAAGATGTTCTAGCATTACTAATCTATGGTTTGGTGTTATTTCGTAATCCGGATCAATTCATAGACATGAATGCTGTTAAGATATTTCTCACTCATAACCCTATGCCCACCTTGCTTGGAGACATTTTACATTCCCTTCACACTCGTACTATGAAAAGGCAAGGGACTCTCATGTGCTGCGTACCTTTATTATCTAGGTGGTTTATTTCGCACCTTCCTCAATCAGTCTTGAAGAATGAGCAAAATTTGAAATGGTCTCAAAGGATAATGTCGCTCTCCCATTCAGACATCCATTGGTGTCCCCAACCCAAAGAAAATGTTATCATCATTGACCGTTGTGGAGAATTCTCTAACGTACCACTCCTGGGGATAAGAGGAGGTATTACTTATAATCCTTCTTTAGCCCTACGTCAGTTTGGTTATGCTCGAAGAGATGATCCACATGAAATAATTATCCAAGGCACTGTGTTTGACTATGACAACGATTCTCAAGGTCTCCGTCAAAGGTTTGTACGAGCTTGCGGCATGGTGAAAAGAAGTACTTTAGGACAGAAAAACTCTATTCCTATGGAACCTTATCTCAGATGGGTACACGTCGGAGCTCGTGAGCTTATCATGCCATATCTTGCAATCGGACCTCTGATTGTTGAACCAAAAGTTGAAGGAGGTACCCCTCAGATCATTCCTTATCCAGATATGCCTACCAATGTTGAAGAATTGAAGAAATCTTGGATCCAGTTGAGAGAGGAAAGGGATACTTTTGAAGCTCAGTTATGTGCTGAAAGGAAGAAAGTATTAGAGCTCACCAGCCAACTTAATGAGGAACGAAGTCTCAATGCATATCTCCTCCCAAAAAGAAGCCGTCCCTGGGAGACTTGAGCTTTCATTTTTTCTTGTAATGAACATTGATTAAAGAAATTATTAATAAAAGTTCCCCTTTTTGGTGGTTTACGCAAAGTTAAATTCCAAAAGTCCTTGAAAACATTTCATACATTGCATAGCATAACATAACATTGCATAACAGGTACTCTAAAGGATCAATGTTCTCACGGTCTTCCTCTCAAACAGAAAAATGGCCCTCGAATAAACTGTCAAGGATCTCCAGGCTCAGGCTCAATTCCAGGAGATGATCTTAAACTTATCCAAGGGGCAGGAGGAATTGAAGACTCTATTGCTCGAGAAGAAGAAAGACAAGAAATCTGTGAGTTACATTAACCCGGGAAGAAGGCTTAAAGGACAGGCTCCAGGAGTCAAGATTGGAATTCCGAAGGATAAAGAAGATGAGACAGAAAATGATTCGGAAGATGAGAATGCTGATCCCTTCAACCCTGAGGACGACTATGAAAATTATGAAAATGAACAGTACTCTCCGAAAGATGATAAGTATAAGTTGCTGGAAGAACGTATGCTAGCTATGGAGGGTCAGAAGGCGCCCGGTCTGGATTTCGAAAGCTTAGGTCTGGTCTCTGATGTGGTCATTCCTCGCAAATTCAAGGTCCCCGCTTTCACTAAGTTTGATGGTGCGTCTTATCCTCAGATGCATCTGAGAGCTTATGTGAGAAAGATCCAGCCGTATACCACTGATAGGAAGCTATGGATCCATTTCTTCCAAGAGAGTTTGTCTGGCACACAATTAGAGTGGTATTATCAGCTCGAGAGCTCTAACATCCGCACCTGGACTGATTTAGTGACAGCTTTCTACAAGCACTACCAGTATAATTCTGAATTAGCGCCTACTCGGCTACAACTGCAGAATATGACTATGGGCTCTAAAGAAAGCTTCAAAGAATATGTTTAAAAATGGAGAGACTTGGCTGGCAGAGTCAAACCCCCTATGACTGATCGAGAATTAGTGGACATGTTCATGGGTACACTGAATGGCCCATTCTACAGCCATCTATTGGGAAGTTCCTCATCGGGTTTCACTGAACTTATATTGACGGGTGAACGTGTTGAAAGCGGCATTCGAAGTGGAAAGATACAGGCGGCTACCTCTACAAGCACCAAAAAGTACTATCAGAGGAAGAATGAATCAAATGTTGTGTACGGTTAAAGGGGTCATAACATGAAAAATCGTGACCATACTGTTGGAGCAGTTACAATTGCA
Organism: Lathyrus oleraceus; assembly: GCF_024323335.1. NCBI lineage: Eukaryota > Viridiplantae > Streptophyta > Magnoliopsida > Fabales > Fabaceae > Lathyrus > Lathyrus oleraceus. Next base: position 352,436,363 of record NC_066585.1, on the reverse strand, counting down.
GCACCGCCATCTCAAAACTTCCAACACAGACAAGACAGGCCAAGAAGGCAGTTTACCAAGATCAATATGACTTTAGCACAAGCACTGCAGGGTATGCTAAAAGCAAATTTAATTACCCTCAGAGATCCTCCTGCAAATCCCAACACTACTTCTCCTTGTTATAATCCTAATGCCAGGTGTGCATATCACTCTGATATCCCCGGGCATGATACAAACGATTGTTAGTTGTTGAAGAATAAGATTCAGGATATGATCGACGCTGGAGAAATTGAATTTGATCCTCCGGAGACTCCTAATGTCATCACTGCTCCTATGCCTAATCATGACAAGACTGTTAATGTTGTAGATGACAATTCTCACATTACTAATGTAGCTGACTTAGCATCTCCTCTCCTGATCATCAAGAAGAATTTATTGCAAGCTGGTTTATTTCCAGGTTGTGCTGAAAATCGCGATCTCTGTATACTCCGACCCAATGATTGCTTGAAGTTGAGGAATGGTATTCAACGGCTGATGGATGATCGTACAATTCTCTTTGAAAAGTTTCCTAAGGTGGAAAACCCTATTGAAGAAATATATGTGATTGTTAGGTCCAAAGTTCCAGTGAAGATTACCGATACTAGAGTGCCTGTGAAGATTACTGCTGAGCCCAAGGTAGCTCCCCTAATTATTACTGCACCTGGCCCAGTACCGTATTCCTCAAGCAAAGCCATTCCGTGGAATTATAGAGGTGATGTTTACATCCACGGCATAAAGCAAGATGATAATTCTGCTAATCCTAATGACGTTGACATTGTTGGGACTAGTAAAATTACTCGAAGTGGAAGGATCTTCTCTCCAGAAATCTCACCTCCCGCCCCTGAAACTCGAGGAAGGGACCAGTAATCAATCCTTCTCGGTCAAAGACACCAGTCGAAGTTACTACCGAAGATGTTGCCAAGCAGGAAATGGAAGAAATGCTGAAAATCATCCGTAAGAGTGATTTTGATGTGGTAGAATAGTTGGGGCATACTCTGTCTAAAATTTCGATGTTATCCTTGTTGTTATCTTCTAAATCTCATGCTAGTGCGTTGATAAAATTCTTGAAGACCGCTCATGTACCTCAGGAGACATCTGTCGATCAGTTAGAAAATTATGTTGCTAACTTGGTTGTTGCTAATGGCATAGGCTTTTCTGATGCTAACCTGACACCAGCAGGAAAAAATCACAATAAAGCTCTGCATATCTCCATTGAGTGTAAGGGGATCACCTTGTCTCATGTGTTAATCGACAATGGCTCTTCTTTGAATGTGCTACCGAAAGCTGTGCTCGATAAGCTTGATTGTAAAAGCATTGAACTGAAACTTAGTGACGTTGTGGTGCATGCTTACGATGGTGCGAAGAGTGTTGTCCATGGTGAAGTGGTTCTCCCTATCAAGATAGGACCTCAAGTCTTCAACACTACCTGTTACATAATGAACATTCGTCCTGCCTATTCCTGCTTGCTGGGACGTTTTTGGATCCATGGGGCAAGTGTTGTAGCTTCGTCTCTCCATCAAAAGCTGAGGTATCCAATAGAGGGCAAGATTGTCACTGTGTGTGGAGAAGAAGAGTATATTGTCAGTAGTGTGCATACCTTCAGATACGTCGAGATGGATGGTGAATTCTTTGAGACTCCTTCTCAGTCAGTTGAAGTAGTTCCTCCGACCAGTCCTGTCCTTAAGCCAACTTCCCGTGTGCCCAAGGTTATTCGTGCTCCTCCTGCTATGATTTCTCTGAAAGATGCTCAAGCCGTGGTTGAAGATGGTGGTCGTACTGGCTGGGGTCAACTGATCGATGTACCATACAAGTCTGATAAATTTGGCCTGGGGTTTAACTCTGAAAAGATAGTCAAAGATCAGATTAATGTTGTAGAAGATGCTGATAGCAATTGCGACTTGGATAGCTGGATTTTCCCAACAATTAGTGACGGACTCAATAATTGGAAGGCTGAAGACACTATCCCGATTTCCTTTAGTCAGGAATAATTGTTATTGCTTATTTTAGTGTTTCAAATTTTGTAATTTTTATAATGAACAATTGAACTTCTTAAAGCATTGTGTCTATGCCCGGGGCACAATAGCTAATTTGTTAAGGGTTTTGTCATTTTCATAAGCATATTCACATTCAATAAATCAATGGACTTTTTGCATTCAAATATTGCGCTCTTTATCTTTCCTGTCATCTTTCAAATAAGCTATGTTTTCTTACACACACTCACGTAACAAATTGCAGATCCATATCCACTCTGGATCATGTTGATAATAATTCTGCTACTGTTAATTATGGCTTTAAAAATCCGATCTACCAAGCCGAGGATGGAAGTGAGGAAGATTGCGAAGTGCCTGGAGAGCTTGCCAGACTGTTACTGCAAGAAGAAAAGACTATACAGCCGCATGAGGAATCGATTGAAATTGTAAATCTGGGTACTGAAGTAGACAAGAAAGAAGTCAAAATAGGAGCAGGCTTGGAAAACAGTGTCAAAGAAAGATTGATTCAGATGTTACATGACTATGTAGAGATTTTTGCTTGGTCTTATGAAGACATGCTAGGACTGGATACTGATATAGTAGTACATCGTTTGCCGATGAAGGAAGATTGTCATCCTGTTAAGCAAAAGGTTCGTCGCATGCGTCCTGAAATGTCTGAGAAAATCAAAGTCGAGGTTATGAAACAATTTAATGCAGGTTTTCTAGCTGTTACTTCTTATCCTCAATGGGTTGCTAATGTGGTACCAGTGCCAAAGAAGGATGGTAAGGTGCGAATGTGTGTAGATTACAGAGATTTGAATAAAGCAAGTCCCAAAGATGACTTTCCACTTCCGCACATTGATGTTCTGGTAGATAACACCGCTCAACACAAGGTATTCTCATTCATTGATGGATTCTCAGGTTATAACCAGATTAAGATGGCATTTGAAGACATGGAGAAAACTACGTTTGTGACGCAATGGGGCACTTTCTGTTACAAAGTAATGCCATTCGGTTTAAAGAATGCATGGGCAACATACCAGCGTGCTATGGTGGTTTTGTTCCATGATATGACCCATCATGAAATGGAGGTATATGTGGATGACATGATATCCAGATCTCATACTGAAGAAGAACATCTCGATCATTTATACAAACTGTTTGAGAGGTTGAAGAAATACAAGTTGAGATTGAACCCGAACAAATGCACCTTTGGAGTAAGATCCGGTAAACTCTTGGGCTTTAATGTCAGTGGTAAAGGAATTAAGGTTGACCCGACTAAGGTGAGAGCTATTCAAGAAAGGCCAGTTCCCCGTACAGATAAAGAAGTCAGAGGTTTCTTGGGACGCTTGAATTACATTGCCCGATTTATCTCCCATTTGACTGCTACTTGCAAATCCATCTTCAAATTACTGAGGAAAAATCAAGAGATAATATGGAATGATGAATGTCAAGAAGATTTTGACAAAATCAAGAAGTATATCCAAGAACCTCCAATTCTGATGCCACCAGTTGAAGGAAGACCTCTAATCATGTATTTGATCGTGTTAGAAAATTCAATGGGGTGTGTGCTGGGGCAACATGACGAGTCTGGTCGAAAAGAGCATGCAATATACTACTGTCATACGGTGAACTGGACCTTATTGGATTTGTAATCGCAATGTCGCGGTTAGCAAGAGTCGCCACCGACTTTTCTTTTATCCCATAAGGAAAGGCGGAAAAGAACAGGAAAGACCTTAATTTAGATTCTTAGGTTCGGGAGGTACTTTATACAAAGGGAAGGGGTAAGCACCCTTTGTATCCATGGTTATCCATGGGCTCTTAATTGCTCAATCATTTATGTTTTTTTTTTAGTTTGAAAAAGGTGGTGGAAAAGCGTATAAAAAGGTTTTTGAAAACGAGAATTTAACTTTGTAATGATTCTTGCATGAATGTATACAAAGTGGTTATCTCGTATAGTTTTTTGAAAGTAGTTTAGAAAAATATAACTCGGCAATGATCCTAGTACGGAGGTATGCTAAGTGGTGATTTTCTAAAAAAAGATGTTTGAAAGGTATGAGGTGGGAAAAGTATTTTTTATTATGAATGAGCAATTAAGGTTACTCATGTCCGAGGTCTTTCCGGGCATTTCCTATTCTTATGAGGGTAAAACTGTCCTTACTATTGAGAAGTAAGTAGTTTTATCCTGGGGATGTAGAAGGGTCATCGTAGGGTCATCGATAGGTCATTGAAGGCAACAGTTGTGAGGATACCTTAGCATTCGAAGGGACTATCATCATTTAACCGTAGGCTACACCGAAGGGTCATCGAGGGACAAAAATGGTATTTTCGAAGGCAACGTCCGAGGGACTATGATGATTTTACCGAAGGGTCTTTGCTAAGGATATCCCCGTATTCGCGGGACATGACCGTAATATCGAAATTGTGGGGTAATAAAGAGAGGTCCGATATCATTTATTTAAAGTCCATGTTTTAAGTTCATTAGGTAATTATGGTGATACCGCATTAAATCGATACATTAAAATCAACACATTAAGGATCACTACATTAAAATTAATTGGGCCATCAATATGAATCTTCACATTAAAGTGAAATAATTTAGAATCCATCTCCATGAAGGCTTCCCATGCATAAAGCGGAGTACCTGGCCAACTATTTCTTCGGAAGAATGCTAGCCTTTACACCATGAACACACAGATTAAAGCATCGAGGTAAAATACAATTGGAAATTGCACCATAAGATAAATATAACAGCCAGGAATTTAAGCCAAATAATGCAGAATCATCATTAGGTAAACATAAAATGGGCAACAAAGAGACAAAGCAGCCCCTGTCCCGTTCGCCTCTGCTTCGCCTAGCGAAGGCTCAGCGAAGGCTCGCTGCAGGCTCGCCTAGCGATGAGCTGGCGAGCGGCCACGGGTTTGAAATTTGAGAACATTATGACCTCAACCTGCAGCATGGCTTATGGCATCCAACACATAATTATATGGTTCAGTTTCCCAATATTCAAGCACATTTAAATTATCATGCAAAACTTCAAAAAATGTTTATGAATTCAATTATAATATCCTCCACAAATTAAGAACATGAAGTGGTACCATATGCCAAGTGAGAGTACAAAACGATATCACATGCAAATTAAGACACTAAAGTGGTACCACATGCAAAATAAGGACACAAAGTGATAATCATATGCCAATTAAGAAACTAAAGCGATAATAGTGAGGCAAACCTGTTTGCAAGTCGAGTTGCAACCTTGAATTGGCGAGCCGGCCTGAGTTGGGCGACGGTGGCTTCGGAGCGGGTAAGCGGCCTTCAGGGTTTCCGCCTTCTGAACTCTTTGGACCAGCAGGGTTTCGGTGCTAGGGTTTCCTCGGGATCTCTGTGTGAGTGTCTCCGGGTGAGTGAGTCCGTCTCTGTGTGTCTGTTTCGTGGCAGAGGAGCAGGTATTTATAGTAGTGGTAATGGTGACCTAATGGGCTTAAAATGAGGTCCAAAAATCTCAAACTTTCGCAAGCTTCGCTAGGCGAAGGAATTGCTCGCCTAGCGAGCAAACTAGGTCTGGGCTTTTTCCTGGATCCAACGCTTCGCTGGGCGAGTGGCATGATGCAATGTTCGCTAGGCGAAGGAGCTGCTCGCCTAGCGAGCCAGCTGTTTTGGGCCGCCTGTGGATTGGGCCTGTTGTGAGTGGGCTTTCGTCCATTTGATATCAGTGCCTTGCAGAACAAGTCAGAGGGTCTTGGAAAATGTTTGGTAGTGCCAACGGGCAAATTTTGGGGTATGACAGCTGCCCCTGTTCAATATTCTCGAACCGAGAGAGTAGAATGGCATGTGCCGTTCGTGGTCTGGAGGTGAAAGATTATTGAACACTTAGAATGCCCCAAAAATTTGCACTTGTCCATTTGTCTTGACGGAGATGGGCTTAGAGATGCCATCCAAGAAACTTGCCGAGGAGATTTCCAGATGGTGTCGTACGTTAGACGATATCTAGAGACATGGGTGTCACATCGGGTCATACATCCGACCGTATGGTGAGTCATCCATTATGCCGTCGACTTCGCTGGGGAGTCAGAGTATGCTATATACTGCTGGGGATATGGGATCAGCATGGATCGTATGTTAGACCGTGTCTGGATACCAGAGTGAGTCGTTTGTTAGGCGGATGACTTTGATGGGGATGAAAGATCAGAATGGATCGTATGCTAGATCGTCTCTGAGTTGCCGAATGGGCCGTCCGTTAGGCTGAATCTGCTGAAAAGGGAGTAGTCGTATGCCAGACCACCATTCAGGAATGTACCTGTCCGAAGGTAGCATCTGAGTAAGGGAGTAGCCGTATACTAGACTACCATTCAGGAATGTACCTGTCCGAAGGTAGCACCTGAGCAAGGGAGTAGCCGTATACCCGACTACCATTCAGGAATGTACCTGTCCGAAGGTAGCACCTGAGCAAGGGAGTAGCCGTATACCCGACTACCATTCAGGAATGTACCTGTCCGAAGGTAGCACCTGAGAAAAGGAGTAGCCGTATACTAGACTATCATTCAGGAATGTACCTGTCCGAAGGTAGCACCTGAGAAAAGGAGTAGTCGTATACTAGACTACCATTCAGGAATGTACCTGTCCGAAGGTAGCATCTGAGAACTTGACGGTCTAACTTGGTCGTGCATTAGACTGTATTTGAGTGGCTGAAGGTCAGAATGGATCGTACGCTAGATCGTATCTGAGTTGTTGAAGGTCAGAATGGATCGTACGCTAGATCGTATCTGAGTTGAAGGAGTCATATTGAGATGAATCAGGATGAACCGTACGCTAGGCTATATCTGATAGTATTTGTATATGTTGTATTTGCAATGAATATTTGGGATGGGCTTATAGATGCCATCGTTAGGAGGATGTCAGAATGAATGTTGTCATGGAGTATATCTGAAAGATGTAGTTCGAATTTTGAATGTGATCAGGAGGATAATTAACCTGAAAAATAAAGTTAGCTTCATGCCCTGTCATGATGCATGAGATGCAAATGTTGTATGCATGCGGACCTGGTATTCATGTGTATGCATGTATATGTTATGAAATGATGTAAAGTGTATGATGCGGAATGAAAATTGTATGTAGGTATGTGATGTGAAATGATGTAATGAATGCATTAGGCGTCTGAAACATTCTTCCAGGGGACACTACTGGGGAGATAGATCTCAGTCTACTGGTCGGAGACATTGGTATTGATGGCCCTTCCTTAGCTGGGGATTCTGTCCAACGGGGCCTGGCTTGGGATAGAAGAGATGACCTGTCTGTCTGGTGGTGCCGACCTCTTCTGGGGAATAACTGGCGTTGCCGGGGAATCGAATTAGTAACAGCCTCCTTGGAAAGCGTGGTTAGACCTTCTCCTCGATCCTGAAGTCGTGTAGTAATTGCTATTGCTATTTTAGGCATGCATTTTTGTAAACATGGGTCATATTCAAGTGCATAAGTCAATTCAAGTTAAATTAATGGACGTTTACGCAAACAAAACAGAAAAGGTAAAAACAAAAGCATCTTTTTGGAACTGAAATTGTATTGATGTTGAAAGAGGGCCTATAAACAGGCAATTTATGTACAAGGAGACAGAAATCCTAGTAAGAGGAAATTGTCAAGAAAAAGAGAAAGCTATGCAGAAGAAGTCCTATTAATTTAAATTCCAATACTGTCATCATGTCTTCAAGCATCTTATCTCCTGCTGTCGGATAAAGGTGATTGGCTTGTTCAGTCCCTTGAACTTGGTTGAAGCTGACAGAGAACGGGACATAGTCATACGCTTTAATCCCTAATTTTTGCCTGGACCGCCTTTTCAGGTTTTCAGTCCACCGGGATACCCTTTTTTGCCCAAGCCGCCTTTTCAGGTTTTCGACTTGCCGGGTATACGTCTTTATATATTTATCCCTAACTTTTGCCCGAACCCTTTTGGTTCGCCGGGATGCCCTTACTTTTGCCTAGGTACGTCGACCTAGCGGGTCTCTTTTATGCGTAGTATTTTTTAACTACGTCCGCGTTCATAGGATGCGGGAGGTCTTCGCCATCCATTGTAGCAAGTATCATGGCTCCACCAGAGAATACCTTCTTAACCACAAATGGCCCTTCGTATGTGGGAGTCCACTTGCCTCTGGGGTCCCCTTGTGGTAGAGTGATACGCTTGATCACCAAGTCGCCTACCTGATACACCTGTCTCTTGACTCTTTTGTTAAATGCTTGGGTCATGCGCTTCTGATATATCTGCCCGTGACAAACAGCCGCAAGTCTCTTCTCATCAATCAAATTTATCTGATCGAGTCGAGTCTGAATCCATTCATCCTCGCTTAAACCCGCCTCTTTCATGATCCTTAGAGAGGGAATCTGAACTTCCACTGGCAAAACAGCTTCCGTTCCGTAGACTAAAGAGAAAGGGGTTGCCCCTGTCGAAGTGCGTACTGAAGTGCGATAACCGTGGAGAGCAAACGGTAACATCTCATGCCAGTCTTTGTACGTTACTGTCATCTTTTGTATGATCCTCTTGATGTTCTTATTAGCAGCCTCCACGGCGCCATTCATCTTTGGCCGGTACGGAGAGGAGTTATGGTGTTTAATTTTGAACTGCGTGCAGAGTTCAGTAATCATCTTGTTGTTCAAATTAGTACCATTGTCAGTGATAATTCTTTCAGGGATGCCATATCGACAAATAAGGCTATTCTTGATGAACCGTGCCACCACATTCTTGGCGACAGAAGCAAATGAGGCTGCCTCTACCCACTTTGTGAAGTAATCAATAGCGACGAGGATGAAGCGATGTCCATTAGAAGTCGTAGGTTTAATTTCTCCAATCATATCGATGCCCCACATTGCAAAGGGCCAAGGTGTTGTCAACACGTTCAATGGAGCAGGAGGCACATGTACTTTGTCCGCATAGACCTGGCACTTGTGACAGGTTCTGGAGTGATGGTGGCAATCAGCTTCCATGGTAGACCAATAATACCCTGATCTCAGGATCTTCTTGGCCATTGTATGTCCACTAGAATGAGTCCCAAAGATACCATCATGCATGTCTTCCATAATCCTTTCTGCTTCCTTTCTATCCACACAGCGAAGCAGAGTCGAATCATGATTACGTTTGTATAACACTCCATTACTCAGAAAGAATTTAGCGGAGAACTTCCTCAGGAATTTTCTGTCATTGATGGATGCCCCTTCAGGGTATTCCTGAGCTTCTAAATATCTTTTTACGTCGTGGAACCAAGGTTTCTCCTGTACCTCCTCGGTGTCAAGCTCATAACAGTATGCTGGTTCATCTAACCGTCCAATGGCAATCATGGGAGCTTCGCTGCCCCATCTGACTCTGAACATAGATGACATGGTAGCTAATGCGTCTGCCAGCTGGTTCTCCTCTCGTGGAATATGTTCAAATGCTATTTCTTCAAAGTATGGGATTAATGTCATCACCTGCTCTCGATAAGGGATGAGATTTGGATGTTTAGTATCCCATTCCCCTTTGATCTGACTGATTACCAAGGCCGAATCTCCGTACACTCTCAAAAACTTGATTCGCCAATCTATAGCAGCTTTGAGTCCAAAAATACACGCTTCATACTCAGCCATATTGTTGGTACAATGAAAACATAGTCTAGCAGTGAGAGGCGTATGGTAACCTCCAGGGGAAATGAGTACAACCCCAACACCATGGCCCAATGCATTAGAAGATCCATCGAAAACCATAGTCCATCGGGATCCCAGTTCGGGTCCTTCATCCGGTTCAGGTTTTTCATCATCAGTAACAAGCATGACATCCTCATCTGGGAACTCGAAATTCATAGATTGATAATCATCCACCGCTTGATGAGCCAAATGATCAGCGAGCACGCTTCCTTTGATTGCTTTCTGGGTAGTATACTGGATATCGTACTCTGTTAAGATCATCTGCCATCTCGCTATTCTTCCGGAGAGGGCGGGCTTCTCGAACATGTATTTGATGGGATCCATCCTAGAAATCAATAAAGTGGTCTGATTCAACATATACTGTCTTAGTCGGCGAGCAGCCCAGGCCAAAGCACAGCAAGTTCTCTCGAGCAGTGAGTATCTTGTTTCACAGTCGGTAAACTTTTTGCTCAGGTAGTATATGGCATGCTCTTTTCGACCAGACTCGTCATGTTGCCCCAATACGCACCCCATTGAATTTTCTAACACGGTCAAATACATGATTAGAGGTCTTCCTTCAACTGGTGGTATCAGAATCGGAGGTTCCTGGAGGTAGTTCTTGATTTTGTCAAAAGCTTCTTGGCATTCGTCATTCCATATCATCTCTTGATTCTTCCTCAGCAATTTGAAGATGGGTTTGCAGGTAGCGGTCAAGTGGGAGATAAATCGAGCAATGTAGTTCAAGCGTCCCAAGAAACCTCTGACTTCTTTCTCTGTACGGGGAACTGGCATTTCTTGAATAGCTCTCACTTTAGCCGGGTCAACCTCAATTCCTTTACCACTGACAATAAAGCCCAAGAGTTTACCGGATCTTACTCCAAAGGTGCATTTGTTCGGATTCAATCTCAACTTGTACTTCTTCAACCTCTCGAACAGTTTGTATAAATGATCGAGATGTTCTTCTTCAGTATGAGATCTAGCTATCATGTCATCCACATATACTTCTATCTCATGATGAATCATGTCATGGAACAAAACCACCATAGCACGCTGGTATGTTGCCCCGGCGTTCTTTAGACCGAACGGCATTACTTTGTAACAGAAAGTGCCCCATTGCGTCACAAACGTGGTTTTCTCCATGTCCTCAGGTGCCATCTTAATCTGATTGTAACCTGAGAAACCATCCATGAATGAGAATAATTTGTGTTGAGCGGTGTTATCTACCAGAACATCAATGTGTGGGAGTGGAAAGTCATCTTTGGGACTCGCTTTATTCAAATCTCTGTAATCCACGCACATTCGCACCTTACCATCTTTCTTTGGCACTGGCACCACATTAGCAACCCATTGAGGATAAGAAATAACAGCTAAGAAACCGGCATTGAATTGTTTCATAACCTCGGCTTTGATTTTCTCAAACATTTCAGGACGCATGCGGCGAACCTTTTGCTTGACAGGACGGCAGTCTTCCTTCGTAGGCAGCCGATGCACCACTATATCAGTATCCAACCCGGGCATGTCTTCATAAGACCAAGCGAAAACCTCTACATAGTCATGTAACATCCGAATCAATCTTTCCTTGACACTGCTTTCCAATCCTACTCCTATTTTGACTTCTCTTCTGTCTACCTCAGTACCCAGATTTACAATTTCGAGGGACTCTTCATGCGGCTGTATAGTCCTTTCCTCTTGCAATAACAATCTGGCAAGCTCTCCAGGGACTTCACAATCTTCCTCACTTCCATCTTCGGCTTGGTAGATTGGATTTTCAAAGTCATAATGAACAGTAGCGGAATTATTATCAATAGGATCCAGAGTGAGTACGGATCTGCAGTTTGTTACGTGAGTGTGTGTAAGAAAGCAAAGCTTGTTTGAAAGACGACAGGAAAAATAAAGAGCGCAATATTTGAATGTGAAAACGTCCATAGATTTATTGAATATGAAAATATGCTTATGAAATGACAAAACCCTTAACAAATTAGCTACTGTGCCCCGGGTATAGACACAATGCTTTAAGAAGTTCAATTAGAATTTGCAATGCTAAATAGACAATAACAATTACTCCTGACTAAAGGAGATCGGGATAGTGTCTTCAGCCTTCCAATTATTGAGTCCGTCACCAATCTTTGGGAAGATCCAGCCATCTAGGTCGCAATCACTGTCAGCCTCTTCTATAGCATTGATTTGATCTTTGACCATCTTTTCAGAGCTAAATCCCAGACCAGATTTATCAGACTTGTAGGGTATGTTGATCAGTTGACCCCAGCCAGTACAGCCACCATCTTCAACCACAGCTTGAGCATCCTTCAGGGAAACCATGGCAGGAGAAGCTCGACCAACCTTGGACATACAGGGAGTTGGCTTAAGGACAGGATCGGGCGGGGGAACCACTTCAAATGACTGAGTTGGAGTCTCGAAGAATTCACCATCCATTTCGACGTATCTGAAGGTATGCACACTACTGACAATGTATTCTTCTTCCCCACACACAGTGACGATCTTACCCTTTATTGGATACCTCAGCTTTTGATGGAGAGACGAAGCTACAGCACCTGCCTCATGAATCCAAGGGCGCCCCAATAGGCAGGAGTAGGCAGGACGAATGTTCATTACATAAAAGGTAGTGTTGAAAACCTGAGGTCCTATCTTGATAGGGAGAACAACTTCACCGTGGACAACACTCTTTGCACCATCGTAAGCACGCACCACAATGTCACTAGGCTTCAATTCAATGCCTTTACAGTCAAGTTTATCGAGCACGACTTTCGGTAGCACATTCAAGGAAGAGCCATTATCGATCAACACATGAGCCAAAGTGATTCCCTTACACTCAATAGAAATATACAGGGCCTTATTGTGGTTCTTTCCTACTGGTGTCAGGTCAGCGTCGGAAAATCCTAGGCCATTGTCAACAGCCAAGTGAGCCACATAATGTTCGAACTGATCGACAGATGTTTCCTGAGGCACATGAGCAGTCTTCAAGAATTTTATTAACGCATTGGCATGAGATTCAGAAGATAACAGCAATGATAACATTGAGATCTTAGATGGGGTATGCCCCAACTGCTCTACAACATCAAAGTCACTCTTGCGAATGATTTTCAGCACTTCTTCCATTTCTCGTTTGGCAACGTCTTCAGTAGTAGCTTCGATCGGTGTCTCTGACTGAGAGGGGTTGACTGGTTCCTTTCCTCGGTTTTCGGGAACCGGAGGTGAGATCTCTGGAGAGAAGATCCTTCCGCTTCGAGTAACTTTACTAGTCCCAACAATGTCATTAGGATTAGCAGGATCACCAACTTGCTTTACGCCATGGACATAAACATCACCTCCATAATTCCACGGAATAGCTTTGCTTGAGGAATACGGGATCGGGCCAGGTGCAGTAATGATCAGGGGAGCTACTCTGGGCTCAGCAATAATCTTCACAGGTATTCTGGGAGCAGTAATCTTCACTGGAACCTTGGACCTTGCAATCACAGATACTTCTTCAACAGGGTTTTCCGTCTTAGAAACCCTTTCAAAGAGAATTGTACGATCGTCCACCAGCTGTTGAATACCATTCCTCAACTTCAGACAGTCCTCGGGCCGGAGTATGTAGAGATTGCAATCTTCAGTACAACCTGGAAATAAACCAGCTCGCAATAAATTCCTCTTTATGATCGGGAGAGGAGATGTTAAGTCCGCTATAGTAGTGATGAGAGAATCGTCATCGAGAGCATTAACAGCCTTGTCATGATTAGGCATAGGAGCAGTGATGACATTAGGAGTCTCCGGAGGTTCGAACTCAATTTCCCCCGCGTCGATCATGTCCTGAATTTTATTCTTTAACAGCCAACAATCATTTGTATCATGCCCGGGGCTATCGGAGTGATATGCACACCTGGCATTGGGATTGTAACGAGGCGAAGCAGTGTTGACATTTGCAGGAGGACCTCTGAGGGTGATTAGGTTTACCTTTAGCATACTTTGCAGTGCTTGTGCTAAAGTCATATTGAGCTTGGTAAACTGCCTTCTTGGTCTGTCTTGTCTTTGCTGGAAGTTTTGAGCTGGCGGGGCTGCGATCGTCACTGCTCCAATGGCATGGTCACCGATTTTCTTATTATGATTCTTGTGACCATACACAGCATTCGATTCGTTCTTCCCATGGTAGGACTTTTTACTGCTTGTAGAAGTAGCCGCCTGTAACTTTCCACTTCGAATGCCGCTCTCCACCCGTTCACCTGTCAGTATAAGTTCAGTGAAACCGGATGAAGAACTCCCCAGTAGGTGGCTGTAGAATGGGCCAGTCAGGGTACCCATGAACAGGTCTACTAATTCTCGGTCAGTCATAGGGGGTTTGACTCTGCCGGCCAAATCTCTCCATTTCTGAGCGTACTCTTTGAAGCTTTCTTTATATCCCATAGCCATATTCTGCAACTGCAGCCGAGTAGGTGCTAATTCAGAATTGTACTGGTATTGCTTGTAGAAAGCCGTTGCTAAATCAGTCCAGGTGCGGATGTCAGAGCTCTCGAGCTGATAATACCACTCTAACTGTGTGCCAGACAGACTTTCTTGGAAGAAATGGATCCACAGTTTCTTATCAGTGGTATGCGGCTGAATCTTTCTCACATAAGCCCTTAGATGCATCTGAGGACAAGACGCACCATCATACTTAGTGAAAGTGGGGATTTTGAATTTGCGGGGAATGGTCACATCGGAGACCAGACCCAGACTTTCGAAATCCAGACCAGGTGTCTTCTGACCCTCCATGGCTAGCATGCGTTCTTCCAGCAATTTGTATTTATCATCTCTTGGAGAGTACTGTTCATTTTCATACTCTTCATCCTCATCCTCAGGGTTAGAGAAATTAGCATTCTCCTCCTCTGAATCATTTTCCGCCCCCTCTTCTGGACCATTCGGGATTCCAAATTTGATTCCCGTAGCCTGTCCTTTACGCCTTCTGCCCGGGTTAATGAAGCTCACAGCTTTCTTGTCCTTCTTCTTTTCGGCCAAAAGAGCCTTCAGTTCCTCCTGCCCCTTGGATAAGCTCAGCATCATCTCCTTGAATTGAGCATTCTGAGTCTGGAGATCTTTGACAGTCTGTTCGAGATCCATTTTTCTGTTTGGAGGAAAACCGTGAGAATATGGTCTTTTAGAACACCTGTTATGCAATGTTATGTTATGGGATGCAATGCATGAAATGTTTTCAAGGACTTTTGGAATTTAACTCTGCATAAATCCCCAACAAGAGAGAAATGTTTATTGCTACTTTTTTTTTATCAATGTTCATTACAAAAGGAATAGTAGTAAAAATACAAAGCTCAAGTCTCCCAGGGGCGACTTCTTTTCGGGCGAAGATATGCATTGAGTCTTCGTTCCTCATTAAGCTGACTGGTGAGTTCTAGCACTTTCTTCCTTTCTGCATTGAACTGGGCTTCGAAAGTATCTCTCTCCTCCCTCAACTGGGTCCAGGATCTTTTCAATTCCTCAGCATCAGTAGGCATATCTGGATAAGGAATGATCTGGGAAGTACCTCCTTCGACCTCTGATTCAACAATCAATGGTCCGACTGCAAGATATGGCATGACAAGTTCGCGAGCTCTGGCGCGCACCCATCTGAGGTAAGGCTCCATAGGAATAGAATTTTTCTTTCCTAAATTGCTTCTTTTCACCATGCCCCAAGCTCGTACAAACCTTTGGCGGAGACCTTGAGAGTCATTGTCATAGTCAAACACTATACCTTGAATAATCATTTCATGTGGACCATCTCTTCGAGCATGCCCAAACTGACGTAGGGCTAAGGCAGGATTATAAGTAATACCTCCTCTTATCCCCATGAGTGGTACATTAGGGAATTCTCCATAACGGTCGATGATGATGACATTTTCTCTGAGGTTAGAACACCACCGGATGTCGGAATGAGAGAGTGCCATTATCCTTTGAGACCATTTCAGATTTTGATTACTCTTCAAGACTGATTGAGGAAGGTGCGAAATAAACCACCTAGACAGTAAAGGTATGCAGCACATGAGAGTCCCTTGCCTTTTCGTAGTACGAGTGTGAAGGGAATGCAAGATGTCTCCAAGCAAGGTAGGCACAGGGTTATGAGTGAGGAATATCTTAATAGCATTCACGTCTATGAATTGGTCCGGCTTAGGGAATAGCACCAAACCATAGATTAGCAATGCTAGAACGTCTTCAAAAGCATGGACATTCATAACTTTTAGGAATTCTCGGGCCTTACCTACCAGAAATTTGGCAAGTACGCCCTTAACTCCGCTCCTTGTTACCCAGCTGGCCTCAATGTCAGACTTCGTCATGTGTAGAGCTGCGGCCACTTCTTCAGACTTTGGCATCTTTTCCAGACCACTGAAAGGTATTTGATCAAGGATAGGTATCAAAAGCAGCTTGGAGAATTCTTCTAGTGTGGGTACCAACTGATAATCTGGGAAAGTGAAGCAATGATGCTTAGGATCGAAGAACTGGAATAGGACTCTCATCATATCTTCTTTGAAACCAGTGGTAACCAAATTGAGGAGATGACCATGTTTCTTGTTGAACTGAGCATGATCGGGGAGTTCTGACACCAAATCCTTGAGTTGAGGAGAGATTGCTACAAGATTGATCCGGATAGTCTTCCTGGAAGTCATAACCTGCTCACCTGTTCAAAGCTTGATTCCTAAGTCCTTGAAATGGTTAGTATGATGATGCTATGATGTTATGATGTTATGATGTTATGATGTTATGATGTTATGCAAACACAAGCATGTCACACAACAATTATTCCTAGGTTTTAGGGCTTGCATGAGTTCCATAGGTAAATACCCTCCCCACTGAAGTTTGGTTGGTTCAACCTGTCCTAGAATAGTAACCGGGTTCTAGAAGGATCTCAGATCATCGACCTTTCTTTAGGTCCACTTCAGTGCAACACCAAGTGGTTGACCGAAGCTTCCCTAAAGTCCAATCTCAAAGAGTGTAGTATCGAGTATCAACCAACCTCAGTCGGAACCGAAGCCAGTTATCTCACTACTTTCTAATGGCTAGGATGAGTCAATTAGGGTTCTAAAGGTCTGGTTAATGCTTCAATGACACCACGCGGAAGCCAAATTTTTCCTCAAGTAACGTGAGGAACATCAGGACAACCAAAGTATCACATTAACCGTAGCCATCCTTTTAACCATTCCAGTATACGCCGGATAGTCGCGATGATCTATTGCTACTTACCTAAGGTACACTAGATCCGGGTGTAGGATCTTTCACTCAAACAATCCCTTAAAGAAAAAGGAACAATTTAAAACATAAATGATTTTTTAAGGTGGACCTCTCTTTATGGTCCCCAGCAGAGTCGCCAGTTCTGTCATACGGTGAACTGGACCTTATTGGATTTGTAATCGCAATGTCGCGGTTAGCAAGAGTCGCCACCGACTTTTCTTTTATCCCATAAGGAAAGGCGGAAAAGAACAGGAAAGACCTTAATTTAGATTCTTAGGTTCGGGAGGTACTTTATACAAAGGGAAGGGGTAAGCACCCTTTGTATCCATGGTTATCCATGGGCTCTTAATTGCTCAATCATTTATGTTTTTTTTTTTAGTTTGAAAAAGGTGGTGGAAAAGCGTATAAAAAGGTTTTTGAAAACGAGAATTTAACTTTGTAATGATTCTTGCATGAATGTATACAAAGTGGTTATCTCGTATAGTTTTTTGAAAGTAGTTTAGAAAAATATAACTCGGCAATGATCCTAGTACGGAGGTATGCTAAGTGGTGATTTTCTAAAAAAAGATGTTTGAAAGGTATGAGGTGGGAAAAGTATTTTTTATTATGAATGAGCAATTAAGGTTACTCCTGTCCGAGGTCTTTCCGGGCATTTCCTATTCTTATGAGGGTAAAACTGTCCTTACTATTGAGAAGTAAGTAGTTTTATCCTGGGGATGTAGAAGGGTCATCGTAGGGTCATCGATAGGTCATTGAAGGCAACAGTTGTGAGGATACCTTAGCATTCGAAGGGACTATCATCATTTAACCGTAGGCTACACCGAAGGGTCATCGAGGGACAAAAATGGTATTTTCGAAGGCAACGTCCGAGGGACTATGATGATTTTACCGAAGGGTCTTTGCTAAGGATATCCTCGTATTCGCGGGACATGACCGTAATATCGAAATTGTGGGGTAATAAAGAGAGGTCCGATATCATTTATTTAAAGTCCATGTTTTAAGTTCATTAGGTAATTATGGTGATACCGCATTAAATCGATACATTAAAATCAACACATTAAGGATCACTACATTAAAATTAATTGGGCCATCAATATGAATCTTCACATTAAAGTGAAATAATTTAGAATCCATCTCCATGAAGGCTTCCCATGCATAAAGCGGAGTACCTGGCCAACTATTTCTTCGGAAGAATGCTAGCCTTTACACCATGAACACACGGATTAAAGCATCGAGGTAAAATACAATTGGAAATTGCACCATAAGATAAATATAACAGCCAGGAATTTAAGCCAAATAATGCAGAATCATCATTAGGTAAACATAAAATGGGCAACAAAGAGACAAAGCAGCCCCTGTCCCGTTCGCCTCTGCTTCGCCTAGCGAAGGCTCGCTGCAGGCTCGCCTAGCGATGAGCTGGCGAGCGGCCACGGGTTTGAAATTTGAGAACATTATGACCTCAACCTGCAGCATGGCTTATGGCATCCAACACATAATTATATGGTTCAGTTTCCCAATATTCAAGCACATTTAAATTATCATGCAAAACTTCAAAAAATGTTTATGAATTCAATTATAATATCCTCCACAAATTAAGAACATGAAGTGGTACCATATGCCAAGTGAGAGTACAAAACGATATCACATGCAAATTAAGACACTAAAGTGGTACCACATGCAAAATAAGGACACAAAGTGATAATCATATGCCAATTAAGAAACTAAAGCGATAATAGTGAGGCAAACCTGTTTGCAAGTCGAGTTGCAACCTTGAATTGGCGAGCCGGCCTGAGTTGGGCGACGGTGGCTTCGGAGCGGGTAAGCGGCCTTCAGGGTTTCCGCCTTCTGAACTCTTTGGACCAGCAGGGTTTCGGTGCTAGGGTTTCCTCGGGATCTCTGTGTGAGTGTCTCCGGGTGAGTGAGTCCGTCTCTGTGTGTCTGTTTCGTGGCAGAGGAGCAGGTATTTATAGTAGTGGTAATGGTGACCTAATGGGCTTAAAATGAGGTCCAAAAATCTCAAACTTTCGCAAGCTTCGCTAGGCGAAGGAATTGCTCGCCTAGCGAGCAAACTAGGTCTGGGCTTTTTCCTGGATCCAACGCTTCGCTGGGCGAGTGGCATGATGCAATGTTCGCTAGGCGAAGGAGCTGCTCGCCTAGCGAGCCAGCTGTTTTGGGCCGCCTGTGGATTGGGCCTGTTGTGAGTGGGCTTTCGTCCATTTGATATCAGTGCCTTGCAGAACAAGTCAGAGGGTCTTGGAAAATGTTCGGTAGTGCCAACGGGCAAATTTTGGGGTATGACAACTACCTTAGCAAAAATTTTACCGACTGTGAAACAAGATACTCACTGCTTGAGAAAACTTGCTGTGCTTTGGCTTGGGCTGCTCGCTGACTAAGACAGTATATGTTGAATCATACCACTTTATTGATTTCTAAGATGGATCCTATCAAATATATATTTGAGAAACCTGCTCTCTCCGGAAGAATAGCAAGATGGCAGATGATTTTAACAGAGTATGATATCCAGTATACTACCCGGAAAGCAATCAAAGGAAGCGTGTTAGCTGATCATTTGGCTCATCAAGCGGTTGATGATTACCAATCTATGAATTTTGAGTTCCCTGATGAGGATGTTATGCTTGTTACTGATTATGAAGAACCTGGACCGGATGAAGGACCCGAACTGGGATCCCGATGGACTATGGTTTTTGATGGATCTTCTAATGCATTGGGCAATGGTGTTGGTGTTGTAATTATTTCTCCCAAGGGTTTCCATACGCCTTTCACTGCTAGACTATGTTTTGATTGTACCAACAATATGGCTGAGTATGAAGCATGTATTTTGGGACTCAGAGCTGCTATAGACCTGAATATGGATGAGTATGACGATCATGCTCCCACTAACCTTCTTGTAGACACAAGGCTCATCTTCGTTCTTGATGAATCCATATTATTTTACCGTTTCATCAAAACGAAGATTCCAGCTTCTGGAAGCTTGCTTCAATCCAGAGATTGATCTTTGTAGCTTACATATCTTTTGGGCTTCTTCTGGTATGTCAAATCCTTCAGGCTGTGTCATGTACACATCCTCAAGAAGATTTACATTAAGGAAAGCAGTTTTGACATCCATCTGCCATATTTTATAATCATGATATGCAGCGATAGCAAGTAAAATCCGAACAGATTTAAGCATTGCAACTGGTGAAAAGGTTTCATCATAGTCAACACCATGAATTTGTTTATATCCTTTTGCAACCAGTCTTGCCTTATAGGTATGTACCTTACCATCCATGTCAGTCTTCTTTTTGAAGACCCACTTGCATCCTATAGGATTAACTCCTACAGGAGGCTCTACCAAGGTCCAAACTTGGTTTGTGTACATGGAATCCATTTCAGATTTCATGGCTTCTAGCCACTTCTCAGACTCGGGACCAGTTATAGCCTCTTGGTAGGTCACAGGCTCATCTTGATCCATGAGTAATACATCACTTTGATCTGTTATGAGATATCCATATCTCTCAGGTAGGTGACGTATCCTGCTTGACCTACGCTGGTCTTGTTCTACTTGAGCAGGTTGCTCTTCCACAACCACTTGTGTTTCCTGCTCTAATTCCTCCATAGGTGTATCGATGCTTTGTGATTCTTGAATTTCTTCAAGCTCTACTTTCCTCCCACTGGTTCCTTTGGAAATAAAATCCTTTTCTAGGAAAACTCCAGTTCGAGCGACAAACACTTTGCCCTCAGAAGGATTGTAGAAGTAATACCCTCTTGTTTCTTTAGGATACCCCACAAATAAGCATTTGTCAGATTTGGGCTCAAGCTTAGTTGAAATTTGTCGTTTCACATAAACTTCGCAACACCAAATCTTCATGTAAGACATATGTGGTTTCTCACCACTCCATATCTCATATGGTGTCTTCTCAACCTTTTTGGATGGAACACGGTTAAGTGTGTAAGCTGCTGTCAACAATGCATGTCCCCAAAAGGAGTTTGGAAGATCGGCGTGACTCATCATGGATCGGACCATGTCCAACAGGGTTCGATTTCTTCTCTCAGATACACCATTCCATTGGGGTGTTCCAGGAGGAGTGAGTTGGGATAGGATCCCACACTCTTTCAGATGGTCATCAAACTCTAGACTTAAATACTCACCACCTCGATCTAATCAAAGAGTTTTAATATTCTTACCTAGTTGGTTTTGTACTTCATTCTTGAATTCCTTGAACTTTTCAAAGGACTCTGATTTGTGTTTCATCAAATACACATAACCATATCTACTGAAATCATCAGTGAATGTGATGAAGTACTGAAAACCTCCTCTGGCTGGTATGTTCAGTGGTCCACATACATCAGTATGTATGAGGGCCAAAAGATCATTAGCTCTTTCACCTTTTCCTGTGAATGGAGACTTTGTCATCTTTCCAATTAAACAAGATATGCATGTCTCATATGATTCATAATCAAAAGAGTCCAACAGTCCATCTTTATGGAGTTTGGAAATGCGTTTCTCATTTATGTGGCCTAATCGACAATGCCAAAGGTAAGTTGGATTTAACTCATTAGGTTTCATCCTTTTAGTATTAATGTTATAAACACGCATTTCAAGATCAAGGTCATATAATCCATTGTTCATTTGAGCAGTAGCATAGAATATATCATTCAAATAAATTGAACAACAATTGTTCTTTATTATGAATGAAAAACTGAACTTGTCCAAACAAGAAACGGAAATAATATTCCTGCTAATTGCTGGTACATAATAACAGTTCTCTAACTGAATTTTTAAACCACTAGGTAAAGTCAATTCATAAGTTCCTACGGCTAATGCAGCAACCTTTGCTCCATCGCCAACTCGTAGGTCGACTTCACCTTTTGCCACATCTCTACTCCTTTTTAGTCCATGCACATTTGTACAAATGTGAGAACCGCATCCAGTATCTAATACCCATGATGCAGAAGTAGATAAATTAATTTCAATAACAAAAATTCCTGAAGTTGGAGTCTCTACTCCATTCTTCCTATCTTCCAGGTACTTTGGGCAGTTCCTCTTCCAGTGTGCGGTCTTACCGCAATGGAAGCAGATGCCTCTTTTTCTATGCTTCCACTAGGCTTCAAAGCAGCAATAGTGGGTTTGGGTTTGGCAACTTCCTTGCCTTTCCCTTTATCATGTTTGAGGACAATCCTCATGTTTCGGTACCAATTCAGAAAATTTGTCCCAGACAATTTTTCCTTCTCAAGGTTTGATCGCAATATGTTGTTAGAGGTGTTTGTTGTCATGGTTATCTACATAAGGATTAATGAAAATATAAGTATCATTGACATATTTAATTAGGCCTTTAATTAAACATGCTCCCACTATTTTATTCAAAACAAATGACCCTCATCATTTGATTCGGAAAATCCCGTTGGAAGTTTTCTAGTGGGTCGAGATCCATATTTTACTTCGTTCTAAGTCCGCGTAGGCAGATTACACAAAACCAGGTTATTTAGGTAGGAACTCCTTCCAATTGTATCTCATACAATTCTCGAAAATTTCAGTTGGGTGAATAACTCCTTATTCCAATCCATCATATGGATCATTCCCAACTCTTGCTTCTAATCATATATATAATCTTATTATAATTTGTTTAGTTAAGTTTGACCCATTGTTTTAACAGTTGGATATTACAATTATCCCATCGCACCTTACTAATATAGAACATGCACCTCGCGTAGGCGAAACCTACATTATTCGATACTAGTCTTGATGAGTGTTAAAACTTGGAAAGCACAAACTTAATATTTATTTTGAGGGAATTGCAATTTTTCTGATCTCACCGGCTTGTTTATCATATAAACCGTCTCTCACATGCATCAACATACATTCACATGCATCAACATACATACAAATGAAATGAAACAGTTATGGCCCCTAGCGCAATTGTTCTCCCAAGCCAATGAGAGAACCTAAGCTAACCTACAACGATCTAAGCTTCTCCAAGCAAGATCTTCAAGGTTGTCCACCTTTGGCACTGACTTCTTTGGTTTCTCATATCATTACATTACAAAAGAAACTCGTTTTACATACGAGGGAGTGAGATGAGAAAAGAAGTTACATTTGGGAGATTAAGAGAGAGGCACGACACGCAAGTCGTATTTTAAAACCCAAAGCAGAATAAAGGAAAACTAAGGCCATAACCGATCACCACAAGACAATAATAAACACTTTATTATTATTATTAATTCCTTTAATTAATTAAAACCAAATTAAATCTCGACGATCGATCACCACATTTTAATGAACAATTCATTTAAAATCAATGTCGCTTTTCGCATCAACACTTGATACTTTTAAAGCACTAAGTTAGCCGAACGGGTGAATTTTGCCTTGCGTTAACCGGTTAACCAAATGCGTTAACCGGTTAACACTGTTTGAAATTTGTTCAAAAAATTGTTTTCTGCCTTGTGTTAACCGGTTAACCAAATGCGTTAACCGGTTAACACTGTTTGAAAATGTCTTGGAAAACTGTTTTCCGCCTTGCGTTAACCGGTTAACCAAAAGCGCTAACCGGTTAACACTGTTTGAAAAACTCAAAAAAAAATATTTCGTAGCGTTAACCGGTTAACCATACGCGTTAACCGGTTAACACTGTTCCAAAAAGTGTTTAGAAAGCACAACTCTTGTGCAGTCACAACCCCAATCGCATAACTCTCTGACAACACAACCCTTGTGCCGTCACTAACCCTGATGCACCAATTTCAGACTGTCAAACACATCTCGATTGTTAATTCAGTATGATTGATCAACACGTCATTGCTTCACCATACTAATGTCGGATCAAGAAGCAAACGACCATTGATCGCTGAAAGGAAAACAATCATTGAGTGTTTGAATGAACGAAACGAGAACGCTATATCATATATAATGTATTTTGCATCAGGATTACATATATCATATATATGTAACTTGATCGATCTCAATTTAATTTTTGATTTATTCTGTCTTTAATCATATTAATATAGAACAAAAACAGTTATCAGATTCATGGTTTCGTAAGTGGCTCCGATACCACTGAAGGAGAATTGCCATCCAAGGCGCAGCGGAATTTAAAATTTTCTCCTTTAATGATCCTTACGAATGGGCATGATCAGTGATAGAATCGTTACCTCTTGTGGCGATTCAAACCTTTGGTGCAGATCTCTGATAATGATCAAAACCTTTGATACAGATCCACGGAGTGATCACAAACGTTAAACGATGACAACGTCTCTACTCAGTCCACACGAACGGAATCCTTCAATCTCAATGTTAGCTGGTACGAATGAAGGCTTTGAGTGAGAGAGAGAGAGAAACGAAATTCCAACTCTTCACTTGAGTTGAGTCTCTGTGGAGTGACAATGCTTCTACCCAAGGGGTTCTATTTATAGAACCACTTGTGTGGGCTTCCAGCTAAAAAGCCCACTTAAGTGTATTTTGGCCCATATCTCATAATATGCCAAAATCACTTACGGTGTTCCTTAGTTACTCTATTTCTCATCAATCTGTCCTTTGTGTGTGACCCTGTAGGTTTTCGCGATGTTGCCAATTATATTAAATCACGCATTTAACATAATAAACAGTGAGCGGTATCTAGCAACACATCACTGCTACCCAAGTCACGAAAATGTCATGTGATCTGACAAAACCTCCTGTGATAATAATTATGTGTATAATTACCCCTTTGCCCTTATATCTATATTGAACACAAGGTATAGACCGTGTCACCCTTGTCCAGTTTAATATTGGGCCCATAGACATTTATCTTGTTACGCAGGATGGGCAAATTCCATCTAGGACACTCATGTCCCTCAGCATGCTTTGTGGAGTACCCATCAACTGTCTTTATGGTTATCCAGTTACGGACAACGTTGGATCAGCAATAAAGCACTCGACTCTACATCTAGGATCCATAGTGGTTTCAGGTCGAAGAGTGGTATACACTATTATCACCATGAGAATAACTTATGACACTTTGCATAACTTTCTATATAGTATTCTCATAGCGGGTCAATCCGGTATAAATATTACTCCTAATATTCATACCTATGTTTAAGACTTGATAACTCTTTATCCATGATCCATGAGATGTGATCATCAGTCTACAAACATAATAGTCTTAATGCTTTAATGTTATCCCACTTCACACTAAAGCTCGACCACGGATACTTTAAGAATAGTGTCCTTATGTTTAATGTGCTCTCATGATTAAGTCACACTTAATACATTAAACGGACTATCTATTCTAGGGACTTTATTAATCAACCATAATAAAGAAAATACCTTTTATTATTAATAAATAATTCGATACAAGTACCAAAAGTATTGGCCTCTAGGGCTTACACCAACAAATATTACCATAATCCTTACCCGTCTGGATGGTTTCCACACTGACATTACCAATGTGAAAGAAGAAATAAAGAGCATGCGCCTTGATGTCTTAGGCCTAATGGATGTCGTCGTCGAACAGTTTGATCACTTGAACCAGGTTGTAGCTGCTTTGGGATAGAAAAGTGGCTGATTACATCGACCGCTGACCTCTCCTACTCACATTAAAGCAATGAGGACACTGCTATGTTTTAGTGTGGGGAAGGAGCACTTTTATTACTATTATTTAGCACTTTTATCGTTATTATTTCTTTTAATGTTACATTTAACTTTAATCTTTTAATTTAATTTAAATAACATTGTTATTTCTTTTTGCTTCTGTAATAAATTCTATTTTCCAGTCATTTTATTTTTACTGCTTTTATACTGTTGCCATACTGTGTTAATGCTACCATTAATATTGAGTTACTGCTGTTACAATTCATATACCTTTGGCCTGCTTTTCCAAACAAAAAAGTTGTGAACGTTGCATGTGACGACCGTCACATGTAGTGTGACGCTCGTCACAAAGGCGTGACGCCCGTCACGGATACACCACGCCCCTCACACATTATGCAGATGACCGTTACACACAGGTGACCGTTGCAGACGACCGTTATGCAACCGTTATGTGTGACGACCATAACCCCCTTGTGACGATCGTCACGGATCCAGAGGGCGCGCCTATGAAAACAGGCGCACTTCCTGTCTTCTTCCTCATCTAATCATCCTACTTTCCTTAACCATCCCACTCGCACCACTCTTTTCTCCATTAACCCTATCTTCATATCCTTTTAAGCGAGAAACATGTGAGTACCTTATAACTCACGAAATCCATCTCTCCCACCAAATCCTATATTTTCATAAACGCACACTAAATGGCCCGTCACAAAATCCATTTCAGAAATGGAGAAGCCGACGAGCGACAGAGAGACAACTACCTCAGGTTCTATCAACGTTTAGTCCAAGCTACGGGGTATGTTGATAACGAATGTCTGACGGAGCTGGGACTTTCAGATGGCGTGGAATGGATGCTGAACAACTCCAGTTTGACACAGCTTTGCACCAATCCGCAACCAACTTACGAGGCACTGACCTTGGAATTCCTGAGTTCATTCTCCTACATTACCCTTCCTGGTGCAACTCAGTTTCTCATCGGAGTCGCCACATTTAGAATGTTCGGTACCGAGTATTCCCTGAACCAAACTCAAATAGCGTGAATGCTTGGCTTCTGACACGGAGAGGGAGTTCACTGTTGTATCCCTGACGGATGGTCAGAATTAGCCTTTGGAGTGTGGCATATCCTTACCAACATGAACGTCATAAGTTAGGATGCGCTCAACGCAACTTACATCCACAACCCAGCTATAAGATATTTCCACCGAGTCTTAGGGCGCACGGTTTTCGGAAGAGTCAACAATCACAAGGTAAACTCTAAGGAGCTCTTATTTCTTGACTGTGTGTTCACCCCAATCGCGTTCAATGTCACCCCATTCCTATTGGCCAACATACAGGTTGCGTGCATGAGAGGAAGCCAGGCGTTCTGTTTTGGAGGAATTATCACCTCCATAGCACTAGGCCTGAATCTGGGGGATAGGCTCGCTGACTTACCCGTCTTGCCAGCCGAGTTCCTCAACGTCGACTATTGTCGTTCCTCACACTTCATCAAGGCTAGATACGATGGGAAGTACCATCTTGTGGTTAGAAATAAGATAGTTTGAAGCATCATCATGCCTAACAAGAACCGTATAGATCCGCAGAATATGGCGAATTGGATTTTTGATCTAAACGCCCCTGAGCCAAATGAAGGGGATCCTAATAATGGAGCAGATGAAGTCGAAGAGGAACTTGACCGAGAAATGCCACAACTACCTCCTGAGTACGCTGCAGAGACATCTTCCCGAGGCCAGCGAAGAAATGAGCGACGACCCACCACCATGGAAGACATCTACGCTGAGATGTTGCGACACAACCAGAGGATGAAGGAGCGACATACAGAGATGATGCAAACGATCCAGCAGATACAGAGGGATCAACACGACTATGCAAACTGGCACGACCAGGGGATGGCGAAGCTTTCCGAAGAGATGAGTGCCCTGACACATCGCGTTGATGCCATCCAGGAGTACACTCAGCATGTGGGGTTGGATCCTGCCCAGCATGGAAGAAGTGAGCATGCACGAGAGCCAAAACGCGCAGAGGCCAACGTCGTGACAACGAGTAGTGATCTTCGTGTTTCTTCCCTTTTTCTTTATATTGTCGCATTGAGGACAATGCTTTGTTTGAATGTGGGAGGAAATCCTTATCTTTCCTTTACTTGTTTCTATTTTTAGCCATAACAAAAAAAATTGTCTTTATCTAATCGTTCATTCATTTATATCTAATTTGCCATAACAAAACTTTTGTTTTTAAGTTAAATGCATACCCTACGAGTATATAGGTCGCCTTACAGAGGTTATGTTAGGAAACTGAGAAAAATCTAATAAGATTGATATCGTCTCGACCCCTTAGATATCTCACTTTTACGAGATCAGTTTGAATACCCATTATACCAATATCTAAAGTCTCCTTCCTAGATTAACCCCTAGTAGTTTATACTAGCAGTCAACACCGTCTTAAGCACAAACCATGTGAAGAGCCGATGAATATAAGTGATTGATGCCTACGAATTAAGAAATTCCTTCATACTTCTGCCAGAGAAATTTAAAAATGCACCATACAGACGGTTGCAAGATATAGAAAAGGAAGGAACAGAAAAACCCGACTGGTTGGTTCAGAGGTACCTGGTACTGGACTCGGTAGGGAGAACTACGGTTTGATCCCCCAAAACCTTAAAATGGGATATATAAAGGGGTACCACACTAGTGTACCAGACCCTGTGCTTAAAAATGATCAATGTTACTAACCGGATACTTCACTAAGTGCGTGTGAAGGCAAAGGGCTTAATGTGATTGCGCTAGAATGAAACCGGGTGAAATAGGAGCGAGAAGTACTAGGTTGAGCTATAATAGAATGATTCGAACTAGTTTGTACAATTAAGAGATCTACGTTAATGCTTATTGCTTGTGTCGTCACTGTATCTTTAGTGTTTTACTTGAGTATCTGTCATCTTAACAAAGTACCTAGCAATCACGTACGAATTGGAAATGTGTTATGTATTCGCGTTTAACTAGTGTTTTCAAATTTTATTTGCTTGAGGACAAACAAAGATTCAAGTTTAGAGGAGTTTGATAACGCGAAAATACATTGTATATTTGCCTTGATTTACACTAAAAAATCGTAACGCTTTCATTTATATTCCGATTATTCCGCAAGTGTTAGAGTTATTTTTGCAGGTATTTCAATTCCCATGCTTAAATGAGCAAAGTATAGAAAAGGAAGGAAAAGAAGAAGAAACAGAAGAGAAAGCGGCAGAAAAACAGAAAAACAGAGAATACAAACTTTGTGAATGTGACGACCATCACAAAGCATGTCACGACCGTCACGCCCAGCCTATCACGACCGTCACAGGCCCATCACGAACGTCACGCGGCCAAAATCAGCGTTTTGAAACAGTCAACAGAAGTGATCCAACAGGCCCTAAATTCTCGTTCCTTAGTCCCTTTCCCGTGGATTCCTCACTCAACCAAGTCATCCTTGTTTCTCTCAACTGCCATGACCAAATAGAGGATATAAAAAGACGGAAGTTGGAAACCTACGGGGATGCTTAATTTTTCTCTTGGTAGGCCAGCTTTGAAGACCTTTTTCTCTCTGCATTTTTTCACAACAATTCTATTCTGTCTTTTACTTTTCTTCAGCAACATTAATTTTCTTTTACCATTCAGAGCTTTGATTTTCCCTTTTTCCTTTCCGCTTTTCATTTAGTCAAAGTAGTAGTTTTCTACACTTGGGAACTACTGCAATTTATTTAATTTAGTTTAAGCTATTATTTCGAAGAGGCAGAATCCTACCGACCTGTGGAGGACTACTCAAGTACTTCAAGATTCGGCGTATTCTATTAATCCAATTTCCAGGTTTTTATTCAATTCTTATTGCTTTATTATTATTGTAAACATGTTTGCTTTATTGTTGATCTGTTTATGTTTTTCTGTGTTTGCGTTGTTTAACATGTCCGGCTAAACTACTGGTATCGGTATGTAACAATTTAATTAGACGGGATTTAATAATAATCGGTGTAAAACTTCTTTTCTCAAACAATCTTTTTGGCTGTGGTTTTTAATTTAAATTTAATTAACTTTGTCACAAGAGTGAGAAGCTATTTAATACGATTTTGCCACGAGAGTGGGAAATTAACTAAGGTGAGAACCGACAATCGCGAGAGCGTGAGGATCAAACTGGATAATAAAAACTAGGCATTGATTTTAAAAACAGCGAGAGCACTTTAAAAGCAATTAGAACTTATTTATTTTCAAAAAGTATTTTTAACTTCAAATGGGACAGCGAGAGCGTACATTCTGACTTAAAGGTATAGTCCAAATCAACAATCACGAGAGTGTGAGATAAAGCCTTTTAAATAAGTATTTTCTACTGAAAGATATTTGGTACTTAAATTATACACCAGTGACTTATCGAATCCCTGACGATTAATGTGTTGCATACTGATATCCTTCTATTAATATTTTCTTAGGACTTAACTTCCCTTAGATTTAATTTTTTGCAACCGAACTTCTAAAAATCATTCTCTTAGCTAAACATAGTAAAGTCGGTAGCATTAGTTTGACATCGGTCCTTGTGGGTTCGATATCTTTTAAAACTAAAACGACTGGACTATGCACTTGCAGTCAATTACCTGATAGACTATATTCTATATACAGTCACGAGACGTATCAGGGTACTTACAAAAGGTAAGTAATCGACGAAAGGCCAAAAACATTTACAAAAGGCAAAAAGAAAGAGTTGGACGGGATTTGCTAGGTAAAACTTATACTTAAAGGGATTCGCCAGACGAATATGGGCTTTGACACACTCTGACAGATGGGGAACTTTGCAAATAGGCACGAAAACCTCATATCATCCCTTCGGCACAACGGCGGGGATGAAGTTCTCGAACAATGGCTACCCAACCCCGGGACTCACCAAACCTATATCAGGTGTTCAAAACAAACAGGATGCAAAGTTCTGATAGGGGTACCCTACTCGTGCAAAAGGCAACGAGGGGGGGACGTGATTTCGTGCATAAAGCAACAAAATAAAATAACAAAAGGTGAGTTATCTCAATAATATTCCGCATGAGAAAGGAAAAGAGGGCTTGCAAACAACAAGAACAGAATAAACTCACAAAAGGTAAGCACCTGACGAAAGGTCACCAATACTCGTAAAAGTTCTGAAGATATTCCGCCAGGCGAAACCTGGGTTTTGAGAGAATTTTCCAGACAAAATCTGGGGTTTAATACGCTCTGTTAGGTGGGGACCTTGCAATAGGCATGCAAACTTCATATTGTCCCTCAGACACAACGACGTTGATGAAGTTTTTCGAGCAATGGTTACCCAAACCCCGGGACTCGCCAAACCTACATCAAGTGTTTAAACAAAATGTGATATAAAGATCTGACAGAGGTACCCTACTCGTGCAAAAGGCATCGAGGGGGAGATGTGATTTCGTGTACAAAGCAACGAAATAAACTCACAAAAGGTAAATCATCTCAATAATCTTCTCCATGTGAAAGGCAAGGAGAACGGACACAAGGCCGAAGGGACTTACAAAAGGTAAGTGACGGATTGAAGATTCAAGAGGTACTTGCAAAAGGCAAACACATAGGAGAGATATTTCTGGAGAACCTTTCGGGAATACCACTCCAGAGTTTCATGATAATGTTCTCAACTAGGGAGGATGAGTGTCTCAATGGAGGATTCTTTTATGATTTCAAGAAATACTTTCATACAGTTATGCATGTTTATTTTTCAAGGCGTAATGCTCAATTTTGATGGAATATGCTACGCACTTCATGATGTGATATTATGTAATGAAAGATTACTTATATAAGATGTTGATGCATGGTCAGCCTTAGGTTATATACAACTATGCATGGCTGGATGTATTTTGAAGATTGAGAAGCAGGGAGCAAAGTGATATGTGAAGCACACAATGAATGATATGCAGGACTTTTTGCCTCATAGTGATATGTGAAGCAGGGAACACTATTAATAAAAAAATCATTTTAAGCAAATTTCAATTTTGTTTCATGATCCAACGAAGAGTAAAAGCTACAAATAAATAATCTTCATATATGTACTACTTTTCTTTTGCTTACCTTAATAAACAAGTTTGTTCCTGTGTTTTCTTTTAGATTTATAATGTGTTACTATACCACTGAGTGCATGAACAAAAATAATCACCAAACAAAGATGATTGTCATGGAAGTTTCCTTGCGAGATAACGAAGAAACGACAACCAATCAGTTGTTACTCAATCTCCAGATGCCTCATCTAGTAAGGTTTGAGCCAAATTATTCCATTGTTTAATTTTGCTTCTATTAGATGTATCCATGCAATTATGTTTTATAGAATTTGCAATTTTTCTGAATTAGTTTATTGGTTGAATAAATACACATTGAGATATTTTTTTGTTATAAACTCTTAGCCCTTCTTTTGGTGACATAGCTAAATTAATTAGCCCATGACTTGAAAGATTAATCTTCCCACCCTCTCTTTGGAGTTAGGTAGAATTTTTAGTTTCCTTATTGCATGCAAAAGAATAAATGTTGGGTTGCTCTTGGAAGTGAGTAAAGTTTAAGTTTGGGGTTGAGGTACTAGAGAAACTGGTTAAAATAAAAAATTTGTGAAAAAAAAATAAAGAAGTTAAAATAACTTCTTAAAAAAAATGAAAAAGCAAAAGAATAATAAAGAAAAAGACCATCTCTAGTACCAATAGAATAAAGCGAAGAGTTTTATGAAAAGGAAATTGATAACACAAAGAAGAAAAATAGGTACAACATTGAGAATGAATAATTGAGAATGTCTGTGTGTGATGCAACATTGAGAATGAATAATTGTGATGGAAGTGTAGTAGATTGATTTGACGAAATATTACTTTTAAAGTTGAATTAGTCTTTTAGTTTGAATAGCAAGTGAAAACAAATGGAACCAATTTGTTTAATGAAATAATCAATCAGCAACAAACTAAAACGTAACATTACTTGAAAAAAAAAAATTGGACAAAGAATACCCCAAAATTGAAGAGGTGGTTGATTTGTAGACAATGATATATTTTCTAAAACATCTGATTTTCTTATGTTACAAATATTTTATGTTATAATGTAATTAAATATGAAAATTCAAAAAATATATAAACATTTTATTTTAATGAAAAACTACGGTTTATCGGAGCAGTAGAAAACCAGTTCCCGTTGGAACGGGGATGGATGCTCAATAATTATCTCCGACCAAATTTAGAAATAGAATTAGGATAGTATAACAAGGCAAAAATGAACTAATAATGCTGAAAGTCGACTCCTCCCCGCTCCGTTATCATGCTTACTTTTGATTACAAACCTAAAGGAAAGATGTAAAAGAAATGAACAAACTAAACATAGAGGTAGGTTGTTCCTCTAACATCTCATGTGAGGCGGATGCTAAGATTTAGAGAAGACACATGAAGACAACACATTGATTGCTTCTACAAAGGGCGTGACGAATTCTATCTCATAATTTGTCATTAATGTCTTAAATCAAAATAACATATTTATAAACTGTGTTGATGATATTCTCGATAAAATTGGCATAAAGGGAGGAATCTATGTAAAAGTAGAGTTCATGAAACCTTTTTCTATAGCATTTGATTCACATAATTTAATTTAAATAACTAAATTATCTTCATTTTGAGAGAAAATGAAGAATTATTAGTTAAAATGAAAATTTTAAAACAATTTCCAACATTAAAAGTACAATAATATTCTCTCGAAGTGATCAATTTATTTTAAAATAAAATCAAAATAAATAATCATTTTTCAATTTACAAAACAATAATTATTATTT
Source organism: Lathyrus oleraceus (assembly GCF_024323335.1). Lineage (NCBI taxonomy): Eukaryota > Viridiplantae > Streptophyta > Magnoliopsida > Fabales > Fabaceae > Lathyrus > Lathyrus oleraceus. The sequence continues at coordinate 352,403,189 of NC_066585.1, read as the reverse complement.
TTTCTAATTATATCTTTTAATTAACACTATTTTCACCATTCTTAATCTAATATGTATTTCATTTTATATTTATATTTAAAGTAATTTTAAATTTATCAGTTAATAAGTAATATTTTTTACATCACATAGTAATTAAAATTCATTTTTTTAAAATAAATAGAATGTCGTGGGTTCGAACTACACGAACCCGTGACCCAAAACAATCGATCCATAAATCATCTGAACTCGTTCATTTTAGTAGTATGCATAATCCAACATGTAACAACAATGTAGTTTGGGTACGGATATCGGATTTGAGTTTTGCAACCCAGATATCCGTTGACTAATCCATTGTTGTGACTTTAGTATTTTCTTATTACTTTTATTATTATTTTTAAAAAAATATATAATTAATATTTCACTAATAATCATAATTTTTTTAAAAAAATATTCTCCACCAATAATACTACTAAAGCAATGAATTTACGTTATTATAAGATTAAAAATTATTTATTATTTTCTTTTATATCATTCCCAAATTATGTATTTTATAGAAATAACATGTTTTGTTGAATTTTATATTATTGTAAAGTGTTATATCATGTTGATGAATTTTATTATTTATTATATGATATATTTTATTAAATTGAGTATTATATATGAATATGATTGTATTGACAAAAAAAAATAGTTATTTGAAAACAAACTCGAACCCAACAAATTAAACTTATAAATGAATGGGTCAGTTCATATCAATTTTTACAATAAAATTGTAGGTTGAACGACGAAATCAATCATTTAAAATTTATTGAATTTGATAATAGATTAGATCAAATTCAATCCAATCCAAACCGTAGACACCTTTAATTCGAATTTATACTCTCACTTTTGTTATCCATATATCAACAGACTTAAAAAAGTATTTTAATAAAATCGTTGTTTCTTTTTCTTTTTCATTTTCATTTATACGTTTTTTCTTAATTGGCATGAAACTAACTGAGACATTTATTGTGATTTATTGAGATAGGAGTAATGAATAATGTTGACTTTAACTCCTTTAATTTATGATGATCCTGACAGGAGGATGCATTCAGATCATACAAGTTGCTGGAGTGGGTCTGGGCCTGCGCCTGCGCCTGCTCACTCTTTTGTGCTACGATAATTATTACGGGACCATATAAAATTGAGAAGTTTAGCTTATTATAATGATTGATTGATCAATATTTACTCCTTTTTGAGAAAAATTAAACAAACATGGTGAAAGTCGATGGGAAGTGGAAACACGAATGCCACTAGGATTTTAAACCATGTTTTTCTCAAAATTCTCAATATAAAATGTTTATAAGAAAACTCTTTTATAAATTGTTATAAGAAAAATCACTCAAATGAAAAATATAATTTTAGGATTAAAAACTGTTATAACAAAAATCTCTCAAATGAAAAAAAAAAACCTTTTAGGATTAAAATTGCTATAAGAAAAATCTCTCAAATGGAAGAAAAAAAATACTCTTAAGAGTATCTAATAAAGTGACATGATTCACTCTCAAAGACTTGATCTTGAGAGTATCTAATAATGCTTATGAGTTTTTAGTAAGTTAAACTCACAAATCCCTTTATACAAGGAAAATGAAGTTTCAGGATATCTTCCAACCAAACAACGAACAATAGACTGAAGTGATTACTCTTTCTTCCAAACATGAACATAAGCTTTAAGCGCTTAGTCTCCAAGCTTAAACACTGAGATTTTATATACGCTAATCTCAAACCAATGTGGAGTTTTGAACTGACTATCCTATGAACCGAAGCGATGTTTTACACGAGCTGACCACAAACCAAACCGGAGTTTTACATAGGCTGACCACAAACCAAATTGAGATTTTACACCAGACTGATCTCGAATCAAGTAGAACTTTCACGTCGGACTGAGCTCACGAACCGATGAGAAGATTTTTCAATAGTTGTCTTCAAGAACCCACAAAGATGACTTTTCCATAAGTGACTCAACTCACGAATCAATTAACGACTTAATACTAAATCCCTCAAGCAATTTGTTTAAGGATTTAGCTTCAAACCCAAACAAACACTTCCTAAGGAAGAAATATTCAACCAAGAGAAAAATAGCTCTTGGTGAATTTACAAATATACCCTTTCCAAAATAAAACCCCCTCACATAAACACAAGGACTTTCTTGAAGCGCTATGACTAAATTCAAATGAGAGAAAGTAGAAAAATATTTTAGAGATAGAGCGAGGAGAGTGAGATAACTCACGATTATGGATGTAAAAAGTGAAGGTAAAGACGTCTATTTATATGCTAGAGGCTAGCACAAAAAAGGAAAGGACCCATGGGCCAAATTGATGGTCCAATCAATTGGGTCCTCATGCCAATCGATTGGATACCCTAAATAATCGATTACAAATGCTCATTTTGGAAAGTTTTGATAGAGAGTAATTATTGTTCATTAAGACACTGACACAATCCATTATGAACATAATTTGCACTAACCCAATCAAAAAGTGATTATGTGTAGTTTGATTGTGTGTATGCATAGATTGAATTGAAGATGATGAGATGCTTTTAAATCCTGGATTCAAGTAGATTTTACTCATTCTAGAAACCTTACTAGAGAATGATGCATGTATGAAGTATATATATATATATATATATATATATATATATATATATATATATATATATATATATATATATATATATATATATATATATATATATATATATATATATATATATATATATATATATATATATATATATATATATATATATATATGCATGGGTGAATCAGAGAAAAAAGGAATGCAATGAACTTTGAGAAAATATGAAAATATGAAGAAAAAAAATCAGCGTATAGGTCGATCTGTTGAAGTCATGTGTCAACCTGTACAAAGCATAAGTTGACCTGTTGAAGGTCATGTGTTGACCTATCAATGTCGTGTGTCTCCTATGTGTCGACATGTGGAGTCAACACATGAAACATAAGCTACAAGCTTTAATACTACAATATACGTGTTGAGCTATGGCATGAATGTGTCGACCTATAGTCTGAAAACTTTCACTATAGGTCGATCTGTCTTGGAATGTGTCGACCTGTCCTGCAATATTTTTATGAAACTTGATTTTTCATGCATGTTTAATGCATGAGACCTTCTCAAAGATGTTTCCAAAGACTTATATGCTTCCTAATGCTGAAATGCACATAGAGAATAGGGGAATACTGTCTAATGTACATAAATGTTAAAGAATCATAGTTTTGACATCATACAAAACACTCATAATGGAACTTAACGGAAAATGCACTCATAATATGTTGAATATTTGAAGTCATGGTCGTAGCAGATTAATTGAGCAGGACTAGCAGAGCTTTTTACTGATCAAGAGTGAGGTTTGTAGTATCCAACTGTGTCGGCAGATCCTCGTTTGGAGTAGATATAATATCATCTTGAGGATAGTCTTTAGAGGAGATGTGAGCAATGTTTGGCTTATTCAAATAGGATGGTGAGCGATGCTTCTTGAAGCACACTTAAATAGTGTGATTGGGCTTGTTGCATTATGTACATATCTTGATTCCTCTGCCTCTAACAAAAGTGTAGTTTTTGGGTTTGTTGTCTGGACGTCGACTCCGCATGTAGGAATTATTAAAGGTGGCTATTATATTTTCTTCTTTAGTGGGAACAAGATTTTATTTCTTGTTAAATGAGAAGGGAGAACACTTTGTTGATGGGTGGTAAAGGATTCATCAGCATTATCTGAGCTCAGACGAGACTGTATTGTTCATTGAGACCCTTATGTAAATGAATAACGTAATCTCTGTCTCTATAACTCTTAATGGTTGGTATAAGATGACATGTACAACAGAGGTTGCAGGTGCATGATGGAAAAGGTCAAAAAAATTCATTTTTTTGCCACAATTTCTTCAGTGTTGTAAAATTTCGTGTGATATTTTGATCTCCTTGCTTCAATGCATATATCTCTTCTTGGAGATCAGAAATCCTGAATATAGATCCTTGGTGATATCATTCATGAAGCTCATCCCAAATCTCTTTCGCAGAATACATCCAAAATATGCTTTCTAAAATTTCTGGTGTGATGGAGTTTGTAATCATCTATCCCAAGTTATGGATTTAGGGTCAGAAGAATTAGGGAGAATTAGGGTTCCGTTGATGAACCCTAATTTAGTTTTGAAGTGGAGGGCCACATGTATAGATTTAGACCATGAATGGAAATTGGTGTTGTTTAAGAGAGACGTAACGAGGGTGATTACAAGGTTGTCACTTGGATGCATATAAAAGAGACCGACCATATCAGTTTGATAGTTATAAGAAGTGGAAGAAGGTTGAACATTGTTGTTGGTGGGTTGTTAAACGTCAGATTCATGTGTTTTGTTGGTGATGAATAAGGTGTACGTGAAGGTCTGTTTTGAGAAGCCACGGATGAAGGTTTTGGACTGATGAATTTAAGGTTTCTGATCAAAGAATAACAAAGGGAACAAAAAGTTGAGATGAGAATCTGAGTATGGGAGATGTCTTACGATGAAGAAAGTGTTTATTTCTGGGTAAAGGATGAATCTTGCGATGGAGAAAAGGTTTTGCTAGGAAAGAAAAAGGATGAAGGTTACAATTTCCAGAAACAAATGAATGATATGGTGAATATATTCGGAAATTTTTGGGACAAATAAAGAACAGATGAAGGTGAGATCGAGATTTTTGAAACATTTTTCCAAGAAATGTTGAATATGTGAAATATTTTTGGAAAAAAACTGGGTTTGAGAGTATGAATATTAATATGGGGATGGTGAGTTATTGAGAGAGAGAGAGAGAGAGAGAGAGAGAGAGAGAGAGAGAGAGAGAGAGAAATTGGTAAAATGAAGAGATTTGCATAATTTATCTCAGAAAAGAGAATGAGATAGCATAATCCTGAGGGAATCAATAGATGGGAAACATGTGGTCTTAGGTATTGGTCAAGATGATGGTAGAATTTGACCTGATGCATGTAGAGCACATGTATTGAAAGAGATAAAAGTGAGAGATAACATTGACACATGAATAATGATCCAAAAAAAATTAGAGCATTATTGTCACTGATACCATGTTAAGCAAGTTGCGGGGAAGTATTCCCTCATCATTATAAAACAAAAAATAAAAGAGAAAATAAAAATATTTAATTAATAAAAAACCAACTTTACAAAAAGTATTAATGGGTTTATATATAGTCTAACAACTAAACTGTTAGAGACCCTGCAACTCTTAACATACTGGTCTATATAAATCTCAACCAATGAATCTAAAGAAAACTAATTAAAATAATAATAATAATAATTCAGTAGAATAAATATATAGAAAAATAAATGAAATAATTAAACAGTAATAGCAATCATGATTTTTATTTCATTAGAAATCATTAATCCGAAGGAAACAGATCCTCTGACTTTGGTGTCTAAATTTTAAGAGAGAGAGGTGAAAAAGTTATGGAAAAAAAGGAGGGAAACAATATGAAAAGTACTTCCATTTTAGAGAGAGAGATAGAGGGAATGACAGAGTGCAGTTCCCGCACTAAATTTAGAGGATCCTCCTCCTAATCCGAATGAAGCGGAAACTAGAAAAACGCTATTGAAAGAGTCTAAAATTGATATTGTTGCTTTTCAAGATGTAAAAAATATTTATTATAATATTGTATTGATCTTTTTATAAAGGTTCTTGTAGATAGATGATGGAGAGGAAGAAGAAGAAAAGTAAAAAAGATATTACATGTTAATAGTTCAAAGTTAAATTTAATAAATCTCTAAAATGCAACATATCTTATTTATTAAAAAAATCAAACAATTAAAATAAAAAATAAATAAATTTATTGAGATCTTTGATAGACCAACAAGACTAATATATATATATATATATAATATATATATATATATATTATATATATATATATATATATATATATATATATATAATATATATATATATATATATATATATATATATATATATATATATATTAAATGAAATAGGTGTTGAATTGTAATTCCTTGTGTCGAAGTATGTTGCTCGACAGAGCAAAGAAGTGTCCAATCACCTAGTGTGTTAAGTAGTGTTAGCTATTTTGGACTTTTATAGTTTTGAGTTTTTATAGTTTTGGGCTTTGGCTTGAGGTCCAAGTTAACCTAAATCTATAAATAGAGGGAGTAACCCTTTTTTTCATATAGAAGTGAATAGAGCATTAATAACATTGTATGCACAGTATTTTGCAGTTGCAAAGTGAATAAGAAGTTTTCCACAATTTGTGGGCAGAGAGAAACTCTGCAGAATTATATTACTCTTCTCCTTCATCGTTCTATACACTTTCTCTTTCTCCATTGTTCTTCTCTTTTCATTGCTATTGTGTGGGTAATAACAATCTTGTTCATCAAGATTGATTGAAATTCTCTATAGGTTTTAGGGGATTTCCAACATCTGGTATCAAGAGCTCCAGTTAATCGATTCGTGGGAAGAAAATCACCATGACAACGAATCATCCAAACATGCATTTTCCAACAAATCTTCTGATTCTCAAGAACAACAATTATGAGAATTGGTGCAAGCAGATAAAGGTTGTGTTCTATTATCAAGATCTTTGGGATCTTGTGAAGGAAAGAGTAACAACGCTTGCAGAAGTCGCGACAGATCAAGAAAATGTTGCACATAAAGAATTGAAGACGAAAGATTATAAATCTCTTTTTATAATCCACCAATGTGCTGATGCAGATAACTTTGAAAATGCTAGTGATGCAGAGTCAACAAAAGAAGCATGGGAAATTCTGGAGAAATCGTTTGGGGGCGTGGAGAAGGTGAGGTTACAAACTCACAAAAGAATGTATGAAGTGCTTTGGATGGAAGACAATGAAATCATAATTAATTTCTTCACCAATGTTACAAAACTGGTGAATCAAATCAAGGTATGTGGAGAAGTGTTGACATCAAGATCTATTGTTGGAAAGATCTTGAGGCCATTGGCTCCAAAGTTCGACCACGTGGTAGTAGCCATAGAAGAGTCAAAAGATTTGTCAAAATTGATAAAGGAAGAGCTTCAATGGACGCTTGAATCTCATGAACAAAGAATGGATGAAAGAGTTGTAGGAAAGTCGAAGAGTGATATGACTTTGCAGGCTCAATCAGCAAAAGAAAGAAAAGGTAAAGGAAGCTGGAATGGCAACAAAGGCAGATGAGGCTACAATAATTCGACTTGTCAAAATCAGCAAGAAGGGAACTGGTTGAATCAGAGAAAACCCTAGAACCAAGGAAACCAAAGAGGTGGTGTTACAGGTAGAGGAAGAGGTAGTGGTCAAAAGCCAGACAATAGTCACATTCAGTGTTACAATTGTCAAAGGTATGGTCACTATTCTAGTGATTATCCAGAAAATCAGAAGAATCAAGAAACTTATGTAAAGCTGGCGAAACATGAAGAAGAAGAGACGTTGTTGATGGTTACAATAAGAGAAGAAGAGAGATTCAAGGACCAGTGGTACTTGGACTCAGGATGCTCATCACACATGTCTGGAAGAAAAGATTGGGTTGTCAACATAAAGCCCTCAATGAAGAACATGGTGAAATTTGCAAATGACAACACTCTAGCAGCTGAATGTGTTGGTGATGTTCTGATTATGAGGAAAAATGGCAAGAGGTTAGTAATTTCAAATGTGTTGTACATACCAGGCATGAAGAGCAACTTGCTCAGCATAAGGCATTGGTCGAAAAGAACTACAAGGTGTCGATCGAAGACAAGATGATGAGATTTTTCGACTCAAATGGAAGGTTGATCTTGAAGGCTCCGATGTCTCAGAATAGAACCTTAAAGATTGAGCTTAATATGATGGAGCATAAGTGCCTTGCAACAACAGCCAACAAAGATGAATGGATATGGAATTACAGACTTGGCCACCTCAATTTCAAAGACATCAGAGATTTGAAGAGAAGAAATATGGTTTCAGGATTACCAGGAATCGACATTTCAAACGAAGTGTGTGAAGAATGTGTTCAGGCGAAGCAACATAAGAACAACTTCAGTAAGGATGCAGGAAGTAGGTCGAAGGAAACTCTTGAAGTCATATACTTTGATGTATATGGTCCTCTCCAGGTGGATTCGATTGGAGGTAACAAATACTTTGTTACATTCATAGATGATTTCAGTCGAAAATTATGGTCTTACCTGATCCAGAAGAAAAGTGAAGTGGTCGAGGTATTTTCCAAGTTTAAATATTTGGTCGAAAGATAGAGCGGTCGAAAGATCAAGATTTTGAGGACTGATGGTGGTGGAGAATATGTGTCAAAAGACTTTGATGCATTATGTGTGAAAGAAGGGATTGTGCATGAGGTGGTGCCACACTCCACTCCACAGTAGAATGGAGTCGCAGAAAGGAAGAATATAACCATTATGAATATGGTTAGAAGTATGTTAAAAGGCAAGCATCTATCCAAAGAATTATGGGGAGAAGCTGTGTCGACTGCGACATATATCCTGAATAGATGTTCGACGAAGAAGCTAGAAGGAATCACGCCAGAAGAATGTTGGTCTTGTGTCAAGTCTAGCTTGAGTCATCTGAGGGTGTTTGGATCTATAGCACATAGACATGTGCCAGATCAGTTGAGAAGAAAACTTGATGACAAGTCGAGTCAGATGATCCTGATAGGATATCATTCGACTGGAGGATATAAGTTGTTTGACCCAGTGAATAAACAAGTAGTGATCATAAGGGACGTGATCATAGATGAGCTTAAGGAGTGGGATTGGACTGAGAATGTCAAGAAAGATTTAGTGAGAATCTTTTGGGATGAACTAGCTAGTGAAGTCGAAAGATAAGTTTGACAGAAAGAAGTAAGAGGTGAAGCAAGTACAAGTAGACCTCAAATAACAAGACACATGCCTGCAAGGTTGCAAGAATGTGTGATTACATCAGATGATGTGGTCGATGAAGAAGGTGAGATGGTACATTATGCTTTCTACGCAGATGTCGAACCTGTCAATGCAGCTAAGGCATTGAAAGATTCGAAATGGATGAAAGCAATGAACGAAGAGCTGAAGTCAATCGAAGTCAACAACACTTGGTCACTTATCGAATTTCCCCAAGACAAGAAGGAATTCGATGTGAAGTGGGTATATAAGGTGAAGTTGAATCCCAAAGGAGAAGTGACTCGACACAAGGCGAGATTTGTGGCAAAAGGATTTCTTCAGAAAGAAGGAATTGACTTCGATGAGGTTTTTTGCACCTGTTGCTAGGATCGAAACAATCAGTTTGATTGTTGGTCTAGCAAACATGAACAATTGGAAGATGTGTCAAATGGATGTGAAATGTGCATTCCTTAATGGTCCCTTAAAAGAAGTTTATGTTGCACAACCAACTGGATTTGTGAAACATGGCGAAGAAAGAAAAGTGTACAGGCTGCATAAAGCCCTGTACGAACTTAAACAAGCTCCAAGAGCTTGGAACAAGAAGATAAATGGTTTTCTAAGGGAGAAGGAATTCATGAAGTGCAAATCTGAACATGGAGTATATGTAAGAAGAAGAAAGAATGAATTGCTTATACTATGCTTCTATGTCGATGACCTGTTGATAACAGGTAGCTGCAAGAAGGAGATCGAAGGCTTCAAAGGTGATCTCAACAAGGAATTTGAAATGTCAGATCTGGGTGACATTTCATATTTCCTTGGCATCGAATTCTACAATAGTGGTAGAGGTTTGATGATGCATCAAAGAAGGTATACAGGTCGAAGTGTTCAGAAGACTAAGAGTTATGATGAATGTAGATAACTTAGACACAATGAATTAGGTGGTGTGTTGAATTGTAATTCCTTGTGTCGAAGCAGGTTGCTCGAAAGAGCAAGGAAGTGTCCAACCATCTAGTGTGTTAAGTAATGTTAGCTATTTTGGGCTTTTATAGTTTTGGGTTTTTATAGTTTTGGGCTTTGGCTTGAGGTCCAAGTTAACCTAAATCTATAAATAGAGGGAGTAACCCTTATTTTCATATAGAAGTGAATAGAGCATTCATAACATTGTATTCACAGTATTTTTCATTTGCAAAGTGAATAAGAAGTTTTCCACAGTTTGTGGGCAGAGAGAAACTCTGCAGAATTATATTACTCTTCTCCTTCATCGTTTTATACACTCTCTTTTTCTCCATTATTCTTCTCTTTTCATTGCTATTGTGTGGGTAATAACAATCTTGTTCATCAAGATTGATTGAAAGTCTCCATAGGTTTTAAGGGATTTTGATGCGTGCTTTTCGCAAGTATACGAACGCGTCAGAGTAATATAAAAGATTGTCGAATCCACAAAGACCAAGTGTCAATCTATCGTTATCTATTGTTATGGTGTTTATCAAAGGTAATCAAAATAGGTGTTTTTAGAGTGTGCAATGAAAAGTAAAGTGTTGAATAAAGTTCAATTAATAAAGACAGGCTCGAATGTAATTCACATAATCAATTAATAATCCAAGTACTTGTTAATAGAACTACTTATGGGCAGTGTTTCCTACTTTGAAAAGAACCAATTTAACAGGAACTGTCGCTTTCGCGTATTCAGAACCGAGTTGTACTCCCTAATCAAACCATCTTATTGTCACTTATAAAAAGGCGCGCATTGAGTTAGAGTAGTAAACCTATTTTTAAGAAATATAGTATCTTGACTAAGTTGAAAAGTATTTTAACCTGGATTTCTTAACCAAAAGAGGTTCTCACGAACCAGACTCTAAACTTATAAACGCGTCCGAAAATAGTTTCAAAATCTCCTTTCTTCTTAAGTTAAAAACTCCTAATGAACTAAACAAAGTGCTTTCGCTGTTTTTGAAATAGTTAAAAACAATTAAGTTTAAATAGACGTCGGACGACTTTCGGTCTTACCCAACGGAAATTAAGTGTGGGAAAACTTAAGTTGAAAGTTAAAATAGCCCTTAAGTGTTTTTACGAACAATTGTACGGATTATCGGTTCAATTACGATCCTTACATTCTAACCTTATAGATTTAGTTAGACATGGTAAAGTAAAGGTGCATTTAAATTAAATAAAAATAGTGCGAGTGCGGAAAATAAATAAAAGTAGTGCGAGTGCGGAAAATAAATAAAAGTAGTACGAGTGCGGAAAATAAATAAAGTAAAGCGAGTGCGGAAAATAAATAAAGTAAAGCGAGTGCGGAAAATAAATAAAGTAAAGACAGTGCGGGAAATAAATAAAGTAAAGACAGTGCGGGAAATAAATAGATAAAGGTAAAGCAATAAAAACCTGCTCCAATCGGAGGGTTGATTAAAATGCAAAGCGGAAATGAAAATGGCGGCAGGATTAACTTCCTTCCAAAGTGCTCCAAACTCGATTACAGACTCGATCACAGACTTGATTACACAATTGTGGTAACACCCCAATGCGAAGCGATTACCACTTTAAAATACTGAATATATGCCTAAGTGAAACAAAGTTTGTTCTAAGTTTGCCTCTGCTCTAAGTTTGGATGCCTAAACAAGTGAGTTCGAGTTTCTATTTATAAGCAAGTAAAATGATGGAAATGACAAGGACGCCCTTCAGTTTGAATTTGGGAGGGAAAACTTTTCCTCTTGTGGCGCCCGCCACAAGGCCATGGCTCCCGCCACAAGGCCAATCTGTGGCGCCTCAGTGGAAGTAGTGGGGAACGTGGCAGTTGAGCTAGGACACGTCATGGTAGGGTCTATGGCGCCAGCCACAGTGGGAGCCACAAGTACAAAATGCTGAATTTTAGGGTTTTTAGCTCTTTTTCACTCCTTTTCTCGATCGGGGCTCCGATTAAAGTAAAAACTTGAAAACAAAGAGAAACATAGTAATAACACAACAAAATAACAATAAAACTACTAAAATGCATGCGAAATCGGAGTCGGAAATACGGTGAATTTCAATTCATCAAACTCTCTCACACTTATACCTTTGCTTGTCCTCAAGCAAAACATTAAAAAGCTCATAGAAGAAAAACTGGTGTAAACGAGTGCTTCAGGTTAAAAAGGTTCTAAGTTCAAGTCGAGATGCAGTGATAGGTACTAACTGAGTGAACTAAGGGTATCAAGATGACACTAATCCGCAAATATACGGACATAAACTCTATTCCTATATTAACCAACCCATATTATCCCACAATACCTAGGCCTGCCTCTTCATTTCTTTTTCTGTCCTTTTCATTCAGGCGCAATCACATTAAGCCCGTTATCCGTACATGCTTCATAGCAGAGTGACATGTTAGTGATTATGATCCAAACATGGGGTTTCTGGCACATAAATATGTGTAAACCCTTTTATTTGATCCAACTGCAGTTGTGGGGGATCAAATCGTAATCCTCCCTACCGAGTTCAGTGTCAGATACCTCTGAACCAACTAACAGCGGGTAAGTTTTTCTTTTTCTTTTTCTTTTTCTTTTTGTAGCACATTTGTACAATTCTTTGGTTAAAATGACTTTGTGAGGGTCACCTATACCGGATTTGCCTTTTTGCTTTCTTTTATTTATTTCTTTCACTGGATCATTCACTTATGTTCATCGATCCCCTGCGTAGAGGATGCGTAGGCCGGAGCTGACTGCTGGGATAAACTACTGAGGACTTATACTGAAATGATGATTAAGGCCATGGTATATGGGGTTTCAGGAATGATTCCTATATTTACGAAGTTTATGGTGCTAAAACAATACTGATGTTTCACAAAGTTCTCCCAAGTCACCGCATCCTTACTCAAACCCGTCTTTAAAAACCCAAAATCTTTCAGAATAACATTGTTTTCTTTTGCAAAAAAAATTCGGTATGGCTAAAGGTATGGGGAGATTAGACTGTACTAAAGATACACTATATTTGGTGACTCGTCAGACTCATGCATTATCTAAGACACTTAAACTAAAAGAAAAATAAACAACTAAAAGACAATAAAAATAAACAAACTATCTAAAAACAGCAAAAAAAAGCGATAAAGTCTCCTCCCACACTTAAATCGAACATGGTCCCCAATGTTTTGAAATAAGACAAGGGAAGAGTTACCTGACAACCTACTGCTGACCACTGGTGCCCTCGCCATCCTGAGGTGGACGACGGGATCAGGTACGACGACAGTCTCTCTGATCCATCCTCGCCCGTAAGGCATCTTGAGTGGTCCTCACTTCTTGAAGGTTACCCATAATGGAAGCTTGAGTGGCTTCGATGAGTGCAGTATGTTGATGGTGGTATTGTTGCTGACGGGCTTGCGTGTTTGTGATCGTTTGCAGGGACTGTAAAACAGTGTCATAGGACCTGTCTGTCCTCCGGTGCGATTCTTGCATGAAGCTCATGTTATTCGCCAGTTGTTGTTGGATGGTAGAGAGTAGGTCGTCACGCCTTTGCTCTCTAGCCATGTGGTCACGCCACATCTTCTCTGTAATATAAAAGCCAGGAGCGGTACCTACAGAAGAAGAAGATGGTGCGGTGTGTGGTGGTGAAGTGTGATGGGGGGACACATGGGGTGCAGGAGATCTCTCTCTCCGATCATATTCATCATCAGTGTCATGTCCCGCCTCATCAGGAATGTTAGGAGGAAAAGGACCCAAAACAAGTGGAGTATCTAAAGTGTAGGTCCAATTCCTTTCATCATGTACATCGGTACGTCTAGTGCATGGTAAAACAACAGATGGGATAGCTACACCATGAACCATAAGTACATAGCCTCCTTCTCTCCTCAATCGGCACAATTTCACGTCTCTCAGAAATTTTAGGTTAATTATGCGAGGAGGTAAGGGGTCTAGGGTAGCTATCTCATTGTTCAGGTTAAGCGCCCCAGCAATAGACGTAATCAATCCTCCGAAAACAATCGGTCCCGCTTTATTTAAAGTTAAAGCCATATGCGCGAGCATGAACGCGACCGAATTAATTCTTCTATTTGTGAGGCTTCCTTGCAAAAATAGAAGCTCTCTAGCATTAACCTTATTTGGATTCTCCCGACCAAAAATAGTACATGCCAACAGATATCTAAAAACTCTGATGGTCGGGTTATGGATAGTCGAGGCAAGAATTCCTTCAAAAGAATTTATGGAAGTGTCTGACAATCTCTGCCAGAAGGAAAACACCCCGACTGACCAATCCGAATCCAAAGGGGCCTCACAAATAGCATCGTCCCCATGAGGGATTCCTAACAAGCCTGCCAGTTCGTCGGTACTGAATTCATATTCAACAACAAACATTCTAAATCGGACAGTACCAACTGTGCTAGCAGTGTTAGGATTGACAATATAGATTAAAGAACTTAAAAATTCGATTGTCAACGCTCATAGGTAGGTTCTTTGTTTGAAAAGATACTATGCAAACCTAAATTATCTAGTAAATAAAATATGCTATGGTAGATACCTAAAGTGTAGAGACAATTTTCATCAACATACCTTGTCGGGAGGATCTCCCGATTTTGCAACTGTTCGATGCTCTTCCTTTTCCTATCTCCCGGTTTCCCTCCTCGAAGAATGAATCCATTAAACTACATTGTGTAGCTCTTGTAATGAGACGAAGAAGATGAAGTGGGTTGTGAAAAAGGTTGGATTTTTATGAAATCCGACGGATGAAAATGAAAATGGAAATCGGGAAAATGATTTGTATGGTGTGAGGATGAGAAAGGTGTGAGCTTTTTGTGGGTTCAAGGACGTTTTTGCAAGGTGGAAAAATGGGTTTTGAAGGTTGTAAGGTGTGAAAATGGTGAAGAAAGGGAGTCTGCCCGAGCTTATACAGACGCTGTGGCGGGCACCACAGGGTATATGGCGGGTGCCACAAGGCAAAATTCGGTTGGACCAGATTTTGGTCCTTTGGCTTGGGCTTCTCGTTGTCTTTTGGCTTGAGGGGTCCGGATAGCGTTTGTCTTGTAATTCCTATTGACATAAGGCTTGCATAATTTTTATAGAAAATAAAAATAAAACTTTAAAACATTAGACTAGAAAATAAATAAACAACTAAAATAAAAATGTAAATAGAATAAACAAATATAAAACATATATATATATATATATATATATATATATATATATATATATATATATATATATATATATATATATATATATATATATATATATATATATATATATATATATATATATATATATATATATATATATATATATATATATATATATATATATATATATATATATATATATATATATATATATATATATATATATATATATATATATATATATATATATATATATATATATATATATATATATATATATATATATATATATATAAACATAGAAATATCAATGTGTTGACATAATAAAATATTCCAAACGCAATGATATAAAATAAGGTATGTAAATGTGAGAAATATAAGCATAAAAAAGAGATAAAATAAAATGAAATGGTAAGATCATATAGTAGGGGGTTCGTCTTCCTGAGTAGATCCACGGAGCATGGCTACCTCCTTTCTGAGCTCTGCGATCTCCTGGTATAAACAGTCGGTCTCGGTAGCGTGAGTGAGATCAAAAACTCCCATCTGCAAGGTGAGGTCAGCCACCTCCTGTCTAAGCTCTGCAATCTCTCTACGACATTCCGCAATCTGAGTGCGAATGTCTGGGGTCTGCAATGATAGATTGTTAGAGAATATAGTGATCCTAGGAGAAGGTGGTGTAGGCGTATACTCAGTAATAAGTGGTGATCTTGGCTCCTCGATAGTCTCTCCCTGGCCCTCCAGAGCATAACTCCAATTCGCTGGATCATGCACACTAGTCATCATAGGATCAGGTACTGTGAAATAATGAATAGCCTCAATGTCGACTAACAATCGGAACTGACATGGGTGGAAGGAGGCTCTTCTCATCAACCCTCGGGTCAAACAGAAGTCGATATCCATGGTAGTGTTGTTGGTGTAAGCCCTAGAGGCCAATACTTTTGGTACTTGTATCGAATTATTTATTAATTAATAAAAAGGCTTTTTCTTTATTATGGTTGATTAATAAAGTCCCTGGAATAGATAGTCCGTTTAATGTATTAAGTGTGACTTAATCATGAGAGCACATTAAACATTAAGACACTATTCCTAAAGTATCTGTAGTCGAGCTTTAGTGTGAAGTGGGATAACATTAAAGCATTAAGACTATTATGTTTGTAGACTGTTGATCACATCTCATGGATCATGGATAAAGAGTTATCAAGTCTTAAACATAGGTATGAATATTAAGAGTAATATTTATACCGGATTGACCCGCTATGAGAATACTATATAGAAAGTTATGCAAAGTGTCATAAGTTATTCTCATGGTGATAATTGTGTATACCACTTTTCGACCTGAAATCACTATGGATCCTAGATGTAGAGTCGAGTGCTTTATTGCTGAAATGTTGTCCGTAACTGGATAACCATAAAGACAATTGATGGGTACTCCACAAAGCATGCTGAGGGACATGAGTGTCCTAGATGGAATTTGCCCATCCTGCGTAACAGGATAAATGTCTATGGGCCCAATATTGAACTGGACAAGGATGACACGGTCTATACCTTGTGTTCAATATAAACATAAGGGCAAAGGAGTAATTATACACATAATCATTATCACAGAAGGTTTTGTCAGATCACATGACATTTTCGTGTCTTGGGTAGCAGTGATGTGTTGCTAGATACCGCTCACTGTTTATTATGTTAAATGCGTGATTTAATATAATTGCCAACATCGCGAAAACCTACAGGGTCACACACAAAGGACGGATTGATGAGAGATAGAGTAATTAAGGAATACCGTAATGTATGGTGCCCTTAAGTAGAATACGAAATATGGTAAGGTACCAAATACTTAAGTGATTTTGGTATATTATGAGATATGGGCAAAATGCACTTAAGTGGGTTTTTTGGCTTGAAGCCCACACAAGTGGTTCTATAAATAGAACTCTTGTGCAGAAGCATTGTATGGGAATACAACACAACTGAAGAGTTGGAATTTCGTATCTCTCTTTCTCTCACTCAAAGCCTTCATTCATAACAGCTAGCACTGCGATTGAAGGAATCCGTTCGTGTGGACTGAGTTGAGACGTTGTCATCGTTCAACGTTCGTGATCGCCACAAGAACTAACGATTCTATCACTGATCATGCCCATTCGTAAGGATCACTAAATGGAGAAATTTTTAAATTCCGCTGCGCCTTGGATGACAATTCTCCTTCAGTGGTATCAGAGCCACTTACGAAACCATGAATCTGATAACTGTTTTTGTTATGTATTAATATGATTAAATACAGAATGAATCAAAGATTAAATTGAGATCGATCAAGTTATATATATATGATATATGTAATCCTGATGCAAAATACATTATATATGATATAGTGTTCTCGTTTCGTTCATTCAAACACTCAATGATTGTTTTCCTTTGAGCGATCAAGGGTCGTTTGCTTCTTGATCCGACATTAGTATGGTGAAGCAATGACATGTTGATCAATCATACTGAATTAACAATCGAGATGTGTTTGACGGTCTGAAATTGGTGCATCAGGGTTAGTGACGGCACAAGGGTTGTGTTGTCAGAGAGTTATGCGATTGGGGTTATGACTGCACAAGAGTTGTGCTTTCTAAACACTTTTTGGAACAGTGTTAACCGGTTAACGCGTATGGTTAACCGGTTAACGCAATACGAAATAAATTTTTTGAGTTTTTCAAACAGTGTTAACCAGTTAACGCTTTTGGTTAACCGGTTAACCCAAGACGGAAAACAGTTTTCCAAGAGATTTTCAAACAGTGTTAACCGGTTAACGTATTTGGTTAACCGGTTAACGCAAGGCAGAAAACAATTTTTTGAACAGATTTCAAACAGTGTTAACCGGTTAACGCATATGGTTATTTGGTTAACACAAGGCAAAATTCACTAATTCAGTGCTTTAAAGTATCGAGTGTTGATGCGAAAAGCGACGTCGATTTTAAATGAATTATTCATTAAAAAATCCGGCCAGGGGCGCTGCCCCTTCAACCCCGCAAGGGGCGCTGCCCCCTTGACCCCTGTCTGCTGAACGGTCAGCGGAACCACCATCCGCTAACCGGGCAGCGGAGCACCCGTTCCCGCTGACCGGGCAGCGAACCCCCGGCTAACTCTGCGTAGTGTGATCGGTCGTCGAAATTTAATTTGGTTTTAATTAATTAAAGGAATTAATAATAATAATAAAGTGTTTATTATTGTCTTGTGGTGATTGGTTATGACCTTAGTTTTCCTTTTTTTTTTTTTTTTAAAATACGACATGCGTGTCGTGCCTCTCTCTTAATCTCCCAAATGTAACTTCTTTTCTCATCTCACTCCCTCGTATGTAAAACAAGTTTCTTTATGTAATGTAATGTTATGAAGAAAGCAAAGGAATCAGTGCCAAAAGAGGACAACCTTGAAGATCTTGCTTGGAGAAGCTTAGATCGTTGTTAGGTTAGCTTAGGTTCTCTCATTGGCTTGGGAGAACAATTGCGCTAGGGGCCATAACTGTTTCATTATGTATGTATGTATGTTGATGCATGTGAATGTATGTTGATGCATGTGAGAGGCGATTTATATGATAAATAAGCCGGTGAGATCAAAAAAATTTCAATTCCCTCAAATTAAATATTAAGTTTATGCTTTCCAAGTTTTAACACTCATCAAGACTAGTATCGGGTAATGTAGGTTTCGCCTACGCGAGGTGCATGTTCTATATTAGTAAGGTGCGATGGAATAATTGTATCCAACTGTTAAAACAATGGGTCAAACTTAACTAAACAAATTATAATAAGATTATATATATGTTTAGAAGCAAGAGTTGGGAATGATCCATATGATGGATTGGAATAAGGAGTTATTCACCCAACTGAAATTTTCGAGAGTTGTATGAGATACAATTGGAAGGAGTTCCTACCTAAATAACCTAGTTTTGTGTAATCCGCCTACGCGGACTTAGAACTAAGTGAAATATGGATCTCGACCCACTAGAAAATCTTCCAACGGGATTTTCCGAATCAGATGATGAGGGTCATTTGTTTTGAGTAAAATAGTGGGAGCATATTTGATTAAAGGCCTAATTAAATATGTCAATGATACTTATATTTCCATTAATCCTTATGTAGATTACCACGACAACAAACACCTCTAACAACATCTTGCGATCAATCCTTGAAAAGGAAAAATTGTCTGGGACAAATTTTCTAGATTGGTACCGAAACATGAGGATTGTCCTCAAACATGAAAAAGGGAAAGGCAAGGAAGTTGTCAAACCCAAACCCACTATTGCTGCTTTGAAGCATAGTGGAGGCATAGCAAAAGAACGCACCTGCTTCCATTGCGGTAAGACCGGACACTGGAAGAGGAACTGCCCAAAGTACTTGGAAGATAGGAAGAATGGAGTAGAGACTCCAACTTCAGGTATTTTTGTTATTGAAATAAATTTATCTACTTCAGCATCATGGGTATTAGATACTGGATGTGGTTCTCATATTTGTACAAATGTGCATGGACTAAAAAGAAGTAGAGATTTGGCAAAAGGTGAAGTCGACCTACGAGTTGGTAATGGAGCAAAGGTTGCTGCCTTAGCCGTAGGAACTTATGAATTGACTTTACCTAGTGGTTTAATAATTCAGTTAGAGAACTATTATTATGTACCTGCAATTAGCAGGAATATTATTTCCGTTTCTTGTTTGGACAAGTTAGGTTTTTCATTCATAATAAAGAACAATTGTTGCTCAATTTATTTGAATGATATATTCTATGCTACTGCACAAATGAACAATGGACTATATGTCCTTGATCTTGAAATGCCTATTTATAACATTAATACTAAAAGGATGAAACCTAATGAGTTAAATCCAACTTACCTTTGGCATTGTCGATTAGGTCACATAAATGAGAAACGCATTTCCAAACTCGATAAAGATGGACTCTTGGACTCTTTTGATTATGAATCATATGAGACATGCAGAACTTGTTTAATTGGAAAGATGACAAAGTCTCCATTCACAGGAAAAGGTGAAAGAGCTAATGATCTTTTGGCACTCATACATACTGATGTATGTGGACCACTGAACATACCAGCCAGAGGAGGTTTTCAATACTTCATCACATTTACTGATGATTTCAGTAGATATGGTTATGTGTATTTAATGAAACACAAATCAGAATCCTTTGAAAAGTTCAAAGAATTCAAGAATGAAGTACAAAACCAACGAGGTAAGAATATTAAAACTCTTCGATCAGATCGAGGTGGTGAGTATTTAAGCCTAGAGTTTGATGACCATCTGAAAGAGTGTGGGATCCTATCCCAACTCACTCCTCCTGGAACACCCCAATGGAATGGTGTATCTGAGAGAAGAAATTGAACCCTGTTAGACAAGGTCCAATCCATGATGAGTCACGCCGATCTTCCAAACTCCTTTTGGGGACATGCACTATTGACAGCAGCTTACACACTTAACCGTGTTCCATCCAAAAAGGTTGAGAAGACACCATATGAGATATGGAGTGGTGAGAAACCACATATGTCTTACATGAAGATTTGGGGTTGCGAAGTTTATGTGAAACGACAAATTTCAACTAAGCTTGAGCCCAAATCTGACAAATGCTTATTTGTGGGGTATCCTAAAGAAACAAGAGGGTATTACTTCTACAATCCTTCTGAGGGCAAAATGTTTGTCGCTCGAACTGGAGTTTTCCTAGAAAAGGATTTTATTTCTAAAGGAACCAGTGGGAGGAAAGTAGAGCTTGAAGAAATTCAAGAATCACAAAGCATCGATACACCTATGGAGGAATTAGAGCAGGAAACACAAGTGGTTGTGGAAGAGCAACCTGCTCAAGTAGAACAAGACCAGCGTAGGTCAAGCAGGATACGTCACCTACCTGAGAGATATGGATATCTCATAACAGATCAAGGTGATGTATTACTCATGGATCAAGATGAGCCCGTGACCTACCAAGAGGCTATAACTGGTCCCGAGTCTGAGAAGTGGCTAGAAGCCATGAAATCTGAAATGGATTCCATGTACACAAACCAAGTTTGGACCTTGGTAGAGCCTCCTGTAGGAGTTAATCCTATAGGATGCAAGTGGGTCTTCAAAAAGAAGACTGACATGGATGGTAAGGTACATACCTATAAGGCAAGACTGGTTGCAAAAGGATATAAACAAATTCATGGTGTTGACTATGATGAAACCTTTTCACCAGTTGCAATGCTTAAATCTGTTCGGATTTTACTTGCTATCGCTGCATATCATGATTATGAAATATGGCAGATGGATGTCAAAACTGCTTTCCTTAATGGGAATCTTCTTGAGGATGTGTACATGACACAGCCTGAAGGATTTGACATACCAGAAGAAGCCCAAAAGATATGTAAGCTACAAAGATCAATCTATGGATTGAAGCAAGCTTCCAGAAGCTAGAATCTTCATTTTGATGAAACGGTAAAACAATATGGATTCATCAAGAACGAAGATGAGCCTTGTGTCTACAAGAAGGTTAGTGGGAGCATAATCATGTTCCTGGTGTTATATGTAGATAACATATTACTCATTGGAAACGATGTCCCTACCCTGCAACAAGTAAAGTCTTGGTTGGGGAAATGCTTTTCTATGAAGGACCTAGGTGAAGCAGCCTATATATTAGGAATCAGAATCTATAGAGATAGATCACAAAAACTGCTTGGCCTAAGTCAGAGTACGTACATAGACAAAGTGCTGAGACGCTTTAATATGCATGATTCCAAGAAAGGATTCATACCTATGCAACATGGCATGTGTCCGTCAAAAACAGAATCCCCTTCAACTAAGGAAGAAAGGGATCGCATGAATAAGATTCCATATGCATCTGCAATAGGATCTATCATGTATGCCATGTTATGTACTCGACCAGATGTCTCGTATGCTTTAAGTGCAACGAGTAGGTACCAATCTGATCCTGGTGATGCCCATTGGGTAGTTGTCAAGAATATCCTTAAGTACTTGAGAAGGACTAAGGACTCATTCTTGATATATGGAGGTCAGGAAGAGTTGGCTGTAATTGGTTACACCAATGCTAGCTTCCAGACAGATAAGGATGACTTTAGATCGCAATTTGGTTATGTATTTTGCTTGAACGGTGGCGCTGTGAGCTGGAAAAGTTCAAAGCAAGCTACAGTTGCTGATTCTACAACCGAGGCCGAGTATATTGCTGCCTCAAGTGCAGCAAAGGAAGCTGTTTGGATCAAAAAGTTCATTAGTGAACTTGGCATAGTCCCTAGCATTGTGGATCCCATTGGTCTCTATTGTGATAACAATAGTGCTATTGCACAAGCTAAGGAGCCTAGATCTCACCAACGATCCAAACACATACTTAGGCGTTATCATCTCATTCGAGAGATAATAGATAGAGGAGATGTGAAAATATGTAAAGTACCTATACTTGACAATATTGTTGACCCACTGACAAAGCCTCTTGCGCAGCAGAAGCATGATGGCCATACTAGATCAATGGGCATAAGGGGTATGCCTGATTGGATCTAATGCTAGTGGGAGATTGTTGGTGTAAGCCCTAGAGGCCAATACTTTTGGTACTTGTATCGAATTCTTTATTAATTAATAAAAAGGCTTTTTCTTTATTATGGTTGATTAATAAAGTCCCTGGAATAGATAGTCCGTTTAATGTATTAAGTGTGACTTAATCATGAGAGCACATTAAACATAAGGACACTATTCCTAAAGTATCCGTAGTCGAGCTTTAGTGTGAAGTGGGATAACATTAAAGCATTAAGACTATTATGTTTGTAGACTGATGATCACATCTCATGGATCATGGATAAAGAGTTATCAAGTCTTAAACATAGGTATGAATATTAAGAGTAATATTTATATCGGATTGACCCGCTATGAGAATACTATATAGAAAGTTATGCAAAGTGTCATAAGTTATTCTCATGGTGATAATGGTGTATGCCACTCTTCGACCTGAAACCACTATGGATCCTAGATGTAGAGTCGAGTGCTTTATTGCTGATCCAACGTTGTCCATAACTGGATAACCATAAAGACAGTTGATGGGTACTCCACAAAGCATGTTGAGGGACATGAGTGTCCTAGATGGAATTTTCCCATCCTGCATAACCGGATAAATGTCTATGGGCCAAATATTGAACCGGACAAGGATGACACGGTCTATACCTTGTGTTCAATATAGACATAAGGGCAAAGGGGTAATTATACACATAATCATTATCACAGGAGGTTTTGTCAGATCACATGACATTTTCGTGTCTTGGGTAGCAGTGATGTGTTGCTAGATACCGCTCACTGTTTATTATGTTAAATGCGTGATTTAATATAATTGTCAACATCGCGAAAACCTACAGGGTCACACACAAAGGACGGATTGATGAGAGATAGAGTAATTAAGGAATATCGTAATGTATGGTGCCCTTAAGTAGAATACGAAATATGGTAAGGTACCAAATACTTAAGTGATTTTGGCATATTATGATATATGGGCAAAATGCACTTAAGTGGGCTTTTTGGCTTGAAGCCCACACAAGTGGTTCTATAAATAGAACTCTTGTGCAGAAGCATTGTATGGGAATATAACACAACTGAAGAGTTGGAATTTCGTATCTCTCTTTCTCTCACTCAAAGCCTTCATTCATGACAGCTAGCACTGCGATTGAAGGAATTCGTTCGTGTGGACTGAGTAGAGACGTTGTCATCGTTCAACGTTCGTGATCGCCATAAGAGGTAACGATTCTATCACTGATCATGCCCATTCGTAAGGATCACTAAATGGAGAAATTTTTAAATTCCGCTGCGCCTTGGATGGCAATTCTCCTTCAAGTGTACCCACAGTAGGTCCGAAGATGTAACAGCTTGCGAGATAGACCTAGAGCGATAACAATCTGTGTGATGATACCTCATACATGGATGATCCCTTCAGTCGATCTGGAAACACCGCTGAGACCATATAACATAAAGTTCCCACATGTTACTGGGCGAGACTGGGATGCACAAAATACTAGAAAGATCTCCTCCTCACTCAGTAATGTCTCAACATCCGGTTTTCCTAGGAAGGAATGTGCCAATATCATCTGGAAGTATCTAAAAGCAGGGTTATGTATAGCCTGAGACAGCTACATTGAAGGATCCTGGCTCCCTCCACCTGATATATCACTCCAGAACTTTTCCACCTCCTTACCCAGAAAGTATCCCATAGGTGTCTCGGGGATAGCATCAGGAGTGGTTTGGAAACCCAATAGGTCACCAAACTCTTTTTGGCTGAAAGAGTACTCAACTCCAAAGAACCTGAAAGCAGCATACCCATCCGGTCCAGAGTATGGGTCATAATCAAATGAACTGAGGAACTCCAATGTCAAGTTCCTGTAGGTGTTACTCAGGTCGTCAGCGAACTCGTCCCAATGAAGCTGGTGGCTCAGAAATCGGATACTCGGCTCAATGCCCAGTGCCTCCATGCGTTGTTGATCAGGATAACGTGTGGGCGCCATAGGGCGCTGATATAGAGCGATGTAGCGCTCTCTCTGAGCATCATCTCTATAGGCTACGTGCATATCATCGAAATCCTGCATCCTGTAAAAGTTAGGAAAGGGGTCCTGAAAATACAAACCATTCAAATATTTAATCTCGGTGAAAATAAAAATAAAATAAAATAAAATAAAATAAATGCGAAAAAGAAAAATGAAAAACCATGGGTTGCCTCCCACGCAGCGCTTGTTTAACGTCATTAGCTTGACGATCAGAATTTATACACCTGTAGTAGTAGGAATCGGTGGATCAATCAGAGTGTGGCTTGAGTAGTATGATGGAATGTCTCCTCCTTCGTAGAGCTTCAGTCTTTGTCCATTTACGGTTAATGGACTACAGGTTTTGGTCTTGATTTCTACGGCTCCGGATCTCAGAATCTTGGATACTTCGAAAGGGCCAGTCCATCTTGAGCGTAGCTTCCCAGGGAAGAGTCGTAACCTAGAGTTGAAAAGGAGAACAGGGTCGCCTATATTGAAGTTTTTCTTTACTATTCTTTTGTCGTGGTAGGCTTTTGTTCTCTCTTTGTATATTTTTGCATTCTCGTAGGCAAATTGCCTAAGTTCTTCTAGTTTCTGAATGTCAAGGGTACGCTTTTCTCCAGTGGCCAGGTAGTCTAAATTCAAAGTTTTAATTGCCCAATAGGCCTTATGCTCTAACTCGAAAGGTAAGTGACAGGATTTTCCATAAACTAGTTGGTAAGGAGTTGTTCCTATAGGGGTTTTGAAAGCAGTTCGGTAGGCCCATAATGCTTCTTGAAGCTTCTGAGACCAATCTCTCCTAGAGATAGAAACAGTTTTCTCTAGGATTTGTTTTATCTCCCTATTGGATACTTCTACTTGGCCACTAGTTTGTGGATGGTATGGTGTTGCTACTCTATGCCTAACTCCATATTTTCTTAAAAGTTTATCAAATATCCTCGATATGAAGTGTGATCCTCCATCGCTTATGACTAAACACAGTGTTCCAAATCTAAGGAATATATAGTTTTTAAATAGTTTGATCACTACCCTAGTGTCGTTTGTGGGTGCAGCTATAGCTTCAATCCACTTAGACACGTAGTCTACAACTACCAAGATATACCTGTTTCCTAAGGATGGTGGAAAGGTCCCATGAAATCTATACCCCATACATCGAAGAGTTCTACTTCCTGAATGTTTCTTAGAGGCATTTCATCACGCCTTGAAATGTTTCCAGTGCGTTGGTATCTATCATATTTGACAATGCAAGTATAGACATCACGCCACATGGTAGGCCAGAATAGGCCAGCTTGAAGAATCTTGGCGTATGTCTTAGAAGTGCTCGCATGTCCACCATAGGGTGCATAATGACAATGCTCGATAATACTATTTACTTCTTCTTCTGGAACGCAACGGCGAAAAATGCCATCTTTACCCCTTTTGAAAAGGAGCGGTTCGTCCCAATAGAAGTTTCTCACATCGTGGAAGAATTTCTTCTTGCGGTGGTAGTCAAGATCAGGGGGTACAATATCAGCAGCTAGGTAATTAACGAAGTCTGCATACCAGGGTACATTACTTATTGCTAAGGAATTTTGGGAGTGCTCATCAGGGCCTAGGTTATTATCTTCAATGGTTTCTAGTCTAGCTATCAGTCTATCATAGGCGAAATCATCATTTATGGGTACTAAGTCTGGTTTTAGATGTTCTAGCCTAGAAAGGTGATCGGCTACTACATTTTCAGTGCCTTTTTTATCTCTTATATCTAAATCAAACTCTTGTAGTAATAGAATCCATCGGAGTAACCTGGGCAGCGTCTAGGGTTCAACTGGCATAATATATGGCATGTAATTTTTTATCTTTCCTTTGTCCTAGAACGGCTCCAACCGCATAATCACTAGCATCGCACATTATCTCAAAAGGTTCTGACCAATCAGGTGGTTTCATAATGGGTACAGATACTAATGCTTGCTTTAAAAGATTAAATGCGTCATTACATTTTCCATTGAAAATGAATTCAGCATCTTTCATTAAAGTCCAGTTAAAGGTTTAGTTATTTTGGAGAAGTCCTTGATAAAACGCCGGTAGAACCCAGCGTGTCCAAGAAAATTTCGGACTTCTCTAATAGTTTTGGGTGGTTTTAGGTTTTCTATAACTTCTATCTTAGCTTTATCTACCTCTATACCTTTTTCAGAAACTATATGTCCTAAAACAATTCCTTCGGTCACCATGAAATGACACTTTTCCCAGTTTAGCACGAGGTTCACCTCCACGCATCTCTCCAGGATTTTCTCAAGGTTAGCAAGGCAATTGTGGAAATCAAATCCGCAAACTGAGAAATCATCCATAAACACCTCCATGATACCATCTAGGTAATCTGCAAAGATTGACATCATGCAGCGTTGGAAAGTAGCTGGGGCATTACAGAGGCCGAATGGCATTCGTCTGTAGGAAAAAGTTCCATAAGGGCATGTAAAGGTAGTTTTTTCTTGATCTTCGGGGTGGATAGGTATTTGGAAGAATCCAGAGTATCCATCTAGATAGCAAAAGTAAGAGTGTCTGGCTAGACGCTCCAACATCTGGTCTATAAATGGTAAAGGGACATGATCCTTCCTGGTTGCTTTATTTAATTTTCTATAATCTATACACATCCGCCATCCTCCTTCTAAACGTTTTGCTACATGTTCGCCTTTATCGTTTTGCACGACTGTGATGCCTCCCTTTTTAGGTACTACATGCACAGGGCTCACCCACTTACTATCCGAGATCTGATAGATTATACCTGCCTCAAGTAACTTAAGAACTTCCTTTTTAATAACATCACTCATTATAGGGTTTATTCTTCTCTGATGTTCTCTGGAGGGTTTCGAATCTTCTTCGAGCGAAATCCGATGCATGCATACAGATGGGCTTATACCTTTCAGGTCAGAGATATTATATCCTAAGGCTGAGGGATATCTTCGTAAAACGTATAAAAGTTGGTTTGTTTCCTCTTGGCTCAAGGTAGCACTGACTATAACTGGACGATTCATCTTTTCATCGAGGAACTCATATCTCAGGTTTTTAGGCAGTTCCTTAAGTTCTAAGGTTGGTTTCTTAGGGCATGGCATATGATCTGGGGTAAAGGATAAACATTCGTAAAGGTTGTCATCGATGTAGGGTTTCTTAAAGTCATCATATTCTATTATGAGAGTTGATGGTAACTTAATTGTTTTTATAATTTCTTCTTGCTCTAATTCCCTAACACATTCATCAATGATATCTAAGGCATAACACGCGTCTCCCATCACAGGTGCCATAAGAAATTTCAAAAGTATAAATTCTATTTTCTCGTCACCTACCTCAAAGGTCAACTTTCCTCTCTTGACATCTATTATGGCTCCTGCAGTTGATAAGAATGGTCTACCTAGAAGGATTGATATATCATTGTCCTCTTTGATGTCCATGACAACAAAATCAGTAGGGATAAATAGCTGACCTATCCTAACAGGGACATCTTCTAAAATGCCTATCGTATATTTAACAGATCTATCGGCTAACTGAAGTGACATCTTAGTGGGCTGTAATTCTCCTAAGTTTAACCTCTCACAAACCGCTAAAGGCATTAAGCTCACACTAGCTCCTAAGTCTAGAAAAGCTTTTTCAATGACATGATTACCAAAAAGACAAGGAATGGAGAAATTTCCAGGATCTTTATCCTTTTTTGCTAATTTATTCTCGGAAATGGCATTACATTCCAAAGGCTTCGGATCGTCAAGTCCACGTTTGTTGGTAAGGATGTCTTTGAGAAACTTTGCATAAGAAGGTATTTGGGTGATGGCTTCTGTGAAAGGGATTTCTACGTGAAGTTTTTCTATAACTTTAATAAATTTTTGATATTGGTTATTGATTTGGGTTTGTTTGAGTCTTTGCGGATATGGTATAGGCGGTTTATATGGCGGGGGTGGTACGTAAGTTTTATCTTTAGGTTCTTCTCCTTTTCCTAGACCTTCCTGTTTTTCAGATTCCTCTGGTTCCTTCGCTTTGTCCGGGGGTTTGGTATATTCCTTAGAAGTTTTGGGTTCGCTCAATCTTGGGTTTGGTGGCTCATCATAAGCGTTCCCACTTCGTAGGGTAATGGCATTGGCTTGTCCTCTCGGATTCTGTTGAGGTTGTCCAGGGAACTGTCCTCCAGGTGTAGTCTGAGGGGCTTGGTTTAAACCTACCTGAGAGATTTGGGTTTCAAGCATCTTGGTATGAGTAACTATTTGGTCAACCTTGGTTCCTAACTGAGTAATCAATTCGTTAACATGAATGTTTTGGTACATGAACTCCTTATTTTGTTGGGTCTGAGCAGTGATAAAATTTTCCATAATTTTCTCAAGGCTCGGCTTTGGTGGTACAGGTTGCATAGGTTGATTTGGTCTTGGGGCTTGATAACTAGGTTGTCTCGGAGGTGCATTATTTTGGATAGGGTTATTGTTTTTATAGGAGAAGTTCGGGTGATTCCTCCATCCAGGGTTATAAGTATTCGAATATGGGTTCCCTTGGGTGTAGTTCACTTGCTCAGAGTGGGTTTCGTTTAATAGACTGCATTCTGCGGATTGGTGTCCTTTGGTTCCACATATCTCACAATTCGACGAAACTGCGACTGCAGTATTCAGGTTTATGCACATATGCTCGACCTTAAGGGCTAATGCATCCATTTTAGCTTGCATCAAGTCTATAGAGCTTAGTTCATGCACTCCTCTTTGGGCTTCATTCTTCTCAACTGTCGCTCGTTCGACTCCCCATGATTGATGGTTTTGAGCCATATCTTCGATGAGGGCATTAGCTTCAGGATAAGGTTTGTTCATCAGCGCACCGCCTGCGGCAGCGTTGATGGTCATCTTGGTGTTATAGTGAAGTCCATTATAGAAGGTTTGAATGATTAACCAATTTTCTAAACCATGATGTGGGCATGCTCGTAACAACTCTTTATATCTCTCCCAAGCTTCGAACATCGATTCTCCTTGGTTTTGGGTAAATCTAGTTATATGGTTTCGAAGAACGGCGGTCTTACTTGAGGGAAAGTATCTAGCAAGGAATACTCTTCTAAGGTTATCCCAAGTCGTAATAGAATTGGGTGGAAGGGAATCTAACCATGATAGGGCTTTATCTCTGAGGGAAAAAGGTATAATCTTAAACGTATTGCCTCAGGAGAAGCTCCATTGGTTTTAAAAGTGTCTGCTAATTGGAGAAAGATCTTTAAATGTTGGTTTGGGTTTTCAGTAGCGAGACCTGCGAATTGTCTCTGTTGTACTAGTTGCAACAGGAAAGGTTTAAGTTCGAAATTATTAGCTGGGATGGTTGGGTTTACTATACTAGAACTAGGTTCTTCGTTGGATGGTTGCTCGAAGTCCTTAAGAGGTCTTTGGTTTTGATCTTCGGCCATAGCTCTCCTAATTCTATGAAAGAATAAACGTGCGCGAGCATAACGTTCGGGTTCTGCTAGAGGATAAACTAAGCTTCCGGTGGTGCGAGCTTTTCGCATTGACCGACGGGAAATAACCTAAGTCTAAACGATACAACAACAGGGTAATGAAATTTGACGAAATTGGTCCCGACAACGGCGCCAAAAACTTGATGCGTGCTTTTCGCAAGTATACGAACGCGTCAGAGTAATATAAAAGATTGTCAAATCCACAGAGACCAAGTGTCAATCTATCGTTATCTATTGTTATGGTGTTTATCAAAGGTAATCAAAATAGGTGTTTTTAGAGTGTGCAATGAAAAGTAAAGTGTTGAATAAAGTTCAATTAATAAAGACAGGCTCGAATGTAATTCACATAATCAATTAATAATCCAAGTACTTGTTAATAGAACTACTTATGGGCAGTGTTTCCTACTTTGAAAAGAACCAATTTAACAGGATTTGTCGCTTTCGCGTATTCAGAACCGAGTTGTACTCCCTAATCAAACCCTCTTATTGTCACTTATAAAAAGGCGCGCACTACGTTAGAGTAGTAAACCTATTTTTAAGAAATATAGTATCTTGACTAAGTTGAAAAGTATTTTAACCTGGATTTCTTAACCAAAAGAGGTTCTCACAAACCAGACTCTAAACTTATAAGCGCGTCCGAAAATAGTTTCAAAATCTCTTTTCTTCTTAAGTTAAAAACTCCTAATGAACTAAACAAAGCGCTTTCGCTGTTTTTGAAATAGTTAAAAACAATTAAGTTTAAATAGACGTCGGACGACTTTTGATCTTACCCAACGGAAATTAAGTGCGGGAAAACTTAAGTTGAAAGTTAAAATATCCCTTAAGTGTTTCTACGAACAATTGTACGGATTATCGGTTCAATTATGATCCTTACATTCTAACCTTATAAATTTAGTTAGACATGGTAAAGTAAAGGTGCATTTAAATTAAATAAAAGTAGTGCGAGTGTGGAAAATAAATAAAAGTAGTGCGAGTGCGGAAAATAAATAAAAGTAATGCGAGTGCGGAAAATAAATAAAGTAAAGCGAGTGCAGAAAATAAATAAAGTAAAGCGAGTGCGGAAAATAAATAAAGTAAAGACAGTGCGGGAAATAAATAAAGTAAAGACAGTGCGGGAAATAAATAGATAAAGGTAAAGCAATAAAAACCTGCTCCAATCGGAGGGTTGATTAAAATGCAAAGCGGAAATGAAAATGGCGACAGGATTAACTTCCTTCCAAAGTGCTCCAAACTCGATTACAGACTCGATCACAGACTTGATTACACAATTGTGGTAACATCCCAATGCGAAGCGATTACCACTTTAAAATACTGAATATATGCCTAAGTGAAACAAAGTTTGCTCTAAGTTTGCCTCTGCTCTAAGTTTGGATGCCTAAACAAGTGAATTCGAGTTTCTATTTATAAGCAAGTAAAATGATGGAAATGACAAGGACGCCCTTCAGTTTGAATTTGGGAGGGAAAACTTTTCCTTTTGTGGCGCCCGCCACAAGGCCATGGCTCCCGCCACAAGGCCAATCTATGGTGCCTTAGTGGAAGTAGTGGGGAACGTGGCAGTTGAGGGAAGTTGAGCTAGGACACGTCATGGCAGGGTCTATGGCGCCAGCCACAGTGGGAGCCACAAGTACAAAATGCTGAATTTTAGGGTTTTTAGCTCTTTTTCACTCCTTTTCTCGATCGGGGCTCCGATTAAAGTAAAAATCTGAAAACAAAGAGAAACATAGTAATAACACAACAAAATAACAATAAAACTACTAAAATGCATGCGAAATCGGAGTCGGAAATACGGTGAATTTCAGTGTCATCAGATTTTCAACAATAGGTAATAGGATAGAAAAAATTCTATATATAATTTATTATGTCAAATTAATAAAATTGTTCAAAACCGAACCAACCTAATAGAAAACCGTAAACCAAACCAAATTAAATCGAAATCGCCAAAAATCGCATTTGATTTGGATGTGTTTGTGCAATTTTATAACAAAACCGCGCGGTTCAGTTTGGTTTGCGGTTTGTATTTTGCAAATCGGACTAAATCAAACCAAACCACCTTATGTTACAATCCAAACTTCACTTATCCCACCTCCAACCTAAAACCCAAATCTATTATGTCTTAAGCTTGCACCATTTAGAGTTTCAGTTCCAAACTTCTAAAATCTCTTATAGTAGTATCGCGCATTCTTCTCATCTTCTTTGTCATCTACGTCTCGCCTCTTCTACTCTAATCTCTCAACACTTATGTTCTTTATTTTTTATCGTCTCATTTTTATGATATTGTTTTCTCTTTCAATTATGTTTTTATTGCACTTTTCTTTTTTAACCTTACATCTCTTCTGTTCTTTCTTTTTCTTCTCTAATCTCTTATCTCATTTATTTTTTATGTTTTATTATAATGTTTTTAATATTATTTTATACTATTATTTTATGTATTTTATGGATTTTATTACATTTTTATCTAATCTGATTTTTGTATATTGAATGAGAAGATTTTGTCTAAATATAATGAATTTTGATATTATGTGATAATGTATGAATGACTAAACACAAAATTATATTATTTTCTATAGGTGTATGTATGGCTCAATAAAAAATTTCTAAAAAATCAAACCAACCAAAACAACATTGATTTGGTTTGTTCTGGTTCGATTTTATTTCTACAAATCAACCAAACCAAACTAAACCACCTACTTTTTTTTCTTACTGTTCATATGATTTTTAATTTCTAAAATCGCCAAATTTATAAAAAAAAATAGAATAAGATATTTAGGGATATTTTTTATATATACGGAAAGAATTAAATTAAAATAATTAATATTAACATAAAAATCAATTAAATTCAAAATTTACAGAACAAGAATCCAAAACAAAACCATTGAAAAGTTATCTCTTTCGTGTTTCTCGAGTCTGAACCTATTAATTGTTTTCCAAACAAACTAACTGGCGATGTTCCTTCACGCCACGCTGTTTTCAGTTGACTTGAAATCTGAATATTCCACAATATATGCTATTTCCGTTTATAGTTTCTACTAGTTTAATTCATACTTTAGTATAAATATTAAATGCAATAGATTTCGTTGAGATATTCATTAGGGTCTTTGAGTTTCAGAAAAATGGGTCTTTTTCAAGGGTTATCACTACTGCTAGGTTTGCTTTTGAATTTGGTGTTTCACTGTAATGGAGGTACTACTAGTGTTTTTGTTAGGAATGTTGAGAAGGCCATTGATATGCCACTTGATAGCGATGTTTTTGCTGTTCCCTCTGGTTATAATGCTCCCCAACAGGTATACTACTTTTCTTTTTTTCTTCCTTTGCCTATAAGCTATTTGATAAAATGATTTGGGAGAAAAGTAAAGTTATTATGATATGATATTTTTATGTAATGTTTCTTTGCTTTTAAGGTTCATATAACACAAGGTGATCTTGTGGGCAAAGCGGTGATCGTTTCATGGGTGACCGAGGATGAACCGGGGTCGAATACAGTGCGTTACTGGCGTGAGAGTAGCAAGCGGAAGAAGCTTGCTAAAGGGAAAATTGTTACTTATAGATTCTTCAATTATACATCTGGTTTTATTCATCATGCTACTATAAGGAATTTGGAGGTACTTTTCAATTCCATTACTTTCATGTCATTTTTATGAACTTTTGAGTTCCATTTCTTTCATGTCATTTTATGGACTTTTGAGTTCCATTACTTTCATGTCATTTTATGAACTTTTGACTTCCATTACTTTCATGTCATTTTATGAACTTTTGACTTCCATTACTTTCACAGATGGTTGATGTTTGTGGTTGTTTTTGGACAGTATGATACAAAATATTACTATGAGGTTGGACTTGAAAACACAACAAGGAAGTTTTGGTTTACAACTCCTCCGGAAATTGGTCCTGATGTTCCATACACATTTGGTCTCATAGGTAAAACATGGAACAATTGAATATTACTCAGAAGTCTAGAAAATTTGCAATGTCTTGTGTTCCTATAGGCCATTATATTTATTATTAACTGATGTGGCATCATCGTTTGCAGGGGATCTTGGTCAGAGCTATGATTCAAACATGACACTTTCTCATTATGAATTGAACGCGAGAAAAGGGCAAACAGTGTTGTTTGTTGGAGATCTTTCTTATGCAGATAACTACCCAAATCATGACAATGTTAGGTGGGATACTTGGGGAAGGTTTGCAGAGAGGAGTGTTGCTTATCAACCGTGGATATGGACTGTCGGAAACCATGAAATTGATTTTGCTCCAGAAATTGTAAGCTTCCAATAGAAATTGATTTCATTTGGTCTATATTGCACATACACGGAATAGGGCAGCGACACTGGTACTAATTTCAGAAAATAGATGTAATCACATGTTTCGGTTTGTTGTTTGTGTCAGACATCAGACATGCCTTCCATAGATTTTAACCATTTGTGTAGAGCATTTTCCAAATCCAAATTTTGATAATGATTAACATGGACTAATGATTGTTTACAGGGAGAAACAAAACCATTCAAGCCTTTTTCGCACCGATACCGTACTCCTTATAAAGCATCACAAAGTACTTCACCCTTTTGGTATTCTATCAAAAGAGCTTCAGCACACATCATTGTCTTGGCCTCATATTCAGCATACGGTATAGCTAGATATCTCTTCTACCCTATAGATATACGCTTAACCGTATTTGGTCACTGTTGTTTATCTGACAGTATAATGATCTTTATTTTTCTCAGGAAAATATACTCCGCAATACAAATGGCTTGAGCAGGAGTTACCAAAAGTTAACAGAACAGAAACTCCATGGTTGATTGTTCTCATGCATTCACCTTGGTATAATAGCTACAACTACCATTATATGGAAGGTGAAACAATGAGAGTCATGTATGAGCCATGGTTTGTTAAGTACAAGGTTGATGTTGTGTATGCTGGCCATGTCCATGCCTATGAACGTTCTGTAAGCGCTAATATACTTAGAAGCTGCTCAAAGTAGTTTCTGTTATAATCACATTTCAGATTTTTTTTCCATGTTCTGGTAGTTTCAAAAGTAGATTTAGCATTTTGTTTGTGTGTCAGGAACGTGTCTCGAATGTTGCATATAATATTGTAAATGGTATTTGCACTCCTATAAAAGATGAATCAGCTCCTGTATACATAACAATTGGAGATGGAGGGAACCTTGAAGGCTTAGCAACCAAGTAAGCCCCATACATTAAACTTTTGAGTCTTATGTAACACTTCCTCTATTCATCTTTATTTGTAGCTTAAATGTTCGAAAACTAATTTCTTTTATGGAGCTAAGTCTGATTTAAACATGATTTGAGCTGCAGCATGACAGAACCGCAACCAGCTTACTCCGCATTCAGAGAAGCCAGCTTTGGACATGCCATATTTGATATAAAGAACAGAACGCATGCTCACTATAGCTGGCACAGGAATCAAGACGGTGAAAATGTTGAGGGTGATTCCCTTTGGTTTTTCAACAGATTTTGGCATCCATTTGATGATTCCTCGGCTCATGTTTCCCATTAACACGTTGGTTTACTTTTCAGAAGAAATACTCAATGTGAATAAAGTCATGATTATGTAACAATTGTTTGTGTATCATCATTACCTTTCATTTTACTTTGTATCATTACCGTATGATAAATGCAAAGGAGGAAACATCATCTGTTATGCTTTACTTTTTTACCTATAATTCTTATAGGTAGTACTAATAAAAGATGAACTTAAATTTAAAGAAGCAAGTGTATTATTGATTGAAAATAGATATTACATAAGCAGTGAGAGGGTAAAACTGTGACCCTAGTATATAGACTCTGAAATAAATCAATATACCGTTGACAATATTATCTTCATCATAAATGTT
Organism: Lathyrus oleraceus; assembly: GCF_024323335.1. Lineage (NCBI taxonomy): Eukaryota > Viridiplantae > Streptophyta > Magnoliopsida > Fabales > Fabaceae > Lathyrus > Lathyrus oleraceus. Next base: position 352,367,455 of record NC_066585.1, on the reverse strand, counting down.
AACATATGGCGATAGTTTAACAAAACAAAATAAATAGATATTCTATTTAATCATGATTTAATTTTATAAATATCTTATGAGGTAGTTTAATTCTAAAACTTTAATATTAAAGGAAATTCTAATTATGACAGACATAATAAAAACAAGAAATATTAAAGAAACTGAATGAAAAATTATAATGCTTGACTAATTAAAAATCATGTAACAAATTAAAGGGAATTTATAACAAATTTATTGTTGTAAATCTTAAACACCAACAGTTTTATTAAGACTATGTAATTGAATCAAATTATATTATTAGTATAAGATTTTTTTATTATGTTTGTTTTAAAAAAAAAAATAAAGTGCAAATTAATCGTGAGATCCTATTAAATATAATGATTCTTTAGATGATGACTCTTCGAATGATCATTTATCTATCGAGATTGTCAATTCAAAGGATTTTATTGGTGTGGATCTTTCATCTTCGAGTGTTCCTCTTTATGAAGATAATAATGAGGAAGATGAAGATCTTTCGAGAATGTTCAATCTTTCTTCTTCTTCCTTGAATAGTTGGATCAACTCCTTGAGTTTCTTGATGATGTCCTTTTTTTAAGATTCTTCCTGAAACCGAACAAACACACTACTATCTTTCAAATTGAGGATTAAATTAAATCTATGATATCAACTCTTAATTCTTTGATAGTTGTTAGATACAAAATTTCTAATATAACCTCAAAGGGTTCCAATAGTTGAGTACCAATCCATGAGAATGAGTCTCATATTCATTTGAAATTCTAACTTCTTGAATTTGTATGTTCATTTTCTCTTGATCGATTCTTGGAGAAATTCCATAAATCATCTCAAGAGTGTCTCACACTTCATTGACAAATTCACAATTAAAAATATAAAATAATTTTTTAGAGCTTAAAGCATTTATCAAAAGATATTTGACTTTAAAACTGAGGTGTACTTTTCTATTATATTCTTCGGTCTAATGAAAACCTACTTCATCATTATTCGTCATTAACGTAAAAAGTAGGAATAAATTGACCCGTGATTAAAAAATCCTACGTTTCAAAATCGATTACTTTTATAAAATATTCAAATTTAACTTTCCACAATCCAAACTATTAAGAGTTATATTATAATATTATATTTCTAGGATCTAGTATTAAATATATGACTTGCCTCATTTGTCTTATAATACGCTTTTAACCTATTATAGGACGCCAACAGGAGTGACTGATGGTTTACAGAACGCCATGCCAGCACATTCAATGATCTCTGAAGCATAACTGCTTTGACTGAGAAATATGCCATCAGGATGACGAGATACTGCAATACCCAGAAAGTAACTAAGAGGGCCCAAATCCTTCATTGCAAACTCAGATGCTAAGAGTGACATAATTGATTGGCGGAGGAACTGAGTGGAAGTGATGAGGATGATGTCGTCTACATATAGCAGAATGTAGGCCATGTCTAAACCTTGTCGATATATGAAGAGGGAGTGGTCTGATGTGCTATGGAGAAAGTCAATGGTGGTGACATAGTCAGCAAAACGTTGGTACCATGCCCTAGGCGCTTGCTTGAGACCATACAATGACTTCTTCAATCGACATACATAATCTGGATGATGGAGGTCGCGGAAATTCAATGGCTGATGCATGTAAACGGTCACATGAAGATCACCATGTAAAAAGGCATTCTGGACATCCAGTTGATGAATGGGCCAAGATTTGGAGAGAGCAATGGTAAGCATTGTTCGAATGGTAGCGGGTTTCACCATGGGGCTAAAAGTCTCATCACAATCTACACCTGCAACCTGTGACCTGCTGTAGTACCCTAAAATTTGCCCTCCATTTCTTTCCCACCTCCATCCAACTTGGGGATCAGCTGCATACATTGATAATTCATGCATATGCATCATTCATTCCATTAAGGGATCATTATAGATTCCAAACGCTTGGCTTGTGTGTCAACTTGACAGGTAGGGATTGGACCTGCACCAAAGCCTAGGGGATCATCAAAACCCTAATCTCTTGATGATGGAGGTATGGGAATCTTCAAGCAATCCTCAAGGCATGCTAACCCTAATGCTTGAGGATATGGTCATGAAGCTTTTGATTGGTTTATGAAGCATCTTGATTGGGTCAAAGATCTTAGCATACTTCAGATAATCATAACCAAGGAAGATTGGATCTAAAGATAGCTTGTAACTTGAGTTTTCATCTAGATGGTCTTCAAAGCCCTAATTCCACCCAATTCATCACCCATTGTTAGGGCTATTCATGATGATTCTGGTTTGGTTTTATCTACCTATGCCTAAGGACAATGGTCATAACCCAAGTCTTTGGTCTTATGGATGTCCATCCTGCTTATATCCCATGACACTTCCTTTGTACATTTCAAATTCCTAGCCTTTGATTTGATTGTTTTCATCTGGTGGAGTCCATCCAAGTCCATTCCATGACATCTTTAATGCTTAGTGTTTGGTTCATGTTTACCATTGTCTATGCAAGTCAAATTTATTCATGCTATTGGTTTATTCAAGTCATTCATGTTCATCCAAGGTCATATTCTTGGCTCACTTCAATCATGTCCATTCAAGATCAAGTCAAAGTCCATTTACAAGGCAAAGTTCAAATGCCAAATTCAATTCAGTCCATTCATAAACACCAACTTCCATTCAAATAATCATCTATAGTCCATTGGCCATGTCATATAATCCATCCCATACCATGGTTTGGTTGACCCATTTCAAATTTAATTAAGTCTTGATTCAAAGTCATACTCATGGTTCATTTCAAATCAATTCAAAATCATGACATTCAAAATGCATTCAATACAAAGATTCATTCATACAAAGCTTCACTACATCATTCTATAAAAGAAAATAACAAAAATTACAATTTTTGATCAAGGTTGGCTTTGGTCAATAGTTGACTTTTTGGTCAACTTTGACCAAAGTCAACAGAATTTTTCCAAGATTCCAAAGTCTTCATTACTTCAACATTTCACCATCTCCTACTCCATTCATTTTGATTTCCAAGCAAGCTTTGTTTGTAGCCATGGAAGTGTGTCCAAATGTTCATAATGGGAAGCATATACCAAACCCAAGTAGTGTGAGCAAATTCTTTACTTTGAATAAGTTTTGAATGATAGCAAATTGTGTGATCATTGTCTAATTGTTGGTTGTGCATTATTTTACATGATTCATTTGTGTTTTTAGCCTATACTATTGTTTCATGTCTATACATAAAGATCCACATTGATACATCTCTTAAAAGAACTCATAAAAACTATTTTGTGTCAGTATGTATCAATACATGTTCACATGCATCGATCCATAAATTTGTTGTAAATCACAAAACGTTTTTGCTTCAGTATGTATCGATCCATACGAGTCTTGTATCGATACATGACCAGTTAAAATGCTCTATGTATCGATCCATACGAGTCTTGTATCGATACATGCTTAGTTAAAATGCTCTATGTATCGATACATACGAGCTTTGCATCGATACATGCTTACATTAATTCTCTAAAATTAATCAAAGTAACAGTATGCATCGATGCATAACCTTTTGTATCAATGCATAAGTCTGTTTTGTCTACTAACAACTTCTGTCTTTCATATATAAGAAGTATTGTGACAGCAGTGTAAGGTACGGATTCAGAAGAGAAAAACAGTTGAACACAAGATCAAAGGAGTGTGTAGCAGCAATTGTTTTTGAGTAGTTAGAAACCTGAAAGAGACTTCATCTTCTTCATCTTCTCAATCTCTTTTCTTCAAGAACATCAACACATAATCATTCTTGTTCTTTGGATTAAAGGATCAACGAGATAACGTTCAGTGGTACGATCAAGGATCTAGCTGAGGTGTTCAGTGGAACGATCGAGGATCTAGCTGAGTTGAAGGTTGAAGGGGGTTTCGAGGAAAAACCAAACGGTTTGTCCTTCAAGAACTGGAGTGTTCTTGCGGGTTTGTTAGTCACGTTTGCAGAACAGATTCAGCCGTAGCGTAGGGTTTGGAAATCGGGTGATTTCGCAAACAGGTCGTGGAACCGGTGAATTGTTTGCAATTTCTTGCAGGAAATTCTTGATCGAGCTCATATCAAGTGGAGGTTTTATACCAGAAGAAGTTCTTGGGATTTAGAATTCTGTCTGTGTATTCTAACCTTGTATCAACGAATTCGGCATTACTGATAATCACAGTTCTCAATTTCAGTTGAAATATAGAGGGAGACGTACCCACACGCGAGGACGACAGTGGGGAACTTCCTTACCAAATCTCTGCGTATCGTATTCTTTCCTTATCTCTCTTTACATTTTCAACAGTTTTGTGATTTCAGTTGGCGTGTTGTGACTGCACTTTTCGTGATACAATAGTGGCAAGAAAACTTCTTTAACTAAACTCCACCATTGTTCATCATTGATCACATACACACCAATTGTTTGACAAAACTGTTAGCTGAGGTTTATTCATTGGAAATAGAATTTAGTGATAAGTGCATTTGATTTTGTTAGATTCTGGTGTTAATAATCTCGATCGTTCTAATTCAAATCCAGCAATAAATTCGCGTGTCCGGTTTTCTAGTAGCGGTTCAGAATAGACGGAAGTCGATTCGGGACTGTAATTTTCCGCTAAGTTTCAATAACTCTGATAAGATTTTTTAAAACCGTTTATTTTAAAGAGGTGATCTATTCACCCCCCTCTCGATCACTAGCCACACCGTCTAACAAGTGGTATCAGAGCGCCGGTTCGCTGGTGCTCTGTGGCTGCCTGTAACGATATGGATTCTGAACCAAAGGGGGCGTATAATAGAGCGCCGATTTTCAACGGTGAAAATTACGGCTACTGGAAAGACTGCATGCGAGTTCATATAAATTCTGTTGATAGGCTAGTATGGGCTGCCATTGAAAATGGTCCTTTTCAAATTACTATGACAAATGCGGATGGTGCCATAGTTCCTAAACCAGAAGCTGATTGGAATGAGAAAGATGAGAAAAAGTGGTCGTGTAATTGGAGAGCTCGAAATATGCTAATTTCAGCACTTGGTGTTGATGAGTCCTATCGGGTATCCCATTGCACGACAGCTAAAGAAATGTGGGATGCTTTAGAAGTTTCCCATTAGGGTACTACTGAAGTAAAACAGTCTCGTATTAACACACTCAATCAAGAGTTTGAGCTCTTTCGCATGAAACAAGGAGAATCTATCTCCGACATGCAAAAGAGATTCACTCATCTCACTAATAAGTTGAATGCACTTGGAAAACCTATTTCCAACGAAATAGCTACTAATAAAATTCTGAGGTGTCTTAGCAGGGAATGGCAACCTAAAGTAACAGCTATTAAGGAAGCCAACGATCTAACGACACTTACGATTACAACTCTGTTTGGAAAGCTGGAAGAACATCAGCAAGCATTAGAAAGTCTTGAAAAATTTGAGAACAAAAGTAAGAAGGAAAAGGAGAAGAAGAGAGACAAAGAGAGAGAGAAGAAGCCAATAGCTCTTGTGGCCTCTAGCTCTAAGTCCTCACGAAAAGAGCAAAGTGACAATGATTCTAGTAGTGACAAAGATTCGGATGATGAGGAAATGGGACTGTTTGTAAGGAGATATAATAGATTCATTCGAAAGAATGGAGTCAAGCATTCCGACAAAAACCTCATGAAGTTTCGAAGACAATCTACAGATTCAAAACAGGAAGAGAATAAGAAGAGTAGAGGAAGAGGATCTTGTTTTAATTGTGGTAAATCTGGACATTATAAAACAGATTGTCCTATGAAGTATAAGGATCAAGGAAAAGCTCCACCAAAAGGGTACAACAAACAAAGAAGAGCTTATATTGCATGGGAAAGTGATAGTGATTCATCAAGCACACAAAGTTCAAGTGATAGTGATGAAACCGCAAATCTGTGCCTTATGGCGCACACCAAAAATCTGTCCTACCACAAGAAGAAAATCAATGATAGAAAGGATGAGTGCCTTGCTTCCGTAGATAGGAGATGGTTTCTTGACAGCGGTTGCTCAAGGCACATGACTGGTGACATATCGCTTTTCATAGACTTCAAAGCAAAGAAGAAGGGATATGTTACTTATGGAGACAATAACAAAGGAGCTATACTTGGCAAAGGTAGTGTAGGTAATCCCTCTACCACTACTATTTCTGATGTCCATTTAGTAGAGGGGCTCAAACACAATTTGTTAAGCATAAGTCAATTGCGTGACAAGGGCTATAAAGTTTCTTTCACAAAAACTTGCTGCATAATTGAACATGCTGAACAGAACGTTGTGTTTAAGGGTGTAAGAGTAAACAATATCTATATGCTTGATCTTTTTGGTGTATCTTTAACAAGTACTAAATGTCTAGTTACCTTGAATGATGATTCTTGGCTTTGGCATAGACGTTTAGTGCATGTTAATTTCGATTTGCTTAATAAGGTTGTATCTAAGGATCTAGTAGTCGGTCTTCCAAAAATAAAATTTTCAAAAGACCACCTATGTGACGCGTGCCAAATGGGAAAACAAACGAGGGTCTCTTTCAAATCTAAAAATGTAATTTCAACTTCACGACCCCTTGAGCTTCTCCATATGGATCTCTTTGGACCTTCTAGGACAAATAGCTTAGGTGGAAATTATTATGGTTTTGTAATCGTTGACGACTATTCTAGATTTACTTGGACTATATTCCTTCATAGCAAAGATGAAACTTTTTCTGCTTTTAAGAATTTTGCAAATCTGTCCCAAAACAAAATGAATTCCAAAATAGTTACAATTCGTAGCGATCATGGTGGTGAATTTCAAAACTATCACTTTGATAAGTACTGTGATAAGTATGGTATTGAGCATAACTTTTCAGCTCCTCGAACTCCACAACAAAATGGCGTTGTGGAGCGTAAAAATCGTGTTTTAGAGGAGTTGGCAAGAACAATGCTAAATGAGGGTGGATTACCAAAATACTTTTGGGCTGATGCAGTTAGCACAGCTTGTTATGTTTTAAACAGGATCTTAATTCGTCCTATTTTAAATAAAACTCCTTATGAGCTTTTAAAAGGAAGAAAGCCAAACTTGTCACATCTTCACGTATTCGGTTGTAAGTGTTTTGTGTTGAATAATGGTAAGGAAAATATTGGGAAGTTTAATGCAAAAGCGGATGAAGGTATCTTTCTCGGATACTCACAATCAAGTAAAGCATATAGAGTATATAATAAGCGTTTACGTACTGTTGAAGAATCTGTCCATGTTTCTTTTGATGAGTCTTATCCGAAAAGTGTCGGAAAAGGTATTTCTTTTGATGACGCAGGTGTATCTACAGAAGACATACTCAAGGAAGCTGTTACGGAAACTGATCAATCCATAACAGCCGCCCATGAGAAGGAGGAAGATACTAGTCATGAAGAAGATGAGGAAGAAAGGACAGCTGAAGTGAATAACCTTCCACCAGCTTGGAAATCTTCAAAAGACCATCCTATTGACAACATCTTGGGAGATATTTCAAAGGGAGTAATGACTCGTTCTAAGATAAGTAATTTTTGTTCTCACTTCGCTTTTGTTTCACAAGTAGAACCTAAAAATTCCAAAGAGGCCTTGATTGATGAAAGTTGGCTAATGGCCATGCAAGAAGAGCTTAATCAGTTTAAAAGAAATGACATTTGGGAACTTGTCCCTCGTCCGCGAGATCATCATATCATATGTACTAAATGGGTTTTTAGAAATAAGCTTGATGAAAACGGAGTGATAACTAGGAACAAGGCACGTTTAGTAGCACAAGGGTATAACCAAGAGGAGGGCATAGACTATGAGGAAACTTATGCTCCAGTTGCTCGACTTCAAGCTATACGTCTCTTGCTTGCCTATGCGTGTTCTAATAATTTTAAGCTTTACCAAATGGACGTAAAGAGTGCGTTTCTAAATGGTGTTATAAATGAAGAGGTATATGTCTCACAACCTCCTGGTTTTGAGAATGCTGAAAATCCAGATTATGTTTACAAATTAAAACGAGCTTTGTATGGTCTTAAACAAGCCCCTCGGGTTTGGTATGAAAGGCTTAGCAAATTTCTAATTGATCATGGATATTCAAGAGGTAAAGTGGATAATACTCTCTTTATTATACACAAGGGAAAACACATTCTTTTAGTTCAAGTTTATGTAGACGATATAATTTTTGGTTAAACTAACACACACTTGGTCGAAGAATTTTCTAAGGTTATGCAGGGTGAATTTGAGATGAGTCTTATGGGGGAGCTGGATTACTTCCTAGGTCTTCAGATAAAGCAACTTGATGAGGGTACAACAGTATGTCAATAAAAGTACTGCAGAGAACTACTCAAGCGCTTTGGAATGAACGACTCAAAATCAATTGACACCCCTATGCCTACCAACGGAAATCTAGATAAAGATGAGCATGGTAAGAGTGTAGATGTCAAAAAGTTTAGAGGTATGATTGGGTCTCTTCTGTATCTTTCTGCTTCTAGACCTGACATAATGTTTAGTGTTTGTATGTGTGCACGATATCAATCAAATCCTAAGGAATCACACCTGAAAGCTGTTAAGCGTATATTTAGATATCTTCATGGAACATCTAAATATGGGCTTTGGTATTCCAAAGGAAGTGATTGTAGCTTAGTAGGTTACTCCGATTCTGATTTTGCTGGCTGCAAATCAGATAGGAAAAGCACGAGTGGTACATGTCACTTGTTTTCAAACTCCTTGGTAAGTTGGCATAGCAAAAAGCAGGTTTCTGTGGCTTTGTCAACTGCAGAGGCTGAGTACGTTGCAGCCGGTAGTTGTTGCGCTCAGATTTTGTGGCTAAAGCAACAACTACAAGACTTTAACATTCAACTCAAACGTATTCCAATAAAATGTGACAACACTAGTGCCATAAACCTTACTAAAAACCCTATTTTACACTCACACACTAAACACATAGAGATTAGACATCACTTTCTTCGCGATCATGTTGAAAAAGAAGACGTTGTATTTGAGCATGTTGATACTAAAAACCAACTTGCTGACATTTTCACTAAACCTTTGGCAACAGAACCGTTCTTCAACATTCATCGTGAATTAGGGATTCTAGATCTCTCTTCATTGTTGTCTTAAGCATGTTTATTCTTATCTATATTATGCCTCACCTTGGTTGATGAGATTTGTTTTAGATTTCATTAATACCTCACAAGGTTACATCAACAGAGGTAATATCACTCCTCTCTATATCTCTTTTAGAATTATATGATTGTGTATGTTGGAACAAAATTCCTTATTTTCGTTTATGTGAAATTCTTTGCATATATTGGTTGAACATTAATGTCTGATTTGTGAATTATACTTAGGCATCATTATCATTACATACTACATAATGCATAACCATGCTGCATAAAAATTAATTCAAATTTGGTTTGGGATCAGTATGTATCGATTCAAAAATGTATGTGATTCATGTCTTCTTCATTTCATATCTGTCAAAATTGGTTCAGTATGTATCGATTCATCCGTCGTTTGTATCGATACATAGACCCTTTAAACACAAAAATGCGTGACATGGATCGATCCATTCCCATATGCATCGACACATACTGATTGTTTTTGGATTAAATGCATTTTGTTTCATTCATGGATCGGCACATCAGCAACTCTTATCACTTCCTTTCACAAACTTAGTATCAACAGCTCCTCTATCTCTCAAAACCTACGGCTAACCCTAATCTCCTTCATCATCATTCTCTCCAAAAACCCTAAATCTATCTTACTTCTCCTCAATCTCTCATCACCATGCCTCCAAGAACCATGCTGGCTAGAGCAAAGGGAAAAGGAAAGGGAAAGGAACCGGTTGGCACTTCTCAGCAGTTACCAGAAATTCCTCCAAATGCCTTAGATTTGCTTCATCCTGCAATTGCTACTGAGTTTGAGGATTCTTTCAAGACAAGGTTAGTTATGAAACCCCATGTCTTCGATAAACATGATGCTTTTCGTCTGCATCTCAATGCTGAGGTTGAACTCATTAATGCACAAAAACTTGGCTCATTTTTTACTACAAAGGATGATTACCATGAGGATTTTATCCGTGCATTTTATGCTGGCTTACAATCTAGTAGAGGATATATGTTTGAGTGTTCTATCGGTGTCAAAACCTATACTTTTGAAGTGTAACACCTCAAAATTTGCCCTCCTTTTTTGGGACTAGCTTAACATATTTCATTTCATTTTTTAGGACATTAGTCATTGCATCTTTGCATATCATATGGCAACATTAAGCAGGTCATCCTCCTAAGTCTTGCTCAGAAGATAAAGAGGTTAAGAGATTCAAGCTGAAGGTCTCATTGAGTTGATCACTAACCATCTGAGGGTTTGTGCTTCATATTAGGGTTTCTTGGTGCTTCAAGGAGGTTGAGCTTCATCTTGGTAGCAATGGTACATCATCATCATCATGGTCTTGTCATCACCAAGAGATTCATTCTAATTGATCAGATGCCTTGGGATTAGGGTTTTGACCTCTGGTCAACCCTAATCATCTGTATTGTGCCAATCAGGGCTTGTCAAGGAGATGAGGGTTTCATTGAAATTGAAGATCATCATATGGTTTCATTGAGCTTATGGAAGCTAGGGTTTCAGGTTTGAGCCATTTCATCAGGAGTTTGAAGCTCAAGTTCATCAGTGCATAGCCCATTCATCTATCAGTCAACAAAAGTCAACCAGAGGTCAATTGATGGATTTGGAGGTGGGAGAGGGTTAGAAACACTTCATTCATGTCCAAACAAGTTTCATTTGACATTTCAAACATCAACATTGAAGAAAATAAAGTCAGATGAAAACTTTCCAAAAATAGAAAGTGACTTGTAATTCAAAATTGCCAAAAATGGAAAGGTTTTCTCCTTAAAATTACATGTCCAAAAGTGCTTCAAATGAAATTTTGTCCAACATGAAAGTTGAAGATCTTGCTCTCACCTTTCCAAAAAGTCCAAGAACATCCATTTCTCATTTGTGGTTGGCAAGTTATGATCAAATCATTGTCCATGGAAGTTGAATTTCAAAAGTGCATAACTTTTGAACCAAATGGCCAAATCATGTGGTTCTTTTTGGAGCAATTTTCTATTGATATGCACTATCATAATCATGCATCACATTTCATTAAAACTCATCACACAAAAAGTGCATTTTTCACTTGAACTTAATTTGAATTTGGAGGGAAAAAGATGATTTTGAAAATTAGGCATGGCATTCACTTGATTTCACATGCATTTGCCTCTAAACCACATTTCCAAGTGATCCAAGACAGAAAATGGTACTGTTACATTGAATCACATGTGAAGGGTGAATTGGCCAATTTAGCATAAAACTTGGTTTCCATTAATCATTTGCATTTTGGCTAATTGTGATTAGCAACATCATTAGCATCACATATAAAAGCTAAATCATAACTGTTTCATTGATAATCATAACAGAATTGAGATCTAGATCTAGAAATCCAAAAATTCTTCAACTTCTTCTCTCAACTTTTCTCCAAAATTCTCCAAAAACCTTGCATTGATCTTGATATATTCTTCATCCATGAGCATAATATTTGAAGCAAGAATCCTCCATTTTCATGCTGTTTCAAGAACTGTTGCATCAAGCTTCTTCAATGGCAATTCGAGTTTTCAGCTAGATCCTTCACAATCAACATCAAAGCCTTGCTTCATTCACTCATACAAGCACTGAAGAACTTCTGTTTGCACCTTACAAAGCTTGAAATCCACTATTTCACTTCTGCACATCATTGAAGGTTAGTTTTCGACCTTAATAATTCATGAAATTGATTGAAGTAACTTGTAGATCTTTCTTAGTAGAGTAAACTGCAATTTGTTTCATTGATTTTCATCAAGAATTGAGGAAGTTACATGGATTAGAAGTTTGATGCATGAATATGTTTCTCTTCGAATCTTTTAATTTAGGAGGAATTAGGTTAAATTGATTTGAGATTGTTAATGTACGTGGAAAGAGGATTCTAGTGATATAGATTTTGTAAATTTCTGAGCACAAATGTTCTTGAGCTATGAACTTGTGATGAACGCGTATGAAGCTCTAGGTTTTTTCCAGAATTTGTGCTTTGATCCACTTTTTCGCTTGCCTGCATGCTTTTGGTGTTATTGGCTCATGTAGTGGACCACGTGTCCAGGTCCACTCAAGCGCGCGCTGGATTTTGAAAACGTCCTCCCTTCGATTCTGGCCTCAAGACATTCTCATTTTGGCATTTAGCATTTTTCTCCATTATTCTCACCATGTTCATGCTATGTTTCCATGCCATTTTTTATTTTTTTTCCTCATTCAATAATTCATAACTTCTTGATTACTTGTCCAAATCACATGAGGTTTTTTCCATTGTTTTCCTCAAGATCTCTACTATGTTTTGGTGATTTTTCCAGAAATTGTGCACGTGTGGTTTTTAACATGGCCTAGGGTTTGTTCATACATGTGTTCTCTTGTACCTTGCTTGCTATTTTGGTTGTGAAATAATGATGCTTGATCCAAAATTCTTGAAATTTTGCATGCTTAAACTAGACACCTTTAGGGACATTTTGGCATTAAGTTTGTGATTTTATCATTTCTGGTTTGTGAGATATGGTCTGATCATTAGAGGTGTGACAATGTGTGTCACACCTTTTCTTTTCCAATTTGTGGAATTTCTTTACCATGCCTGTTGAATGCCAAATAATCTGATTTTGTGCATGTTGATTCTTATGGGTGTTAAGTTTGAGTGTGAATATTTGTGGATTTTTTGAGTGAATTTCCAATTTGTTTGAGATTTTCTTTGATGGTTGGTCATTTGTGGACTTTTTGTGAGTCATGATCTTAAATGATTTGTGAAATTCTTGATGTTTATTGGATGGACTTGAAATTTTGTGGATTGATTCTAGACAAATTGAAGTTTGCCATGGCTTTGGTTTGAGTCATTTATCATGTTTAGATTCTGTTTTAGGCTTGGGTGAAGTTGAGGCATGATTTTGTGCCTTGTATGAGCTTGTTTTGCCTTGCCTTGACTTAGTGAATTTAATTGACATGCTTCCACTTGTCCAAATGACTTGAAATTTGGTGTGGTGATCCTTTGATGAATGCTGTTTAGCCATGATTTTTCTTGAGTTTTATTGAATTGTTTTGGAGTTGAAATGGATTGAGACATTCTGTTTGGTCCAATGAGCTTTAAACTTGCATGCTTTGCACTATTTGTTGTGTGAAATGAAATTGGTTGATGATATGGATATGAGACCACTTGGATTTGTTTCTTATTTGATTGAACTTGATTTTTGATAATTTTCATGTTCTGTTTTGGTTTATTGCTCCCATTTTGACCATAGGCCATGTCCTAGTGGTTAGTGCTTAATGTTTGAGCTTTGTTTCAGGTCAAAGAGCACAATTGCTTATACTTGATGATGTGCACTCAATTGGAGTTGGTCCATTGCTTGTTTATGACTAACCTTGAGTTTTTTTTGTAGGCTTTGAGACTTGTACTTAGGCATGGTGGATTGCACCTTTGTGCATTTCCTTGCTTGTTTGTCTGTTTGTGTACAGTTAACTGTTGACTTGTAAATGTCTGTTTGACTGTTTGAGCTGTGTACTGATTATGTTAGATTGTTTTCAGGTACATTAGTTGCTATAGTTATTTTGAACTTTCTTTTGCTGTTGCTTGGTTGCTTAACCAATTGAGGTAGAGCTCAATAACTTCATGTAGTCTGGAAGACCTGGCCTGTTATTTGGTCAGGCACTTGTCTGAAGACCTCCTTAAGAGGCAATGCTTGTGCTTGTTTATTTTTGTCCTCAAGCAGGAAAAGACCTTTGATAAGGCAATTGGCAGATACAAGAGATGTGCAATCCATCTCCTGCTATTCAGTTGAGTCATCCCTTTGCTCACATAACTGGTGTTGATGCATTGTGGATATTAACCCAAGATCCATGTTGATTTAGTCATAAGTGTAGAAGGGTTCCCACTTTCTGAACCCACACTTCCTTTGTCTAAAGCTCTCCCTGGCCAGGGATAAGAGCTGTGAGGCACACCCCTCACTTCCTATTTCATCTGCTTCACCCTAACTCTCAATGTTAGGGTTAAGAGCTAACATCACCTGATACAGTTGGCTTGCTTTGGCAGCCTAACCCTTGTGTGAGCCCACTTTGTCTGTATATAGTGTGTGCTAATTGTGAATGTTTGCCTTGTTTTGATTATGCTTGCATGTTTTGCTTTGCCTGTTTAGGATTAGCTTGCAGTCTGTGCAAGTAGATAGAAAACTCAACCTAGGACCATTGTGGAATACATGATAACTATTAGGCTCGAGTCAGTCTCCCTTCTAGTTTGTCATTTCCCAGTCTCTGGTTAGGAGAAAGTTTCTCCCCTATTAAGGGGAACTACGTTGCCCTGATCCTCATACCAGATGAGGTACGTAGGCAGGAGGTCTTCCGAGATCTCTCCGGGCACCCTTTTTCTTTTTGTGTGTGTTTGCTTGGCAGTTGCTAGGCTCGAGTTCCCGACTCCTTAGTAACTTGTTGTTTGTTTTCTTTCTTGTGTGTTAGGAGATGGATGTAAGCCCAGCGATTGGCAGTCCGTATCCTAGTGGTGTTTGTTGTGTGGAGTCCGATGTAAGTCCAGCGATTGGTATTCGGTTTCCATGTTTGCTTGTTTGTGTGTGTTTTGTTTGGCGTGCGTGAGCCGAACTACGGTAGCTCTGATTCTCATTCCAGATGAGATACGTAGGCATAGGATGCGATATCCTAGCGAGCCCGTTCCTCTCTTCCCCCACCTGTGTTGTTTCAGTGTGTGTGTGTGATATTTGTTTTAGCAACCTTTTCTTTCTTTCTGAGCGTGGATCCCGTCGAGTACGACGGATGCGTAGGGGTGCTAATACCTTCCCTTCGCATAACCGACTCCCGATCCCATTCTCTTTGGTCGCGAGACCATGTCTTTTCCAGGTTTACTTCGAGCGTTTCCTTTCCCTCTTTTGGGATAAATAACGCACGGTGGCGGCTCTGTTTGTTTTTGTTTTAGCCCGCCGGTTGTTTTTTCGCGGATGCGACAGCTGACGACTCTGCTAGGGACTAGAAGTTGACCTGTTGCTGGTCCATCTTCCCTAAGCGAGTCTCTCCTAGCGTTCTAGGGTAGTTTATGTTGTTTATGTTGCTTTATTTATTGCATTTATTATTCTGTTGCGTATATATTTGCATAAATATTTGCATGCATCATACTATTATGTTGCTATCCTCTGTACAGGTGGTTCCTCTGATTTGGGGTGGGTGTTCTGAGTGGGGCTAAAACCCAGGCCCGAGTATACACCTAGGATTAGCGTGGTCTCACGTTCCTCATTTGCTTTATCAGCATATTGTTGCAACGTGACATACCACAAGCCGGACGAGGTTCACTAGAGGGTGCTCTTCCTTTGTGGGGTTTTCCACTTTGGTTGGGTTACCTCTTTGGACTATTGACTTCGGTGACCGATCTTTCCCGGATCTTTGGTTTAGACGATCTTAAGAGAGCTACAATGGCACACCCGAAAGGGCAAACCCATTGAGTATCTTTGCCCGATTGTCGAGACTATTATCCTCCTTAGGATGACCTGATTAGAATTTACCTGTGAGGGGAGGGTGATTCTTGCAGATGCATGTTCAGATGTCGACTTTGATGGTGACTTTTGGTTCCGTTGATCAGAGTCCTATTTATAAGTCGGATTTAGGGACATTTCTTTCTGAGACGCCGGAGTTCCGTCCGTGGTATTTATCAGTGGGGATCCGTTTATTTCAGGATTCCCCGGGCCGATTTAGAGGATTTTGTGGTTATCAGATCAATGAATCTCTGGTGATGATGGTGATGTACCTTTCAGTTCCGTTTATTTCGGAACCCTTGAGTTTGGATTTGTGGGTACATATTCCTTCAGATGGTTATGATCAGTTCAGAGATCAGGCTTCGGTGCAACAAATGTTCAGATGACTTGGGAGGATGGCACAATGCATTGCATTCATTCATCAGCACCATTCACATTTTGCATTTACCTGCATCTAACACATGTTTATCCATATGCAGGGACATTTTTGATTGAGATCCTGGTTGTGAGACTTCTTCGCCCAGATATGAGGACCGGTTTGAAGGACGATGTTGTCTACAGTTTCTTCAACCCAGAGATTGATGAGTTGAGAGATATGATAGCACTGATCACGCCCGACCATGTGGGGATGTTCCGAGAGGCATACGGTGGTATTCTGAAGTTGATTTTCAGGCTCACAGACAGTGATAGAAGTGCCATTCATACTCTTCTCCAGTTCTATGACCCGGGTTTGAGATGTTTCATGTTCCCGGACTACCTATTGGGACCCTTGATGGAGGATTATGCCAGCATCCTGGGTATTCAGATCCAGGCTCATATTCCTTTTTGTGCCATTAGGGGAGAGCCTGACATCCTTGAGATTTCTCGTGCTCTTTATTTGAGCCCGGAGGTGACCAGGGAGGGTTTGAAAGAGAAAGGAAAATTACCCGGTTTTCATTTGAGTTTCCTAGAGGCTAAAGTCAAGGAACATGCTACTGCGGGTAATTGGAAGACGGTCTGTGCTTTGATTGTTGTGGGCATTTATGGGACCATCCTGTTTCCTAATCAGAAAAGCTTTGTGGACCATAATGCCATCCGATTGTTTATGCAGAGGAATCCCATTCCTACCCTGATTGGAGATGTCTATTACTCGGTCCATAACAGGAACGAGAAGAGGCGTGGGGGACTGATCCGATGTTGTGCTCAGCTGTTGCACAAGTGGTTCATGGGGTATTTGCCTTCCCGAGGTGCTTTTGCTTCCCTTGATCCTACGATCAAGTGGTCAGTCAGGTTGATGGGTTTGCGAGCCACTGATATAGCTTGGACTCATAACGGACTGGCTGGACGAGACTTCATATGTAGCTGTGGGAGCTTTCCCAATGTGCCTCTCATAGGAGTTCAGGGTTGCATTAATTACAATCCAACGCTTCTTAGGAGACAAATGGGGTTTGCTATGGAAATTCCTCCTCTCGAGTGCGAGATTCAGGAGTCCTTCTACTTCCCAGTTGAGGGCAATCAGGCCAAGTTGAGACAAGTGTCTGGGTCATGGCGTAACATTCAGAGGAAGGGCAAGGTTCCTTTTGGCAAGGTCAACAGCCGATCTTTTCCTCCATTTGATGATTGGCTTCGGAAGAGGATCGAGTTCACACATCTACCATTTCCGGGAGGTGATCCTTGGTGTCCTATGATTGAGGGTCCGCGTTCTTCTGTCAGTATGGAAGAATTCCTCGAGATGAAGAGGGCCAGAGATCAGTTGCAAGCGGAGAAAACTGAATTGGAGATGAGTGTTGCTCGTATTCAGATGGCTAACTAGGAGATCAGAGCAAGGATGGAAGATCAAGACAAGAAACATGCCCTGGAAGCAAAGCGCTTTGAGATGGATACTGCCTACTATGGGAAGATCAGCCAAGCCTTAGCGTCATCCACAAAGGACCACGACATCACTAAGGAGAAGCTAGCCAGAGCTTCAAAGGTCATTGAAGATGAGAAGAGGAGGCAAATCCTTGTGAAGACCCAGAAAGAAGACAGAGTCAGAATCCTCGTCGCCGAATGGGAAGCAAAGCTGAAGATCAAGGAAGCAGAGAACATGAAGATCATCGCCGAGAGAGATCATTATCTTGCTGAGAGAGATCATTACTTCAGGCAGATGAAGATTCACCAGAAGGAGGTGGGGAGATTACAACAGGAGAACACCTAGCTCAGGTTCGCCGCAGAGTTTGCGAAGATGGTTGACGATGTAGGGCCTGCTGTGGGACCCTCATCAGGCTAGACCTTTCTTTTGTGTGGATTACCGTCAGGCCTGTTGACGGAATTCACTCGTTTGTATTTCTTTCCTGATTCTGGAGGATTGTATCTGATTTGTATCAGTTGTGATGTATGACTATGGCGCTTATTGTGCATTTTGCTATGTGATGATTGTTTTCATTCAGTGATCGGTCTTCAAGCTTTATTTGCTTTACTGTATGCACTCACACAGCACACACATGGTTGCGTGGTATTTTGCTAAATCATATATCTCTGATCTGTATGATGAAATCAAATGATGAATGTCAGAATATTGCTGCCAGATTATTATCTCTCTCGATGAAGCCAGGATCGAGAAACAAAGTGTTCCTCATGTGGATAAACACTGCATTCATGCATGATCATAATAACGTGTTTTATTTTGCAGGTATCAGTTGCTAACGTGCTTGATTGTTTCAGGAATCATTGCTCGTGCTCGTAGAGTTGTACCTTTGCACTCAACACGCCCGCACAGATATTTCACCAGACGCAATACTCCCAGACTGATGGATCTCCCTAATTCAGATGTTCTCGAGCTGAAGGACAAAATGAATGAGCTGATCAACATCATGCAAGGTTTTGCAGTTGGTCAGAAAGCTTTGGCTGACAAAGTTGAGAAGCTCGAGCGGGCTTCAGCTGCTAACAGCGGTGTTAACCTGGATGGTGTCTCCAACCAGGGGCTGGGTGGTTCTAGAGACGGTGGAAAAAGAACAACTGTAGGCGTGGTGAACAATGCTTCTAGTTTTGGTGTCGCCACAAGGGGTCAACCCGGTCCGATGGGTCAGAATATGAAGGACAGTCTGTTCCCGCCATTCTTTGGGGTTGATGATGACAGAGAGGAAGACAGGGAAGCTGATCAGTTCTCTATGCACAACGAACCGTTTGGTCAGTACGGTGCCCAACCACAGAATAAGGAAATCCAATTGCTGGCAGAAAAGATCAGGGCTCTCGAAAGCTATGCCACTCCTGGGGTCGTAAACATGTCAAATATGGGGCTAGTCGAGGGGATTGTGATCCCACAGAAGTTTAAAGCGCCCGCATTTGATAAATACAATGGGAGTTCCTGCCCGGAAACTCATCTTCAGGCCTTCGTCCGCAAGATCTCTGCATACACGATGGATCAAAAGCTGTGGATGTATTTCTTCCAGGACAGCCTGTCTGGAGGCTCCTTGGAGTGGTACACCAAGCTGAAATCTTCTGATATCAAGAGCTGGCAGGATCTTGGTGACGCGTTCTTTAAACAATACCAATTCAACGCTGACATGGCTCCAAGTCGTACCCAGCTGCAGGGTATGTCTCAGAAGCCTAGTGAAGGGTTTAAAGAATACGCTCAAAGGTGGAGGGAGTTGGCTGCCAGAGTGCAACCTCCATTGGTGGACAGGGAGATGTCTGATCTCTTTATGGGTACCCTGCAGGGGGCATTCGCTGAGAGGATGGTTGGTTGTCCGGTGACCAACTTTGCAGACATTGTCGTGGCCGGTGAAAGGATAGAAAGTTGGCTGAGGTTGGGGAAGATTCAGGGTAATGCTTCGTCTTCAGGATCGAAGAAGCCTTTCGGTAACGGCCAGAGGAAGAAAGAGGGTGATACCAGTGCTGTATACACTCAGAGAGGACCAAGTAGGGATCGTTACTTTTAGCACACTGCTGCGGTAACTATTCCTGCTGATAATCAGCCTGCACAACAGCAACAGCAACAACCGCAACAACAAAGACAACCATTTCAGCAGAGGCCACAGAGGGCTGGATATCAGGTTAGGGGGAGGATGAATGATCGGCATTTTGACAGGCCGCCTGTGACCTATTCTTTCCTATTGAAGAAGCTGAAAGATCTGGGGTTGGTACAACTGAGAACCCTGGCACCTTTGAGACCTGATCAGAGGCCAGCCAATTTTGATGAAAATGCAAAGTGTGAATTCCATTCAGGTGCTCCCGGGCATAATGTTGAGGATTGCAAAGCTTTTAAGCATGTAGTCTAAGATCTGGTGGATTCAAAAGCAATCAACTTTTCTCCATCTCCCAATGTGAATGCTAATCCCATGCCCGCGCATGGTCAAAGGGGGGTGAATGCAATCTCCGAGGAGGGCCGAATCGGGCTGTTGAATGTTGATCAATTGAAGACTCCTCTGGCTGAGGTCAAGAGGCAGTTGCTGAAGAATGGGGTCTATCCGGACTGTGGCGATGATTGTGTTGCGTGCACTGTTACCCCTGATGGGTGCGTACTGTTGAAGGAAACTGTCCAGAGACTGATGGACGAAGGGAGTATTAAGTTTGAGAAGGTGGATATGGGGAAGGAAGAAATCTCCACTATAACGATTTACTTCGACCCGATTGATTTGTCAACTTTGGCGGAGGCGGCTCCAGTTACTATCACGGTACCTGGACCAATTCCCTATGACAAAGATGATGCCGTGCCGTGGCATTATGGTGGAGAAGTCTACTGTAATGGAGAGAAAGTGGAGGATCAGACTGCAGGTGAAACCACCATTTCAAAGGTGGATAATGCCGGACCCAGTGGTTTCACTCGCAGTGGAAGACTGTTTGCTCCTGATGCGTTGAGGGGTGGAGAGGGAGAAAAAGAGAAAAAAGAAAAGGCCGAGGCTTTAGCCAGGGCGAAAGGAAAACAAGCAGTGGTAACTGAAGGTACTCCCGTAGAGACACCGACGCCTGCTGGGTCGGAGAGAGAGCTTGATGATGAAGCAGAAGAATTCCTTAGAATCATCAAGAAGTCTTAGTACAAGCTTGTGGACCATCTGCAACAGACTCCTTCCAAGATATCGATTCTGTCGTTGCTGTTAAGCTCTGAAGGGCATAGAGAGGCTTTGATGAAAATTTTGAAGAAGGCCTATGTTCCTTAGGAGATCACAATCAATCAGTTGGAGATAGTGGTGTCGAATGTGCATGCCAGCCATGGGTTGGGTTTTACCGACATGGATCTGACTGTAGATGGGAGGAATCATAACCGGGCTTTACACATTGCGATGGAATGTAAAGGGGCCGTGTTGTCGCATGTGCTGGTTGATACCGGCTCCTCATTAAATGTGTTGCCAAAGAAATCCTTGGCAAAGCTGAATTGCGAAGGATTGATCCTGACGCCCACAGACTTGATAGTGCGGGCTTTTGATGGGTCAAAGCGGGCTGTGTTTGGAGAAGTTGAGCTTCCGGTGAAGATAGGCCCTGAGGTGTTCAAGTCGACATTCTACGTCATGGATATTCAGCCGGCATACAGTTGCCTGTTGGGTCGCCCATGGATCCATGCTGCTGGGGCAGTAACCTCGACTTTGCACCAAAAATTGAAGTATATATGGGAGGGGCAAGTCGTTACCGTCTGCAGAGAAGAGGACATCTTTGTCAACCACCTTTCATCCTTCAAATACGTAGAGATGGATGGTGAGATATGGGAGACGCCTAGTCAAGCATTCGAAACCGTTAAGGTGGAGAATGCTCTTTTTGCCAAAGAGGAGGAAAACCCGTCCATATCTTCGTACAAGCAGGCCGCTGAGGTGGTGAAGAATGGAGAGGCTCCTGGTTGGGGGAGGATGATGGATATCTCCGCCAAGAAAGACCGCTTCGGAGTGGGGTATCATCCGGGCAGAGGCTCAGGACAAGGCAGAGGACGCCGTACGTCAGTCACATTCACCAGTGCCGGAATGCTGGATCCGGATCACATCTGCATGGTAGGTGACGAAACTGATAGTGACTGTGAAATGGACCGATGGATAAAGCCGTGCGCACCAGGGATGGGAGTCCAGAACTGGAAGGCTGAAAAGATCATCAGGGTCACTCTGCTCGAAGAGTAATATTTTTCCTGTTTCAATTTTATGTGCATGAAAGTCATGCGTGTTGCCCGACGCGTAATGGTTCATTGTAAGGGCCATCTCATGTCATTTTGCAAATTTGCATCATCAATAAAAGGATGTTTTTTTTTCAATTAAAAGCGGTGTTCCCTATTTTTTATTTATTTTTGCAGTTTAAATAAAAACAAAATAAAAATGGCAATGTTTTCATTTTTCTTTTTCAATTTGTCTCGCTCCGGTTCTAAAGCAATGCATGAATCCACATTCATGCAGATGCGATCATTCTCCGGATCTCATTGATAACAATCCTGTTACACCCTTATATGACTTCGACAATCCGATCTATCAAGCCGAAGAAGAAGGCGAAGAAGATTGTGAACTGCCAGGGGAGTTAGCCAGGTTGTTGAAGCAAGAGGAGAAGGTGATTCAGCCACACGAAGAGCAGATCGAGACAGTGAATCTGGGTACCGGCGAGGTCCGAAAAGAGGTGAAAATCGGGGCTGCTTTGGAGGAAAGTGTCAAGAGCAGAATGGTGGCATTGTTGAAAGAGTATGTCGACATCTTTGCCTAGTCTTATCAAGATATGCCAGGGTTGGATACCGATATTGTTGTGCACAAGCTACCGTTAAGAGCAGATTGTCCTCCAGTGAAGCAGAAGTTGCGCAGAACTCGACCTGAAATGGCAATGAAAATTAAAGAGGAAGTGCAGAAGCAGTGGGATGCTGGTTTCCTTGCTGTCACTAATTATCCGCCTTAGGTCGCGAACATCGTGCCGGTCCCGAAGAAGGATGGGAAGGTGAGAATGTGTGTGGACTACCGGGATCTGAACAGAGCTAGCCCGAAAGATGATTTTCCGTTACCTCACATTGATGTGTTGGTAGATAATACAGCTCAATTCTCGGTATTTTCCTTCATGGATGGCTTTTCTGGCTATAATCAGATCAAAATGTCGCCAGATGATATGGAGAAAACAACGTTCATTACACCGTGGGGCACCTTTTGTTACAAGGTGATGCCATTCAGTCTCAAGAACGCCGGTGCTACTTATCAGAGGGTCATGGTGACTTTGTTTCATGATACGATTCATCATGAAATCGAATGCTATGTTGATGACATGATAGCAAAGTCCCAAACAGAAGAGGGGCATTTGGTAGATCTGGCCAAGTTGTTTGACCGGCTGAGACAGTTTAGACTGAGGTTGAATCCGAACAAGTGCACTTTCGGAGTGCGGTCCGGTAAATTGCTGGGGTTCATTGTAAGCGAAAAAGGAATCGAGGTTGATCCTGCTAAAGTAAAAGCAATAAGAGAAATGCCTGAACCGAGAACGGAGAAGGAGGTTCGTGGTTTCTTAGGTAGATTGAACTACATTTCACGGTTCATATCTCACCTAACAGCCACGCGTGAACCTATATTCAAGTTGTTGAGAAAAGATCAAACGGTCGGGTGGAATAATGATTGCCAAGCGGCATTTGAAAAGATAAAAGAATATTTGCAGGAGCCTTCGATTCTGATGCCTCCTGTGGAGGGAAGACCGTTAATTATGTACCTGACAGTCCTCGAGGGGTCTATGGGGTGTGTATTGGGGCAGCATGACGAGTCTGGTCGAAAAGAGCATGCCATATACTACCTTAGCAAAAAGTTTACCGACTGTGAAACAAGATATTCACTGCTCGAGAAAACTTGTTGTGCTTTGGTCTGGGCTGCTCGCCGACTGAGGCAGTATATGCTGGTTCATACCACTTTATTGTTTTCCAAGATGGATCCAATCAAGTACATTTTTGAGAAGCCAGCATTGACCGGACGGGTTGCGAGGTGGCAAATGATTTTGACTGAATATGATATTCAGTATACCTCTCAGAAAGCAATCAAGGGGAGTGTATTGTCTGATTACCTCGCCCAGCAACTCATTGAGGATTATCAACCGATGAAGTTTGAGTTCCCTGATGAGGACATCATGTTTCTCAAGTCGAAAGATTGTGAGGAACCAATCCCGGAGGAGGGGCCTGACCCTGAATCCGAATGGATTCTGATGTTTGATGGGGCCGTTAACGTGAATGGTAGCGGTGTTGGTGCTGTTTTGGTTACGCCGAAAGGATCCCACATTCCTTTTGCTGCCCAGCTAACATTTGAATGCACCAACAACGTGGCTGAATACGAAGCTTTCATTCTGGGGATTGAAGAGGCGATTGATTTGAGGATCAAGAACCTTGTCATATATGGAGATTCAGCTCTGGTCGTAAATCAAGTTAACGGAAAATGGTATACGCATCAGTCTCATTTAGTTCCATACCGGGATTATACGAGGAGATTGTTGACGTTTTTCACCAAGGTGAAGATGCATCATGTGCCTAAAGAGGAGAATCCGTTGGCTGATGCTTTGGCTACTCTGGCCGCCTTGATTAAGGTGCAGTGGTGGAATCAGTTCCCCAGTGTGGAGGTAGGACGTCTGGATAGACCGGCTTATGTGTTTGCTGTTGACACAGCGCCTGATGATGAGAAGCCGTGGTATTACGATATCAAGCGCTATCTGGAAACTCAAGAATATCCTGAGGGAGCATCTAAGAAGGACCGAAAGACTTTGCGGAGGTTGGCCATGGTGTTCTATCTGAATAAGGATGGGGTTTTGTACAAGAGAATTTTCGATTGGGTCTTGCTCAGATGTGTTGATGATAAAGAAGCAAGCCAATTGATGAAAGAGGTTCATGAAGGATCGTTCGGTACCCATGCCAGTGGGAATGCAATGGTAAAGAAGCTGCTGAGGGCAGGCTATTATTGGATGACAATGGAGGCCCAATGTTTCAACTTCGTGCGGAAGTGTCATAAATGCCAGATTTATGCTGACAAGGTGCACGTGCCTCCAAATCCTTTGAGTTTGATGTCGTCTCCGTGGCCATTTGCTATATGGGGCATTGATATGATCGGAAAGATTGAGCCTACGGCTTCGAATGGGCACCGGTTCATATTAGTGGCTATTGACTACTTCACCAAGTGGGTAGAAGCAGCCTCCTATACAAATGTGACGAAGCAGGTCGTTGCCAGATTTCTGAAGAGAGACATCATTTGCAGATATGGGGTTCCCGAGAGAATCATTACTGATAATGGTTCTAATTTGAATAACAAGATGATGGCAGAACTGTGCCGGGAATTCAAGATTGAACATCACAATTCTTCTCCTTATCGTCCGAAGATGAATGGGGCGGTCGAGGCGGCCAACAAGAATATCAAGAAGATTGTGCAGAAGATGGTGGTAACCTACAAAGACTGGCATGAGATGTTTCCGTTTGCATTGCATGGGTATCGAACTTCGGTGCGTACATCTACTGGGGCAACGCCATTCTCGTTGGTATATGGAATGGAAGCCGTGCTACCGGTTGAGGTTCAAATTCCCTCTTTGAGAGTCCTGATGGACGTGAAGTTGCAAGAGGCGGAATGGGTAAGGACCCGATACGAAGAGTTAAGCCTGATTGAAGAAAAGAGGCTGGCGGCCATCTGTCATGGGCAGTTATACCAGCAGCGGATGAAGCGTGCTTTTGACAGAAAGGTACGACCTCGGGTATATCACGTAGGTGATATGGTGCTGAAAAGGATCCTTCCTCCTCAAAACGATCGTAGGGGCAAGTGGACACCTAATTATGAAGGTCCATTCGTGGTCAAGAAGGTTTTCTCTGGCGGAGCCTTGTTGCTAACGACCATGGATGGTGAGGATTTTCCATCCCCTGTGAATGCGGACGCAGTTAAAAAATACTTCGTATAAAGAGACCCGCTGGACGAAAAGAATAAAATAGTCCAGGCAAAAATGGGCATCCCGGCGAACCAAAAAACAGAAAGAAAAGGTTCGGGCAAAAATTAGGGATAAAATGAAAAACTGTACACCCGGCAAGTCGAAAACCTGAAAAGGCGACTTGGGCAAAAAAGGGTATCCCGGTGGACTGAAAACCCGAAAGGGCGGTCCAGGCGAAAGAGGGATCGAAACGAACAACTGCGTCTGGCATGATCGTTTTCGCTTTGGTTAAAGAATCATGGATAATACCCGGTAGGGGTCAATCAGAAGCGTCTTATTCAGAAGGCAGAAAGCACGGAGAGTCTGAGGACATATGGGGTGTAACCGAGTTGGAACTCGATGAGATCACGGTTTCACATTGCCATTAGGATAGATTTTTCCTTTTGTGCGCAATTACCTCTTTTCAGGAATTGCTTCCTTTGTATTGCTCAATTTGAGCCACACTTTTTCAATCAATAAAATGCATATTCAGTCAAATAATTTTGTTTTTTGTTTTCATTACCGCTTTGATTGCAAAAACATTCAATTATTTTGTGATAAAGAATCTTTTCATTTTAAGACATACAGGTCCCTTCCAATGCATGTTTATAAGATTGAAAGCTTGAAATCTTATTCGGAAGGTTGAGTGACCCAAGTGTTGAAATCTTGACACGCCTGGGGCACGTTTTTATCTAACGATCTCTTTTGCAGGTACTGTTAGGTATTTTCACTCACTTGCAGGTTGTGATGTGGAAGCTTTTGACGAACAATCCCCCACGGAGTCCAATCAGGGACGAATGAATAGAAGAACGGTGAAAAGACGGCGAAAGACGTACGACGATCCTGGATTCTAATCAAGAAGACTCTTCAAAGTCTGAAGATTGAAAAGTCTGTATAGATCCCAGGAGTTCACTCTTCGTCGAGTACGGAGCGGTCGAGAATACTAGATGGTGAATCAGAAAAGTCCAGACGAGTCTGGGAGTTCTCAGAAGTGGCAAGCTGACAGTGGATTTGGAGGGTGAAGGCCATGGTCCGACGGGTCGACGAGTGTTCAATACCAGACTTTCCTCAACTCCCCAAGCAGAGTCGGAAGGACTAATTCCCCAGCAGACTCAAGGTCTGTGGCCTCCCTAGCAGGGTCAAGATGGTTATCTCCCAGCAGGTTTGAGATTGGTGTTTCCTCAGCAGCCAGGCCCGAAGGTTGCAACTTCCCAGCGGAAGTATCTGTGTGCGATGGTTTCCCAAGCAGAGTCGGGATTGATATCCCCAGCCAGTCAAAGACTGTTGTTATCCCCACAGAGTGCGTTGGTAGATTCTTCCCCAGCAATTCCCCAAGCGGATCGGGTGCAGAGGAGGTTATCCCCAGCAAGGGTTGCCTTTTCCCAACAGCAGTGTTATTCCCCAGCAGGGTGGAGTTGGAGTGTTTGTGAGTTCCTCAGCAGAGTGCCTCGAGCTCCCCAGAAGAGTCCCTTGAGGGGGATGCCTTTTATACATTCATCATTGAAAAATAAGCATAGCATATTGCATAATAAATCGCGTAGCATTTCTATGATTATGGAGCATTACGCTGAAAAAAATCAATCATGCATCATTATTGCAAGCATAAGCTAGTCTCAAACCGTGGTTACCGTTTGAGAGGTGGTTTTGCCCGAAGGTGAAGGTGTTACTCCGAGGAGTTTAGCATCGTGGTTTTAACCAAAGGTATTCCCCAGTAGTGCGATATTGGAGGAGGAGTTTCTGTCGAGCAGAGATGGGAATGTTAACCCGAGAAGTTTCGGGGTTCAAAAAAGAGAGATAATCCCCAGCTAAGCACGAAGTGTCCGTTGGCTAGGTTGGATAGAGAATAGCCGGTTCGTGGCTTGTTATCCCCAGCATGGGTCGTGGGCATGCGTGCCGACTCATTTATCACTGTTTTTCTTTGCCGATGCTGATAGGCATGAAGAGTTTCTGATTTCCAGATCGAAGAAGTTCTCAATAATCAGGATGGAGAACTTGTGGTATTCAGGCCAGTTTCCGATTTCCAGATCGAAGAAGTTCTCAACAATCAGGACGAAGAACTTGTGGCGCTCAGGCCCGTTTCTGATTTCCAGATCGAAGAAGTTTCCAACGGATCATGTTGAAGTACTTGTGGCAGTCAGGCCAATCTTCCGGTAACCAAACCGAGGCGGGTATTCAGACCGATGTGGCGCTCAGGCCCGTTCCGATTCTCAGGTCAAAGAAGCTTCCGAAGTTCAGATCGATGCAGCTTGTGGCACTCGGGCCAGTTTTCCGGTATCCAGACCGAAGTGGTATCCAGACCGAATTGGTATCCAGACAAGTGGTGCTCAGGCCAATATCTCGGTGTTCAGATCGATATCGACTCTCTCATATTCTGATGCTCAGTATGCAGACTGACGAGCGGCGTTCAGGCCATGGTTATCTTTGTGTTACCGTTTATCCAGACATCTTTCTGTTCGGTATTCAGGCCGACCTTTCTCCGTGCCAGACGGGTTATTCTTCTGTTAAGATTGTTTCTTCGCCGATGCTGACAGGCATTGTTAATTATATCCCATCAGAGTGCAAATTGTTCGTCTGTTCTTGGTATTCAATCACTCTTCATCCTGATCATCTGAAATCCGAGGCTATTCATATCGACAGGTTCACAGTGGATTGAATAAGGGCAGCTGTAACACCTCAAAATTTGCCCTCCTTTTTTGGGACTAGCTTAACATATTGCATTTCATTTTTTAGGACATTAGTCATTGCATCTTTGCATATCATATGGCAACATTAAGCAGGTCATCCTCCTAAGTCTTGCTCAGAAGATAAAGAGGTTAAGAGATTCAAGCTGAAGGTCTCATTGAGTTGATCACTAACCATCTGAGGGTTTGTGCTTCAGATTAGGGTTTCTTGGTGCTTAAAGGAGGTTGAGCTTCATCTTGGTAGCAATGGTACATCATCATCATCATGGTCTTGTCATCACCAAGAGATTCATTCTAATTGATCAGATGCCTTGGGATTAGGGTTTTGACCTCTGGTCAACCCTAATCATCTGTATTGTGCCAATCAGGGCTTGTCAAGGAGATGAGGGTTTTCCAAGATGGATCCAATCAAGTACATTTTTGAGAAGCCAGCATTGACCGGACGGGTTGCGAGGTGGCAAATGATTTTGACTGAATATGATATTCAGTATACCTCTCAGAAAGCAATCAAGGGGAGTGTATTGTTTGATTACCTCGCCCAGCAACCCATTGAGGATTATCAACCGATGAAGTTTGAGTTCCCTGATGAGGACATCATGTTTCTCAAGTCGAAAGATTGTGAGGAACCAATCCCGGAGGAGGGGCCTGACCCTGAATCCGAATGGATTCTGATGTTTGATGGGGCCGTTAACGTGAATGGTAGCGGTGTTGGTGCTGTTTTGGTTACGCCGAAAGGATCCCACATTCCTTTTGCTGCCCAGCTAACATTTGAATGCACCAACAACGTGGCTGAATACGAAGCTTTCATTCTGGGGATTGAAGAGGCGATTGATTTGAGGATCAAGAACCTTGTCATATATGGAGATTCAGCTCTGGTCGTAAATCAAGTTAACGGAAAATGGTATACGCATCAGTCTCATTTAGTTCCATACCGGGATTATACGAGGAGATTGTTGACGTTTTTCACCAAGTTGAAGATGCATCATGTGCCTAAAGAGGAGAATCCGTTGGCTGATGCTTTGGCTACTCTGGCCGCCTTGATTAAGGTGCAGTGGTGGAATCAGTTCCCCAGTGTGGAGGTAGGACGTCTGGATAGACCGGCTTATGTGTTTGCTGTTGACACAGCGCCTGATGATGAGAAGCCGTGGTATTACGATATCAAGCGCTATCTGGAAACTCAAGAATATCCTGAGGGAGCATCTAAGAAGGACCGAAAGACTTTGCGGAGGTTGGCCATGGTGTTCTATCTGAATAAGGATGGGGTTTTGTACAAGAGAATTTTCGATTGGGTCTTGCTCAGATGTGTTGATGATAAAGAAGCAAGCCAATTGATGAAAGAGGTTCATGAAGGATCGTTCGGTACCCATGCCAGTGGGAATGCAATGGTAAAGAAGCTGCTGAGGGCAGGTTATTATTGGATGACAATGGAGGCCCAATGTTTCAACTTCGTGCGGAAGTGTCATAAATGCCAGATTTATGCTGACAAGGTGCACGTGCCTCCAAATCCTTTGAGTTTGATGTCGTCTCCGTGGCCATTTGTTATGTGGGGCATTGATATGATCGGAAAGATTGAGCCTACGGCTTCGAATGGGCACCGGTTCATATTAGTGGCTATTGACTACTTCACCAAGTGGGTAGAAGCAGCCTCCTATACAAATGTGACGAAGCAGGTCGTTGCCAGATTTCTGAAGAGAGACATCATTTGCAGATATGGGGTTCCCGAGAGAATCATTACTGATAATGGTTCTAATTTGAATAACAAGATGATGGCAGAACTGTGCCGGGAATTCAAGATTGAACATCACAATTCTTCTCCTTATCGTCCGAAGATGAATGGGGCGGTCGAGGCGGCCAACAAGAATATCAAGAAGATTGTGCAGAAGATGGTGGTAACCTACAAAGACTGGCATGAGATGTTTCCGTTTGCATTGCATGGGTATCGAACTTCGGTGCGTACATCTACTGGGGCAACGCCATTCTCGTTGGTATATGGAATGGAAGCCGTGCTACCGGTTGAGGTTCAAATTCCCTCTTTGAGAGTCCTGATGGACGTGAAGTTGCAAGAGGCGGAATGGGTAAGGACCCGGTACGAAGAGTTAAGCCTGATTGAAGAAAAGAGGCTGGCGGCCATCTGTCATGGGCAGTTATACCAGCAGCGGATGAAGCGTGCTTTTGACAGAAAGGTACGACCTCGGGTATATCACGTAGGTGATATGGTGCTGAAAAGGATCCTTCCTCCTCAAAACGATCGTAGGGGCAAGTGGACACCTAATTATGAAGGTCCATTCGTGGTCAAGAAGGTTTTCTCTGGCGGAGCCTTGTTGCTAACGACCATGGATGGTGAGGATTTTCCATCCCCTGTGAATGCGGACGCAGTTAAAAAATACTTCGTATAAAGAGACCCGCTGGACGAAAAGAATAAAATAGTCCAGGCAAAAATGGGCATCCCGGCGAACCAAAAAACAGAAAGAAAAGGCTCGGGCAAAAATTAGGGATAAAATGAAAAACTGTACACCCGGCAAGTCGAAAACCTGAAAAGGCGACTTGGGCAAAAAAGGGTATCCCGGTGGACTGAAAACCCGAAAGGGCGGTCCAGGCGAAAGAGGGATCGAAACGAACAATTGCGTCTGGCATGATCGTTTTCGCTTTGGTTAAAGAATCATGGATAATACCCGGTAGGGGTCAATCAGAAGCGTCTTATTCAGAAGGCAGAAAGCACGGAGAGTCTGAGGACATATGGGGTGTAACCGAGTTGGAACTCGATGAGATCATGGTTTCACATTGCCATTAGGATAGATTTTTCCTTTTGTGCGCAATTACCTCTTTTCAGGAATTGCTTCCTTTGTATTGCTCAATTTGAGCCACACTTTTTCAATCAATAAAATGCATATTCAGTCAAATAATTTTGTTTTTTGTTTTCATTACCGCTTTGATTGCAAAAACATTCAATTATTTTATGATAAAGAATCTTTTCATTTTAAGACATACAGGTCCCTTCCAATGCATGTTTATAATATTGAAAGCTTGAAATCTTATTCGGAAGGTTGAGTGACCCAAGTGTTGAAATCTTGACACGCCTGGGGCACGTTTTTATCTAACAATCTCTTTTGCAGGTACTGTTAGGTATTTTCACTCACTTGCAGGTTGTGATGTGGAAGCTTTTGACGAACAATCCCCCACGGAGTCCAATCAGGGACGAATGAATAGAAGAACGGTGAAAAGACGGCGAAAGACGTACGACGATCCTGGA
This sequence comes from Lathyrus oleraceus, assembly GCF_024323335.1. Lineage (NCBI taxonomy): Eukaryota > Viridiplantae > Streptophyta > Magnoliopsida > Fabales > Fabaceae > Lathyrus > Lathyrus oleraceus. Next base: position 352,336,164 of record NC_066585.1, on the reverse strand, counting down.
TTCTAATCAAGAAGACTCTTCAAAGTCTGAAGATTGAAAAGTCTGTATAGATCCCAGGAGTTCACTCTTCGTTGAGTACGGAGCGGTCGAGAATACTAGATGGTGAATCAGAAAAGTCCAGACGAGTCTGGGAGTTCTCAGAAGTGGCAAGCTGACAGTGGATTTGGAGGGTGAAGGCCATGGTCCGACGGGTCGACGAGTGTTCAATACCAGACTTTCCTCAACTCCCCAAGCAGAGTCGGAAGGAATAATTCCCCAGCAGACTCAAGATCTGTGGCCTCCCTAGCAGGGTCAAGATGGTTATCTCCCAGCAGGTTTGAGATTGGTGTTTCCTCAGCAGCCAGGCTCGAAGGTTGCAACTTCCCAGCGGAAGTATCTGTGTGCGATGGTTTCCCAAGCAGAGTCGGGATTGATATCCCCAGCCAGTCAAAGACTGTTGTTATCCCCACAGAGTGCGTTGGTAGATTCTTCCCCAGCAATTCCCCAAGCGGATCGGGTGCAGAGGAGGTTATCCCCAGCAAGGGTTGCCTTTTCCCAACAGCAGTGCTATTTCCCAGCAGGGTGGAGTTGGAGTGTTTGCGAGTTCCTCAGCAGAGTGCCTCGAGCTCCCCAGAAGAGTCCCTTGAGGGGGATGCCTTTTATACATTCATCATTGAAAAATAAGCATAGCATATTGCATAATAAATCGCGTAGCATTTCTATGATTATGGAGCATTACGCTGAAAAAAATCAATCATGCATCATTATTGCAAGCATAAGCTAGTCTCAAACCGTGGTTACCGTTTGAGAGGTGGTTTTGCCCGAAGGTGAAGGTGTTACTCCGAGGAGTTTAGCATCGTGGTTTTAACCAAAGGTATTCCCCAGTAGTGCGATATTGGAGGAGGAGTTTCTGTCGAGCAGAGATGGGAATGTTAACCCGAGAAGTTTCGGGGTTCAAAAAAGAGAGATAATCCCCAGCTAAGCACGGAGTGTCCGTTGGCTAGGTTGGATAGAGAATAGCCGGTTCGTGGCTTGTTATCCCCAGCATGGGTCGTGGGCATGCGTGCCGACTCATTTATCACTGTTTTTCTTTGCCGATGCTGATAGGCATGAAGAGTTTCCGATTTCCAGATCGAAGAAGTTCTCAATAATCAGGATGGAGAACTTGTGGTATTCAGGCCAGTTTCCGATTTCCAGATCGAAGAAGTTCTCAACAATCAGGACGAAGAACTTGTGGCGCTCAGGCCCGTTTCTGATTTCCAGATCGAAGAAGTTTCCAACGGATCATGTTGAAGTACTTGTGGCAGTCAGGCCAATCTTCCGGTAACCAAACCGAGGCGGGTATTCAGACCGATGTGGCGCTCAGGCCCGTTCCGATTCTCAGGTCAAAGAAGCTTCCGAAGTTCAGATCGATGCAGCTTGTGGCACTCGGGCCAGTTTTCTGGTATCCAGACCGAAGTGGTATCCAGACCGAAGTGGTATCCAGACCGAATTGGTATCCAGACAAGTGGTGCTCAGGCTAATATCTCGGTGTTCAGATCGATATCGACTCTCTCATATTCTGATGCTCAGTATGCAGACTGACGAGCGGCGTTCAGGCCATGGTTATCTTTGTGTTACCGTTTATCCAGACATCTTTCTGTTCGGTATTCAGGCCGACCTTTCTCCGTGCCAGACGGGTTATTCTTCTGTTAAGATTGTTTCTTCGCCGATGCTGACATGCATTGTTAATTATATCCCATCAGAGTGCAAATTGTTCGTCTGTTCTTGGTATTCAATCACTCTTCATCCTGATCATCTGAAAGCCGAGGCTATTCATATCGACAGGTTCACAGTGGATTGAATAGGGGCAGCTGTAACACCTCAAAATTTGCCCTCCTTTTTTGGGACTAGCTTAACATATTGCATTTCATTTTTTAGGACATTAGTCATTGCATCTTTGCATATCATATGGCAACATTAAGCAGGTCATCCTCCTAAGTCTTGCTCAGAAGATAAAGAGGTTAAGAGATTCAAGCTGAAGGTCTCATTGAGTTGATCACTAACCATCTGAGGGTTTGTGCTTCAAATTAGGGTTTCTTGGTGCTTAAAGGAGGTTGAGCTTCATCTTGGTAGCAATGGTACATCATCATCATCATGGTCTTGTCATCACCAAGAGATTCATTCTAATTGATCAGATGCCTTGGGATTAGGGTTTTGACCTCTGGTCAACCCTAATCATCTGTATTGTGCCAATCAGGGCTTGTCAAGGAGATGAGGGTTTCATTGAAATTGAAGATCATCATATGGTTTCATTGAGCTTATGGAAGCTAGGGTTTCAGGTTTGAGCCATTTCATCAGGAGTTTGAAGCTCAAGTTCATCAGTGCATAGCCCATTCATCTATCAGTCAACAAAAGTCAACCAGAGGTCAATTGATGGATTTGGAGGTGGAAGAGGGTTAGAAACACTTCATTCATGTCCAAACAAGTTTCATTTGACATTTCAAACATCAACATTGAAGAAAATAAAGTCAGATGAAAACTTTCCAAAAATAGAAAGTGACTTGTAATTCAAAATTGCCAAAAATGGAAAGGTTTTCTCCTTAAAATTACATGTCCAAAAGTGCTTCAAATGAAATTTTGTCCAACATGAAAGTTGAAGATCTTGCTCCCACCTTTCCAAAAAGTCCAATAACATCCATTTCTCATTTGTGGTTGGCAAGTTATGATCAAATCATTGTCCATGGAAGTTGAATTTCAAAAGTGCATAACTTTTGAACCAAATGGCCAAATCATGTGGTTCTTTTTGGAGCAATTTTCTATTGATGTGCACTATCATAATCATGCATCACATTTCATTAAAACTCATCACACAAAAAGTGCATTTTTCACTTGAACTTAATTTGAATTTGGAGGGAAAAAATGATTTTGAAAATTAGGCATGGCATTCACTTGATTTCACATGCATTTGCCTCTAAACCACATTTCCAAGTGATCCAAGACAGAAAATGGTACTGTTACATTGAATCGCATGTGAAGGGTGAATTGGCCAATTTAGCATAAAACTTGGTTTCCATTAATCATTTGCATTTTGGCTAATTGTGATTAGCAACATCATTAGCATCACATATAAAAGCTAAATCATAACTGTTTCATTGATAATCATAACAGAATTGAGATCTAGATCTAGAAATCCAAAAATTCTTCAACTTCTTCTCTCAACTTTTCTCCAAAATTCTCCAAAAACCTTGCATTGATCTTGATATATTCTTCATCCATGAGCATAACGGAAGCTATTTGAAGCAAGAATCCTCCATTTTCATGCTGTTTCAAGAACTGTTGCATCAAGCTTCTTCAATGGCAATTCGAGTTTTCAGCTAGATCCTTCACAATCAACATCAAAGCCTTGCTTCATTCACTCATACAAGCACTGAAGAACTTCTGTTTGCACCTTACAAAGCTTGAAATCCACTATTTCACTTCTGCACATCATTGAAGGTTAGTTTTCGACCTTAACAATTCATGAAATTGATTGAAGTAACTTGTAGATCTTTCTTAGTAGAGTAAACTGCAATTTGTTTCATTGATTTTCATCAAGAATTGAGGAAGTTACATGGATTAGAAGTTTGATGCATGAATATGTTTCTCTTCGAATCTTTTAATTTAGGAGGAATTAGGTTAAATTGATTTGAGATTGTTAATGTACGTGGAAAGAGGATTCTAGTGATATAGATTTTGTAAATTTCTGAGCACAAATGTTCTTGAGCTATGAACTTGTGATGAACGCGTATGAAGCTCTAGGTTTTTTCCAGAATTTGTGCTTTGATCCACTTTTTCGCTTGCCTGCATGCTTTTGGTGTTAGTGGCTCATGTAGTGGACCACATGTCCAGGTCCACTCAAGCGCGCGCTGGATTTTGAAAATGTCCTCCCTTCGATTCTGGCCTCAAGACATTCTCATTTTGACATTTAGCATTTTTCTTCATTATTCTCACCATGTTCATGCTATGTTTCCATGCCATTTTTTATTTTTTTCCTCATTCAATAATTCATAACTTCTTGATTACTTGTCCAAATAACATGAGGTTTTTTCCATTGTTTTCCTCAAGATCTCTACTATTTTTTGGTGATTTTTCCAGAAATTGTGCACGTGTGGTTTTTAACATGGCCTAGGGTTTGTTCATACATGTGTTCTCTTGTACCTTGCTTGCTATTTTGGTTGTGAAATAATGATGCTTGATCCAAAATTCTTGAAATTTTGCATGATTAAACTAGACACCTTTAGGGACATTTTGGCACTGAGTTTGTGATTTTATCATTTCTGGTTTGTGAGATATGGTCTGATCATTGGAGGTGTGACAATGTGTGTCACACCATTTCTTGCCCAATTTGTGGAATTTCTTTACCATGCCTGTTGAATGCCAAATAATCTGATTTTTTGCATGTTGATTCTTCTGGATGTTAAGTTTGAGTGTGAATTTTTGTGGATTTTTTGAGTGCATTTCCAATTTGTTTGAGATTCTCTTTGCTAGTTGGTCATTTGTGGACTTTTTGTGAGTCATGATCTTAAATGATTTGTGAAATTCTTGATGTTTATTGGATGGACTTGAAATTTTGTGGATTGATTTTAGACACATTGTAGTTTGCCATGGCTTTGGTTTGAGTCATTTATCATGTGTAGATTCTGTTTTAGGCTTGTGTGAAGTTGAGGCATGATTTTGTGCCTTGTATGAGCTTGTTTTGCCTTGCCTTGACTTAGTGAATTTAATTGACATGCTTCCACTTGTCCAAATGACTTGAAATTTGGTGTGGTGATCCTTTGATGAATGCTGTTTAGCCATGATTTTTCTTGAGGTTTATTGAATTGTTTTGGAGTTGAAATGGATTGAGACATTCTGTTTGGTCCAATGAGCTTTAAACTTGCATGCTTTGCACTATTTGTTGTGTGAAATGAAATTGGTTGATGATATGGATATGAGACCACTTGGATTTCTTTATTATTTGTTTGAAATTGATTTTTGATAATTTTTATGTTCTGTTTTGGTTTATTGCTCCCATTTTGACCCTAGGCCATGTCCTAGTGGTTAGTGCTTAATGTTTGAGCTTTGTTTCAGGTCAAAGAGCACAATTGCTTATACTTGATGATGTGCACTCAATTGGAGTTGGTCCATTGCTTGTTTATGACTAACCTTGAGTTTGTTTTGTAGGCTTTGAGACTTGTACTTAGGCATGGTGGATTGCACCTTTGTGCATTGCCTTGCTTGTTTGTCTGTTTGTGTACAGTTAACTGTTGACTTGTAAATGTCTGTTTGACTGTTTGAGCTGTGTACTGATTATGTTAGATTGTTTTCAGGTACATTAGTTGCTATAGTTCTTTTGAACTTGCTTTTGTTGTTGCTTGGTTGCTTAACCAATTGAGGTAGAGCTCACTAACTTCATGTAGTCTGGAAGACCTGGCCTGTTATTTGGTCAGACACCTGTCTGAAGACCTCCTTAAGAGGCAATGCTTGTGCTTGTTTATTTTTGTCCCCAAGCAGGAAAAGACCTTTGATAAGGCAATTGGCAGATACAAGAGATGTGCAATCCATCTCCTGCTATTCAGTTGAGTCATCCCTTTGCTCACACAACTGGTGTTGATGCATTGTGGATATTAACCCAAGATCCATGTTGATTCAGTCATAAGTGTAGAAGGGTTCCCACTTTCTGAACCCACACTTCCTTTGTCTAAAGCTCTCCCTGGCCAGGGATAAGAGCTGTGAGGCACACCCCTCACTTCCTATTTCATCTGCTTCACCCTAACTCTCAATGTTAGGGTTAAGAGCTAACATCACCTGATACAGTTGGCTTGCTTTGGCAGCCTAACCCTTGTGTGAGCCCACTTTGTCTGTATATAGTGTGTGCTAATTGTGAATGTTTGCCTTGTTTTGATTATGCTTGCATGCTTTGCTTTGCCTGTTTAGGATTAGCTTGCAGTCTGTGCAAGTAGATAGAAAACTCAACCTAGGACCATTGTGGAATACATGATAACTATTAGGCTCGAGTCAGTCTCCCTTCTAGTTTGTCATTTCCCAGTCTCTGGTTAGGAGAAAGTTTCTCCCCTGTTAAGGGGAACTACGTTGCCCTGATCCTCATACCAGATGAGGTACGTAGGCAGGAGGTCTTCCGAGATCTCTCCGGGCACCCTTTTTCTTTTTGTGTGTGTTTGCTTGACAGTTGCTAGGCTCGAGTTCCCGACTCCTTAGTAACTTGTTGTTTGTTTTCTTTCTTGTGTGTTAGGAGATGGATGTAAGCCCAGCGATTGGCAGTCCGTATCCTAGTGGTGTTTGTTGTGTGAAGTCCGATGTAAGTCCAGCGATTGGCATTCGGTTTCCATGTTTGCTTGTTTGTGTGTGTTTTGTTTGGCGTGCATGAGCCGAACTACGGTAGCTCTGATTCTCATTCCAGATGAGATACGTAGGCATAGGATGCGATATCCTAGCGAGCCCGTTCCTCTCTTCCCCCACCTGTGTTGTTTCAGTGTGTGTGTGTGATGTTTGTTTTAGCAACCTTTTCTTTCCTTCTGAGCGTGGATCCCGTCGAGTACGACGGATGCGTAGGGGTGCTAATACCTTCCCTTCGCATAACCGACTCCCGATCCCATTCTCTTTGGTCGCACATCATCAAAACTCAAACATCATCAAACTTGTACAACAACAGTCCACAATGCACTTCAAGCCTGCACAAACTCAACCATCTCCACTCCCTTTCCCCCTACAACAGGCCACAAACACCTTTCATCTAATCAATTGCATTTAACAACTTACAATCATCAGCCAACAAACAACCATGCTTACAACCTGCAACCATAACACACTTCAATTGCATCAAAACAGTAGGCTTGCAACTTCCTCACATTGCCACAACCAAAATATTAAGCAACCCCTTAACAAACCTTGCATTCACATTATGAGCAACATCATGTAACATCAAATCCTACAAGCAACAACATACAGTATTACAATAGTCAGTTCCAATTTCAGGACCTACCATTCCAATCCCTTGCACATGTATCATGAACAATCCAAATAACAATATAAACTTGAATCTAAACCTTGCCAAATCACTGCAATAACAAGCCTGCAAATACACCCATACTACACCAATCAGGATGAGTGCTTGCTACAAAGAAGTGAGACCAAGTCATGATACATCTGCAGAATACATATGCAGCCATGAGGAGCAAACCAATGCAGTATAACAAATTATCCAAACAGACATACATCCAGGGAAGCCAAGTAATCCTGCAATGTATCAGTTTACATCAAGTAATTGGTAAGGCATCTAGGCCAAGTCATGTAGCAAATCACAAACCTAAAGCCTCTATCAAACTTGCAGTAGGAACTATCATGTAAATTTTCTAAAAACCAATGCAACCAACCTTACACAAGTGGACCTGACCTGCAGTATGACATCCAAATTGTAACATCATGACAAAACCACAAAAAGCATCAAAGTAGACCTGCAGTAATACAACAACTGGCAACAAGTAATTCATCTCACAAAAGCATCCCAATCAAGCCAAGTGATCCTACAGTGAAACACATAAATCATAATGGCTTACCATGCTTCAAATCCAACCATAACAAACATGTAATACAAGCCACACTACTACAGAACCCTACCACAAATCATCCAACCTGCAGCAGAACACAAACATGAGCCAAGTAAGATCCCGCAGCAAACCAGGGCAGAATAGGGCCAGGAAGAAAACACACAGACCTTGCTATCAAGTCTACTGTAGAATCATGTGATTGCTGCTTGCACCAGAACCACATCAACACAAGGAAACCAAAATGGATTGAACACCCTGCTGAATGAAACATACCATCTCACTACTGTCAGCATACACCATAACAATGCCACAACAATCTACTGCAGTCCAAACGAAATCAAACAAGCATATGCAAAATAGTAGAAACCTAGACATGTATGGGTTTGCAATGTATAACATCCAAACTAATAACATAACACTTGCCTAATCCAATTCACTAACCAAGTGGGAACCTGTTCTACAAGTCATTAACCAAGTTGCAAGGCCAATTCCAGTCCAGGGGTAACCTGCCACAACCAATCGCTAATGAAATCTAATCAATGGACTAACCAATTAACCAACTTAAGTTACACCTACTAACCTCTAACTCAGTGAGTCAACAAACTGAACTCACTGGGTTCAATCTAACAAACTCCAAGCCTGAGCCATAACTAACTCCTAACCTACATCAATCCAAACCTAGCATCTATAAATTGAGACCATATTACTCATTGCAGAACCCTTGGCGCCATCACTCTGAATTCATTGCAAACACTCTATCTCTCCCTCACTCCACCACTCAAAGCTCTTTTTCTCCCATAAGCCATTGAAGCTTCACATTGAAGCTTCAATTTGCTTGAGCTAAACCGCACAGAGACGACATCCCTCATCGTTCGCTCATGCCCGATTTCTACAAGAAGAAGAAAGAAGGAAGAGAAGAGAACAATCTGTGTCAAAGAAAAGCAAAGAAAAGGAATCAGAAACTCACTTGACTATTTCCGGCCTCCTTCTCCGGTTAGTAATTCTCTAACCATTGCCTTTTCGCGCTTCCTGGTTACCAGATTGTAGAGTCTAGGAAGAGTAATCCAAGCCCTAAGGTTGTAGGTGTTGATTCTTCATAGTCTCCATTTAATTTACTTAAAACTACCTAGGGTTCTTCAAGTAGAGGCCTTTGATTCAACTTATCTAGTGAGAATTTTCCCAATCCACTCCCAAATCCGTCATCAGCGCAGTATTTCGCACCAGATGGTGGCCTCCACTTTAGTTCAGGCACACCACCGTAGCCGGAGGCAACCGTCGACACGATTCCCCATGGTGGCCGGCCGTCGAAACAGGCAATGAGAGAGATAGTTAGCGTGCAGAGGATTATTTTCAAACTCTTGTTGACTTGTCCAAGTCAATGTTGGTCTTGGATTTCTTTTAATGGGCTTGGCTTCTTCCAAGCCCAATGATTTTGATTCACACACCAATGTCTCTCATACACCCCCCAATGGGACAATGAACAATAACATGTTGGGCTTAACCGAAAGCCCAAATTAGGTTTTCTTGCTCATCACCCTGTTTCACGTGGTGCACCCCCGTGCCCAACATTATTTGTGCATTGGGCTTGGCTGAAGCCCACACATCAAATTCAGATTTTTAACCCCTTTTCATGTGTTACACCTCTCTTAGCCCATTACATATGCATTAATATTGTTTTATTTTTTTGCTAATTGATTTCTAACCATTTTAATTAGTTTAATTAGCTTGCTTAGGTTAATTAAATCAATTTTGTAATTAGATTTAAAAATCTTGATTTTTAGAACACTAGGATGATACTTAGAATTAGTTAGAAATAATTATGTTTTTAGAATTTAGTTAATTTCTATGCAAATAGATTAAGATCAAGCTCTAGGATTTAATCAATTTTAGGATATGGTTAGACATTAACTAGAATTTGATTTGTGCTAATATTTGGACATATTTTGTAAATGACCATTTTGCCCTTTAGGGGTAATTTTGGGCATTTTATCCATTTTTATAACATGATCCCTTAGGATTAGAACTTGACATTAGGATTTAATCAGTTCCTAACAATTTTATGTTCCCTTAGGGCTTGTACCTAGAATTTTTTATCAAGACTTTGATTAACACGCACATGCTCCCCTAGGATTTTAACATAGGTTTTTAATCAACTTTAATCAACCAATGCATGATCCCTTAGGATAGTTTCTAACAATTACCAACTTTTAGATTAGGATTAACCTAGTTCCCTAAACCAAAATAAACCCATGATTAAATTGATCAAAAGAAATTTTGATCAATTAAATCCTTTGAACTCGTATAATCCCACAGTCCAATTTGAGTAGCAGATATTTTGATCAAAAGCTATTGGATGCAAATGAGTGTATACTATCAAGATGAAACCAGATGGCTCTGTGGCCCGCTTAAAAGCATGACTAGTTGTCAAAGGATACACCCAAACATACGGATTGGACTATACTGATACTTTTTCTCCCGTGGCTAAACTTTCATCTATTCTTATTATTATAACTCTTGATGTCAAGCACCACTGGCCCTTGTTTCAATTAGATGTGAATAATGTTTTCTTGCATGGTAATTTACAAGAGGAGGTATATATGGAGCAGCCACCTGGGCTTCTTGTTCATGGAGAGAATGGACATGTGTGTTGTTTAAAGGAATCATTGTATGGTGTGAAACGATCACCTAGGTCTTGGTTTGGGAGATTCAGTGAAACAGTTTTGGCATTTGGAATGAAATAATGTCAGAGTGATCGTACAATATTTTCTAATAAAAGCAATTGTGAAAATATCTTACTTGTGGTGTATATTGATAATATTATAATTACATAAAGTGATAGCAAATAAATTGACAAATTGAAGGCTTTTCTCCAAAAAAAACTTTCAGACCAAAGATTTGACAATCTTGAAGTACTTCTTGGGAATTGAAGTTATGTATTCAAAGAAGGGGATTTCCTTTCATAAAGTAAATATGTTCTGGATCTATTACGTGAAACATATATAATGGGATCTGTAAGACCCCAATTTTTGCCCTAAGATCCCTCATGGCCTCAAGGCATCATATCATATCATTCATTGCCTCAAGGATCATTGTGCACCTTTGCTTCCCTCCTAGTGGGTGGGTTATCTTGTGAGTGTGATTCTTGACCACCAAGCATGTCTAGCATTTGTATATCATTGCTTTTCATTTGTTTACTAACCAAAAGTACAAAAATATTGTCATCTAACCATGTTACTTGCAGATGAAGCAAACTAGGTCAAAACAGTCAAATCAGCCATTGAGCAACAGATGGTGACCATTCTTGAAGAATTTGGGCACCATGATCATTCATCAGAGGTTCATATAAGTTGTGACATCATTTGGAATCAAGATCTCAAGTGAAAGAGGCTTGAAATTCATCAAAGCATGGCTCAGTCAACCAAAACCCTAGCAAAGTCAACTGTGGTCAACTGTACATTTAATCAGGAATTGGAAGGTGTGAGATGGTTGGAAAGGTCTCATTCATGTCCATATAAGCCTCATTTAACATTTCAAAGATCAAGGTTGAAGGATTTGAAGTCAGACAAAAAGTTTCCCAAAATGGAAATGACCTGTAATTTTCACCTGCCAAAAATGGAAAGTCATGCTCCTCAAAATTACATCATGAACCAAGCTTCAAATCAAAATTTGTCCAACATGAAAGTTGAAGATCTTGATCTCACCTTTCTAAAAAGTCCAAGAACACTCATTTCTCATTTATGGTTGGCAAGTTATGATCAAATCATTTTCAGAAAATGCCTAAATTCAAAGTGGCATAACTTTCACATGGAATGGCCAAATTGGATGATTCTTTTTTGAGCAAACCACATTTGATGTGTACTATCCAAATCTATCATCACAATTCATCAAAAACCTTCACATAAAAAGGCCATTTTTCAAGTGAACTAATTAATTTTGGTGGGAAAAAAGGCCAAATTTCAAAATACATGGAATTTCCACATGAAACCAATTGGAATAGCTTCTAAATGTGATTTATGACTTGCTTCAAAAGAAAAAACACTGTTCCATTGGTTCAAGCTATCAAAGGGCAAATTGGCCAATTTCCATAACAAGCTTCATTTTGCTAATCATCCAAATTATGCTAAACATGATTAAGGCATGGATTAAGTGATGATATAAAAGCCTAATCATAACAGAAAACGAAATGGACAATCACAATTGAGATCTAAATCACAAAATCTCACAAATTCTCTCAATTTTCACAATTTTGCACATTCACTTTTTTCACCAATTCATCAAGAATCCATCAATCTTTGTGCTATTTTTTGCTGTGATCATCATTTGCAGGTGATTTGGAGGAGCTGTTTTTGGTAATTGATTGAAGAATCGAGCAAAAACTCCAACTGTTACAAGCTTGCTCTCACATGGCAGTTACAAGTTTCCCTTGATTCAAGCATCGTTGAGCTGAACAATCACCACTATTCACCTTCTACATCAATCTACTCCATCTGTTTTCACTCATTGGAACCAAAACTCGCACGGATTCCTCATTGCATAATCACAAGGTGAATTTTCGAAATCTCCGATTCTTTAAATCAACATATGGATTCAATAGATCGTTCATCATAGAGTAATCTGAAAGTTGAATCGCGCGATTTCATCCATTAATCATCATGAAATCTTGAATTAAAGTTTGTATGTTAAAACATTTCTTGATTAGATCTTTTTGTATGTTGACTGCTGGACAATTTCGTTGCCATATCTATGATCCTCGTTGAAAGACGAAGAGAACCATATATAATTTGTGCCATTCTGTGAAATTTTGTTCATCGTGAGTTCTGGAGATGATGAACAGTGCTGAATGCGAAGAACACTTCAAATTTCCGTCCAATTCGCGATTTGATCCGTGCTGGCTTGGCTTCTTTTCAAATTTTCCGTTTGCCGCGCGTTTCAGCGAATCACGTGACGCCATGCATTTTATTGAAACGGGGCGTTTTGCCCCTGGCTGTCCAGAATTACGAAATTGCCACGCTGTTTCATCTAATTCATTTAAATCTTTAAATAATTATTTCAATTCTTAACCAATCTTCTAAAATTCATAATTAAATCATTTTTTGTCCAAATTGGATGGGGATTTTTGTGTTGATCTCCAAATTTTATCTAGTTTTTTTTAGGCATGATAATGAAAGTTGTGCCTGGTGATTTTTTGGTTTTGCCTAGTGATCTTTGACATGTATGGATTATACATATGTTTTACCATATTGATCATGAAATAATCATGCATTATCCAAAATGAATGAAATTTTATAGGCATGTTCTTGACTCTTTCCTGGGGATTTTGATGTATAGTTTGCTATTTTTGAGTCCCTGGTTAGAGAGATATGATGTGATCTTCATGAGTGTGACAATGTGTGTCACACTATGTTACGCCATGTTCTTGATTTTATTTTCCATACCTATGCTATGCCTATAGCTCTGAATTTTTGCATGTGATATCATATGTATGTCTAGTTTCACCATGATTTTTTGTGGATTTGATTGATCCATTTCCTATTTGATTAGGATTTTTGTTGGCTGTTTAGTCATTTTAGGGTTTTTCTTGAGTAGTTCACTTACATGTGTTGTAAAATTCTCATTCCTTATCTTGTGAAGATGAAATTTGGTGGAGTGTTTCTTGACATGTCTAGCTTCACTTTGGCTTTGGTCCCATTCATTTATCATTTGTTTTCACTGTTTTACATTTGCTTGAAGTTGGTGTACACTTTGTGGCCTTGTTTAGGTTGATTTTTGCATACAATGACTTCCTGATTTAATTCCCCTACTTCCACTTGTCCAAATGCTATGAAATTTGATATGTAGCTCATTGAATGTGTCCTGTTTGAGCTGGAATTTTTGTGGAATTTATTGAGCTGTTTTGGTATTTGTTTGATTGTGATCATTCTGTTCACTCATATGTGGTTCACACTTGCTTACTTTGATCTAAATTGTGCATAAAATGGACTTGGGGTATTGTTTTGATATGAGACCAATTGGACTCTCTTCTTAATTGAATTATCTTGGTTTTGATCATGTTTCACTTGCTGTTTTAAGATTTTTCTCTCCTTTTGACCCTAGGCTTGTCCTAGTGGTCTTACTTCTCATGTTTGAGTTTGACTTTGACTTTTCAGGTTAAGAAGCAAAATGCTTTAAAGGAATTAATGCAAGTTGATTGAGTTGTTTCATTTGAATATTGTAAACTAACTTGTTTGTTTTGTAGGATGCTTGGTTCATTTGAGCTTTGTGCTTTGCACATTACATTGTTTGATTGTACATTATCTGTTGGTTCATTACCTTGTTTGTTTTGACCTTTGTGATTGGTACTGATTATATTTGATTGATTTCAGGTACCATAGTCGCTAATAGTTCCTTGAGAACTTGCATTGCTTTGCTTGTATAGCATTTGCATTGAGGTATAACACCTTCTTCTTCATGTAGTCTGGAAGACCTGGCTTGTTATTTAGCCAGGCAACTGTCTGAAGTCCTCCTTAAGAGGCGATGTTTGTGATTGTTTATTTTTGTCCCCAAGCGGGTAAAGACCTCATGTGAGGCAATTGGTAGACAAAAGAGATATGTAGCCTATCTCCTACTATTCTGTGAGTCACTCACATTGCTCACACTACTTGTGTTTGGATGCATGTTGAGTAAATACCCAAGATCTATCGAGTCTAACTTTGGGGAGAGAGTTCCATCTTTCTGAACTCCCCCACCTTCTGATATTCAATACTCTCCCTGACCAGGGATAAGAGTGATGAGGCACACCCCTCATATCCTTTCATCTGCTTCACCTTGGCTCTCAATGTCAAGGTTAAGAGCACCATTGACTCTATTCCAGTGGACTTTTAAGTCTAACCCTTTGATTGAGCCTAATTGTTTGGTTATAGTGGGTGCTAAATGACTTTGTTGATTGAGTGCTTGTTGCATTTGTACATGTTTGCATGCTTGCCTTTGTGCACTTATCATCATTAATTTGTTCATTATTGCATGATCATCATTGCGTATCTTTGTGATCTATGTTTGTTTGCCCATTGAGGACAATTGTAAGTCCATGTTGATTGGCTTTTGTTCCCATGATATGGAAGGATAGAGTGTAAGACCTCATTGGTCACTCATATCTTCTTTGCTCTTGTTTGTTGTGTGAGAGGATGCAATTGTAAGTCCCTGTGATGTGGCATTTGTATTCCTATGACCATACTTTGGAGGTTGGTATAAGTCCAGATAGATTGGCATCCGACATCCAAGTTTTGTTTTACCTTAGGAGATTGGTGTAAATCCATTTATTGGTATCCGATATCCGCTTTTGCTTTGTGAGATTGGTATAAGACCATTGATGGCATCCGGTATCATTGTTTTATTTTAGGAGATTGGTGTAAACCCATTTATTGGTATCCGATATCCGCTTTTGTTTGTGAGATTGGTATAAGACCATTGATGGCATCCGGTATCACCTTGCTTTTATTTTGATCGCTTTGCTTTGTTGCCTATTCCTAAGGACACACTTGAATCATCTTCTATATGATCTCAAGAGGTGAACCTTTCTAAGAAGTTTTACATTCCATCATCCATACCTTCTTTGTCCTAAACCTTTTCACACTTTGCTTTCAAAAAACTTGTATATACATGTTGTGCAAACATTCTCATGACTTTTTCAAATTAGAAACCTGGACCTTAAGTCCTTGATTTTCAAACTTCACTTTTGTTAATACTTCTCTTTGAATCAATCTTAATCATACATTGACCATATTTTTGTGAATACTCATAATCAATTAACTTCACCCATTCAATTGTTTTGGCTTTGTCCATTGTTAATATGTTTTCATACATTAGCCATAGGTTTCAATTACCATAGCGGTTGATGTAAATCTTACCTTGTCCTTAGTGAGTCGATTGTAAGACTTCCGTACTGAAAACAGGGTTAACCCCTCTAGTACGTCGAAGCCGTCCTCGCATGGTGGATTGTTGATTCGGGTTGAGTTTTCTCCCATTGGTAATGAAAAGCCTTAGTGCTCTTGTGTTTTAAAATGAACTCACAAATTTTTTGGAAATCTTTTAGCCGAACTACGACGTTTTGATCCTTACCTTTGATGGAAGGTACGTAGGCAACGGGTTCATCCGTTCAAACACAAAAATAACTAACTTGTACATTCTTTTCTCATCTTCCCATTCATGTTTGCACAATATGTCAAAACAAATAAATATTTTTATACAACAAGTGTGAAAAGGGCTCCCTAGGAGTACCTAGGACGTGATGGGTGCCTAACACCTTCCCATTGCGTAATTTACCTCTTACCCAGACTCTCTGATCTTTTTCATTAGTTTTCTACGTGTAAAACTTCTTAGGTTTTTGTTCGCTTTTTAACCAGTCCTTAGGATAAATAAAAGTGCGGTGGCGACTCGATTCATTGTATACTTTGCTTATGGTTTAACCAATAAATCATATAGCAACGAATACACCACTACAGGATCCAAACCATGTGAGACTCCTATGGAGCATGAAGTTAAGCTAGCAAGGGATGGAGCTCCTTTCTCGAATCCATAGAAGTATATAAGATTGGTGGAAAAATTAAATTACTTAATTGTTACGAGACCTGATATTGCTTTTCCTATAGGTTTTTTAAATCAATTCATGTCTTCCCCCACTAATACTCATTAGGAAGCACTAATTCACATTGTTAAATATCTGAAGAAAGCTCAGGGAAAGGGAATTGTGTACCAAGATCATGGGCATCTGCATGTGGAGGTTTTACTGATTCAGATTGGGCAGGATGTTCAGTGGATCAGAATTCTACAACATGATATTGTGTATTCTTCTGATGTAATTTAATATCTTGGAAAAGTAAGAAACGAAATGTAGTAGCAAGATTAAATGCAGAAGTAGAATATAGAGATATGGCTTGAACGACTTGCAAACCGATATGGGTAAAACAAATCTTGTATGAAATGGGATTTGAGAATAACTATCCTATGAAATTATGGTGTGATAACCATATTTCCATACATATTACATTAAATTCGGTCTTTCATGAAAGAACAAAACACATTGAGGTAGATTGTCCTTTTATCAATGAGAAGGTTCAAGAAAATCTCATATTCACTTCCAATGTTAGGACATGAGATCAATTAATAGATTTGTTTACAAAGGCATTGAATGGGGTGTGTTGTGATTTCCCATATTATCCAACGCATAATTATAATTAACTCAGAGATTTTTTTACAACATTCACACATAGGATGTTACACATCTCGAAAACACCTAATGACCATGTAACACTTAATTCAAATAAATATGCAACACTTGTCATCGTGTGTTCACCTTCACTTAGGGTATCATTGTAGTAGAAATACTCAATTAAAACACACCAATTTAAATCTCATAATAAATCTCATATCATAATTAAAAAACATTGACTCTTAAGTCTTCTCCAAATGCTTATCACACCAAAACATAAAGTATGACATCATACATTGTCTCTCAGAAATCTCAACATAAAACAAAGAAGTCTCTCCCCGATGTTATATAGCAGAGCATAACCAAAGCTAAAATAAATAAATTAAAAGAAATAGCTCCAAGAATAAGCTTTCACTCACAACAGCGACTCTACTCTTGATTATATGTACAATGTCCATGTAAAGGCAACATTCGAACATAAGGGGTGAGAAATCAAATTCAATAATAACAGGCATATATTGCAAGGTATGATAATAACACAATATTCTCTATGAAATTTCATTCACAACACATCTCATCACAATTTTACACCTAACTCATCAATCAATCATAACTCAACAAGTATGCATATAAATCATTATGCAATGCAACTCGACTATGCAACTCTATTCATATGCATGTGGTACAAACTTAATATTTGGTTCTTCATACGAGCCGAGTTCTAATCTCCACGAACCCATTTTGTTCTTCATACGAACCGGGTTCCAATTTCTACGAACCCCGAACTCCCTCTCTGAGCTCCAAGCCCCCTCTCTAAGCTTGGGATAGGCTACTAGTCCCCTCTCTAAAGTAGCAGATATGCCCATTGACACAACTCTTATGATGCATGATCATATCATTAAATCAACGCATTAAGACCCCTCTCCGATCCTAACATAAATGCATTGACAAATCAAGTAATCCTCTCTCTAGATTACGACACTACAATAATTCACATACGTACAACATCATATAACTCAGTGCACCTCAAGTATTACAATCAATCTCCTCGATTAGATCATTACTCATACATGCAACAACATAATAGTAATAAATGTCATCTCAAAACATAATGACATTGTCACACTCTCGATTCACACGACATCATTATTCATTATACTCAATATTCAATCCATGTCATGACATCACTAGACAACAACAAACAACATCAACTCAACAAATATAAACTCATAAGCATTCATTTATGTTACTCCATCTAAACAAAAACACATCATCGTATAAACACAACGATTTACTAGCCGATCATACAAGGCATCAAAAACATTGTCACAGTATGCATATTACTACCTCTCATATATCTCACAAAACACTACCATGATATAACTCTGAGCGTTAGCTTTCTAACAATTCAAATGGCGCATTATTTGGACCTACAAATCAAAAGTTATGGCGTAAATCATTGGGTAACTACACATATAATTTCCTTTAATTATTCAGGTCATACCCTCATATTCAGCCTCTGAAACAATTACCATTTGATAGTATTTCACGTTAGCTTCCCAAAGCTTCGAACAACATCTAATTTGGACTTACGGAACAAAAATTACAGCCAAAATCATCGTACAGTGCATCAAAAGACAAAATAGACATTATGGCAGCCAGAGGTCGAATCACGGGTGTCGTCCCTCTACCAATACGATCCTTCGCGAAGTCGTGGAAAAACTGACTTTAATAGAGTCACCACCAAACTTTATTTATTCCATTGAAAGAATAGGGAAATATTGATAAAACATTTACAAGAATATGGTCGTCGCAACCATATCTGGATTCGGGAGTCGATTATGCAAGGGGAGGATATTAGTACCCCTCACACCCATTGTACTTAACGGGAACCTTTTAGTTAAATTAGTGATTGAATGTTAGCTTATGTTAATTGTTTTCTTCGAGTGATAAAATGTACAAAAAAGAAAAGGGGTCGCAAAAATGTTTTTATTAGGGTGCTTGACGAGATTGCGGGTCTCGCTCCTACGTACCCTCGGGTACAATGAGGAACTCAAATCTTCATAGTTTAGGGCAACAAATGAGTTTGGGTTATGTATTTTAATGAACGAATTTTTAGGTCCCGCTCTAACGATTAAACGTTGCTTGTGCTCACCATTGGAGACTTAAAGCATTTATTTGTATTTGCATTAGAACTGACTAAACAATGTTTTTTCTGAAAAGAGTTTCGATCACACGAGGGCAATAAAATATAGTTTGGATTTGTTTGAATGTAATCTTAAAAGACGAGCATTCAAGACTTGCAAGCAATTACTACTTGGATCTAATATTCAAGACTATGATTTGACCTTTCACCCAAGTAGTCTTTTTCTTTCCTATTTGTTGTAAGTGTTTTGAGTATTTATAAGTATTTTAAATGAAATACATACACTTGATCTTGCAAGCAATTACTACTTGTTCTTAGTGTTTGAGACTATGATTGAACATTTCACCCAAGTAGTCTTTTTCTTTCGATTTGTTGTGAAATTGTGATGCGTTTGTATTTTTATAGAAAGACAAAATATTTATAGCTTGCAAGCAATTATTACTTAGGCCTAACATATCAGGACCATCACTAGACCTTTCACCCAAGTAGCCATTTTCTTTCGTTATTATGAAATGGTCAGAGTATGGATTAATCATTCTGAAGTTGATTATGAAAATCGCTTGTTGTTGGATCAAGCGTTTGATTTGTGTTTGAATATATTATGCAAAATGGCTTGAAGTGTATCGGGTTTAAGAGTCTACATGGCGTTGGACCAATGTTTTTGAAAAACTGACTCTGTGTTGGACCAATGATTTTTTAACTTTGAAATTATTTATTACTTTTATTCAAATTAAGTTTGATTATCAAACAAGTAACATAATAATAAGATAAACATAATTTTAAAAAAATGTATGATCATGCAAGATATATGGCTAAGCAAATGATGTGGGCAATTCATATTAAATAACTAATATCTCTTCAAATTAATTAATTAAATCATTTAAAAATTAATTAATTAATTAAATCAGTCAATTGAAAAACTTAATCCAATTATTAATTTACTAGTTAAGTTTTAATTGATCTTAGTTAACTAATTAAAATAATAATATTTAATTAATAAAATTATAATAGTGATAAAAAAATGAAATAAAAAGAAAACAAAAACATGTATAAAAAAAATGATAAATGAAATGTGCTCTAAGAATGAGTCCAAAGTGAATTAAAAGGAGAGATGTAGAATAATAAGGTGTTGGTTCTAGAACTCCAAACTGGGTTGGGCCCAATTGGCCCAAACCCACCTATCACTAAACAGAAACCCTAAAAATGAAAGCACAAGAAAGAAAAAAAGAAAGAGATAGGGCGTCTTCCCTCTCTGGTGATGCCACCTGTGCTCATTTAAGGGAGGGAGAGAGAAAAAAATTCAAATAAAAAACACTAAATGAATTAATTTGAGAGAGATAACGAAAGGACAAAAAAAGGTTGACATATTCCTCCTTGCCTAATCACACGCTAGCTATTCCTCTTCTTCAATAAACACACACTCTCTCTCTCTCATTCACCCATTAATCAATCAGCTTTATAACCTGTAGTGAATTAAAAAAAAGAAAATGAAAACAAGCATTGAATCCTTTAATATTGGGGACTGAATAATAATAAACAACATAAACACAAGAGAAAACTCCCCTCTCTACATCTAATACACTCCCCCTCTTCTTTATGTGTTTTCACCCTTTCTCCTATTAACCCTTTCTCCGCACCACTTCATCTTCTCCTCCATCATCGATGGCGGCAACGTAGGCGGCCCGCCGTGGCCGCTGCCGCCTCCTCTGGTGAGCAACCCCAAAATTGAAATTTCCAAAGGCCAACCCCTTATTTTTCGAGTAGATTCTGAATTTGAACTTAGTTTCTTCTAAAACCAAATCATGTGGGATGGTGGATACATAATGGATGATGATGCAATGAAGAAACACGTGAAAAAAATATGCAGATCAAAAAATCTTTTTTTTTATATTATTATTATTATTATTATTAATGTGAAGCAATATTGATGTAAATAAACAAACTATTATTTATAATCTATTATTTACCATTTTGTGATGTATGGATATAATACTAATAAAAAAATATTCCATTTTTTCTTTTTATTGTTTAATGAAAATGCAACAAAAATAAATGGTAGCAAAAAATGATTAAGTGTAAAAATAAAAGCCAACTTTTAATCTATTCTTTTTGGATGCACTAAAAGAACACTAAAATTAATATGATAAAAAATAAGTCTTTATTATTTATTTTTGATGCAACATGTATAAATGTGAAAATAATTCTAGATTTAAAAGAAATGGTTTATGTGAAGTAAAGTCAAAACCAAGTAAAATACCCTAAATTACTTAAAGTGACAAAGTACTTATTTTGTGCAACTTCTAATCATGAGAAATGTTACTTTAAAAATGCTAAAAGATTAAATCAAAATAAATAGTGACTTTGACCCTTCTTCAGATGCAAGCCAATGGTGAACACACGATGCAGATAAAAATAGTGAATTCAATGTAGCAAACGAGTCTGATTTATGCAAATGAATAATTTTGAAATTAATGAGCCTAATGACTAGATGAAGTAGTTATTGAGGTATGATAACTACCCATATCTAATTGTCTTAAACTCGGGAAGATGAACTGCCACGATGTTCATACTTTCAGGATAGAAGTCAATTAGATACAATAAGCCCCCAAAATTTTATCTGCCGAGAAGCAGAGATGAAATGCAAATGAAAAATGCAATGAAATGCAGAGATGAAATATAGAGAAGTTAGAAAAACGAGTTCACTGGGATAGGATACTAGATCAATATCAACCCCCGAGTTGATACTAATCAAACTGCCAAGACTGCCATCATCATAAGGGTGATGATTATACCAAACTTCAACGATCTTCATCACCAAAAGGATAATGATTAGATCACAGTGACAAACATCACCATCACCAAAAGGATGATGGTTAAACCAAACTTCAATGATTGTTATCACTAAAAGAATGAGGATAACATCACACTTACTTCAAAGATTGTCGGTACCAAAAGGATGACGGTAAGATCAACAACAAAGCTTACTATAAATAAAAGAATGATAGTAAGACTTAACAACTTGCAAATATCATTGACACCAAAAGGATGACGGTGAGATCAAACTGACAAGGATTTTCCATCACCGAAATGATGATGGCCATCATCAAAAGGATGATGATTAATTCATAATTTCAAAAAATCACCATCACCAAAAGGATGAAAGTAAGACCAGCAAACTCAAAGATTTCCCTCACCAAAAGGATGAAGATTAATTCATAATGAATTCAATGATCACTGGCACTAAAAGCATGACAGTAAGATCAAACAACAAAGCTTGTTATCACCAAAAGGATGATAGTAAGCACATAACTTCAATGATAACCATCACCAAAAGGATGACGGTAAGATCAAACAACAAATCTTGTTATCACCAAAAGGATGATAGTAAGACCATAATGATTGCAAAGATCGTCATCACAAAAAGGACAATGGTTAGACGAAAACATCAAGAATCGCCGACAGCAAAAGCATGACGGTAAGATCACAATAAAGCTTGCTATCACCAAAAGAATGATAGCAAGCATACAACTTCAATGATCACCACCACCAAAAGGATGATAGTAATCATACAACTTCGATGATCCCCGTCACCAAAAGGATGAAGGTAAGATAAAAAAAAAAGCTACCTATCACCAAAAAGATGACAACCATCACCAAAAGGGTGATGATTAGTATTAATGATAAAAAGACTTCCATCAAAATGATGATAGTAAAAACAATTGTTGGAAAATAAGACAATTGAAAAAAGATCTATAGAACAAACTTGTTGGGGAATATGGGACATTAATGGGTAATACTTGCTTGGAGATATCATCAACAAAAGGTTGAAGAAAATATTCATTAAGGAACACCATCCTTATCAACAAAAGGTTGAAGGGAAGGATTCCTTGAAATATATAATTCCAATCAACAAAAGGTTGAAGGGAAGGATTCCTTGAAAGATATAATTCCAATCAACAAAAGGTTGAAGGAAGCAACTCACTAGGGAACACCCAAAAAGAAAACAATGTAGGTTAGGAACTTACTCATAGAAATACCACTAGCTTAATTGAAGATAACATCTTCATCAACAAAAGGTTGAAGGAAGCAACTCAGTAGGAACTCCCAATGAGGAAACAAAATAGGGTAGGAACTCACTCAGAGAAATACCACTGAATTAGATGAGGAAATCGACCTGAACTTTCATGATTGATCTCGGATCCTAGCTTATGCATGTATGCATGTTTGATTTATATGATACTTTACCTTAGTGTAAATACGGTGCATGAGTTGGTGCACTGATATACATGTAGGGATGAAACTGTTGTGGATATTTTTAAGGTTCATGTAGGAACGCAAATGACTCACATGATTGTGTATAATGTCTCATCTTAGAAGAAATGATATGTATATAGTGATGCATGACATATTTTTTATTTATTTTTGAAACTACTTGTTTTGGAGGGAACGTTGTGCATGAAGTGATGCATGTGATGCATGTTTGAATGCAAATAGATGATTAGATGTTTGGAATTGGTCTCCCTCTTTCAAAGGTGAGATCTTTTTTGGATATCAATGTTGATTGGATTTGTATTTATGGTGATTCTATCAATGTGGGATATTGTCTTTTTATAGTTTCCAATATGGATTGGACTTTGGTTGATGAAAGGATTTGACTTCCCGACACTCGAAATTTGACAATGCAATGATTAGAGGATATATGTAGATTCTCTTGAGGCCCCAATGTTGATCCCTTGCTGATGAATTGCGTATTTGTTCCTCAAAACTTTAACTTCTTTTACTGAGGACCAGGATGGCCTGCAAATGAGCGTAGTGACATGATCAATGCATTATGATTATGCTCTTGCTCTGCCCTAAGGCTTCTTGTTAAGGTATGATGTTGTATTAGCGTGACTCTGGAAACTTTAACGACCACTAGTGTCTGGAATGGTCTTTAACCAACTTGACAGTATGGAAGGAATTTACCCTTTGCAACTTTTCTTGCCCCAGTATATAGAGTTTTTGAAGGAATTATCCTCGAAAGGAAGCTTTGGGAGTGATTATATCATGACATGGTCTGAGATGATTTACCCCAGTGTCTGAATCTTGTAGTGGCCTGCCCCTAATTAACAGGTTCTTAAAACAGTTCACTTCGGATCGACTAATCTTTGGAAGTTGGGTTTCACTGTACTCTTGGGATGAATTTCCCCTGATTGAGCCTTTGAGGGACTTGCCCCAACTTTTGAAGATACTTGTCTTTAGCTAACTGACTCTTGGAGTGGTTAATTTTGTTGTGCTCTCGAAATGAATATGTCCCCTGATTTTCCTCAGACTGACTGATCATCAAAGTGATTTGCCTCCCTGATCAACTGCTGCTTGGATATTTGTCTTAGACTGACTAATTCTTAGGTCAACATAGTCATTGGATGACATGCCCCTGATCCATAGGGTTATGAGGTGGTCTTGATTCGAGTCAGCACCAACGAATGTTCAAGTTCCTCTCTGATTTCTTCTTGTAATTTCCTTGATACTAAGAACTTATGTGTAGTTAAAAAATTTCATTAAAAAGTGGTAATTTGAATGCGACATTCATGCAAGTTTTGAAAAAAAAATCATTTATTAGAATGATTTGATATTGTGTCACAAGTGGACCATGAGTCCAAACACGGTGTTGTTTTAGCTAGTGTGAAAGATACAGTGAGAATATGATACCAATACATAATATTAGCAAACCTCTAGGAGTCAGTTTATGAAACCTTTCCGTAGTATGCTTTTAGAATAAACCTTGCTTAAATTAGATCTTTTAAGGGTTGTAATGTGGTATGGTGCATGGTTTTTGAAACAAACGATATAAGGCTTAAATTTGATTTTAACCCACCCATTCTTCATGATGATCTTCAATCCTACATTCAATTAACTTAACATATGAATTCGTCTTCCAAGAGAGCTTGACGGTGTAAAGATGAAGATGAAGATTTTCTTGAAATGACATTCATCTTATTTTGCTTTTTTCCGCGGGTGTCGGTAACCCTTTGATTTTTGATATGGTGGTCACCTAATCTTATGTTATTTTTTGCTAAGGATTTAACAACCTTTTTTATTGTTTTTTTTTCTTTTATCCCTAACTTTTTCCTGGATCGCTTTTTCAAAGATTTTAGTCCATTGGGATTGCCCTAATTTTTGCCTAAGTCGTCTCTTTGGGATGTTTAACTTAGCGGGCTTTTTCTTTTTCTTTTTTTTATTTGATTTTTTTAGAGGTTGTGAATGCCATGTTTATGTCATTGAAGAACAACCTCCATAACTTTTGGATTTTGTATGGTTCCTTCGACACTTTAGGACACATACAAAGTATGGCATGTGGTTGATCCCCAAATGTGATGTTTCATTTTGTAATTAGAATGTGTAGTCAGATCAACTAAACACTACCCTGCCCTGGGTTAAGCATAAACGATTTTTATATCCGAAAGAAGTACCTACTTCTAGGCTTGAAGTGGTTAACTAAGGACTAACTCCTTATCTCTCTAGTGTTTGGAGATTTGAAACAATGCTTGTACATCATCTGCAAGATCTTATCTGAATGCATACCATTAGAAATTATGGGTATTTCCTTTTCATCATTCTCCTTTCAATCTTTGCTAAAACAAATATGATAAAGAAAGTGAAGTGGAGAAGTATGTGTTTGTGCTTTGCAATAAATGAGAAAAGATGAGTGAATAAGAAAAAACTGATTCAAAATATGCATAATCACTTCATTGATAAGAGAAATTATAAATAACAATGCTTAAAGCAAACATTAATTAGACAAACAAGAACAAATCACAAGAATGCAACATGGTAATATGGTATAATGATTTCCTTCATTGAGGAATAAAGCTTTCATTTCTTGATTCATTGCAGGACTAGCTTTGTTGGAAATAGTTCTGCTTGTTCAAACCTGGTATGATGCTTATCTTCGGAAACCCCTTCAATGGAATTTAGTGACGACCGACATGAGGCAGATGAAGCTAGCGGAAATATACCCGAACGCATCGCATGCTCAAACATACAACAGAGTCGCCATCAAACTTTATTTATTCCTGCAGGAAAGGGAAAACATCGATAAAACCCGAGGGAAAGAGATATGTTGGTAAGGAAGTCGATTATGCAAGGGGAAGGTATTAACACCCCTTACATCCATGGTACTCCATGGGAACCTTTTTTATTGTTCTTGCTCGAATGGGTGTGATATCTAAAGATTACTCGCAAAAGAATGAGGGAAAAGAAAGAAATAGATAAAGTGCCAGGTGAGAATTAAGGCCCTCATGCCTACGTATCCTCATAGTGCAATGAGGAATTCAGAGCTCCGTAGTTCAAAGAACTAGTGGTGGGAGATGAAAACAAGAGTGATCAAAGGCATGGTCTAAACCAAAGGATTATGTTGTTTGAACTCCAACAAGGGGTGAAATATGAACCCAAGAGTAAACTGGCATGAACCAACAAGTAAGGGGGCCAAGGCATGGTATCACTGTATTGGAATAACCAAAAATAAAGGAATTAAGTGTTTGGTTTCACAACACAAAGAACTCTTGGTTCACAAGGAAATACAAGAGGGAGCTCAAAGAGGTAGTGCATATGTCTCAAAGAATCAGTTATATCACATGGAGTGAATGAAGATAGAATATGGATGCATCATGGAGATGAATGGAATGAAGTGACCAAAGTCACAGAATTGAATATTTGGTAACAAGTGACTGAAGAGGTATAGTTTGAAACCAAAGGTCAATGTATGTTGGAATCCATAGAAGAAATTGAATTTGTACCATAGAGGGAAGATGACATAAACCACAAGTGAGGTGCCTAGGGCATGGTATCACTGTATGGTTGGGCCAAAAAAGGAAGAATTAAATGTCTAGGTACGAGCCAAACAATTATAGGTACAAATGCGGATTTGTCACTATATGGTCCTAAAATGGTATATATGGAATTCCAAAGAAAATTGTATTTCAATTTCAAAGAAACATTATGTCACTAGGGTGAACGATTTATGATTGAATATAGATAATGGATCATGAAAGATATGGATGGTGTAACACCCTTCTAAAATACCCCAAATATTTAATTAAAATAACAACATATATAAATCAGAGTAATTATGCATCCAAGGGTGTTACACAACATTTCACACTATTCATCAAAGTAGCTTGTCATGCTCATTTATTTATCAAATAAAACAGTTGCATAATACGCAGCGGATAGAGATCAAATTATCATTCAAAACATGTAACATATTACATGTAAAATGGTTCACAACCAATCAATAAAATATTCAAAACATCCCATCCCGATGTTACATCTATCAGAGCACGACCCACTAAGGAGACTACACTAGACTCCAAGCATTAGCTTCTACTCAACTCATTGCTCGTTACCTGAAAAATAGTTGTAAGGGTGAGTTCCTCAATCGATATAATAAGCATTATAAATTATCATGTCATGTTAAGTAAATAACACATTTCATCACCCAAATCAGATTACACATTTAGCAACGGCAATATCAACTCAATCATACTCATACTCAATGGCAACACCACACACGTATAATATTGGAATACATCCATTCATATTATACGCCATACATAATTTATGCAATGAGACTCCACACATGCGGTACCGACTATTCTTGAACATATAGTTCAAGCTCACCGATCAAATCCAGATACGGCTACTAAGCTCACTAGTCCCACTCATTTGAGATCTAATGACTCACTCACTAATTCCTCACCATGGGAATTAGCTACAGCCCCGAAGGCTATGCTATGCACACTAATCATCTAGCATGCAAACATCAACAACAAATCCACAATGATTCACTCACTAATTCCTCACCATGGGAATTAGCTACAGCCCCGAAGGCTATGCTATGCACGCTAATCACCTAGCAATGCAACATCAACAACAATCCACAATGGACATATGCTCACACTCTAAGCCATACAACAGTCCATTCATAAATACATGCATAATATATACATTCACAGCATTATGCATATCATCATACATCATCAACACATGTATCAACACGTCATATCATGTCAAATAATTAAACACAGTATTAGCACACTCTACTAATACCTATACTGCTCAAAACAGCGGGAAATAATCCCTACTATATCACACACCGATATAGGCAACCACCAATTAGGCACACATCATTTTAATTAACACTTTTTCCACTCTGCAACAGCGTTAATCGGTTAACGCCCTGGGTTAACCGGTTAACGCAGGCAAAACACACTTACTGCCCAAAACTTAACAGTGTTAACCGGTTAACGCCCTGGGTTAACCGGTTAACGCAGGCAAAACAACACTAATTCTCAATTCGTAACAGTGTTAACCGGTTAACACCCTGGGTTAACCGGTTAACGCAGACAAAACAGCAGTTCCTGCGCTAACACAAAGCAGAATGCAGAGTTCTCCGCATTTTCCGCCGTTGGAGGACTTCCGGACCTCCGATTCCAATTCCGTAAAAAGCTATACGTCCAGTAAATTACGACACACACCATTATCGATTCAATTACAGTTTTTAACACAGTTTATCCAACATCATTTTCAGCATTCACAATCCCAATTAGGGTCAATTCAACGGTTTATCACTACCCATTACATGCTAACCCATAATACCCATTAAACGACGATAAACCCCCCCTTACCTGAGTTAATCCGGCGAATCTTTAAGCTCCAAGCTCTTCTCTTCTTCAACCCTCTTCCTCTTGCTCTGCCTCTTGCCCTTTTCCTCTTTCAGCCGCTTCTCTGAGTTTCACGTGAAAACCTTATTTTCCAAATGAAACTCTTTTTCCTTATTCCAACTTATATATTTTCCAAATTATATTATTATTCCAATAATAATAATAATTCAATAATTCCAAAATAATAATAATACTAATCCAATTATCTAATTAAATTAATAAATATATTATTAACTTAATTTAAATAATTATCATATCATTATCGGGGTGTTACAACTCTCCCCCACTAAAAGAGTTTTCGTCCTCGAAAACATACCTCAAGCGAATAACTCTGGGTAAGACTCCTTCATCTTACTCTCCAGTTCCCAAGTCACATTGCCACCTGCTGGTCCTCCCCAAGCTACCTTCACCAAGGCAATCTCTTTACCCCGCAACTGCTTCAACTCTCGATCCTCGATCCTCATAGGTGATGTTTCAACAGTCAGGTTATCTCTCACCTGTACATCATCTACTTGGACTACATGCGACGGATCATGAATGTACCTCCTCAACTGAGACACATGAAAAACCTCATGCAAATTCGCAAGTGACGGCGGTAAAGCGATACGATAGGCTACCTCTCCTATCCTCTCCAAAATCTGGTAAGGACCAATAAATCGAGGTGTCAACTTCTTTGACTTCAAAGCTCGACCAACACCAGTTATCGGAGTGACACGAAGAAAAACATGATCTCCCTCTTGGAACTCAAGTGACTTCCTCCTCTTGTCATGATAACTCTTCTGACGACTCTGAGCAATTCTCATCTTCTCCTGAATCATCTTAATCTTTTCCGTAGTTTGTTGAACAATCTCCGGTCCAACCACAACACTCTCACCGGACTCATACCAACATAAAGGTGTCCGACATCTCCTACCATACAAAGCTTCAAACGGTGCCATACCAATGCTCGAATGAAAACTATTGTTGTAGGTAAACTCAATCAAAGGTAAATAACAATCCCAAGCACCTCCCTTTTCCAAAACACAAGCTCTCAAAAGATCCTCTAATGACTGAATCGTCCTCTCAGTCTGACCATCAGTCTGCGGATGATATGCAGAACTCAATCTCAGCTTAGTTCCCAAAGCCCTCTGCAAACCTTCCCAGAACTTCGATGTAAATCTAGGATCTCTGTCTGAAACAATACTCGACGGAATACCATGCAAACTTACAATCTTCTCAATATACAACTCGGCTAATCTCTCTAACGGATAATCCATTCTGATCGGAATGAAATGAGCCGATTTTGTCAACCTGTCAACAATCACCCAAATGGCTTCAAAATTCTTATTTGTCCTCGGCAAACCCGAAACAAAATCCATACTGATACTATCCCACTTCCACTCTGGAATAGCCAACGGTTGCATTAGCCCAGACGGCTTCTGATGCTCAATCTTTGACTTCTGACAAGTCAAACAGGAATAAACAAAACTCGCAATTTCTCTTTTCATTCCCGGCCACCAAAATAACTTTTTCAAATCATGATACATCTTCGTAGCTCCAGGATGAATACTCAGGCCACTACGATGTCCTTCTTCTAGAATACTCTTCTTAAGTTCGGTAACATCCGGAATACACACCCGATTACCAAATTTCAAAATGCCATTCTCATCAACTCTGAATTCACCACCTTGACCTTGATTCACTAGAGTCAACTTATCAACCAAAAGCACATCGGATTTCTGACCCTCTCTGATCTCATCCAGAATACCACTCGTTAACTTCAACATTCCCAATTTAACACTATTGTGAGTATTCTCACACACCAAACTCAAGTCTCTAAACTGCTCAATTAAATCCAATTCCTTAACCATTAACATAGACATATGTAATGATTTCCGACTCAATGCATCAGCCACTACGTTTGCTTTACCCGGATGGTAATTCAAACCAAAGTCATAATCCTTCAGAAATTCTAACCATCTCCTCTGTCTCATATTCAGCTCTTTCTGATCGAACAAATACTTTAAACTCTTATGGTCACTGAAAACCTCAAATCTTGACCCGTACAAGTAATGCCTCCACAATTTCAGAACGAACACCACAGCTGCCAACTCTAAATCGTGCGTCGGATAGTTCCTCTCATGAACCCTCAGCTGTCTCGAAGCATAAGCTATAACCTGCTTATTCTGCATCAACACACCACCCAAACCCAACAATGAAGCATCACAGTAAACCTCAAATGGTTCCGACGGACTCGGTAATATCAGAATAGGAGCAGTAGTTAACCTTCTCTTTAACTCTTGGAAACCTCCTTCACATTTTGAGTCCCAAACAAACGCTTGCCCCTTTCTAGTCAACATCGTCAACGGTAACGCCAACTTAGAAAATCCCTCAATGAATTTCCTATAATAGCCAGCCAAACCAAGAAAACTCCTTATCTCAGAAACTGACTTCGGAGCTTCCCACTTAGACACCGCTTCTATCTTAGAAGGATCAACAGCAACACCACCTCTTGAAATCACATGACCAAGAAAACTAACCTCTTCTAACCAAAATTCACACTTAGATAGTTTAGCAAATAACTTCTTTTCTCGTAGAACTTCTAAAACCACTCTCAAATGCTCAACATGCTCTTCTTCAGATTTCGAATACACCAAAATGTCATCAATAAACACCACAACAAACTGGTCTAGGTACGGATGGAAAATCCTATTCATATACTCCATGAATACTCCAGGCGCATTAGTCACACCAAAAGGCATTACAGAATACTCATAATGTCCATACCTCGTTCTGAAAGCAGTCTTCTGAATATCCTCAGTTTTCACACGTATCTGATGATATCCCGATCTCAAATCTATCTTGCTGAACACAGTCGCACCAACCAACTGATCCATCAAATCATCAATCCTCGGTAAAGGATACCGATTCTTGATCGTCACTTTATTCAGTTGCCTGTAGTCCACACACAACCTCATAGTACCTTCTTTCTTCTTAACCAATAACACTGGTGCACCCCACGGTGACACACTCGGACGAATAAACTTCTTATCCAACAGATCTTCCAGCTGACTCTTCAATTCAGCTAACTCAACAGCAGACATACGATACGGAGCCATCGATATCGGTCTAGTACCAGGTACCAAATCAATCGAGAACTCAACTTCACGCTCTGGCGGTAATTCATTCACTTCTCCTGGAAACACATCAGGAAAATCACACACCACGGCTAGATCACAAATCGCCAGTTTATCTTTAGCCTCTAAAGTCGCTAACAGCATAAACAACTCTGCCCCATCTGCTACTTCCTCATTTACCTGCCTGGCTGATAGAAACAAACTCTTTCCTTCTTAAATCTCAGGAAATATCACAGTCTTATCAAAACAGTTGATGGAAACCCGGTTAAACACCAACCAGTTCATACCCAAGATAACGTCAATCTGCACTAGTGGAAGACACACAAGGTCTATTCCAAAGTCTCTACCAAAAATACTCAAAGGACAACTCAAGCAAACTGAAGTAGTAGTCACTGAACCCTTTGCAGGAGTATCAATCACCATACTACCAAGCATCTCAGATATCTCTAACTTAAGTTTCACAGCACAATCCAAAGATATAAAGGAATGAGTTGCACCTGTGTCAATAATAGCTACAAGAGGAAAGCCATTAATATAACACGTACCTCGGATCAAACGATCATCTGCAGAAGTCTCAGAACCCGATAAGGCAAAGACCTTGCCTCCTGACTGATTCTCCTTCTTCGGCTTAGGACACTGTGGACTGATATGACCCAACTCTCCACAGTTGAAACAAGTTACAGTCTTCAACCGGCACTCTGCAGCCAAATGACCACCTTTGCCACACTTGAAACACTTCATCTCAGCACTGGTACACTCATGGACACGATGTCCAGCCCGACCACATCTATAACACTTAGAAGGGGCACTAGAGTCTCCCCCACTAGGCCTCTTCATCCCACTCTGCTTCTGGAAACCTTTGCCAGCTGCATACGGTTTTCCACGATCATTCTGATTCTTGCCTTTCCTATCAACTCTCTGCTGATAGCTCTCTGCTCTGGCTTTGGAATCCTGTTCAAAAATCCTGCAACAGTCAACCAAGTCAGAAAACACTCTGATCCGTTGGTATCCAATAGCCTGCTTGATCTCGGGACGTAACCCGTTCTCAAACTTCACACATTTCGAAAATTCTCCAGCAGCCTCATTATAGGGAGTGTAATACTTCGACAGCTCTGTGAACTTAGCAGCATACTCAGTAACCGACCGATTGCCCTGCTTCAATTCCAAGAACTCTATCTCTTTCTTTCCTCTGACATCTTCTGGAAAGTACTTCCTCAGGAATCTCTCTCTGAACACAGCCCAAGTGATCTCAGCATTCCCAGCAGATTCCAACTCAGTGCGGGTAGCAACCCACAAATCATCAGCTTCTTCTGACAGCATATGCGTACCGAACCTGACCTTCTGGTTATCGGCACATTCAGTTACTCGGAAGATTCTCTCGATCTCCTTCAACCATTTCTGAGCGCCATCTGGATCGTATGCTCCCTTGAACATTGGAGGATTGTTCTTCTGGAACTCACTCAGTTGACGAGCAGCTCCCATT
Source organism: Lathyrus oleraceus (assembly GCF_024323335.1). NCBI lineage: Eukaryota > Viridiplantae > Streptophyta > Magnoliopsida > Fabales > Fabaceae > Lathyrus > Lathyrus oleraceus. The sequence continues at coordinate 352,302,984 of NC_066585.1, read as the reverse complement.
CCCACAACATTCGGATTTCCTCCAAGTACTCCAGCTAGCATACCCAGAGCCTCAGCAATCGCAGCATCATCTCTACCTCTTCCAGCCATCTCTATTCTGAAAACCCAAACAAACTAAAACAATGAGTACTGATAAGGTTACACAACACCTATACCGTACAGGGGAAACAGAATAATTACGACTCGACTCGACCGACTATGCTCTGATACCACTAATGTAACACCCTTCTAAAATACCCCAAATATTTAATTAAAATAACAACATATATAAATCAGAGTAATTATGCATCCAAGGGTGTTACACAACATTTCACACTATTCATCAAAGTAGCTTGTCATGCTCATTTATTTATCAAATAAAACAGTTGCATAATACGCAGCGGATAGAGATCAAATTATCATTCAAAACATGTAACATATTACATGTAAAATGGTTCACAACCAATCAATAAAATATTCAAAACATCCCATCCCGATGTTACATCTATCAGAGCACGACCCACTAAGGAGACTACACTAGACTCCAAGCATTAGCTTCTACTCAACTCATTGCTCGTTACCTGAAAAATAGTTGTAAGGGTGAGTTCCTCAATCGATATAATAAGCATTATAAATTATCATGTCATGTTAAGTAAATAACACATTTCATCACCCAAATCAGATTACACATTCAGCAACGGCAATATCAACTCAATCATACTCATACTCAATGGCAACACCACACACGTATAATATTGGAATACATCCATTCATATTATACGCCATACATAATTTATGCAATGAGACTCCACACATGCGGTACCGACTATTCTTGAACATATAGTTCAAGCTCACCGATCAAATCCAGATACGGCTACTAAGCTCACTAGTCCCACTCATTTGAGATCTAATGACTCACTCACTAATTCCTCACCATGGGAATTAGCTACAACCCCGAAGGCTATGCTATGCACACTAATCATCTAGCATGCAAACATCAACAACAAATCCACAATGATTCACTCACTAATTCCTCACCATGGGAATTAGCTACAGCCCCGAAGGCTATGCTATGCACGCTAATCACCTAGCAATGCAACATCAACAACAATCCACAATGGACATATGCTCACACTCTAAGCCATACAACAGTCCATTCACAAATACATGCATAATATATACATTCACAGCATTATGCATATCATCATACATCATCAACACATGTATCAACACGTCATATCATGTCAAATAATTAAACACAGTATTAGCACACTCTACTAATACCTATACTGCTCAAAACAGCGGGAAATAATCCCTACTATATCACACACCGATATAGGCAACCACCAATTAGGCACACATCATTTTAATTAACACTTTTTCCACTCTGCAACAGCGTTAATCGGTTAACGCCCTGGGTTAACCGGTTAACGCAGGCAAAACACACTTACTGCCCAAAACTTAACAGTGTTAACCGGTTAACGCCCTGGGTTAACCGGTTAACGCAGGCAAAACAGCACTAATTCTCAATTCGTAACAGTGTTAACCGGTTAACACCCTGGGTTAACCGGTTAACGCAGACAAAACAGCAGTTCCTGCGCTAACACAAAGCAGAATGCAGAGTTCTCCGCATTTTCCGCCGTTGGAGGACTTCCGGACCTCCGATTCCAATTCCGTAAAAAGCTATACGTCCAGTAAATTACGACACACACCATTATCGATTCAATTACAGTTTTTAACACAGTTTATCCAACATCATTTTCAGCATTCACAATCCCAATTAGGGTCAATTCAACGGTTTATCACTACCCATTACATGCTAACCCATAATACCCATTAAACGACGATAAACCCCCCCTTACCTGAGTTAATCCGGCGAATCTTTAAGCTCCAAGCTCTTCTCTTCTTCAACCCTCTTCCTCTTGCTCTGCCTCTTGCCCTTTTCCTCTTTCAGCCGCTTCTCTGAGTTTCACGTGAAAACCTTATTTTCCAAATGAAACTCTTTTTCCTTATTCCAACTTATATATTTTCCAAATTATATTATTATTCCAATAATAATAATAATTCAATAATTCCAAAATAATAATAATACTAATCCAATTATCTAATTAAATTAATAAATATATTATTAACTTAATTTAAATAATTATCATATCATTATCGGGGTGTTACAGATGGTGCCCTAAGGCGGAAGGAGGAATAAATAAGTATGCTCGCGGTGGATTTGAATCCTCGTGCCAACATATTCTCATTGTGCAATGAGAAAATCAGAGTAATCATAGTTCATCCCATTACGGATGAAACAAAGGAAAACAAATTGATTTTCCAGGGTACACAACCCTTCAAGGATGAGAAAAGAGTGCCAATGTTCACAACCTTCTAGGCAAGGTATCACTACCAAAGTTTATAATTGCTGAAGGCAAAGAACTGAACTATACTGCCAAGGTTTATCACCTTACACGACAAAGGGAACTGAACTACCAAGGTTTACCACCTCACAAGACAAGGAATTGAATTGAATTGCTGAGGTTTATCACCTTACAGGACAAAGAGAAACAAATGGCAAAGTCCATGATTCTTAGGGAAAATAACTAAATTGCCAAGGTTTACCACCTTACAAGGCAAGTGCCAAGGTTTACCACCTTACAAGGCAAATAATTGAATTAGACTGCCAAGGATTATCACCTTACAAGGCAAAGAATAAGTACCAAGGTTTATCACCTTTCAAGGAAAAGAATTGAATGAAAGAGGGTGTACAACCATAAATTGCTAATAGAAAAAGATGCTACATTATTGGAGTGTTGAATGATTGATATGCTTGCTTGAAGAAGAAGATTTGTCAATTGCATGATTCAAATTGCACTAAAGTCTATGAACACACGTGAGTGTGTTAAATAGCTAGGGCATATGCTCCGTACGCAAAGTCACTCTAGACAAGGGTAGGAGAAACTCAGTCTCATCATTCCTTGTTACTTAAGGCTCATAGCATATAACCCTCATCATGATTGACAAGTGTTGTTAGAGGCTTCTGATTATTGATCTTGATGATTCTATGTTGTTTGTTGTATTAAGAAGACTTGATAATTGTTTGATAGGAATTATGCTAAAGTATATGAATGAGGGTGAATGCTTTGAATAGCTAGGGCCTATGCCTCGTACGTAAAGTCATTCTAGACAAGGGTAGGAGAAACCCCGTACGCAAAGTCATTTTAGACAAGGGTAGGAGAAACTCCGTATCATCATTCCTCATTACTTAAGGCTTATGGCTTACAATTTGAATCACACTTGTCAAGTTTTGATACATTTGATGTGATTGATAAGTATTCCACTTTGCTAGCTATGCATGACTGATGTTGACTTGAAGTCTTGAGTATGCATTTGAACCTTGAGGTCTTGAGCTCCTGGGATTCAAAATATCCAATATGGCTTGAGCACAATGGACTTTTGAAGGAGAAGAGCGATCCAAAACACAGCGGAATTTTAAAAAAAAACTCCTTTAGTGATCCTTACGAATGGGCATGATCAGTGATAGAATTGTTACCTCTTGTGGTGATTGAAACCTTTGATGCAGATCTAAGGAGCGATCACGAACGTTGAATGGTGAATACGCCTCTACTCATTCCACAAGAAAGGATTCCTTCAATCTTAGTGCTAGCTACTATGAATGAAGGCTTTGAGTGTGTGTGTGTGTGTGTGTGTGTGTGTGTGAGAGAGAGAGAGAGAGAGAGAGAGAGAGAGAGAGAGAGAGAGAGAGAGAGAGAGAGAGAGAGAGAAATGAAATTGCAACTGCACAAATACTTTTGCACAAGGGTTCTATTTATAGAACCACTTGTGTGGGCTGCAAGCTAAAAAACCCACTTAAGTGTATGTGGCCCATATCTTATAATATGCCAAAATCACTTAAGCGCGTCGTACCTTACCATATTTCGTATTCTACTTAAGTACACCATACCTTACGATGTTCTATAATTCACTGAAGTGCACCGTACCTTACGATGTTCCTTAGTTACTCTATCTCTCATCAATCCGTCCTTTTGTGTGTGACCCTGTAGGTTTTCGCGGCATTGGCAATTATATTAAATCACGTATTTAACATAATAAACAGTGAGCAGTATCTAGCAACACATCACTGCTACCCAAGACACGAAAATGTCATGTGATATGACAAATCCTTTTGTGATAATACTTATGTGTACAATTACCCTTTTGCCCTTATGTCTATATTGAACACAAGGCATAGACCGTGTCATCCTTGTCCAGTTCAATATTGGGCCCGTAGATATTTATCCTGTTACGCAGGATGGGAAAATTCCATCTAGGTCACTCATGTCCCTCAACATGCTTCGTGGAGTACCCATAAACTGTCTTTATGGTCATCCAGTTACGGACAATGTTTGATCAGCAATAAGGCACTCGACTCTACATCTAGGGTACATAGTGGTTTCAGGTCAAAGGGTGGTATACACCATTATCACCATGAGAATAACTTATGAAACTTTGCATAACATTCTATATAGTATTCTCATAGCGGGTCAATCCAGTATAAATATTACTCTCAATATTCATACTTATGTTTAAGACTTGATAACTCCTTATCCATGATCCATGAGATGTGATCATCGGTCTATATACATAATAGTCTTAATGCTTTAATGTTATCCCATTTCACAACAAATCTCGACTACGGATACTTTAAAAATAATGTCCTTATGTTTAATGGGATCTCATGATTAAGTCACACTTGATACATTAAACGGACTAGCTATTCTAGGGACTTTATTAAACAAACATAATAAAGAAAAAACCTTTTATTATTAATAAATAATTTGATACAAGTACCAAAAGTATTGATCTATAGGGCTTACACCAACAACTTTCCCTATCAAGTGATCAAAGGTCTTTTGATCACTTGAATAAGCTTGGGGCTTACAACACAATATAAAGGATTTGGTTGACCAAAACGACCTTTGGTCAACACTAATCAGTGGAATTGAAATGATAGTTAAAACATGTATAATAATAATCTATTGAATTAATCAACTAAGTAAGAATCAGACAAATCTGATTAAGGCCCTAGACTAAGGCAACATGTATAAAAATCACAATTCCTAAGTCATAAGGGCAAAATGGCTATTATGTCAAAAACATAAATAAATAGGAAAATAATTTTCTAAAACAAACTCTAATCAAAACTAAATCAGACCTAATTGTCTAATTATGTAAAAACATGCATTTCCTAATTATTCTAGGATATCCTAATTAACTAAATTCTAAAATCTAATTAATATTTATTTCAAAAACTAATTAAATTAATTAAGACTCTAATTAGCCTAAAAACTTAATTAATCTTATCTCCTAATTTTCCTAATTGCCCAAAATCGTTAAACTCTAATTAGCATAGACTCCCTAATTATCCTTTAATTAACATGAGATTAACTTATTAAATTAATGAAGTGAAAGAGGACCAGGGGTGCAGGCCCACTAAGGGGTTACGGGTAGAGGAAGATTTGTTTGGGCTTAAGGCCCAAACCCAATCCTACACGGCCAAATGAGGTTGGCTATCCTGCTGAAAGGTGAGAACAATCAACACCGAATCCAAACGCGGAAGCAGCTGAAACGAGAAAACACTCAAAGAAAATCTAGTGAGCGACGAACATCTTCACCGTGTTTTTCATTTGCGCTCGCCTCCAATCACCAGCGTCAACGCGGAGCGTCGCATCTCATTGCATCACGTTCTCATCGCATCAGTTACAAATTTGCGTTTTCAACACAACATCGTCGTATCTTCAACAATCAGTTGTGGCGTCGCGCCTTCGTCGTCGTCTCAAGCTCCGCCCACTCGCGACGAATAATGCAAAGTACGTCGCTCCATTCAGTGTGTCATGTTTCAAATTCTCCATCACCATCTCCATTCAAGTTTGTAACCGCACACACGCGAAAACGGAAAAAATGGCATCGAAAAGGGATCGATGAACTTACCGGATCGCCACAATTTGTGAATAGGTACGAATCTCTTTCTTCTTTGATGCGATGCCTCTTCTTTTCTTCTTGCTGCGGGGCTTCTTCTCTGCTTCTCTATTACTGCTATGGATGTGATATGGTGCTGTGGTTGCTCGCAGGGGAATGGTGAAAATCAGTTGCGGAACGATGGCTTTGTGCGTATGAAGAAATTGCAGAATGGTGGCTTTATGCAGAAGCAAAAAAATTGCAGAATCAGCAAAAAAAACTCTCTGATGCAGAGTTGAAGAAAATGATGCAGAATGAAGAATCTTTTTCCAAATCACAGTGCAGGTATGCTATTTATAGAACCTGAAGTTGATTAGGAATTCAGATGAAATTAAATTAAAGTTAGTTAGGAATTTAGATGAAATGAAATGAGATTCAAGTTAGTTAGAAATGAAAAAATTAGTTAGAAATTTGGAATTCAAATGAAATTAAAATTTGAATGAAATGAAATCTGTTTATTTTGTATTAGGTGGTGCATTAAATGGTTAGTTAAATAGAATGTTAGGTTAAGGATTCTAACATTCCTGAAATGAATTGAAATGTCACGTGTTCTGTTAGTTTTTGGTTAGTTATTGTTGATATTATGAACTGTCAAATTTGTTACCTTGCAGTTGGAATACTTAATAGGCTATTTAGAGGAAACTATTTCAGATTCTGTTAGTTTTCTTTCCAATTCAACGTGAATTAGCTATTTGTTAGTAAGCTCAGTTAGATGTTAGAGTTGTTAGTTGTGTATGATTCCATTTCAATCTTGAAGTTTTTTTCCATTTTGTTGAACCTAGTTAATATTAGTTAACTGTCATGCCTATAAGTTCTAAAATTGGATAACCGTTAGATGTAATTTGAGGAACCTGCTATTTGACCCTGTAATGGCAGTAAACATTCATTTGGTTTTGAACTTGTTAAAATCAAATATGACGTTAATACCATGAGTTACTTAAGTTAAAAGAAAATCTATTTAAAACGCAATCATATTATGAACAGAACATTTGTTAGGAATGTTCTGCAAATTTTCTTAACATCGTGGAATGTCGCTAGCTGCTACGTGAAAATGCCGGCAAATGAATTTCCTGACTTGCGTACATTGGTTAATTTTGCAGGGCAATATTGTGGAGCTTTGGAAATGTTTCACGAAGGCTGATGTATATTATGATTGGTATTAGTTATAATCAACTGAAAATGAATAATTAGGATGTTGTTTAAAATCTGTTAGTTGCAGGTTATGAATCTCATGAAGGGCTTGCCGTATCGGATCAGTGGCAAGAGTTATCATGCAGTGTTCAAGCCATGGATTTTTCCTGTTATCAACTTGCAGGGTCATGGACTTGAAGGTGGGACTTGTTTTAAAACTGACTTTTCCTGTTGAATCAGTTTAGATTTTATGGCTTATTGGATAACCGCTGGAAATATTTTGCTACTGCTGCTAGTTTAAATACAATGCCATCTTGTTATAGTCCTTGCTAATAAGTTGACTCTGTTATGAACTTGCAGGATAGTATTAGTTCTAATCTACATGTTAAGATTTGGTGCAGCTTGGTTGCAGGACGGTGCAGCCCGATTGTGTGATGGATGAAAGAAAACAAGCCTATTTGGATGTTGAATTAGAAGTTAGGATTTGGGAATTTGAATTTATTACGAGTAATGATGTATAAATTTTGAACAAGTTATATGTTATAGAAAAATTTAATGTAAAATATTGGATTGTGACATGAATAGGATTTGATTAGAAACTTTGTGAATGGAATAAAAAATATGAAAATGGATTGAAGGTTGTAATTGAAATTGAATGTGTTTTTAGTTAAAAAGAAAGAAAATTATACATGAATATTTGAGATAGAATTAGTATTATATTTGAATTGTTTTTTTTTAGAAATTTTTTTAAGAGTTAATAAAAGTTTGCTTGAATATGGGCCTAAATGTAATTTGAAAGTTAATGCTTAGTTTGAAATGGATTGTTTTAAAATGGTTTTAAAATGTTAATTGTAATGGGTTTGGAAATTTAATTGAAATGGTTTTGAAAAGTTAATGTCAAATGGTTCCAAATGTTAACTTGAAATTGAATTTGAAAAGGTTAATTATGAATGAAATTGGTAAAGTGAATTGTATTGAATGAATGTATGAAATACGGTTGAAATTTAATGGTTAAGTGTATGAAATTGAATATTAGAAATTAGAGATTGAATTGAATGTATATGAAATTTGTTGGTTGAAAAATGATTTGAAAATTGTTATGAATAATAAATTAAAATGAGCTTAAACAATGATTTAGACTCTAAATGTTCAACCCAAATGGTTAAATTAAAAAATTCGAAAGTTAATTGCATTTGGATGCACCAATTAAATGGAAAAACCAATGGTTAAACAAATCTAAGGTATAACTTGAATCAAATGGGGCTACAACACGGATGATTGACTTTGGTCAACTAGTTGACCAAAACGTCAACAATTGACCAAAGCCAACAGTGAGACCTGAATTAGGGTTTCAATATATAATGCAATCAAGGCATGGATGCTTGAGCCAAGACTTGAATTAGATGAAATACTCACTATGTAAGCCTGTGGATAGTGGATGATACATGATATGATAGTCAAGCATTTCTCCCCAATGAAATAGGGTTTCTATCGAGCACAGAGTGACAAATCAAGCCATAAAGGTGTATTATGGCCAAATCTCCCTGACTAAGGTTTCATGATGCATATTTGAACGCTTATGAGACCAAAGAATAGTAAAGTCAAGAATTATGGTTTGAATGCATAAATGAGTATCATGATTGTAACCTTTTTAAATTAAAGTCTAAAAGAGAATGAAATTAGGGTTTCCCCTCACATGTTGAGTCAAACTCCAATACTCAGGCAAAACCCTAGTTTTAATTAACCACAAGCTTTGAATCTATGATGCTTGTATCAACATGAATACATGATGCATATGAATGAATGCAGATAGATGTGCACATATGAATCTTAAGCCATAGATTGAGTGGAAAGATGAAAATGATAGGGCAAAATTTTGGGGTACGACAGCGGCATGCAGTTTGTCACAACATTTGGGCTCGTTGGTGTGCAGGAGATTTCCTTACAGTCAATTAAGTCTTGAAATTTGTGTTTTAAATCCTTGTAATTCTCCACTATGTGACCTGGGGCACCCGTATGATACTCGCGGTGAGCATTGGTATAAAAGCCTGGTGGATAAGGAAGAATTGCAGGTGGTAATTACTTCAAGGTAATTGATCCACCTTTTAACAAATGAGGAAGTATATGGCCATATGGGAGCGGCAGAGGATCGAAATGTCTTTCTGGCTTCCTCACCCTTTGGTGGTTAAGTTGACGTTGTTGTGGAACGTGTTGCTGTTGATTTATGTGTTGTTGTTGATACACTTATGGTTGACACGGTTGTTGTTGGTAAGTCGGTTGTTGATATGGTTGTTGTTATTGAAATGATTGTTGATATGGCGTGGGCGTAATGGAAACAACTTGGTTGTAAGGCACAGGAATATATGGCTGAGTTATATTTCCCCTTGCTCCCATTATGGCATTGGTCTAACCTTCTGGCTTCTTCGGGAATTTAGAGTATTGTTTCTTCCATACACTTGAGGCACTAGTAGCATAGGGCAGATTCCCCTTCTTCACTTGGATCTTAACTTGTTCCCCAACATAAATGACCTCAGAGAATGTTGGAAATTTGTATCCTACCATCTTCTCCATATATTGGGCATGAAAAGATCCCATAAACATGTCAATTAGCTCTTTGTCAAGGAGAAGAGGCTGGACACGAGCTGCAAGCTCTCTCTACCGCTGGGCATATTCCTTGAATGACTCATTGATGCGTTGAATCATGTCTTACAACTGAGTGCGGTTGGGTTCCAGGTCAGTGTTATACTAGTAATTCCTGAGAAAGGCTTCTGCAAGGTATCTCCATGACTGGACTTGCCCTCTCTCCAACTGCATGTACCACTCCAAAGATGTCCCACTGAGGCTATCCTTGACATAATGGATTAAGAGTTGATCGTTATTGATGTGGGTTGTCATCTTACGACAGTAAGCTCTGAGGTGAGTTCTAGGACAACTGATCCTTTTATATTTATCGAAATCCGAAACTTTTAATTTCCGGGGAATCACTAGACCTGGCACCAGGCACATATCAACAACATCCAAGCCAAGAGTAGTATGAATCTCCAAAGACTTGAATTTATCCTCCAAAGCATGGAGTGTCTCAACAGTTGGGTTTGGAAGAACTCCAACATTAAGCCTTGTGGGTTATGGCATAAAGAAAGCATCATACTGATCTTCCTTATCAGTCATAGATATGTGTTGAGCAAACAAAGCAGAATGATTCAGGGTGCCATCACTGACCACTGGTATGTGGACATGAACTCCTTCAGGATGAACAAAACATCCTTCAAGGTTAGTCACCCCTGGGATATTGAGTTAGGGCGGGCCAAACTGAGCAACAACACTTCTGGCTTTGGGATAAGAGTAGCATAGTCTAAAGCAAGGGATCCATCTTTGCTTGCATATAGTCGATGTCTGTTCTCATTGTAGCCTGGTTGGTCTCAACTTGTTCGAGTTTCATTCTGTAGTTGCGGTGCGTCTCGTACCGGTGTCGAGTAGTTAATTTTGTTGGACAAAGGGTATAAGGCGTAAGTGTTTGTTTGCTTTTGGATATGAATGCATGAATGAATGCGAGTTTTTGTGCAAAAGATTTGTTTTTTCTTTTCATGTATATGATGTGTGAATGAATGCAATGTGATGCATTTTTTGGTTTTTCCAAGTACAGGGTCTCATAAGTCCTAAGTACGGATGTAGGACAAATATGATTTCTTTGTCATACAAGGTTCTCACTGGGAATGAACTAGGGTTTACCAAGGTTCCCAGAGTCATGTATTTGCCAATAATGTTTTCCATTTACGACAAATTACTTGTTGGGCGTCAACTCCTTTAAGGAAATCTATTATGAGTGAGGTTCTCGTACTGACCCTTACAAGAAAAACATCTCGGGGGGCCGTACTACATGACCATTAACATCGGGGTTCTAGACAAAGTTCTCAAAGTCATGGATTCACCAAGAATGTTTGTTTCTTATGTCAAATTACTTGCTAGACGTCAACTTCTTCAAGGAAATCTATTATGAGCGAGGTCCTCGTGCCGACCCTTACGAGAAAAACATCTCGGGAATCCGCCATCATTCCTAGTTGGTCAAAGGTTTAATGCTCTACAAAGGTCCTTAGAGTCATAGATCCTAATGAAAACATTGAAGCTTACGATAAATTACTTGACGACTGACAACATTCTCAAAAGAATCTACTATAAGTGAGGTTCTTGTGTCGACCCTTACGAGAATTTTTTTTGAGAGCCCACACTAATCAACCTTGTCATATCTTATGTGTTTCCTCAGACTCGGGTATAGACATTTTCTCATAATGTTTCAAGCAATCAGAGTATCCATAACAAGAGATCATGAGATCCAAGTAACATATACATAATAATAAAAGATAATAAGGTAAGACATAATATAAAGGTAAGAAAGTGAATAAAAAAAGCTAACAATCATCACTAATTAAACTAAGTTAGGCTTGACCCTCTCTAGCTTGGAGCACGATCCCCAACAAAGTCGGAAGCTGTTGTACCTCAAAAAATATGATCCTTCGCGAAGTCGCGGAAAAATTTGATTTGAACAGAGTCACCACCAAACTTTAGTTATTCCAATGAAGGAATAGGAAAATGTTGATACAACCTTTAAAAGAAGATGGTAATAGCAACCATATTCGGGTTCAAGAGTCGATTACACAAGAGGAAGGTATAAGCACCCCTCACCTCCGTTGTACTCAATGGGAACTGAAGCTAGTGGAAATATACCCGAACGTATCGCACACTCGAACATACAACAAAGTCTCCATCGAACTTTATTTATTCCTGAAGGAAAAGGAAAACATCGATAAAACCCCTGGGAAAGAGATATGCTGGGTTAGAAAGTCGGTTATGCAAGGGGAAGGTATTAGCACCCCAAACATCCATGGTACTCCATGGGGACCGTTTTGATTGTTCTTGATCGAATAGGTGTGATATCTAAAGATTACTCGCAAAAGAATGGGAAAAGGGAAAGAAATAGATAAAGTGCTCAATGAGGATTAGGGCCCTCATGCCTACGTATCCTCATAGAGCAATAAGGAATTCAGAGCTCCGTACTTCAAAGAACTAGTGGTGGGAGATGAAAATAATTATGATCAAAGTGTGGTCTGAACCAAAGATTGTGTGATGAACTCCAAAAAGGGTGAAAATATGAACACAAGAGTAAGGTGGCTATTACCAGTACGCGGGCTAGCAGGACTGCCGCTATAGGGTAATACCGAAAAGACGAAGAAATAAGTGTATGAGCATAATCCCAAACATCTCTTGGTTCACAAGGTGACACAAGAAGGAGAACAAAGAGGTAGTGTATTTGGCTCAAAGATAATTAGTATATCACATGGAGTGAACGAAAGTAGAATATGAGTGCATCGGGGAGATGAATGGAATGAAGTGACCAAAGTCATAGAATTGAATATTTGGTGACAAGTGACTGAGGAAGTATTGTTTGAAACCGAAAGGTGAAAGTGTATTGGAATCCATAAGAGAAATGAGATTTGTACCATAGAGGGAAACAACTTTAAGTGATACGTGGACTAGCAGGACTGTCACTATAGGGTGATTAGCCAAAAAAGAAAGAATTAAGTGTTTGGGCACAGTCCTGAACAACTATAGGTAGAAATACGGACTTTACGTTAGGCGTCCTAAAAGGGTGTATATGGAATTCCAAGGAAGTGGCATTTCTGATCTCAAAGGAATAATATGTCACTAGGTGAACGGTTTATGATCGAAGGTAGGTAATGGATAGTGAAAGATATGAATAATGCCCTAAGGCGAAAGAAAGAATAATTAGAAGTATGCTTGCCAAGGATTCACATCCTCGTGCCTACGTATTCTCATTGTGCAATAAGAAAGTCAGAGCAATCGTAATTCGGAACCACGAGAATAGAGAGAGAGAGACATACAATGATTAAAAGTATAATCTGTACCAATAGAATGGTATCAAAAGGTATTTGTAAAAGCAACGGGGACTCACAAGACAAACCCAATTTCAAAGGTTAACTGCCATGAAACAAGGGGAGGGAGGTATTTGTCTAAGCAACGGGGACTCACAAGACAAACACCAATTCAAGGAATGATTACAGTACTGTAGTATAAGGAATAGTGTATCACTGGATGGGGAACAAACAGTTCGAGACCAAATAAGAATAGTATCTCGGATCCAAGAAGGAGATAGACTCTGAATTGAAGAGAAATGTAGGTGTTTACCAGTACGTGGGCTAGTAAGACCGCCATTATAGGGTAAAGCCAAAAAGAAATACTGAATTAAGTGTTTGGGCATAGTCCCAAACAACTCTCAATTGATGAGGTGGACTGTAGCTAGATCGTCCTAAAAGGATAGACAAGGAGTCCAAGGAGAAGTATGATTGAAATCAAAAAGATGGAGAATGATTGATTGAATAAATATGGTACCTCGCGAAGAATTTGGGTTCTCCTACCTAGGTATCCTTATAGTGCAATAAGGAAATCAGAGCTTTCGTAGTTCAGCCCACTAGGGCTGAAAACAAGGTGATTGGAGGCAAAAGAATATGATTGAATGATTGAATTGAAATGATTAGAATGGAGAGATGAATTGATAAGAGACTTGACAGTCGATTGATAGAAATCACACTGAAGTCTATGAATAAGGGCAAACACTTTGAATATTTGGGGCCTACGCCCCATATGCAAAGTCGCTCTAGACAAGGATAGGAGAAACTCCGTCTCATCATTCCCTATTACTTAAGGCTCATGGCGCATGATACTTCTCTTAACTGACAAGTTACTGGTGAAGAATCTTCATTCTTGATCCTTGTGTTGATGTTGATTTTGCATGAAGAAGACTTGGTAGTTTAATCGGTTTGTATTGTACTAAAGTCTATGAATAAGGGAAAACGCTTTGAATATTTGGGGCCTACGCCCCATACGTAAAGTCGCTCTAGACAAGGATGGGAGAAACTCTGTCTCATCATTCCATATTACTTAAGACTCGTTTCGTACAATTTGAATCGTATTTACCAAGTGTTGGCCTTTGATTTATCTTGTATAATCCGTTGCTTGGTATGATTGAGGATGCCTTGATCGAGAATCTGACTTGAGGCTTCGAGCTCCACAACTTAGAAGAAAAGTCTTATTAAGTGACCAAGGGTCTTTTGGTCACTCAAATTAGACTGTGGGATTATACAAGTCCAAAGGATTTAATTGATTAAAATTGCTTTTGATCAATTTAAATCATGGGTTTGATTTGATTGGAATAACTAGGTTAAACCTACTATAAAGGTGGGAATTGTTAGAGACCATCCTAAGGGATCATTCATTGGTCAATCCAAGTTGATTAAAATTCTATGCTAAAAGTCCTAAGGGAGCATGTTATTGTGGATTAAAATTTCTACGTAATAATCTCTAAAGGAACATGTGATTCTATGGTGAAAATAACTAAAATGACCTCTAAGGGATAAAATGGTCATGTTACAAAATATTAACATTTGATTAAATTTCTACTCAAGCAAAAATCAATTACAAATCAAATCTAAATTCTTAAACCAAATCGATTAAATCTAATTCGAAAGGATCAAACCTAATTAAAACTAGAGGTTAATATTTCTAATTCTAATTATCTCTATTAAATCTAATTAGTTTTTACCACTAAGTTCTAATTAACCCAAGCAAGATTTAATACTAATAAATGATGACACTGAAATTCACCGTATTTTCGATTCCGATTTCGCATGCATTTTAGTTGTTTTATTATTATTTTGTTATGTTATTACTATGTTTCTCTTTGTTTTCAGGTTTTCAGTCTAATCAGAGCCCTGATCGAGAAAAAGAGTGAAAATAAGCTAAAAAGACTAAAATTCAGCATTTTGCACTTGTGGCTCCCACTGTGGCTGGCGCCATGGGTCCAGCCATGACGTGTCATAGCTCAACTTCCCTCAACTTCCACGTCTCCCACTATCTCCACTTGGACGCCACAATTTACCCTTATGGAGGGCGCCACAAGAAGAAATTTTTTCCCTCCAAATTTCAAACTGAAGGACATCCTTATCATTTCTATTATTTTCCTTGCCTATAAATACAAACTCGTTTTCATTTGTTTCATCATCCAAATTTAGAGCAAACTTAGTTTCACTTAGGCATATATTCAGTATTTTAAAAGTGGTAATCGCTTCGCATTGGGGTGTTGCCACAATTGTGTAATCAAGTCTGTGATCGAGTCTGTAATCGAGTTTGGAGCACTTTGGAAGGAAGTTAATCCTGCCACCATTTTCATTTCCGTTTCGCATTTTATTCAACCCTCCGATTGGAGCAGGTTTTTATTGCTTTACCTTTATCTACTTTACTTTCCCGCACTCGCACTACTTTCATTTATTTCCCGCAATGTCTTTACTTTATTTATTTCCCGCACTCGCACTACTTTCATTTATTTCCCGCACTGTCTTTACTTTATTTATTTCCTGCACTCGCACTACTTTTATTTATTTCTCGCACTCGCACTAATTTTATTTACTGTCCGCACTCGCACTACTTTTATTTACTTTACGC
Source organism: Lathyrus oleraceus (assembly GCF_024323335.1). NCBI lineage: Eukaryota > Viridiplantae > Streptophyta > Magnoliopsida > Fabales > Fabaceae > Lathyrus > Lathyrus oleraceus. The sequence continues at coordinate 352,287,355 of NC_066585.1, read as the reverse complement.
ACTCGCACTACTTTTATTTACTTTCCGCACTCGCACTACTTTTATTTATTTTCCGCACTCGCACTACTTTTATTTAAATTAAAATGCACCTTCAGTTTACCATGTCTAACTAAATCTATAAAGGTTAGAATGTAAGGACCGTAATTGAACCGATAATCCGTACAATTGTTCGTAGAAACACTTAAGGGCTATTTTGACTTTCAACTTAAGTTTTCCCGCACTTAATTTCCGTTGAGTAAGATCGAAAGCCGTCCAACGTGTTGGTGTAAGCCCTAGAGGCCAATACTTTTGGTACTTGTATCGAATTATTTATTAATAATAAAAGGCATTTTTCTTTATTATGTTTGTTTAATAAAGTCCCTGGAATAGATAGTCCATTTAATGTATCAAGTATGACTTAATCATGAGATCACATTAAACATAAGGACACTATTCTTAAAGTGTCCGTAGTCAAGCTTTATTATGAAATGGGATAACATTAAAGCATGGAGACTATTATGTTTGTAGATTGATGATCACGTCTCATGGATCATGGATAAAGAGTTATCAAGTCTTAAACATAGGTATGAATATTAAGAGTAATATTCATACTGGATTGACCCGCTATGAGAATACTATATAGAAAGTTATGCAAAGTGTCATAAGTTATTCTCATGGTGATAATAGTGTATACCACTCTTCGACCTGAAACCACTATGGATCCTAGATGTAGAGTCGAGTGCTTTATTGCTGATCCAACGTTGTCCGTAACTGGATAACCATAAAGGCAGTTGATAGGTACTCCACGAAGCATGCTGAGGGACATGAGTGTCCTAGATGGAATTTGCCAATCCTGCTTAACAGGATAAATGTCTATGGGCCCAATATTGAACTGGACAAGGGTGACATGGTCTATACCTTGTGTTCAATATAGACATAAGGGCAAAGGGGTAATTATACACATAATTATTATCACAGGAGGTTTTGTCAGATCACATGACATTTTCGTGACTTGGGTAGCAGTGATGTGTTGCTAGATACCGCTCACTGTTTATTATGTTAAATGCATGATTTAATATAATTGCCAACGCCGCGAAAACCTATAGGGTCACACACAAAGGACGGATTGATGAGAGATAGAATAATTAAGGAACATCGTAAGGTACGGTGTACTTAAGAAGAATACGAAATATGGTAAAGTACCAAATACTTAAGTGATTTTGGCATATTCTGAGATATGGGCCAAAATGCACTTAAGTGGGCTTTTTGGCTTGAAGCCCACACAAGTGGTTCTATAAATAGAACCCCTTGGGTAGAAGCATTCACACTCCAAACAACACAACTGAAGAGTTGGAATTTCGTATCTCTTTCTCTCACTCAAAGCCTTCACTCACAAACAGCTAGCACTGCGATTGAAGGAATCCGTTCGTGTGGACTGAGTAGAGACGTTGTCATCGTTCAACGTTCGTGATCGCCCCGTGGATCTGTATCAAAGGTTGATCATTGTCAGAGATCTGCACCAAAGGTTTGAATCTCCACAAGAGGTAACGATTCTATCACTGATCATGCTCATTCGTAAGGATCATTAAAGGAGAAATTTTTATATTCCGCTGCGCCTTGGATGGCAATTCTCCATCAGTGGTATCAGAGCCACTTGCGAAACCATGAATCTGATATCTGTTTTTGTTATGTAATAATATGATTAAAACAGAATGAATCAAAGATTAAATTGAGATCGATCAAATTACATATATGTGATATATGTAACCCTGATGCAAAATACATTATATATGATATAATGTTCTTGTTTCGTTCATTCAAAAACCTCGATGATTGTTTTCCTTTGAGCGATCAATGGTCATTTGCTTCTTGATCCGACATTATTATGGTGAAGCAATGACATGTTGATCAATCATACTGAATTAACAATCGAGACGTGTTTGACGGTCTGAAATTGGTGCATTAGGGTTAGTGACGACACAAGGGTTGTGTTGTTAGAGAGTTATGCGATTGGGGTTTGATTGCACAAGAGTTGTGCGTCCTAAACACTTTTCCGAACAGTGTTAACCGGTTAACGCGTATGGTTAACCGGTTAACGTAATACGAAATAATTTTTTTTAATTTTGGAACAGTGTTAACCGGTTAACGCATATGGTTAACCGGTTAACGGAATGCGAAATAAAAGTTTTTGAAAATTTCAAACAGTGTTAACCGGTTAACGCATTTGGTTAACTGGTTAACGCAAGGCAGAAAAGAGTTTTTTAAATGTTTTCAAACAGTGTTAACCGGTTAACGCATATGGTTAACCGGTTAACGCAAGGAAAAATTCACAGGTTCGGCTAGAAAAAGTGCTTTGAAGTATCAAGTGTTGATACGAAAAACGACGTAAATTTTAAATGAATTGTTCATTAAAATTTTCGAGCAGGGGCGCTGCCCCTTAGACCCCGCAAGGGGCGCTGCCCCCTTGACCCCTGTCCGCTGACCGGGCAGCGGAACACCCGTTCCCGCTGTCCGGGCAGCGGACCCCCGGCTAACTCTGCGTAGTGTGATCGGTCGTCGAAATTTAATTTAATTTTATTAATTAAAGGAATTAATAATAATAATAAAGTGTTTATTATTGTCTTGTGGTGATCGGTTATGGCCTTAGTTTTCCTTTGTTTTGTTTTGGATTTTAAAATACGACCTGCGTGTCGTGCCTCTCTCTTAATCTCCAAAATGTAACTTCTTTTCTCATCTCACTCCCTCGTATGTAAAACGAGTTTCTTTCATGTAATGTAATGATATGAAGAAAGCAAAGAAGTCAGTGCCAAAGGAGGACATCCTTGAAGATCTTGCTTGGAGAAGCTTAGATCGTCGTAGGTTAGCTTAGGTTCTCTCATTGGCTTGGGAGAACATTTGCGCTAGGGGCCATAACTGTTTCATTTTGTTTGTATGTATGTTGATGCATGTGAGAGACGGTTTATATGATAAACAAGCCGGTGAGATCAGTAAAATTGCAATTCCCTCAAAACTAAATATTAAGTTTTAAGCTTTCCAAGTTTTAACACTCATCAAGACTAGTAATGGAAATTGTAGGTTTCGCCTACGCGAGGTGCATGATCTATATATTAGTAAGGTGCGATGGGATAATTGTAATATCCAACTGTTAAAACAATGGGTCAAACTTAACTAAACAAATTATAATAAGATTATATATGTTTAGAAGCAAGAGTTGGGAATAATCCATATGATGGATTAGAATAAGGAGTTATTCACCCAATTGAAATTTTCGAGAGTTGTATGAGATACAATTGGAAGGAGTTCCTACCTAAATAACCTAGTTTTGTGTAATCCGCCTACGCGGACTTAGAACGAAGTGAAATATGGATCTCGACCCACTAGAAAATCTTCCAACGGGATTTTCCGAATCAGATGATGAGGGTCATTTGTTTTGAGTAAAATAGTGGGAGCATGTTTAATTAAAGGCCTAATTAAATATGCCAATGATACTTATATTTTCATTATTTCTTATGTAGATTACCATGACAACAAATACCTCTAACAACATTTTGCGATTGATCCTTGACAAGGAAAAACTGTCTGGGACAAATTTTCTGGATTGGCACCGAAACCTGAGGATTGTCCTCAAACATGATAAAAAGCTGTATGTCTTGGAGACACCTGTTCCTGAAGAGGAACCTCCTAGTTCTGCACCTAAGGCAGAAAGAGATGCTTATAAGAAGCATGTCGATGATGCCAATGAAACTGCTTGTCTCATGCTAGCTACCATGAACTCAGAATTGCAAAAGCAACATGAGAACATGTCAGCATTCGATATGATCGAACACCTGAAGCTGCTCTATCAAGAGCAAGCAAGGCATGAGAGGTTTGAAGTTTCAAAAGCCCTTTTTCAAGGCAAGTTAGCTGAGGAAGCCTCTGTAGGTCCCCATGTACTCAAGATGATTGGGTATGTGGAAAACCTTGACAGACTGGGTTTTCCCCTCGGAAAGGAACTTGCGACTGTTTTGATCTTGCAATCGTTGCCAGATAGATTCAGTCAGTTTGTCCTAAATTTCAATATGAATGATATGGACAAATCGCTTCCTGAGCTGCTAGCCATGTTAAGAACGGCTGAGCAGAATCTGAAGTCAAAAGGGAAGTCCATTCTGATGATCGGAAATGGAAAGAGACAAAACAAAAGGCCCATCAAGCAGGGTGATAAAGGGAAAGGCAAGGAAGTTGTCAAACCCAAACCCACCGTTGCTGTTTTGAAGCCTAGTGGAGGCATAGCAAAAGCAGGCACCTGCTTCCATTGCGGTAAAACCGGACACTGGAAGAGAAACTGCCCAAAGTACCTGGAAGATAAGAAGAATGGAGTAGAGACTTCAACTTCAGGTATTTTTGTTATTGAAATTAATTTATCTACTTCTGTGACATGGGTATTAGATACTGGATGTGGTTCTCACATTTGTACAAATGTGCAGGGACTAAAAAGGATTAGAAAATTGGCAAAAGGTGAAGTCGACCTACGAGTTGGCAATGGAGCAAAGGTTGCTGCTTTAGCCGTAGGAACTTATGGATTGACTTTACCTAGTGGTTTAATAATTCAGTTAGAGAACTGTTATTATGTACCTGCAATTAGCAGGAATATTATTTCCGTTTCTTGTTTGGACAAGTTTGGTTTTTCATTTACAATAAAGAACAATTGTTGCTCAATTTATTTGAATGATATATTCTATGCTACTGCACAGATGAACAATGGACTATATGTCCTTGATCTTGAAATGCCTATTTATAACATTAATACTAAAAGGATGAAACCAAATGAGTTAAATCCAACTTACCTTTGGCATTGTCGGTTAGGCCACATAAATGAGAAACGCATTTCCAAACTCCATAAAGATGGACTCTTGGACTCTTTTGATTATGAATCATATGAGACATGCAGATCTTGTTTAATTGGAAAGATGACAAAGTCCCCATTCACAGGAAAAGGTGAAAGGGCTAATGATCTTTTGGCCCTCATACATACTGATGTATGCGGACCACTGAACATACCAGCCAGAGGAGGTTTTCAATACTTCATCACATTTACTGATGTTTTCAGTAGATATGGTTATGTGTATTTAATGAAACACAAATCAGAGTCCTTTGAAAAGTTCAAGGAATTCAAGAATGAAGTACAAAACCAACTAGGTAAGAATATTAAAACTCTTCGATCAGATCGAGGTGGTGAGTATTTAAGCCTAAAGTTTGATGACCATCTAAAAGAGTGTGGGATACTATCCCAACTTACTCCTCCTGGAACACCCCAATGGAATGGTGTATCTGAGAGAAGAAATCGAACCTTGTTGGACATGGTCCGATCCATGATGAGTCACGCCGATCTTCCAAACTCCTTTTGGGGACATGCGCTATTGACAGCAGCTTACACACTTAACCGTGTTCCATCCAAAAAGGTTGATAAAACACCATATGAGATATGGAGTGGTAAGAGACCACATATGTCTTACATGAAGATTTGGGGTTGCGAAGTTTATGTGAAACGACAAATTTCAACTAAGCTTGAGCCCAAATCTGACCAATGCTTATTTGTGGGGTATCCTAAAGAAACAAGAGGATATTACTTCTACAATCCTTCTGAGGGCAAAGTGTTTGTCGCTCGAACTGGAGTTTTCCTAGAAAAGGATTTTATTTCCAAAGGAACCAGTGGGAGGAAAGTAGAGCTTGAAGAAATTCAAGAATCACAAAGCATTAATACACCTATGGAGGAATTAGAGCAGGAAACACAAGTAGTTGTGGAAGAACAACCTGCTCAAGTAGAACAAGACCAGCGTAGGTCAAGCAGGATACGTCACCTACCTGAAAGATATGGATATCTCATAACAGATCAAGGTGATGTATTACTCATGGATCAAGATGAGCCTGTGACCTACCAAGAGGCCATAACTGGTCCCGAGTCTGAGAAGTGGCTAGAGGCCATGAAATCCGAAATAGATTCCATGTACACGAACCAAGTTTGGAACTTGGTAGAGCCTCCTGTAGGAGTTAATCCTATAGGATGCAAGTGGGTCTTCAAAAAGAAGACTGACATGGATGGTAAGGTAAATACCTATAAGGCAAGACTGGTTGCAAAAGGATATAAACAAATTCATGGCGTTGACTATGATGAAACCTTTTCACCAGTTGCAATGCTTAAATCTATTCAAATTTTACTTGCTATCGCTGCATATCATGATTATGAAATATGGCAAATGGATGTCAAAACTGCTTTCCTTAATGGGAATCTTCTTGAGGATGTGTACATGACACAGCCTGAAGGATTTGACATACCAGAAGAAGCCCATAAGATATGTAAGCTACAAAGATCAATCTATGGATTGAAGCAAGCTTCCAGAAGCTGGAATCTTCGTTTTGATGAAACGGTAAAACAATATGGATTCATTAAGAACGAAGATGAGCCTTGTGTCTACAAGAAGGTTAGTGGGAGCATGATCGTGTTCCTGGTATTATATGTAGATGACATATTACTCATTGGAAACGATGTCCCTACCCTGCAACAAGTAAAGACTTGGTTGGGGAAATGCTTTTCTATGAAGGACCTAGGTGAAGCAGCCTATATATTAGGAATCAGAATCTATAGAGATAGATCACAAAAACTGCTTGGCCTAAGTCAGAGTACATACATAGACAAAGTGCTGAGACGCTTTAATATGCATGATTCCAAGAAAGGATTCATACCTATGCAACATGGCATGTGTCTATCAAAAACACAATCCCCTTCAACTAAGGAAGAAAGGGAACGCATGAATAAGATTCCATATGCATCTGCAATAGGATCTATCATGTATGCCATGTTATGTACTCGACCAGATGTCTCGTATGCTTTAAGTGCAACGAGTAAATACCAATCTGATCCTGGTGATGCCCATTGGGTAGCTGTTAAGAATATCCTTAAGTACTTGAGAAGGACTAAGGACTCATTCTTGATATATGGAGGTCAGGAAGAATTGGCTGTAATTGGTTACACCGATGCTAGCTTCCAGACAGACAAGGATGACTTTAGATCGCAATCTGGTTATGTGTTTTGCTTAAACGGTGGCGCTGTGAGCTGGAAAAGTTCAAAGCAAGATACAGTTGCTGATTCTACAACCGAGGCCGAGTATATTGCTGCCTCAACTGCAGCAAAGGAAGTTGTTTGGCTCAAAAAAGTTCGTTAGTGAACTTGACATAGTTCCTAGCATTGTGGATCCCATTGGTCTCTATTGTGATAACAATGGTGCTATCGCACAAGCTAAGGAGCCTAGATCTCACCAACGATCCAAACACATACTTAGGCGTTATCACCTCATTCGAGAGATAATAGATAGAGGAGATGTGAAAATATGTAGAGTACCTACACTCGACAATATTGCTGACCCACTGACAAAGCCTCTTGCGCAGCAGAAGCATGATGGCCATACTAGATCTATGGGCATTAGGGATATGTCTAATTGGCTCTAGTGCTAGTGGGAGATTGTTGGTGTAAGCCCTAGAGGCCAATACTTTTGGTACTTGTATCGAATTATTTATTAATAATAAAAGGCATTTTTCTTTATTATGTTTGTTTAATAAAGTCCCTGGAATAGATAGTCCATTTAATGTATCAAGTATGACTTAATCATGAGATCACATTAAACATAAGGACACTATTCTTAAAGTGTCCGTAGTCAAGCTTTATTATGAAATGGGATAACATTAAAGCATGGAGACTATTATGTTTGTAGACTGATGATCACGTCTCATGGATCATGGATAAAGAGTTATCAAGTCTTAAACATAGGTATGAATATTAAGAGTAATATTCATACTGGATTGACCCGCTATGAGAATACTATATAGAAAGTTATGCAAAGTGTCATAAGTTATTCTCATGGTGATAATAGTGTATACCACTCTTCGACCTGAAACCACTATGGATCCTAGATGTAGAGTCGAGTGCTTTATTGCTGATCCAACGTTGTCCGTAACTGGATAACCATAAAGGCAGTTGATAGGTACTCCACGAAGCATGCTGAGGGACATGAGTGTCCTAGATGGAATTTGCCAATCCTGCTTAACAGGATAAATGTCTATGGGCCCAATATTGAACTGGACAAGGGTGACATGGTCTATACCTTGTGTTCAATATAGACATAAGGGCAAAGGGGTAATTATACACATAATTATTATCACAGGAGGTTTTGTCAGATCACATGACATTTTCGTGACTTGGGTAGCAGTGATGTGTTGCTAGATACCGCTCACTGTTTATTATGTTAAATGCATGATTTAATATAATTGCCAACGCCGCGAAAACCTATAGGGTCACACACAAAGGACGGATTGATGAGAGATAGAATAATTAAGGAACATCGTAAGGTACGGTGTACTTAAGAAGAATACGAAATATGGTAAAGTACCAAATACTTAAGTGATTTTGGCATATTCTGAGATATGGGCCAAAATGCACTTAAGTGGGCTTTTTGGCTTGAAGCCCACACAAGTGGTTCTATAAATAGAACCCCTTGGATAGAAGCATTCACACTCCAAACAACACAACTGAAGAGCTGGAATTTCGTATCTCTCTCTCTCACTCAAAGCCTTCACTCACAAACAGCTAGCACTGCGATTGAAGGAATCCGTTCGTGTGGACTGAGTAGAGACGTTGTCATCGTTCAACGTTCGTGATCGCCCCGTGGATCTGTATCAAAGGTTGATCATTGTCAGAGATCTGCACCAAAGGTTTGAATCTCCACAAGAGGTAACGATTCTATCACTGATCATGCTCATTCGTAAGGATCATTAAAGGAGAAATTTTTATATTCCGCTGCGCCTTGGATGGCAATTCTCCATCACAACGTCCTTTTAAACTTAATTGTTTTTAACTATTTCAAAAACAGCGAAAGCGCTTTGTTTAGTTCATTAGGAGTTTTTAACTTACGAAGAAAAGTGATTTTAAAACTATTTTCGGACGCGTTTATAAGTTTAGAGTCTGGTTCGTGAGAACCTCTTTTGGTTAAGAAATCCAGGTTAAAATACTTTTCAACTTAGTCAAGATACTATATTTCTTAAAAATAGGTTTACTACTCTAACGCAATGCGCGCCTTTTTATAAGTGACAATAAGAGGGTTTGATTAGGGTGTACAACTCGGTTCTGAATACGCGAAAGCGATAGTTCCTATTAAATTAGTTCTTTTCAAAGTAGGAAACACTGCCCATAAGTAATTCTATTAGCAAGTACTTTGATTATTAATTGATTATGTGAATTACATTCGAGCCTGTGTTTATTAATTGAACTTTATTTAATACTTTACTTTTCATTGCACACTCTTAAAACCCCTATTTCGTTTACCTTAGATAAACACCATAACAATAGATAACGATAGATTGACACTTGGTCTTTGTGGATTCGACAATCTTTTATATTACTCTGACACGTTCATATACTTGGGAAAAGCACGCATCATGTTTTTGGCGCCGTTGCCGGGGAGCAATTTCGTCAAATTTTGTACCCTGTTGTTATATCGTTTAGACTTAGGCTACTACCCGCCGGTCAATGCGAAGAACTGGCAGCACCGGAAGCTTAGTATACCCTCTGGCGGAACCTGAACGTTACGCTCGCGCACGTTTATTTTTCCATAGAATTAGGAGAGCTATGGCCGAAGGTCAAAACCAAAAACCTCTTAAGGATTTCTCCCAACCATCCAACGAAGAACCTAGTTCTAGTATAGTAAACCCAACCATCCCAACTAATAATTTCGAACTTAAACCCTCCCTGTTGCAACTAGTGCAACCGAGACAATTCGCAGGTCTTGCTACTGAGAACCCAAACCAACATTTAAAAATATTTCTCCAATTAGCAGACACTTTTAAAACCAATGGAGCTTCTCCTGAGGCAGTCCGTTTAAGATTATTCCCTTACTCCCTCAGAGATAAAGTCCTATCATGGTTAGATTCCCTTCCATCCAATTCCATTACGACTTGGGATAACCTTAGAAGAGTATTCCTTGCTAGATACTTTCCCCCAAGTAAGACTGCCGTTCTTCGAAACCATATAACTAGATTTACCCAGAACCAAGGAGAATCGCTGTTCGAAGCTTGGGAGAGATATAAAGAGCTGTTAAGAGCATGCCCACATCATGGTTTAGAAAATTGGTTAATCATTCAGACCTTATATAATGGACTTCACTATAACACTAAGATGACCATCGACGATGCCGCAGGCGGTGCGCTGATGAACAAACCTTATCCTGAAGCTAGTGCCCTCATTGAAGATATGGCTCAAAACCATCAATCGTGGGGAGTCGAACGAGCGATAGTTGAGAAGAAGGAAGTCCAAGGAGGAGTACATGAATTAAGCTCTATAGACATGATGCAAGCTAAAATGGACGCATTAGCCCTTAAGGTCGAGCATATGTGCATAAACCCGAATACCGCAACTGCAGTTTCGTCGGATTGTGAGATATGTGGAACCAAAGGACACCAATATGCAGAATGTAGTCTATTAAATGAAACCCACTCTGAGCAAGTGAACTGCACCCAAGGGAACCCATATTCTAATACCTATAACTCTAGATGGAGGAATCACCCGAACTTCTCCTATAAGAACAATAACCCTATCCAAAATAATGCACCTCCGAGACCAGGTTACCAAGCCCCAAGATCAAATCAACCTATGCAACCTGTGCCACCAAAGCCGAGCCTTGAGAAAATTATGGAAATTTTTATCACTGCTCAAACTCAACAAAATAAAGAGTTAATGAACCAGAACATTCACGTTAACGAACTGATTACCCAGTTAGGAACCAAGGTTGACCAAATAGTTACTCATACCAAGATGCTTGAAACCCAGATCTCTCAGGTAGCTTTAAACCAAGCCCCCCAAACCACACCTGGAGGACAATTCCATGGACAACCTCAACAAAATCCGAGAGGAAAAGCCAATGCCATTACCCTACGAAGTGGGAACGCTTATGATGACCCACCAAACCCAAGATTGAGTGAACCCAAAACTTCTAATGAATATACCGAACCCACAGACAAAGTAAAGGAACCAGAGGAATCTGAAAAACAGGAAGGTCAAGAAAAAGGAGAAGAACCTAAAGATAAAACTTATGTACCACCCCTGCCATATAAACCACCGATACCATATCCACAAAGACTCAAACAAACCCAGATCAATAACCAGTATCAGAAATTTATTAAGGTTATAGAAAAACATCACGTAGAAATCCCTTTCACAGAAGCCATCACCCAAATACCTTCTTATGCCAAGTTTCTCAAATACATCCTTACCAACAAACGTAGACTCGACGATCCGAAACCCTTGGAATGCAATTCTATTTCCGAGAATAAGTTAGCCAAAAAGGATAAAGATCCTGGAAATTTCTCCATTCCTTGTCTTTTGGGTAGTCATGTCATCGCAAAAGCTTTTCTAGACTTAGGAGCTAGTGTGAGCTTAATGCCTTTAGCAGTTTGTGAGAGGTTAAACTTAGGAGAATTACAACCTACTAAGATGTCACTTCAGTTGGTCGATAGATCTGTTAAGTATCCGATAGGCATTCTAGAAGATGTCCCTGTTAGGATAGGTCAATTATTTATCCCTACTGATTTTGTTGTCATGGACATCAAAGAGGACAATGATATACCAATCCTTCTAGGTAGACCGTTCTTATCAATTGCAGGAGCCATAAGAGATGTCAAGAGAGGAAAGTTGACCTTTGAGGTAAGTGACGAGAAAATAGAATTTATACTTTCGAAATTTCTTATGGCACCTGTGATGGGAGACACATGTTATGCCATAGTTATCATTGATGAATGCGTTAGGGAATTAGAACAAGAAGAAATCATAAAAATAATTAAGTTGCCATCAACTCTCATACTGGAAGATGATGACTTTAGGAAACCCTACATCAATGATAACCTTTACGAATGTTTATCCCTTAACCCAGATCCTATGCCATGCCCTAAGAAACCAACCTTAGAACTTAAGGAACTGCCCAAGAACCTGAGATATGAGTTCGTCGACGAAGAGATGAACCGTCCAGTTATAGTCAGTGCTACCTTGAGCCAAGAGGAAACGGACCAACTTTTAGATGTTTTACGAAGATATCCCTCAGCCTTAGGATATAATATCTCTGACCTGAAAGGTATAAGCCCATCCGTATGTATGCATCGGATTTCGCTCGAAGAAGATTCAAAACCCTCTAGAGAACATCAGAGAAGAATAAACCCTATAATGAGTGATGTTGTTAAAAAAGAAGTTCTTAAGTTACTTGAGGCAGGCATAATCTATCAGATCTCGGATAGTAAGTGGGTGAGCCCTGTGCATGTAGTACCTAAAAAGGGAGGCATCACAGTCGTACAAAACGATAAAGGCGAACATGTAGCAAAACGGATGGAAGGAGGATGGCGGATGTGCATAGACTACAGAAAATTAAATAAAGCAACCAGGAAGGATCATTTCCCTTTACCATTTATAGACCAGATGTTGGAGCGTCTAGCCAGAAACTCTTACTTCTGCTATCTAGATGGATACTCAGGATTCTTCCAAATACCTATCCACCCGAAGATCAAGAAAAAACTACCTTTAGATGCCCTTATGGAACTTTTGCCTACAGACGAATGCCATTCAGCCTCTGTAACGCCCCAACTACTTTCCAACGCTGCATGATGTCAATCTTTGCAGATTACCTAGATGGTATCATAGAAGTATTTATGGATGATTTCTCGGTTTGCGGATTTGATTTCCACAATTGTCTTGCTAACCTTGAGAAAATCCTGGAGAGATGCGTGGAGGTGAACCTCATGCTAAATTGGGAAAAGTGTCATTTCATGGTGACCGAAGGGATTGTTTTAGGACATATAGTTTCTGAAAAAGGTATAGAGGTAGATAGAGCTAAGATAGAAGTTATAGAGAACCTAAAACCACCCAAAACCATCAGAGAAGTCCGAAGTTTTCTTGGACATGCTGGATTCTACCGGAGTTTTATTAAGGACTTCTCCAAAATAACTAAACCTTTAATTGACCTTTTAATGAAAGATGCTGAATTCATTTTCGATGGAAAATGTAATGAAGCATTTAATCTTTTAAAGCAAGCGTTAATATCAACACCCATTATGAAACCCCTTGATTGGTCAGAACCTTTTGAGATAATGTGTGACGCTAGTGATTATGCCGTTGGAGCCGTTCTAGGATAAAGGAAAGATAAAAAATTACATGCGATTTATTATGCCAGTAGAACCCTAGACGCTGCCCAACTTAACTACACAACTACTGAAAAGGAATTACTAGCTGTAGTTTTTGCTATAGACAAATTTAGATCTTATCTAGTAGGAGCCAAAATTATAGTTTACACCGATCATGCTGCCATTCGTTACCTATTAAGTAAAAAAGATGCCAAGCCCAGGTTACTCTGATGGATTCTGTTACTACAAGAGTTTGATTTAGATATAAGAGATAAAAAAGGAACTGAAAATGTAGTAGTTGATCACCTTTCTAGGCTAGAACACCTAATACCAGACTTAGTACCCATAAATGATGATTTTTCATATGATAGACTGATAGCTAGACTAGAAACCATTGAAGATGATAGCCTAGGCCCTCATGAGCACTTCCAAAAATCCTTAGCTGTAAGTAACGTACCATGGTATGCAGACTTTGTTAATTACCTAGCTGCTGATATCGTACCCCCTGATCTTGACTACCACCGCAAGAAGAAGTTCTTCAACGATGTGAGAAACTTTTATTGGGACGAACCGCTCCTTTTCAAAAGGGGTAAAGATGGCATTTTTCGTCGTTGCGTTACATAAGAGGAGGTAAAAAGTATAATTGAGCACTGTCACTCTGCACCATATGGTGGACATGCGAGCACCTCTAAGACATACGCCAAGATTCTTCAAGCTGGCCTATTCTGGTCTACCATGTGGCGTGATGTCCATGCTTGCATTATCAAATGTGATAGATGCCAACACACGGGAAATATTTCAAGGCGTGACGAAATGCCTCTAAGAAACATTCAGGAAGTAGAACTCTTCGACGTATGTGGTATAGATTTCATGGGACCTTTCCCACCATCCTTAGGAAACAAGTATATCTTAGTAGCTGTGGACTACGTGTATAAGTGGATTGAAGCTATAGTTGCACCCACAAACGATACTAGGGTAGTGATTAAGTTATTTAAAAACTACATATTCCCTAGATTTGGAACACCCCGTTTAGTCATAAGCGGTGGAGGATCACACTTCATATCGAGAATATTTGATAAAATTTTAAGAAAATATGGAGTTAGGCATATAGTAGAAACACCATACCATCCACAGACTAGTGGCCAAGTATAAGTATCTAATAGGGAGATAAAACAAACTCTAGAAAAAACAGTTTCAATATCTAGAAGAGACTGGTCTCAGAAGCTTCAAGAAGCATTATGGGCCTATAGAACCGCTTTCAAACCCCTATAGGAACTACTCCCTACCAACTAGTCTATGGAAAATCCTGTCACTTACCTTTCAAATTAGAGCATAAGGCCTATTGGGCCATTAAAACTTTGAATTTAGATTACCTGACCGCTGGTGAAAAGCGTATCCTTGACATTCACAAACTAGAAGAACTCGGGCAATCTGCCTACGAGAATGCCAAAATATACAAAGAGAGAACAAAAGCTTTGCAAGACAAAAGAATAGTGAAGAAAGATTTCAATATAGGAGACCCTGTTCTCCTGTTCAACTCTAGGTTACGACTTTTCCCTGGGAAGCTGCGCTCAAGATGGACTGGCCCTTTCAAAGTATCTAAGATTCTGAGATCCGGAGCTGTAGAAATCAAGAACGAAACCTGTAGTCCACTCATTGTAAATGGACAAAGACTGAAGCTCTACGAAGGAGGAGACATTCCAACAGACTACTCAAGCCACACTCTGATAGATCCACTGATTCCTACTACAGGTGTATGAATTCCGATCGTCAAGCTAATGACGTTAAACAAGCGCTGCTTGGGAGGAAACCCACGGTTTTCTTATCTTATTTTACCTTTTTGCATTTATTTACTTTATCTTATTTTTATTTTTTTCATATTTTCACCAGGACTAAATATTTGCAATGTTTGTGTTTTCAGGATCCCTTTTCCTAACTTTTATAGGATGCAGGACTTCGACGATATGCACGTAGCTTTCAGGGATAACTCCCAGAGAGAGCATTACATATCTCTCCACCAGCGCCCTATGGCCCCTACGCGCTACCCAGATCAGCATTGCATGGAAGCCCTAGGCATTGAGCCAAGCATCCGATTTCTGAGCCACCAACTCCATTGGGACGAGTTCGTTGGCGACCTGAGCAACACCTACAGGAACTTGGCATTGTAGTTCCTCAGTTCATTTGATTATGATCCTTACTCTGGACCAGATGGGTATGCTGCTTTCAGGCTATTTGGCATTTAGTACTCTTTCAGCCAGAAGGAGTTCGATGACCTATTAGGCTTCCAGACCACCCCCGACGCTATCCCTGAGACGCTGATGGGATACTTTCTGGGTAAGGAAGTGGAAAAGTTCTGGAGTGATATCTCAGGTGGAGGGAGTCAGGATCCTTCTACTCAGTTGTCCCAGGCTATACACAACCCTGCTTTTAGGTACTTCTAGATGATAGTGGCACACTCCTTCCTTGGAAGACCAGATGTTGAGACGTTGCTGAGTGAGAAGGAGATATTCTTATTGTTCTGTGCATCCCAGTCTCGCCCAGTGGCATGTAGGAACTTTCTGTTGTGTGGCCTTAGCAGTGTTGCCAGATCGTCCGAAGGAGTCATTCATATAGGAGGGATCATCACACAGATTTCCATCGCCTTAGGACTATCCCGTAAACTGATACATCTCAGGACCTACTGTGGGTACACTACTATGGATATCGATTTTTGCTTGACCAGAGGATTGATGAGGAGATCCTCCTTCAATCCGAGACAGTTCAGACTGCTGATTGATAACGAAGCGATACATTACTTTACATTGCCTGATCCGATGATGACCAGTGTTCATGACCCGGCTAATTGGAGTTATGCTTTGGAGGGTCAGGGAGAGACTATCGAGGAGCCTAGTCCCCACCTGTTGCTGAGTATATCCCTACACCGCCTTCACCCAGGATCACTGTATTCTCTAACAATTTATCTTTGCAGATCCCAGACATGCGCATCCAGATTGTAGAGTGTCGTAGAGAGATTGCCAGGCTTTTTGCAGGAGGTGGCTGACCTTACCTTACAGATGGGAGTATTCGACCTTACACATGCTACCAAGGCTGACTGTTTATACCAGGAGATTGCAGAGCTTCTCCAGGAGATAGCCATGCTTCGTGGATCTAGTCAGGCAGACGAACCCCCTACTATTTGATTTTACCATCTCATTTGATTTTGTCTCATTTATGCTTATATTTTTCGCATTTACCTAACTTATTTTATATCATTGCATTTGGGATATTTTCTTAACTATGTCAGCACATTAATATTTCCATATCTATATATCTATATTTTATGTGTGTTTATTATATTTATATTTTTATTATAGTCTAATTATATTATTTATTTATTTATTTATTAGTCTAATATTTAAATTTTATTTTTATAAAATTATGCAAGTCTTATGTCACTAGGAAAATACAATGCAAACACTATCCGGACCCCCCTACCGAAAAGAGAACGAGAAGCCCATGCCAAATGACCAAAATCCGGCCCAGCCGAATTTAGCCTTGTGGCGCCCGCCATAGATGTTGTGGCGCCCGCCGCAGCGTCTGTATAAGCTCGGGGTTGACTCACATTTTTTTACCATTTTCATACCTTCAAACCTCCAAAACCCATTTTTCCACCTTACAAAAACACCTTTGAACCCCACAAAAGCTCCCACATTTCTCATCTTCACACCATACAAGTCATTTTTCCAACTTCCATTTTCATTTTCATCCATCAAATTTCATAAAAATCCCGCCTTTTTACAAACCCATCTTCATCTTCTTCATCGCATTGCAAGAGCTAAATAATGGAGTTCAATAGATTTATTCTCCGATAAGGGAAACCAGGAGATAGGCAGAGGAAGATTATCGAAAGGTTGCAAAATCGGGAAATTCTCCCGACAAGGTATGTGGATGATAATTGTCTTTACACTTTGGGTATCTACCATAGCATTTTTTATTTATTAGATAATTTAGGCTTGCACACTATCTTTTCAAACAAAGAACCTACCTTTGAGCGATTGACAATCGAGTTTTTAAGTTCTTTAATTTATATTGTCAATCCTAACACTGCTAGCACAACTGGTACTGTCCGATTTAGAATGTTTGTTGTTGAGTATGAATTCAGTACCGACGAACTAGCAGGCCTGTTAGGAGTTCCTCATGGGGAAGGAGCTATTTGTGAGGCCCCTTTGGATTCAGATTGGTCGGTCGAGGTGTTTTCCTTCTGGCAGAGATTGTCTAACACTTCAATAAATTCTTTTGAAGGAATTCATGCCTCGACCATCCATAACCCGGCCATCAAAGTTTTTAGATATCTGTTGGCATGTACTATTTTTGGCCGGGAGAATCCAAACAAGGTCAATGCTCGAGAGCTTCTATTTTTGCAAGGAAGCCTCACAAATAGAAGAATTAATTCGGTCTCATTTATGCTCGCGCATATGGCTTTAACTCTTAATAAAGCGGGACCTATTGTTTTTGGAGGACTCATTACGTCTATTGCTCGGGCTCTTAACCTGAACAATGAGATAACTACTTTAGATCCCTTAGCTCCTCGCACAATCAACCTAAAATTTCTAAGAGATATGAAATTATGCCGATTGAGGAGAGAAGGATGGTATGTGCTTATGGTTCATGGTATAGCTATCCCATCTATTGTCTTACCGTGCACTAGGCGTACTGATGTACGTAATGAAAGGAATTGGACCTATGTTTTAGATGCTCCACCTGTTTTGGGTCCACTTCCTCCTAATGTTCCTGATGAGGAGGGACACGACACTGATGAAGAATATGATCGGAGAGAGCGATCTCTCGTACCTCATGTGTCCCCCCATCACCCTTCACCACCACACACCGCACCACCTTCTTCTTTTGCAGGTTCTGCTCTTGGATTTTATATTACAGAGGAGATGTGACGCGACCACATGGCTAGAGAGAAAAGGAGTGATGACCTACTCTCTACCATTCAGTAACAACTGGCGGGCAACATGAGCTTCATGCAAGAATCGCAGCGGAGGACAGATATATCCTATGAGACTGTTATACTGTCCCTGCTTACGATCACACACGAGCAAGCCCGTCAGCAGCACTACCACCATCAACATACTGCACTGATAGAAGCCACTCAGGGTTCCATTTTAGGCAACCTTCGAGAGGTGAGGACTACTCAGGACTCCTTACAGTCCAGGATGGATTAGAGAGACTGTCGTTGCAGCCGATCTCGTCGTCCACCTCAGGATGGCGAAGGCACCAGTGGTCAGCAGTAGGATGTCAGGTTCCTCTCCCCTTATCTTATTTCGAAACATTGGGGACAATGTTCGATTTAAGTGTGGGAGGAGATTTTATCGCTTTCTATTTTTCTTTGCTATTTTCAGTTAGATTGTTTATTTTTATTGGTTTTTAGTTGTTTACTTTATTTCATTTTGCTTTTAGTTTGAGTGTTTTAGATAATGCATGAGTCTGACGAGTCACCAGTATAGTGTATCTTTAGTACAGTCTAATCTCCCCATTCCTTTAGCCCCACCAAATTTTTTTTGCAAAAGAAAATGGTGTTATTCTGAAAGTTTTTGGGTTTTAAGACGAGTTTGAGTAAGGATGCGGTGACTTGGGAGAACTTTTTGAAACATCATTATTGTTTTAGCACCATAGAATTCATGAGTATAGGAATCACTCCCGAAACCCCATATACCATGGCCTTAATCATCATTTCAGTATAAGTCCTCAGCAGTTTATTCCAGCAGTCAGCTCTGGCCTACACATCCTCTACGTAGGGGACCGATGAACATAAGTGAATGATCCAGTGAAATAAATAAAAGAAAGCAAAAAGGAAACTCCGATATAGGTGACCCTCACAAAGTCATTTAAACCAAAAAGGTTGTAAAAATCTGCTACAAAAGAAAAAGAAAAAGAAAAACTCACCCGCTGTTAGGTGGTTCAGAGGTATCTGGCGCTGAACTCGGTAGGGAGGATTACGATCCGATCCCCCACAACTGTAGTTGGGTCAAATAAAAGGGTTTACACAAATTTATGCGCCAGGAACCCCATGTTTGGATCATAATCACTAACAAGTCACTCTGCTATGAAGCATGTACGAATAACGGGCTTAATGTGATTCCGCTTGAATGAAAAGGACACAAAAAGAGATGAAGAGGCAGACCTAGGTATTGTGGGATAATATGGGTTGGTTAATATAGGAATGGAGTTTATGTCCGTGTTTGCGGATAAGTGTCATCATGATACCCTTAGTTCGCTCAGTTAGTACCTATCACTGCATCCTGACTTGAACTTAGAAACCTTTCTAACCCGAATCACTCGTTGACACCAGTTTTTCTTCTATGAACTTTTTAGTGTCTTGCTTGAGGACAAGCAAGGGTTTAAGTGTGGGAGAATTTGATGACACTGAAATTCACCGTATTTTTGACTCTGATTTTGCATGCATTTTAGTTGTTTTAATATTATTTTGTTATGTTATTACTATGTTTCTCTTTGTTTTTAGGTTTTCAGTCTAATCAGAGCCCCGATCGAGAAAAAGAGTGAAAATGAGCTAAAAAGACTAAAATTAAGCATTTTGCACTTGTGGCTCCCACTGTGGCTGGCGCCATGGGTCCAGCCATGGCGTGTCATAGCTCAACTTCCCTCAACTGCCACGTCTCCCACTATCTCCACTTGGGCGCCACAATTTACCCTTGTGGCGGGCACCATGTGTCGCATCCGCGAAAAATAACTGGCGGGAAAAACAAAACAAACAGAGCCGCCACCGTGCATTATTTATCCCAAAAGAGGGAAAGGAAACGCTCGAAATAAACCGGGAAAAGACATGGTCTCGTGACCAAAGAGAGATGGGATCGGGAGTTGGTTATGCGAAGGGAAGGTATTAGTGAAGGAGAATTGCGACCCAAAGCACAACGGAAATTAAAATTTCTCCTTTAGAGATCCTTACGAATGGTCATGATCAGTGATAGAATATTTACCTCTTATGACGGTTGAAACCTTTGGTGCAGATCTCTTGTGACGATCAAAAACCTTTGATGCAGATCCACTAAAACGATCACGAACGTTGAACGATGACAACGTCTCTACTCAGTCCACACGAACGAATTCCTTCAATCTCAGTGCTAGCTGGTACGAGTGAAGGCTTTGAGTGAGAGAGAGAGAGAAAGAAAACGAAAAGAATGCAACCGCAACTTTTGCTTCTGCACAAGGGTTCTATTTATAGAACCACTTGTGTGGGCTTCAAGCTAAAAAGCCCACTTAAGTGTATTTTGGCCCATATCTTATAATATGCCCAAAATCACTTAAGCCCATGGTACCTTACCATATTTCGTATTCTACTCAAGTACACCGTACCTTACGATGTTCTATAATTCACTTAAGGGTACCGTACCTTACGATATTCCTTAGTTACTCTATCTCTCATCAATCCGTCCTTTGTGTGTGACCCTGTAGGTTTTCGCGGCGTTGGCAATTATATTAAATCACGTATTTAACATAATAAACAATGAGCGGTATCTAGCAACACATCAATGCTACCCAAGACACGAAAATGTCATGTGATCTGACAATTCCTTCTGTGATAATACTTATGTGTATAATTACCCTTTTGCCCTTATGTCTATATTGAACACAAGGCATAGACCGTGTCATCCTTGTTCAGTTCAATATTGGGCCCATAGACATTTATCCTGTTACGCAGGATGGGCAAATTCCATCTAGGACACTCATGTCCCTCAGCATGCTTTGTGGAGTACCCATTAACTGTCTTTATGGCTATCCAGTTACGGACAATGTTGGATCAGCAATAAAGCACTCGACTCTACATCTAGGGTCCATAGTGGTTTCAGGTCGAAGAGTGGAATACACTATTATCACCATGAGAATAACTTATGACACCTTGCATAACTTTCTATATAGTATTCTCATAGCGGGTCAATCCGGTATAAATATTACTCCTAATATTCATACCTATGTTTAAGACTTGATAACTCTTTATCCATGATCCATGAGATGTGATCATCAGTCTACAAACATAATAGTCTTAATGCTTTAATGTTATCCCACTTCACACTAAAGCTCGACTACGGATACTTTAGGAATAGTGTCCTTATGTTTAATGTGTTCTCACGATTAAGTCACACTTAACACATTAAACGGACTATCTATTCCAGGGACTTTATTAATCAACCATAATAAAGAGAATGCCTTTTATTATTCGATACAAGTACCAAAATGTATTGGCCTCTAGGGCTTACACCAACAATCTCCCACTAGCACTAGAGCCAATCAGGCATACCCCGTATGCCCATTGATCTAGTATGGCCATCATGCTTCTGCTGCGCAAGAGGCTTTGTCAGTG
Organism: Lathyrus oleraceus; assembly: GCF_024323335.1. Classification (NCBI taxonomy): domain Eukaryota; kingdom Viridiplantae; phylum Streptophyta; class Magnoliopsida; order Fabales; family Fabaceae; genus Lathyrus; species Lathyrus oleraceus. The sequence continues at coordinate 352,265,823 of NC_066585.1, read as the reverse complement.
GGTCAACTATATTGTCAAGTGTAGGTACTTTACATATTTTCACATCTCCTTTATCTATTATCTCTCGAATGAGATGATAACGCCTAAGTATGTGTTTGGATCGTCGGTGAGATCTAGGCTCCTTGGCTTGTGCGATAGCACCATTGTTATCATAATAGAGACTAATGGGATCCACAATGCTAGGGACTATGCCAAGTTCACTAATGAACTTTTGATCCAAACAACTTCCTTTGCTGCACTTAAGGCAGCAATATACTCGTCCTCAGTAGTAGAATCAGCAACTGTATCTTGCTTTGAACTTTTCAAGCTCACAGCGCCACCATTTAAGCAAAACACATAACCATTGGAATCATTCATATTAAAGCGTCTCAGCACCTTGTCTATGTACTCTGACTTAGGCCAAGCATTTTATGATCTATCTCTATAGATTCTGATTCCTAATATATAGGCTGCTTCACCTAGGTCCTTCATAGATAAGCATTTCCCCACCCAAGACTTTGCTTGTTGCAGGGTAGGGATATCGTTTCCAATAAGTAATATGTCATCTACATATAATACCAGGAATACGATCATGCTCCCACTAACCTTCTTGTAGACACAAGGCTCATCTTCGTTCTTAACAAATCCATACAGTTTCACTGTTTCATCAAAACGAAGATTCCATGAGTAGGTCACAGGCTTATCTTGATCCATGAGTAATACATCACCTTGATCCATATATCTCAGGTAGGTGACGTATCCTGCCTGACCTACGTTGGTCTTGTTCTACTTGAGCAGGTTGCTCTTACACAACTACTTGTGTTTCCTGCTCCAATTCCTCCATAGGTGTGTCGATGCTTTGTGATTCTTGAATTTCTTCAAGCTCTACTTTCCTCCCACTGGTTCCTTTGGAAATAAAATCCTTTTCTAGGAAAACTCCAGTTTGAGCGACAAACACTTTGCCCTCAGAAGGATTGTAGAAGTAATACCCTCTTGTTTCTTTAGGATACCCCACAAATAAGCATTTGTCAGATTTGGGCTCAAGCTTAGTTGAAATTTGTCGTTTCACATAAACTTCGCAACCCCAAATCTTCATGTAAGACATATGTGGTTTCTTACCACTCCATATCTCATATGGTGTCTTATCAACCTTCTTGGATGGAACACGGTTAAGTGTGTAAGCTGCTGTCAATAGTGCATGTCCCCAAAAGGAGTTTGGAAGATCTGCGTGACTCATCATGGATCGGACCATGTCTAACAGGGTTCGATTTCTTCTCTCAGATACACCATTCCATTGGGGTGTTCCAGGAGGAGTAAGTTGGGATAGGATCCCACACTCTTTCAGATGGTCATCAAACTCTAGGCTTAAATACTCACCACCTCGATCTGATCGAAGAGTTTTAATATTCTTACCTAGTTGGTTTTGTACTTCATGCTTGAATTCCTTGAACTTTTCAAAGGACTCTGATTTGTGTTTCATTAAATACACATAACCATATCTACTGAAATCATCAGTGAATGTGATGAAGTACTGAAAACCTCCTCTGGCTGGTATGTTCAGTGGTCCACATACATCAGTATGTATGAGGGCCAAAAGATCATTAGCTCTTTCACCTTTTCCTGTGAATGGAGATTTTGTCATCTTTCCAATTAAACAAGATCTGCATGTCTCATATGATTCATAATCAAAAGAGTCCAAGAGTCCATCTTTATGGAGTTTGGAAATGCGTTTCTCATTTATGTGGCCTAATCGACAATGCCAAAGGTAAGTTGGATTTAACTCATTAGGTTTCATCCTTTTAGTATTAATGTTATATATAGGCATTTCGAGATCAAGGACATATAGTCCATTGCTCATTTGTGCAGTAGCATAGAATATATCATTCAAATAAATTGAGCAACAATTGTTCTTTATTATAAATGAAAAACCAAACTTGTCCAAACAAGAAATGGAAATAATATTCCTGCTAATTGCAGGTACATAATAGCAGTTCTCTAACTGAATTATTAAACCACTAGGTAAAGTTAATACATAAGTTCCTACGGCTAAAGCAGCAACCTTTGCTCCATTGCCAACTCGTAGGTCAACTTCACCTTTTGCCAAATCTCTACTTCTTTTTAGCCCCTGCACATTTGTACAAATGTGAGAACCGCATCCAGTATCTAATATCCATGATGCAGAAGTAGATAAATTTATTTCAATAACAAAAATACCTGAAGTTGAAGTCTCTACTCCATTCTTCGTATCTTCCAGGTACTTTGGGCAGTTTCTCTTCCAGTGTCCGGTCTTACCGCAATGGAAGCAGGTGCCTGCCTTTGCTATGCCTCCAGTAGGCTTCAAAGCAGCAACAGTGGGTCTGGGTTTGGCAACTTCCTTGCCTTTCCCTTTATCACCCTGCTTGGTGGGCCTTTTGTTCTGTCTCTTTCCATTTCTGATCATCAGAATGGACTTCCCTTTTGTCTTCAGATTCTGTTCAGCTGTTCTTAACATGCCTAGCAGTCCAGGAAGAGATTTATCCATATCATTCATATTGAAATTTAGGACAAATTGACTGAATCTATCTGGCAACGATTGCAAGATCAAATCAGTCGCAAGTTCCTTTCCGAGGGGAAAACCCAACCTTTCAAGGTTTTCCACATACCCAATCATCTTGAGCACATGGGGACTTACAGGGGCTCCCTCAGCTAACTTGCTTTGAAAAAGGGCTTTTGAAACTTCAAACCTCTCATGCCTTGCTTGCTCTTGATAGAGCAACTTCAGGTGTTCGATCATATCGAACGCTGACATGTTCTCATGTTGCTTTTGTAATTCTGAGTTCATGGTAGCTAGCATGAGACAAGCAGTTTCATTGGCATCATCGACATGCTTCTTATAAGCATCTCTTTCTGCCTTAGGTGCAGAACTAGGAGGTTCCTCTTCAGGAACAGGAGTCTCCAAGACATACAGCTTTTTATCATGTTTGAGGACAATCCTCAGGTTTCGGTGCCAATCCAGGAAATTTGTCCCAGACAATTTTTCCTTGTCAAGGATTGATCGCAAGATGTTGTTAGAGGTGTTTGTTGTCATGGTAATCTACATAAGAATTAAGAAAATATAAGTATCATTGACATATTTAATTAGGCCTTTAATCAAATATGCTCCCACTATTTTATTCAAAACAAATGACCCTCATCATTTGATTCGGAAAATCCCGTTGGAAGATTTTCTAGTGGGTCGAGATCCATATTTCACTTCGTTCTAAGTCCGCGTAGGCGGATTACACAAAACTAGGTTATTTAGGTAGGAACTCCTTCCAGTTGTATCTCATACAACTCTCGAAAATTTCAGTTGGGTGAATAACTCCTTATTCCAATCCATCATATGGATTATTCCCAACTCTTGCTTCTAAAACATATATGATATTATTATAATTAAGTTTGACCCATTATCTTAGCAGTTGGATATTACAATTATCCCATCGCACCTTACTAATATAGAACATGCACCTCGCTTTGGCGAAACCTACATCATCCGATACTAGTCTTGATGAGTGCTAAAACTTGGAAAGCATAAACTTAATATTTTAGTTTGAGGGAATTGCAATTGTTATGATCTCACCGGCTTGTTTATCATATAAATCGTCTCTCACATGCATCAACGTACATTCACATACATACAAACAAAATGAAACAGTTATGGCCCCTAGCGCAATTGTTCTCTCAAGCCAATGAGAGAACCTAAGCTAACCTACTACGATCTAAGCTTCTCCAAGCAAGATCCTCAAGGTTGTCCTCCTTTAATATTGAATTCTTCTCTAAGCTTCTCGAAGCAAGATCTTCAAGATTGTCCTCTTTTGATATTGAAATCTTCTCTTTCTTCATAACATTGTCTTCTTCTCTTTATTCATAACATTACATTCCAGAAGAAACTCGTTTTACATACGAGGGTTTGAGATGAGAAAAGAAGTTACATTAAGATATCAAAAGGAGAGGCACGACACGCAGGTCGTATTTAAAAACCCAAAACAAAATAAAGGACAACTAAGGCCATAACTGATCACCACAAGGCAATAATAATAAACACATTGTTATTATTAAATTTTAATTCATTTGGAATGGACATTGTTTTGCATGAACACAACCCTTGCGTAGTCACAAAACAGGAACCCCAAGAATTCTGATCTTGTGAGTGTGACGACCGTCACAGGCATGTTACGCCCGTCACAGGGCCAAAACAGAAATGCCTAGTTTTCTGAACTTGTGAATGTGACGACCGTCACAAAGCACGTGACGACCGTCACGCCCTTGTTACGACCGTCATGGGTCTGTTACGAACGTCACGCGTCTTGTTTATTACGCCTGTTGCGCTCGTCACACGAGCTTTACGCGGCCAAACTAATAGGGCTTTGAAACAGTCTACGGACCTCTTCCAAAAAGCCCTAAATTCACAACTCTTTGACGGCACAACCCTTGCGCCGTCACCAACCCTAATGCGCCAATTTCAGATCGTCAAACACACATCGATTGTTGATTCAGTATGATTGATCAACAGGTCATTGCTTCACCATACTAATGTTGGATTCCGAAGCAAATGACCATTGATCGCTCAAAGGAAAACAATCATTTAGTGTTCGAATGAACGAAACAGAAACAGTATATCACATATACCGTATTTTGCATTAGGATTACTTATATCATATATAAGTTGATCGGTCTCAATTGCGTAACCTATGGACGATCGATGTATCGCTGCTTCACCATACTAATGTCAGATTCCGAAGCATAGTCAACATCAATCATCCAACTCGTACACTCATGATGCCAAATTTAATTACTCGTTTAATTAATTGATTCATTCTGTCTTTTAATCATATTAATACAGAAAGTAAACAGCTATCCGAGTCATGGTTTCGTAAGTGGCTCTGATACCACTGAAGGAGAATTGCGACCCAAAGCGCAGCGGAAATTAAAATTTTCTCCTTTAGAGATCCTTACGAATGGTCATGATCAGTGATAGAATATTTACCTCTTGTGACGGTTGAAACCTTTGGTGCAGATCTCTTGTGACGATCAAAACCTTTGATGCAAATCCACGAAGCGATCACGAACGTTGAACGATGACAACGTCTCTACTCAGTCCACACGAACGGGTTCCTTCAATCTCAGTGCTAGCTGGTACGAATGAAGGCTTTGAGTGAGAGAGAGAAAGTGATAGAAAACGAAAATAATGCAACCGCAAATTTTTGCTTCTGCACAAGGGTTCTATTTATAGAACCACTTGTGTGGGCTTCAAGCTAAAAGCCCACTTAAGTGTATTTTGGCCCATATCTTATAATATGCCCAAAATCACTTAAGCCCATGGTACCTTACCATATTTCGTATTCTACTCGAGTACACCGTACCTTACGATGTTCTATAATTCACTTAAGGGCACCGTACCTTACGGTATTCCTTAGTTACTCTATCTCTCATCAATCCGTCCTTTGTGTGTGACCCTGTAGGTTTTCGTGACGTTAGCAATTATATTAAATCACGCATTTAATATAATAAACAGTGAGCGGTATCTAGCAACACATCACTGCTACCCAAGACACGAAAATGTCATGTGATCTGACAATTCCTTCTGTGATAATACTTATGTGTATAATTACCCTTTTGCCCTTATGTCTATATTGAACACAAGGCATAGACCGTGTCATCCTTGTTCAGTTCAATATTGGGCCCATAGACATTTATCCTGTTACGCAGGATGGGCAAATTCCATCTAGGACACTCATGTCCCTCAGCATGCTTTGTGGAGTACCCATCAACTGTCTTTATGGTTATCCAGTTACGGACAACGTTGGATCAGCAATAAAGCACTCGACTCTACATCTAGGATCCATAGTAGTTTCAGGTCGAAGAGTGGTATACACTATTATCACCATGAGAATGACTTATGACACTTTGCATAACTTTCTATATAGTATTCTCATAGCGGGTCAATCCGGTATAAATATTACTCCTAATATTCATACCTATGTTTAAGACTTGATAACTCTTTATCCATGATCCATGAGATGTGATCATCAGTCTACAAACATAATAGTCTTAATGCTTTAATGTTATCCCACTTCACACTAAAGCTCGACTACGGATACTTTAGGAATAGTGTCCTTATGTTTAATGTGTTCTCATGATTAAGTCACACTTAATACATTAAACGGACTATCTATTCCAGGGACTTTATTAATCAACCATAATAAAGAGAATGCCTTTTGTTATTCGATACAAGTACCAAAATGTATTGGCCTCTAGGGCTTACACCAACAATTAGCACCCCTACGCATCCGTCGTACTCGACGGGATCCACGCTCAAAAGAATAGAAGAAAGGTTGCTAAACACTGCTCAAAAGAATGCACACACACACTGGAATAAGACACATATGGAAGAAGAGGGGAACGAGCTCGCTAGGATATCACATCCTATGCCTACGTATCTCATCTGGAATGAGAATCAGAGCTACCGTAGTTCGGCTCACGCACGCCGAAACAAAACACACACACAAGAAACCGACTGCCAAACGCTGGGCTTACGTCAGACTCCACACAAACAGGCAAACATGGAAACCGAATGCCAATCGCTGGACTTACATCAGACTCTGAACCATCAAACACACACAGGAAACCAACTGCCAATCGCTGGACTTACGTCAGACTCCACACAACCAAACACCAATAGAATACAGAATGCCAATCGCTGGTCTTACATCCATCTCCTAACACACACCAGAAGGTTAACAAACAGACAAATTAATAGGGAGTCTGGCACTCGAGCCTAATAACTGTCAAGCAAACACACACAAAAAAGAAAAAGGGTGCCCGGATAGATCTCGTACGATCTCCTGCCTACGTACCTCATCTGGTATGAGGATCAGGGCAACGTAGTTCCCCTGAACAGGGGAGAAACTTTCTCCTAACCAGAGACCGGGAAATAACAAACTAAAAGGGAGACTGACTCGAGCCTAATAGTTGTCATACAATCCACAATGGTCCTAGGTTGAGGTTTCTATCTAACTTGCACAGGCAGCAAGCTATCCTAAACAACACAAGCAAAGTCATACAAGCACAAGAGCAAGCACACACACTATATACAAACAGATGGGCTCATACAAGGTTAGGCTGTGAAACACAAGCCAACTGGAATCGGGTGTAGTTAGCTCTTAACCCTAACATTGAAAGTTAGGGTGAAGCAGATGAAATGGGAAGTGAGGGTAGGACCTCACATCTCTTATCCCTGGCCTGGGAGAGCTTCAGACAAATGAAAGTGTGGGAGTTAATAAAGTAGGAACTCTTCTCCATATATGACTGACACAACAAAGATTTTGGGTTTTGATTCAAAGTGCATCAACACAAGGTGTGTGAGCAAGATGAATGACACAACTGAATAGCAGGAGATGGATTACACATCTCTTTTATCTGCCAATTGCCTCATAAGAGGACTTTTCCTGCTTGGCACAAAAATAAACATTCACAAGCATTGCCTCTTAAGGAGGGCTTCAGACAGGTGCTTGCCCACATAACAGGACAAGTCTTCAAGACTACATGAAGTCAGAGAGTTATACCTCAATGGTTAAGCAACCAAGAAAAGCAAAGTTCAAAGTGAACTTAAAGCAACTAATGTACTTGTGGAAACATCAAACAAATCAGTACAAAGTTCAGACAACCAAACAACAGTCAATCACACAATCAGACAGATAAGGCATTAAGCAACAATGTGCAAGCCACAAGCCAACGGGCACAACACAAATAACTTGGCATCAACCTACAAAACAACTTAATATTAGCCAACATCAACCAACTAATTAACTCAAATGAATGAACCACTTTCACCATGGTAATGCTTCTTAACCTGAAATCCACAACCCAAACAGTGAGTCCAAACCACTAGGTCAAAGCCTAGGGTCAAAAGAGGGTCAAACATCCAAAACAGAACATGAAATTTAACATGAATCAACTTCATCCAATCAAGAACACAATCCAAAATGTCTCATATCAATATCATTAACCAAATGCATTTCATGAACCAAACATGGCAAGGTATGCAAATTGTGACCACATTGTGACATCAGAAGAAACAAATGCACATTAAATCAAAAATGATTCAAATAATCTTGGAAAAATTCATGAGTAAAAAGGACATACAACATGATCATCACACAAAAAATTAGAGGCATTGGACATCATTAGGCATGGCAATCACATAGCATAAGTCAAGACAAGCACAACAAGCACATGTGTGACACAAATTGTCACACCAAGTTAGCATATGCATAAAACAGAAATGGTAATTGGTAAAAACCTCAAACCAAAGCCAAAACAACACTCAACATGTCTAGAAATAGTGTGCAAAATTTCACATTCATTGGATAAAGAACAAGCATTTCATGATCAAATAAAATTCAAGACAATTTGGAAACTCAAATGTGACCATCCAAAATGAAAAATCTCAATTAAAACAGAAATGATCCAAAAAAATCCACCAAAAATCATGAGCAATCACAACATTCATATCAAGCATCATACAAGAAATCAGGACATTTGGAGATAATTTGGCATGGTAAACACATCATTCTGGTTGAACATCATAAGGTGTGACACAAATTGTGACACCTACCTTAACATGATCATAAAACAGAAACGACACATGATAAAAATACCAAATCAACACCATAATTTCAAGCCACGAGTCTAGTTTCAACATGTAAAATTCAGAAGCATTGGATTAAAAATGAGCATTTCACAAATGATATAGCAAGGCAAGGTCAAGATATGATACATGTTCAAATGTCGTAGCACAAAACAAAATCCACCCAAGCACAATTTTCATTTTAATAATAAAAAAATAATACACAAAAAATGCAACACAATGCAAAAAACCTGGCAATTTTTTGATCAATATTTTATTTGTTATGAATTTTTGAAGATGAAGAAAAAATTAAAAATTAACATGTGAAGCATAGATATGAAATAGGAGCAAATAAATGGAGCATATGAACAATGGGCGCTGGCTGGGAATCGAACTGAGGCCGGATTCAAAAAACTGGCGCCAGAAGCTGCAAAACGCAGCGTTTTATTTAAACGTTGGCAGTCAGCGCACGTGGTCAAAACATGGACCAATCAGAAGCTTGCATGGCAAACGCATGCACCAATCACGTGCCAAGCCCTCACAAACACATGAGGAACGGATTATCGTGGCATAAACAGATCAAAAGCGTGGCCTTAGGTCTGCATCATCTTCTTCAAATGCTCGAAGTAACATCTTCACCTTCTGGCGAAACCACCTCTCAAACAATAACCACGACTTGAGACTAGCTTATGCTTGCAATGCTGATGCATGATGATTTTTAGCGTAATGCTTCATAATCATGGAAATGCTACGCAATTAGCTATGCAATATGCTATGCTTATCTACATGATGAATGCATAAAAAGGTATCCCCCTCAAGGGACTCTTCTAGGGAGCTCGAGGCACTCTGCTGAGGAACTCGCTAACACTCCAACCTCCACCCTGCTGGGGAATAGCACTGCTGCTGGGATAAAACCACCCTCACCAGGGATGACCTCCACTGAACCCAGTTCGCTTGGGGACTTCGCTGGGGGAAAAAACCACCACCGCACTCTACGGGGAAAACAACAGTCTCCGACTTGCTGGGAGAAAAACCTACCCACAGGCACCTCCGCTGGGAAATAGCAACCTTCAGGCCTGGCTGCTGAGGAAACACCGATCTAAAACCTGCTGGGGAGATAACCATCCCGACCCCGCTAGGGAAGTCACAGACCTTGAATCTGCTGGGGATGTAACAATCCCCACTCTGCTTGGGGAAACAAGGAAAGTCTGGCACAGAACACCTGTCGACTCGTCGAACCTTGGTATTCAACATCCAAATCCAGTGTCAGCTTTCCACTTTTGAGAGCTCCCAGACTCGTCTGGACTTTTCTGATTCATCACCTTGTATTCTTGACTTCTCCGTACTCTACGGAGACCGAACTCTTTGAATTCATACAAACTTCCCAGTCCTTAGACTTTGAAGAATCTTCTTGATTAATATTCAGGATCGTCGTCATCCCTCGCCGTCTTTTCATCATTCCTCCGTTCATTCGTCCCTGATTGGACTCCACGGGGATCCTTTTTTTTTCTTTCAAAAAGGCTTCTCATCACACCTGCAAGTGAGTGAAAATATCTAACAGCTCCTGCAAAAGAGATCATTAGATAAAAACATGCCCCAGGTATGCCAAAATTTCAACACTTGGGTCACTCAACCTTCCGAATAAGATTTCAAGTTTTTAATCTTATAAGCATGCATTGGAAGGGACCTGTATGTCGTAAAATGCAAAGATTCTTTATCACAAACAATTGGATGTTTTTGCAATCAAAGCGGTAATGAAAACAAAAACAAAACTATTTGACTGAATATGCATTTTATTGATTGAAAAAGTGTGGCTCGAAACTGAGCAATACAAAGGAAGCAATTCCTGAAAAGAGGTAATTGCGCACAAAAGGAAAATCTATCCTAATGGCAATATGAAACCGTGATCTCATCGAGTTCCAACTCGGTTACACCCCATATGTCCTCAAACTTTCCGTGCTTTCTGCCTTCTGAGCAAGATGATTCCGATTGATCCCTGTCGGGGATTATCCATGTCATATCCAACTTATAAACGATCATGCCAGACGCAGTTGTTCGTTTCAATCCCTCTTTTGCCTGGACCGCCCTTTCGGGTTTTCAGTCCACCGGGATACCCTTTTTGCCCAAGCCGCCCTTGTGGGGGTTTTCGACCTGCCAGGTGTATAATTTTTTTCATTTTTATCCCTAATTTTTGCCTGAACCTTTTCATTCATTTTTTTTTGGGTCGTCGGGATGCCCATTTTTGCCTGGACTATTTTATTCTTTTCGTCCAGCGGGTCTCTTTATACGAAGTATTTTTTAACTGCGTCTGCATTCACAGGGGATGGAAAATCCTCACCATCCATGGTTGTCAACAACAAGGCTCCGCCAGAGAAAACCTTCTTGACCACGAATGGACCTTCATAATTGGGTGTCCACTTGCCCCTACGATCGTTTTGAGGAGGAAGGATCCTTTTTAGCACCATATCACCTACGTGATACACACGAGGTCGTACCTTTCGGTCAAAAGCACGCTTCATCCGCTGTTGGTACAGCTGCCCATGACAGATGGCCGCCAGCCTCTTTTCCTCAATTAGGCTTAACTCCTCATAGCGGGTCCTTACCCATTCAGCCTCTTGCAATTTCACATCCATCAGGACTCTCAAAGAGGGAATTTGAACCTCAATCGGTAGCACAACTTCCATCCCATACACGAGCGAGAAAGGCGTTGCCCCAATAGATGTACGCATCGAGGTTCGATACCCATGCAATGCAAACGACAACATCTCATGCCAGTCCTTATAGGTCACGACCATCTTCTGCACAATCTTCTTTATATTCTTATTAACTGCCTCAACCGCCCCATTCATCTTCGGACGATAAGGAGAAGAATTGTGATGCTCGATCTTGAATTCCCGGCACAGTTCTGCCATCATCTTGTTGTTGAGATTAGAACCATTATCAGTAATGATTCTCTCGGGAACCCCATATCTGCAAATGATATCTCTCTTCAGAAATCTGGCGACAACCTGTTTCGTCACGTTCGCATAAGAGGTTGCTTCCACCCACTTGGTGAAGTAATCAATAGCCACTAATATGAACCGGTGCCTATTCGAAGCCGTAGGCTCAATCTTCCCAATCATATCAATGCCCCACATAGAAAACGGCCACGGAGACGACATCAAGCTCAACGGATTTGGAGGCACGTGCACCTTGTCAGCATAAATCTGGCATTTATGACACTTCCGCACGAAATTGAAACATTGGGCCTCCATTGTCATCCAATAATAACCTGCCCTCAACAGCTTCTTCACCATTGCATTCCCACTGGCATGGGTATCAAACGACCCCTCGTGAACCTCTTTCATCAACTGGCTTGCTTCTTTATCATCAACACATCTGAGCAAGACCCAATCAAAATTTCTCTTGTACAAAACCCCATCCTTATTCAAGTAGAACACCATGGCCAACCTCCGCAGAGTCTTTCGGTCCTTCTTGGATGCTCCCTCAGGATACTCTTGGGTTTCCAGATAACGCTTGATATCGTAATACCACGGCTTCTCATCATCAGGCACGGTGTCAATAGCAAACACATAAGCCGGTCTATGCAGACGTCCCACCTCAACACTGGGGAACTGATTCCACCACTGCACCTTAATTAAGGCGGCCAAAGTAGCCAAAACATCTGCTAAAGGATTCTCTTCTCTAGGCACATGATGCATTTTCACCTTGGTGAAAAACGCCAACAATCTCCTCGTATAATCCCGGTATGGAACTAAATGAGATTGATGCGTATACCATTTTCCGTTAACCTGATTCACAACCAAAGCTGAATCTCCATATATAACAAGGTTTTTGATCCTCAAATCAATCGCCTCTTCAATCCCCAAGATATAAGCTTCATATTCAGCCACGTTGTTGGTGCACTCAAACGTTAGCCGGGCAGCAAAAGGAATGTGGGACCCTTTCGGCGTAACCAAAACAGCACCAACTCCGCTACCATTCACGTTAGCGGCCCCATCAAACATCAGAATCCATTCGGATTCAGGGTCAGGCCCCTCCTCCGGGATTGGCTCCTCGCAATCTTTCGATTTGAGAAACATGATGTCCTCATCAGGGAACTCAAACTTCATCGGTTGATAATCCTCAATGGGTTGCTGGGCGAGGTAATCGGACAATACACTCCCTTTGATTGCTTTCCGAGAAGTATACTGTATATCATACTCAGTCAAAATCATTTGCCATCTCGCAACCCGTCCGGTCAATGCTGGCTTCTCAAAAATGTACTTGATTGGATCCATCTTGGAAATCAATAAAGTGGTATGAACCAGCATATACTGCCTCAGTCGGCAAGCAGCCCAGACCAAAGCACACCAAGTTTTCTCGAGCAGTGAATATCTTGTTTCACAGCCAGTAAACTTTTTGCTAAGGTAGTATATGGCATGCTCTTTTCGACCAGACTCGTCATGCTGCCCCAATACACACCCCATAGACCCCTTGAGGACTGTCAAGTACAGGATTAACGGTCGTCCCTCCACAGGAGGCATCAGAATCGGAGGCTCCTGCAAATACTCTTTTATCTTTTCAAATGCCACTTGGCAATCATTATTCCACCTGACCGTTTGATCTTTTCTCAACAGCTTGAATATAGGTTCACACGTGGCTGTTAGATGAGATATGAACCGTGAAATGTAGTTCAATCTACCTAAGAAACCACGAACCTCCTCCGTTCTCGGTTCAGGCATTTCTCTTATTGCTTTTACTTTAGCAGGATCAACCTCGATTCCTTTTTCACTTACAATGAACCCCAGCAATTTACCGAACCGCACTCCGAAAGTGCACTTATTCGGATTCAACCTCAGTCTGAACTGTCTCAACCGGTCAAACAACTTGGCCAGATCTACCAGATGCCCCTCTTCTGTTTGGGACTTTGCTATCATGTCATCAACATAGCATTCAATTTCATGATGAATCATATCATGAAACAAAGTCACCATGGCCCTCTGATAAGTAGCACCGGCGTTCTTGAGACCAAATGGCATCACTTTATAACAAAAAGTGCCCTATGGTGTGATGAACGTTGTTTTCTCCATATCATCTGGCGACATTTTGATTTGATTATAGCCAGAAAAGCCATCCATGAAGGAAAACACCGAGAACTGAGCTGTATTATCTACCAACACATCAATGTGAGGTAGTGGGAAATCATCCTTCGGGCTAGCTCTGTTCAGATCCCGGTAGTCCACACACATTCTCACCTTCCCATCTTTCTTCGGCACTGGCACAATGTTTGCGACCCATGGTGGATAATTAGTGACAGCTAGGAAACCAGCATCCCACTGCTTCTGCAGTTCCTCTTTAATTTTCATGGCCATCTCGGGTCGAGTTCGGCGCAACTTCTGCTTCACTGGAGGATAATCTGCTCTCAACGGTAGCTTGTGCACAACGATATTGGTATCCAACCCTGGCATATCTTGATAAGACCAGGCGAAGATCTCAACATACTCTTTCAACAATGCTACCATTCTGCTCTTGACACTTCCCTCCAAAGCGGCCCCGATTTTCACTTCTTTTCTGACCACGTCGGTACCCAGATTCACAACCTCAACCTGCTCCTCGTGCGGCTGAATCACCTTCTCCTCTTGTTTCAACAACCTGGCTAATTCCTCCGGCAGTTCACAATCTTCTTCGCCTTCTTCTTTGGCGTGATATATCGGATTGTCGAAGTCATACGAGGGTGTAACAGGATTGTTATCAATGAGATCCGACGAGAAATCGCATCTGCATGAATGTTGATTCATGCATTGCTTTAGAACCGGAGCGAGACAAATTGAAAAGGAAAATGAAAACATTGCCATTTTTATTTTTGTTTTTAAACTGCAAAAATAAATGAAAAACAGAGAACACCGCTTTTAATTGAAAAACATCCTTTTATTTATGATGCAAAATTTGCAAAATGAAACACATGAGGTGGCCCTTACAATGAACCATTATGTTTCGGGCAAAACGTATGGCTTCCATGCAAATAAAATTGAAAACAGAAAATATTACTCTTAAAGTAGAGTGACAGTGATGATCTTTTCGGCCTTCCAGTTCTGGACTTCCATCCCTGGTACGCACGGCTTTATCCATTGATCCATCTCACAGTCACTGTCAACTTCTTCACCCACCATACAGATGTGATATGGATCCAGCATTCCAGCATTGGTGAATGTGAATGGCGTACGGCGTCCTCTGCCTTGTCCAGACGAGCCTCGACCCGACTGATAACCCACTCCAAATCTATCCTTCTTGGCGGCGATGTCCATCATCTTTCCCCAACCAGGAGCTTCCCCATTCTTCACCACCTCAGCGGCCTGCTTATACGAAGAAATGGATGGTTTCTCCTCTTCTTTGGCAAAAAGAGCATTCTCTACCTTGACGGTTTCGAATGCTTGACTTGGTGTTTCCCATATCTCACTGTCCATTTCAACATACTTGAACGACGATAGGTGACTGACGAAGATATCTTCCTCTCCACAAACGGTGATGACCTGCCCATCCCAGATGTACTTCAATTTCTGGTGCAAAGTCGAAGTCACTGCCCCAGCAGCATGGATCCATGGGCGACCCAACAGGCAACTGTATGCCGGCTGAATATCCATGACATAAAATACCGACTTGAACACCTCGGGCCCAATCTTCACCGGGAGCTCCACTTCCCCGAACACAGCCCTCTTTGAACCGTCAAAGGCTCTCACCACCAGGTCAGTGGGCGTCAGAATCAACCCTTCACAGTCCAGCTTCGCCAGGGCTTTCTTTGGCAACACATTTAAGGATGAGCCGGTATCAACCAACACGTGCGAGAGCACGGCCCCTTTACATTCCATAGCAATGTGTAAAGCCCGATTATGATTACGCCCATCCACCGTCAGATCCAGATCAGTGAAACCCAGCCCATGACTGGCATTGACATTTGACACCACCGTCTCTAACTGATTAATTGTTATCTCCTGGGGAACATAGGCTCTTTTCAGTATCTTCAATAAAGCCTCTCTATGCCCCTCAGAGCTTAACAACAAGGACAAGATTGAAATCTTGGATGGGGTCTGTTGCAGATGGTCAACAAGCTTGTACTCAGACTTCTTGATGATCCTTAGAAATTCTTCAGCTTCATCATCAAGTTCTTTCTCCGACCCACCAGGCGCCGGTGTCACCACAGGAGTACCTTCATTTATCACTTGTTTCCCTCTTGCCCTGGCTAAAGCCTCGGCCTTTTCTTTCTTTTCTTTTTCTCCTTCCCCGCTTCTCAAAGCATCAGGGGCAAACAACCTTCCACTGCGAGTGAACCCACTAGGTCCGACATTATCCACCTTTGAAATAGTGGTTTCATCCGCAGTCTGATCCTCCAACTTCTCCCCATTACAGTAGACCTCTCCACCATAATGCCACGACACAACGTCATCTTTGTCATAAGGAATTGGCCCAGGTACCGTGATAGTAACTGGAGCCGCATCTGCCAGCGTTGACAAATCAACCGGATCGAAATAGATAGTTATGGTGGAGACATCTTCCATCCCCAGATCCACCTTCTCAAACTTGAGGCTTCCCTCATCCATCAGCCTCTGGACAACCTCCCTCAATGATATACACCCATTGACAGCAATAGTGCATGCAACACAACATTCATCACAGCCCGGGAAGACCCCATTCTTCAACAACTGTCTTTTGACCTCAGCCAACGGAGTCTTCAACTGATCCACATTCCACATCCCAATTCTGCCCTCTCCAGAAATGGCATTCACCCCCATCTGACCATGCGCAGGCATGGGATTAGCATTCACGTTTGGAGACGGTGCAAAATTGATTGCCTTAGAATCCACCAAGTCCTGGACCACATGCTTAAAAGCTTTGCAATTTTCTACGTTATGTCCAGGAGCACCTGAGTGAAATTCACACTTAGCGTTCTCATCAAAACTGGCTGGCCTCTGATCAGGTCTCAACGGAGCCAACGTTCTCAGCTGAACCAACCCCAAATCCTTCAACTTCTTCAGCAAGAATGAATAGGTTACAGGTGGCCTATCAAATTGACGATCATTCATTCGCCCTCGCACCTGATACCCAGCCCTCTACGGTCTCTGTTGAAATGGCTGCCGTTGTTGTTGCGGTTGTTGCTGCTGCTGTGCAGGCTGATTATCAGCATGAATAGTTACCGCAGCAGTGTGCTGATAGTAACGATCTCTACTCTGTCCTCTTTGGGTATATACAGCACTGGTATCACCCTCCTTTTTCCTCTGACCATTTCCAAAGGGTTTCTTCGATCCAGACGACGAAGCATTACCCTGGATTTTCCCCATCTTCAACCAACTTTCGATTATTTCCCCGGCCACCACTATATCAGCAAAGTTGGTAACCGGGCATCCAACCATCCTTTCTTCAAATGTCCCCTGCAGGGTACCCATAAACAGATCCGACATTTCTCTATCCACCAATGGAGGTTGGACCCTGGCAGCCAGCTCCCTCCATCTCTGCGCATACTCTTTAAACCCCTCATTAGGCTTCTGAGACATACCCTGCAGCTGGGTACGACTAGGAGCCATGTCACCATTAAACTGGTATTGTTTAAAGAATGCATCTCCAAGATCCTGCCAGCTCTTGATGTCAGAAGACTTCAACTTGGTGTACCACTCCAGGGATCCTCCGGACAGACTGTCCTGGAAGAAGTACATCCAAAGCTTTTGGTCCATGGTATAAGCAGAAATCTTGCGAACAAAAGCCTGGAGGTGAGTTTCCGGGCAAGAACTCCCATTATACTTGTCAAATGCAGGCGCTTTGAACTTTGTGGGATCACAATCCCCTCAACCAGCCCCATATTCGACATATTAACAAACCCTGGAGTAGCATGGCTTTCTAAGGCCCTTATCTTTTCTGCCAGCAACTGAATCTCTTTGTTTGGCGGTTGGACACCGTATTGACCAAATGGTTCATTCAACATAGAGAATTGATCTACTTCTCTGTCCTCCTCTCTATCCTCCTCAACCCCAAAGAAAGGAGGAAACAGGCTGTCCTTCAAATTATTGCCCACCAGACCTGGTCTACCGCTCGTGGCAACACCAAAACCACCCCCATTGTTGATCACCGCGCCAGCAGTTGTCTTTTTTCCAAGATCTCCTCCATCCCTGGAACCACCAAGGCCATGGTTAGAGACACCCTCCAAATTGACACCACTATTGGCAGCCGAAGCCCGCTCGAGCTTCTCCACTTTATCAGCAAGTGCTTTCTGCTCCACGGCAAACCCTTGCATGACATTGATCAGTTCATTCATCTTCTCCTTCAGCTCAAGAATATCTGTGTTGGGTAGATCCATCAGCCTAGGTGTGTTGCGTCTGGTGAAGTATCTGTGCGGACGGGTTGTGTGCAAGGGAATGACTCTACGCGCACGAGCAATGATTCCTGAAACAACCAAGCATGTTAGAAACTGACACCTGCAAAATAGAAGACAAGTTATTATGATTCATGCATGAATGCAATGTCTATCCATATGAGGAGCATTCTGTCCTTCGATCTTGGTTTCATCGAGACAGATAATAATTCGGCAGCAATATTCTGACATTCATCGAATGAGTTCACCATACAGATCAGAGATATATGATTTAGCAAAGATACCACCCAACCATGTGTGTGCTGTGTGAGTGCATACAGGAAAGCAAATAAAGCTTGAAGATCGATCACTGAATGAAAATAACCATTGTATACCAAAAGTGCACAATAAGAGCGAGAGTCATGCATCTGGCTGATACAAGTCAAAACACAATTCTCCAGAATCAGAAAGAAAATACAAGCAAGTGAATTCCGTCAACAGGCCTGACGGTAATCCAAATAAGAAAGGTCTGGTCTGATGAAGGTCCCACAAAAGGCCCTACATCATCAACCATCCTGGTAAACTTCGCGGCGAACCTGAGCTCGGTGTTCTCCTGCTGCAATCTCCCTATCTCCTTCTGGTGAATCTTCATCTGTCTGAAGTAATGATCCCTCTCAGCAAGATAGTGATCTCTCTCAGCAATAATCTTCACGTTCTCTTCTTCCTTGGTCTTCAGCTTTGCTTCCCATTCAGCAATAAGGGTTTTGACTCTGTCTTCCCTCCGATCCCTCACAAGGATTTGTCTCCTCTTCTCATCTTCGATGACCTTCGAAGCTCTAGCCAACCTCTCCTTGGTGATGTCGTGCTCCTTTGTAGATGACTCCAAAGCTTGGCTGACCTTCCGATAATAAGCGGTGTCTATCTCAAAGCGCTTTACCTCAATGGCATGTCTCTTATCCTGATCTTCTGTTTTCCCTTTGATTTCTTGATTAGCCATTTGAATCCTAGCAACACTCATCTCCAATTCAACCTTCTCTGCTCGCTACTGATCTCTCTCCTTCTTCATCTCAAGGAACTCCTCCATGCTGACAGAAGAACGTGGCCCCTCAATCAAAGGACACCAAGGATCACCTCCAGGAAATGGTAGATGTGTGAGCTCAATCCTTTTCCTAAGCCAATCGTCAAATGGAGGAAAATACCTGCTGTTAACCTTGCCAAAAGGAACCTTGCCCTTTCTCTGAATGTCACGCCACTCATCAGACACTTGCCTCAACTTTGTATGATTACCCTCAATTGGGAAGTAGAAAGACTCCTGAATCTCTCGTCCAAGAGGAGGACCCTCCACAGCAAACCCCATCTGTCTCCTAAGAAGCACCGAGTTGTAATTAATGCAACCTTGAACTCCTATAAGAGGCACATTGGGAAGACTCCCACAACTGTAAATGAAATCTCGTCCAACCATACCGTTGTGAGTCCAAGCTATGTCCTTGGCTCGCAAACCCTTCAACCTGACTGACCACTTGACAGTAGGATCAAGAAAGGCAAAGGCACCTCTGGAAGGCAAATACCCCATAAACCACTTGTACAACAGCTGAGCACAACATCTGATCAGTCCCCCACGCCGCTTCTCGTTCCGATTATGGATCGAGTAGTAAACATCCCCAACCAGGGTAGGAATAGGATTCCTCTGAACAAACAACCTGATGGCATTAATATCCACAAAGTTCTTCTGATTAGGAAACAGTATGGTCCCATAAATTCTCACAGCAATCAAGACACAGACGGTCCTCCAATCACCCACAACAGCATGCTCCTTGGCTTTAGCCTCCAAGAAACTCAGATGAAAACCGGGCAACTTTCCCTTCTCCTTCAAATCCCCCTTGGTCACCTCCGGGCTCAAATAAAGAGCACGAGAGATCTCACCAACATCAGGTTCCCCCTTAGTGACATAAAATGGAATCTGGTCTCTGATCGGAATACCCAGGATGCTAGCATAGTCTTCCATCAAAGGCCCCAACAAGTAATCCGGGAAAACAAAGCACCTCAAGCCCAGGTCATAAAACTGGAGAAAAGTGTGGATGGCACTCTTATCACTGTCTGTGAGCTTGAAAACCAACTTCAGAATACCACCGTATGTCTCTCGGAACATCCCCACATGGTCAGGTGTAATCAATGCTATCATATCTCTCAGCAAACCAATCTCTGGGTCGAAGAAACTATAGACAACATCGTCTTTCAACCCGGTCCTCATGTCTGGAACAAAGAAGTCTCTCAACCAGGATCTCAATAAAAAATGTCCCTGCATATGGATAAACATGAGTTAGATGCAAATAAATGCAAAATGTGAATGATGCTGATGTATGAATGCAATGCACTGTGCCATCGTCCAAGTCATCTGAACAACCACTGCACTGATCACAACCATCTGAGGTACTGAGCAACCACAAATCCGACTTGGGGTTCCGAAATAAACGGAATTGAAGGATACCTCACCATCATCATCAGAGATCCTCTGAACAGATAACCATAAGACCCTCTGAACCAGCCCAGGGAATCCTGAAATAAACGGATCCCCACTGATAAATACCACGGACAGAACTCCAGCGTCTCGGAAATAAATGTCCATAAATCCGACTTATAAATAGAACTCTGATCAATAACTGAACCATTAGTCACCATCACAGTCACCATCAGAACGTGCATCTGTAAGAATCAACCCTCCCCTCACAGATGAATTCTAATCAGGTCATCCTAAGGCGGATAATGGTCTCGACAATCGGGCAAAGATACTCAACGGGTTTGCCCTTTCGGGCGTGCCGTTGCAGCTCTCTTAAGATCATCTAAACCAAAGATCCGGGAAAGAACGGTCACCGAAGTCACCAGCTCAGATGAAGTGACTCAACCAAAGTGGATACTCCACAAAGGAAGAGCTCCCTCAAATAAACCTCGTCCGGCTTGTGGTATGTCACGTCGCCCAAAACATGTTGACCTAACATGAAAGGCAACATGAGACCACACTAATCCTAAGTGTATACTCGGGCCTGGGTTTTAGCCCCACTCAGAACACCCCCCTCAAATCAGAGGAACCACCTGTACAGAGGACAGCAAAATGATAGTATGATGCATGCAAACATTTATGCAAATATATACACAACATAATAATCATAAATGCAATAAATAGAGCAACACAAGCAACCTAAACTATCCTAGAGAACTCTTGGAGAGACTCGCTTAGGGAAGATGGACCAGCAGGAGGTCAACTTCATTCCCCATCAGAGTCGCCAGCTGTCGCATCCGCGAAAAACAACCGGCGGGAAAAACAAAACAAACAGAGCCGCCACCGTGCGTTATTTATCCCAAAAGAGGGAAAGGAAACACTCGAAGTAAACCGGGAAAAGACATGGTCTCGCGACCAAAGAGAGATGGGATCGGGAGTCGGTTATGCGAAGGGAAGGTATTAGCACCCCTACGCATCCGTCGTACTCGACGGGATCCACGCTCAAAAGAATAGAAGAAAGGTTGCTAAACACTGCTCAAGAGAATGCACACACACACTAGAATAAGACACAGATGGAAGAAGAGGGGAACGGGCTCGCTAGGATATCGCATCCTATGCCTACATATCTCATCTGGAATGAGAATCAGAGCTACCGTAGTTCGGCTCCCGCACGCTGAAACAAAACACACACACAAGAAACCGACTGCCAAACGCTGGGCTTACGTCAGACTCCACACAAACAGGAAAACATGGAAACCGAATGCCAATCACTGGACTTACATCAGACTCCGAACCAACAAACACACACAGGAAACCAACTGCCAATCGCTGGACTTACGTCAGACTCCACACAACCAAACACCAATAGAATACGGAATGCCAATCGCTGGTCTTACATCCATCTCCTAACACACACCAGAAGGTTAACAAACAGATAAGTTAATAGGGAGTCTGGCACTCGAGCCTAATAACTGTCAAGCAAACACACACAAAAAAGAAAAAGGGTGCCCGGAGAGATCTCGTACGATCTCCTGCCTACGTACCTCATCTGGTATGAGGATCAGGGCAACGTAGTTCCCCTGAACAGGGGAGAAATTTTCTCCTAACCAGAGACTGGGAAATAACAAACTAAAAGGGAGACTGACTCGAGCCTAATAGTTGTCATGCAATCCACAATGGTCCTAGGTTGAGGTTTCTATCTAATTCGCACAGGCAGCAAGCTATCCTAAACAACACAAGTAAAGTCATACAAGCACAAGAGCAAGCACACACACTATATACAAACAGATGAGCTCATACAATGTTAGGCTGTGAAACACAAGCCAACTGGAATCGGGTGTAGTTAGCTCTTAACCCTAACATTGAGAGTTAGGGTGAAGCAGATGAAATGGGAAGTGAGGGTAAGACCTCACAGCTCTTATCCCTGACCTGGAAGAGCTTCAGACAAATGAAAGTGTGGGAGTTCAGAAAGTAGGAACTCTTCTCCACATATGACTGACACAACAAAGATTTTGGGTTTTGATTCAAAGTGCATCAACACAAGGTGTGTGAGCAAGATGAATGACACAACTGAATAGGCAGGAGATGGATTACACATCTCTTTTATCTTCCAATTGCCTCATAAGAGGACTTTTCCTGCTTGGCACAAAAATAAACATTCACAAGCATTGCCTCTTAAGGAGGGCTTCAGACAGGTGCCTGCCCACATAACAGGACAGGTCTTCCAGACTACATGAAGTCAGAGAGTTATACCTCAATGGTTAAGCAACCAAGCAAAGCAAAGTTCAAAGTGAACTTAAAGTAACTAATGTACCTGTGGAAACATCAAACAAATCAGTACAAAGTTCAGACAACCAAACAACAGTCAATCACACAATCAGACAGATAAGGCATTAAGCAACAATGTGCAAGCCACAAGCCAACGGGCACAACACAAATAACTTGGCATCAACCTACAAAACAACTCAATATTAGCCAACATCAACCAACTAATCAACTCAAATGAATGAACCACTTTCACCATGGTAATGCTTCTTAACCTGAAATCCACAACCCAAACAGTGAGTCCAAACCACTAGGTCAAAGCCTAGGGTCAAAAGAGGGTCAAACATCCAAAACAGAACATGAAATTTAACATGAATCAACTTCATCCAATCAAGAACACAATCCAAAAGGTCTCATATCAATATCATTAACCAAATGCATTTCATGAACCAAACATGGCAAGGTATGCAAATTGTGACCACATTGTGACATCAGAAGAAACAAATGCACATTAAATCAAAAATGATTCAGATATTCTTGGAAAAATTCATGAGTAAACAGGACATACAACATGATCATCACACAAAAAATTAGAGGCATTAGACATCATTAGGCATGGCAATCACATCATTCAAGTTGAACATCATAAGGTGTGACACAAATTGTCACACCTACCTTAACATGATCATAAAACAGAAATGACACATGATAAAAATACCAAATCAACACCATAATTTCAAGCCACGAGTCTAGTTTCAACATGAAAAATTTCAGAAGCATTGGATTAAAAATGAGCATTTCACAAATGATATAGCAATGCAAGGTCAAGATATGATACATGTTCAAATGTCCTAGCACAAAACAAAATCCAGCCAAGCACAATTTTCATTTTAATAATAAAAAAATAATAGACAAAAAATGCAACACAAAGCAAAAAACCTGGCAATTTTTGGATCAATATTTAATTTGTTATGAATTTTTGAAGATGAAGAAAAAATTAAAAATCAACATGTGAAGCATAGATATGAAATAGGAGCAAATAAATGGAGCATATGAACAATGGGCGCTGGCTGGGAATCGAACTGAGGCCGGATTCAAAAAACTGGCACCAGAAGCTGCAAAACGCAGCGTTTTATTTAAACACTGGCAGTCAGCGCACATGGTCAAAACATGGACCAATCAGAAGCTTGCATGGCAAACGCATGCACCAATCACGTGCCAAGCCCTAACAAACACATGAGGAACGGATTATCGTGGCATAAACAGATCAAAAGCGTGGCCTTAGGTCTGCATCATCTTCTTCAAACGCGCGCTCAGCATGAACAGTGAAACATTCAAACACACCAAGAACAAGTTTACCAGAACATGAAATTAAACATATCATTGTGTACATCCTTCAATGTACATCACAAATCCAGGCATAGTTAATCATAAAACAACACACACCAATGGAATCGAGCAAAACAAATTTCAACCATGGAACTTTAATCTACTATATCTAACTCAATTTTGCATGAAAAATCACGATTCAAAGCTCAGCATGATCAGGATAACAAGATCTACAACTATAACACAAGAATTTTAAGAATTAGGGAGATCGAATTGGAACCTCTTTGGAGAGCAGAACTGGATTTTGTGTTGTCCAAGCCTTGCAATGCTCAAAAATTCCTCTATGATGCTTGTGAAGTTGATTGGATGAGAGATCAAAGCTTAATTGCACACGATTTCAACAGAATTTTGATTCACCATGGATGCCTTCAAGCTTCTAGCATGAACAGAACAAGCACGATTTGCTATGACTCTAACTCCAAACTTACTCAGTGATGCTTCAAGATGATGAATCAAGCAATGGAATGCAATTTGTTTGAAGAAATTGAAAGAAAAATTTGAGAGAAAAAGTGTGAAAAATTGAGATCTAGATCTGAAATTATGAGAAGTCAATGCTGAAAACAGTTAGGATTATGCTTATATACCTCTTCCTAATCAAGCTTTAATCAAGTTTAAGCCAATGCAAAGTGTAATTAGTGAGTTATGGAGTGTTTTGGCAAATTGAGTTTTTCACCCTATGCATGAAATGCATGGTGAATAGTGCACGAATTTGTATTCATTTTCACTTAAAATCTGTTTTGGAGCCAATGGAAATGGTGTAATGTTCAAATAATGCACAAATTTTAAATTCCATATTTTCCCTCCAAAAATCAAGTGAGTTTCCAAATATTCATGTGCTGATAATGCATGTCATGTAACGCAAGATTTGGAAACTAGAGATCAAAATAAGAGCAATGCCAAAAGAGCCATCCAATTTGGAGTTTTGGTTGAGAAGTTATGCTCATTTGAATCTTCAAGTACACTTGGTCAAGTTTTGATCATATCTCCTTAACCACACATGAGAAATCCATGATCTTGGACTTTTTGGAAATGGGAGAGAAAGATCTACAACTTTCATGTTCAACAAAATTTCATTTGAAGCTTTCTTGATGATGTAATCTTGAGTTGAAAACCTTTCCATTTTTGGCAAGTTCAAATTACAGGTCACTTTCTATTTTTGGCAAGTTTAGACTGGACCTCAAATTCTTCAAAGTTGATGTTTGAAATGTCAAATGAGACTTGTTTGAACATGAATGAAGTATTTCTAGCCACTTCCCACCTCCAAATCCATAGTTGACTTGACAGTTGACTTTTGTGGTTGACAGATGAATTGGTCATGCACAGATGATTTTGAGTCTCAACCACTTGATGAAATGGCTCCCAAAATGAAACCCTAGATTATACAAGCTCAATAGAATCATATGATGATCTCCATCTCAATAAAGACCTCATCTCCTTGAAAAACCCTGACTGGTAGAATGCAACTGATTAGGGTTGACCAGAGGTCAAAACCCTAATTCCAAGGAACCTGATCAGGAATAATGAACCATGATGATGATGATGTACCATTTCAACCAAGATAATACTCAACCCCCTTGAGGAACCAAGAACCCTAATTGAAGAACCTCAGATGATTAGTGATCAATTTATGAGACCCTCAGGCTTACATCTCTTAACCTCTCCAACTTCTGAGAAAGACCTAGGAGGATGACTTGCTCATTGTTTCACATGATATGCAAAGATGTAATGCCTAATGTCCTATAAAATGACATGCAATATGCTAAGCTAGTCCCAAGAGAGGAGGGCAAATTTTGAGGTGTTACACCATGGTGTTGTGGCGGGCGCCACAAGAAGAAAGTTTTTCCTTCCCAATTTCAAACTGAAGGACATCCTTGTCATTTCCATTATTTTCCTTGCCTATAAATACAAACTCATTTTAATTTGTTTCATCATCCAAACTTAGAGCAAACTTAGTTTCTCTTAGGCATATATTCAGTATTTTAAAAGTGGTAATCGCTTCGCATTGGGGTGTTGCCACAATTGTGTAATCAAGTCTGTGATCAAGTTTGGAGCACTTTGGAAGGAAGTTAATCCTGCCGCCATTTTCATTTCCATTTCGCATTTTATTCAACCCTCCGATTGGAGCAGGTTTTTATTGCTTTACCTTTATCTACTTTACTTTCCCACACTCGCACTACTTTCATTTATTTCCCGCACTGTCTTTACTTTATTTATTTCCCGCACTCACACTACTTTCAGTTATTTCCCGCACTGTCTTTACTTTATTTATTTCCCGCACTCGCACTACTTTTATTTATTTCTCGCACTCGCACTACTTTTATTTTCTTTCCGCACTCACACTACTTTTATTTACTTTACGCACTCGCACTACTTTTATTTACTTTCCGCACTCGCACTACTTTTATTTACTTTCCGCACTCGCACTACTTTTATTTAAATTAAAATGCACCTTCAGTTTACCATGTCTAACTAAATCTATAAAGGGTAGAATGTAAGGACCGTAATTGAACCGATAATTCGTATAATTGTTCGTAGAAACACTTAAGGGCTATTTTGACTTTCAACTTAAGTTTTCCCGCACTTAATTTCCGTTGGGTAAGATCGAAAGCCGTCCAACGTCCTTTTAAACCTAATTGCTTTTAACTATTTCAAAAATAGCGAAAGCGCTTTGTTTAGTTCATTAGGAGTTTTTAACTTAAGAAGAAAAGTGATTTTAAAACTATTTTCGGACGCGTTTATAATTTTAGAGTCTGGTTCGTGAGAACCTCTTTTGGTTAAAAAATCCAGGTTAAAATACTTTTCAACTTAGTCAAGATACTATATTTCTTAAAAATAGGTTTACTACTCTAACGCAATTCGCGCCTTTTTATAAGTGAAAATAAGAGGGTTTGATTAGGGAGTACAACTCGGTTCTGAATACGCGAAAGCGACAGTTCCTGTTAAATTAGTTCTTTTCAAAGTAGGAAACACTGCCCATAAGTAATTCTATTAGCAAGTACTTGGATTATTAATTGATTATGTGAATTACATTCGAGCCTGTCTTTATTAATTGAAATTTATTTAATACTTTACTTTTCATTGCACACTCTTAAAACCCCTATTTCGTTTACCTTAGATAAACACCATAACAATAGATAACGATAGATTGAGAGCCAAATGATTGGCAATGATGAGGTTTTTATAGAATTCAAGGCTTGTAACAGAATGAGGCAGGTAGTTAGGTCAGCTTTAGGGAAGCTTCGGAGTTGGTTATTCTAGGGTCAGAGTTAGTTAGTGATAAATCATTGGGTTGAATCTCTAACTCAATTAGTTAGTGATAAGTGGGGTTGGTTAGGTTAGTTTTAATTGAGGGATTTGGTCATGAATGTGTAGTTGATTCTAATGTGACTGACTTGAGGTTATGATTGATTAAAAACTTGAGTAAGTTTTGGATGGTTGAGATTATACTTTGGCAGCTTTGATTTGAGTGACACATTCCATCGATCTAGTATGAACTCTGATAACATGAAATAATATCACATTCTAGGACTCGATTTAATTAAATTATATTATTATTTACTTCAATTTATTTCATTTTATTCGATATTACTCGGTACTTTCTTTCTATTTATCTCAGGTAGCTTATTTGAAGCACAAGTGAAAAAGGAAGAAAATGAGGTGCAAAAAGAAATGAAAAGAAGCAAATTCCACCAAGCCAAAGCCCAGTCCAAAAGCACAGGCGCTGCGCCTGTGACGAGCGTCACACAAGCTGTGACGAGCGTCACGCCATGCCTACTTGTGTTACGAGCGTAACACATGGTGTGACGGACGTCACACCATTCTCCTATATTTTTGGCTTCAGAAGCGCAACAGAGGCACGTTGAAGCCTATTGTTACGCTTGACTATTGGAATGTGAGGAATGGTACACGGGAAGTTTTTGGAAACGGTTACCAAAAAGTGAGCAATATAAATAGTGACTTTTGGTAAACCCTACAGACACTCTCTCTCCACCGTTTCTCCACTTCGTTCAATTTTCGTCTTCCAGCCGTGCAAGCATACCATTACCTTTTTACAGTTTTTACTTTTAATTGCAATTCTTATTTTTACTTTCTTTTCCAGTTAATCTTTCAGCCCTTAATTAATTTTTTGCACAATAGTTTCTACACCAGAAACTATTATGTATCTTTTACTAGATCTAACCTTACGTTAGACCCTAGATTTTTATTCCTTCACTTTTATTTTCCTGTCCGATTGAAGAATTCAAGAACAAATCCAACCGGTCTGTGGTGGAGTGTTCAAGATTGCTATAAATTATTCAGGTTCTTTAATTATTGTTTGAATTTATATATGCTCTGTTTTACTGTTTATTTATATTATTTGCCTGAGATGGAATTATTTATGCATGCTGATTATTTAGATCTGTTTAGCATGTCTGGCTAATTTATTTAGGTATCGGTATGTAGAGTAAGCGGAATGAAGGAATCAAAACTAAGTTGGTTTAATTACGTTTAAAAAATAAAATCACTCTTTTTACGGTCTCAATTTACAGGTTTAATAACAAGGTTTTGCACGAAAGTAAAAGACATAAAGAAGTTAAAATCAATAGAACGAGAGTTTGAGTTTTTAACTGGACAGTGTAAATTGGACATTAATTCTAGATCAGGGCGAAAGCAATTTTTAGAGTTAATTAAATTCTAATCTTTTTCAAAAAGTATTTTTAAAGGTTGAATGTGAGGACGAGAGTTAAGCATTTGAATTTAATTATATAATCTAAGTTAACAGAGCGAGAGTTTGAGACAAGGATGTTTTAAACGATTAGTGTTTTCTTAAAAAGAGTTTCTATAGATTCTGTTGTTTTCAAAAAGCGATTTTGGACTTAAATAATAAGTGACAGCTACGTTAATATAAAATCATAGTCTATTCAACAGAGCGAGAGTTTGATATAAGACTTTTAATCAATGGTGTCTACCGAAAAGATTTATTTTAAAACCAAGAAACCAACGAAGAATTGATTCCCTAATTACGACGAACTACATACCGATATCCGTTTAATTGATATTTAATTTAGATCTCATTTTAGTTTTAACTTTTCCCCCAAACAATCAAAGTATTATCCGCCTTAGCTTTACGAAGTAACCTTAGAAAATGGTATATCGATTCATAAGTCCCTGTGGCATCGATATCTTTTAAAACTACGCGATAGAACTGTGCACTTGCAGTTTGTACCCCAAATTCGACTCATAAAGTCGCGATCAAGTTTTTGGCGCCGTTGCCGGGGACTTTTATTTAGTCGATATCGTAACTCTTCCGTTACACTGTAGAGACTAAGGCTTATTTTTCTTTTCTTTTCTTTCTTTCGTTGATTTGTATGCCACATACTCGCTCACAAGGCGAGCCGTTCTACTTACGAATCAACGATATCGAACTATATCTCCGAGTCTTACGACGAATTCGGGAATACCGTGCTGCGAACAATCTCCCTCCTGTCGAACTTCCTGATCTCAAAAATCTTCTTTCTTCGCCGATACCCGAGATGGCAGAACCAGCTCGTGCTCTTCGAGATTACGCCGCTCCATCGCAAGATGAGCCACATTCGAGTATTGCTCCACCCGCAATCGAAGCAAACAACTTCGAACTTAAACCTTCACTGTTGCAGGCAGTGCAACAGAACCAATTCTCTGGAAATCCTACCGAGGATCCAAACCTTCATTTATCCGTATTTGTCCAATACGCTGATACTGTTAAAGCTAACGGTGTCACTTCAGAGGCAATTCGACTTCGTCTTTTTCCTTTCTCGTTAAGAGATAGCGCTAGAAGATGGCTCCAGTCTCTTCCTTCCAACTCAGTCACCACATGGAACGAGTTAAAGAAAGTCTTTCTTGCCCGATATTTTCCGCCGAGCAAAATAGCTATGTTAAGAGCCCAGATAAATGGATTTAAACAGAAAGATAACGAGTCTCTTTTCGAAGCATGGGAAAGATACAAAGACATGATGAGACTTTGTCCACACCATGGTTTAGAGGACTGGTTAGTAATTCATACCTTCTATAATGGTCTCTTGTACAACACGAGGTTAACAATAGACGTTGCCGCAGGTGGTGCACTAATGAACAAACCTTATGCTGATGCTTACCAACTTATCGAAAGCATGGCCCAAAACCACTATCAGTGGGGAAGCGAACGAACAATGGTAGAAAAACCTCAAACGAAAACTGGCATGTACGAGATAAGTAACCTTGATCATGTTAATGCAAAAGTGGATGCTCTGGTCCAGAAAATTGAAAGTTTAAATGTATCACCTCCAGCCACCGTGGTTGCCATAACTCAGAATTGCGAAGTCTGTGGAATCCAAGGTCACACTCCTGCAGATTGTCAACTCCTAACAGGAATCCAAGCGGAGCAAGTAAACTATGCTCAAGGAAGTCCCTACTCGCATACCTATAACTCAAACTGGAAGATTCATCCAAATTTTTCATATAAGAGTAATAATGCTTTATACGCACCTGCACAATCTCCGAATCAAGCCCCAACTATACCTCCGGGATATCAAAAGCCGATCCCATCTACACCTAACAATAACGCCCCTAGGAAATCCAACTTGGAAATCATGATGGAAAACTTTATAGCTTCTCAACAGCAAACCAATAAAGATTTCTTAAACCAGAATGTACACACTGGCGAACAAATTAAACAACTAGCAAGTAAAGTAGATGCCCTGGCTACCCATAACAAAATGCTGGAAACGCAAATATCACAAGTAGCTCAACAACAAGCGCCTACTGCTGCCCCAACTGGTACATTCCCTGGACAACCACAACCTAACCCGAGAAGCCACGCTCATGCAATCATACTAAGAAGTGGAACGGAAGTGGAAGGACCGTCTGACCCAAGGATAGAAAACCAAAACTCTAAAAAGTCAACTGAGGAAGAAAATAAACCTAAGGAAAAGGAAGAGAGTAATAAGGAAACCGTAGAAAAGAAGGAACCTTATGTACCTCCACCACCTTATAAACCACCTATCCCTTACCCTCAAAGGCTTATTAAAACCAAAGATGCGGGCCAATTTAAAAAATTTGTTGACCTACTGAAACAATTAAACGTCACAATTCCGTTTATAGAAGCTATTACGCAGATGCCCTCATATGCCAAGTTCTTAAAAGAAATTCTTTCTAATAAAAGGAAACTTGAAGATAGCGAAACCGTTACACTCACTGCTGAATGTAGCGCTATAATCCAGAATATGCCTCCTAAACTTAAAGACCCGGGTAGTTTCTCTATACCCTGTCACATAGGAAAATTTGTCATCGACAAAGCCTTATGCGATTTAGGAGCCGGTATTAGTGTTATGCCTTTATCCATATGCAAGAAACTGGAAATGGGAGAATTATAACCAACCAAAATGTTTGTGCAACTAGCAGATCGTTCCGTTAGATATCCTGTAGGAATTCTTGAAAACGTTCCCGTGCGCATAGGTCAATTCTACATTCCAACCGATTTTATAATTATGGACATTAGAGAAGATAAAGTTACACCCATTATACTGGGAAGACCGTTCTTAGCAATTGCCGATGCGATCATAGACGTAAAACGAGGACGACTCACTTTCGAAGTAGGAGAAGAGAAAATTGAGTTCATTCTTTCCCAATTTTTGAAAGCACCTGCAATAGAAGATACATGTTACTTCATGGATATCATCGATGAATGCATAAAAGAAACAGAGTTAGAAAAAGACAAATCATCTGACTATCTTGTAGAAGACAAACTTAACCAATGTTTAGCAATAACACCGGACCCTACGCAATGCCTTAAGAAACCAACCCTAGACCTGAAAACACTTCCCAAAAATCTGAGATATGAATTCCTAGACTTAGAACTTGAACGACCAGTGATAGTTAATGCAGACCTAGGAAGACTCGAAACAGAAAACTCCTGCATATCTTAAGAAAGTATCCAGCCGCACTAGGATACAACATCACCGATCTTAAAGGAATAAGTCCTTCTATTTGTATGCACCGCATCATGCTAGAAGAAGACTGTAAAACTTCTAGGGAACACCAGAGGAGACTAAACCCGATCCTGAGTGAGGTAGTGAAGAAGGAAATAACCAAGTTATTAGAGGCAGGTATCATATATCCTATATCTGATAGAAAATGGGTTAGTCCTGTACACGTAGTACCAAAGAAAGGAGGTATAATAGTTATTGAAAATGAAAAAGGAGAAACTATAACCAAACGAATCGAATCGGGATGGAGAATGTGCATTGACTATAGGAAACTAAACAAAGCAACCCGAAAAGATCATTTCCCTTTACCATTCATTGGCCAGATGTTAGAACGATTAGCAAAACATTCTCATTTCTGCTATCTAGACGGTTACTCAGGCTTCTTTCAAATACCAATTCATCCTGATGACCAAGAAAAAACAATGTTCACGTGTCCTTTTGGTACCTTCGCTTATAGACGAATGCCGTTTGGCTTGTGTAATGCTCCTGCAACCTTCCAAAGGTGCATGATGGCAATATTCGCCGATTTTCTCGAAAACATCATGGAAGTATTTATGGATGACTTTTCCGTATGCGGACAAAGCTTTGAAGAATGCCTTGAAAACCTAGAAAGAGTTCTAGAGCGATGTGTAAAAGTAAACCTAGTACTTAATTGGGAAAAATGCCACTTTATGGTACAAGAAGGAATTGTTTTAGGACACATCATCTCGAACAGAGGAATTGAAGTAGACAAAGCCAAAATAGAGGTAATAGAAAACCTTCAACCTCCGAAAACTGTGAGAGAAGTACGAAGCTTCTTAGGACATGCCGGTTTTTACCGACGATTCATTAAAGACTTCTCTAAAATAACTAAACCTTTAACCGGGCTATTGATGAAGGATGCTGAATTCATATTCGACAATAAATGTTTAGAAGCATTTCAAACGCTTAAACAAGCATTGATCTTCGCGCCCATAATGCAGACACCTGATTGGAATGAACCATTCAAAATAATGTGTGATGCCAGTGATTATGCTGTAGATGCTGTTTTAGGATAACGAAAGGATAAAAAGCTTCACGTTATATATTATGCAAGTAGAACTCTAGATGAAGCACAAATGAATTACGCCACGACCGAGAAAGAACTTCTAGCAGTAGTATTTGCGCTAGATAAATTTCGTTCTTACTTGGTCGGAGCCAAAATAATCATTTACACTGACCACGCTGCTATCAAATACCTCTTAACAAAAAAAGATGCTAAACCTAGACTCCTAAGGTGGATCCTGTTGCTACAAGAGTTCGATTTGGAAATCAAAGACGAGAAAGGAACTGAAAACGTAGTAGCAGATCACCTCTCTAGACTTGAGAACCTTGAACCGGAAAGAACATCAATTAACGATGATTTCTCGTACGATAAACTTATAGCTACTTTGGAAGAAAATAACGCTGATAAACAGGTAGAAACCACCTTAGCTATATCTGTTACACCATGGTACGCTGATCTCGTCAATTATTTAGCTGCCGGAATAGTTCCACCTACTTTATCCTACCAGCAGAAGAAACGATTCTTCTATGACATAAAACACTATTACTGGGATGACCCCTTACTTTTTAAAAGAGGCCCCGATGGTATTTTCCGTCGATGTATACCCGAAGAAGAGGTAGAAAATATAATCCAACACTGTCACTCCGCTCCTTATGGTGGACATGCAAGTACATCCAAGACCTGCTCTAAAATCCTACAAGCCGGTTTTTATTGGCCAAATATATGGAAGGATGTGCATGCGGCTATTAAGAAATGTGATAGATGTCAACGCACAGGAAACATATCTAGACGTGGCGTTTTGGAAGTAGAGATTTTCGACGTGTGGGGGATAGACTTCATGGGACCTTTTCCATCCTCTTTCGGTAACAAATACATACTCGTGGCAGTTGACTACGTATCAAAATGGATTGAAGCTATAGCTTCTCCAACAAACGACACACGAGTAGTAACTAGACTCTTTAAGAATATAATATTTCCAAGATTTGGTGTCCCAAGACTAGTAGTCAGTGATGGTGGATCACATTTCATATCCAAGGTACTCGAAAAATTGCTGTTTAAGTATGGCGTAAGGCATAGAGTAGCGACACCTTACCACCCTCAAACCAGTGGGCAAGTGGAAGTGTCTAACAGAGAAATCAAACAGATATTAGAAAAAACAGTCGCCACCTCAAGGAAAGACTGGTCATTGAAATTACCAGAAGCTTTATGGGCTTATCGAACTGCTTACAAAACTCCCATAGGGACAACCCCATTTAAGCTCATTTATGGAAAATCCTGCCACCTCCCGGTAGAATTAGAACATAAAGCCTATGGGGGTATTAAAAATCTAAATTTAAACTATAAGCCCGCCGGTGAAAAGAGAATCCTTGATATAAGAGAATTAGAGGAACTCAGAAGAGACGCTTACGAAAATGCCAGAATCTACAAAGAAAGAACAAAACAATGGCATGACAAGCGCATATCAAGGAAAATCTTCAAACAAGGCGATATACAGTCCTTTTATTTAACTCTAGGCTAAAGTTGTTCCCGGGAAAACTACGATCTAGATGGTCAGGTCCTTTTCATATCACCAATGTCTTTCCCAGTGGAGCAGTAGAAATTAAAGGCAAATCTATGGAACCATTTACCGTAAACGGGCAACGTCTAAAACATTATCACTATGCAGAAAACAATGAAGATTCGCAAGTCTTGCACTTAGACGAAATGCCTCCAGAATTTATAGATTATAATTGATAGTTTTTATGTCGAGCTTGCTACATTAAACAAAGCGCTTAGTGGGAGACAACCCACAAATATTTATATTTTCATTTCTTCCTTAATTATTCTTTTAAATTTTATTTAGTATTCTTTCTTAAATTTATTTTAATTTAACTTTTCTCTTCTTCTTTCGGCATTTGGCCAAATCCTGACTAAAACTATTGTTTTTCTTTTCTCTAGCTAACAATAACCTGATGGGACAAATTGATCGTATGGGTATCAAATTCAGAGGGAAAGCTCAGAAACAAAGGTTTGAGGAACTAGCCACGAGAGAGATGCTGCCTAGTTTGTATGCTGATGACTGGGCAATGACTGTCCTTGGACTAAGAGAAAGTGTCCTGTATTTGCTGAGTCAGATAGGGTGGGAAACCTCTCCTATCCGTAGACATTTCGTCACCTACCGGAGACTAACACTAGAATTCCTTAGCTCCCTGATCTATCTACCCAGCCATGGAAAAGGAATAAGCAGAGGTTTCATCCAGTTCAGAATGTTTAACATGGAGTATCAATTTAATATTCATGACTTTACCAACCTTTTAGGTTTCCCTACCTCCCTTGATACATTCACAGTGAGCCAAGAAGAACTTTTTGAATATAGAGAACTTGAACACTTTTGGGGAAGCTTGACTGGAAATGACGATCCCGAGGAACATGAGTTTCTCTCTGGAAACATACATAACCCGGCCTTTCGTTATTTCCATAAGATCCCGACCCACACCTTATTTGGGAAGAAGTCAAACAGTACCTCAGTTTCACGTGATGAACTCTTCATCATATTTTGCGCTTCCCAGAACCGTCCAATAAACGGTGCCACTTTTATGTTGGCGAATTTTGACCACCTTATCCAAGATGAACGAGCACCAATTCAAATAGGCGGCTTGATAACCATGATTGGTAATGCTATCGGATTACGTCAGCCTATGCTTGACTTAAGCCCTTTTTGTGGCATTGCGACTATGAGTATACCCTTCCTCTTCAACACTATGTTTATAGCAAACCTAGGGTCTGAAGAGTTTGAGCTTATAATTAATAACCAAGTTCTTTGCCTATTCACCTTGCCTAGTCCTAGGACTAGTGTTCATAACCGCAATAACTGGCTCTACAATCTGAATGCAACCCCCTCTCCTGCTAGATCTACTGAATCCATCCAGGACTATGAGATTTGCGATGACCAGATCCCTTATGCTGAATCTGACCCTCAGACACCATCTGGTTATTATGATATTGATCCTCCTCCTCAGCCTGCCCCGACCGAAGAGTCGGCGATACCCGATCTTAGACATCATATGCCCGGAGCTGATTTTAACACCACCATTCAAGCTTTGATGTCAGAACAAGACGCCCTCAGAGAAGAGTTAGCTAACATGGGACAAGAATTTCTGGGATACATGAACAGTATGACAAATCAGTTTCACGAATTGCTATACCGTGTTAACTCCTTTGCTCCTCCGGCCAGAGATCATGCAGATGGATAGAAGTTGTTTTTCTTAGTTACTTAGTTTTAGTTTAAGTTATTCATTCATTTTGTTTCAAATTATTTTAGTATATTTTTTTTCTGTCGCATGTTTGCTTTTGTCTTCCAATGTTACATTATGATTATTCTATGAAGCTATTGATTTATTTTACTTTATTATGACTTATGCAATATCTATTAAGAATGCTCTTTACTGTTGCTACCTACATGACTTATTAAAGATATATATATATATATATATATATATATATATATATATATATATATATATATATATATATATATATATATATATATATATATATATATATATATATATATATATTATGGAAAGTAGAATAGCATGCAAGGCAATTTAAAAGTATCTCAATAGCAAAATAAAATAAACATAAGCATAACCAAATAACAAAAAAAAATAAAAAAAATAAAATATAATAATAAAAACAAAGCACGTTGCAAAACAATTGTGTGACGAGCGTCACACAATCTATCACGAACGTCACGCCAAGTGCCTGTGATGCCAGTAACGCCCGTGTCACGAGCGTGACACCTTCTGACCATGTTAACGTTACTAACCGTTGGGAGACGACCGTTACACCACTTCACCTTTTTACCTTCCCCATTTATTCACATTTACCCACATTTATTTACTTTTCAACCACTCCCTTTCCAACTTCCAATTTTTTTTCCTATAAATACCCACCATACCTTTCTTCATACACCACAAACCATTTTCTAAAATCAATTTCATTTCCCTTCTCCCCTAATTACCTCTTTCAAACCACTTATTGATATGGCGGGCAACCAAGCTTTCGGAAATATCATCTTCCGATCCGAAGATGATAATTATCAAAGAGAGCAGTTCGAGCGTTTCCAACAACGAGGTGTCACCTCTACCAGGTATCCTGATCTAACTTGTTTACAAGAATTAGGATTACTTCAAGGTATAGAATGGATGCTCCATCTTGCTGATTTAACCTTTCTATGCACGCATAATCAACCTACCTACCCATCCCTAACCTTAGAATTCTTAAGCTCATATTCGTACCCCACCGGTGAAGACGAGTACCTAACCGGTACCGCAACCTTCCGCATGTTCAACACCGAATACTCCCTATCCCAAAACCAATTGAGCACCATGCTACAGTTCCCTGTAGGCGACCAAGTCCACCCCAGAATCCCTCCAAATTCCCAGTGGCACATACACGCCTTCGACCTCTTTAGGAAAATATCCGGTGTAGATACCAACAACTGGGAAGGGCTCCTTGTTTCCCATATACATAACCCAACTATCCGGTACTTTATCCGCATCCTGCAAAACACAGTTTTTGGAAGACCGAACAACAGCAAAGTCAACGCAAAGGAATTATTCTTCCTCGAATGCGTCTTCGCACCGGATACTAAGGTAAACGCCGCCTCCTTCCTATTTCATCATATCCGCACCTTATGTGCTAGAGGCCGTCAACCTTTTGTAATTGGTGGATTAATCACCACCATAGCACTTGGCTTAAACCTAGGGGACCGACTCCAAACTTTAGAATCTTTACCTCCCCTATTTATGGATATAAGCTACTGTCGGTCCAGCCGCCTAATTAAGAATAGAGTAGGCGGAAAATATTACCTTATGGTGAATAACCAGGAAGTCCCAAGCGTTGTTCTACCCAACATTGCCCTAACAGATGTCACCAACCCCAACCGCCACCTCTATGATCTGAATGCTCCCGAAGCTACCGAGCCTTCACATGCAAACCCGTCTACAGACGAGTTCGAAGAAATGGAGCAAGGTGATCATGCTCCTGCACAACAATCAGTCCCGCTCAACCCTTCCGATAATGCAGCTGGTCCATCCTCACGACGTCGTCGACGAAGAAGGCCTGCAACCAACGACGACATCATGGATGCTATTGATGGTATGCAAGCGTAAAATCTCGAAATGATGCAAATGATGCGCCAAATGCAACAACAACAGGAAGCGAGGAATGCCATAACCGACCAGCGGTTCACTGATTTGCTCAGCAGGTTTGACAACTTAGAAGTACATCAACGATCACCAGGTCCAAGAACAAGAGGCGGCAGGCATCATTAACTTTAGTTTCTTTTTCTTTTTGTATTTCTTTTGTTTTCCTTAAAACATCGGGGACAATGTTTCATTTAAGTGTGGGGGGGAAAACCGTGTTCTTTCTATCTTCCCTTTTTCAAGTATGTTATTTTCCCTTTCATTGTTATTTCCTTTTCTTATTAAAAAAACAATTTTTTTTTATTATAATATAGATTTATTTTAAGTTAAGTCCCTAGTGTGAAAAATATCTATTATCTATTCCCTCAAAAAGTTTCATGAGCCATAACAAAAATTCAACACCTCTCAGTAAGTATAAAGGTTGCTTATTTTATCAAACTTGAGACAAATTAAGACAAAAACTATTACC
Source organism: Lathyrus oleraceus (assembly GCF_024323335.1). Classification (NCBI taxonomy): domain Eukaryota; kingdom Viridiplantae; phylum Streptophyta; class Magnoliopsida; order Fabales; family Fabaceae; genus Lathyrus; species Lathyrus oleraceus. The sequence continues at coordinate 352,227,063 of NC_066585.1, read as the reverse complement.
GCCCCAACACTCTAAACAAACCTCAACATGTTAGATCAGAAAGGCACCTGTTATACAAGTCCCTGGACTTTTAACTTTATAGTAACCCCGAGTAGTTTATACAAGAAGTCAGCACCATCTTAATAGCAAACTACGTGAAGGGCCGATGAATATAAGTGAATGATTCCCAAAATAAAAATATATATATATATATATATATATATATATATATATATATATATATCAGGAAATGCACTAATTAAGTTAGGTGATCCTTACCAGATCATTTAATCTAAAGGTTGCAGATCATACAAAAACATAATACGAAAGACCCATTATGAGTTGGTTCAGCAGGTATCTGGTACTGAACTTGGTAGGGCGGACTACGGTCCGATCCCCCGCAATTTGCAATGGACTAAATAACGAAGTTATCCGACTCATGTACCAGAGCTTCAAGCTAAAAAGGGGATCAGAATCACTAACCGGTCACTCCACTATGTGCGCGAAACGATAAAGGGCTTAATGTGATTTCGCTAGAATGAAAACGGGTGAAATAAGAGTAAGAGAACCACACTAGCTATAATAGCATGACTCGAACTGGTTTGCATGAGGTAAGATTATCAGATGTGGTAACGGTAGTTCTTGATGTCGAGATTAAATTCAAGTTGCTTCTAAACAAAATCTACTTGCAACCTAGTACGAATTGATGTGTGTTTTTAAATTTCATCTGGCTAAATTTTTAAAACGAGTTCTATACTGTATTTTGCTTGAGAACAAGCAAAGGTCTAAGTATGGGGGAGTTTGATAACATGAAATAATATCACATTCTAGGACTCGATTTAATTAAATTATATTATTATTTACTTCAATTTATTTCATTTTATTCGATATTACTCGGTATTTTCTTTCTATTTATCTCAGGTAGCTTATTTGAAGCACAAGTGAAAAAGGAAGAAAAGGAGGTGCAAAAAGAAATGAAAAGAAGCAAATTCCACCAAGCCAAAGCCCAGCCCAAAAGCACAGGCGCTGTGCCTGTGACGAGCATCACACAAGCTGTGACGAGCGTCACGCCCTGCCTACTTGTGTTACGAGCGTAACACATGGTGTGGCAGACGTCACACCATTCTCCTATATTTTTGGCTTCAGAAGCGCAACAGAGGCACGTTGAAGCCTATTGTTACGCTTGACTATTGGAATGTGAGGAATGGTACACGGGAAGTTTTTGAAAACGGTTACCAAAAAGTGAGCAATATAAATAGTGACTTTTGGTAAACCCTACAGACACTCTCTCTCCACCGTTTCTCCACTTCGTTCAATTTTCCTCTTCCAGCCGTGTAAGCATACCATTACCTTTTTTACAGTTTTTGCTTTTAATTGCAATTCTTATTTTTACTTTCTTTTCCAGTTAATCTTTCAGCACTTAATTAATTTTTCGCACAATAGTTTCTACACCGGAAACTATTGTGTATCTTTTACTAGATCTAACCTTACGTTAGACCCTAGATTTTTATTCCTTCACTTTTATTTTCCTGTCCGATTGAAGAATTCAAGAACAAATCCAACCGGTCTATGGTGGAGTGTTTAAGATTGCTATAAATTATTCAGGTTCTTTAATTATTGTTTGAATTTATATATGCTCTGTTTTACTGTTTATTTATATTATTTGCCTGAGATGGAATTATTTATGCATGCTGATTATTTAGATCTGTTTAGCATGTCTGGCTAATTTATTTAGGTATCGGTATGTAGAGTAAGCGGAATGAAGGAATCAAAACTAAGTTGGTTTAATTACGTTTAAAAAATAAAATCACTCTTTTTACGGTCTCAATTTACAGGTTTAATAACAAGGTTTTGTATGAAAGTAAAAGACCTAAAGAAGTTAAAATCAATAGAACGAGAGTTTGAGTTCTTAACTGGACAGTGTAAATTGGACATTAATTCTAGATAAGGGCGAAAACAATTTTTAGAGTTAATTAAATTCTAATCTTTTTCAAAAAGTATTTTTAAAGGTTGAATGTGAGGACGAGAGTTAAGCATTTGAATTTAATTATATAATCTAAGTCAACAGAGCGAGAGTTTGAGACAAGGATGTTTAAATGATTAGTGTTTTCTTAAAAAGAATTTTTATAGATTCTGTTGTTTTCAAAAAGCGATTTTGGACTTAACTAATAAGTGACAGCTACGTTAATATAAAATCATAGTCTATTCAACAGAGCGAGAGTTTGAGATAAAACTTTTAATCAATGGTGTCTACCGAAAAGATTTATTTTAAAACCAAGAAACCAACGAAGAATTGATTCCCTAATTACGACGAACTACATACCGATATCCGTTTAATTGATATTTAATTTAGATCTCATTTTAGTTTTAACTTTTCCCCCAAACAATCAAAGTATTATCCGCCTTAGCTTTATGAAGTAACCTTAGAAAACGGTATATCGATTCATAAGTCCCCGTGGGATCGATATCTTTTAAAACTACGCGATAGAACTGTGCACTTGCAGTTGTCCTTGTTGATGTATCATTTGGTCAGTTATGGCACTGCTTGAATGCTTCTAGGTCTGCCATACTCTCATTGCTGAGTGCTTGCAACCTCATTCAATTTCCTTGTTTTGTTCTGCATTGGCAACTGAAAGTGTGTTTGAGTTGTTTGTGAATTTTGTTGCACTTGTCTGCTGCAGATTTGTTGTATTCATGATGTGCTTGGCTAGAACTTAATTATGATGGGTGTTTGTGCAATGAATTTTAAGATGGATCAACTGCTATGTGAATGTACTGAATTAGTTGTTTTTTGGAGTTTTTGTTCAATGCTTGTAATGAAAACTGTTGTGACCTTGATGTATTTGTGTAAGCCAGGGCCTGCTGCATAACTGCCAAGCTACTTCCTTTGGTTGGATTGGCTGCTATGTGATGTTTATTTGCACAAGGTTAACACTTGTTAGAATGTTTCCATGGTCTGTTGCATGAATGAAATGATGTGGTTGACCTTGTATTGGTTATACATTGTTTGTAATGTTGGTTATATTGTATGGCTGTCATGATGGTTTGCTGCTGTAAGATGTTCATTTGGCTTGCTATGTGCCATGGTGATTTTCTAGGTCTTTGATGATAGCAATGTTAGTTGGGTTATTGGATTCTGTTGTGAGAGTGTTGTGTAGTTTGAAATGGCCATGTGAAGGTTTAACATATCATGTGTGTTGCACGTTTTGCTCATGGTTTGCAAGTGATTGGCCCAACCGGTTTGTGCAGCTGTAGGATGAATTCTTCCTGGCTTGCTCATATGCTATGCTGTTATGGTTATAGAATCACTATGGCAACAGGGAAATTATGGGAAAAAGGATGTCATGCTAGGTTTAGGACAATATGTACTAGACTTGATATGCTGTTTTGGTGCTTTGTCTATTAGCTGCTAAGTTATGCAATCATTTGTGCAGGGTGGGCTTCTATTGAATGGATGCTTGTTGCTGAACTATCAATGCAGGTTTGGTGTATGAAGTGAAGTGAGTCCAGGCTAGGGTTTTAGTAGTTTGTTAGATGGTGTTTTGTTGGTTCTGCATTGTAACATGCTTATTCAAGTCATGGCAAGTATTGTGTCGATTCCCTTGTACAATTAATGGTTGTGCATTAGGTTTGATAGTGGTCTTTCTTAATGCACTTCTGACTTGTATTTTGCAACCTAGGTGCAGCATGGCTCATGGCTTTTATGGTTGAACAATGTAATGACATTAAGATTGGATTTGAAGGCAACATGTACAATTGGTTATTCAAGGATCAAAATAGAACATGGAAGATTAGGGATTGGGAATTTGGGTTTTAGGATGAAAATGGCTTGGGTTGACTTTGGTCAAAGTTGACCAAAAAGTGAACTGTTGACCAAAGTCAACACTTGGTCAAAGTTGTCAAAACTTGTAATTTTCCATGTAATGATCACTGTAATGGATTATAGATGGTAATTTGTGTAAGAAACCAATTTTGACCCTAAGATCCCTCATGTTATCTCATCATATGCATTGGCTTTTGGATCACACCTTGGCATCCTCCTTACCCTTCCTTCATTGGGTTTGCATTGGGAGAGATCACCAAGCATAATTTGATTGTATCATACTTTGTTTTTCATTATTCACTAATCAAAATACCAAAAATATGTCAATGTATAGTTTGTTGCTTTTGTAGGTAGTGTGTATGCTCACCTATGCTCTATCAAGCTCATATATAGGGTTTAAGACCCTCAGTGCAATGAGTTCAATCAGGAGTTGGTTCACATTTGCTCTAAGTATCATATATGGATCCCCATGATCTTCACATGTTATTTTTATCAAGAAATCATCAAGAGTTTGGAGGTTGTTTGCCTTGGAAACCCTAATTCATCTAGGTATCTTGTGTAACTTTTTCAACAAGTTTCTTCAACAATTGATCAAATATTTCAAGGGATACTTCACATTACATAATATTATGCATATATGGTCATCCATGAGTCCCAAAAGTCAAGATAATGTCAAGCTAGCAAGATGGTTCATGGTGGTTGACCAGAGAAAGTCAACTAGTCAAAACTGGGGTTCCCTAAACCCTATCTCCTACAATTTTTGTCATATGAAAATGATTCCAAGAGAAAAGTTACTCAAAATGACATTTCAAACAACTTTCATGTTGAGGTCAAGGTCTAGGTTTTCTTGTAAAGTCATTTTTTATGGTGAAAGATTATAGATCATTTTGTCTGAACCCTAGTTTGGAGGTCAACTTCCCAAGACCATAACTTGCTCAATTTTTATGAGATGGAAGAAATTAAAATTGCATGATATAATTCAAGATGTATAATTAAACTTTGATGTTTCGAGGAAGTGAAAATTCAACTTTCAAATGCATGTGCCAAGAGGAAACATTATAGGTCACTTTGGACCAATACCATTGAACAAGTGATTTTCCCCAACTTCTAAAATGCATAACTCCTTCATTCCAAATCCAAATGGGGTCAAATTTGTGAGAAAATTGAATATGTTTTAAATAGATACAACTTTTATGAAGGAACCTTTCTCATTTGAAGTCCATATAAAAAGTTATCCAAGGTGGAAGAAGTGAACATTTGACTTGGGACTTAGAAAATTTTCAAATATGTTTGATTTCCCAAACTTCCACCTCAAAATTCATCATGATTCAAGTTTAAAATGAAAAAGTGTTCAACATGAAAGTTGTTCCCCTTGATCTCAACTTTCCAAAAAGTCCAAGATCATCCCATTTGGATCAAAATCAAAGGACTTACACATTGGTGCAATGTGAGGTACCATTTGGAAGAATGTCATGATCCAATTCAATTCAACAATGCATGACTTAATGCAACACCTTTAGCATGACATGTGCATACTTTTGGACCTTTGCCAATCATTCTTTGGGATTTGTACACGCCCATGCAAGCATGCACACTTGAATTGCTATTTTTGGCATTTGAATGGAAGTGTGTAGAAATCAATTGCATTGGCTATAAATAGAGAAGCAATGTGATCAGAACTTTATCAACACCTTGCCCAAGCTTTTCTAGACTGATTCAAACCCCCACTGCCATAGAATTTCTGAAGATTTCTCTTGAAATCGAGCTTGAACTTCATATTCTGTTCGGAAGTTCAAACTCCAGAAATTCATTTCCCTTTTCATCTCAATTGGTTTCTGCAAGCAAGAGGAAGAGAAAGAAATCAAATCTAGATCAAGGTCAAGTGTAATTGGATCAACTCGAAGGTGATTTTTCAGAAACTTCATCTCTTCGATTCTCTCAATTCTCCACCATTCTTTGTGATTTTTGGTTGTCTGAAGTCATATCAATGTAGGCAAGAAGATTGAGTTGCTTTGAGATCAAGTCGAAGCAACTCACTTCATGATCCTCAAAATTCAAATTCCTGTATCTTTTTATATACTCAGAATTGGACAAAATTGAGGCCAGATTCGAGCTCCTGAACATTTTTTTCTTTAAATACATGCCCTTGTTTTTCATTTTGGTGATGATTGATGGTGGACCAGCCCGGTGAGGCCCACCGGAGAAGAAGACAGGAGCCCTAGCTCTAATGATGTGTTGTCACACATCTTAGCCATAGGATCCAGTTTAAATATTTTAATCTCGTGCATTGCTTCTGATTACCAAGTGTGTGACGCGTTGACTGCAGTGCATCATGGAACATGCGCTTGGCCTTCAGATCTTCCACCTCAATTGGTGAGGGAGATTTGATGGCCCTTGTTTTTTTTGTATTTTCTGATTTTTTATTTAATCCACTTATTTTGATTAATTCATATTAATTTCATTTTTAATCCAAAAAATATGGGACTTTCACCAAAAAATTTCAAATATTTTCTTCTTTCATTTTCTGAATTAAATTTTTTTTGGGATTAATTTTGATATTTTTTAGGAATTAATTGTTTTTGTGCATATTTTTAATTGTTTAAAAATACTTCTGACTTTTCAAAAATTATGAAATTTTTTGACTAAGGTCCTTTGACCTTGTTTAACCTAGGATAAATCTCTTGGTCATCTCTTTGGTGTTTTGAAGAGATTTTAGGTTTTTGATCAAACATAATTTAATTTAAATGCATTTTAATTTGATTTTTAATTGATTAATTGTGTAGAATTTGTGTTGAGCCATTTTTATTAACTTGTGAAGTTTGACTATGTGTTTGGGCCTTGGTCAAGGTTGATTTGACTTTTGTTAGATTAAAATAATTGGATTTAGGGGATTCATGAAATATACATTTCATCTTCCAAAATGAATAAATGATTTTAATTTGATAAATTTCCTCCCATGAACAATTTATCTTTGTGTCATCTCCCATCCCTCCTCATCTTCAATCCCATTCTATCTCATCCCTTTCATTGACCAATGAAGTCTCAATATCCTAAGGCTAATTGGTTCATCAATAACTTCATGTTAGATGAACCAATACAAGTATGAATGAGATTAGGTCCATCCTTTGATCATTTTCTTTTTGTGTGTGGTGTGTTTCAGGAGTATGGTTCATTATACCATATCTCTAACATGCATTAACACCAAAATTTCTATTGCCCGACCTCAGATAGTTGTGACTTCTACATAAGTCCAATTACGATTGCTTAACATAGCGCTAAATTTTGACCCAAAAGGCATAGCATTCTAGTAAGTGGGATTGTAAGTCTCCCCCCTTTCATGGTAGTGTGGAAAAACTTGGCCTTTTTTCCTTCCTTTGGAAGATGTCTTGGTTCAAGGATCCATGCTTATGAATAAAGGATTGAGTGTTCTCCAAAGAATGACTTAATCAATTGAAAAGCAAAATTCCACTAACTCCTAATCAACTAATATTTGACTAATTTTTACTATTATTGCTTTTACTTTCAAGTCATTTACTTTATGCAATTTAAATTCAAACCATTTACTATTCCATTTGCCATTTTACATATCATTTAACTTGTTTATGTTTATGCCATTTTCACTTTGCTCACTTGAGCCATATATTGTGATTGTATATATTTGTTTGTGTATCTTGTTTGTGTTTGTGGTCTTAGGACCTTAAAATACCTAATAAACAACAAAAAAAACCCTAAAAATGTTTGTGCGGATTGTTGGATTTGATCTGAGCTTTGGACTTAGAATTAGGCAACATTCCCTATGCAAAAGGACTTGGCCAATGCCAACTTTTCTGGGACCAAGTTATGGTGATTTGAGTTTTCATTTGATGCAAGTCTTGGGATCTACTTGAGTTCATCTGCTACATGGTCTTGATGCAAATGTTACTTTGAACCTATGTCTAATGCCTTATTTTGAGCCATTCAAGGAGTATGTCATCTGATACATGGAAGATTAAGAAGAAGACTATGAAGTTGCTAGCTTGGATGTGGCTATCTTTATTTGATGCCTTGCTCTTCATTTTTCTACTTGCTTATTCATATTGCTTGATTTAAAGTCCAAAGGAAAAATGGGTTTCTATATGACATTCTTGTCTATTGGATTGCATCCTATTGGTCAGATCTTTCCAACTCTTAACTTTTAAATATTTGCTTAGGATTAGTCTCTCCATCTCCTCCCATTTCTTAAATTTCAAATCTCTCCCCCCTTTCAAAATCTTCTTTGCTTGTGATTTCTAAACTTAGACTTATTTGCAAATTAGAAACTTTGGCCTTATGCCATTGCATTCTTAAACTCTTTTCTTAAATCAAACTTGTAAATGAACTTAACCATATTGACTTAAAATTTCAAAAGACAAAAAGAACTAACACTCATTCAAACTCCTTTAGGCCATTTGTGCCTCTTTTTAAATTTAAATTTGGTTAAAAGCAATTCACTCACTTTGAAATTGTTACCACGAACTACGAGGTTTTGATCCCTCATTTTTATGTTGGTACGTAGGCACAAGTTCGAAGGTCTTGTCAAACACAAAAATATAATCAATGAATTCTTTTCTCATCCCCACACTTTATGTGTTACAAATATCATTTTATACCAAAACACATACACACATAAAAAAGAGCTCCCCAGGAGTACCTATGACACTTTGGGTGCTAACACCTTCCCTCTGTGTAACCAACCCCCTTACCTGTAATCTCTGGCATTTTATTAGTTTTGATTTGAAAACTTCTTGTCTTTGGGTTTTATTAGTACTTTTCCCTTTTTCTTTAGAAACAATAAAAGCGCGGTGGCGACTCTGGTTTTATTTATGTTAAGCTTATCCATAGCTTGATGGTCATGAATTTACCGCTATAATTTGGAAGTTAAATGGTTTCCAAATTGGTTTTTTTGGCATTGGATTTTGTATATGTACATGCTTAGTTTTCAATTGAAATGAACATGACTTATAAATGGATTATAATGCATTGAGATGAACTATAGACATGCCTTGAATTGGTCATATTAACATGGTTTATGAACAAGGCTATGACTTGATAAATAAGGCTAAGGCTTGAATAAAGCACTAATCATGAATCAAAGGACTTGACCTCCACTTGAATTAAAACATAATAGGTTTTAGTAACTTGAATAGAAAATGTCCTGAATGTACGAACAATTCATGGACAAAGCAAAAAGGCCTTGAGATTATGATGAGTTGGATTCAAGACCAATGACCAGATGAACACAAACCAAGAGTGGACCATGATCAGATGAAATGTCATGGATGGAGCAAAGAATGTAAGTTATGGAGCCAAGGTTTGAGCCAAGACAAAGGTACAAGGATAAAGGTGGGCACCAATCAATCAATGGGTGAAAGGTGGATGAAATTAGGGTTTTGGATGCTGGCTAATGGAAAGGCAAACCACTAAGTCCATCAATATCATTCCCTTTTTGATTAGGGTTTTAGTGAGGCCTACTTCCCTAATCAAGCCTTTTGAATCCCCACAGATGCTTCATCAACAAGTCTTCCCCTGTATGAGTCCCCACTAGGGTTTTGATGCCTAAGACAAAGCCTAGAGAAGCTCCAAGAGATCCATCATCATATTGTAGCGGGGTATTCGTTACCATTAGAGATATTGACTAAATCCAAGGTAAACCATACAAGTCGAGTCACCACCGCACTTCTATTTATCCAAAGGAATGGTTAGAAAGCGAACAAAAACCTAAAAGTTTTATCGCATCAAAAACTAGTAAAAATGTCAGAGATCTGGGTAAGGGGGTTGGTTATGCAATGGGAAGGTTTTAAGCACCCAAAACATCCTAGGTACTCCTAGGGAGCCCTTTTCATAAGTGTTGTTCTAGTCTAAAGGGTGTAGGTATATCTAAAGTACTATTTACTAAAAGGAAGGTTAAGAGAAAATGACTCGCAAGGATGTCGCGTCCACTGACTGCGTATCTCATCTGAGTATGAGAATCAGAGTCTTCGTAGCTCGGCTACCTATGGGTTAAAGATAAGTGTGCTCGGTAAGACGTCGCGTCTTATGCCTACGTATCTCATCTGGAATGAGAATCAGAGCAAAACGTAGTTCGGCTAACTACGGGAACAAGGGTCTCGATTGCAACTAGGGAAAGGGAAAGGGACAGTCTCGATCGCAACGAGGGCGAGAGAAAAGAATCGCAGCAAGGGCGAAAGCAAGGATTAGTTGTTAGTCGTTAGTCAAACTCGACAAGACATCACGTCTCGTGCCTACGTATCTCATCTGAACATGAGAATCAGAGTTGTCGTAGTTCGGCTAACTAGGGGTTACAGATTGCCATCTGAACATGGACTTACAAAAGAGGACACCAGTTGTGTCAAAGGAGGGTGGGCAGTGTCTTCAACGTCCTAGCAGTAGGTGTCGCAGCTCGCTGAATCGAGTCTTAGGCAGTTACCTCTTTGCAATAGAACGGACTGACATGCCACAAGATCGGAGACGCACAGAAGGTCTAAAAGTGGGGAAGCTCCGCTCTAGAGTTGTCATGCAATATGGACCTATGTGTTAGGATTTACAAAGGGGAATATCTACCTAATGTTAGCATGGAAAGAATAGGGGAATTCTACCTATGTTATCATACAAAGGGTTCTACCTAATGGGTGCTACCTAAACGGAACAAGAGTCAATGGATGGAGCGCGGAGAGGAGTTACAGATAAGGGTAGATGGCGATGCTGGTGGCAATCGACTTATAGGTAGATGGCGATGCCTGAGGCAATCGACTTACAAGAGTATGAATGCGTGTTGGTTCTGTTAAGTTTTGAAAATGATTACTCGATGTTGGATCGAGCTTTTGATCTTATTTTGAAATGGTTATCGGATGTTTGTTTTAATTCTTGTATTAACAGGTGACTAAATAAATAAAGAAATAAATATTATACACTTTATGGGAGAGGGGTACATTTGTTATGAAAGGGGATTGTTCATGGCAAACAAACAATAAGAATATATGCTTCATACATCATACAAGTAAGCAACAATTATCAATCAGATCGGATAAATAAACAATATATAATCAAACCAAAGAATCAAATAATGGAGCATTTAAACAATGCATGGGAGTATGAACATGTTAAATAATCAAGCAATAGAAAGCATGAATGAGAGAAACAAGTATAAAAGATAACAGATGAATCAAAAAGATGAAAATATGCACACGAAGGGTCCACTGAATAATTTAATTAGGAAATGAGGTAATGACCAAATAAAATCAAGGTAAAAGGCCTCTAATACATGGCATATGAGATGAACAAGGGAGGATCAAAAGACCTCTTCAATTGCCATAAGCAATCCCTAAGTCAAACATCGATCATAAAGAAGTCAACTGAAAATTCAAGTCAACTTAAAAAATAACAAATAAATAGCAAATTAATCAAGAAAATTATAAAAAATTAAACTAAATAAGGTGGGGTCAGGACATTATCATCCCCCAAAAAGATTTTAAAAATAATGAAAATTGGCACGTGAATTAATTAAAACAAAACATAGGTCAAACCAAAAGTCAATTAATAAGACTAGGTTAGAAATAAATCAAGAATAAATAGTAAATTAATCAAGGAAATTATGAAAAATTAAAATAAATAAGGTGGGCTCGGGACATCATCATCCTCCAAAAAGATTTTAAAAATAACGAAAATTGGTACAAAAATTAATTAAAATAAAACAGAGGTCAAACCAAAAGTCAATTAATAAGACTAGGTTAGAAATAAATCAAGAATAAATAGTAAATTAATCAAGAAAATTATGAAAAATTAAACTAACTAAGGCGGGGTCAGGACATCATCATCCCCCAAAAATATTTTAAAAATATAGAAAATTGGTACATAAATTAATTAAAATAAAACAGAGGTCAAATTAAAAGTCAACCAACCAAACTAGGTCAAAAATAAATCCAAAATAAATTGAAAATGTGAAATAAAATTCCAAGAAAAGATCAGGTTGACTATGAGACAGTGGTCCGCCTCAATCCCAAAAATCAAATGCTAACAATAATTTTAAGTCATAAAAATAAAATCTATAAAAAAAGTGTGTTAAAATAGACCATTTAGAATAAATAGTTAAAATAAAATATTAATATTAAAAAAAATACGAAAATAAAAATTATATAAAATTAAATAAAACGTTAAGAAAAGTGAAAAATATTTTTGCGTAATTTTATGGACGAAGAAAATATTTTAAATAAGAAAAAAAAATATGAAAAATGGAAGGATTAATGGTGATGAACATGGTAAGCAAGCGTAGATATATCAAAACATGGCCATGGAAGAGATGATTACCTAATGGAAAATAGAAGTGGAATGGAATCTGATATGTGATGAAGCTTTGCCTCCTTGCCACGAAATTCCAATGCTCTCTTAGGGTTAGGGTTTCAACTTCTTAAATAGGGTGGATTAGGTATTCTCATGGGCTTTTTAATAAGTGATTTATCCATAAGAATAAAAGTGTGAAGTGAGGTGTAAAATGTTGTTATTTTGGGCCAAACTTAAGTGAATGGAGGTCCAATGCATGGCCAAAAGAGGTAAAAAACGTGACTGGTTTGTGCAGCATGCTTAGAAAATCTGATTGGGCCAGTCAAGCCCAAAGTCTGCCTAAATAATCAAGTCATGGTGCCCACTTTAAATGAATGTATCTCTCAAACCATGGATCCAAATGAGATGATTCCAAAAGGATGTGAAAGAGGACATGTCAAGGTACAATTTTTGTGAAGAAAGTATTTTCAAATAATGCCTTGAAGTGCAATAAAACTGGCCGAGAAGTCTTGACAAATTTTGAAGATTTTGGACTTAGAATTTTTTCTAAGTGTCCTAAAAAAATGTCTCACTTTGACTAAGCATAACTTTCTCAATTCTAATCCAAATGGAGCAAACTTTATATCTCTAGAAAGCTTGGAACAAGAGGAACAACTTTCATGTTGGAGAAATTTTCAAATGGAGCTTTTATCTTGATGAAAAATGGGCTTAAAGTGAGTGCAACGATCATGAAAACTTGCCCTAAATGGAAAGTCAACCATTTCCAAATTAAGTAACTTTTCCAATTCCTGATTAAATGATGAATCCATGATCTAAACTTGATCAAATTTCACATGTAGGATCCCCTAGGCATGGATTTTGAGATTCCACTCTCAAAATGTCAGGAGTTGACTTTTCTGGCCCCACAGTTGACTTTTCCCAAACTGTCTGATTCCCGTTTCCATTGATCAATTGAAGCACTTCTAGCTCAAATAAAGAGCTGATTTTTTGTATGTAGACCCTTGTGGACATATGGAGGGCCATGGAAAAGAGTTTCACCTAAAGAATCAGAAATAAACTGATTTTATACCAAACCCTAGTTTTAGGGCAAAATAATCAGGAACTGATTGCACTGATTGCCAATGGATCTTTCTGAGATAATTGTGAATCTTCCTAGGCCAAGATGCTTCTCTAATCATGACATGGATGAGCTCCTCTAATTCCAACCAAAGATTGCCTGTTGCAGGTAGCCATGAAACCCTAATTTCTGATTAAATCCAGATGAACTGAGGACCATAATAAGATACTTGGACCCCCCTAAGACCCTTGAGACTTGTATAATTAGAAAATGAAGTCCAATTCTCAATCTTGCTTTGTGTGGGCTCCTTCTGTTTGTAGCGGTGTATTCGTTACCATTGGAGACATTGACTAAATCCAAGGTAAATCATACAAATTCGAGTTGCCACCGCACTTCTATTTATCCAAAGGAATGGTTAGAAAGCAAACAAAAACCGAGAAGTTTTATCAAATCAAAAACTAATAAAAATGTCAGAGATCTGGGTAAGGGGGTTGGTTATGCAATGGGAAGGTGTTAGACACCCAAAACATCCTAGGTACTCCTAGGGAGCCGTTTTCACACTTATTGCAAAGATTATTGTCTTGTGAAAATTTTATTTGTGCAAACATGATTGAAGAGATGAGAAACGAATATACAAGTTATTTACATTTTGTGTTTGGATGGATAAACCCATTGCCTACGTACTCTCTTATAAAAAGTTTAGGATCAAAACCTCGTAGTTCGGGGTAAAAATTTCAAAACAAATGAGTGGATTGATTGGTCCAAAAGCCTTAAGGTCTTTTGTTATCAAAGGGAGAAAACTCAACCTAAAACCACAAGTCCACCATGTGAGGATAGCTTCAACATGCTAGTAAGGGGTTAACCCTATAATAAGCATGGAAGACTCATTGTCCATCACTAAGGACAACAGTGAGTATTACATCTACCACAGAGATAACTCAAACCTAATAGCTAAAGGTTATGAAAAATTTGATTAATAAGTGATCATTGAAACCACAAAAAGCACACTTGAATGGGTTATATTTACCAATTAGAAGTATATACAAAAATGGTCAAAGTTGACATAAAGATTCAATTCAAAATGAGTATTATGAAAAGAAAGTTTGAAAATCAAAAGCATAAGGCTTAGGTTTCTAATGTTGAAAACAAAGTCAAAATGTTTGCACAAAAAGGGTTTTAGCTTGGGTTAGAGAGGAGAGGAAAGCTAAGTCCTAAGGGAAACAAACAGGTGAGGGATAAGGAATGAAACCACACTAGGAGTTCCTCTCTTGAGATCATACTGATGATCCAAGTAGCTCCCATCCTTTGGAATAAGCAAGCACAAAGCATAAGCAATCAAACAAGTCTCATAAGAGATCCTCAATGTATCTTGTATCCTCAACTTAGATGAACATGGTAATGATCCTTCAATTAAGCTCAAAAGGAAACTCCTAGTTCAAGAGCACACACATCAAAAGTTTCATGGGTAAACAAATATCACACACTATATACATACAAGAAGGCTCAAACAATGGGTGGGCTTTAGTCAAGAGGGGTCATATCAACCTCGACAAACAAGCCAGACTGTAAAAAGGGCAAACTGTAGCTCTTAACCACTAACATTGAAAGTTAGGGTGAAGCTGATCAAAGATGGAAATGAGGATGAGACCTCATGCTCTTAACCCTGGCCAGGGTGAGCTCAATACAAAGAAAGCGTGGGGATCCAGAAAGTGAGATCCTATTCCACTTGACAGACATTGGACAAAGATCTTGGGTACATGTTTAGAAGCATCGGCACGTAGTGCGAGCATAAAGAACGACTCACTGAATAACGGGGGATTGGCTACTAATCCCTTTTATCCGTCAATTGAGTCTACTTTGAGGTCTTATCACATATCACATGCCTCATCTTGGAGGTCTTTGGCACAATTGTAAACAAACACAAACAGAGCCTCTGAAGGAGGACTTGCCAGCAAAATGCCTGCCAAAAAGGTGGCAGGACTTCAGACTACATGAAGTAAGAAGCTAACTACCTGAGTCGTATATCAACCACAATCCAAAGCTCAAGAAAGAGCTAAAGTAAGCAAGCAACTAAGGTACCTGTACAAAAGCTAAACAGTTAATACTTCAGTCACACAACCAGAAAACAAACAGTGAAACTTTCCAACAGTTTTACAATTCAATGCATAAGTGCCTTGGCACTCAAATGAGTTCATGATTTCACCACCTCAATTAGAATCCTACAAAACAAAATAAGGTTAGTACTCAAATGCATTTGCATCTCACAAATGAGAACAAACTCAACCATCAGTGCTAAATGTCCAAACCTGAAACACAAGACAAAGTTAGTTTATGTACACAACAAAACACCAACAAACAAAGGCATGAGAGATGAATTCAAAACCTAACCAAATGGCCAAAACAGAACCCAATCTTTTACACAATGCACATTCAAACAATCCACAAAATGTCCTAAAAAGGACCAGCATCAAATCAATAAGCAAGTATCTCAAATGATCTATGTCATGCAATGACCAAAAAATGTGCACAAAGTGAACTTCCAACTTAGAAAATTCACATCAAATCAGAAATGCATGCAATGACTTTGAGATTTTTTATGCAAATTTCTCATGTCATGAACAATCAATATGCAAAGGATCAAATCCAGAAGAGTTCAAATGATATATGAACAAAAATGCAACAATTCAATGTCAAAAATGTGACACAAATTGTCACACTTATCTCTATGTGTCAAAAATGGTGATAACATGTGAAAAAAATCCAAACCAGTGCTCAAAAATTCATATCATGTGTGAATATCATTCATGCAAAAAATTGGATCAAATGGCTCAACAATGAAGGTTTCACAATGCATTGAATGCAACATATCAAATTAACACCACATGGATTCAAAAATTCACACATCAGAAACCAGACATCAACAATTCATGAAATTAATACCATAAAAAACTAGACATGAAAACAAAACTCTGAAAAAAAATTGGAGCTCATTTGGATCATTTTTGGATTTTTAATGAATTTTCAAAACAGCCAAACAAATGAAATAAACAAATAACAATGGAGGGAAATTCAAATATTTGAATAAAACCAGAATAAATCATAACCGCTGGATCTGGCGCGCATGGAAAATCAACGCTCCACATTCAAAAGCCAAAACGCACCATTTTATTAATGCGTCATCGTGCACACTCAGCATTTCAACGCATGCGTGGCTAGGTCAAACAAATCACAGCCAATCACTTGTACACACAGCAGGCCACATGGAAACACATCAGCAAACCCTAACATGATACAGACGCCGGAGCTACAGCCTCTGGTCGTCTTCTCCGGCCATCTCCGACGACATCCAGACCAAAAAAATCCCAGAATTCATCGAGGCATACATCATTCGAACCGCCTCTCCATGTACATTCCAAATATGTAATCAATTCAACCTAATTCCTCATGGATTTTCCAGATCGAAGCAAAACATTTTCTAGATCTAAACTTGAAGTTCATCATACATGCTCAATTCTCAACCATTTTTAATTCTAAACACATGTATAAGCTCTACTCATCAAGATCTACAGATCTATAACCTAAAATCAGCAAGAAGAGAGATCGAATTTGAAGTCACCTTGAAATGGAGGTTGCTGAAATCGTGTTCTCTCAAGCTCTAATGCTCCAGATCCACTCCTATACACTTGCCTTGAAGCTTTATGCAAAGAGAATCAGTTGAAACCACTTGAATCTTCCTCAATTTCCAACTTCCATCAACATGATAATGCACATGAACTGCATGATTTCTGGCTGAATTGATCCAAACAGATGATGATTCTTGATCAGTGAAGCATGAGGATCAAGAATCTACAAGAATTTTTGGTGTTTGTGTGGAGAAAATCCAAATTCGAAGAGAGAGAAATTGGAGGGAGTTTTTGAATTTTGATCTCAAATGGTTCTCTTATGCAGTTATGATTAGGGTTTCAGCTTATATACTCCATGCTAATCACAATGCTAATCACACTTTCCATTGGTTAATCATGATTAATGAGATATGGATCAATTTGCAAAAATGAAAAATTGGCTAGCATGGCCATAATCCACGTGTACAACTCCATGTTAAGCTTGGAATTCACTCAAAATTATCCAATGGTCATGATTTGATGATTAATTTGCTTGCATCTCAAGCCAAAAATGAATTATTGAATATTTTCTTCAAAATGAACATGTGTGAAATAATGAACTCTTGGCCATGATTCTTTTGCATAATTGATCCAAATGATGTCATTTTGTGATGCCTTGAACATGAAGAGCATTTTGCGAAAAGAATGAACCAATTTGGAGCATTGCATCAAAAGTTATGCCATTTTGAATTTCCATGCACACCTTGTGATTAAATGACCATAACGTCTCAACTATTCATCATATGGACATGAATTAGGACTTTTTGGAAAGGGCAGACAAAGATCTACAACTTTCATGTTTACCAAAAATCTATTTGAAACTTATTTGACATTGACAAGTCAAGTTGAATATGAACCAAAAACTTGCCAAATTTGGAAACTTTGAATTACAGGTCATTTTCCATTTTTAGTAACTTTTGCCATGACCTTTGAATCTTCAAGATGGATGTTTAGAATGATGAATAGGCCCTATTTGAACATGATTGAGGTGTTTCAACTCATTTCCCCACCTCATAGCCCTCAGTTGACTTGCACAGTTGACTTTTTGGTCCTCAGATGACCTTGAAATGTCTGGATTAGCTTGGGCCTCTACCACTTGGTGGAATTGCTTCAAAATGAAACCCTAGCTCATGTAAGCTCTTTATAATAACCATGTGATCCTCATCCCAAGAAAATACCTCATCTTTTGCACAAAGGATCTTCTTGAAGCTCTTGACCTGGTGACTGCTTAAGCTACAAACAAAAGATGTTAATGACATATTTTTGTGCTTTTGGTTAGTAAACAAAATGAGAAAAGCAATGATATACAATTCAAGCATGTTTGGTGATCTCAAACCACTCACAAGAAGGTCCCACCCAAAGGGAAAGGGAGCCAAGATGCTTAATGATCCTTGAGGCTATGCAATGCAACGCTATGATGCCATGAGGGATCTTAGGGACAAAATTAGGGTCTTACAGATGCCCCTATTTAAGGTCATTCTAGCCGGAGAAGTGAAGGTTAAAATCTTCGTCTCGACGAGGTAGAATGGGCTTAAATAATAACAAAGAGACAAATTTTGGTCCCTAAGAGACCTCATAATGCAAATGTATGTATGCAAAACAAACAAACTCTATGGGGATATGTGTCCACAAAGAAGAAAAGACATCCTTAGAAACTGACAATCCATAGGAGTAATACACTCACTAGGGATAGAGACTCTACTGGGGACTCTTATGGGGATAGAAAAAAAAGGGAATAAAATGTGTGAGCAGGGAACAACTCAAAGATGGGGAAAAGAGTTTCCAAAGGGAATAAATCCGTTGGAAAGACTCGAGCTGACTCAAAGATGCATGTATTGGGGAATATGCCAACACAGCAAAACTATCCGCAATGGATACTTTGGATAAAAATCCGGACAAAAACAATCAACTAAGGGACTTCGCTTGGGATGTCTAAAAAGACTCTTCTGGGGAAGCAGCGGGATGAGGTGTTACCGGTTACTGGGTAACAAGCTCAATGAGACATGTGATCTGATCACCGGTATAAGGGTGAGAGAACAACAAGCTCAGGAAGAATGAATATCTAAGACCGGTATAAGAGTGAGAGATATCAATCAACCAAATCATCTGAGGAAGACCTAAAAAGGTATATCTCAACTCAGGAAAATCTGACTCCACAGGGGACCAAAGTCATAATAGGGAGCAGAAGGAAGGAACACCAGGGATACCGGTTACTGGGCATATAATAGGTGACCAACCAAAGCGTGAATTGGGGAATATTCCCAAAACACTCATCATCCAAAAAGAGGGCAGAACGCAAACTCAATTATAGGATGGATATTCGACTCCGCAAAGGGAAAACGAATCTTACTCGATTGGGGAAGAACAAAAAGGCTTCGACCAAAGAGTGCATGAGATATATTATCTATTACCGTCAAAACGTAGATAATATACTCGCATGGACGATTATCCACAACCGGTTACTGGGTTAATAAAGGATAAATCGACCGACAGAGAAAAAGGCATCGGGATACCAAAACTAGGTATATAATGATGACCAAATCAGGAGAAACAATCGTTACCAACAGTAACAAGGTAGACGAGAGATGACTCGCTGGGGATAAATTACGTAATCAGAGCAATTATCCAAGCAAATGGGGAATATCAACACCGAATATTGGATGAAGATAACCGTCAAGGAGGGGATTACATCTACCGGATACTGGGTAGAAAACCACGGAAAGGGACATTCGATTCCAAAACAGGGATACAAATCTTACTCAATTGGGGAAGAACAAAAGGCTTCGACCAAAGAGTGCATGAGATATATTATCTATTACCGTCAGAACATAGATAATATACTCGCATGGAAGATTATCCACAACCAGCTACTGGGTTAATAAAGGATAAATCGACCGAAAGAGAAAGGCACCGGGATACCAAAACTAGGTATATAATGATGGCCAATCAAGGGGAGCAACAAACATCACCGGCAAACGGTAAATGAAAGAGGACCCGCTGGGGATAAAATTGCTTAATCAGAGCAATTATCCAAAAGAAGGAGGGAATATCAATACCGAATATTGGATAATAATAGCCGTCAAAGAGGGGATTACATCTACCGGATACTGGGTAGAAAACCACGGAAGAGTAACCGTCATCAACTAGGATGAACAACAATGGTTAACTCTGCAAAGGGGAGAAAAAATAGGATTTATAACTACCGGTATAAGGGTAGAAAACCATAAACTCCGCTGAGGGGAAGGTGAAAATAGGATTTACAACTACCGGTATAAGGGTAGAAAACCACAGACTCTGCTGAGGATAAGGTGAATGATTGCCGATTACTGAGCAATTATTCATTTACCACAGGGAAGCACAAGAGACAGTCACAAGAGGCCAATTTAGGATCAAACCAAAAAGGCAAACTGAATCGAGACTCATCCTAATGAGGATATAACTCAATAGGGGAACCCATCCCAATATATGTGTTGGGAGGAAACGGAAACAACCATCGTCCACGAGGATATAACTCAGTGGGGAATATGGAAGGAAAGATAAACACTTTCTGCTTAAGGGACTGACTCTATATTGAGAGATCAGACACACACATCTGCTTGGGGAGATATATATATCACCAAATAGCAGGAGACAACAAACAACGATATATGGCAAAAAATGCAACATGAATATTTGAATGTTATAATTATGCATGTATATGTGTGATTTATGTATGATGAATGCTGACAAACAGACATATCTAACACACACAGGTCCAGGAATCAAACACCCGGTACTACATCTCAAGAGAGAAAGCCAGGATCACCGGAGAATATACAATCTGCCAGGGATCAGAGACAACAATATCTCTGCAGGGATGAATCATCAGTCTCAGCTGGGAAAAAAATTCATTGCACAGGCAGAAACTGCCACAAAAGCAACTCTTCAGGGGAATCAGAGATACCAGAAAACAACAGTATCTCAGCAAGGGAGGAATCATCATAGATAAAGTCCACCACACCAACAACTCTACTGGGGAATCCATCTGAGGGAGATAAAGGGAAACTGGTGATCCGACACCAAGTACCAAACTCACCAAGGAAATCACACCTGCTGAGGAGAAAAAGATCGCTCTTCCACTGAAGGGGAGAGTGGTGAACATCATCAAGGAAATGAAGGAATACTGGGGATCAACCACCAAATACCGAACCTTCCAAAGAGGACACATCTGCTGAGGAGGGAAGACCACTGCTCTGTTGAAGGGAGGGGAGGTGAATAACCTCAACAAACACTCTTTTCGGGAGATAAACCACACAAGGGGCTCCGGAGGAAGAAAATACAGTCATGCCAAGGATATGAACAAATATCTTACCCTGTTGGGGATCATACCACCCCTGGGAGAGCACTAAGGATCTCCTAAGTATCTTTTATCATTGTGAATGTTCACTTTGTTTAAAAACAATTTGTGAAAAATTCATTTTTTCAAAACAATGATATTTTCTCAATTAAAACATGCAAAACATTTGTTGAAATAGAAACAAATAAGAGTGCAAATAATTGGATAAAGGCTCGAATTTACTTGATGGAATGGTAGCCTGCAAATGGCAAGACTCCATAGATTTTTACAAGTTTGAAATTGGTGATATATATTGGAAAAGGGCTACATTGAACATAACGACCATTTCTCCACCAATTCTGAATTCGATGTATTCGAAGCTTCAGTTGACGACGAATGAACAAGAATCTCTGACGAATGACAGTTGTAGAACACAGTCTTGTCAGGATGCAGTTACTTGCCAAATCCCTAATTTTTGCCTAGATTTCCCCAGGATGAGGTACTCAATCTAGCGGGATGCAAATATTCATTTTTTATGTCTCTAACTTTTGCCTAGATCGCCCTTTCGGGTTTTCAATCCACCGAGACGCTCATTTTTGCCTAAGCCGCCCTTTCGGGTTTTCAACTTAGCGAGATATTCTGTTTTTATTTTTAGGCGAAGTATTTCTTGACTGCATCTGAATTCACAAGACGAGTGAAATCCTCCGCATCCATAGTTGTAAGCATCAAAGCACAGCCTGAAAAGGCTCTCTTAACAACATATGGACCTTCATAGTTTGGAGTCCACTTGCCCCTGGAATCGGGCGCGAAAGACAAGACTTTCTTGAGCACTAGGTCACCTTCTCGGAACACACGAGGCTTGATCTTCTTATCAAAAGCTTTTTCATTCTATGCTGATACAACTGACCATGGCACATGGCAATCAATCTCTTCTCTTCAATCAAATTCAGTTGGTCATAACGACTCTGAACCCATTCAGCATCAGTCAACTTGGCCTCCATCAAGACTCTCATTGATGGGATCTCCACCTCTACTGGGAGTACAACCTCTATGCCATAAACAAGAGAGAAAGGGGTTGCCCCTGTTGAAGTGTGAACAGATGTACGATACCCATGCAAAGCGAATGGCAGCATCTCATGCCAATCTTTGTATGTAACAACCATCTTCTGGATAATCTTCTTGATATTCTTATTAGCAGCTTCAACAGCCCCATTCATCTTGGGTCTATAAGGAGAAGAATTATGGTGTGCAATCTTGAACTCATTACACAACTCTTTCATCATCTTGTTATTCAAGTTAGATCCATTATCAGTAATGATCTTATCTGGCACCCCATATCGGCATATGAGTTGATTCTTGATAAACTTCACGACCACCTGCCTGGTCACATTTGCATATGATGCTGCTTCAACCCATTTGGTGAAGTAATCAATTACTACGAGAATAAACCTGTGTCCATTGGACGCTTTCGGTTCTATCATGCCAATCATGTCAATTCCCCACATAGAGAAAGGCCATGGTGATGAAATCACATTCAAAAGTGTCGGGGGAATATGAATATTATCCGCATAAATCTAACACTTATGGCATTTCTTCACATATTTGCAGCAGTCAGACTCCATTGTCAGCCAATAGTAGCCTGCTCTCAACATCTTTCTTGCCATGGCATGTCCATTGGAATGAGTACCAAATGAACCCTCATGGACCTCAGTCATCAACAGGTCTGCTTCGTGTCTATCCACGCATCTGAGCAGAACCATGTCAAATTTTCTCTTATAAAGCACTTCACCATTGAGGTAGAAACTGCCTGATAATCTCCTCAAAGTTTTCCTATCTTTCACAGATGCCCCAGGCGGGTAAACCTGGTTCTGGAGGAAACACTTGATATCATAATACCATGGTTTATCATCTTTCACTTCTTCAAATGCAAATACATGAGCTGGTCTATCCAAGCGCATCACGGTGATATTGGGAACTTCATTCCAATATTTGACCACAATCATCGAAGCAAGCGTAGCAAGAGCATCTGCCATTCGATTCTCATCTCGAGGAATATGGTGGAAGTCAACCTCTGTAAAGAACGTTGAAATCCTCCTCATATAATCCCTATATGGAATAATACCAGGCTGATTCATCTCCCATTCACCCTTAATCTGATTAACAACAAGGGCCGAATCACCATAAACATCAAGATGCTTGATCCTTAGATCAATGCATTCTTCCAATCCCATAATACAGGCTTCGTACTCAGCCATATTATTCGTGTATTTGAAAGTTAGCCTTGCTGTAAAAGGAATATGTGTGCCCTGAGGAGTAATAATCACTGCCCCAATACCATTTCCATACTGATTTACAGCGCCATCAAATACCATACTCCATCGGGAACCAGGCTCTGGCCCTTCATCGAGTGTAGGCTCATCACAATCTTTCATCTTCAAATACAGAATCTCCTCATCTGGGAAGTCATACTGAACTGACTGATAATCCTCAATCGGCTGATGTGCCAAGTGGTCAGCTAAGATACTACCTTTAATAGCCTTCTGAGCTCGATACTCAATATCATACTCAGATAACAGCATCTGCCAATGGGTAATCCTCCCGGTTAAAGCAGGCTTCTCAAAGATATACTTGATTGGATCCATTCTGGATATCAACCAAGTTGTATGATTTATCATATACTGGCGTAAACACTTAGCAGCCCAAGCCAAAGCACATCATGTCTTCTCAAGCATTGAGTATCGAGACTCACAATCAGTGAACTTCTTACTCAGGTAGTAAATAGCATACTCTTTCTTTCCTGATTCGTCTTGCTGACCAAGTACACAACCCATCGAGTCTTCAAGAACTGTCAGATACATGATCAAAGGTCTTCCTTCTACAGGAGGAGACAAGATTGGAGGTTCAGACAGATACTCTTTGATACTATCGAAAGCTTTCTGGCAATCCTCGGTCCAATCATGAGACTGATCTTTCCGAAGGAGCTTGAATATTGGCGCACATGTGGCAGTCATGTGGGATATGAATCTGGAAATATAATTCAAGCGGACAAGAAAACCTCGGACTTGCTTCTCAGTTTTGGGTGCAGGCATCTCTTGTATTGCTTTGACCTTCGCAGGATCAACCTCAATACCTCTTTCGCTGACAATAAAGCCCAATAACTTGCCAGAACGGACTCCAAATGTACACTTGTTGGGATTCAGACGAAGCTTGTATTTCCTCAAACGCTGAAAAAGCTTCAAGAAGTGCTCTACATGTTCTACTTCCGTTCTCGACTTAGCAATCATATCATCAACATATACCTCGATCTCCTTGTGCATCATATCATGGAACAAGGTAGTCGTAGCTCGTTGATACGTGGCTCCAGCGTTCTTCAAACAGAAGGGCATCACTCGATAACAGAATGTTCCCCAAGGTGTGATGAATGTTGTCTTCTCCATTTCCTCGGGTGCCATCTTAATCTGATTATATCCGGAAAATCCGTCCATAAATGAGAAGATATTGAATTTAGCTGTATTGTCTACCAACATATCAATATGTGGTAGAGGGAAATCATCTTTCGGACTAGCTTTATTCAGATCTCTATAATCCACAAAAATTCGAACTTTTCCATCTTTCTTAGGCACGGGCACAATATTGGCCACCCATTGAGGATATGTAGAAGTCACCAGAAACCCCGCATCAATTTTCTTCTGAACTTCCTCTTTGATCTTTACTGCCATATCAGGATGAGTTCTTCTGAGCTTCTGCTTCACAGGCACACACTCAGGATTCAAGGGCAGGAAATGTTGCACAATATCTGTATCTAGACCTGGCATGTCTTCATACGACCAAGCAAAGACATCGACATATTCTCGTAGCAATTCAATCAACCCCTTCTTAACAAATTCTTCAAGGAGTGCCCCAATCTTCACTTCTCGCACACAATCCTTAGACCCCAAGTTGACTGTTTCCAGATTCTCAAGATGCGGCTGAATGATCTTCTTTTCATGCTCAAGTAGACGGGTAATCTCATCAGGAATCTCTTCATCATCATCTTCCTCTACCTCAAATACAGGGAACTCAAAATTGGGAGATGGTGTTGGATCATTATGTTCAATGGGTTTGATCAACCTGCATAATGATTTTGGATATGAAAAGCTTTTAGAAATCAAACAAGGCAAATCATTATGTAGATGAAAAGATTGATTTTATTCTATTTTTAGGGTTTTATGTGATCACCAATTTCATGCAAAAAGCAAAAAGGGAAAATAATTGGAAAAACAAACATTTAACATGAATTTATTGAATGAAAATATCCTTGTATTTATGTTGCCAACAATGTCATCACTTCTCCTTTTGGCATGGGAGAAGGGTTTTTAAACAAAGTGATCATTACATTGACTTGTGGACAACTGTAGGAATATCCACAGCGACCCAATTGTTGCAGATCCCTCCAGGGATGATGAAATTGTCAGAATCCTCTGCATCTTCTTCCAAGACAGCAACAACTTCTTCCTCCTGACGAGTGTGGATAAAACCTTTACTCTTGAACAACCCTTTCTCATTGAAGACCCCAGAAGAAAAGCCAATGCCAGCCCGGGACTTATTGTCTTCTAGCTCAATCATTTTTCCTAGACCAACAATTGCACCACACTCAATGGCCAATTTTGCATCTCTATAGGAAGTAAATGAAGGAGTTCTCTTCTCAACAGGCTCAGCTATAGATAAAGCTTGGAAAGGAGTTCCAACTTCATCCTCAGCAT
Source organism: Lathyrus oleraceus (assembly GCF_024323335.1). NCBI lineage: Eukaryota > Viridiplantae > Streptophyta > Magnoliopsida > Fabales > Fabaceae > Lathyrus > Lathyrus oleraceus. The sequence continues at coordinate 352,201,190 of NC_066585.1, read as the reverse complement.
CTATGTATGAGAAGGAAGACAAGTGGCTAACCAGGAGAGCCTTTTCTCCCCTACCACTACCAGTTTCTTATTTTTCACAAATTTCAGCTTCTGGTGTAGGGTGGATGTCACGGCGCCAGCCTTGTGAATCCATGGTCTGCCTAAGAGACAGCTATATGATGGGTGGATATCCATAACCTGGAAGGTAATTTGGAAATCGCTTGGTCCAATCTTGATTTGGAGATCAACTTCCCCAATCACAGTCTTACGCGACCCATCAAAAGCTTTCACAACAACTCCACTCTGCCTCATGGGAGGCCCTTGATATGACAGTCTTGAGAGAGTGGTTTTTGGCAATACATTCAGCGATGACCCAGTGTCCACCAGCACATTGGACATGGCGTCGTTTCTGCAATTCATGGATATGTGTAAAGCCAAGTTGTGGTCTCTTCCCTCCTCAGGGAGATCAGAGTCACATAAACTCAAATTGTTACAAGCAGTAATGTTCGCAACAATGTTGTCGAACTGTTCTATAGTGACATCATGATCTACATATGCCACATCCAAAACTTTCTGCAGAGCCTCTCTATGTGGTTCTGAATTCAGAAGTAAAGATAACACGGATATCTTGGATGGCATTTGTAGAAGCTGGTCTACAACGTTGTACTCACTCTTCTTGATGAGCCTCAGCATCTCATCACAGTCTTCTTTCACATTGCCACTAGGGCCAACAGAAGTAGGAGCTTTTAGTACAGAGGAGGGTTTAACAACAGGTGTCGGATTCGGAGAATTCACCGCATTCCCGATCGGGCGCTCAACAAAATCAGCCTTAGCCTGAGGCTTCGGTGGTGCTGAAAACACACGACCGCTACGGGTTAAACCACTTACGTCAGCAATATTCACAACAGAGGAGGATGGTAAAGTCACCTCTTTCGCATCTTCTACCGCAACAGCGTTGTAACAAAATGGGATTGCCTTTTCAGAAGAATACGGCACTGGGCCGACAGGCTTAATGATCAAGGAAAGAGAAACCTTCTGCTTGCTACCATCGTACTTGATAATAACAGGTTCAGGTATCCGAAACACTGGGGAAATTACGTTGACCTCTGGTTCATCTTCGTCAACATTCCTATTCTGAAGGATCTCAATGACTCCCTCATCTAGCATTTCCTGAAGATCTTTACGCACCTGGCGACAACCCAATCGGTTAACAGGGCAGATTCGGCATTTATCATGATCGTGCTCATAGTGACTGTACTCGCACAGAAAACGATGCAACTCGACCAAAGACTGTCGAATATGACTGACATATTTGACCTTGTATTTGCCAGGGCAGCCCTGGACCATGTTGACAGATTTCCCATGCTCGGGCAATGGGTTCTTCTTAACATTAGGACCTACGTCCTCAAAGCACAAAATGCCACACCTCGCAAGGTCTTGAACCTTGGTATTCAAAGGATAGCAGTTCTCCACCTCGTGGCCGGGAGCACCAGAGTGATAAACACAATGCAATTCAGGCTTATACCACCACTGAGGGTTAGCAGGTATAGCTGGTGGGTCTCTCGGAGTAATCAACTTCCTCTCTACCAAAGAGGGATATAATTCTGCGTACGTTATCGGAATCGGATCAAAAGTGACCTTTTTCCTCTTGTAACTCGTGCTGGTTTGATTACTGTTGCGAGGCTGGTAAGCCTGCTGTTGAGGACGGTGATGTTGTTGCTGATATTGCTGATGTGATTGTTGATTGTTGCTATGCTGCTGATACTGTTGATTATCTCTAAAAATAGGTGCTATATGAGCCACCTGATGCTGGTTACCGGTTAGACGTATGGTCTTCCTCCTCACAGAGGGTCTTCTAGGTTCCACATGGGAGGTCACAGCATGTGCCTCTCCATCTTTCTTCTTCGCAAACACCCCATATCGTTTGGCAGAAGAGCCTTCTTCCTTGGTTAGACGTCCTTCTCTAACCCCTTCTTCTAGACGCATCCCCATATTCACCATCTCGGTGAAGTCAGAAGGAGCGCTAGCAATCATCCGCTCATAATAGAATGAACTCAAGGTCTTCAGAAAGATCTTGGTCATTTCCTTCTCTTCTAGCGGGGGCACGATCTGTGTTGTCAACTCTCGCCACCTCTGGGCGTACTCTTTGAATGTTTCTTTATCCTTCTGGGACATGGCCCTTAGCTGATCGCTATCGGGAGCCATATCCACGTTGTATTTGTACTGCTTAACGAAGGCCTCGCCAAGGTCATTGAAGGATCGGATGTTCGCACTGTCTAACCCCATATACCAACGCAGAGCTGCACCGGACAGATTGTCCTGAAAGTAGTGGATGAGCAATTGGTCATTATCAGTCTGAGTAGACATCTTCTTGGCATACATGACCAGGTGGCTGAGAAGACAAGTATTCCCCTTGTATTTTTCAAAGTCAGGGACCTTGAATTTCACAGGAATCTTCACATTAGGAACCAAGCACAGATCGGCAGCAGACTTGCCAAACAGATCCTTTCCTCTAAGAGTCTTCAATTCCTTGCGCAGCTCAAGAAATTGGTCATTCATAGCGTCCATCTTCTCATGAACATCTGGGCCCTCAGACGGATCAGAATGATAAATGGTGTCATCTACCCTAGGCATGGTATGCACGACAGGAGGAGGAACAGCAAGGACCGGGCTAGATGCCGGCATGGAAGCAAAAGTTGGAGCAGGACCCTCAGGCATGAAATTGGGAGGCATCCCCCACGGAAACTCGGTTGGCATGGCTGTCGGCATAAAGTATGCACTGGCTACCGACACAGTTGAGGAAACAATCTCAGAAATGACTGTCCTCTGGGGAGGAGTTGCAGGTGTTGGAGAAGACTGGCCCTGGGCAGCCAGGAACGATTCCATCAAAGCACTCAGTCTGGCGACTTCTTTCTTGAGTCCACAGTTCTCTTGCTCTAGATGATCCACCAGTCTTGAAGAGTTGGCTCTAGTGTAGTACCGGTGAGTCAGCTTGTCTTCAAAATAAATGAAGAGCACAGAGTAGACCACAAGACCAGAAGCCGGGAATAAAACCTGCTTATGCATATGATGCATGCAATGCTTGTGCATATGATTTGTTTTTATTTCAAAGGAACTCTAGGGTTTTATTTGCAAATTTTGGAAATATTAACTGTTTATCTCATATGGAAACATCTCATCAAATAATATCAAGGAAAAGAAGTACAACATTTGTCAATCATATACAAGAGAAAAGGAAAATAATCATCCTATGGATCCCTAGGAACAATCATCCAAAGCTCGGGACAGAGGAAGGTAAGTTGCACGAAGCCTCTTCACCTCTCTCTCGTAAGCTGCCTCCATATCTGCCTTTTCCTTGGTGAGTCGGTCATACCTCCTCTTCCAAAACTTGGAAGACTAAGGAAGTAGAGAAGTCCATGCATCATTAGGGTCATCAATAACTCGATGCTCGAGGAACTCTATCAAAGCATCTTTCTCCTTAATCTGCTGAAGCAATTCTTCCCTTTCACGGATCCAGGCACGTGATAGGTCTTCATTTCTCAACTCCTCTACTCCTTGGTTAGGGAGGGTTGAAGGCCCAGCCACAACCAAAGGTGTAGGTCTCGGATAATCGTAAGGCATGAGATACTCATATGCTCTCTTCCTTACCCAAGTAGTGTACGACTCCAAAGCGATGCAATTCTTAGGACCCAACTCCTTCCTTCCTTTTTTATGAACTTTGCGCCAAGCGCGAACCATTCTGCCCTTCAAGCCTTGGGGATGTTTACCCTCCTGAAATAATACACCCTCTAACGAAATGTTATTAGGTTTATCCTTTAGGGGGAACCCAAGCTGACGACGTGCTAAAAAAGGGTTGTAGTTAATCCCACCACATGTACCAAGAAGAGGCACATTGGAGAATTCACCATAAGAGTCAATCATATGCACACCATCATACACACGGTTATACCAAGAGATATCATCATTAGTGAGAGACATAAGTCTCGTGGACCACCGTAGACATCCCTTGTTCTCCTTGAAGGCGATCGTCTGAGGTAAGTGAGAAATAAACCACTTATACAATAGAGACAAACAGCACACAATAGCGCCACCACCCTTTGCATTCCTCATATGCAAAGAGAAATAGGTATCACCCAACAGAGTCGGAACGGGATTAAGAGGAGAGAAGATCCTAATAGCGTTCACATCCACAAACTTGTCGATGTTGGGGAACAATACCAACCCATAGATGAAAAGTACAAATATGGCTTCAAAGGCATCCTCACTCATGGCCTTCCCATAAACAGTAGCTTGAGCAATGAGGAACTCAGAAGGGAGACCTTGAATTCCACCTTTGGTAGTCATATGAGCACCAACCAAGGATTCATCTATGTGCAACATGTCTGCTATCTCTTTAGAAGTAGGAATACTCTCCAAGCCACTGAACGACAACTGGTCTAGAATAGGTATACCCACAAGATAAGCATAGTCCTCAAGGGTAGGCAAAAGCTGAAAGTCCGGAAATGTGAAGCATCGGTACAAGGGATCATAAAACTGCACCAATACGCTCATCAACCCTTCATCCACCTGAGTAGTCAGAAGAGGAAGAAGCTTTCCAAAAGGAGCCTTGAAACCCAAGTGATCTAATACATAGGATGTCAGATTCCTTAACTCTTTCAAATCTGGCTTTCTGAAGCTGTACTTCTTTGTATGCCTTCTTTGTCTTTCCATGTCTAAATTTTTTTGCAAATAAACCCCTTAAGTTCCTTGAAAACTTCTTTTATTTTTGATGATATGGATGCAAATGGATGCATGAATGCATGAATGCAACAATCACACTCAAGGATCAAGCAAAGCACACCAAACAAAGGTCATGGGATGGATCATATCATCCTTAATATCAATCATCCATTTTGGTGGATTATGGTTTACACCTTATCAACACCCAAGTTCCATTGATATTAAGGATACATGAACGGATCGACCATGAATCAAGGGTTTGTTGCAAGTCACGAGCATGGAGTCTCGGTTAAGAACCACCCAAAGGGAGTGTACTAGGGTTTAAACCTGCCAAACATGTTCTACAAGAGGTTCCCATAGTCATCATCCCATCTTTCGGATATTATCAGAGAAACGACTACTCGTATTCCAAAAATATTCTCAAGAGAGACTCTTATGAGTGTAGTATCGTGTAACAATCATATCAAATCTTACATTTGAATGACTTCCGCACTACATCCTAAAAATAGGCCAAGATGGGTTTGGTAAACTAAGGTCCTTGGCTTCTAAGGTCTATATTGGAAAGAGTAATGTCTAACCACAACTTACTTGTGTGACATTATTGATCCCAACATGACCTCCACCAAGTGAATGGACTCGCAAGTCGACTTGCTAAGGAATAACTCCACACAAGTCAACAAGACTATGCCATTCTCCTATCCTAAGTGCACTCGAGTCCGGGTATAGAACTCATCTCACAAAGATCACCAAGCATATAAGGAATTAATATATCAAGCAATTCAATCATTACATACAATAGAGTAATCCCAAATTGCACAAACATATGTCACAAAACAATATAATACAACAAGGGTGAAAAGTTGGCAAAACCCACTAGGGAGATTATTTCCCCAGCAGAGTCGCCACTTTTCTGTAGGGGTGTATTTGTTACCATTGGAGACATTGACTAAATCCAAGGTAAATCATACAAAGTCGAGTCGCCACCGCACTTCTATTTATCCAAAGGAATGGTTAGAAAGCGAACAAAAACCGAGAAGTTTTATCAAATAAAAAACTAATAAAAATGTCAGAGATCTGGGTAAGGGGGTTGGTTATGCAATGGGAAGGTGTTAGGCACCCAAAACATCCTAGGTACTCCTAGGGAGCCCTTTTCACACTTGTTGCAAAGATTATTGTCTTGTGAAAATTTTATTTGTGCAAACATGATTGAAGAGATGAGAAAAGAATATACAAGTTATTTACATTTTGTGTTTGGATGGATAAACCCATTGCCTACGTACCCTCTTATAAAAAGATTAGGATCAAAACCTCGTAGTTCGGGGTAAAAATTTCCTAACAAATGAGTGGATTGATTGGTCCAAAAGCCTTAAGGTCTTTTGTTATCAAAGGGAGAAAACTCAACCTAAAACCACAAGTCCACCATGTGAGGATAGCTTCAACATGCTAGTGAGGGGTTAACCCTATAATAAGCATGGAAGGCTCATTGTCAATCACTAAGGACAACAGTGAGTATTACATCTACCACAGAGATAACTCAAACCTAATAGCTAAAGGTTATGAAAAATTTGATTAAGAAGTGATCATTGAAACCACAAAAGGCACACTTGAATGGGTTATATTTACCAATTAGAAGTATATACAAAAATGGTCAAAGTTGACATAAAGATTCAATTCAAAATGAGTATTATGAAAAGAAAGTTTGAAAATCAAAAGCATAAGGCTTAGGTTTCTAATGTTGAAAACAAAGTCAAAATGTAAAAAATGGTTTTAGCTTGGGTTAGAGAGGAGAGGAAAGCTAAGTCCTAAGGGAAACAAATAGGTGAGGGATAAGGAATGAAACCACACTAGGAGTTCCTCTCTTGAGATCATAGTGATGATCCAAGTAGATCCCATCCTTTGGAATAAGCAAGCACAAAGCATAAGCAATCAAACAAGTCTCATAAGAGATCCTCAATGTATTTAGTATCCTCAACTTAGATGAACATGGTAATGATCCTTCAATTAAGCTCAAAAGGAAACTCCTAGTTCAAGAGCACACACATCAAAAGTTTCATGGGTAAACAAACATCACACACTATATACATATAAGAAGGCTCAAACAATGGGTGGGCTTTAGTCAAGAGGGGTCATATCAACCTCGACAAACAAGCCAGACTGTAAAAAGGGTAAATTGTAGCTCTTAACCACTAACATTGAAAGTTAGGGTGAAGCTGATCAAAGATGGAAATGAGGATGAGACCTCATGCTCTTAACCCTGGCCAGGGTGAGCTCAATACAAAGAAAGCGTGGGGATCCAGAAAGTGAGATCCTATTCCACTTGATAGACACTGGACAAAGATCTTGGGTACATGTTCAGAAGCATCAGCACGTAGTGCGAGCATAAAGAACGACTCACTAAATAACGGGGGATTGGCTACTAATCCCTTTTATCTGTCAATTGCCTCTACTTGGAGGTCTTATCACATATCACATGCCTCATCTTGGAGGTCTTTGGCATAATTGTAAACAAACACAAACAGAGCCTCTGAAGGAGGACTTGCCAGCAAAATGCCTGCCAAAAAGGTGACAGGACTTCAGACTACATGAAGTAAGAAGCTAACTACCTGAGTGGTGTATCAACCACAATCCAAAGCTCAAGCAAGAGCTAAAGTAAGTAAGCAACTAAGGTACCTGTACAAAATCTAAACAGTTAATACTTCAGTCATACAACTAGAAAACAAACAGTGAAACTTTCCAACAGTTTTACAATTCAATGCATAAGTGCCTTGGCACTCAAATGAGTTCATGAGTTCACCACCTCAATTAGAATCCTAAAAAACAAAATAAGTTTAGTACTCAAATGAATTTGCATCTCACAAATGATAACAAACTCAACCATCAATGCTAAATGTCCAAACCTGAAACACAAGACAAAGTTAGTTTATGTACACAATAAAACACCAACAAACAAAGGCATGAGAGATGAATTCAAAACCTAACCAAATGGCCAAAACAGAACCCAATCATTTACACAATGCACATTCAAACAATCCATAAAATGTCCTCAAAAGGACCGGCATCAAATCAATAGCAAGTATCTCAAATGATCTATGTCATGCAATGACCAAAAAATGTGCACAAAGTGAACTTCCAACTTAGAAAATTCACATCAAACCAGAAATGCATGCAATGACTTTGAGATTTTTTATGCAAATTCCTCATGTCATGAACAATCAATATGCAAAAGATCAAATCCAGAAGAGTTCAAATGTTATATGAACAAAAATGCAACAATTCAATGTCAAAAATGTGACACAAATTGTCACACTTATCTCTATGTGTCAAAAATGGTGATAGCATGTGAGAAAAAATCCAAACCTGTGCTCAAAAATTCATATCATGTATGAATATCATTCATGCAAATAATTGGATCAAATGGCTCAACAATGAAGGTTTCACAATGCATTGAATGCAACATATCAAATTCACACCACATGGATTAAAAAATTCACACATCAGAAACCAGACATCAACAATTCATGAAATTAATGCCATAAAAAACTAGACATCAAAACAAAACTATGGAAAAAACTTGGAGCTCATTTGGATCATTTTTGGATTTTTAATGAATTTTCAAAATAGCCAAACAAATGAAATAAACAAATAACAATGGAGGGAAATTCAAATATTTGAATAAAACCAGAATAAATCACAACCGCTGGATCTGGCGCGCATGGAAAATCAACGCTCCACATTCAAAAGCAAAAATGCACCGTTTCATTAATGCGTCATCGTGCACAATCAGCATTTCAACGCACGCGTGGCTAGGTCAAACAAATCACAGCCAATCACTTGTACACGCAGCAGGCCAAATGGAAACACATTAGCAAACCCTAACATGATACAGACGCCGAAGCTACAGTCTCCGATCGTCTTCTCCTGCCATCTCCGGTGACATCCAGACCAAAATAATTCCAGAATTCATCGAGGCATACATCATTCGAACCGCCTCTCCATGTACATTCAAAATATGTAATCAATTCAACCTAACTCCTCATGGATTTTCCAGATCGAAGCAAAACATTTTCTAGATCTAAACTTGAAGTTCATCATACATGCTCAATTCTCAACCATTTTTAATTCTAAACACATGTATAAGCTCTACTCATCAAGATCTACAGATCTATAACCTAAAATCAGCAAGAAGAGAGATTGAATTTGAAGTCACCTTGAAATGGAGGTTGCTGAAATCGTGTTCTCTCAAGCTCTAATGCTCCAGATCCACTCCTATACACTTGCCTTGAAGCTTTATGCAAAGAGAATCAGTTGAAACCACTTGAATCTTCCTCAATTTCCAACTTCCATCTACATGATAATGCACATGAACTGCATGATTTCTGGCTGAATTGATCCAAACAGATGATGATTCTTGATCAGTGAAGCATGAGGATCAAGAATCTACAAGAATTTTTGGTGTTTGTGTGGAGAAAATTCAAATTTGAAGAGATAGAAATTGGAGGGAGTTTTTGAATTTTGATCTCAAATGGTTCTCTTATGCAGTTATGATTAGGGTTTCAGCTTATATACTCCATGCTAATCACAATGCTAATCACACTTTCCATTGGTTAATCATGATTAATGAGATATGGAGCAATTTGCAAAAATGAAAAATTGGCTAGCATGGCCATAATCCACGTGTACAACTCCATGTTAAGCTTAGAGTTCACTCAAAATTATCCAATGGTCATGATTTGATGATTAATTTGCTTGCATCTCAAGCCAAAAATGAATTGTTGAATATTTTCTTCAAAATGAACATGTGTGAAATAATGAACTCTTGGCCATGATTCTTTTGCATAATTGAGCCAAAATATGTCATTTTGTGATGCCTTGAACATGAAGAGCATTTTGCAAAAATAATGAACCAATTTGGAGCATTGCATCAAAAGTTATGCCATTTTGAATTTCCATGCACACTTTGTGATAAAATAACCATAACTTCTCAACCATTCATCATATGGACATGAATTAGGACTTTTTGGAAAGGGGAGACAAAAACCTATAAATTTCATGTTCACCAAAAATCCATTTGAAACTGCTTTGACATTGACAAGTCAAGTTGAATGTGAACCAACAACTTGCCAAATTTGGAAACTTTGAATTACAGGTCATTTTCCATTTTTAGTAACTTTTGCCATGACCTTTGAATCTTCAATATGGATGTTTATAATAATGAATAGACCCTATTTGAACATGATTGAGGGGTTTCAACTCATTTCCCCACCTCATAGCCCTCAGTTGACTTGCACAGTTGTCTTTTTGGTCCTCAGATGACCTTGAAATGTCTGCATTAGCTTGGGCCTCTACCACTTGGTGGAATTGCTTCAAAATGAAACCCTAGCTCATGTAATCTCTTTATAATAACCATGTGATCCTCATCCCAAGAAAATACCTCATCTTTTTCACAAAGGATCTTCTTGAAGCTCTTGACCTGGTGACTGCTTAAGCTACAAACAAAAGATGTTAATGACATATTTTTGTGCTTTTGGTTAGTAAACAAAATGAGAAAAGCAATGATATACAATTCAAGCATGCTTGGTGATCTCAAACCACTCACAAGGAGGTTCCACCCAAAGGTAAAGGGAACCAAGATGCTTAATGATCCTTGAGGCTATGCAATGCAATGCTATGATGCCATGAGGGATCTTAGGGACAAAATTGGGGTCTTACACTGTTAAGGAGTGATCGATCAAAACCTGATCTCCATGTCACTAATGCAGTATGCAATGAGTATGACCTAATATGATGCTAATGAAGTGTAAAACATAATCCCATGCTTCCAGGGAAAATGAAGGGTAAATTTTGGGGTATTACACATATCAACAAAAATTAGGGTTTTGGAGACCCCTGAAGATTGTTTATATAGAACCTTGTTGATTTCATATTTCCTATCGTCAAGAAATTAGGGTTTTACAACCTATATGCTTTGATGAAAATCCAAGTCATATTTTTGAGATGATTCCACATACAAACCCTAGCTCCACAAGCTAAGACTTTTGAATTTATGGTTATCCCCTAATGGAATGAATGATGCATATGAGTGGATTATTAATGTATGCAACTGATCCCCAAGTCAAACATTTGGATGAGAAGATGAAAAAGTGAAAGGCAAATTTTGGGGTACAACAACTACCCCTATTTCATCTTCTTGAACCTAAATACAAGAATTGCAGAAGCTTTTCAGGTATTTGAGGTAGAAGAGGATTAAGTACCAACGTATCCAAAAAATTTCCTGAGCGGGTGGTCACGTTGTTGGTGTATGTTTTTAATATCATGTAGGGAAACCATGGCGGAGAGCATGGTATGCGTGTTGCATGATGTATGCTTTATTTTCATGGTAAATGAATGTTAGACATATTTTATTTGTGGGGTATGGTTCTTTGGTATGGAAAGACTCTGAGTCATCATGAATTATACCAAAGAGATTGCCATTATGAAATTCATGTGTTAACACTACTGCAAAGGATCCATCTAACCTTGCCGAGGAAAACTGGGATGCATGATCTAACCGGGAAATCATCTAGATGCCACAGGTGTTCAAGCTAAACTTTCAAACCACCGATCATCTTTTTAAGTTTATCGAGATTTTCCAATAATGCATAATATTTTCCTTTAGTGTAGCTTTTATTATTCTCCAAAATTTTAAAGCATTATGATAATAGGATAAATATATTATTTTGCACACAAAATACATAAGAAGAAAAATAATTGATGAAAGAAACTGAATTTTATTGATATAAAACTGTACATATGACACATACAAATATGCAAGCACACTTGAGTAGGATGTTGCCAAAAATTGAAAAATAAATGAAATGGCAATGGAAAACATTTTATGTATTTTTCCATTGATCACAACATTGGCCACCGTCTACTGTGGAATCTAAATTCCGAGACCTTGCTTTGAATGATGATGATTGGATTGATCTTTGACCATCTGATATCCAACTTGTAGTGTAGTGGGATCAAGGATCATAGTCAATGCCTTTATCCCTAACTTTTGCCTGGACATTTTTTTTACTTTTCGTCAACCGGGATGCTCCTTTTTGCCTAAGCCGCCCTTTCGGGTTTTCAAATTAGAGAGCTTTATATTTCACTTGATCCCTGACTTTTGCATGGACAATTCATTTTTTGGTCCATCGGGATAGCCACTTTTTCCTAGATTGATTTGGTGAGGATCAATCTAGCGGGCTTTTATTTATCATTTATTTTTAGGCATAATATTTTTTGACTATGATTGCATTCACTGGCGATGGCAAATCTTCCCCATCCATTGTTGTGAGGATTAGAGCCCTACATGAGAAAGCCTTCTTGATGATGAAAGGTGTAACACCCTTCTAAATACCCCAAATTATTATAATTAAAATAACAATATATTCATCAGAGTAATTATGCCCCGAAGGGTGTCACACAATCATTTCATAAAAAAATCATTAAAATATCCTGTCATGCTCATTTATTTAATCAAAATAAGGTTCTTTGCATAATTCGCAGCGGAATAAAATTCAACTCAATGTAAAACATGTAACACAATACATGTAAATCATCAACATCCAATATCAAATCAATTAAGACATCCCCTCCCGATGTTACATCTATCAGAGCATGACCCATAAGAACTACTCTAGACTCCAAGCGTTAGCTTCTACTCAACTCATTTCTCGTTACCTGAAAAATAGGTGTAAGGGTGAGTTCCTCAATCAATATAACAAGCATTATAGAACAACATGTAATGCTAAGTAATTAACACATTAATTCACCCTAACCAGACTACACACTCAGCAACGGCAGTACCCGTTCAAACATCATATTCAACAATAACATATAGCATATATATAATCTCAACCATACTCAACATCAACAACACAACACACAACACACATATAATACTGGAATACATCCATTCATATTATATGCCATACATTTATTATGCAATGAGACTCTATGCATGCGGTACCGACTATTTGTGAACATATAGTTCAACCTCACCGTCCAAATCCAGGCACGGCTACCAAGCTCACTAGTCCCACTCATTTGAGACATAGTGACTCACTCACTAATTCCTCACCATGGGAATTAGCTACCACCCCAAATGGGCCATGAAATGCACGCTACTCACCTAGCATGCAAACAATCAACAACAGTCCAATAATTACTAAACTCACTAATTCCTCACCATGGGAATTAGCTACCACCCCAAATGGGCCACAATGTGCAAGCTAATCACCTAGCAATTGCAACATCACAACGAATTCAGAATAGACACATGCTCACACTCTAGCCACAAAACAGTCTATTCACAAATGCATACACAACTGATACAATCACAGCATCATGCATATCAACACACATCATTAACACGTTTTATCACAAAAGCATATCATATCATGCCACATAATCAAACACAGTATTAGCTCACTCTACTAATACCTATACTACTCAAAACAACGGGAAATGATCCCTCTCACATCATGCCTCAGCTAAGTCGCATCACTCAGCCTAAACAACCAAAAACTGCACAACAGTAGCACAGAAAATCACAATTCTGCCCATACGCGTATTGCCTCTGCCATACGCGTATTGCCCAAACCTGGCCAAACCCATACGCGTAATGTCCACTCTCATACGCGTATTGCGTATTTCCTCGCCCAACTCATACACGTATCATCTATCCCATACGCGTATGCTACGCGTAACAATCTCCCCTTACGCGTACCAACAGAGACCAATTTACGTTCAAAATATCATCTTTTTCTCCCATACGCGTAAGGCCTCCTCCATACGCGTACCAGCCAGCTCATACGCGTATTGCCTAGTGCCATACGCGTATGACCAGAAACCAGAACTCTCAGATCTGCTATGGCTTTCTCTGTTACGAAACCTATCCGATCCAACCTTCCACAGTCCAAATTACACAAAATAATCGTCCATATCATCTACACGAATCATATCCTATTCATCTTCACCAATCCTAACATTATCTCTTCTAATTCCTACGAATTCTTTTTAATTATCATCCAATTTCATTCATCCAATATTTCACAAATTCATCATGCATCAATCAAATCAGAGATACAACCAATGGTTATTACTACCCAGTACATATTATCATATAATACCCTTTAACCGATGATAAACCCCCCTTACCTGAGTTAATCCGGCAGCTTCCGAGCTCCAAGCTTCTCCTTCCTTCAACCTTCGTTCTCTGGCTTTTTGCCCTTTCTGCCTCTTTTTCCTTTTCACGTGAAAATAACCTTTTTACCAAAAAATGGGATTTTTCAAAATTCCAACTTATATATTATTCCAATAAATAATTATCCCAATAATTATTATTCCAAAATAATAATAAAATAATAATCCAAACTTCCCAATTATTCAATTAAATTAATAAATAAAATATTAATTTAAATTAAATAATTAGCTTAGTTTAATTGGGGTGTTACAACTCTCCCCCACTAAAAGAGTTTTCGTCCTCGAAAACATACCTCAAACGAACAACTCCGGATAAGACTCCTTCATCTGGCTCTCAAGTTCCCAAGTCACATTGCCACCTGCTGGTCCTCCCCAAGCTACCTTCACTAAGGCAATCTCTTTACCCCGCAACTGCTTCAACTCTCGATCCTCGATCCTCATAGGTGATGTTTCAACAGTCAGGTTATCTCTCACCTGTACATCATCTACTTGGACTACATGCGACGGATCATGAATGTACCTCCTCAACTGAGACACATGAAAAACATCATGCAAATTCGCAAGCGACGGCGGTAAAGCGATACGATAGGCTACCTCTCCTATCCTCTCCAAAATCTGATAAGGACCAATAAATCGAGGTGTCAACTTCTTCGACTTCAAAGCTCGACCAACACCAGTTATCGGAGTAACACGAAGAAACACGTGATCTCCCTCTCGGAACTCAAGTGACTTACTCCTCTTATCATGATAACTCTTCTGACGACTCTGAGCAATTCTCATCTTCTCCTGAATCATCTTAATCTTTTCTGTAGTCTGTTGAACAATCTCCGATCCAACCACAGCACTCTCACCGGACTCATACCAACATAAAGGTGTCCGACATCTCCTACCATACAAAGCTTCAAACGGTGCCATACCAATGCTCGAATGAAAACTATTGTTGTAGGTAAACTCAATCAAAGGTAAATAACCATCCCAAGCACCTCCCTTCTCCAAAACACAAGCTCTCAAAAGATCCTCTAACGACTGAATCGTCCTCTCAGTCTGACCATCAGTCTGCGGATGATATGCAGAACTCAATCTCAGCTTAGTTCCCAAAGCTCTCTGCAAACCTTCCCAAAACTTCGATGTAAATCTAGGATCTCTGTCCGAAACAATACTAGACGGAATACCATGCAAACTTACAATCTTCTCAATATACAACTCAGCTAGTCTCTCTAACGGATAATCCATTCTGATCGGAATGAAATGAGCCGACTTCGTCAATCTATCAACAATCACCCAAATAGCCTCAAAATTCTTACTTGTCCTCGGCAAACCAGAAACAAAATCCATACTGATACTATCCCACTTCCACTCTGGAATAGCCAACGGTTGCATTAGCCCAAACGGCTTCTGATGCTCAATCTTTGACTTCTGACAAGTCAAACAGGAATAAACAAAACTCGCAATTTCTCTCTTCATTCCCGGCCACCAAAATAACTTCTTCAAATCATGGTACATCTTCGTAGCTCCAGGATGAATACTCAAGCCACTACGATGTCCCTCTTCAAGAATACTCTTCTTAAGCTCAGTAACATCCGGAATACACACCCGATTACCAAATTTCAAAACACCATTCTCATCAACTCTGAATTCACCACCTTGACCTTGATTCACTAAAGTCAACTTATCAACCAAAAGCATATCGGATTTCTGACCCTCCCTGATCTCATCCAGAATATTACTCGTCAACTTCAACATTCCCAATTTAACACTATTGTGGGTACTCTCACACACCAAACTCAAATCTCTAAACTGCTCAATTAAATCCAACTCTTTAACCATTAACATAGACATATGTAAGGATTTCCGACTCAACGCATCAGCCACTACATTTGCTTTACCCGGATGGTAATTCAAACCAAAATCATAATCCTTCAGAAACTCTAACCATCTCCTCTGTCTCATATTCAGCTCTTTCTGATCAAATAAATACTTTAAACTTTTATGGTCACTGAAAACCTCAAATCTTGATCCATACAAGTAATGCCTCCATAACTTCAGAACAAACACCACGGCTGCCAACTCTAAATCATGTGTCGGATAGTTCCTCTCATGAACCCTTAGCTGTTTCGAAGCATAAGCTATAACCTGCTTATTCTGCATCAACACACCACCTAAACCCAACAATGAAGCATCACAATAAACCTCGAATAGTTCCGACGAACTCGGTAATATCAGGATAGGAGCAGTAGTCAGCCTTTTCTTTAACTCTTGGAAACCTTCTTCACATTTTGAATCCCAAACAAACGCTTGCCCCTTTCTAGTCAACATTGTCAACGGTAACGCCAACTTGGAAAATCCCTCAATGAATTTTCTATAATAACCTGCAAGTCCAAGAAAACTCCTTATCTCAGAAACTGACTTCGGAGCTTCCCACTTAGACACCGCTTCTATCTTAGAAGGATCAACGGCAACACCACCTCTTGAAATCACATGCCCAAGAAAACTAACTTCTTCTAACCAAAATTCACACTTAGACAGTTTAGCAAATAACTTCTTTTCTCGGAGAACTTCTAAAACCACTCTCAAATGCTCAGCATGCTCTTCTTCAGATTTCGAGTACACCAAAATATCATCAATAAACACTACTACAAACTTGTCCAGGTATGGATGGAAAATCCTATTCATATACTCCATAAATACTCCAGGCGCATTAGTCACACCAAAAGGCATTACAGAATACTCATAATGTCCATACCTTGTTCTGAAAGCAGTCTTCTGAATATCTTCAGTTTTCACACGTATCTGATGATACCCAGATCTCAAATCTATTTTGCTGAACACACTAGCACCAACCAATTGATCCATTAAATCATCAATCCTCGGTAAAGGATACCGATTCTTGATCGTCACTTTATTCAGTTGCCTGTAGTCCACACACAACCTCATAGTACCTTCTTTCTTCTTAACCAACAACACTGGTGCACCCCACGGTGACACACTCGGACGAATAAATTTCTTATCCAACAAGTCTTCCAACTGACTCTTCAATTCAGCTAGCTCAATAGCAGACATACGATATGGAGCCATCGATATTGGTCTAGTACCAGGTACCAAATCAATCGAGAACTCAACTTCACGCTCTGGCGGCAATTCATTCACTTCTTCCGGAAACACATCAGGGAAATCACACACCACAGCTAGATCGTCAATCACCAGTTTATCTTTAGCTTCCAAAGTCGCTAACAGCATAAACAACTCCGCTCCATCTGCTACTTCCTCATTCACCTGCCTCGCTGAGAGAAACAAACTCTTTCCTTCCTCAATCTCAGGGAATATCACAGTCTTATCAAAACAGTTGATATAGACTCGGTTAAACACCAACCAGTTCATACCCAGAATAACATCAATCTGCACTAGCGGAAGACACACAAGGTCTATCCCAAAGTCCTTACCAAAAATACTCAAAGGGCAACTTAAACAAATTGAAGTAGTAGTCACTGAACCCTTCGCAGGAGTATCAATCACCATACTTCCATGCATCTCAGATATTTCTAACTTAAGCTTCACAGCACAATCCAAAGATATAAAAGAATGAGTAGCACCGGTGTCAATAATAGCTACAAGAGGAAAGCCATTAATATAACACGTACCTCGGATCAAACGATCATCTGCAGAAGTCTCAGAACCTGATAAAGCAAAGACCTTGCCTCCTGACTGATTCTCTTTCTTCGGCTTAGGACATTGTGGACTGATATGACCCAACTCTCCACAGTTGAAACAAGTCACAGTCTTCAACCGGCAATCTGCAGCCAAATGACCACCTTTTCCACACTTGAAACATTTCTTCTCATTACTGGTACACTCATGGATACGATGTCCAGCCTGACCACATCTGTAACACTTAGCAGGAGCACTAGAGTCTCCCCCACTAGGCCTCTTCATCCCACTCTGTCTCTGAAAACCTTTGCCAGCTGCATACGGTTTTCCACGGTCATTCTGACTCTTACCTTTCCTATCAACCCTTTGCTGATAACTCTCTGCTCTGGCTTTGGAATCCTGTTCAAAAATCCTGCAACAGTCAACCAAGTCAGAAAACACCCTGATCCGCTGATATCCAATCGCCTGCTTGATCTCGGGGCGCAACCCGTTCTCAAACTTCACACACTTAGAAAATTCTCCAGCAGCCTCACTATAGGGAGTATAATACTTCGACAGCTCTGTGAACTTAGCAGCATACTCAGTAACAGACTTGTTACCCTGCTTCAATTCCAAGAATTCTATCTCTTTCTTCCCTCTAACATCCTCTGGAAAATACTTCCTCAGGAATCTCTCTCTGAACACAGCCCAAGTGATCTCAGCATTCCCAGTAGATTCCAACTCAGTGCGGGTAGCAACCCACCAATCATCAGCTTCTTCTGACAGCATATGCGTACCGAACCTGACCTTCTGGTTATCAGCACACTCAGTTACTCTGAAGATCCTCTCTATCTCCTTCAACCATTTCTGAGCACCATCTGGATCGTATGCTCCTTTGAACATTGGAGGATTGTTCTTCTGGAACTCACTCAGTTGACGAGCAGCTCCCATTCCCACAACATTCGGATTTCCTCCAAGTACTCCAGCTAGCATACCCAGAGCCTCAGCAATTGCAGCATCATCTCTACCTCTTCCAGACATCTCTATTCTGAAACCCAAACAAACTAAAACAAATAAGTACTGATAGGGTTACACAACGCCTATCCCGTACAGGGGAAACAGAATAACTACGACTCGACACGACCGACTATGCTCTGATACCACTAATGTAACACCCTTCTAAATACCCCAAATTATTATAATTAAAATAACAATATATTCATCAGAGTAATTATGCCCCGAAGGGTGTCACACAATCATTTCATAAAAAAATCATTAAAATATCCTGTCATGCTCATTTATTTAATCAAAATAAGGTTCTTTGCATAATTCGCAGCGGAATAAAATTCAACTCAATGTAAAACATGTAACACAATACATGTAAATCATCAACATCCAATATCAAATCAATTAAGACATCCCCTCCCGATGTTACATCTATCAGAGCATGACCCATAAGAACTACTCTAGACTCCAAGCGTTAGCTTCTACTCAACTCATTTCTCGTTACCTGAAAAATAGGTGTAAGGGTGAGTTCCTCAATCAATATAACAAGCATTATAGAACAACATGTAATGCTAAGTAATTAACACATTAATTCACCCTAACCAGACTACACACTCAGCAACGGCAGTACCCGTTCAAACATCATATTCAACAATAACATATAGCATATATATAATCTCAACCATACTCAACATCAACAACACAACACACAACACACATATAATACTGGAATACATCCATTCATATTATATGCCATACATTTATTATGCAATGAGACTCTATGCATGCGGTACCGACTATTTGTGAACATATAGTTCAACCTCACCGTCCAAATCCAGGCACGGCTACCAAGCTCACTAGTCCCACTCATTTGAGACATAGTGACTCACTCACTAATTCCTCACCATGGGAATTAGCTACCACCCCAAATGGGCCATGAAATGCACGCTACTCACCTAGCATGCAAACAATCAACAACAGTCCAATAATTACTAAACTCACTAATTCCTCACCATGGGAATTAGCTACCACCCCAAATGGGCCACAATGTGCAAGCTAATCACCTAGCAATTGCAACATCACAACGAATTCAGAATAGACACATGCTCACACTCTAGCCACAAAACAGTCTATTCACAAATGCATACACAACTGATACAATCACAGCATCATGCATATCAACACACATCATTAACACGTTTTATCACAAAAGCATATCATATCATGCCACATAATCAAACACAGTATTAGCTCACTCTACTAATACCTATACTACTCAAAACAACGGGAAATGATCCCTCTCACATCATGCCTCAGCTAAGTCGCATCACTCAGCCTAAACAACCAAAAACTGCACAACAGTAGCACAGAAAATCACAATTCTGCCCATACGCGTATTGCCTCTGCCATACGCGTATTGCCCAAACCTGGCCAAACCCATACGCGTAATGTCCACTCTCATACGCGTATTGCGCATTTCCTCGCCCAACTCATACACGTATCATCTATCCCATACGCGTATGCTACGCGTAACAATCTCCCCTTACGCGTACCAACAGAGACCAATTTACGTTCAAAATATCATCTTTTTCTCCCATACGTGTAAGGCCTCCTCCATACGCGTACCAGCCAGCTCATACGCGTATTGCCTAGTGCCATACGCGTATGACCAGAAACCAGAACTCTCAGATCTGCTATGGCTTTCTCTGTTACGAAACCTATCCGATCCAACCTTCCACAGTCCAAATTACACAAAATAATCGTCCATATCATCTACACGAATCATATCCTATTCATCTTCACCAATCCTAACATTATCTCTTCTAATTCCTACGAATTCTTTTTAATTATCATCCAATTTCATTCATCCAATATTTCACAAATTCATCATGCATCAATCAAATCAGAGATACAACCAATGGTTATTACTACCCAGTACATATTATCATATAATACCCTTTAACCGATGATAAACCCCCCTTACCTGAGTTAATCCGGCAGCTTCCGAGCTCCAAGCTTCTCCTTCCTTCAACCTTCGTTCTCTGGCTTTTTGCCCTTTCTGCCTCTTTTTCCTTTTCACGTGAAAATAACCTTTTTACCAAAAAATGGGATTTTTCTAAATTCCAACTTATATATTATTCCAATAAATAATTATCCCAATAATTATTATTCCAAAATAATAATAAAATAATAATCCAAACTTCCCAATTATTCAATTAAATTAATAAATAAAATATTAATTTAAATTAAATAATTAGCTTAGTTTAATTGGGGTGTTACAAAAGGTCCTTTATAGTTGGGAATCCATTTGCCCCGAGGGTCTGAGTGAATAGCAGAATACCTTTTGAGCACGAGTTCTCCTGCATGGTACTCACGAGGAAGCACTTTCTTATCAAAAGCTCGTTTAAGGAGTCTTTGGTACACCTGACCATGAAAAACGGTCGTTAAATGCTTTTCTTCGATCAGATTCAGCTGGCCATACCGTGATTGAACCAATTCAGCTTCATTGAGGTTAGCCTCCATGATGACCATGAGTGAAGGGATCTCAACTTCAATTGGTAGGACGACCTCAATACCATACACGAATGGGCATGGAGTTGCCCCAATGGATATACGAACTGAGGTTCTATAACCATGCAGAGCAAAGGGTAACATCTCATGCCAATCCTTGTACGTTTTGACCATTTTCTAGACGAGTCTTTTGATGTTCTTATTAGCTGCTTCTACGACACCGTTCATCTTGGGCCAGTATGGTGAAGAGTTATGGTGCTCGATTTTAAATTCCTCGCTCAACTCCTTCATCATATTTTTGTTGAGATTATATGCATTGTCAGTGATGATCTTGCTAGGAATTCCATAGCGGCAGATTATCTCTTTCTTGATAAACCGAGTAACCACCTGTCAAGTGACATTGGCATATGAAGCAGATTCGACCCATTTCATGAAGTAATCAATGGCGACCAGGATGAATCGATAATCGTTGGAAGCTTTAGGCTCTATCATCCCAATCATATCAATACCCCACATAGAAAAAGGCCATGGAGAAGTCAAAACATTCAATGGAGTTGGTGGTACAAAGATCTTGTCACCATATATCTGACATTTGTGACATCTTCTAACAAAGTTGTAACAATCAACCTCCATTGTTGTCCAATAATACCCATCCCGAAAGATCTTCTTGGCCATAGCAGGACCTTTTGCATGTACACCCCCGCATCCTTCATGTATGGATTTTATGATCGTACTAGCTTCGTGTCTATCCATACATTTGAGTAGTACGGAATCAAAATTTTGCTTGTATAATACGTCACCGTTTAGGAAGAACTTGGAAGAGAGTATTCTCATAGCCTTCTTATCAGTAATGGATATACCCTAAGGGTACTGTTGTTTCTCCAGAAATGTCTTTATGTCATAGAACCAGGGCTTATCATCAAGATCAACTTCGATTACTAGACAATGTGTTGGTTCATCTAAGTGGTCAATATGGATAGCTGATGCTTCATTCTTCCATTTGACTTTGAACATAGATGACAATGTAGCTAGAGTATCTGCTAACTGATTTTCTTCCCTGGGAATATGATGAAAGGACATTTCATCAAAATAGGGTACCAGTTTTATGATATGCTCTTTATAGGGTATCAACTTGTTATCCCGAGTCTCCCAATCACCTTTTACCTGACTTATTACTAGAGCTGAATCACCATACACCTCAAGAATCTTGGTCCTTAAGTCGATGGTCGCCTCCAAATCGTAGATACATGCTTCGTATTCCGCCATGTTATTGGTGCAGTCAAAACATAATCTAGCAGTAAATGGAAGGTGGAAACCGGTTGGAGAAATGATAATAGATCCTATGCCATGGCCACCAGCATTGGAAGCACCGTCGAACACGAGCGTCCATCACAATCCTGGTTCGGGACCTTCCTCAGGGCTTATCTCGAAGCCTGGAATAATGAAATCCCTGGTAAACATGATGCCTTCGTTTGGAAAGTCAAACCTCAACGGTTGATAACATTCCACAGGTAGGTGGGCAAGGTAGTCAGACAGAACACTCCCCTTTATCGCTTTCTAGGTCACATACTGGATATCATAATCGGTCAACAACATTTGCCACCGGGCAATTCTACCAGTAACAACAGGCTTTTTGAAGATATACTTTATCATATCCATTTTGGGTATCAATAGAGTGGTATGGCAAATCATATATTGTCTCAGGCGTCGAGCAACCCAAGTCAAAACATAACAAGTCTTCTCTAAAAGTGAGTATCTGGTCTTACATTCAGTGAATTTCTTGCTGAGGTAGTAAATAGCGTGTTCTTTCTTGCTTTTGTCATCATGTTGACCCATAACGCAGCCCATAGTTTCATCGAGTACTGTGAGGTACATAATTAGAGGCCTACCAGGAATCGGTGGTATCAGGATTGGTGGTTTTTGCAAATAATTTTTTATTTTTTCGAATGCCGCTTAGCAATCGTCATTCCACCCAATCAATTGATAATTTCTCAACAGTTTGAATATCGGTTTGTAGATAGCCGTTAAATGTGATATGAATCGTGAGATGTAATTGAGTCGACCAAGGAAACCTCAGACTTCCATTTCTGTTCGGGAAGATGGCATTTCTTGGATGGCTCGAACTTTGTCGGGATCAACCTCAATACCCTTCCGACTGACTATGAAACCCAGAAGCTTGCCGGATCGGACCCCAAAAGTGCACATAGCTGGATTCAGACGTAACTTAAACTTTCGGAGTCTGGCAAAAAATTTCCTCAGGTTCGTTAAGTGATATTCCTTAGTTCTGGATTTGGCAATCATGTTGTCCACATAAACCTCAATCTCTTCATGAATCATATCGTGAAAGAGGGTTACCATGGCACGTTGATATGTTGCCCCTACATTTTTCAGGCCGAACGACATTAATTTGTAGTAGTAAGTTCCCTAAGGTGTGATGAAAGTTGTCTTCTCCATATCTTCTAGCGACATCTTTATCTGATTACACCCAGAGAACCCATCCATGAAGGAAAAGACAGAAAACTGAGTTGTATTATCAACCAAAACATCAATATGAGGCAAAGGGAAGTCATCCTTTGAGCCCGCTCTATTGAGGTCTCGGTAATCTACACACATTCTGACTTTACCATCTTTCTTCGGAATTTAAACGATGTTAGCAACCCACTGTGGATTTCAGAGATAGCCAAAAATCCAACATCAAACTGTTTCTTAACTTCTTCTTTGATTTTGAGTGCCATGTCGGGTCTGATCCTTCTAAGCTTTTGCTTGATGGGAGCACACCCAGGCTTGCATGGCAAGTGATGTTCAACAATGATGGTGTCTAACCCTGGCATATATCGATATGACCAAGCAAAGACATCAACATACTCGTGCAACAACTCTACCAACTCGGAGTGTACATGCTTGGCAAGAGATTCCTCAACTTTTACTTCTTTTTTATCGGTTTCAGAACCCAAATTAATGGCATCCACTAGTTCTTTGTACGAATGAATCTCTTTTTCTTCGTGCTCAAGGAGCCGTGCTAGTTCAGCTGGTAATTCACAATCTTCCTCACTGTCATCTTCAGATTGGTTAACTGGAAATCCAGATTTACAATTGATTCTTACCATATTGTAATCAATAGTTTAGTTTTCTCTGCATATGATGGGATTATTTTTAGTATGCTTTTTAATAAAGTGAAAAAAGAAAAAAGAAATCTTTTGCCATTTCGTTGTTTTAGTGAAAAAGTGAAAATAACTTAAAGAAAAAGGAACACAAGTTTTGCATGCAAAAAGTACTTTTTATTTCTTCACATAATACTTTTAAACATGGAGGCCCTTACAAGCTATCCTCTTGTCTCGGGAAGGGGCAATGGATTGAGAAAACAAAATGCATTACATTTTTTCTGAGTACACTATAGGAATCACAGAAGTCATCCAGTTGGGGAGCTTGAACCCTGGAGG
This sequence comes from Lathyrus oleraceus, assembly GCF_024323335.1. Classification (NCBI taxonomy): domain Eukaryota; kingdom Viridiplantae; phylum Streptophyta; class Magnoliopsida; order Fabales; family Fabaceae; genus Lathyrus; species Lathyrus oleraceus. The sequence goes on along the minus strand of NC_066585.1, from coordinate 352,176,681 downwards.
ACATCTGCGTACGAGGCTAGGAGTCTCCAGTTTGTTGCCACTAGATTCCCCAATGACTGCCACAGTGTGATCATTTTGAAAGTCGGCGCTGCTAAATTTGACTGAGTTGAACTGCTTCTTCTTTGGGTTTTCTTTGCATGCTGATGGGCGATTACCGATACCATATCTGTCATGCTTTTCTGCCATGTCGACAAATTTACCCCAACCAGAAAGTGGGCCTTTCTCAAGTGTTTGCTTGGCGCTTCTGACTGAAGATAGGATAGTAGCGGATGATTAATCATGATTGGCGGTAGCAGAACTGACTTCTTCAAATTCTAAACAGTGGAGTGGAATCTCAACAATCCCCTTATCTGTCTCAACGTATCTGAATGATGAGAGTTTGCTAACCAACAGGTATTCTTCACCACATACAATTACCAACTTATCATCAATTAAGAACTTCAACCTTTGGTGCAACGTAGAGGTGACTGCCTCAGCGGCATGAATCCACAACCTACCCAACAAAAAACTGTAAGCTGGGTTGATATCCATGACTTGGAAGGTGATGCTGAATTGGTGAGGTCTGACACAGATAGGCAGATCAACTTCCCCAATAACGTGTCTTCGGGAACCATCAAAAGCTCGGACAATTAGTGCGCTGGTCCTCATCTCGGGTCCTTTAAACTGTATTTGACTTAATGTTTCTTTCGGCAGTACATTAAGCGAAGAACCAGTGTCGACGAGGACTCGAGATAAAAGAAAGTCTATGCACATGACTGAAATGTGTAGTTCTTTATTATGGGAGTTTCCCTCAGGAGGTAGTTCTACTTCATTAAATCCTAAATACCTACTGGCAATGATATTTGCAACCACGTCATCAAATTGATCGACCGTGATACCTTGCATCACATGAGCGGTATTCAGAACCTTCAGCAATGCTTTACGATGAGCCTCAGAACTCAACAGCAAAGACAAGATGAAGATTTTGGAAGGAGTCTGGTTCAACTGATCAATGATCTTGAAGTCACTCTTCTTGATCAATTTGAGGAATTCTTGACTTTCCTCAAAAGTGATGCTCTTCTTGTGATCTTCAACTTGCTCATTCTCAACCATCGGCCCTTTACCCTTAGACACTTTAGATTCTGCAGCTTTGTTGGCAATAACATTCGTCGGTGCTGGAACAGTCGTCATGTTCGGAGTGACAGGTACAGTTTCCCCTGCCTGCGGAGTAGGAGTAAGAATGACCTTCTCTTTAGGCGGGATAACTGTGGGTGATGGAGACACCCTAGGAGTGTACTTTGGAGAAAATACACGGCAACTGCGAGTCATGCCTCTCGTTCAGTTATGTTGACGATTTCGGTGTCAGGAATACGAATTTCTTTTCCACACAGATACGCTGTTGTCTCATAGTTCCAAGGTACCGCCTTGGTATTCTGATACGGAAACGAACTGGGAACACGAAAGTGAATTGGCTGAATCCTCTTGGGAGGAGCTTCGACCTTCTTTTTCCTATACACAATAGTTATCAGTTCGATTACTGCAACTTCTTCTACTGCCTTAGACTTGGAGAACTCTATAAAACCGTGATCCATCTGCTCTTGTACACAACCCCTTAGGTCGTCGCAATTGTCTAGATCACACTCACACATTGCACAATCATCATGTATACCTGGTAGAAACCCAAACTATTCAAGCCTCTTCAACACGACTGACAACAGAGTCCTCACATCTTCGGCCCTTAGTACGGATTATGTTGTTTCCTCTTTGGTCACGATATTCACTGTTGAACCTCCATCATTAGGCAGTGGATTCATTTTCACGTTAGACTTTTCCTCGGAGAAAGACAAAATCTCCTGATTAATAAAGTCTTGGACCTTGTATTTGAGGGTCCAACAGTCCTCTGTGGAGTGTCCTATATACCCGGCATGGTAAGTGTACGAGGCATTAGGATCGTGCTTAGGACGAAAAGGAGGAGAGGCTGCAGGGATTTCTTTTGGTACAATGGCCCCTACGTGGATCAAATTCGGCACCAATTCAACATATGGCACCAGAATTTTATCAATCTGAGGAAGATTACCAAAACTGTTTCTGTTATTCTGACCTCGACCTTGTCCTTTGTTGTCACAGTTGTATTGTTGATTTTGATTTCTTTGAGCAGGTGCTGATTGTTTATTACTTTTCTGCGGTTGATACTGACATGGCGGTTGTTGATACTGAGTAGAGGCGACATACGGATATGGATAGTACAGAATATGGGCCATCGGAAATTGATACAGGGGGTGGACACTTTCCGTCACAACATTTGTCTCCCCCTCCTTCTTTTTTGCGAAGCCCCCATGCGACTCCTTGTTTGTTGCTTGCGGAGGGGTGGCATCTGTGATCTTCCCTGATTTCAGCCCATTCTCTACATGTTCATCGATAGTTACCTTATCTGCAAAGTTTGTAGACGAACTCCCAATCATCTTCTCATAATACAACCCTTGGAGCGTACCCATGAAGATATCAACAAGTTCGTTATCTGGAAAAGCTGGTCTGACCCTGGACGCCATCTCACGCCAATGCTGAGCATACTCTTTAAAGGTTTCATTGGATTTCTACTCTTGATTCTGTAACTGTAGCCTTGTTGGAGCCATATCAAGATTATACTTGTACTATTTTAGAAATGCCTCGGATAGGTCTCTCCAGGACCTGACCTTGGTGCGTTCCAAACCCATGTACCAGTCCAAAGAAGCTCCAGACAGACTGTCTTGGAAGCAATGGATCATCAAGTCATCATTGTCAATGTACGATGCCATCTTTCTGCAATACATTATGATGTGACTTCGTGGACAGCTTACACCTTTGTACTTTGGTAGGTCTGGCACCTTGAATTTTTGTGGAAGCACGACGTTTGGAACTAGGCAAAGATCTCGGGCATCAATACCAAAGGCCGAGAAACCCTCAATAGCCCTTATTATGTTATGTAACAGTTGATGATTTGTCAGTTTGGTCGGATCAACAACGGGGAGAGCGACCTAATTGGCTTGTCAAGAGGTTTCTGGAGCTATTTCCTGAACATGCATATTTTGTGAGGCAAACAACATTTGCGGTGGGTAGGAGAAACCCGGAGGTACTGTTTGAACATCAGGCACCATGTGAGTATATTGTCCTCCAGGCTGAGCATTAGGGGCCTGAGGTGCCCCAGTCTGCACATACTAGAGTGCAGGATTGGTATGTGCATATGTTAGCATAGGCATAGAAGTTTCCCCAGGGTAACTGAACGGGGAAGCTTGGAACTGATTCGTGTTCGCAGGTTGAGCAGCCCGAGCAGGAACCTGAAAGTGGAGGTGCGGACCTCGATATTTGTCTTCAATGTCAGAAGTTTCATTGGGAACCTGACCTTGATTGTCCTCAGGGTTGGCAGCATCAATCGAGGAGTTTGGACAGTGGGTACACCCTAGGGGAAAACAACATTTCCAGTAATAGTAGGGGCAACGAGAGTCAGATGAGGGAATAAAGCGCCCCCATTGGGAAAGTGAGCAGCAAAGTTCTGGGGCATTCCCTAGGGATAGGCAGCAATAATCCTATTCAAATCAGTAGGGACCAACTGACGGTTCCCAGTAGTTGGCACCACAGTCTCCGCCTGAGTTTCGACGGTAGTACCAGCAACAGCAGTCGGATTGGTCACCCCAGCAGCATGGGTGACGTTGGCAGCAGTAGGGTTAGCAGAGGTAGAAGTCCTATGAGTCGGGAGGAGCTCCAAGATAGTCTCCATGTTCTCTTGAAAGAGGTTCATCCTGCCCTAGACTTGGGCAAGAGATTCACGGACAACACCATTGTCAAATTCGTAATCAACCATTATCCTTGACTTGTTTGCACGGGTGAAATAGTGATGACGAGTCTTCGTTTTTGCTGTGGAAAGATGGAGATGGTAAGCATTTTGTTTTTGGGAAGCTTATGACAAATAAATGCATGGATGCAAAAAAATTGATATGTTCAAAATTTATTTATGTTATATTCATTTTTGTAAAGGAAGAGATTTCCAAGGAATCCTTGAGTTTGTCTATTAACATAACCAAATACAAAGCATAAAGAGGGAGATAGTCTGTGAAGTCAAATAGCCAAGAAACTCTTTTATTCATATATCAAGTAAGTGGAATACAAGTACATATCAATAAGCTTCCCACTAGGCTACAAGATTCTTAACATCAACCCTATCGGATATCGACCTAAAAACAAGAATGAAATACAGATCAAGCCCAAGGGCAATTATGCAGAAACACTTTGACAATAACTTCTTGTAACAAATCCGAGAAGTTTTATGTAGCTTGTTCAGCGAACGGGGTCAGGCTCCTTTCCCTCTAATACCGTGATTCCTTCTGGGAAGTTAGGTGGTAGATCGTGATCAGGTCCATCTAAAATGCTTCTTACAAATACTTCCTTTTGGCTGAGGAGCTCTTCAAGATGCCCATTGTGTTTTTTCAGACGATCATTCTCTTGTTCGAGTAGGTTGGTGTCTTCCTGGTTTTTGCACGATTGCTCTTTCAGCTCACAGATCTCCTCAAGTCTCTGGTCTAGCTCATACTACTTCTGGAGAAGAGTGACCTCTAACTGCTTGGTGTGGCTTTTCTCATCCTTCAACCCTTTCTTGCAAGCTTCCAGCTGGTCTTGAAGTTTATTGATCTGTTCTTTGTAATTAAGCTCCACTTTACAAGACTGGTACTGAGTCTCGGGCTAATTGTTTCTTCTTTGCTGGAAAACTAGCATAGATTCCCTTGATTGCATCATCCACTTTTATTCTTTTGTATACCTCAGTTTGCACTTCGCCATCTGCTCGACGCACTCTGTCTCTCTTCTGGTTCAAGTTGAACTTCAAAGTTTATTTCTCTAAGGAGATCTTACCAAGTCTAGACTTGAGGTCAGCATTCTCTTTCTCTAGGACTTTGATAACTCTTTTCAGCTCATCGATCTCAGAAGTATGATGGGTCACTGGTTTAGGAGGCTTGATGCTCATGGATGGTTTGGCTGGAAACGACAACAATATCTTGTTGACCCTGTCTTTTACCCATTTGGTGTAAGCTTCCTTGGCAATGCAATTCTTCTTACCCGTTTCCGCTCTCCCTTGAGGACAAATTGCTCCCCAAGCCTTGACAATGTTCTTGACTAATTCTGGATCTTCAACCCCTTCATACAAGACGAAACCTTCTACACTTTTGAGATCAGGCTTATCTACCATGGGTATCCCAACTGTCGTAATACCAACCTCGGACTGTAATTGATTCCCCCTTTCATACTAAGAAGAGGTACATTAGGAAAATCTCCACAGTTGAGGATGAGTTTGACGCTGTCGTAGATTTGTGAATACCAGGAGATGTCTTCGGCGTTCAAGGACATGATCCGTTGGGACCATTTCAAATTGTCTTTGTTTCAATGAAAGGAACTTTGATGGGTAGATGCAAAATAAACCATCTATACAACAAAGGGGTACAACAGACGATGGTTCCCTTCTTCTTCTGGGTCCTCACGTGGATGGAGTAGCAAGTATCAGCAAGAAGAGTGGGAACAAGGTTCTGAGTTAGGAAAATCTCCTTTCATACTATGAAGAGGTACATTAGGAAAATCTCCACAGTTGAGGATGATTTTGACGTTGTCGTAGATTCGAGAATACTAGGAGATGTCTTCGACGTTCCAGGACATGATCCGCTGGGACCATTTCGAATTGTCTTTGTTTTCAATGAAAGGAACTTTGTTGGGTAGATGCGAAATAAACCATCTATACAGCAAATGGATACAACAGACGATGGTTCCCTTCTTCTTCTGGGTCCTCACGTGGATGGAGTAGTAAGTATCAACAAGAAGAGTGGGAACAGGGTTCTGAGTTAGAAAGATGTGAATAGCAGCCAGATCCATGAATTCTTCCATGTTCAGAAACAGTACGATCCCATATATTAGTAGAGCTAGAATGGCGTTGAAGGTCATCCAACTCTCAGCTTCGGCAAAAGCAGTAGCTTTATCTACGAGAGAATTTGAGGTGAGGCCATGAATTCCACCCTTATGTTTCAAGTTCAACTCCACTTCCTTCTTCCCTATGTAGAGGGCTTCAGTAAGGATTTGGTATTTGGGGAGCTCCTTAGTGCGTATATAAGGCACTCGGTTCTTGATCCCAATACTTAGGATGTGTGAATACTCTTCCAACATGGGTACCAGCTGGTAATCCTGGAATGTAAAGCATCTCAAAGGAGGATCGTAGAATTGCACCAGAGTGTGCACAACAGTGGTATTGACTTCAGTGTTCAAGATTCCCAAGAGGTTGCCATAAGAAGTCTTGAAATCATCTCGGCTTCCAAGAACTAGACGTGCCCCCAGTCCTCTCAAAACAATCAGTTGGGGCTCCACAAACTTGTAACTGTGAGTGCTCCTCCTCTCGGAATTCATGCTTTGTCTCAGATGCTTAGTCAACAAATTGGGCTCTTGGATTCCTGGAAAAGAAATGCATATGCAAATTTTTTTGTCATGATGAATGATATTGTATGATGGAATTACATAGGTCATGCAAATTCAAAATTCTGATACATTCTGAACAATCTGTATATGCCATTTGATGTAGGTTCAAAAGTCCGACGCAATATGAGTATCAAGGTAGGCAGGGTCTATGGCTTCCTGCAATAAAAACCAATATCCCCCTCATAGGTGTGGAATATGCTCCAAGGTGGTCCCTAGAAGGCCTCCCAAAGTCATCAACTCGAAATGGAAATGCCCTGCCGTAGTGAATACTCACAGGATAAAAGTACTTCCAAGTGAATCTAGTCTGCGTGTGGTTCTCGTGACAACCCAACGCGCAAAACTCAGGCGTACACGACTATCCACGAGTCTATCCTATATGTATACTAACCTCGGTTATAGAGCTTTTCTCTCATGTAATCTATCCCAACCCAACAATAGCATAAAAAATAATATCCATAACAATATCTAGAATAATAAAGTAAATGTGATAAATAAAGCGAGTAAATCTATAGAAGAAAACACCTAAGCGAACGGAGAAGCGATCAAAACTAGTCTCGACTCCTTTTAGCAACTAGGAAATGCTCCAAGAAGCAACATCCCCAACAGAGTCGCCAGCTGATGCTAGCGGAAATATACCCAAACGTATCGCATGCTTGAACATACAATAGAGCCGCCATCAAAATTTATTTATTCCCGAAGGAAAAGGAAAACATGGATAAAACCCGGGGGAAAGAGATATGCTGGGTAAGGAAGTCGGTTATCCAAGGGGAAGGTATTAGCACCCCAAACATCCATGGTACTCCATGGGAACCATTTTGATTGTTCTCGCTCGAACAGGTGTGATATCTAAAGATTACTCACAAAAGAATGGGAAAAGGAAAAGAAATAGATAAATTTCTCGGCGAGGATTAGGGCCCTCATGCCTACGTATCCTCATAGTGCAATGAGGAATTCAGAGCTCCGTAGTTCAAAGAACTAGTGGTGGGAGATGAAAAGAATTATGATCAAAGTATGGTCTGAACCAAAGATTGTGTGATGAACTCCAACAAGGGTGAAAAGATGAACCTAAGAGTAAGGTGGCTATTACCAGTACGCAGGCTAGAAGGACTGCCGCAATAGGGTAATACCGAAAAGACGAAGAAATAAGTGTATGGGAAAGTCCCAAACATCTCTTGGTTCACAAGGTGACGCAAGAAGGAGCACAAATAAGTAGTGTATTTAGCAAAAAGATAACTGGTATATCACATGGAGTGAATGAAGGTAGAATATGAGTGCATTAGGGAGATGAATGGATTGAAGTGACCAAAGTCACAGGATTGAATATTTGGTGACAAGTGACTGAGGAAGTATTGTTTGAAACCGAAAGGTGAAAGTGTATTGGAATCCATAAGAGAAATGAGATTTGTACCATAGGGGGAAACCGATTTAACCGATACGTGGACTGGCAGGACTGCCACTATAGGGTGATTAGCCAAAAAATAAAGAATTAAGTGTTTAGGCACAGTCCAAAACAAATCTAGGTATAAATGCGGACTTTACGTTAGGCGTCCTAAAAGGGTGTATATGGAATTCCAAGGAAGTGGTATTTCTGATCTCAAAGGAATAATATGTCACTGGGTGAACGATTTATGATCGAAGGTAGGTAATGGATAGTGAAATATATGAATGATGCCTTAAGGCGAAAGAAAGAATAATTAGAAGTATGCTCGCCAAGGATTCACGTCCTCGTGCCTACGTATTCTCATTGTGCAATGAGAAAGTCAGAGCAATCGTAGTTCGGAACCACGAGAATAGAGAGAGATAGAGAGACATACAGTGATGAAAAGTATAATATGTACCAACAGAATGGTATCAAAAGGTATTTGTCCAAGTAACGGGGACTCACAAGACAAACCCAATTTCAGAGGTTAACTGCCATGAAACAAGGGGAGAGAGATATTTGTCTAAGCAACGGGGATTCATAAGACAAACACCAATTCAAGGAATGATTGCAGTACTGTAGTACAAGGAATAGTGTATTACTGGATGGGGAACAAACAGTTCAAGATCAAATAAGAATAGTATCTTGGATCCAAGAAGGAGATAGACTCTGAATCAAAGAGCAAGATAGGCGTTTACCAGTACGTGGGCTAGTAAGACCGCCACTATAGGGTAAGGCCAAAAAGAAAGACCGAATTAAGTGTTTAGGCATAGTCCCAAACAACTCTCGATTGATGAGGTGGACTTTAGCTAGATCTTCCTAAAAGGATAGACAAGGAGTCCAAGGATAAGTATGATTGATCTCAAAAAGATGGAGAATGATTGATTGAATAAATAGGGTAGCTCGCAAAGAAACTGAGTTCTCCTGCCTAGGTATCCTTATAGTGCAATAAGGAAATCAGAGCTTTCGTAGTTTAGCCTACTAGGGCTGAAAACATGATGATTGGAGGCAAAGAATATGATTGAATGATTGAATTGAAATGATTAGAATGGATAGACGAATTGATAATAGGCTTGACAGTCGATTAATAGGAATCACACTAAAGTCTATGAATAAGGGCGAACGCTTTGAATATTTGGGACCTACGCCCCATACGCAAAGTCGCTCTAGACAAGGATAAGAGAAACTTTGTCTCATCATTCCCTATTACTTAAGCCTCATGGCATATGATACTTCTCTTATCTGACAAGTTGCTAGTGAAGAATCTTCATTGTTGATCCTTGTGTTGATGTTAATTTTGCATGAAGAAGACTTGGTAGTTTAATCGATTTTTATTGTACTAAATGTAGCACCTCAAATTTGCACCTCCCATTTGTACATTCATTTTATTTTTAGGTCATTAATATTGCATAGTGCATTGCATTTCATCAGTCAAAACTGATCAGGAGAATCCATCTGTGCAAGAGAGCAAGGGTTTTTCCATGAGATAAAGGCCCTATGGTTGTTCTAGATAGCTTGTGTGAATCAAGGATCATGTTGAAGCAATTTGGCCAAGTGTTGAAGGCTCAAAGTCATCAGTGCAGTTTCAAGTCATCTGAGGCCCATGAAAGTCAACTGCAAGTCAACTGAGGGCTAGGAGGTGGAGAAATGGTTTGAGACACTTCATTCATGTCCCAAAGAGGTTCACTCATCATGACAAACATCTACCTTGAAGATTTTGAAGCCAGATCAAAAGTTTCCAAAAATGGAAAGTGACCTGTAATTTCAAGTTTCCAAAAATGGCAAGTTTTTGGACCAACTTCAACTCAACTTTCCAACATCAAATAAGCTTCAAATGAAATTTTGTCCAACATGAAAGTTGAAGATCTTTCTCTCCCATTTCCAAAAAGTCCAAGATCATGAATTTAGGATGAATGGTTAAGGAGTTATGATCAAATCATTGCAAAGTGTGCTTGAAACTTCAAATGGCCATATCTTTTGAACCAAGACTCCAAATTTGGTGGTTCTTTTTGCACAATTCTCCTCATAACATGAATTTTCCAAATACCTATTTACATGGCATGAAATTGGAATATATGATCACTTGCTTGTTCATGAAGTTTTTGAAGGAAAATTGCCAAACTCAAAATTGGTTGATCACATGCATGTAATTCCATTTCCAATGTGTGCATGGGCTGATTTAGAGTGGATTTGGGCAAGCTTGGTGTACTGTTCACGTGTGCATCTCATGCATGAAGTGAAAATGCAAATTTGTGCATGCACCTTATATTCCTTTAATCTCAATTAGCTTTGGCTTAAGTTTGATTTCAGATTAATTAAGAGGGGGTATATAAGCTTGATCACAACTGCATTGCTCATAACACACATTTTCAGATCTAGATTTAGAGTTTTGATCAAAATTTTCTCTCACAAAGAAATTCAAGATTCCTCACATAAGCCTCATTTCTCTTGGTGAATTCTTGATCCTGGTGAAGTTTTGAGTGAGATTGAACGTGCCATTGGTGATTTTCTGCTCAAAATCGTGCATACCAAAGCTTGAAGGTGTTAATGGAGATTTCAAATTAAGCTGGATCCACACGTGTTCGAGCTTTAATTCCTTCATCAATCATCACTACTATAATTATAGAGTAGATTTGGACCATTGATGAGCCTTGTAGCACGTGTTTTCAACTTGCTGTTCTTCAAGAGGTCAAGTTTCGAACCTCACAATTCTCAAATTCATGTACATATTTGTGTAGATCTTGTGTTGCTGATCATTCTGGTAGAAAAATCACATGAAATGATGCACTATTCACTGAGTTATGCATGATAGAAGTTTGATGCACAAAAATGATTTTGCTCGATTCTCTCTATTCTTGATGATTTGTGCTTAGCCATTGCTTGATCCGTGTTCACCATGAAAAGATCTTTAGAATGATGTTCTTGTTTTGAATTTCTGGAAAATTTTCTGGAAAATTGTTTGAAGCTCATGCACTGTTCATCGCCTTCCTCACGAAGAAGATGAAGATTCATAGGTAGCGACGGATCCTTCATGTTAGCGACGGATCTGGTTCAGTACACATGTGGCTTAGGGTTCTGTTTCTATTGGTCCACGCATGCATACACCTTGCATTTCCATTGGCCTTAATTTGTTTGACATTGCCACACAAGCGGTGACCTGCCACCTGTTTAATGAAACTGTGCGTTTCAGGAAAGGCGCGCGCTCACGTTTGAATTATTACACAGTTCGATTCCCAGCGAGAGCAAATATTCAAATATGTTCAGCATTTTAGGCTTTCCCTCCATTTCCATGTGCTATGCTTCATTTCATTTTCATTTTTTTATGCCAACTTCTAAAATTCATAACTAATTGAAAAATGATCCAAAAAATACCTGGTTTTTTGCAAAATGATCCTTTGTTTGTCTAGTTTTTTATGATGATGAGTTTTGAAGTTGTGCATGGTTGGTTTTTGGTTTGTGTTAGGATATGTGAACATAGGTGCATATGTGACCTTGCCTTGCTTTTTCTATCATGAAATGCTTGATTTTGATCCAAATTGCTTGAAATTTTGCATGATGCTTCTTAACATGTTGTTGGACCTTTGAGAATTGATTGTGCATTTTTCCCATCTAACATTTCTGTTTTATGGACATGTTTGTATGGTGTGAAAACTTGTGTCACACATTTGGTTGTCTTGCTTGTGCAATTTAAGTTCCATAACAAATAAACTCTAATGCTTCTCATTTTTTGTATGATGAATGTTGTGGATGTGTTGAATAATCATGAATTTTTCCAGAATTATTTGAATCATTTCTGTTTTGATTGGGAATTTTCATTCATGATGATCAAATGTATGCCTTGAATTGGTCTTTGACTTCCTTTGCACATGAAATGGACTTTCTTGTTGATTTTGGTTTGTTCCTTTTTAGGACTTGTTCTTGATTGAATAAACATGCTTTGTGTTGAATATCAAGTTCTGTTTTGGCTTTTTGATCCACTTTTGACCCTAGGCTTTGACCTAGTGGCTTGTTACTTACATTTGAGTTGTGAATTTCAGGTTCAAGTAGGCATCTCCCTGATTGATGTTGCTCCTTCATTTGAGCTTGGTCATTTGTTGTTGTTGGTTAACATTTGTTTGTTTTGTATTCCTTGATGACAATTCACTTGTGTTTATGGCTTATGTGTTGCATATTGGGTTGTCTGTTTGATATTGCCTGTTGACTATTGTCTGAATTTTGTACTGATTGGTTTAGCTGTTTCCACAGGTACCTAAGTTGCTTTAAGTTCATTTGAACTTTGCTTTGCTTGCTTGTGGTTGGCATACCACTTAGGTATAATCCCTTGATCTTCGTGAAGTCTGGAAGACCTGTCATGTTACTTTGGAAGGCACCTGTCTGAAGCCCTCCTTAAGAGGCAATGTTTGTGGTTGTTTAAGTTTGTGCCAAGCAGGTAAAGTCCTCTTAAGAGGCAATTGGCAGATAAAAGGGATGTGCAATCCATCCCCTGCTATTCAGTTGTGTCATTCACTTTGCTCACACCACGTGTTGATGCATTGTGAATAAGAACCCAAGATCTTGTGGTGTCAGTCATCTGTGGAGAAGAGTTCCCTCACTCTGAACTCCCACACTTTCTATTTGATTCAAGCTCTCCCAGGCCAGGGATAAGAGCTATGAGGTATAACCCTCATCTCCATTTCATCTGCTTCACCCTAACTCTCAATGTTAGGGTTAAGAGCTAAAAAACATCCCATTCCAGTTGGCTTGTTTCCACAACCCAGCCTTGTGTGAGCCAATTGTTTGCATATAGTGTGTGATACTTGTGCTTGTGTTTGCTTGATTCTGCTGTTTAGGATAGCTTGCTTCATGTGCAAGTTAGGTTAGAGACCTCAACATAGGGATCGTATGCATGACAACTTCTAGGCTCGAGTCGTAGTCTCCCTAGTAGCTTGTTATCTCCATAGTCTCTGGTTAGGTTAGAAGTTCTTTCCATGTTAAGGGGAACTACGTCGCCCTGATCCTCATACCAGATGAGGTACGTAGGCAGGAGATGAGCTGATCTCTCCGGGCGCCCGCTTTCTTTTCTTTTTGTGTGAGTTGTTTGTCCCTTTCTGGTAGGAGTCTGATGTAAGTCCAGCGATTGGCATTCGGTTTCCTGTGTGTGTGTGTTTGGAGTCTGACATAAGCCCAGCGATTGGCAGTCGGTTTCCTGTTTTGCTTGGTGTGTCTGGAGTTGGATATAAGCCCATTGATTGGCATTCCGATTTCAGTTGTGGGTCACGTTTGACGTCTCAGCGTCTCCATTTCGTGTCTTTGTTGGGTGTGCGTTAGCCGAGCTACGAGTGCTCTGATTCTTCTCTGGTTAGAGAAGATACGTATGCATAGGATGCGACATCCTAGCGAGCACTTTCCGCTTTCCCCCCGAACTACGTCGACTCTGATGTCCGTGTCTGACAGACTACGTAGGCCCAGGATGCGATATCCTGCCGAGTCCCGTTTCTTCCGTCCGTTCCGTGTTTCCTTCCAGTTTTGTGCAGTTTTGAGTAGTCTTTAGCAACCTTTCTTCTATTCTTTCTGAGCGTGGATCCTGTAACACCCCGATAAAAATAAGATAATTATTTAAAATAAGTTAATAATATATTTATTAATTTAATTAAATAATTGGATTATTATTATTGGAATTATTATTATTGGAATAATAAGTTGGAAAATATATAAAGAGTTCCATTTGGTAAAAAGGGTTTTTCACGTGAAAACCAGAGAAGCGACAGAAGTGAGAAAGAGGCAAAGAGGAAGAGCAAGAGAACGAGGGTTGAAGGAAGGAAAAGCTTGAAGCTCAGAGATTTGCCGGATTAACTCAAGTAAGGGGGTTTATCGTCGTTTAATGGGTATTATGGGTTAACATGTAATGGGTAGTGATAAACCATTGATTTGACTCTAATTAGATGATGAATGTTGAAATTGTGAAATTTTGGATGAATGAGATATGAGAATGGTTGAGGAAATTTGTAGGAATTAGAGGTAATAAGGTTAGAAATTGTGAGATCGAATGTGTATGATCTATGTTAGACAATATGAATGAATGTTGTGTAAAAATTGGAATGTGGAAGGTGGGATTTGAGAATCTCGTAGCAGAGAAAACCATAGCAGATCTGGAATTCTGGTTTCTGGTCATACGCGTATGGCACTAGGCAATACGCGTATGAGATGGTCTAGTACGCGTATGGCACTAGGCAATACGCGTATGGATGAGGAAGATGATGTTTTGAACGTGGTTTTGTCTCTGTTGGTACGCGTATGAGGAAGTGGTACGCGTAGCATACGCGTATGAGGCAGACAATACGCGTATGGGATTGGCTGAGAAATGGACCATACGCGTATGGGACTAGGCAATACGCGTATGGGCAGAATTGTGATTTTTCTGAGCTGTTGTTGTGCAGTTTTGGTCATTGCAGCTGGGTGATGTAATTTAGCTGATGTATGATATAGTAGGGATCATTTCCCGTTGTTTGAGCAGTGTAGGTATTAGTAGAATGTGCTAATACGGTGATTTATTATTTAGCATGATATGATATTATTCTGTGATAAACATGCTGATGATGTATGATGGTATGCATAATACTGTGAATGTATCTGTTATGTATGCAACTTTGAATGGACTGTTTATGGCTTAGAGTGTGAGCATATGTCTATTTTGAATTGTTGTTGATGTTTGCATGCTAGGTGATTTAGCATGTATATTATGGCCTTTATGGTGGTAGCTAATTCCCATGGTGAGGAATTAGTGAGTGAGTTGTTGTGGATTGTTGTTGATGTTTGCATGCTAGGTGATTAGCGTGCATATCATAGCCCTTGGGGTGGTAGCTAATTCCCATGGTGAGGAATTAGTGAGTGAGTCACTAGGTCTCAAATGAGTGGGACTAGTGAGCTTGGTAGCCGTATCTGGATTTGATCGGTGAGGTTGAACTATATGTTCACGAATAGTCGGTACCGCATGCATGGAGTCTCATTGCATAATGTATGTATGGCGTATAATATGAATGGATGTATTCCAATATTATACGTGTGTTTTGTGTTGAGTTGAGTATGATGATGATTATGAGTTGATGTTACCGTTGTTGAATGTGTGATATGATTAGGGTGATGAAATGTGTTAATTTACTTAGCATTACATGATATTTTATAATGCTTATTATATCGATTGAGGAACTCACCCTTACAACTATGTTTCAGGTAACGAGCAGTGATTGAGTAGAAGCTAGTCCTTGGAGTCTAGTGTAGTTCCTTAGTGGGTCATGCTCTGGTAGATGTAACATCGGGACGGGATGTTTTACCTTGTTTTCATTTTTGGTTGTTGAACAACTTTACATGTGATATGTTACATGTTTGAATGTTGATTAGATTTCTATCCGCTGCGAATTATGCAAAGGTTTATTTTGATGAATAAATGAGCATGACAGGATATTTTGATGATTGGTGTGAAGTGTCAAGTGTGACACCCTTAATTGCATATCTACTCTGATTTATGTTTTGTTGATTTAATTAAATATTGGGGTATTTTAGAAGGGTGTTACATTAGTGGTATCAGAGCATAGTCGGTCGAGTCGAGTCGTAATTATTCTGTTTCCCTGTACGTGATAGGTGTTGTGTAACCCTATCAGTACTTATTGTTTTAGCTTGTTGGGTTTTCAGAATAGAGATGGCTGGAAGAGGTAGAGACGATGTTGCGATTGCTGAGGCTCTGGGTATGCTAGCTGGAGTACTTGGAGGGAATCCGAATGTTGTGGGACTGGGAGTTGCTCGTCAACTGAGTGAGTTCCAAAAGAACAATCCTCCAATGTTCAAGGGAGCATACGATCCAGATGGCGCTCAGAAGTGGTTGAAGGAGATCAAGAGGATCTTCCGAGTGACTGAGTGTGCCGATAACCAGAAGGTCAGGTTCGGTACGCATATGCTGTCAAAAGAAGCAGATGATTGGTGGGTTGCTACCCGCACTGAGTTGGAAGCTGCTGGGAGTGCTGAGATCACTTGGGCGGTGTTCAGAGAGAGATTCCTGAGGAAATACTTTCCAGAGGATGTCAGAGGAAAGAAAGAGATAGAGTTCTTAAAATTGAAGCAGGGCAACCGGTCTGTTACTGAGTATGCTGCTAAGTTCACAGAGCTGTCGAAGTATTACACTCCCTATAACGAGGCTACTGGGGAATTTTCGAAATGTGTGAAGTTTGAGAACGGGTTACGTCCCGAGATCAAGCAGGCTATTGGGTATCAGCGGATTAGAGTGTTTTCTGACTTGGTTGACTGTTGCAGGATTTTTGAACAGGACGCCAAGGCCAGAGCGGAGAGCTATCAGCAAAGGGTTGATAGGAAAGGCAAGAATCAGAATGATCGTGGGAAACCGTATGCAGCTGGCAAAGGTTTCCCGAGACAGAGTGGGATGAAGAGGCCTAGTGGGGGAGACTCCAGTGCCCCTGCTAAGTGTTTCAGATGTGGTCAGGCTGGACATCGTATCCATGAGTGTACCAGTAATGAGAAGAAGTGTTTTAAGTGTGGAAAAGGTGTTTACTTGGCTGCAGAGTGCCGGTTGAAGACTGTGACTTGTTTCAACTGTGGAGAAGTGGGTCATATCAGCCCACAGTGTCCTAAGCCGAAGAGAGAGAACCAGTCGGGAGGCAAGGTCTTTGCTTTATCGGGTTCTGAGACTTCTGCAGATGATCGTTTGATCCGAGGTACGTGTTATATTAATGGCTTTCCTCTTGTAGCTATTATTGACACAGGTGCGATTCATTCCTTTATATCTTTGGATTGTGCTGTGAAACTTAAATTAGAGATATCTGAGATGCATGGTAGTATGGTGATTGATACTCCTGCGAAGGGTTCAGTGACTACTACTTCAGCTTGTGTAAATTGCCCTTTGAGTATTTTTGGTAGAGACTTTGAGATGGACCTCGTGTGTCTTCCACTAGTGCAGATTGATGTTATCCTGGGTATGAACTGGTTGGTGTTTAACCGAGTTTATATCAACTGTTTTGATAAGACTGTGATTTTTCCTGAGATTGAGGAAGGAAAGAGTTTGTTTCTATCAGCAAGGCAGGTAATTGAGGCAGTAGCAGATGGGGCAGAGTTGTTTATGCTGTTAGCGACTTTGGAGGCTAAAGATAAACTGGCGATTTGCGATCTAGCCGTGGTGTGTGATTTTCCTGATGTGTTTCCTGAAGAAGTGAATGAATTACCACCAGAGCGTGAAGTTGAGTTCTCGATTGATTTGGTACCTGGTACTAGGCCGATATCGATGGCTCCGTACCGTATGTCTGCTATTGAGTTAACTGAATTGAAAAGTCAGCTGGAAGATCTGTTGGATAAGAAATTTATTCGTCCGAGTGTGTCGCCGTGGGGTGCACCAGTGTTATTGGTTAAAAAGAAAGAAGGTACTATGAGGTTGTGTGTGGACTACAGGCAACTGAATAAAGTGACGATCAAGAATCGGTATCCTTTGCCGAGGATTGATGATTTGATGGATCAGTTGGTTGGTGCGAGTGTGTTCAGCAAAATAGATTTGAGATCTGGGTATCATCAGATACGTGTGAAAATGGAAGATATTCAGAAGACTGCTTTCAGAACAAGGTATGGACATTATGAGTATTCTGTAATGCCTTTTGGTGTGACTAATGCGCCTGGGGTATTTATGGAGTATATTTATAGGATTTTCCATCCGTACCTAGACAAGTTTGTTGTGGTGTTTATTGACGATATTTTGGTGCATTCGAAATCTGAAGAAGAGCATGCTGAACATTTGAGAGTGGTTTTAGGGGTTCTACGAGAAAAAAAGTTATTTGCTAAACTGTCTAAGTGTGAATTTTGGTTAGAAGAGGTTAGTTTTCTTGGTCATGTGATTTCAAGAGGTGGTGTTGCTGTTGATCCTTCTAAGATAGAAGCGGTATCTAAGTGGGAAGCTCCGAAGTCAGTTTCTGAGATAAGGAGTTTTCTTGGACTTGCAGGTTATTATAGGAAATTCATTGAGGGATTTTCTAAGTTGGCGTTACCATTGACGATGTTGACTAGAAAGGGACAAGCGTTTGTTTGGGACTCAAAATGTGAAGAAGGTTTCCAAGAGTTAAAGAGGAGGTTAACTACTGCTCCTATTCTGATATTACCAAGTCCATCGGAACCATTTGAGGTTTACTGTGATGCTTCATTGTTGGGTTTGGGTGGTGTTTTGATGCAGATTAAGCAGGTTGTAGCTTATGCTTCGAGACAACTGAAGGTTCATGAGAGGAACTATCCGACACACGATTTAGAGTTGGCAGCTGTGGTATTTGTTCTGAAGTTATGGAGGCATTACTTGTACGGGTCAAGATTTGAGGTTTTCAGTGACCATAAAAGTTTAAAGTATTTGTTTGATCAGAAAGAGCTGAATATGAGACAGAGGAGATGGTTAGAGTTTCTGAAGGATTATGACTTTGGTTTGAATTACCATCCGGGTAAAGCAAACGTAGTGGCTGATGCATTGAGCCGGAAATCATTGCATATGTCTATGTTAATGGTTAAGGAATTGGATTTAATTGAGCAGTTTAGAGACTTGAGTTTGGTGTGTGAGAGTACTCACAATAGTGTTAAATTGGGAATGTTGAAGTTAACGAGTGGTATTCTGGATGAGATTAGAGAGGGTCAGAAATCCGATGTGCTTCTGGTTGATAAGTTGACTCTAGTGAATCAAGGTCAAGGTGGTGAATTCAGAGTTGATGAGAATGGTGTTTTGAAATTTGGTAATCGGGTGTGTATTCCGGATGTTACCGAACTGAAGAAGAGTATCCTTGAGGAAGGACACCGTAGTGGCCTGAGTATTCATCCTGGAGCTACGAAGATGTATCATGATTTGAAAAAGTTATTTTGGTGGCCGGGAATGAAAAGAGAAATTGCGAGTTTTGTTTATTCTTGTTTGACTTGTCAGAAGTCAAAGATTGAGCATCAGAAGCCGTTTGGGCTAATGCAACCGTTGGTTATTCCAGAGTGGAAGTGGGATAGTATCAGTATGGATTTTGTTTCTGGTTTACCGAGGACAATTAAGAACTTTGAAGCTATTTGGGTGATTGTTGACAGATTGACAAAATCGGCTCATTTCATTCCGATCAGAATGGATTATTCGTTAGAGAGATTAGCTGAATTGTATATTGAGAAAATTGTAAGTTTGCATGGTACTCCGTCGAGTATTGTTTCGGACAGAGATCCTAGATTTACATCGAAGTTCTGGGAAGGTTTGCAGAGGGCTTTGGGAACTAAGCTGAGATTGAGTTCTGCATATCATCCGCAGACTGATGGTCAGACTGAGAGGACGATTCAGTCACTAGAGGATCTGTTGAGGGCTTGTGTTTTGGAAAAGGGAGGTGCTTGGGATTGTTATTTACCTTTGATTGAGTTTACCTACAACAATAGTTTTCATTCGAGCATTGGTATGGCACCGTTTGAAGCTTTGTATGGTAGGAGATGTCGGACACCTTTATGTTGGTATGAGTCCGGTGAGAGTGTTGTGGTTGGACCGGAGATTGTTCAACAAACTACGGAAAAGATTAAGATGATTCAGGAGAAGATGAGGATTGCTCAGAGTCGTCAGAAGAGTTATCACGACAAGAGGAGGAAGTCACTTGAGTTTCAAGAGGGAGATCATGTGTTTCTTCGTGTTACTCTGATAATTGGGGTTGGTCGAGCTTTGAAGTCGAAGAAGTTGACACCTCGATTTATTGGTCCTTATCAGATTTTGGAGAGGATAGGGGAGGTAGCCTATCGTATCGCTTTACCGCCGTCACTTGCGAATTTGCATGAGGTTTTTCATGTGTCTCAGTTGAGGAGGTACATTCCTGATCCGTCGCATGTGGTCCAAGTAGATGATGTACAGGTGAGAGATAACCTGACTGTTGAAACATCACCTATGAGGATCGAGGATCGAGAGTTGAAGCAGTTGCGGGGTAAAGAGATTGTTTTAGTAAAGGTAGCTTGGGGAGGACCAGCAGGTGGCAATGTGACTTGGGAACTTGAGAGTCGGATGAAGGAGTCTTATCCTGAGTTATTCACTTGAGGTATGTTTTCGAGGACGAAAACTCTTTTAGTGGGGGAGAGTTGTAACACCCCGATAAAAATAAGATAATTATTTAAAATAAGTTAATAATATATTTATTAATTTAATTAAATAATTGGATTATTATTATTGGAATTATTATTATTGGAATAATAAGTTGGAAAATATATGAAGAGTTCCATTTGGTAAAAAGGGTTTTTCACGTGAAAACCAGAGAAGCGACAGAAGTGAGAAAGAGGCAAAGAGGAAGAGCAAGAGAACGAGGGTTGAAGGAAGGAAAAGCTTGAAGCTCAGAGATTTGCCGGATTAACTCAAGTAAGGGGGTTTATCGTCGTTTAATGGGTATTATGGGTTAACATGTAATGGGTAGTGATAAACCATTGATTTGACTCTAATTAGATGATGAATGTTGAAATTGTGAAATTTTGGATGAATGAGATATGAGAATGGTTGAGGAAATTCGTAGGAATTAGAGGTAATAAGGTTAGAAATTGTGAGATCGAATGTGTATGATCTATGTTAGACAATATGAATGAATGTTGTGTAAAAATTGGAATGTGGAAGGTGGAATCTGAGAATCTCGTAGCAGAGAAAACCATAGCAGATCTGGAATTCTGGTTTCTGGTCATACGCGTATGGCACTAGGCAATACGCGTATGAGATGGTCTGGTACGCGTATGGCACTAGGCAATACGCGTATGGATGAGGAAGATGATGTTTTGAACGTGGTTTTGTCTCTGTTGGTACGCGTATGAGGAAGTGGTACGCGTAGCATACGCGTATGAGGCAGACAATACGCGTATGGGATTGGCTGAGAAATGGACCATACACGTATGGGACTAGGCAATACGCGTATGGGCAGAATTGTGATTTTTCTGAGCTGTTGTTGTGCAGTTTTGGTTATTGCAGCTGGGTGATGTAATTTAGCTGATGTATGATATAGTAGGGATCATTTCCCGTTGTTTGAGCAGTGTAGGTATTAGTAGAATGTGCTAATACGGTGATTTATTATTTAGCATGATATGATATTATTCTGTGATAAACATGCTGATGATGTATGATGGTATGCATAATACTGTGAATGTATCTGTTATGTATGCAATTGTGAATGGACTGTTTATGGCTTAGAGTGTTGTCGCATTACGCGAAAAAACCGGCGGGAAAACAGGACAACAGAGCCGCCACCGTGCGTTATTTATCCCAAAAGAGGGAAAGGAAACGCTCAGAGTAAACCTGGAAAAGACGTGGTCTCGCGACCAAAGAGAAAGGGTAAGGGAGTCGGTTACGCAAGGGGAAGGTATTAGCACCCCTCACGTCCGTCGTACTCGACGGGATCCACGCTCTAAGAAAGAAAAGGTTGCTAAAACAAACACCACACACATACACACACTGGCTGAAAGAGACACAAGAAAACAAACAAGACTGAAACTGACTCGGCAGGATATCACATCCTGGGCCTACTTAGTCTATCAGGCATAGACATCAGAGTCGAAGTAGTTCGGACTGGGGAAACGACACGTGCTCGCTAGGATGTCGCATCCTATGCATACGTATCTCCTTTGGACGAAGGAGAATCAGAGCATTCGTAGCTCGGCTGACACGCACACAAACAAACACAGGCAAAGGCAAACGTGGAGCCCGAATGTCAATCACTGGACTTACATCAGCATCCAAACCAACACACGCACACTGGAACCCAGATGCCACTCGATGGACTTATACCGGCTTCCAAGCACACAACAAGAACAAACAGACAACAAATTGCTAAGGAGTCGGGAACTCGAGCCTAGCAATCGTCAAACAACACACACAAAAAGAAAAAAGGTGCCCGGAGAGACCTCGCACGGTCTCCTGCCTACATACCTCGTCTGGAACGAGGATCAGGGCGATGTAGTTCCCCCCAGAGGGGAGAAAGACTAGCCTAACCAGATAACAGAGGGAGACACAACTAGGGAGACTACGACTCGAGCCTAGATGTTATCATGCAAATCGTCCCTAAGTTAAGGTTTCTAGCTAACTTGCACAGGAAGCAAGCCTATCCTAACCCAGACTTGCACAGGAAGCAAGCCAAACTAAACCTAACTTGCACAGGAAGCAAGTCAAACAAACACACAAGCACAAGTAGCACACACTATATGCAAACAATGGGCTCAAACAAGGTTAGGTTTTAGTCGAGGGGTCATATCAACCTCAACAAACAAACCACTGTAACTGGGTAGTGTTAGCTCTTAACCTTGCCATTGAGGGGCTAAGGTGAAGCAGATGAAAGGTGAGTGAAGATAAGACTTCACAGCTCTTATCCCTGGCCTGGGAGAGCTTAAGACAAGAATGTGTGGGTTCAGAAAGGGGAACCCTTCTACACATTTGAAACTGACTCAACTGTACAATTGTACAAGATCTTGGGTTTGTATCTGCAATGCATCAACACAGTGGTGATCAACACAGTGGTATGAGCAAAGCAGATGACACACAGAATAGCAGGGGATAGATTGCATATCCCTTGGGTTCTGCCAATTGCCTCTTCACTTAGGAGGTCTTTGACTCTATGCAAGGACAAATGTAAACAGTCACAAACATTGCCTCTTAAGGAGGACTTCAGACAGTTGCCTGGCCAAGTAACAGGCCAGGTCTTCCAGACTACATGAAGTTAGGAAGTTATACCTCAATGCAAATTGCTTATCAAGCAAAGCAAAGCAAAAGTTCACAAGGAACTGAGCAACTAAAAGCACCTGAAGTAGTCAAGCAGACATTAGTATACAACTTCAAAACAAAGCAAAAGGAAACAGACATCAACAGTTAATCATAAGCAAGTGAATGTGCAAGGCACAAGGCTCAAGGCATGTGAGCCAAGCAACCTACAAAAAATAACATGTTAGTCATAATAAACAAGCAAGTTCAATCAAAAAGAATTGGTCTCATTGGCCATTTGTTGGTCAACCTGAAAACATGAACTCAAATGTGAGTAACAGGACCACTAGGGCAAGCCTAGGGTCAAAAGTGAATGAGAAAGTTAAAACAGCAAAGGGCAAGTATCCAAAATCATGTTCAAACAATCAAGAAACAAAACCAATTGGGTTCACATTCATATCAATCTTCATTATCATTTCATGAACAAATTAGGTCAAAACATGGCATTTAGAAGCTCATAGAAGTCAACAGCAAGACTTGAATCAAAAGCAATCTTAAACATTTCCAAAAATCATCAAATAAATCATGATTAATCACAATCCACAGCATGGTAAGCATGTCAAATTTCATCTCATTTGGACAAGTAGAAAATAGTCAATGAAAATCAGAAAGGCAAGGCAATTTTGAACATGCTCAAAGAAGTCAACCAAACATGCATCAACTTAGAAAAATCATAAATCAGGGATGGCATATGATAAATGAATGGGACTAAAACCATGGCAACGCTTAAGATGTCTAGTAATCACATATAAAATTTCATGTCCATCTAATAAAGTATGAGCATTTCACAAAACAAATGGGAACAAGTGTCACAAAAAGTCAACATATGACCAAACAGGGGACAAAAATCTCAATCAATTTGGAAATGCCACAAATAATTCCGAGAAAAATCACATGTAAACTAGACATACTCAAGTACATTCATGAAAAAATTCAGATCAATTGGAGGTCAAGAAGCATGGTATCAAAAATCATGAAGTTGCACATCAATGGTGTGACACAAATTGTCACACCCTAACTCAAAAATTCATAACTCACAATCCAGATAAGATAAATTCACAAACTCTATACCAAAATCACCATGGATGTGTCTAGTTTGTGCACAAAAATTTCAAGGTCAAAGGATAAAGCATGACTATTTCACAAAAGGTTTGGTAAAATGTGCAAAATATTGATACATGTCACAAACCATAATGCCAAATAAAATTCAACCATCCAAAAATTCAGGAAAAATCATGATAAAATACTAGAGATCAAGCAGAGCATAATGCAAAAAAATTCATGAATTTTGGAATTAAAATGGATGAGTTATGATTTTTGTAAGTTGATGAATCAAAATGAAATAAATATTGAAAACAAATATGATTTAATGGATTAATTGGGCACGATGGCAAATTGGTAAATAATGGAGCCGGTTAATGAAACGCGGCGTTCAGGGCCATGGAAACGGAATGTTTTGATTGGCCAGGCTAATGCAACAGTAGCATACACATGCAAATCACGTGAACAGTTTTCTGGAAAATGCATTTTAGGGTTTATCGTGTACAGTGTTCATCATCACCTTGTTCAAATCGTGAAATTAAAATGTGCCCAGAAATGGAAATTGAATGCATCATTCGAATCAGCCAACATCATACATCAAGAATACATCATTCATAATCACTAAATCAAGCTATTCAAGAAGAATCAAGCAAAAACAAATTTGAGCATCAACCTTTAAACCAACATAACTTTCAGCACAGGCAACCATTCAACACGATTCAAAGCTCAAAAGAATCAGCATGCAAGGATCTAACTAAAGCATATCACAGTTTGTCAAATGGAGAAAATCGAAAACTCACCAAATCTGAAGTGCAGTGTTGATTCAGTGCTTCCTTGGTTGTTTTGTGACGAAACAGTTGAAGCTTCAGGTTTGCTTTGATGAATGGTCAAAAGATTTCAACTCAAGAAGGCTCAAAACAGCTCTAAACAACATCTGCCATGGAAGAGCTCTATGAAAACAGAGTTGTGTTTCTTGCTTGCAGTGGGAAAGCCAAGCTGGAAAATGCTTCAAAGTGATGGTATATGATGAACAAAATCAACAACAACCCAGCTCCTTCGAGGGTTTCAGCAGAACTTTTGAAGAATGGTGAAAATGGTTTTTGAGAGCAAGTGTTTTTCTTTTGTTTTCAGTAGCTGCTAGGGCTTCTTCAGAAAGAAAATGATGTATATATACCTTGTTTAAGGTTGCATTAGCTGGTTAAGTTGTGTAGTAATCCTAATTTGATTAAATGACAAGTTTACCACTTTGCTAAAAATCCAAACATTTTACATGGGGTGTAATTGGCTGCTCGAAGATGGGCTTCAAACATGTTTTAAACAACATTTCAGCACATATTTGAATGGCCAAATGGATTGGAATTGGTTAATTCAAAAAGTCAAATTTCCACTTCACTTAAAATTAATTCAAGTAAGTCAAAAAATGCCATTTTGATCTATGATGTTTTGGTGCATGAGGGTTACATTTTTGGAAAGAGGAGGTCAAATGTGACTTGTTGCAAAAAACCCCACCCAATTTGGCCAAATGGTTTGAGAGATATGGCCTTTTGAAGTTCAAGAATTTTTGAAAATGAATTGATCATATCTTGCCAACCATACATGGGAATTGAGAGTTCTTGGAATTTTTGGAAATGGGAGAACAAGGTCTTCAACTTTCATGTTGGGCAAAAATTCATTTGAAGCTTGTATCATGATGTAAGTTTGAGGATGAAGACTTTCCATTTTTGGCAAGTTTCAATTACAGGTCCAGTTTCTATTTTTGGAAATTTCTGATTTGGCTTCAAATTCTTCAATGATGATGTTTACCATGATATATGAGGCCTATTTGGACATGAATAAGCTCTCTCAAACCAAATCCCATCATCAAAACCATAAAATCAATCACAGTTGACCAAGTTGACTCTTTAGGGTTTCTGACTGACTGTGCATTGAATGATGACCTCTGAACATCCAAACCTTGATCAAAACACTTCAAATGGATCCCCAAGTCATGTGAACATGTTGGACCAACCCTAGGGCCTTGGCTCAATGGAGATTGCCCTTGCTTGCTTGATTGACTGATCTCCTGACCAGTTTGACCTAAATCTTCTGAACTTGCACTCGGGCAAATGGACAATGCAATGTTATGCAGTGGACTATATTATGTTAATGAACTAATATCAGAATGTATGTACAATGATAGGTGCAAATTTGAGGTGCTACAGCTGCCCCTATTCAATCAGCTGGGAACCCGAATGGATGAGAGCAACGGCTGTCAGACTTTCAGGTTACACAGGGATTGAATACCAAAGAACCGTAGAAATTTGCACTCTGCTGGGAAAATAATTAACAATGCCTGTCATAATCGGCAAAGGAACAGTCTTGAAACAAGAATCCGTCTGGAACGGAAAAAGTCGGCCTGATCACCGAAATTGTAACGTCGACCTGGATACCAAAATAAATGGTAACGCAGGGATAACCATGGCCTAAACACCACACATCCGCTGGGGATTATTATCTCTCCTTTTCATGCTTTTCTTGAACCCCGAGATTTTTCTTTTGCGCAAATGATCCCCGATCGCTGCAGTTGAACCCCAACATCTTGTTTTGCCAAAATAATGAACCCCATTCTCCAACTTGAACCCCAGTCGCCTGACGATAACTCGCGATCGCCATTGTGAACCCCATTCTCCAGAAAATGCCGCAACATCTCCCTTTCTCCATTTGAACCCCGCTCTCCAGAAAATGCCTCAACATTTCCTTTTCTCCATTTGAACCCCGCTCTCCAATTTCTCGTGATAATTCCGCTGGCAACGTCGGAAATAACACCAACACCACTCTGAGGGCGACATATCAGAGGGTATACCTTCACAAAAGGAAGGTAACATGTGCGTCTCTTCCCTGGAAGACACCTATAACGACCTCCATTGGCCTCAGCCAAAGTCTAAGGTGACACATGAACAGAAGATAATCCTGAGGACCTCATCCCGGATATAATCTTCAACTCCAATCTCCATTTGAACCCCAGAAAATGCCGCAACATCTCCTTTTCTCCAGTTGAACCTCGATCTCCAAAAAAATGTCTCAACATTTCCTTTTCTCCAGTTAAACCCCGTAATCGCGCTGATCGCGTAACGTCCTTTGATTCCATTTCCTTCTCCGCTTGACAGAAAAATTTCCTCCAATATCGCACTACTGGGGAACATTGCTGATCTGACGTCACGATGCTAGACTCCTCAGAGTAACATCTTCCAATCGCTGTCTCGCACGACAGAAAACTCCTCCAGTATCGCACTACTGAGGAACACCTCTGATTCAAAATCAAGATACTAAACTCCGCGGAGCAACACCTTCACTTCTGATAAAACCACCTCCCAAACGGTAACCACGGCTTCAGCCTGGCTTATGCGTGCAATATGATGCATGATTGACTTTTCTGCGTAATGCTCCATAATTATGGAAATGCTACGCGATTTATTATGCAATATGCTATGCTTATTCTTCATGATGAATGCATAAAATAAAATAAAAATATCCCCCTCAAGGGACTCTCCTGGGGAACTCGAGACACTCTGCTGAGGAACTCGTCAATACTCCGATTCCACCCTGCTGGGGAATGACGCTGCTGTTGGGAAAAGGTAACCCTTGCTGGGGAAAGCCTCCTTTGCACCCAATCCGCTTGGGGAATTGCTGGGGGATAGGAACCACCAACGCTCAGTGGGGATACCTCGATTTTTGACTTGCGGGGGATATCAATCCCGACTCTGCTTGGAGAACCCTCACAGATACCTGACGACTTCACTGGGGAAATGCTCACAATACTCCGCTAGGAAACAGCAACCTCCAGGCCTGGCAACTGGGGAAGCATCGATCTAAAACCTGCTGGGGATAACCATCCTGACCCTTCCAGGGGAAACGAATGCTACTCCGCTGGGGACAACCCATGCAATCCACAGGTAGAATCAACTCAGCTGGGGATGCAGATATCAGTCTGCTACGGAAACTCGTCCAATCCACTGGTAGGATGAGCACCGCTGGAGATATATTTCATTGCAATACGCTCCACTCGGGGATAGCAACCTTCGGGCCTGCTGCTGAGGAAACATCGTTTTAAACCTGCCTGGGATAACCATCCTGACTCGACTAGGGGACCCACAGACCTTGGATCCGCTGGGGAGTTAGTTCTCACGACTCTGTTTGGAGACTACGCTGGGGAAATGAGAAAAGTTGGTACAGAACACCTGTCGACTTGTCGAACCATAGTATCCGCCTCCCAATCTCGTATCAGCTTTCCACTTTTGAGAATTCCCCGACTCGTCTGGACCTTTTCTGCTCCATCATCTTGTATTCCCAATCGCTCCGCACTCGACGAAGATCGAACTCCTGGGGCTTATACAGAAATTTCAATTTTCCGACTTTGAAGAGTCTTCTTGATTATCATTCAAGGATCGTCGCACGTCTCAACGTCTCTTCGTCATCCCTTCATACATTCGTCCCTGATCGGACTCCATGGGGATTTGTTTTGTCAAAAGCTTCCCCATCACAACCTGCAAGTGAGCGAAAATATCTAACAGCACCTGCAAAAGGAGATCGTCAGATAAAACCGTGCCCCAGGCATGTCAAGATTTCAACACTTGGGTCCCTCAACCTTCCGAATAAGATTTCAAGCTCTCAATCTTATAAACATGCATTGGAAGGGACCTGTATGTCTCAAAATGCAAGATTCTTTATCAAAAAATAATTGGATGTTTTTGCAATCAAAGCGGTAATGAAAAACAAAAACAAAATTATTTGACTGAATATGCATTTTATTGATTGAAAAAAGTGTGGCTCAAATGAGCAATACAAAGGAAGCAATTCCTGAAAAGAGGTAATTGCGCACAAAAGGAAAAATCTATCCTAATGGCAATGTGAAACCCGTGATCTCATCGAGTTCCAACTCAGTTACACCCCATATATCCTCAGACTCTCCATGCTTTCTGCCTTCTGAACAAGACGTTTCTGATTGATCCCCACCGGGTATTATCCATGATGCCTTAACCAACACGCAAACGATCATGCTGGACGCAGTTGTTCGTTTCAATCCCTCTTTTGCCTGGACCGCCCTTTCGGGTTTTCAGTCCACCGGGATACCCTTTTTTTGCCCAAGCCGCCTTTCCAGGTTTTCGACTTGCCGGGTGTACAATTTTTCATTTTATCCCTAATTTTTGCCCGAACCTTTCTTTCTGTTTTTGGTTCGCCGGGATGCCCATTTTTGCCTGAACTGTTTTATTCTTTTCGTCTAGCGGGTCTCTTTACACGAAGTATTTTTTAACTGCGTCCGCATTCACAGGGGATGGAAAATCCTCGCCATCCATGGTCGTTAGCAACAAGGCTCCGCCAGAGAAGACCTTCTTAACCACGAATGGACCTTCATAATTCGGTGTCCATTTGCCCCTTCGATCGTTTTGAGGAGGAAGGATCCTTTTCAGCACCATATCACCTACGTGATATACCCGAGGTCGCACCTTTTTGTCAAAAGCACGCTTCATTCTTTGCTGGTATAACTGCCCATGACAGATGGCCGCCAGCCTCTTTTCCTCAATTAGGCTCAACTCCTCGTATCGGGTTCTTACCCATTCAGCCTCTTGCAATTTCACGTCCATCAGGACTCTCAAAGAGGGAATCTGAACCTCAATAGGTAATACAACCTCCATCCCATACACCAATGAGAAAGGAATTGCCCTAGTAGATGTACGCACCGACGTTCGATACCCGTGCAATGCAAACGGCAACATCTCATGCCAGTCTTTATAGGTTACCACCATTTTCTGCACAATCTTCTTGATATTCTTGTTGGCTGCCTCAACCGCCCCATTCATCTTCGGACGATAAGGAGAAGAATTATGATGCTCGATCTTGAATTCCCGGCACAGTTCTGCCATCATCTTATTGTTCAAATTAGAACCATTATCAGTAATGATTCTCTCGGGAACCCCATATCTGCAAATGATGTCTCTCTTGAGAAACCTGGCCACAACCTGCTTCGTCACGTTCGTATAAGAGGCTGCTTCAACCCACTTGGTGAAGTAATCAATAGCCACTAATATGAACCGATGCCCATTCGAAGCTGTAGGCTCAATCTTTCCGATCATATCAATGCCCCACATAGCAAACGGCCATGGAGACGACATTAAGCTCAAAGGATTTGGAGGCACGTGCACCTTATCAGCATAAATCTGGCATTTATGACACTTCCGCACGAAATTAAAACATTTGGCCTCCATTGTCATCCAATAATAACCTGCCCTCAGCAGCTTCCTTACCATTGCATTCCCACTGGCATGGGTACCGAACGATCCTTCATGGACCTCTTTCATCAATTGGCTTGCTTCTTTATCATCAACACATCTTAGCAAGACCCAATCAAAGTTCCTCTTATACAAAACCCCGTCCTTATTCAGGTAGAACACCATGGCCAACCTCCGCAGAGTCTTTCGGTCCTTTTTAGATGCTCCCTCGGGATACTCTTGAGTCTCCAGATAGCACTTGATATCATAATACCACGGCTTCTCATCATCAGGCACTGTATCAACAGCAAACACATAAGCCGGCCTATCCAAACGTCCAACCTCAACACTGGGGAACTGATTCCACCACTGCACCTTAATCAAGGCGGCTAGAGTAGCCAAAGCATCTGCCAAAGGATTCTCCTCTCTGGGCACATGATGCATCTTCACCTTGGTGAAAAACGTCAACAATCTCCTCGTATAATCTCGGTACGGCACTAAATGAGATTGATGCGTATACCACTTCCCGCTAACCTGGTTTATCACCAGAGCTGAATCTCCATATATGACAAGGTTCTTGATCCTCAAATCAATCGCCTCCTCAATTCCCAATATACAAGCTTCATATTCAGCCACGTTGTTGGTGCACTCAAATGTTAGCCGGGCAGCAAAAGGAATGTGGGATCCTTTCGGCGTAACCAAAACAGCACCAACACCGCTTCCATTCACGTTAACGGCCCCATCAAACATCAAAATCCATTCGGATTCAGGGTCAGGCCCCTCCTCCGGGATTGGTTCCTCGCAATCTTTCGATTTGAGAAACATGATGTCCTCATCAGGGAAATCAAACTTCATCGGTTGATAATCATCAATGGGTTGCTGAGCGAGGTAATCAGACAATACACTCCCCTTGATAGCCTTCTGAGAGGTATACTGTATATCATATTCAGTCAAAATCATTTGCCATCTCGTAACCCGTCCGGTCAATGCTGGCTTTTCGAAAATGTACTTGATTGGATCCATCTTGGAAATCAATAAAGTGGTATGAACCAACATGTACTGCCTTAGTCGGCGAGCAGCCCAGACCAAAGCACAACAAGTTTTCTCGAGCAGTGAATATCTTGTTTCACAGTCGGTAAACTTTTTGCTAAGGTAGTATATGGCATGCTCTTTTCGACCAGACTCGTCATGCTGCCCCAATACACACCCCATAGACCCCTCAAGGACCGTCAAGTACAGAATTAACGGTCTTCCCTCCACAGGAGGCATCAGAATCGGAGGCTCCTGCAAATATTCTTTTATTTTTTCAAATGCCGCTTGGCAATCATCATTCCACCTGACCGTTTGATCTTTTTTCAACAACTTGAATATCGGTTCGCACGTGGCTGTTAGATGAGATATGAACCGTGAAATGTAGTTCAATCTACCTAAGAAACCACGAACCTCCTTCTCCGTTCTCGGTTCGGGCATTTCTCTTATTGCTTTTACTTTTGCAGGATCAACCTCGATTCCTTTCTCACTTACAATAAACCCCAACAATTTACCGGACCGCACTCCGAACGTGCACTTGTTCGGATTCAACCTCAGTCTAAACTGTCTCAGCCGGTCGAACAACTTGGCAAAATCTACCAAATGCCCCTCTTCTGTCTGGGACTTTGCTATCATGTCATCAACATAGCATTCGATTTCATGATGAATCATATCATGAAACAAAGTCACCATGGCCCTCTGATAAGTAGCACCGGCGTTCTTGAGACCGAATGGCATCACCTTGTAACAAAAGGTACCCCATGGTGTGATGAACGTTGTGTTCTCCATATCATCTGGCGACATTTTAATTTGATTATAGCCAGAAAAGCCATCCATGAAGGAAAACACCGAGAATTGAGCTGTATTATCTACCAACACATCGATGTGAGGTAGCGGAAAATCATCTTTCGGACTAGCTCTGTTCAGATCTCGGTAGTCCACACACATTCTCACCTTCCCATCCTTCTTCGGAACTGGCACGATATTTGCAACCCACGGCGGATAATTAGTGACAGCAAGGAAACCAGCATCCCACTGCTTCTGCACTTCTTTTTTGATTTTCATCGCCATGTCAGGTCGAGTTCTGCGCAATTTCTGCTTCACTGGAGGACAATCTGCTCTCAACGGTAGCTTGTGCACAACAATATCGGTATCCAACCCTGGCATATCTTGATAAGACCAGGCAAAGATGTCGACATACTCTTTCAACAGTGCTACCATTATGCTCTTGACACTTTCCTCCAAAGCAGCCCCGATTTTCACTTCTTTTTTGACCTCGTCGGTACCCAAGTTCACAACCTCAATCTGCTCCTCATGCGGCTGAATCACCTTCTCCTCTTGTTTCAACAACCTGGCTAATTCCCCTGGCAGTTCACAATCTTCTTCGCCTTCTTCTTCAGCATGATAGATTGGATTGTCGAAGTCATACGAGGGTGTAACAGGATTGTTATCAATGAGATCCGGAGAAGAATCACATCTGCATGAATGTTGATTCATGCATTGCTTTAGAACCAGTGTGTGACAAATTGAAAAAAAGAAAAATGAAAACATTGCCATTTTTATTTTATTTTTATTTTTAAACTACAAAAATAAATGAAAAACAGGGAACACCGCTTTTAATTGAAAAACATCCTTTAATTAATGATGCGAACTTGCAAATTTAAACATGAGGTGGCCCTTACAATGGACCATTACGTGTCGGGCAACACGTATGGCTTTCATGCACATAAAATCAAAACAAGAAAAATATTACTCTTCCAGCAGAGTGACCCGGATGATCTTTTCAGCCTTCCAGTTTTGGATTCCCATCCCTGGTGCGCACGGCTTTATCCACCGGTCAATGTCGCAGTCGCTATCAGCTTCCTCACTCATCATGCAGATGCGATCCGGATCCAGCATTCCGACGCTTGTGAACGTTACTGACGTACGGCGTCCTCTGCCTTGTCCTGAGCCTCGGCCCGGCTGGTAACCCACTCCGAAGCGATCTTTCTTTGCGGAGATATCCATCATCCTGCCCCAACCAGGAGCCTCTCCATTCTTTACCACCTCGGCGGCCTGTTTGTACGAAGCAATGGACGGTTTCTCCTCCTCTTTGGCAAACAGAGCATTCTCCACCTTAACGGTTTCGAAAGCTTGACTTGGCGTCTCCCAGATTTCGCCATCCATCTCCACATATTTGAATGAGGACAGGTGGCTGACAAAGATATCCTCCTCTCCGCAGACAGTGACGACCTGTCCCTCCCAGATGTATTTCAACTTTTGGTGTAAAGTCGAGGTCACTGCGCCAGCAGCATGGATCCATGGTCGACCCAACAAGCAACTATATGCCGGCTGGATATCCATGACGTAAAAAGTCGACTTGAACACCTCTGGGCCTATCTTCACAGGAAGCTCAACCTCTCCAAACACGGCCCGCTTCGACCCATCGAATGCCCGCACTAATAAATCAGTCGGAGTCAGAATCAGCCCATCACAATTCAACTTTGCCAGAGCCTTCTTCAGCAACACATTCAAAGAGGAGCCGGTATCAACCAGCACATGCGAAAGCACGGCTCCTCTACATTCCATCGCTATGTGTAACGCCCGATTGTGATTTCTCCCATCCACAGTCAAGTCCATGTCTGTAAAACCCAACCCATGGCTGGCATGCATGTTAGACACGACCGTCTCCAGCTGGTTAATGGTAATCTCTTGAGGAACATAGGCTTTCCTCAAAATCTTCAACAAAGCCTCCCTGTGACCCTCAGAGCTTAACAGCAAGGACAAAATGGATATTTTGGAAGGAGTCTGCTGCAGATGGTCAACCAATTTGTACTCAGACTTCTTGATGATTCTCAAGAATTCCTCTGCATCATCATCAAGTTTTTCTTCCGACCCAAGCGGCGCCGGTGTCACCACTGGAGTACTATCACTCACCACTGCTTTCCCTTTTGCCCTGGCTAAAGCCTCGGCCTTTTCTTTTTTCTCTTTTTCTCCTTCTTCTCTCCTTAAGGCATCCGGAGCAAACAGTCTGCCACTGCGAGTGAAACCGCTAGGACCGGCATTATCCACCTTCGAAACGGTGGTTTCATCCGCAGTCTGATCCTCTACCCTCTCACCATTGCAGTATACCTCTCCACCATAATGCCATGGTATGGCATCCTCTTTGTCATACGGAATGGGTCCAGGTACCGTGATGGTAACTGGAGCTGCCTCCGCCAGGGTAGACAAATCTACCGGGTCAAAATAAATTGTTATGGTGGAGACCTCTTCTTTTCCCATATCAACCTTCTCAATCAAAATACTCCCATCGTCCATCAAACTCTGGACAGTCTTCCTTAAGAGTTCACACCCATCAGGGGCACCAATGCACTCAGCACATTGCTCATCACAGCCTGGATAAACCCCATTCTTTAACAACTGCCTCTTGACCTCAGCCAGAGGAGTCTTCAACTGATTAACACTTGACAACCCAACTCTGCCCTCCTCAGAGATAGCATTCACCCCCCTTTGACCATGCGCGGGCATGGGATTAGCATTCACGTTGGGAGATGGTGCAAAGTTGATAGCTTTCGAATCCACCAGGTCTTGAACGGTGTGCTTAAAAGCTTTACAGTTCTCTATATTATGTCCAGGAGCACCCGAATGGAATTCACACTTTGCATTTTCATCATAGTTGGCTGGCCTTTGATCAGGTCTCAAAGGTGCCAGAGTCCTTAGTTGTACCAGCCCCAAGTCCATCAACTTTTTAAACAGAAAAGAATAAGTCACAGGCGGCCTGTCAAACTGCCTATCAACTGCTCTCCCCCACACCTGATAACCAGCCCTCTGAGGCCTCTGCTGAAATGGTTGTCTTTGCTGTTGAGGTTGTTGTTGTTGTTGTTGCTGTGCAGGCCGATGCTCAGCAGGAATGGTTACCGCAGCAGTATGCTGGAAGTAACGATCCCTACTGGGTCCTCTTTGTGCGTATACTGCACTGGTATCACCCTCCTTCTTCCTCTGTCCATTCCCAAAGGGCTTCTTTGACCCAGACGACGAAGCTACACCCTGAATCTTCCCGAGCTTCAACCAGCTCTCAATTCTCTCCCCAGCCACAACTATATCTGAAAAGTTGGTCACCGGACAACCAACCATCCTCTCGGCATACGCCCCCTGCAAAGTCCCCATAAAGAGATCAGACATCTCTCTGTCAACTAGTGGAGGTTGCACTCTGGCAGCCAACTCCCTCCACCTCTGAGCGTATTCTTTAAACCCTTCGTTATTCTTTTGAGACATACCCTGCAGCTGGGTACGACTCGGGGCCATATCAGCATTGAACTGATACTGCTTAAAGAATGCGTCCCCCAGATCTTGCCAATTCTTGATATCAGAAGATTTCAGCTTGGTATACCATTCCAAAGATCCTCCAGACAGACTGTCCTGGAAGAAGTACATCCACAGCTTTTGGTCCATGGTGTAAGCTGAGATCTTGCGGACAAAAGCCTGCAGATGAGTCTCGGGGCAGGAACTCCTATTATAGCGATCAAACGCGGGCGCTTTAAACTTTTGCGGGATCACAATCCCCTCCACTAGCCCCATGTTTGACATGTTTACCACCCCAGGAGTGGCATAGCTCTCCAGAGCTCTGATCTTTTCAGCCAGCAGCTGAATCTCTTTGTTCTGTGACGGAGCACTGTACTGACCAAAAGGTTCATTATGCATCGAGAACTGGTCTGCTTCCCTATCTTCCTCTCTGTCATCCTCAACCCCGAAGAATGGAGGAAACAGACTATCCTTCAAATTAGGACCCATCGGACCAGGTTGACCCCCTGTAGCAGTGCCAAAACCACCAGCATTATCATTTACCATACCTACAGTTGCTCTTTTTCCACCGTCTCTAGAACCACCCAGCCCCTGGTTGGAGACACCATCCAAGTTTACACCACTGTTTGCTGCTGAAGCCCGCTCGAGCTTCTCAACTTTGTCTGCTAGAGCTTTCTGACCAACTGCAAAGCCTTGCATGATGTTGATCAGCTCAGTCATCTTGTCTTTTAGCTCGAGGATATCTGTGTTTGGAAGATCCATCAGTCGAGGAGTGTTGCGCCTCGTGAAGTATCTGTGAGGTCGGGTTGAGCCCAAAGGTACAACTCTGCGAGCACGCGCAATGATTCCTGAAACAATCAAGCACGTTAGCAACAGATACCTGCAAAACAGCGAACAGGTTAATATGCATGAATGCAACGTCTGTCCATATGAGGAAGATTCTGTCCTTTGATTCTGGTTTCATCGAGACAGATAATATTTCACCAATAACATTTTGACATTCAGATGTCTCTCAACCAGATTCTCAATCAATAATACTCCCCATATGGCTAGACATAGGTTCGATGCAGATGAATGCAAAATGAGAATGATGCAGATGAATGAATGCAATGCATTGCCATCCTCCAAGCCCTCTGATCATCTGTTACTCTGAATCACAACCCTGATCTCTGAACCAATCACAACCATCTGAAGTCTGATTAACCATAAATCCGACTCAAGGGTTCCGAAATAAACGGAACTAAAAGATACACCATCATCATCATCATCACCAACCAATCTCTGATCAGATACCCATAACCTCTGAATCGGCCCGGGGAATCCTGAAATAAACGGATCCCCACTGATAACTCGGACAGCACTCCGGCGTCTCGGCAATAAATGACCATAAATCCGACTGATAAATATGACTCTGATCCACGGAACAAAAAATCACCATCTGAGTCACCATCTGAACATACCTCTGTAAGAATCACCCTCCCCTCACAGGTAAATTCTAATCAGGTCATCCTAAGGCGGATAATAGTCTCGACAATCGGGCAGAGATACTCAATGGGTTTGCCCTTTCGGGTGTGCCATTGTAGCTCTCCTGAGATCGTCTAAACCAAAGATCTGGGAAATGATCGGTCACCAGAGTCAATAGCCCAAAAGAGGTAATCCAACCTAAGCGGAATAACTCCACCCGGCAAGACTCTCTCAAATGAACCTCGTCCGGCTGTGGTGACATGTCTCCGCATCATGTCGTACAACATGTGAAGAGACATGAGACCACGCTAATCCTAGGTGTGTACTCAGGCCTGGGTATTGGGCCTCACTCAGAACACCCACCCCAAACAGAGGAACCACCTGCACAGAGGACGGCAACATGATAGTATGATGCATGCAAATATTTATGCAAATATATACACCGTCAGAATAATAAATGCAATAAATAAAGCAAACAAACAACCTAAACTAATCCTAGAACGCTAGGAAAGACTCGCTTAGGGAAGATGGACCAGCACAGGTCTACATCCGCAATTCCCCAGCAGAGTCGCCAGCTGTCGCATTACGCGAAAAAACAGGCGGGAAAACAGGACAACAGAGCCGCCACCGTGCGTTATTTATCCCAAAAGAGGGAAAGGAAACGCTCAGAGTAAACCTGGAAAAGACGTGGTCTCGCGACCAAAGAGAAAGGGTAAGGGAGTCGGTTACGCAAGGGGAAGGTATTAGCACCCCTCACGTCCGTCGTACTCGACGGGATCCACGCTCTAAGAAAGAAAAGGTTGCTAAAACAAACACCACACACATACACACACTGGCTGAAAGAGACACAAGAAAACAAACAAGACTGAAACTGACTCGGCAGGATATCACATCCTGGGCCTACTTAGTCTATCAGGCATAGACATCAGAGTCGAAGTAGTTCGGACTGGGGAAACGACACGTGCTCGCTAGGATGTCGCATCCTATGCATACGTATCTCCTTTGGATGAAGGAGAATCAGAGCATTCGTAGCTCGGCTGACACGCACACAAACAAACACAGGCAAAGGCAAACGTGGAGCCCGAATGCCAATCACTGGACTTACATCAGCATCCAAACCAACACACGCACACTGGAACCCAGATGCCACTCGATGGACTTATATCGGCTTCCAAGCACACAACAAGAACAAACAGACAACAAATTGCTAAGGAGTCGGGAACTCGAGCCTAGCAATCGTCAAACAACACACACAAAAAGAAAAAAGGTGCCCGGAGAGACCTCGCACGGTCTCCTGCCTACATACCTCGTCTGGAACGAGGATCAGGGCGATGTAGTTCCCCCCAGAGGGGAGAAAGACTAGCCTAACCAGATAACAGAGGGAGACACAACTAGGGAGACTACGACTCGAGCCTAGATGTTATCATGCAAATCGTCCCTAAGTTAAGGTTTCTAGCTAACTTGCACGGGAAGCAAGCCTATCCTAACCCGGACTTGCACAGGAAGCAAGCCAAACTAAACCTAACTTGCACAGGAAGCAAGTCAAACAAACACACAAGCACAAGTAGCACACACTATATGCAAACAATGG
The DNA here is from genome assembly GCF_024323335.1 of Lathyrus oleraceus. Lineage (NCBI taxonomy): Eukaryota > Viridiplantae > Streptophyta > Magnoliopsida > Fabales > Fabaceae > Lathyrus > Lathyrus oleraceus. The sequence continues at coordinate 352,138,414 of NC_066585.1, read as the reverse complement.
GCTCAAACAAGGTTAGGTTTTAGTCGAGGGGTCATATCAACCTCAACAAACAAACCACTGTAACTGGGTAGTGTTAGCTCTTAACCTTGCCATTGAGGGGCTAAGGTGAAGCAGATGAAAGGTGAGTGAAGATAAGACTTCACAGCTCTTATCCCTGGCCTGGGAGAGCTTAAGACAAGAATGTGTGGGTTCAGAAAGGGGGAACCCTTCTACACATTTGAAACTGACTCAACTGTACAATTGTACAAGATCTTGGGTTTGTATCTGCAATGCATCAACACAGTGGTGATCAACACAGTGGTGTGAGCAAAGCAGATGACACACAGAATAGCAGGGGATAGATTGCATATCCCTTGGGTTCTGCCAATTGCCTCTTCACTTAGGAGGTCTTTGACTCTATGCAAGGACAAATGTAAACAGTCACAAACATTGCCTCTTAAGGAGGACTTCAGACAGTTGCCTGGCCAAGTAACAGGCCAGGTCTTCCAGACTACATGAAGTTAGGAAGTTATACCTCAATGCAAATTGCTTATCAAGCAAAGCAAAGCAAAAGTTCACAAGGAACTGAGCAACTAAAAGCACCTGAAATAGTCAAGCAGACATTAGTATACAACTTCAAAACAAAGCAAAAGGAAACAGACATCAACAGTTAATCATAAGCAAGTGAATGTGCAAGGCACAAGGCTCAAGGCATGTGAGCCAAGCAACCTACAAAAAATAACATGTTAGTCATAATAAACAAGCAAGTTCAATCAAAAAGAATTGGTCTCATTGGCCATTTGTTGGTCAACCTGAAAACATGAACTCAAATGTGAGTAACAGGACCACTAGGGCAAGCCTAGGGTCAAAAGTGAATGAGAAAGTTAAAACAGCAAAGGGCAAGTATCCAAAATCATGTTCAAACAATCAAGAAACAAAACCAATTGGGTTCACATTCATATCAATCTTCATTATCATTTCATGAACAAATTAGGTCAAAACATGGCATTTAGAAGCTCATAGAAGTCAACAGCAAGACTTGAATCAAAAGCAATCTTAAACATTTCCAAAAATCATCAAATAAATCATGATCAATCACAATCCACAGCATCGTAAGCATGTCAAATTTCATCTCATTTGGACAAGTAGAAGATAGTCAATGAAAATCAGAAAGGCAAGGCAATTTTGAACATGCTCAAAGAAGTCAACCAAACATGCATCAACTTAGAAAAATCATAAATCAGGGATGGCATATGATAAATGAATGGGACTAAAACCATGGCAAATCTTAAGATGTCTAGTAATCACATATAAAATTTCATGTCCATCTAATAAAGTATGAGCATTTCACAAAACAAATGGGAACAAGTGTCACAAAAAGTCAACATATGACCAAACAGGGGACAAAAATCTCAATCAATTAGGAAATGCCACAAATAATTCCGAGAAAATCACATGTAAACTAGACATACTCAAGTACATTCATGAAAAAATTCAGATCAATTGGAGGTAAAGAAGCATGGTATCAAAAATCATGAAGTTGCACATCAATGGTGTGACACAAATTGTCACACCCTAACTCAAAAATTCATAACTCACAATCCAGATAAGATAAATTCACAAACTCTATACCAAAATCACCATGGATGTGTCTAGTTTGTGCACAAAATTTTCAAGGTCAAAGGATAAAGCATGACTATTTCACAAAAGGTTTGGTAAAATGTGCAAAATATTGATACATGTCACAAACCATAATGCCAAATAAAATTCAACCATCCAAAAATTCAGGAAAAATCATGATAAAATACTAGAGATCAAGCAGAGCATAATGCAAAAAAAATCATGAATTTTGGAATTAAAATGGATGAGTTATGATTTTTGTAAGTTGATGAATCAAAATGAAATAAATATTGAAAACAAATATGATTTAATGGATTAATTGGGCACGATGGCAAATTGGTAAATAATGGAGCCGGTTAATGAAACGCGGCGTTCAGGGCCATGGAAACGGAATGTTTTGATTGGCCAGGTTAATGCAACAGTAGCATACACATGCAAATCACGTGAACAGTTTTCTAGAAAATGCATTTTAGGGTTTATCGTGTACAGTGTTCATCATCACCTTGTTCAAATCGTGAAATTAAAATGTGCCCAGAAATGGAAATTGAATGCATCATTCGAATCAGCCAACATCATACATCAAGAATACATCATTCATAATCACTAAATCAAGCTATTCAAGAAGAATCAAGCAAAAACAAATTTGAGCATCAACCTTTAAACCAACATAACTTTCAGCACAGGCAACCATTCAACACGATTCAAAGCTCAAAAGAATCAGCATGCAAGGATCTAACTAAAGCATATCACAGTTTGTCAAATGGAGAAAATCGAAAACTCACCAAATCTGAAGTGCAGTGTTGATTCAGTGCTTCCTTGGTTGTTTTGTGACGAAACAGTTGAAGCTTCAGGTTTGCTTTGATGAATGGTCAAAAGATTTCAACTCAAGAAGGCTCAAAACAGCTCTAAACAACATCTGCCATGGAAGAGCTCTATGAAAACAGAGTTGTGTTTCTTGCTTGCAGTGGGAAAGCCAAGCTGGAAAATGCTTCAAAGTGATGGTATATGATGAACAAAATCAACAACAACCAAGCTCCTTCGAGGGTTTCAGCAGAACTTTTGAAGAATGGTGAAAATGGTTTTTGAGAGCAAGTGTTTTTCTTTTGTTTTCAGTAGCTGCTAGGGCTTGCTTCAGAAAGAAAATGATGTATATATACCCTGTTTAAGGTTGCATTAGCTGGTTAAGTTGTGTAGTAATCCTAATTTGATTAAATGACAAGTTTACCACTTTGCTAAATATCCAAACATTTTACATGGGGTGTAATTGGCTGCTCGAAAATGGGCTTCAAACATGTTTTAAACAACATTTCAGCACATATTTGAATGGCCAAATGGATTGGAATTGGTTAATTCAAAAAGTCAAATTTCCACTTCACTTAAAATTAATTCAAGTAAGTCAAAAAATGCCATTTTGATCTATGATGTTTTGGTGCATGAGGGTTACATTTTTGGAAAGAGGAGGTCAAATGTGACTTGTTGCAAAAAACCCCACCCAATTTGGCCAAATGGTTTGAGAGATATGGCCTTTTGAAGTTCAAGAATTTTTGAAAATGAATTGATCATATCTTGCCAACCATATATGGGAATTGAGACTTCTTGGACTTTTTGGAAATGGGAGAACAAGGTATTCAACTTTCATGTTGGGCAAAAATTCATTTGAAGCTTGTATCATGATGTAAGTTTGAGGATGAAGACTTTCCATTTTTGGCAAGTTTCAATTACAGGTCCAGTTTCTATTTTTGGAAATTTTTGATTTGGCTTCAAATTCTTCAATGATGATGTTTACCATGATATATGAGGCCTATTTGGACATGAATAAGCTCTCTCAAACCAAATCCCATCATCAAAACCATAAAATCAATCACAGTTGACCAAGTTGACTCTTTAGGGTTTCTGACTGACTGTGCATTGAATGATGACCTCTGAACATCCAAACCTTGATCAAAACACTTCAAATGGATCCCCAAGTCATGTGGACATGTTGGACCAACCCTAGGGCCTTGGCTCAATGGAGATTGCCCTTGCTTGCTTGATTGACTGATCTCCTGACCAGTTTGACCTAAATCTTCTGAACTTGCACTCGGGCAAATGGACAATGCAATGTTATGCAGTGGACTATATTATGTTAATGAACTAATATGAGAATGTATGTACAATGATAGGTGAAAATTTGAGGTGCTACAAGTGTGAGCATATGTCTATTTTGAATTGTTGTTGATGTTTGCATGCTAGGTGATTTAGCATGTATATTATGGCCTTTATGGTGGTAGCTAATTCCCATGGTGAGGAATTAGTGAGTGAGTTGTTGTGGATTGTTGTTCATGTTTGCATGCTAGGTGATTAGCGTGCATATCATAGCCCTTGGGGTGGTAGCTAATTCCCATGGTGAGGAATTAGTGAGTGAGTCACTAGGTCTCAAATGAGTGGGACTAGTGAGCTTGGTAGCCGTATCTGGATTTGATCGGTGAGGTTGAACTATATGTTCACGAATAGTCGGTACCGCATGCATGGAGTCTCATTGCATAATGTATGTATGGCGTATAATATGAATGGATGTATTCCAATATTATACGTGTGTTTTATGTTGAGTTGAGTATGATGATGATTATGAGTTGATGTTACCGTTGTTGAATGTGTGATATGATTAGGGTGATGAAATGTGTTAATTTACTTAGCATTACATGATATTTTATAATGCTTATTATATCGGTTGAGGAACTCACCCTTACAACTATGTTTCAAGTAACGAGCAGTGATTGAGTAGAAGCTAGTCCTTGGAGTCTAGTGTAGTTCCTTAGTGGGTCATGCTCTGGTAGATGTAACATCGGGATGGGATGTTTTACCTTGTTTTCATTTTTGGTTGTTGAACAACTTTACATGTGATATGTTACATGTTTGAATGTTGATTAGATTTCTATCCGCTGCGAATTATGCAAAGGTTTATTTTGATGAATAAATGAGCATGACAGGATATTTTGATGATTGGTGTGAAGTGTCAAGTGTGACACCCTTAATTGCATATCTACTCTGATTTATGTTTTGTTGATTTAATTAAATATTGGGGTATTTTAGAAGGGTGTTACAGATCCCGTCGAGTACGAAGAATGCGTAGGGGTGCTAATACCTTCCCTTCGCATAACCGACTCCCGATCCCATCATTCTCTGGTCGCGAGACCATGTCCTTTCCAGGTTTACTTCGAGCGTTTCCTTTCCCTCCTTTGGTATAAATAACGCACGGTGGTGGCTCTGTTGTTTCTTTTTCCCGCCGGTTTTTCGCCTAATGCGACAGCTGGCGACTCTGCTGGGGACATCCCGAGAAGTTGACTCTTGCTGGTCCATCTTCCCTAAGCGAGTCAGTCCTAGCGCTCTTTAGGATAGGGTTTGGTTGCTTTTACTATTTTATTTATTGCATTTATGATTATGATGTGATTGTATATGTTTTCATTTATGTTTGCATTTATGTTTGCATGCATCATGCTTTCATTATGCTGGCTGTGTGTCTGTTTCTATGATGGGGTGGGAGTCACAAGAGGTAAAAGGCCCAATACCCAGGCTATGAGTGAACTCTAGGACACCTAGGAATAGAGTGATTCATGGGAAGCGGGTGGTATTGCGCCACTTAGCGGAACATGGCATCACGAGTAGTTCAGATCCTGATGGGGTATTATCGGTGCATACATCTGGTGTGTACATGATGATGTTCTTGAAAGGGTTGTTTATCCTGCGTGTCTCTTGACCTTACCCTGGCCTAGATGACACCCGTGAGTGGGGAGGGAATGAATCATTACAGGTACCGTTGGTGACTTGATCTGTTGGTGACTCTTGATCTGTTGGTGATTCTTGGTTCCTGTTGGTGACTTGGTTCAGGAGTGTGGGTCTCAGATGACTTTGGGTTTCAGATGACTTTGATTGGTTCCGAATTCAGGCCGAAGCTCTGATCCTGTGCCTTGAGATACACAGCCAACCAGTCGTGTTTGCATCATTTGCATCATAGCATGTTTATTTTCAAAAAATAATGCAATAAAAAAAAGAAATAAAAAAAAAGAAAAGAGAAAAGAAAAAAGCTAATCTTCTCATGCATATCATTTCTCAGGTTCATTCAGGAGTCTGTTCACTGTGAGAGATGGCAACCGTTCCAGAGTTGAAGAGGAAGACTTGCACCTACATTTTTCACCGTGAGCCATTGACATCTTTGATAGAGTTGAGTAATCTTGTGACCGACGGTAATCAGAAGGTGTTTGTTGATCAGTATGGGGATATGTTGACACTGTTGAAGATGGTGGTTGACCCAGTACCGTTGCAGACTCTCCTACAGTTCTATGACCCAGAGCTCCGTTGTTTCACTTTCCAGGATTATCAGTTAGCGCCCACTCTTGAAGAGTATTCCATTCTGATGAATGTCCCGGTCAGATATGAGGTTCCCTTCTTAGATGTGCCAAAGGAGGTGGACTTCAGGGTTGTTGCTAAAACTCTTTATTTGAGTATCAAAGAAGTGAGTGACAATTGGAAGTCAAGTGGTGATGTTGTGGGTTTGCCTTTGAAGTACCTGGTGAGGATGGCTAAGGAGGAAGCAAAGAAGGGAAATTGGGAGGCTTTCAACGCTCAGTTGGCTATCATGATCTATGGGGTTGTGTTGTTCCCGACTATGCCTAATTTTGTGGACTTTGCTGCTGTCACTATTTTCATTGGAGGAAACCCAGTTCCTACCTTGTTAGCTGACATTTATTATGCTATACACAGCAGGCATGATAAGGGTGGAGCTATCAGATGCTGTCTCCCGTTGCTACTCAGATGGTTCTTGTCCTTGCTGCCAACCAGTGGACCTTTTGTGGATACCCAGAACACTCATAAGTGGACTCAGAGGATTATGTCTCTCACATCCTATGACATCAGGTGGCAAGCTTACAAGGTGAATGTGCGTAGTGTCATCATGAGTTGTGGAGAGTTTCATAATGTGCCACTCATAGGGACTAAGGGTTGCATCAATTACAACCCGGTTCTTTCTCTTCGCCAGTTGGGATTTGTTATGAATGGAAGACCACTAGATGCTGAGATAGCTGAGAGTGTGTATTTTGAGAAGCGGAGTGACCCAGCTAGATTGGAGCAAGTGGGAAGAGCTTGGAAGACTATTGGTGTCAAAGGTGGAGCTGTGTTAGGGAAAAAGTTTGCAGTTGCTATGCCTGATTACATTGATTGGGTCAGGAATAGAGTTGAGACTTTGTTGTTACCTTATGATAGGATGGAGTCATTGCAAGAGCAACCGCCTCTGATCCTTTCTGAGAATGTGCCTGGTGAGCATTACAAACAAGCCTTGATGGAGAATCGTCGGTTGAAAGAAAAGGAACAAGATACTCAGATGGAGCTTTACAAAGCCAAAGCTGATAAATTGAATTTGGCTCATCAACTCAAAAGCATGCAAGGTGAGGATGCTAACAGATTGAAGAGCAAGAAGAGGTCTTATGAGGAGATAAAGACATTGTTGAATGAAGAACACAGTGAGTGCTTGAGGTTGCAGAAAGCTGAAGCTAATTACCAGAAGAAGATACGAGACTTGGAAAAGCAGCTTAGGGACAAAGACATCAAGTTGAAGAAGGAGGTAGACCTGAGACATGCATCAGAGAGCCAGCTTGGAGGAGAAGTTGTGGAACTTAGAAGACAACTGAAGGAGAAGCTCACTCCTCTGCCTGAATGTTCAGAGTGTGACCTGTTGATAGACCAGTGCCAGTACCTGAAGACTCTCATTCCTGGAGGACATCTTTCTTAGCTTGTCTTTGCTGTTTATGTTGAGAATCACCTCCAGGATTGTTGGATGGGATTCATTGTTGTACTTTGATCATTTGGATCTTTGTTCGAACCTTGTTGTATTGATCCTTGTTGCTCATAGATGAGATTGTTGATGTTTCACCTTGTGTTCATTATCCTGTGTAGGTTGCTTCTTTGTTGTTCATTATTGCAGGTTGCCATTTCTTGAAAGATGAATTAGGCTCTTGAATGCCTGAGAAAGGAACATATCATGTGCATCATACGCATCATAAGCATCATACACATATCATCTTGCATTACAGGTGTTCTTGAACGAGACTTCTCACTCTGGTTCCTGTTTTAGGCAGGATTGCTGATCAACGTCTGCACCGCTACGCTACCAGACTGAATCAACAGAGGAATATGGATCAAGTTCAAGCAGAGTTAGCAGAGATGAGGGCTAACATGGCCCAATTCATGACCATGATGCAAGGATTTGTTCAAGGGCAAGAGGAGCTGCGTGCCTTAGCCCTGAGACAGGAAGCTGCGATTCCACCTACCAGCCGTGTTTCACCAGTGGGTGTCCCTGTGAATGACAATGCTGCTGCTGCCACCGTCCCTGTCAATGATTATGCCGTGGGTGATGAGTTGAGGGGCATAAGAATTAATAGACAGCCTTTTTCGCAACCTGAAAAATACAGTGCGCGAAAAAACAACCGGCGAAAGAAAATGACAGAAGAGTCGCCACTGTGCGTTATTCATCCCAAAGGAGGGAAAGGAAACGCTCGAAGTAAACCTGAAAAAGGAAAGGACAAGACGGGGTCTCGCAACCAAATCTTGGGTTCGGGAGTCGGTTATGCGAAGGGAAGGTATTAGCACCCCTACGCATCCGTAGTACTCTACGGGATCCACTTTTGTAGTTCTTGTCTAAAGGGTGTGAGTTTATCTTGTGCTGTTTACTAAAAAAAGGGGGTTAAATGAAAATGACTCGCGCGGATGTCGCATCCACTGCATACGTATCTCATCTGAATATGAGAATCAGAGTCTTCGTAGCTCGGCTGACCTATGGGTTAGGGGGATGTGTGCTCGCTAAGACATCGCGTCTTATGCCTACGTATCTCATCTGGAATGAGAATCAGAGCAAGCCGTAGTTCGGCTAACTACGGGGTTATGGATTGGGTTTTGGACGAACGACGTCACTACGCAATCTACCGGATGCTCGACCTTTGGAGACTTACTCGCCTGTAGTAGAAGGAGTTAACGTGTTGCTTTGGGTTTTTGGGTTTGGGATGCTCAAGGGCAAAAAGGCAGTCCTTGACGAAGGAACCGCGCTACCTGCAGGGATACGAACACATACAAAACAAACATGTATAAAGTAAATGTGCCAACAAGGGGCTCAGAAGTAAATAAACAAAAGAAAACAAATGCCTCCTATCGAGGTCTTCCAGCTAAGAAAGCGATAAAATGAGGAAAAGAGGTAAAAGTACCACACGGATAAAGATCCGAAGTAACAACAATTAAAGGAGTAAGAAACCCAGGGATCTCCCATGCTAATGCCATCAAAGAAAGGTGAGTCAGTACAGGTAATCGGAATGAACCTCCAGGGGGTATCCCACAAATAAAGTGGGAAAACCATGCAAACCATCTCTGCAAGAGTCTGTGAGCCCTCACAAAAACTCAACAAAAGGGTTAGTGAAACACGATAAGCATTTTTTTCATGGATAACAGTATGGTTTCAGAAACCTCAAACCCTGTGGCATACATTTCAGAAATCATGTGATTAAACATTCAAGGCATAGGTTTCACCCATTCATGCATATGCGAAACCTAACGATATCCACACTTCCAAATTCAAACATAATACATCACACATTTAGAACATTCAAATTGAAGGCAAAAAATAATGGGAATAGGGCAAACCTGATTGGAGAGATCGGTTGAAATCAGATGGCACGGCTGGGTTTGCAAGGCAATGTTAGGGTTTGCGTGAGATGAAAGTGTGTGACTCAGATTGAATTTTTCAGAGCTGCCTGGGGTTTGCTCTGAGTTCTCTGTCAGGTTTCTCTCCAGGTTTTGTCCAGGGTTTTGTTTCAAGGAAACCTAAGAGTATTTTGCTTCTCTTCCTTTTTCTGTTTGATCTCCCTCTTTTATAACCTGATTTTCATGGCTTTGTGGGCTCAAATGAGAGAGGTCCAAGTCCAAGTTTTTTCTATTATATTTTATTTATTTATTTATTATTATTTTTATTTACTTATTTATTTATTTAGTTTTTTAATTTATTTTTTTTCGTTTTATTTTTCGTTTTATTTTATTTTTTTCGTTTTTTTTTTCTTGGATCTAATTCTGATTGACATGATGAAATGCAATATGAAATGCTAAATGAATGCATGAATGAGGAGGGCAAATTTTGGGGTGTTACAGCTGCCCCTATTCAATCATCAGCTAACCCGAGTAGGATGAAAGCGAACAGCTTATCAGACAAACGGGGTGAGCTGTGATTGAATACCAAAGACAGACTGAAAATTTGCGCTCCGAGAACACCACAAAAACGCAGAAATACACCGTGCTGTTTATTTTTCTTCCGATCCTCTGGCTGGATCTGAATCAGTCTTCTGGCTTAATCTGGAGTTTCGATCCTCTGGCTGAACCTATACTCAATTTAGTCCTCTGGTTGGATATTAATTTTGATCCTCGGGCTGGATACGATTTTGATCTTCTGGCTAGATCTTCTTCGATCTTCTGGCTAGATCTCCTTCGTTTCGATTCTCTGGCTGAATCTATTTCCTTTGATTCTCTGGCTGAATCTACTTCGATCTTCTGGCTAGATCTATATTGTTGCGATTTTCGATCTTCTGGCTAGATCTTCTTTGTTTCGATTCTCTGGCTGAATCTACTTCGATCTTCTGGCTAGATCTGGATTGTTTTGATGATAAATTCCCATCATTAGGATCTCGCATCTGAGGCATGCGCTGGTTGACCCTATTTTGAAATCTACACCCAACCTTCATATTAGATATGCAGCTTCGAGAATATTCCACTTTTGGGCTTCGTACATATCCTTCGGGCTAGAACATGTTGTAACGACTCCTCAATTAGACTTGGGCTTGCTGGGGAAATAAAGCTTGTAGGCGACTTCACTGGGGAATCTTCAAATTGAGCCTTAGGTTGGCTTATTGGAACACGATTCTCAGGCTGAATCTTCGAAATGACCCTCAGGCTGGATCACTGGAACACGATTCTCAGGCTGAATCTTCGAAATGACCCTCAGGCTGGATCACTGGAACACGATTCTCAGGCTGAATCTTCAAAATGAACCTCAGGCCGGATCACTAGAAAACGATTCTCAGGCTGAATCTTCGGAATGACCCTCAGGCTGGATCACTGGAAAAACGATTCTCAGGCTGAATCTTCAAAACGACCCTCAGGCTGGATCACTCACGCTTGATCCTCTGGCTGGATCTCATGACCTTGGTTGTAAAGTAATTCTTCAGTCTGCTTGGAAGAACCTGTTTATCAGCTTATGTGTATGCTTGATATGATATGCATGCAAATGCAAATGTTATGCATGGTGTAAAAAGAAATCTGCTTGGGGAAGCAAACTCCGGTAGGGAACAGATCGCTGTATCAATCCTTGAATGCTCTGTGGGGAATGATCCGTCTGCCGGGACCAATGAGCCACCAAAAATAAATTGGTTGCTTGAAAAGTTGACCTTGTGGGGGGAGTATCAACTATGGAAACTTTGTTCGGCGAGGCTCTGTGAGGAGAGTCTGTGGGGAAAACACTTCCTGGGGAAATATCGTAGGAAACGACCTTTGCTGGGGATATGAACTTGCTAATCGCCCTCAAGCTAGGGATTAACAAATCTGATAAAAATAATCTGCTGGGGAATGAGATGAACACTGGGAACACCATCCTCTCATCTGTTGGTTATGCAACCACTCCGCTGTTGCTAGGAAGATACATTCTGACACTGTCAACTCCGCTGGGGATATATAGTCTGGATACTGTCAACTCTGTTGGGGAACATGCTCTGCTGAGGAGAGACTTTGTCAACCGCTTGGGGATGAGGATTTGTGACTTGGCATCCGGTTCCTGTGACCTGCAACCAAAAATACACGTATGCCTCGGGGGAATTACTCGGTTTGAATTCACCGTACGGGATTAAGCATATTCAAAGCAATTTCAAATGTTTTCCTGTGCAAATCATCTGCAAAAGCCACCATTATGTTCATATGCAATATGTTTTATTAAAAATTCGAACATTTTTGCAAACAAACTGATAAATGAAAAATAAAGAGGCTCTTTAACTGAATTATTCGACTCTTACTGGGGAGAAAATTTGTGCCAGGAATAGGCGAGGGTATCAGGAAGCTGATCCCTAAAAAGAGGTGATCGCTATAAAAAGAGAACTATCCTAATGGCAATGGGGATACGGGGTCCCACCGAGTTTCGACTCTGCTATGGCTCGTATGTCCTCAAGACGCTCTGCTCATCTTGCTTTCTGAAGTGGATGATTAGTCGATCTTTAACCTTCGAAGATTGCCGGATTGAATGAAACGGTGATATAACACTGATGAACTCAGATCACAGTCATTCGCTTATTCCCTAACTTTTTCCTGGATCGCCCTCTTTTCGGGTTTTCAATCCACCGGGATACCCATTTTTGCCTGAGCCGCCCTTTTGGGTTTTCGACTCACCGGGTGTACTCTTTTTTTTATATCCCTAATTTTTGCCCGAACCTCTTTATTCTTTTTTTCTTTTTGGTTCGTCGGGATGCCCTTTTTTTGCCTGGACTATTCTTTTTATCGTCCAGCGGGTCTATTTTATGCGAAGTATTTTTTAACTACGTCTGAGTTAATAGGGGACGGGAATCCTTCGCCATCCATGGTTGTTAGCATCAAAGCTCCGCCATAGAAAATCCTTTTAACCACGTACGGACCCTCATAGTTCGGTGTCCATTTGCCCCTGTGATCTGTGTTGGGAGGAAGAAATCTTTTGAGTACCAATTCACCGACTTGATACCCCCGAGGGCGCACTTTCTGACCAAATGCTTTCTTCATTCGTCTCTGACCGAGATACGTCAATTCTGGGTACGTAGTTCCAGCATAGCACCATTTCTCGTTGGTTTGATTGATGACCAAAGCTGAATCCCCGTATACATCCATGGTTTTAATCTGTATATTGACGGCTTCCTCAAGTCTTAGGATACAAGCTTCGTATTCGGCTTCATTGTTGGTGCAGGGAGAAGTTATTCTGGCACCAAATGTCATATGAACCCCCTTCTGATGTGATCAACACTACACCAACTCCGCGACCATTGACGTGGACCGCCCCATCAAACATCATAACCCATTTGGATTCAGGGTCAGGCCCCTCCTCCGGGAGTGGTTCCTCTCAATCTTTCGATTTGAGAAACATGATGTCCTCATCAGGAAAGTCAAACCTCATAGGTTGGTAATCATCAATCGGTTGCTCTGCAAGATAGTCTGACAAGACACTTCCCTTGATGGCTTTTTGTGAAGTGTATTGGATGTCATACTCTGTCAGTATCATATGTCACCTAGTAACCTTTCCGGTAAGTGCTGGCTTTTCAAAAATATACTTGACTGGATCCATTTTTGATATCAATAGAGTCGTGTGAGTCAACATATACTGTCTTAGTCGGCGAGCAGCCCATGCCAAAGCGCGACAAGTTTTCTCGAGCAATGAGTATCTTTGTTCACAGTCGGTAAACTTTTGCTAAGGTAGTATATTGCATGCTCTTTTCGACCTGACTCGTCATGCTGACCGAGCACACAACCCATTGACCTTTCTAACACAGTCAAGTACATGATCAACGGTCTTTCCTCTCGGCCTGTAGACTTGCCCCGATCTTGATCTCTTTCTTGTCGTCTGCGGTACCGATGTTGACGGTCTCAATCACCTCCTGATAAGGTGTAATAGCTTGGTCCTCCTGTTTCAACAATCTGGCTAACCCTTCAGGCAATTCACAATCTTCCTCAACCCCTTCTTCGGCTTAATAGATAGGATTGTCGAAGTCATACTTGGCCATAGCAGTGTCGTTAGTAGTGAGATCCGGGTGATCATCTCTTCATGATGGAGGATCATGCTTTACCTTAGAATGAGAGATTTTTTTTGGAAAGAAAGAAAAAACGAAAAAAGAAACATTACCATTTTTTTTTGTAAAAGTAGAAAAAAACTGAAAGAAAGAGAACACAAAATTGTTTGCAAAAGCCGTCCTTTATTGATGATAAAAATAATTGCGAAATGTAACTAAATGGATGGCCCTACAAATGAGCCGTTACACCTTGGGCAAAGTGTAAGACTTTATTATGCATGTAATAAAGGAAAACAATAAAAATCACTCTTTCAGTAGAGTAACCCGGACGGTTTTTTTTCAGACGACCAATTGTCGAGCTTTTCTCCCGGGACACACGGGCGAATCCAGCTATCTAAGTCACAGTCGCTGTCAGCCTTGTCTTCATCTGCAGCATTGACGATGTGGGGGAGAAACCAAACCCCCGCTGGAGAGAGTACCGGTTTCATTCTTCTGAGATCCTGGAGCATACCCCAATCCAAACTTGTCTTCTTTGATGACTGGCTCCACAAATTTGCCCCAGCCTTGGGCATTACCATCTTTAACCACTTCGACAGCTTGCTTGTATGAAGATATAGAAGTCCCGACCTTCTCAAACTCAGGTGAAACGACAGCTTCGGGCGCGACCTCATTGATGTTTATGGCTTCGAAGCCCTGACACAGCATCTCGTGCATCTCGCCGTCCATCTCTACATACTTAAATGTAGACAGGTGGCTAACAAAAATATCCTCTTCACCACAGACAGTGACGACCTGACCATCTAGCTCATATTTGAGCTTCTGGTGGAGGGTAGAAGTAACAGCACCGGCAACATGAATCCAAGGCCGACCTAGCAGACAGTTGTAGGCAGGCTGGATATCTATCACATAAAAGGTGCTCTTGAACACTTGCGGTCCAATCTTAACTAGCAACTCAACTTCGCCAAAGACAGCTCTCTTAGAGCCATCAAAAGTCCTCACAACTAAGTTACTTGGCCTCAGGATGGTGTCATCGCAATCCAATTTCATTAAGGCTTTCTTTGGAAGAACATTCAGAGAAGAGCCTGTATCAACCAAAACATGGGAAAGCATCACCCCGTTGCACTCCATTGTGATATGCAAGGCTTTGTTGTGATTCCTGCCCTCAGATGTCAGGTCATTATCGGTGAAACCTAGCCCCCGGCTAGCGTTTACATTGGAAACTACCGACTCCAGCTGGTTAACAATTATCTCCAGTGGAACATAGGCAATATTCAGTACTTTCAACAAGGCTGCTCTATGCGCCTCAGAGCACAGCAATAGTGAGAGAATGGAGATCTTTCAGGGTGTCTGATTTAGCTGGTCGACTACCTTGTAGTCACTTTTCTTGATAATCCTCATAAACTCATCCACTTCCTTCTCGAATGCGGTCTTAGGAGGATCTTCCTCAGTAGTAACCTCTTCGGCGGCCATCTGTTTCCCTTTAGCCTTGGCAGCTGCCTCGGCTTCAGTATTCACGCGTAATGTTGATGGTGCAAATAGGCGTCCATTGCGAGTGAAGCCACCAACCCCTCCAACATTGTCTACAGCGGAGCTACCAATGTCAATGTCTTCTTCGTTAACTTTCTGCCCCTGGCAGTAGATATCAGCCCCATAGTGCCACGGGATAGCACTGTCTTTCTCATACGGAACGGGTCCTGGTATTGTGATGGTGATCGGACCAACCAAAGTCGGTTGAGGGCTGTCAGAGTAAATTGCAACTAGTGCTGAACTTTCGATGTTCACCGCTGCTGGTTCTGTACTTTCTGGGAAATATATTGTTGTCGGAGCGAGTCTCTCGAGAACATATATTTCTTCAGGAGTGATATAAAACGTCACCGTCAATACATCATTCTTCACTGGACGGGCCTAATCGAACTGAAGACAACCTTTATCTATCAGTTGCTGAATACCCCTTCTCAAACTGTCACATCCGTTTTCGGCAGCTTGACAATTTCTGCATTCTTCCCCATAACCCGGGAAAATCTGTCCTTTCAGAAGTCGGTCTTTAACCACCGATAGCGAAGTCTTCACCTTAGTCACATCAAAAACCAAATTCAAAGTTTCCCCACTATCAACAACATTAATCCTCTGCCCGCCGTGAGCCGGCATCGGGTTCTGGATAACATTAGGCACCAGAGCAAAATTGATAGCCTAGGCATCTCTCAAATGTTGTACCTTTAACTGGAGAGCCTTGCAATTATCTGTAGTATGGCCAGGTGCGTTGGAGTGAAAAGCACATCTGGCGTTGACATCATAACCTCTAGGCAAATTATTGGGATCGATTGGTGGGGCCAGAGTTCTCAACGTAACCAGATTCATGTCAATCAGCTTGGGAAGTAATACTGAATAAGGCATTGGGATTGGCTCGATGACCCGGTTCGTCTGCCTTGGACGTTGTTGATAGTGTCTCTGTTGACCCGGATTACCTCCTTGTTGTTGATTGTTGTACCTGGGTTGTTGTTGCGGATGATATTGCGGTTGAGGAACAGGTGTTGGAATAGTGACTGCGGCCACTTGATCTTGATAATAATTAGGGCGTCCTCTACCCCTGCCTCTGCCGGCATACACAACGCTTGCCTCGCCTTCTTTTCTTCGCTGAACGTTACCAGCAAACGGTCTCTTGGGACCTGATGAGTTGGAAGCACTATTGTCTTGAATTCGGCCCATCTTCAACAGACTCTCGATTCTTTCTCCAGCAATTACTATCTCTGCAAAGCTGATTGACGGGCAAGCAGCCAATCTCTCAATATAATTGCCTTGAAGAGTGTTCATGAACATGTCCGCCATCTCCCTTTCAGACATAGGGGGTTGGACGGACGCAGCAATCTGTCTCCAACGTTGAGCATACTCTCTAAAGGTTTCCTTGGCAGTCTAAGACATACCTTGCAACAAGGTCCGATTTGGAGCCATGTCCTAGTTGTATTGGTATTGCTTGACAAAAGCCTCTGCCAAGTCTTTCCAGCTCTTGATGGTAGTACGAGACAAATGAGAATACCATTCACGAGAAGCTCCAGTTAGACTGTCTTCAAAATAGTACATCCACAACTTTTCATCTTCCGTGTGAGCTCCCAACCTTCCTAGATAAGTTTGAAGATGAGTGCGTGGGCAAGAAGCCCCGTTGTATTTCTCAAAAGTAGGGGGTTTGAACTTGTGAGGAATCCTTACTCCCTGAACCAGACCAAGATTTGTGACATCAAAGCCTAAGGAATTTTGAGACTCCAAAGATTTGAGCTTCTCAGCAAGCTCATCCATACGGCGAGTGGTCTCGAGGGCCTCGTCGTGCAAAGAAAATTGATCATACTGATAATCTTCAGTAACGGGGCGCCCATTAATCCGAATTCCTTGATTCACATTGTACCTTCCTCCAATACCATTTCCAACATTCCCTGTGTTGCCAACATTACCTGGGTTTCCATCAGCATTTGCGTTACCCACTTACCAGTGTTCACAGGGTTATCAGTGTTCCCAGGGTTACCAGGGTTTCCCTCAGCATTTGGTATCTCCACCTCCGGATCGGGTCTCGGTTGCTCAACCAATTCCCTTAGCTTTTCCTGGCCTTCTGCCATACCAGTCATCAATGTCATGAACTGATCCATCCTTTCACGCATATCAGCCAGCTCTTTCTGTACTTGGTCCATCGCTAGTTGTGGACGATTTTCCTTTGTCGGGTACCTGTGGACTCGCTTGGGACCAATAACTGCCTGATACAGGGAACAAACATTAGACACTGCGGTGACACCTGCAAAACAGACAAGGGTTAATATGCATGGTATGCGATGCATTGCTTGTTCAGTTTTAAGGCACCCCCGTTTTGAAAGGGAATACCCTTCAAATGAATAAGCATGAGATGTTGGATGCAAATATGCAGATGATGTTATGCAATGCAAAGGCATGTCAATCAGAATTGATGGATCCGCTTGAACATCTGTCAGGTTGCACTGCCTGGAGAGAAATTCACTGAGGAATATAATACAAGACCAAAACTCTGCTCCAGAAAACCGGGTTGGTTGGAGGTTAAGGTTTCCTGAATTTAGCCCGCCCCTCACTGGTAGGTTCTAAGAACAGAGGTTCGTCAACTTCAGCCCTTCAGTCGCGAATAATACGTTTACCATTGAAGGTTTGGCATTATTACGGGATAAAAGACCTCCATTGACTCCCCTCAACAGGACATCCTAATAGCAAGTTCCCAGTCTCGGGGTCCTCGGATTGATCAGCAAGAATACGCCCACCAGAGCTAACATAATCACGTCTCGGAGGAGAGGCCTCGACTGAGTTCTTGGGAAATGGTCACCAGAGTCGACGATTTCTAGAGGAACATCCTGCCATTACGGAACACCCGTAAGACATAATATATCCAAAAGAAACCTCGTCTGGGTGTGGTTCTTCACGAACGACTTAACGTAGCAACACGCCACGCAAGCCTCATGATTATCCACTCTAAAACCTGTGTGTACACTCAAGCCTGGGTAATGGGCTTATCTCTCATAGAACACCCCATCCCAACAAACAAACAAACAGATCCAACAGATACAACAGATGCATGCAAGCAGGTAAGCAAATAAATGTACAAAAGCATGAACACCCAATAAACAAGAAATCACACAAGCTAGGAGGGACTCGCTTAAGGAAGATGGACCAGCAAGAGGTCAACTTCTTAGTGTCCCCAGCAGAGTCGCCAGCTGTCGCAACCTGAAAAATACAGTGCGCGAAAAAACAATCGGCGAAAGAAAATGACAGAAGAGTCGCCACCGTGCGTTATTCATCCCAAAGGAGAGAAAGGAAACGCTCGAAGTAAACCTGAAAGAGGAAAGGACAAGACGGGGTCTCGCAACCAAATCTTGGGTTCGGGAGTCGGTTATGCGAAGGGAAGGTATTAGCACCCCTACGCATCCGTAGTACTCTACGGAATCCACTTTTGTAGTTCTTGTCTAAAGGGTGTGAGTTTATCTTGTGCTGTTTACTAAAAAAAGGGGGTTAAATGAAAATGACTCGTGCGGATGTCGCATCTACTGCATACGTATCTCATCTGAATATGAGAATCAGAGTCTTCGTAGCTCGGCTGACCTATGGGTTGGGGGGATGTGTGCTCGCTAAGACATCGCGTCTTATGCCTACGTATCTCATCTGGAATGAGAATCAGAGCAAGCCGTAGTTCGGCTAACTACGGGGTTATGGATTGGGTTTTGGACGAACGACGTCACTACGCAATCTACCGGATGCTCGACCTTTGGAGACTTACTCGCCTGTAGTAGAAGGTGTTAACATGTTGCTTTGGGTTTTAGGGTTTGGGATGCTCAAGGGCAAAAAGGCAGTCCTTGATGAAGGAATCGCGCTACCTGCAGGGATACGAACACATATAAAACAAACATGTATAAAGTAAATGTGCCAACAAGAGGCTCAGAAGTAAATAAACAAAAGAAAACAAATGCCTCCTATCGAGGTCTTCCAGCTAAGAAAGCGATAAAATGCGGAAAAGAGGTAAAAGTACCACACGGATAAAGATCCGAAGTAACAGCAATTAAAGGAGTAAGAAACCCAGGGATCTCCCAAGCTAATGCCATCAAAGAAAGGTGAGTCAGTACAGGTAATCGGAATGAACCTCCAGGGGGTATCCCACAAATAAAGTGGGAAAACCACGCAAACCATCTCTGCAAGAGTCTGTGAGCCCTCACAAAAACTCAACAAAAGGGTTAGTGAAACACGATAAGCATTTTTTTCATGGATAACAGTATGGTTTCAGAAACCTCAAACCCTGTGGCATACATTTCAGAAATCATGTGATTAAACATTCAAGGCATAGGTTTCACCCATTCATGCATATGCGAAACCTAACGATATCCACACTTCCAAATTCAAACATAATACATCACATATTTAGAACATTCAAATTGAAGGCGAAAAATAATGGGAATAGGGCAAACCTGATTGGAGAGATCGGTTGAAATCAGATGGCACGGCTGGGTTTGCAAGGCAATGTTAGGGTTTGCGTGAGATGAAAGTGTGTGACTCAGATTGAATTTTTCAGAGCTGCCTGGGGGTTGCTCTGAGTTCTCTGTCAGGTTTCTCTCCAGGTTTTGTCCAGGGTTTTGTTTCAAGGAAACCTCAGAGTATTTTGCTTCTCTTCCTTTTTCTGTCTGATCTCCCTCTTTTATAACCTGATTTTCATGGCTTTATGGGCTCAAATGAGAGAGGTCCAAGTCCAAGTTTTTTCTATTATATATATTTTTTTTTTATTATTTTATTTATTTATTTATTTTTTAATTTTTTAATTTTTTTCGTTCGTTTTATTTTTTTTATTTTTTAATTTTTTTTTCTTCTTGGATCTAATTCTGATTGACATGATGAAATGCAATATGAAATGCTAAATGAATGCATGAATGAGGAGGGCAAATTTTGGGGTGTTACAGCCTCTTGCTGCAGAGACTGTTAATGTCAGAGCAACCCGTGCTCCAGTGCGCCATCCTGCTCCGCTGGTTGACATGCAAGAAGATATGTTCACCCTGCTCAGTGATGAAGACGAAGTTGTAAGAGTGGAAGAGAGGGACAGAAAAGTTGATGCCCTAGCTGAAAAGATCAGAGCCATGGAGTGTCAGAACTCTTTGGGGTTTGACGTGACGAATATGGGTTTGGTCGAAGGATTGAGGATTCCTTACAAATTCAAGGCGCCTTCCTTTGACAAATATAATGGCACTTTTTGTCCTCGCACTCACGTGCAGGCTTATTACAGAAAAATCGCCGTATACACTGACGACGAGAAGATGTGGATGTACTTTTTCCAGGACAGCTTGTCTGGAGCTTCCCTGGATTGGTACATGGAGTTGAAGAGGGAATCCATTAGAAGTTGGAGAGATCTGGGTGAAGCCTTTTTGAGGTAATATAAGCACAATATGGATATGGCTCCGAGCCGAACTCAGTTACAGAGCTTGTGTCAGAAATCAGGCGAAAGTTTCAAGGAGTACGCCCAGAGATGGCGTGAGTTAGCTGCACGGGTGCAACCTCCGATGCTGGAGAGGGAGTTGACCGATATGTTTATTGGAACTTTGCAGGGCGTGTTTATGGACCGTATGGGGAGTTGCCCGTTCGGTAGTTTCTCTGATGTAGTAATCTGTGGAGAGAGGACTGAGAGCCTCATTAAAGCAGGAAAGATTCAGGATGCTGGTTCTTCGTCTTCAAAAAAGCCATTTGCTGGGGCACCCCGAAGGAGGGAAGGTGAAACTAATGTCGTACACAGTCGGAGAAATGTGAACAGAGGACAGTATCGCCAGGTTGCTGCTGTAACCATCCCAGCACCTCAACCACGACAACAACAACAACAAAGGGGACCACCACCACAACAACCACAACAGCAACATCCATTTCAGCCAAGACAGAGAATGCCGGATCGTCATTTCGACCCGTTGCCTATGACATATGCTGAGTTGCTGCCCGAATTGCTCAGATTGGGGTTTGTTGAATTGCGTACAATGGCTCTGTTGACAAAGATACCTGTTGGGTATGATGCCAACGTTCGTTGTGACTTTCATTCCGGTGCAACGGGGCACCATATTGAGAACTGTAGGGCTTTTCATCATAAGGTCCAGGACCTGATTGACGCTAAAACAATCAACTTTGCTCCTGTTCCGAATGTTGTGAACAACCCTATTCCTCAACATGGTGGGCCCCGGGTGAATAATGTGGAAGATGGAGAAGCCTTGGATTTGGTGGTTGATGTTGAAGATATTCAGACGTCGCTGTTTGTTGTGAAAGAGCGTCTGTTGAGTGGGGGAGTGTTCCCGGGCTGTGATAAAGGCTGTTCAGACTATGAAGATTCAGAGAATGGTTGTGTGAAGTTGAAGAATGGTATCCAG
Organism: Lathyrus oleraceus; assembly: GCF_024323335.1. Lineage (NCBI taxonomy): Eukaryota > Viridiplantae > Streptophyta > Magnoliopsida > Fabales > Fabaceae > Lathyrus > Lathyrus oleraceus. The sequence continues at coordinate 352,117,128 of NC_066585.1, read as the reverse complement.
GGTTTGATTAATGAGGGTTGTTTGCAGTTTGCTAGGGCCGTGAAGAATCGTGGGGTGGTGTCAACGGTCACCATTTATTTCAAACCGTCGGAGGGTCCGGGACGTGGCCAGAGAACTGTCAATGCACCTGTAACCGTTGGTACTCCTGTTACCATATCTGCTCCAGTAACTGACAGTGCTCCTACTACTATCGTTGCTTCTAATAGAAGACCTGTTGAGAATAGTAGGGCGGTTCCGTAGAAGTATGATAATGCTTATCGCAGTAGCAGAAAGATAGAAAGTCAGACTAGACCGGTTGAATCAGGCTCCAGTGACCATTGGTTTGCCGAGTAGAACTCCTGTAACTGTTGGTCCGGTTGTGGACAATGTGGGAGGACCTGGGGGTTTCACTATAAGTGGTCGTCTGTTTGCACCGCAGACTTTGAGAGACAACAATGCTGAGGCTCTCGCCAAAGCAAAAGGTAAGCAAGCTGCTATTGAGGAAGAACCTGTTCAGAAGGCGCCCGAGGGGTCTTTTGAGAAAGATGTGGAGGAGTTTATGAAGATTATTAAGAAGAGTGACTACAAGATTCTAGATCAGTTGAATCAAACTTCGTCCAAGATTTCTATACTCTCATTGCTATTATGCTCTGAGGCACACCGTAATGCCTTGCTGAAAATGTTGAATTTGGCTTACGTGCCTCAGGAGATCTCTGTCAACCAGTTGGAGGGTGTTATTGCTAATGTGAGCACAAGGCACAGTTTGGGGTTCACAGACTTGGATCTGACACCTGAAGGTCGTAATCATAACAAAGCCATGCATATTACCATGGAGTGTAAAGGCGCCGTGTTGTCACATGTATTGGTAGATACCGGCTCTTCGTTGAATGTGTTGCCCAAAAAGATTCTGAGCAAGATTGATGTTGAAGGGGTTGTCCTCACTCCGAGTGATCTCATTGTTCGTGCTTTTGATGGACCCGAACGGTCTATTTTTGGTAAAGTCACGTTGCCAGTAAAGATTGGCCCAGAGGTATTTGATATTATCTTCTATGTGATGGACATTCATCCAGCATATAGTTGTTTATTGGGGCGTCCCTGGATACATGGGGCTGGGGCAGTGTTGTCAACTCTCCATCAAAAGCTGAAGTATGTTTGGAATGGTCAGATTGTGACTGTGTGCGGCGAGGAGGACATTCTGGTGAGTCATTTATCCTCTTTCAAGTATGTGGAGGTGGATGGAGAGATCCATGAAACTCTGTGCCAGGCGTTTGAGACCGTTGCTATTGAGAAGGTGGCTTTTGCTGAGCAGAAGAAGCCAAGTGCCTCAATTGCATCCTACAAGCAGGCTGTGGAGGTTGTCAACTCAGGCAATATAGAGGGATGGGGTAAGATGGTTGATTTGCCCGTCAAAGAAGACAAGTTTGGTATTGGTTATCAACCTCTATAGGCAGAGCAGGGTGAGCAGAAAGGGCTGAGTACCTTCACCAGCGCTGGGCTGATGAATCATGGCGACGTCTTTGCAGCCAGTAGTGAAGACGGTGACAGTGATTATGATGTGGACAACTGGGTGCGCCCGTGTGCTCCAGGGGAGTCAATCAATAATTGGACAACCAAGGAAATGGTCCAAGTTACTCTTCAAACAGAGTAGTTTTCTTTTGTTTTTCATTTTGCACAAAACCCTACGTTCTGCCCAAGGCGTAGTGGTTCATTGTAGGGCCTCATCATGTTTTTCAATGATATCATTAATAAAGGACGTTTTGCAAACAATTTTGTGATCCATGTCTTTCTGTTTTTGTTTTTCATTTAAAAAAAACAATAAATGGCAATGTTTTTGTTTTTGTGACTTTTTTTGAACTCTTTTCTAAAACAAAGCATTAAACATGCAGAATTGATCTTACGAACTCCACTATAAACAGTTCTGTTATGGCTCAGTATGATTTCAATAATCCCATCTACCAAGCTGAAGAGGAGAGTGAGGAAGATTGTGAACTCCCTAAAGAACTGGTCAGATTATTGAAGCAAGAGGAAAGGAACATCCAACCTCATCAGGAGGAGTTGGGGATCATTAACCTTGGTACTGAGGACGCCAGAAGAGAGATCAAGATCGGGGCCGCCTTGAAGGAAGATGTCAAGAGAGGGCTGATTGAGATGCTGAGAGAATATGTGGAGATATTCGCCTGGTCGTATCAAGATATGTCTGGGTTAGATACAGATATTGTGGTGCACAGGCTACCTCTCAGAGAAGATTGTCCTTCGGTAAAGCAGAAGCTTCGTAGAACTAGTCCTGATATGGCTGTCAAGATCAAGGAAGAGGTTCAGAAGCAGTTGGATGCGGGTTTTCTGGCAGTGACCAATTATCCCCCTTGGGTGGCCAACATCGTTCCCGTGTCGAAGAAGGATGGTAAAGTCAGGATGTGTGTCGATTACCGAGATTTAAACAGAGCCAGTCCAAAAGATGATTTCCCATTACCTCACATTAATGTATTGGTTGATAACACTGCTCAATCCTCGGTTTTCTCTTTCATGGATGGATTCTCTGGTTATAATCAGATCAAGATGGCGCTAGAGGACATGGAAAAGACGACATTCATTACACCTTGGGGCACGTTCTGCTATAAGGTGATGCCATTTGGGCTGAAGAATGCCGGTGCTACCTATCAGAGGGCTATGACGACTCTCTTTCATGACATGATGCACAAAGAAATTGAAGTGTACGTGGATGATATGATTGCGAAGTCTTAGACAGAAGAGGAGCACCTGGTAAATTTGCAGAAGTTGTTTGAAAGGTTGAGAAAGTTCAAACTGAGGCTGAATCCGAACAAGTATACGTTTGGGGTGAGATCCGGCAAGCTGTTGGGCTTCATTGTCAGTGAGAAAGGGATTGAGGTTGATTTAGCAAAAGTAAAATCTATTCAAGAAATGCCTGAACCGAAAACGGAAAAGCAGGTTCGTAGGTTTTTAGGGAGACTGAACTACATTGCACGGTTTGTATCTCACCTAACTGCCACGTGTGAGCCAATATTGAAATTGCTAAGGAAGAATCAAGCAATCAGGTGGAATGATGATTGTCAGAAAGCTTTTGATAAGATAAAAGAGTATTTACAGAAACCTCCAATCCTTATACCTCCAGTTCCTGGGAGGCCTCTGATAATGTACATGTCAGTGACTGAGAATTTGATGGGGTGCGTATTGGGACAGCATGACGAGTCTGGTCGAAAAGAGCATGCCATATACTACCTTAGCAAAAAGTTTACCGACTGTGAAATCAGATATTCGCAGCTCGAGAAAACTTGCTGTGCTTTGGCCTGGGCTGCTCGCCGACTAAGACAGTATATGTTGAACCATACTACTTTGTTGATTTCTAAGATGGATCCAGTGAAGTACATCTTTGAGAAGCCGGCTCTCACCGGACGTGTGGCTCGTTGGCAGATGATTTTAACAGAGTATGATATCCAATATACATCGCAGAAGGCCATCAAAGGTAGTATTCCGCCAGACTACCTTGCCGAGCAACCAATCGATGATTATCAGCCAATGATGTTTGAATTCCCTGATGAAGACATCATGTATCTGAAGATGAAAGATTGTGAAGAGCCTCTTGTCGAGGAAGGACCGGATCCTGATGACAAGTGAACACTGATGTTTGATGGGGCTGTGAATGTGAATGGCAACGGTGTTGGGGCTGTACTTATCAATCCTAAAGGTGTGCATATACCTTTTTCTGCCAGACTGACTTTTGACGTAACCAACAACGAGGCTGAGTATGAAGCTTGTATCATGGGGATAGAAGAAGCCATTGATCTAAGAATCAAAACTCTGGACATTTATGGAGATTCCTCTCTAGTGATTAACCAGGTCAATGGAGATTGGAATACTCACCAGCCGCATTTGATTCCTTACCGAGATTACACCAGAAGGATCCTGACTTTCTTCAAGAAGGTGAAGTTGTATCATGTTCCCCGGGATGAAAATCAGATGGCTGACGCCTTGGCTACTTTGTCTTCTATGATCAAAGTCCATTGGTGGAATCATGTGCCACATGTTGCGGTGAATCGACTCGAGAGGCCTGCGTATGTGTTTGCAGCCGAGTCTGTTGTTGATAAGAAGCCTTGGTACTTTGATATTAAGAATTTCCTCAAGAGCCAGGAGTATCCTGAAGGTGCGTCAAAGAATGATAAGAAAACTCTGAGAAGGCTAGCTGGAAGCTTTTATTTGAATCAGGATGATGTGCTGTACAAGAGGAACTTTGACATGGTTCTGCTCAGATGCGTGGATAGACATGAAGCAGACATGTTGATGCAAGAAGTGCAGGAAGGATCTTTTGGTACCCATGCTGGTGGTCATGCAATTTCCAAGAAGCTGTTGAGATCCGGTTATTATTGGATGACTATGGAATCCGATTGTTTCAAATACGCTCGGAAATGCCATAAATGTCAGATCTATGCTGATAAGATGCATGTACCCCCAAGCCCTCTGAATGTCATGAATTCGCCTTGGCCGTTCGCGATGTGGGGCATCGATATGATTGGGAAGATTGAACCTACTGCTTCTAATGGGCATCGCTTCATCCTGGTTGCGATTGACTACTTCACCAAGCGGGTGGAAGCAGCTTCCTATGCTAACGTTACCAAACAAGTGGTTGCCCGATTCATTAAGAAGGAAATCATCTGTCGTTATGGGGTTCATGAGAGAATCATTACTGATAATGGTTCGAATCTCAATAACAAGATGATGTAGAGGCGGCAAACAAGAATATTAAGAAGATTGTGCAGAAGATGGTCGTGACGTACAAGGATTGGCATGAGATGCTGCCTTTCGCTTTGCATGGGTACCGTACCTCAGTACGTACGTCGACCGGGGCAACCCCTTACTCCCTTGTGTATGGTATGGAGGCAGTCCTACCTGTTGAAGTGGAGATTCCTTCTCAGAGAGTCTTGTTGGATGTTAAACTTGACGAAGCTGAGTGGATTCGAACAAGGTTTAATGAGTTGAGCCTTATCGAAGAGAGGCGTTTAGCAGCGGTGTGCCATGGGCAATTGTATCAGAGAAGGATGAAGAAAGCCTTTGATCAGAAAGTGCATCCTCGAAGCTATCAGACTGGTGATTTGGTTTTGAAGAGGATCCTTCCTCATGGTACAGATAACAATGGCAAGTGGACTCCGAATTATGAAGGTCCATATGTTGTCAAAAAGGTTTTCTCTGGTGGAGCCTTGATGCTTACAACTATGGATGGTGAAGATTTTCCGTCCCCTGTTAACTCAGATGTAGTCAAAAAATACTTCGCATAAATTGACCCGCTGGACGAAAAGAATAAAAGAGTCCAGGCAAAAAAGGGCATCCCGGCGAACCAAGAAAAAAGAGAAAAAGGTTCGGGCAAAAGTTAGGGATAAAAAATAAAAAGAATATGTACACCCGGTAAGTCGAAAACCTGCAAGGGCGGCTTAGGCAAAAATGGGTATCCCGGTGGATTGAAAACCCGAAAGGGCGATCCAGCCAAAAGAGGGATTAAAGCGAAGACTACAGTCTGAGTTATCTGTACTTCATCGCGCTTCAGTGTCTACCATCTCGAAGGATAGGATCGGTCCAATCATTCTTCTCAGAAAGCAAGGAATTTGGGAGGAAATTGAGGATCTGTGAGTCATAACAGAATTGGGAAATAATGGATGTCGTGTTCACACTACCATTAGGATAGTTTCTTTTCCTTTTGTGCGCAATTACCTCTTCCTAGGAATTGCTTCCCGATGTATTCGCCTTTTCAGGCCCATTTTCAGTCAATAAAAGTCGTTATTCAGTTAAATTGCTCTCTTGTTTTTTATTTTACTATTTTGTTTGCAAAAATGTCCGATTTTTTGATAAACATTGCATATACAAAACATGAAGGCTAGACAATAACGTGCAGAAAGATAAAACATTTGAAAATCACTTTGAATGTTGAGTACATTTGGGTGTATCTTGTCCATACAATCCCCTGGGGCATGTATGCCTTGCTGTTTTGCAGGTTATTACCTTTGATTCCTGGCTGAAGCAGATAAGCCACGGTTTGTTCAAAGATGTTTCAACACTGTCCGGTAGTGTGAGAGGTTGGGTTGTCTGAAGCAAGTTCAGGACTTGTCTCCTTAGCATAGTCAAGATCAGGGATTCCTCGACAGGGTTGAGGATGTTTCCCCGGCAGGTTTGAAAGTGGCTATGTCCCCAGGCGAGTCTGGAAATTTTTAAGAACTGTTCTTCCCCAGCAGTCGGGTAGCAGGCCTGAAAGTTGATTTATCCCCAGCTAGTCTGAAGATTGTTAGTCCCCACTGAGTCGGATGGTTGTCGTATCCCCAACAGAGGTGTCTGTGGGTAGTTTGTTCCTCAACAGTCGGGTCTGAGGTAATGTAATCCCCAATAGGGTCGAGTTTGCAATTTCCCCCTAGCAGGGTTGTGATTGTTTTCCCCAGCAGGGTTGTGATTGTTTTTCCCAACGGAGGTTTGCGTTGATGGTTTTCCCCAGCAAAGTCCCCTAACGGACCATATTCAGTGAAAATTATCCCAGTAGAGTTTCTCCTGCTCATGGGTTGGCAGTTATCCCCAGTAGAGGTGAACTTTGGTTGTTTCCCCTAGCGGAGTCCCTAGGTGGATTGGATTCAGTGAAAGTTGTCCCTGGTGGGATTTATCCTTTCTCCAGCAGCAATGCTAGTCCCCAGCACATTTGAGAAGTTGCTGTGTTCCCTAGACAGAGTCTTCTCAGTTGACTTGGTTTCTCTTCCGTCCCCAGAGTATCAGATCAGCAGTGCGTCTCCCCACAGAGTTGGAGAATCTAATCAGAATTGGGTGCTCAGTGAAGCGATCATTTCCTCCCCAACAGGAGTTTTCTTCGTTTGCATCTTGCATGTAGTAATCATTGCATCCTCAAATAGCGTACCATTCAACATGGAGCATTACGCCATAGAAAAATTCAAACATATGCATTCATGTGTTAAACCTAGTTGGACCATACCCCCAAAAGAGGCGGATCATAGTTCAACATCTGTACGGCACATTTGCTACAGTTGCTCTAGACAGCATTCAAGATTGATAATTCCCCAAAGAGGGTTATTTCCTCACTCATCAGTGAAAGGAAAGGTGGATTCTCCCCAGTGAGGTCCCTGGCAAGTGATTGGCCTTGTCTCGACATATGAAGATGTCATCCTGGTGATACCGGTAAGTGTCATGTCAACACCCGTATGTGTTCTTTCTTTGGTGTCGGTAAACACCATTGCTTCGGTGTCGGTAAACATCGAGTCTTTTCCCAGTCATCGGTAAATGTCTGGTCGTCTTTCTTTGGTGTCGGTAAACACCATTGTTTCAGTGTCGGTAAACATCGAGTTCACTCCAGTCATCGATAAATGTCTGGTCGTCCTTTTTTTGATGTCGGTAAACATCATCTTTCGATGTCGGTAAGCATCGAGTCTCACCCCAGTCATCGGTGAATGTCTGGTCTTGTTTCACTTCTGTACACCTCATCTTTCGATGTCGGTAAACATCGAGTCCTACCCCAGTCATCGGTTGATGTATGGTTGTGTCCCTTTCGTTGGTGTCGGTAAACGTCGAGTTTTTCCCATTCGTCCGTTGACGTCTGGTTGTGTCCCTTTCCATTCATCCGTTGATGTCTGGTCACCTCTCCATTGGTGTCGATAAACGTCGAGTTCCTCCCATTCATCCGTTGATGTATGGTTGAGTCTTTCCATTCATCCGTTGATGTCTGGTCACCTCTCCGTTGGTGTCGGTAAACGTCGAGTTTTTCCTAGTCGTCCGTTGGCGTCTAGTTGTGATTTCTCATCCCATTCATCATTTACGATGTCTAGTCGTGGTTCCTTTTTCTGAAAAAAATCAAAATCCCCAGTGAAGTCGTTGGTAAACGTCTTGACTAGTCCAGTGATAAATATCAGATCCCAGTGGAAGTTGCCATTGGTGAACTTCTTTTTCTTGGATCCCCGTAGAGTGCAAATTTCTACGGTTCTTTGGTATTCAATCCCTGTGTACCTTGAAGGTCTGACGGCCGTTGCTCTCATCCGTTCAGATTCCCAGTTGATTGAATAGGGGCAGCTGTAGCACCTCAAATTTGCACCTCCCATTTGTACATTCATTTTATTTTTAGGTCATTAATATTGCATAGTGCATTGCATTTCATCAGTCAAAACTGATCAGGAGAATCCATCTGTGCAAGAGAGCAAGGGTTTTTCCATGAGATAAAGGCCCTATGGTTGTTCTAGATAGCTTGTGTGAATCAAGGATCATGTTGAAGCAATTTGGCCAAGTGTTGAAGGCTCAAAGTCATCAGTGCAGTTTTAAGTCATCTGAGGCCCATGAAAGTCAACTGCAAGTCAACTGAGGCTAGGAGGTGGAGAAATGGTTTGAGACACTTCATTCATGTCCCAAAGAGGTTCATTAATCATGACAAACATCTACCTTGAAGATTTTGAAGCCAGATCAAAAGTTTCCAAAAATGGAAAGTGACCTGTAATTTCAAGTTTCCAAAAATGGCAAGTTTTTGGACCAACTTCAACTCAACTTTCCAACATCAAAGAAGCTTCAAATGAAATTTTGTCTAACATGAAAGTTGAAGATCTTTCTCTCCCATTTCTAAAAAGTCAAAGATCATGAATTTATGATGAATGGTTGAGGAGTTATGATCAAATCATTGCAAAGTGTGCTTGAAACTTCAAATGGCCATATCTTTTGAACCAAGACTCCAAATTTGGTGGTTCTTTTTGCACAATTCTCCTCATAACATGAATTTTCCAAATACCTCTTTACATGGCATGAAATTGGAATATATGATCACTTGCTTGTTCATGAAGTTTTTAAAGGAAAATTGCCAAACTCAGAATTGGTTGATCACATGCATATAATTCCATTTCCAATGTGTGCATGGGCTGATTTAGAGTGGATTTGGGCCAACTTGGTGTACTGTTCACGTGTGCATCTCATGCATGAAGTGAAAATGCAAATTTGTGCATGCACCTTATATTCCTTTAATCTCAATTAGCTTTGGCTTAAGTTTGATTTCAGATTAATTAAGAGGGGGTATATAAGCTTGATCACAACTGCATTGCTCATAACACACATTTTCAGATCTAGATTTAGAGTTTTGATCAAAATTTTCTCTCACAAAGAACTTCAAGATTCCTCACATAAGCCTCATTTCTCTTGGTGAATTCTTGATCCTGGTGAAGTTTTGAGTGAGATTGAACGTGCCATTGGTGATTTTCTGCTCAAAATCGTGCATACCAAAGCTTGAAGGTGTTAATGGAGATTTTAAATTAAGCTGGATCCACACGTGTTCGAGCTTCAATTCCTTCATCAATCATCACTACTAGCATTATAGAGTGGATTTGGACCATTGCTGAGCCTTGTAGCACGTGTTTTCAACTTGCTTTTCTTCAAGAGGTCAAGTTTCGAATCTCACAATTCTCAAATTCATGTACATATTTGTGTAGATCTTGTGTTGCTGATCATTCTGGTAGAAAAATCACATGAAATGATGCACTATTCACTGAGTTATGCATGATTGAAGTTTGATGCACAAAAATGATTTTGCTCGATTCTCTCTATTCTTGATGATTTGTGCTTAGCCATTGCTTGATCCGTGTTCACCATGAAAAGATCTTTAGAATGATGTTCTTGTTTTGAATTTCTGGAAAATTTTCTGGAAAATTGTTTGAAGCTCATGCACTGTTCATCGTCTTCCTCACGAAGAAGATGAAGATTCATAGGTAGCGACGGATCCTTCATGTTAGCGAAGGATCTGGTTCAGTACACATGTGGCTTAGGGTTCTGTTTCTTTTGGTCCACGCATGCATACACCTTGCATTTCCATTGGCCTCAATTTGTTTGACATTGCCACACAAGCGTTGACCTGCCACCTGTTTAATGAAACGGTGTGTTTTAGGCAAGGCGCGCGCTCACGTTTGAATTATTACACAGTTCGATTCCCAGCGAGAGCAAATATTCAAATATGTTCAGCATTTTAGGCTTTCCCTCCATTTCCATGTGCTATGCTTCATTTCATTTTCATTTTTTTTATGCCAACTTCTAAAATTCATAACTAATTGAAAAATGATCCAAAAAATACCTGTTTTTTTGCAAAATGATCATCTGTTGGTCTAGTTATTTATGATGATGAGTTTTGAAGTTGTGCATGGTTGGTTTTTGATTTGTGTTAGGATATGTGAACATAGGTGCATATGTGACATTGCCTTGCTTTTTCTATCATGAAATGCTTTATTTTGATCCAAATTGCTTGAAATTTTGCATGATGCTTCTTGACATGTTGCTGGACCTTTGAGAACGGATTGGGCATTTTTCCCATCTACCATTTCTGTTTTATGGACATGTTTGTATGGTGTGACAATTTGTGTCACACATTTGGTTGTCTTGCTTGTGCAATTTAAGTTCCATACTAAATGACCTCTAATGCTTCTGATTTTTTGTATGATGAATGTTGTGGATGTGTTGAATAATCATGAATTTTTCCAGAATTATTTGAATCATTTTTGTTTTGATTGGGAATTTTCATTCATGATGATCAAATGTATGCCTTGAATTGGTCTTTGACTTCCTTTGCACATGAAATGGACTTGCTTGTTGATTTTGGTTTGGTCCTTTTTAGAACTTGTTCTTGATTGAATAAACATGCTTTGTGTTGAATATCAAGTTCTGTTTTGGCTTTTTGATCCACTTTTGACCCTAGGCTTTGACCTAGTGGCTTGTTACTTACATTTGAGTTGTGAATTTCAGGTTCAAGTAGGCATCTCGCTGATTGATGTTGCTCCTTCATTTGAGCTTGGTCATTTGTTGTTGCTGGTTAACATTTGTTTGTTTTGTAGGCCTTGATGACAATTAACTTGTGTTTATGGCTTATGTGTTGCATATTGGGTTGTCTGTTTGATATTGACTGTTGACTATTGTCTGAATTTTGTACTGATTGGTTTAGCTGTTTCCACAGGTACCTAAGTTGCTTTAAGTTCATTTGAACTTTGCTTTGCTTGCTTGTGGTTGGCATACCACTTAGGTATAGTCCCTTGACCTTCATGTAGTCTGGAAGACCTGTCATGTTACTTTGGCAGGCACCTGTCTGAAGCCCTCCTTAAGAGGCAATGTTTGTGGTTGTTTAAGTTTGTGCCAAGCAGGTAAAGTCCTCTTAAGAGGCAATTGGAAGATAAAAGGGATGTGCAATCCATCCCCTGCTATTCAGTTGTGTCATTCACTTTGCTCACACCATGTGTTGATGCATTGTGAATAAGAACCCAAGATCTTGTGGTGTCAGTCATCTGTGGAGAAGAGTTCCCTCATTCTGAACTCCCACACTTTCTATTTGATTCAAGCTCTCCCAGGCCAGGGGTAAGAGCTATGAGGCATAATCCTCATCTCCATTTCATCTTCTTCACCCTAACTCTCAATGTTAGGGTTAAGAGCTAAAAAACACCCCATTCCAGTTGGCTTGTTTCCACAGCCCAGCCTTGTGTGAGCCAATTGTTTGCATATAGTGTGTGATACTTGTGCTTGTGTTTGCTTGATTCTGCTGTTTAGGATAGCTTGCTTCCTGTGCAAGTTAGGTTAGAGACCTCAACGTAGGGATCGTATGCATGACAACTTCTAGGCTCGAGTCGTAGTCTCCCTAGTAGCTTGTTATCTCCCTAGTCTCTGGTTAGGTTAGAAGTTCTTTCCCTGTTAAGGGGAACTACGTCGCCCTGATCCTCACACCAAATGAGGTACGTAGGCAGGAGATGAGACGATCTCTCCGGCCGCCCGCTTTCTTTTCTTTTTGTGTGAGTTGTTTGTCCCTTTCTGGTAGGAGTCTGATGTAAGTCCAGCGATTGGCATTCGGTTTCATGTGTGTGTGTATGTTTGGAGTCTGACATAAGCCCAGCGATTGGCAGTTGGTTTCCTGTTTTGCTTGGTGTGTCTGGAGTTGGATATAAGCCCATTGATTGGAATTCCGATTTCAGTTGTGTGTCTCGTTTGACGTCTCAGCATCTCCGTTTCGTGTCTTTGTTGGGTGTGCATTAGCCGAGCTACGAGTGCTCTGATTCTTCTCTGGTTAGAGAAGATACGTATGCATAGGATGCGACATCCTAGCGAGCACGTTCCTCTTTCCCCCCGAACTACGTCGACTCTGATGTCCGTGTCTGACAGGCTACGTAGGCCCAGGATGCGATATCCTGCCGAGTCCCGTTTCTTCCGTCCGTTCCGTGTTTCCTTCCAGTTTTGTGCAGTTTTGAGCAGTCTTTAACAACCTTTCTTCTATTCTTTCTGAGCGTGGATCCCGTCGAGTACGACGGATGCGTAGGAGTGCTAATACCTTCCCTTCGCATAACCGACTCCCGATCCCATCATTCTCTGGTCGTGAGACCATGTCCTTTCCAGGTTTACTTCGAGCGTTTCCTTTCCCTCCTTTGGGATAAATAACGCACGGTGGCGGCTCTGTTGTTTCTTTTTCCCGCCGGTTTTTCGCGTAATGCGACACTAAAGTCTATGAATAAGGGCGAACGCTTTGAATATTTGGGGCCTACGCCCCATACGAAAAGTCTCTCTAGACAAGGATGGGAGAAACTCTGTGTCATCATTCCCTATTACTTAAGGCTCGTTTCGTATAATTTGAATTGTATTTACCAAGTGTTGACCTTTGATTTATCTTGTATAATCCACTGCTTGGTACGATTGAGGATACCTTGATCGAGAATCTGACTTGAGGCTTCGAGCTCCACAACTTCGAAGAAAAGTATTATTAAGTGACCAATGGTCTTTTGGTCACTCAAATTAGACCGTGGGATTATACAAGTCCAAAGGATTTACTTGATCGAAATTACTTTTGATCAATTTAAATCATGGGTTTGATTTTAATAGAATAATTAGGTTAAACGTACTCTAAAGGTGGGAATTGTTAGAGACCATCCTAAGGGACCATGCATTGGTCAATCCAAGTTGATTAAAATTCTATGCTAAAAGTCCTAAAGGAGCATGTTATTGTGGATTAAAATTTCTATGTAACAATCTCTAAAGGAACATGTGATTATATGGTGAAAATAACTAAAATGACCTCTAAGGGATAAAACGGTCATGTTACAAAATATTAACGTTTGATTAAATTTCTACTCAAGCAAAAATCAATTACAAGTCAAATCTAAATTTTTAAACCAAATTGATTAAATCTAATTCGAAAGGATCAAACCTAATTAAAACTAGAGGTTAATATTTCTAATTCTAATTACCTTTATTAATTCTAATTAAGTTTCACCACTAAGTTCCAATTAACCCAAGCAAGATTTAATACTAATAAAGACCCTAATTAGTCAAAACTTATCTAATTAAATCCTAAAACATCCAATTAATCCTAATTAAAGATTCTAAAATCTAGGGTAATCCTAAAATTCTAAAAAGTGACTTAACTCTAATTAAACTTAATCAAGCTAAAGTTCCAATTAACCCTAATTGTATCCAATACTCTAAAATTAAAATCCTAAATCGAATGTTCTAATTCTTCTCTAAAGATTAACTAAGTTAATTCACTAATCCTAATTAAACCTCTAATTGCCTAATCAACAAGATTAATAACTAAGGAAAGATTAACAAAAAAGGAAATGGGTTAGATGGGGTTGCAGGCCCTGTTTAGGGTGTGGCAGGAAGCCCACCGTATGGGCTCAAATGGAGCCAAAGCCCACAATCCAGAACGAAACAGTGCAAGGGGTGTGGATCTTAGATTAGGGATGATGATGGTTGAAGGAAGGTTAGGTCCATCAAGCCCAACAGAAACAAACAGGCTCTTATTTGAAGCCAATTTCTAATGCGCGCCCCCAAGATTGAATTTGAAATAGGCTCATACGCGTGCCCTTTTCTCCCACCGTCTCAGGTTAATGGTCGTCATAGGCCACCATGGGCCACCACACCGGTCGTCAATCCCAACGACGGTGGCCACCAGAAACCGGATCGACATATTTTCACCCCCTCATTTTGAACACAACTTAATTTTCAACTGAAATCGGATCCACCAGCAAGAATGGGACGAAACAGGTCATAAACCCTATAAGTTTAAACGCTAATTACATGGTGATGTCTAGGATTCAAAGCTCTAATTGTTAGGGTTTTGAATCTCCCCTAAGTAAGCTACAAAATGATAACAACAACAAAACAGAATGGCAAGGATGAACCTACCTCCGGAGCCGAGGATTGCTCCGGCGAAGCGTTGAATCGGAGAAGACGAACTAAGAAAAGGAAAATCACTTGGTTAACAGGTATAACCTTGGCTCTTTCTCGTTGTATCGTTCTTCTTCTGTTTTCACTTCTTCTTCCAAACCTTTTATGATACGATCGGACTGAGAGGGATGGCAAGTTTAGCTCTCTCTTCTTGAAGGTTCAAGGTGAAGCTTCAATGGAGTCTTGAGTATAGATTTGAGTGAGAGGGGAGAGAATTGGAATTGAGTGAAAGCAAAGTGATAGCAAAATTGGAATTTTCGATCGAGAGCCAAATGATTGGCAATGATGAGGTTTTTATAGAATTCAAGGCTTGTAACAGAATGGTGCAGTCTTGATGGCAGGTAAGCATTGGTGAATGACATTAGCTTGATGTTTTCCTTGTTGATGTATTATTTGGTCAGTTATGGCACTGCTTGAATGCTGCTAGGTCTACCATACTATCATTGTCGAGTGCTTGCAACCTCTTTCAATTTCCTTCTTTTGTTCTGCATTGCCAAATGAAAGTGTGTTTGTGAATTTTGTTGCACTTGTCTGCTGCAAATTTGTTGTATTTATGGTGTGCTTGGCTAGAACATAATTATGATGGGTGTTTGTGCAGTGAATTTGAAGATGGATCAACTGCTATATGGATGTACTAAACTAGTTATTTTTGGAGTTTTTGTTCAATGCTTGTAATGAAAACTGTTGTGACCTGGATGTATTTGTGTAAGCCAGGGCCTGCTGCATAATTGCCAAGCTACTTCCCTTTGTTGGACTGGCTGCTATGTGATGTTTACTTACACAAGGTTGGCACTTGTTAGAATGTTTCCATGGTCTGTTGCATGAATGAAATGGTGTGATTGACCTTGTCTTGGTTATACATTGTTTGTACTGTTAGTTATATTGTATGGCTGTCATGATGGTTTGCTGCTGTAGGATGTTCTTTGGCTTGCTATGTGCCATGGTGATTTGCTAGGTCTTTGATGATAGCAATGTTAGTTAGGTTATTGGATTATATTGTGCAGACTGTTGTGTAGTTTGAAATGGCCATGTGAAGGTTTAACATATCATGTTTGCTGCATGTTTTGCTCATGGTTCACAAGTGATTGCCCAACCGGTTTGTGCAGTTGCAAGATGAATTCTTCATGGCTTGCTCATCTGCTATGCTGTTATGGTTGTAGAATCACTATGGCAGCAGGGAAATTATGGGAGGAGGGATGTCATGCTAGGATTTAGACCATTTGTACTAGACTTAATATGTTATTTTGGTGCTTTGTCTATTAGCTTCTAAGTTGTGCAATCATTTGTGCAGGGCGGGCTGCTATTGATTGGATGCTTGCTGCTGAACTGTCAATGCAAGTTTAGTGTATGAAGTGAAGTGAGTCCAGGATGGGGTTTTGGTAGTTTGTTAGATGGTGTTTTGTTGGTTCTGCATTGTAATAGGCTTATTCAAGTCATGGCAAGTATTGTGTTGATTCCCTTGTCCAATTAATGATTGTGCATTAAGTTTGATGGTGGTCTTGCTTAATGCACTTCTGACTTATATTCTGCAGCCTAGGTGCAGCATGGCTCATGGCTTTTATGGTTGAACAATGTAATGACATTAAGGTTAGATTTTAAGGCAAAATGTACAATTGGTTGTTCAAGGATCAAAATAGAACATGAAAGGTTAGGGATTGGGAATTTGGGTTTTAGAATGAAAAGGGCTTGGGTTGACTTTGGTCAAAGTTGACAAAAAAGTCAACACTTGTGTAAGACCCTAATTTTTACCCTAATATCCCTCATGGCACCATATCATTGCTCATTACATTTTGCCTCAAAGATCATAGCATCTTGGCTCCTTACCTTTGGGTGGGACTTGTGTGAGTGGTTTGAGACCACCAAGCATGCTTGAATTGTATATCATTGCTTTTCTTATTTTTTTTACTAACCAAAAGCACAAAAATATGTCACTAACTTGTTTGTTTTGAAGCTTAAGCAATCATGTGATCCAAGGCTCCTAGGAGGCCCCTATGCTCATTGAAGTGGCCAGATGAAAGTGAAAGCAAGCATGCCAATGGCTCCCAAAGATCTAAACCATCATATATACCTCCCAAGTATCTCAATTTGTCAAATTGATCAAGATAAACCAAAGGGTTTGAGGATTGTTTCCCAAGGAAACCCTAATTCAACTGTGCATTGACTGTGCCTTGCTCATGAAGCAACCTCAACCTATGATCAAATACAATCAAGGGAAGTTTTTTCATTCATCACTTTATGCATATATGAGCTTATGTGAGTATCCTTAACCATTCATTCATCAATATTTGAAGTTTGGCTTTGAGAAGTTGATTAGTCAATTCATCTGACTATTTTGAAATCCACTAAGACCTAACTTTTGATGTGTTTGTCAAATGAAGATGACCCCAAGAGAAAAAATGTTATTAAGAACCATATTAACAACTTTCAAGTTCATCAAAATTTCATTTGAAACTTGGAAGGTCATCATTCATTTCAAAACATTATAGGTCATTTTGACTGAAACCCTAATTTTGGGTCAAACTCCCAAGGACCTAACTCCTTCATTTTTTATGATTTTGAGGTGCGACCAAGTGCATTGGAAAGTTTAAGATGTCTACTTAAATTGTTATGTTGGACAAAATTCCATAATCCTAAAATAAACACATGTGATAATACAAAACATTATAGGTCACTTTGGACCAAAGCCATTGAAATGTGAAAAAGTCCAACTTCAAGTGCTCATAACTTTCTCATAAAAAATCCAAATGATGCAAACTTTAAGTCCAAATTGATTTTCTTGAAAAGATCTACAAATTTAATGTTGGAGGTTTTGTCATATAAAGCTTTCATCATTGAAACAGAAGGGCTTGAAGTTGGTCCATTTTGGCAAAATTCTCCAATGTATGTTTTGTACCTTGAAATTCATGGCTAGTTTTCAATATTTTATACACTCCAAATGAATTTTTATTCAACATAACATTTGTTCCTTATGTCAATACCTTTCCAACCATTACCCACATGCTTATGTTTCAATTTTCCAAATGGCATTTTCGAAGAGGTGAAGTTTTGTGATCATTTATGCATAACATGTTAAATTTCCATGCACAAGCTAATGCCTTGCAATCTGCATGTCCAAACTTCATTCATTAGTGTTCAACACTCAAATGCAATTGATTTTGGGCCTCACATGCGCTTGTACAGGCCCATGCATGGAGGATCCAAGTTCATGCACACACGAGTTTGATCATGCCTTGCATCAGCTATGGCTATAAATAGACATGCTTGCTTCACTTGAATGGTAACCTAAAGGCGCCTGAAGTTCTGCTCAACTGATTCCCCAACCCTCCATTAAAGGAATTCTTAATTTTTTTCTTCACTTTTTCAAGCTTGAATTTCAACTTCCCTGGTTGATCTTCAGCTTATAATTCTTTAGCCTTGCTTCCTTGTTACTTCAAGATCAAGCTGCACTGAAGAATTGGATTGGATCAAGCTCACACAAGCTGTACTTCAAAGGTTTATCTCATAATTGTTTTGATTCGAATCTCTCTTATTATTGTGCATTTCTTGGTTTGGTTGACATCTCTGAAGTCCTCATGTGAGAGGCAATTGATTTGTGGTTTTAATTTTGTGAATTGGACATGTTCAGATTGAACACCTCATCTTTTAATCTCAGATTTCTTCCTCAATAGGAATCTTGAGAAGAAACTAAGGTCACAGGGGTGATGTACATCACCCCAGCTTTCGAATGGTATATGGATCGCGTGCTATGGTTGAGGTTTGAAAACCTGCAACTGGTGGCCGAAACTGGCCTTCTCACCGGAGAAGACGGTGGTTTTCACCACCGTCCCCACACGTCCAAATCTTGGTCTTTGGATCAAGCTTACCAGATCTAATCTTGACCATTGCGTGTTATGACTTTTTTTAATTCAGCATGTGACGATTGACTAATGACTATGGTACGCGCGCTTCTAATCCATTGGATGTTGCCACGTCAATTAATTAAGTCATCCAGCGCTCTAGATTTTTTCCCTTTTATTAATTTCTGTTTTAATTTCTTTTATTCCATTTTATTTTAAAAATTCATAACTTCTTTATTTGGAATCACAAAAATATGGGACCAATTGCAAAATATTTCTCTTAAATTCTAGTTTCTAAAAATGATTTTTAATTATTTTTGTGATTCCATTTAATATTTTTTGTGAATTATTTCTTTTCTGGTTTTTTTTAATTCATTTAAAATACTTTTTGATATTCAAAAATGCCAAAAAGATTTTCTTAACATCTTTGGATGACGATGAATCTATGAAAAATATTCTCATCAATTTCTTAATTAATTTGAGAATTATTTGAGATTTTAGTTCAATTATGTTATTTTTCTCCATTTTTAGTTGTTTAAAATTAGTTTCTATTTTCAAAAAATGTTGAGAAAATTTGTCAAACCTTGTTTGACCATGTTAGACTTATGATGATCCAATTGGATTTATGCAAGTTGATTTGAATTGGATTTTAAGTTTGACCTTTATTTGTTCATTTTATTTCATGCATTATTTTAACTCCAAAAAAGACCAAAAATATTTTTGTTATTTCTTGACTTCTAATCTTCATTTCGCTTCTGTTTACCATTGATTGATGTTGATTCCATTCATGTTTGATCAATGTGTTTTGTTTATGTCATTTGAATTTCAACTTTGTACATTCCATTTCCATCTTCATCTTCTTCTTTTTCTTTTGACCAATGAGTTAATGATTTGTGGTTAGCCTTGACATATGAGAGGCTTAACCTTCTTTGATCCAAATCAAATTCATCTTGATCAAAGATCAAGTGAATTGCTTTGTGTCAAAGATAGGTTGCTTCTTAGTCAAGCAAAAAACCTAAAATCCATACAAGGTCATTCTTCTTTTCTTTTGGCATGGCAAGTTATAGGAGCTTGGCTTACTAGTCATGATCTCTAACTTGTGTTTATTTGCCTATAGTTTTATTGACCGGCCTCAGATAGGTGTGACTACTACATTAGTCCACTTACGATTGTTTAACATAGCGCTAAATTGTCTTATGGCACACTAACACTAACTACTAATTACTAACTTTTAATTCAAGCATTTAATTCTTGCAATTTACTTTAACGCAAATTTAATTTCTTGCTCATTTATTCATATTGTCTTTTGCCCTTTGCTCACTTGAGCTCATGTTTATGTTTATGTCATTTGCCTTTTGCTCACTTGAGCACATTATTGTGTATATACTATTGCCTTGTGTTTGTTTTGTTTTTGTTTGTGTGAACCCAGTGCAAATGGAGAAAGGACTTAGAATTAGGACCTTACCTATGCTAAATGGAGTTTCAAGAGCAACTAGGCCTCATGCCTTTAGAATGCTAAAATATGTTGAAGAGCAACTAGGTCTCATGCCTTTAGAATGCTTAATCTTGAAGATGACTTGAAAGGACCTCTAATTCTAAACTCACTCTTGTCCATTCTTTCTATTGTATTGTGGAACTTTTTGATTTGTGTGTTCTTGTGTGATAGGGATACCAAACTTGAGCTATTAGAAGGATTATTGTCATGATCATCCAAGATAAGACAGACAAATCCAAATTGGAAGATTCTAGGAGCTTGATTGATTATTTGCATTATTGCTTGAGTTAATTGCTTATTGCTTGCTAAGTCCAAAGGAAATGAGCAACTTGGATCATCTTTATGATCTCAAGAAGGGAACTCCAAGTGGTTTTATTTCTCTTCCCTCATATTTGCATGTTTAGGACCTAGCCCTTCTCTTATTCTCTCCACTCTAACCCAAGCCAAACTTTTTTTGTGCAAACATTGACATTGTTTTCAAAATTAGAAACCTAGGCACTATGCCTTTGATTTTTCAAATTCTTTTCATAATACTTATTTTGAATTGAATTTTAAGTCAACTTTGACCTTATTTTGTGAATACTTCTAATTTGTAAATACAACTCACTCAATTGTTTTTGTGGTTCCAATGACCACTTTTGCCAAAGCTTTTTCATAAACATTAGCTATTAGGTTTGAGTTATCATAGAGGTTGATGTAAACCTCACCTGTATCCTTAGTGATTAGATTATAAGTCTTTCATACTTATTATAAGGTGGATCCCTCACTAGTATGTTGAAGCTCTCCTCACATGGTAGATTTGTGGTTTAGGTTGAGTTTTCTCCCTTTGATAACAAAAGACCTTAAGGCTTTTGACCAATCAATTCACCAACTTATTTTGAGATTTTTACCTCGAACTACGAGGTTTTGATCCTACCATTGTGATGGTACGTAGGCAATGGGTTCATCCATTCAAACACAAAAATTGTAAATAATTTGTATATTCTTTTCTCATCTCCTCAATCATGTTTGCAAAAATATTTTCATAAATACCAACCTACTTTACAACATTTGTAAAAAGGGCTCCCTTATAGTACTAAGGATGTTTTGGGTGCTTAAAACCTTCCCATTGCATAACCAACCCCCTTATCCAGATCTTTGACATTTTTATTAGTTTTTGATTTGATAAAACTTCTCGGTTTTTGTTTGCTTTCTAACCTTTCCTTTGGATAAATAGAAGTGCGGTGGCGACTCTAATTATATGATTTACTTTTGATTTAGTCAATAAATCTAAAGGTAACGAATACCCTGCTACAGAAAAGTGGCGACTCTGCTGGGGAAATATGTATCCTTCCTAGTGGGTTTTGCCTACTTTTTACCTTTGTTATATTGTATGTTTATATTTACTTGTGACATATTTTTGCGCAAATTTGGGATAACTGTATTGTTTGTAATGTATGAATTGCTTGATATATATCAATTGCTTGTGTGCTTGGTGGTCTCTTGTGAGATGAGTTCTATACCCGAACTCGAGTGCACTTATGATAGGAGAATGGCATAGTCATGTTGACTTGTGTGGAGTTATTCCTTAGCAAGTTGACTTGCAAGCCCATTCACTTGGTGAAGGTTATGTTGGGATCAATAATGTCACACGAGTAGTCATGGTTAGGCATTACTCTTTCCAATATATGCCTTAGAAGCCAAGGACCTTAGATTACCTAGCCCATCTTGGCCTATTTTTAGGATGTAGTGCGAAGGTCGTTCAAGTGTAAGATTTGATACGATTGTTACGCGATACTACACTCATAAGAGTCTCTCTTGAGAATATTTTTGGAATACGAGTAGTCGTTTATCCGATAATATCCGAAAGATGGGATGATGACTATGGGAACATCTTGTAGAACATGATTGTCAGGTTTAACCATAGTACACTCCCTTTGGGTGGCTCTTAACTGAGACTCCATCCTCGTGACTTGCAACAAACCTTTGATTCACGGTTGATCTGTTCTTGTATATCCTTAATATCAATGGTGAAATTCTGGTATAAGATATGAGATGTCGAAGGTAATGTCACGACACTAATATCTGAGTAATGCAAACAGGATAAAGATAGAGAATAGTAATGCAAGAGACACAAGCAATTGTTAACCCAGTTTTGTCCAACTCACCTACATCCGGGGGCTACCAAGTCAGGAAGGAAATTCACTAAAATAGAATCAGTTCAAAGACTCTCCGTACACTTCAACAAGTTATAGTCTTTCTCACCTAATCTCTACCCGTGCAATTTCTACATAAGCACTCTTAGATATGAGAACCCACTCACTTCCCTACAATCACACCTGTGATTTTAAACAACAATTCCTTGAGAAAAGAAAACATTTTTCAATAACACACACTTGATTTTACTTCACAGTTTCAATCAAGTAGACACACACTTGATCTTGCTTAACAACTTTGATCAAGTAGACACACACTTGATCTTGCTTAACAGCTTTGATCAAGTAGACACACACTCTTGCTTACAAGCTTTGAGTGACAAATTACAACCACAAATCAGACCAATTCAATCATCTATGGATGACTTGAATGGCTTACAAGTCTCACGACTAAACAAGACACAAACCCTTGCTCTCTCCCAATATTTCGCTCAGTATTGGTTATGTATCAAATCAGGTTTTCCATGTCCTATTTATAGAAGCATTCAGTTGGGCTTGGACATCTTGAAAACCCTAAACTATTTTCCAATTAAATCTTCTCATGACAGCTGGTTAGATCTCCTTGGAAAATAAGTAAATCAGGTTGTAATTAATGATTGAATGCACCTGCAAATCAAATCTTCAATCATACATAGATTGCCATTAAATGCGCAATCACAAAACACCAGACATTCATACTGAATGTTCTGTGTACAGGATGTCATGACATCGGGCCTGACATCCTGGAACAATCCTGCATAATTCCATAATTCCTTTTATAATTTCCAGCAGGTACATAATATCAGATGTCATGACATCGTGTATGACATCCTGAAACAATCCTGCATAATTATGTTTTCCATTTAAACTCCAGCAGGTACATAGTATATCTTATGTTAAGACATCACGCACATCATCTTGTGAACACTCTTTGTTTTACCAAAATTGCTGCCAACACTTACAACCAATAAACTCCCCCTTTGGCAAATTTTGGCTAAAACATATATCTGTCCTTTTTGTTCACAAGAAAACTATCAGCAGTTAAAATACAGTTTAAACAGCAGCAGAAGCAAACACAATTACTAGCTGTAGCTACTAGTAATACACACATGCACAAGGGTACTTCTTCTCCCCCTAAATTTGTGCAACACAAACAGAATTACTAGTTATAGAGGCAACTCATAAGACACACAAATGCACAAGGGTTCTTCTTCTCCCCCTAAATCTGTCCAACACATACATCTCCTTTAATAATAACAGCACCTGTAACCACAACACCTGTAACAATCAGAATGTCATTCTGACATCTGCTTCAACATCACCTGTGCACCACATCAGACATCCCCTTTGACATCTGTAAACAGAACAACATTCTGTCTTACAACAAACACATCTCCTTCAATAATAGTTGTTCATTTGTTCAGCTACATACATCTCCACACAGCTCCACATCTTTAACTGCTTCCACATCAACACTTCTCCCCCTTTTTAGTCAAAAATTTGACCAAAGGTGACCAATTAGACAAAATAAATGTCAATTAGTCTAGCAGAGAATGTCACCACAGATGTCACAACATATAACATGTTAAAACATAATTTTTAGGAGATACAAACCATCATTATACACATCTGAATCTTTGGTCTCACCAGCCTTCTCCATCTCTTCCTTTTCTAGGCTACTAATAAGAACCTCCAAAGCCTCTTTTCTTGCCTTGGCAACCCTAATACCATTATCCAGTTCCTTGCAAGTTTCCTTTAATTGATCAATCACACTACCCTGAGATGCAGGCTCCTTTCTGGAAGATGTCATGACAACATCAAGATAATACCACAAATGATGGATGGGAAGGAAATGGGCAGCTTCACCTGCATTTGTGGAGGCATGTCTGACAATTTGATCAAACATAAACCTTCCAAAGTCAAAGTTTATCCTGGTTCCAATAGCATGAATGATTCTTCCAAGACCAATGGAGATGGTTGAGATATGATTAGTAGGAACCCAGTTGGCTGAACCAATCTTGTGTAAGATGGCATATTTGACAGTTAGCTTGCCAGCTGATAGGTGATTCCTACTAGGCCATTCCTTAACTTGGCCAGCTGTAATAGTCCTACAGACCTCATTGTATGTAGTCTCTAAATCCACTCCTCCATCAGATGTTTCAACCAACCCTGTTGAGAACAACTACTTCCATCTGCTATATCTTCAGCATAAACACCATTTTCATCTTTCAAATGTGTAGGAGCATGTGTCCTTTCACTCTCCATCTCAATCTTCTCAACATTGCTCTTGGCACTTTTGCTTTGAGATAGACACATAGGCCCTTCTATTTGCTTTACTTGTAGCCCAAGTCCAACAAAGCTCTTTCCAACTTCAGACTGCATATGACTAGTAACATGTTCATCCATCTGATCCAACCTCCTATCTATTTGAGCCATCATGAGCTTTTCTCCTTTGGAAGTGATGTTAAGTCTGAGCTCCTGGTGTGACATCCTTGTCTGACATTTCCCACAAGCTTGTCTTTCATCACTCTTGAGAGTTCCGCTAGCAGATATACTCATCTTCATTCCTTTGACATAGGTACACTTTGAGGAATAATCAATTTGAGAGTTCCACATGTAACAGTTGTCTTTGGTCCTGATTCCTTTCATGATCACTTCACTGTCTTTGTTAGTAATCAGACATGCAGTTTTGGTGAAGTTAACATTCAGACCTTGATCACATAGTTGACTGATGCTTATTAGATTTGCAGTCAAGCCCTTAACCAATAGGACCTTGTCAAGTTTAGGCACTCTAGGAAAATCAAGCTTGCCTATCCCCTTGATTTCACCCTTTGCTCCATCACCAAAGGTTACATAGCTTATGGCATGAGGATGAAGACCAATTATCAAGTCTTTGTTTCCAGTCATGTGTCTGGAACATCCACTATCAAAATACCACTCTTCTTTGGCTGAGACTCTGAGGGGAATGTGAGCTATTATACTTGTAACATTAGTCTTAGGAACCCATTGCTTCTTGTTGACAGGCCTGCGTTGTTTGGGTCTGGGTTGGTAGAGAGTCTGATGATGAACAAGGCTAGGATAACCATACAACTTCTAGCACAAGGGCTTCAGGTGACCAAATTTCCCACAGTAATGGCATCTCCATCTTTGGTGTTTCCCTTTCTGCTGTCTTCTCTTATGATGTTGTGACATATGATGTGACATCACAGGCTTGCTTTTACTATGGCTGCATTTAGGTTTGGCTTGAGGTTTGCAACCAGTGTAACTGCACTCAGGCTTAGATTCATTATACCCAATGCCAGATTTGTCTCCTGTTATTTGTCCAGTTTGGAGAATCTTGTCTAGGGATTCAGATCCATTGTTTAACACTCTTACATACTTGGTCATCTCTTCTAGATTAGAATTCAAGAACATAGCTTCAGTTTTTAACTTGGAGATGGTTTCCACATGGTCTGCCTTCTCATTCTCCAGTTGTACTATCTTCTGGCTTTCAACTTGTTGACTTTCATCTAGCTTTGCATTCAGAACCACTGCTTCTGCTTTTAATTTGGAGATGGTTTCCAAGTGTTCTACCTTCTCATTCTCAAGTTGAGTTATTTCCTTCTTCTGACTTTCAACCTGTTTACACAACTCTAAACTTTTGTGACACAACTTTCTGTAGGTAGTGGCCAACTCTTCAAAGGTTACTTCATCATCACTTGAGTCTTCATCAGAACCCCATCTTCCAGTCAAGGCAGTTACCAAATTTGCAGATTCTTCTGTTTCACTCTCATCAGACCAAGTGGCAGCAAGACTCATCTTCTGCTTATTGAGGTAGGTTCCACATTCAGTTCTAATGTGTCCATACCCATCACATTCATAGCACTGTACTTCTTTTCCTTCTTTGGGCTTATCATCTGACCTTGCTCTTCTTCCAACATTGTTGGATTTAATGTTGTCAGATGAGATGTTCTTAACATTAGCCTTGGATCTTACATCCATATTTTTCAACAGTCTGTTGAACTGTCTTCCCATCATTGCTACTTCATTTGACAAATCTTCATCAACATCCTGACTATTTTCCTCTTCTGTGTTTGACATGAAGGCCAAGCTTTTGTATTTCTTTTCAGAACCATCATTCAATCCCATCTCAAATGTTTGGAGGGAACCAATTAGCTCATCAACTCTCATGTTGGAGATGTCTTGAGACTCTTCTATGGAAGTCACCTTCATAGAAAATCTCTTAGGGAGTGACCTGAGTATTTTTCTTACCAATTTTTCATCTGGCATTTTCTCTCCCAGGGCTCCTGAGGCATTAGCAATTTCAAGGATACTCATATGAAATTCATGAATATTTTCATCTTCTTTCATCCTTAAATTTTCAAACTTGGAGGTGAGCAGTTGTAGTCTAGACATCTTTACTTTAGAGGTGCCTTCATGAGTGGTCTTGAGAATATCCCAAGCATCTTTAGCCACTTCACAGTTGTTTACCAACCTGAAAATATTCTTGTCTACTCCATTGAATATTGCATTCAATGCTTTAGAATTTCCAAGGGCTAGATCATCCTCCTCCTTGGACCATTGTTCTTCAGGTTTCTTATCAGTTGTGGCTTCTCCTTCTTTAGTAATTACAGGATGTGCCCAGCCTGTTAACAAAGCCTTCCAAGCCTTGTTATCAAGAGATTTTAGGAAGGCTACCATTCGAGGTTTCCAATAGTCATAGTTAGATCCATCCAAAATTGGTGGCCTATGAACAGATCCTCCATCTCTCTCCATTGTACCAGAAAGTATTGTCCTTAGATCTCACCCAGAACTAGATCAGGATGCCTGCTCTGATACTAATTGAAATTCTGGTATCAGATATGAGATGTCGAAGGTAATGTCACGACACTAATATCTGAGTAATGCTAACAGGATAAAGATAGAGAATAGTAATGCAAGAGACACAAGCTATTGTTAACCCAGTTCGGTTCAACTCACCTACATCTATGGGCTACCAAGCTAGGAAGGAAATTCACTAAAATAGAATCAGTTCAAACACTCTTCGTACACTTCAATAAGTTACAGTCTTTCTCACCTAATCTCTACCCGTGCAATTTCTACCTAAGCACTCTTAGATATGAGAACCCACTCACTTCCCTACAATCACACCTGTGATTTTAAACAACAATTCCCTTGAGAAAAGGAAACACTTTTCAATAACACACACTTGATTTTACTTCACAGTTTCAATCAAGTAGACACACACTTGATCTTGCTTAACAGCTTTGATCAAGAAGACACACACTTGATCTTGCTTCACAGCTTTGATCAAGTAGACACACACTCTTGCTTACAAGCTTTGAGTGACAAATTACAACCACAAATCAGACCAATTCAATCATCTATGGATGACTTGAATGGCTTACAAGTCTCACGACTAAACAAGACACAAACCCTTGCTCTCTCTCAATATTTCGCTCAGTATTGGTTGTGTATCAAATCAGGTTTTCCATGTCCTATTTATAGAAGCATTCAGCTGGGCTTGGACATCTTGAAAACCCTAAACTATTTTCCAATTAAATCTTCTCATGACAGCTGGTTAGATCTCCTTGGAAAATAAGTAAATCAGGTTGTAACCAATGATGGAATGCGCCTGCAAATCAGATCTTCAATCATACACAGATTGCCATTAAATGCGCAATCACAAAACACCAGACATTCATACTGAATGTTCTGTGTACAGGATGTCATGACATCGGGTCTGACATCCTGGAACAATCCTGCATAATTCCATAATTCCTTTTATAATTTCCAGCATATACATAATATCAGATGTCATGACATCGTGTATGACATCCTGAAACAATCCTGCATAATTATGTTTTCCATTTAAACTCCAGCAGGTACATAGGATATCTTATGTTAAGACATCATGCACATCATCTTGTGAACACTCTTTGTTTTACCAAAATTGCTGCCAACACTTAGAACCAACAAATGGAACTTGGATGTTGATAAGGTGTAAACCATAATCCACCAAAATGGTTGATTGATATTAAGGATGACTTGATCCATCCCGTGACCTTTGTATGGTGTGACAAGTGGTTTATTTCGCACTTGCCACACACGCTCGCCTTCATAGAGAACAAAGGATGTCTACAGTGGTCCACGAGACTTATGTCTCTCACTAATGATGATATCTTTTGGTACAACCGTGTGTATGATGGTGTGCAGATTATTGACTCTTGTGGTGAATTCTCCAATGTGCCTCTTCTTGGTACATGTGGTGGGATTAACTACATCCCTGTTTTAGCACGTCGTCAGCTTGGGTTCCCCTTAAAGGATAAACCTAATAAAATTTTGTTAGAAGGTGTGTTCTTTCAAGAGGGTAAAGATCCCCAAAACTTGAAGGGCAGGATGGTCCGCACTTGGCCAAGATTCATAGGAAGGGAAGGAAAGAGCTTGGTCCGAAGAATTGTATTGCTTTGGAACCCTACACCTCGTGGGTGAGGAAGAGAGCTTCTGAGTACGGCATGCCCTATGACTATCCAAGACCTACACATATGGTTATGGTTAGGCCTTTAACCCTCCCTAACCAAGGAGTATATGAGTTGAGAGATGAAGACCATTCGCGTGCTTGGGTCCGTGAGCGAGATGAGCTACTTCAGCAACTTAGAGATAAGGATGATTTGATAGAATTTCTAGAGCATCAGGTTATCGACGAGCCCGATGATGTGGTGACTTCTCTTCTTCCTCAGTCATCCAGGTTTTGGAAGAGGAAGTATGACCGACTCGCCAAGGAGAAGGCAACCTATGAGAGAGAGGTGAAGAGGCTTCGTGCAACTTATCTTCTGATCTCGAGAGCTTTGGAAGATTTCTTCTAGGGTTCCATAGGATGTTATTTTCCTTCTCTCTTGTATTGTGTTTGGTTACCAAGATTGTACTTCTTTGGTGTAAATTTTTTTTCCATATATTATTGATATGATTATTCCATATATGTCTAAGATGATTAATATTTTCCAAATATTTGCAAATATAACTCTAAAAGTTCCTCCGATTAAAAATAAATCATATGCACAAGCATCGCATGCATCATATGCATAAGCAGGTTTTGTTCAGGGCTTCTTGATCAGTGGTCTAACTCTGTGTTCTTAATTTATTTTGAAGACAAGTTGACGCACTGGTACTACACCAGAGCCAACTCTTCAAAGCCAATGGATCACCTCGAGCAAGAAAACAGGGAACTCAAGGAGGAAGTGGCAAGATTGATTGCCTTAATAGAGTCATTCTTGGCCGCCCAAAGCCAGTCTTCTCCGACACCTTCAACTCCTCCCCAGAGGATGGTCATTTCAGAGGTAGCTTCCTCTACCGTGCCTGCTGCCAGTGCTCATTTTGGTCCGTCTTCTATGCCAGTCGGGTTTCCCTGGGGGATGCCTGCTAATTTTGTTCCAGAGGGTCTCGCCCCTACATTTTCTTCTCTGCCGGCATCTAGCCCGGTCCTTGCTGTGCCACCTCCAGTTGTGCACACTTTGCCGAGAGTTGATGACACCATTTATCACTCTGAGCCGTCTAAGGGCCCAGATGTGTACGAGAAAATGGACGCTATGAATGATCAATTCCTTGAGCTGCGCAAGGAACTTAAAACTCTAAGAGGGAAAGACCTCTTCGGAAAATCTGCTGCTGAGTTGTGCCTCGTGCCAAATGTCAAGATTCCTATCAAGTTCAAAGTGCCTGACTTTGAAAAGTATAAAGGAAACACTTGCCCGCTCAGCCATCTTGTGATGTACGCACGCAAGATGTCAACTCAGACTGACAACGGTCAACTCCTCATCCACTACTTCTAGGACAACCTGTCCGGTGCTGCATTGAGATGGTATATGGGCTTGGATAGTGTGAATATTCGCTCCTTCAACGACCTTGGCGAAGCTTTCGTCAAGCATTACAAGTACAACGTTGATATGGCTCCCGATAGGGACCAACTGAGGGCTATGTCCCAGAAGGAGAAAGAAACATTCAAGGAGTACACCCAGAGGTGGCGTGAATTGGCCGCACAGATTGTGCCCCCGCTCGAAGAGTAAGAAATGACGAAGATCTTTCTAAAGACTTTAAGCTCTTTCTACTACGAGCGGATGATAGCTAGCGCTCCCTCTGACTTCACCGAGATGGTGAACATGGGGATGCGACTAGAAGAAGGAGTCAGGGAAGGACGCCTGACTAGAGAAGAAGGCTCTTCTGCAAAATATTATGGGGCGTTTGCCAAGAAGAAAGATGGAGAGGCACATGTTGTATCCTCCCATGTTAAACAAAGAAGACCCTCTGTGAAGAGGAAGACTGTGCGCCCGACCAGTACCCAGCACCAGGTGGCTCATATAGCACCTGCCTTCAGAGAAAATTAACATTATCAGCATCAGAACCAGCAACAGCAACATCAGCAATATCAATAGCAACATCGTCCGCAACAACAGGCCTACCAGCTTCGAAACAACAATCAAACCAGCACTAGCTATGATAGGAAAAGGGTCACTTTTGATCCAATTCCAATGACTTATGCAGAGTTATATCCTTCATTGATTGAAAGGAAGCTGATCACTCCACGTGACCCACCTGCTGTACCGACTAACCCTCAGTAGTGGTACAAGCCCGAGCTTCACTGTGTTTATCATTCAGGTGCTCCCGGACATGATGTGGAGAACTGTTACCCTCTCAAGACCAAGTTGCAAGACCTTGTTAGAAGAGGTATCTTGTTTTTCGAGGACGTAGGTCCTAATGTTAAGAATAACCCATTGCCCGAGCATGGAAAATCTGTTGTTAATATGGTTCATGGTTGCCCTGGCAAATACAAGGTCAGATATGTCAACCATATCAGACAATCTTTGGTCGAGATGCACAGACTGTTATGTGGATACAATCACTACGAGCATGGCCATGACAGCTATCGAGTGTGCACTGTCAATGAGAGGGGATGTCGTCAAGTCAGGAAAGACATCCAATAAATGTTGGAACAGGGTGTAATCGAGATACTTCAGAATCGTGACGAGGATGAAGTTAATATTATATCCCCTGTGTTCAGAATGCCCGAACTTGTTGTTGTCAGATATGATGGCAGCAAGAATAAGGTTTCTCTTACTCTCGTTATTAAGCCAGCTGACCCTGTGCCTTATTCTTTTGACAGAGTTGTTCCCTACAGATATAATGTGGTTGCATTAGAAGATGGGAAGGAGGTGCCGTTGCCCCCCACTTCAGTGACAAGTATCTCTGATGTCAGTGGTTTGACCCGCAGTGGTCGTTTTTTTCGGCGCCGCCGAAATCCCATGAAGACGTGTTGAGAAGAAGAACTGATGTTGCTGATAATTCTGCCACCCCTGAGGGGACTTCTTCTACTTCTCCGAATCCGGCACTTGTTGTTAACAAACCTGCTGCTGTTGCTAGAGCTCCTGTCCCTGTTGGCCAGAATGGCATATTGAGAGAGGACTGTGATGAGATGCCGAGGCTCATCAAGAGGAGCGAATATAATGTTGTAGATCAGCTGCTACAAACTCCATCAAAGATATCTGTGTTGTCTTTGTTGATGAACTCCGAGCCACACCGTGAAGCTTTGCAGAGGGTGTTGGACGTGGCATACGTGGATCACGATGTCACAATAGAACAGTTTGATAGCATTGTTGCAAACATAACTGCTTGTAACAACTTGAGTTTTTGCGATGCTGATCTTCCCGAGGAGGGGAAAGACCACAATTTGGCTCTACACATTTCAATGAACTGCAAGGATGATGCCTTATCTAATATGCTGGTAGACACAGGATCATCGCTAAATGTGTTGCCAAAATCCACTCTGGCGAAACTTTCATATCAGGGGCCTCCCATGAGGCAGAGTGGAGTGGTAGTCAAAGCTTTTGATGGATCCAGAAAGATTGTGATTGGCGAGGTTGAGCTCCTGATCAAAATCGGACCTAGTGATTTTCAGATCACTTTCCAGGTCATGGATATCCACCCATCATATAGCTGCTTGCTAGGTAGACCATGGACTCATGAGGCAGGCGCCCTGACATCCACCCTACACCAAAAGTTAAAGTTCGTCAAGAACAAGAAGTTGGTGGTGGTAGGGGGAGAAAAGGCTCTCTTGGTAAGCCATTTGTCTTCCTTTTCTTACATAGATGCTGAGGATGAGGTTGTGACACTGTTCCAAGCTCTGTCTATTGTTGAATCTTCTAAGAAAGGAACTTCTTCATTTGCGTCCTACAATGATGCGAAGTTGGCCATTGAGCATGGTGCAACTACTGGTTTAGGACAAATGATTAAGTTGGAAGACAATAAATCACGGGCTGGCATAGGGTACTCTTCAGGCACTTTCAAAAAGTGCGGTTTGTTTCATAGTGGTGGTTTCATCCACACGATCGAAGACCAGGAGGCAGCTGCTATCGTGGAAGATGATGCAGAGGAAGATTCTGGCAACTTTGTCATCCCTGGAGGAATCTGGAATAATTGGGTCGCTGTTGATGTTCCAACAGTTGTCCATAATTCCACGTAATATGTTCATTTTGTTAAAAAAACCTTCTCCCATGCCAAAAGGAGAAGTGATGACATTGTTGGCGCATTAATACGATGATATTCATTCAATAATTACATGTTAAATGTTTGTTTTTCCAAATTATTTTCACTTTTTTCTTTTTGCATGAAATTGGTGATCACTATAAAACCCTAAAAAGAGAATAAAATCAGTCTTTTCATTTGCATAATGATTTTCCTTATTTAAATTCTAAAATCTCTTTTATATCCAAAATCATTATGCAGGTTGATCAAACCCATTAAACATAATGATCCAACACCATCTCCCAACTTTGAGTTCCCTGTATTTGAGGCCGAAGAAGATGATGTTGAAGAGATTCCTGATGAGATTACCCGTCTGCTTGAGCACGAAGAAAAGATCATTCAGCCACATCTTGAGAATCTGGAAACAGTCAACTTGGGGTCTCAAGATTGTGTTCGAGAAGTAAAGATTGGGGCACTCCTAGAAGA
The DNA here is from genome assembly GCF_024323335.1 of Lathyrus oleraceus. NCBI lineage: Eukaryota > Viridiplantae > Streptophyta > Magnoliopsida > Fabales > Fabaceae > Lathyrus > Lathyrus oleraceus. Next base: position 352,084,453 of record NC_066585.1, on the reverse strand, counting down.
GTTTGTGAAGAAGGGGTTGATTGAGTTGCTACGAGAATACGTCGACGTCTTTGCCTGGTCATATGAAGACATGCCTGGTCTGGATACTGATATCGTGCAACATTTCCTGCCTTTGAAGCCTGAGTGTGTGCCTGTGAAGCAAAAGCTCAGAAGAACTCATCCTGATATGGCAGTAAAGATTAAAGAAGAAGTTCAGAAGCAAATTGATGCGGGGTTTCTGGTGACTTCTACATATCCTCAATGGGTGGCCAATATTGTGCTCGTGCCTAAGAAAGATGGAAAAGTCTGAATGTGTGTGGACTATAGAGACTTGAATAAAGCTAGTCCAAAGATGATTTTCCTCTGCCACACATTGATATGTTGGTAGACAATACATCTAAATTCAATGTCTTCTCATTTATGGACGGATTTTCCGGTTATAATCAGATCAAGATGGCACCCGAGGATATGGAGAAGACAACATTCATCACACCTTGTGGAACATTCTGTTATCGAGTGATGCCCTTCGGTTTGAAGAACGCCGGAGCCACGTATCAACGCGCTATGACTACCTTGTTTCATGATATGATGCACAAGGAGATCGAGGTGTATGTTGACGATATGATTGTGAAGTCTAGAACGGAAGTTGAACATGTAGAGCACTTGTTGAAGCTTTTCCAGCGTTTGAGAAAGTACAAACTCCGCTTGAATCCGAACAAGTGTACATTTGGAGTCCGTTCCGACAAGTTTTGTGGATTTATTGTCAGTGAAAGTGGTATTGAAGTTGATCCTGCCAAGGTCAAAGCAATACAAGAGATGCCTCCACCCAAAACTGAGAAGCAAGTCCGAGGTTTTCTTGGCCGCTTGAATTATATTTCCAGATTTATATCCCACATGACTGCCACATGTGCGCATATATTCAAGCTCCTCCGAAAAGGTCAGCGTCATGATTGGACCGAGGATTTCTAGAAGGCCTTTGACAGTATCAAAGAGTATTTGTCCGAGCCACCGATTCTGTCTCCGCCTATTGAAGGGAGACCATTGATTATGTATCTGACAGTTCTTGAAGACTATATGGGTTGTGTATTGGGTCAGCAAGATGAATCAGGGAATAAAGAGTATGCTATATACAACTTAAGTAAGAAGTTCACTGATTGTGAGTCTCGATACTCAATGCTTGAGAAGACATGTTATGCTTTGGCTTGGGCTGCTAAACGCTTACGCCAGTATATGTTGAATCATACGACATGGTTGATATCCAAAATGGATCCAATCAAGTATATCTTTGAGAAGCCTTCTTTAACTGGGAGAATTTCCCGTTGGCAGATGCTGTTGTCTGGGTATGATATTGAGTATCGAGCTCAGAAAGCTATTAAAGGTAGTGTCTTGGCTGACCATTTGGCACATTAACCAATCGAGGATTATTAGTCTGTTCAGTACGAATTCCCTGATGAGGAGATTCTGTATTTGAAAAGAAAGATTGCGATGAGCCTACGCTCGATGAAGGGCCAGAGCCTGGTTCCCGATGGGGCATGGTATTTGGTGGCGCTGTAAATCAATATGGAAATGGTATTGGGGCAGTGATTATTACTCCTCAGGACACACATTTTCCTTTTACAGCAAGGCTAACTTTCAAATGCATGAATAATATGGCGGAGTATGAGGCTTGTATTATGGGTTTGGAAGAATGTATTGATCTTAGGATCAAGCATCTTGATGTTTATGGTGATTCGGCTCTTGTTGTTAACCAGATTAAGGGTGAATAGGTGACGAATCAGCCTGGCCTCATCCCATATAGAGATTATGCGAGGAGGATTTCAACGTTCTTTACTGAGGTTGACTTCCATCATATTCCTCGAGATGAGAATCAGATGGCAGATGCTCTTGCTACGCTTGCTTCGATGATTATGGTGAAATTCTGGAATGAAGTCCCCAATATCACCGTGATGCGCTTGGATAGACCAGCTCATGTATTTGCAGTTTAGGAAGTAAAAGATGATAAGCCATGGTATTATGACATCAAATGTTTTCTTCAGAGTCAGATTTACCCTCCTGGGGAATCTGTTAAAGATAAGAAGACTTTGAGGAGATTATCTGGCAGTTTCTACCTCAATGGTGATGTGCTTTATAAGAGAAATTTTGACATGGCTCTGCTCAGATGCGTTGATAGACACGAAGCATACTTGTTGATGACTGAAGTCCATGAGGGTTCATTTGGTACTCATTCTAATGGACATGCCATGGCAAAGAAGATGTTGAGAGCAGGCTACTATTGGCTGACAATGGAGTCTGACTGCTGCAAATATGTGAAGAAATGCCACAAGTGTCAGATTTATACTGATAAGATTCATATTCCCCCGACACTTCTGAATGTTATTTCATCACCATGGCCTTTCTCTATGTGGGGAATTGACATGATTGGCATGATAGAGCCAAAGGCGTCGAACGGCCACAGGTTTATTCTCGTAGCAATTGATTACTTCACCAAATGGGTTGAAGCAGCATCATATGCAAATGTGACCAGGCAGGTGGTTGTGAAGTTCATCAAGAATCAACTCATATGCCGTTATGGTGTTGCAGACAAGATCATTACTGATAATGGATCTAGCTTGAACAACAAGATGATGAAAGAGCTGTGTAGCGAGTTCAAGATTGCACATCATAATTCTTCTCCTTATAGACCCAAGATGAATGGGGTTGTTGAAGCTACTAACAAAAACATCAAGAAGATTATCCAGAAGATGGTTGTTACGTACAAAGATTGGCATGAGATGCTTCCATTTGCTTTGCATGGCTATCGTACATCCATTCGTACTTCAACAGGGGCAATCCCTTTCTCTCTTGTGTATGGCATTGAGGCTGTGCTCCCCGTGGAGGTTGAGATCTCGTCAATGAGAGTCTTGATGGAAGCCAAGTTGACTGATGCTAAATGGGTTCATAGTCGTTATGACCAACTGAACTTGATTGAAGAGAAGAGATTAACTGCCATGTGTCATGGTCAGTTATATCAAAAAAGGATGAAGAAAGCCTTTGATAAGAAGGTCAAGTCTCGTGTGTTCCGTGAAGGTAACCTCGTGCTCAAGAAAGTCTTGTCTTTCGCGCCCGATTCCAGGGGAAAGTGGACTCCAAACTATGATGGTCCATATGTTGTTAAGAGAGCCTTTTCAGGCGGTGCTTTGATACTTACAACTATGGATGAGGAGGATTTCACTCGTCCTGTGAATTCAGATGCAGTCAAGAAATACTTCTCCTAAAATAAAAACAGAATAGCTCGCTAAGTTGAAAACCCGAAAGGGCGGCTTAGGCAAAAATGAGCGTCTCGGTGGATTGAAAACCCGAAAGGGCGATCCATGCAAAAGTTAGAGACATGAAAAAATGAATATATATCTCGCTAGATTGAGTACCTCACCCTGGGGCAATCTAGGAAAAAATTAGGGATTTGGCAAGTAACTGCATCCTGACAAAACTTTGTTCTACAAGCTGTCGTCTGTCAAAGATTCTCGCTCAGTCATCGTCAACTGAAGTTTCAGATACATTGGATTCAGAGTTGGTGGAGAAATGGTCATTATGTTCAATGTAGCCATTTTTCCAATATATATCACCAATTTCAAATTTGTAAAGATCCATGGAGCCTTGCCATTTGCAGACTACCATCCTATCAAATAAATTTGAGCCTTTATCTAGTTCTTTGCACTCTTATTTGTTTATGTTTAACAAATATTTTCATGTTTTAATTGATAAATATCATTGTTTTAAATAAATAAAGTTTTTATAAACTGTTTTTAAACAAAGTGAACATTCACAATGACTGAAAGGATAATGGGGATACCCTCAGTGCTCTCCCAAGGATAGTATGATCTCCAAAAGGGTAAGGAATTTGTTCTTATTCCTAGCATTTGTTTCCTCTTCATCATCTTTCAGGTTGTCTCCTCCGTGAGCGTAGAAGAAGGTAATACACCACCAAATTCCCCAGAGGGTCTGGAGTTTCGGTCTAGGTCTTCTAGCTCCCTAGTGAGTCTGGATCTAGCATTTGTGTTTTATCAATTATATGGTTGTCATCCCTTGTGTGGGTTGACCTAAAATCCCTTATAGATTGATAAATTGATATGCTACTTTCTTCGAGGAAGTTGGTCTCCCCTCAATATGAATGGAAATCTCCCGCAGAGTGAGCAGGAATCCCCAGCATGAGCGGAACTTTCAGCAGGTTGGTTTGTAGCTTATCCCCGATGGATTCGCATAGATTTTCCTCGACAAGTTTTCTCACCACTCATCCTCAGTAGGGTTGCTCATGTTAGACTTCCTCCAGTTGGTCCGCCAACAAGTTATCTCCAGCATGATCGCCTACAGGTTATCCCCGGTTCAGTCATCAGTAGTTGTTCCCCAGTGGATTTTCCTGATCGGAGCCTGATTGTTTGTTACTTCCTCCTTCTTGGATAGTTTCCTCCTAGTAGAGCTGGTGTTGAAAATGTTTATTTCCTTCCCCAGCGGAACAATTGTCTCCTTCTCCTCGGCAGAGATGTTTCTCCAGCAGATATGAGGAAATATGCTAATTTTCAAAATTTCTATTTGGTGGTTGTTCCCCATAGAGTTTCATATCTTTCCTTGATAAGTTCCCCAGTAGAGTTGCTTCTACAATGGATCTTATCCGTGTTGAGTTCCCTGGCAGTGGCTATGTAGCTTCCCCAACTAAGACTTTACCTGATCCTAGCTTGGCATTGGAACTCTGAGGAAGATGTGTTATTTCCTTCCCCTAGTGGAGTAATTTGGGTTCCTTCTCCGCAGCAGAGATTTTCCTTCATTGATGAAGTAAATGTTTGTTTGATGTGTTTCTGTTTGGTGGTTGTTCCCCGCAGAATTCCATATCGTCCCCTGATAAGATCCCCGGTAGAGTTCTTCTATGACTGATCTTATCCATATCTCTGCGCACTGTTGGAAGATCCCCAACTTTGGTGGTTGTGACCCTTTGCTTATACCCAACAGCGGTCTCTGATCCTCGGTGATCCTGCTTGTTCCCCTAGCAGTGGCCTTTGTCCCCGGCAGCGACTCTGCTCGATCCTCAGCTGTGATTGGTGTTTCCTGGTATTTGTTGCCCCCATCAGATTGGAATTTCTCCTGTGGGCCTGGCCTTCTCTTTTGAGATGTTGTACCGGATGTCTGTCCATTGATTCTTGGACCTGTTTGTGTTAGATATGTCTGTTTGTCAACATTAATCATACATAAACCATGCATACCCATGCATAATCATAGCATTTAGATATATATGTTGCATTCTTTGCCATATATCTTTGCTTGTTATCTCTTGCTATTGGTGAAATATGCTTCCCCAAGCAGATGATTGTGTCTGATCTCTCCATATAGAGTCAGCCCCTTAGGCAGAAAGTGTTTATCTTTTCTTCCATATTCCCCACTGAGTTATGTCCTCGTGGATGATTATTAAATCAGTTTCCTCCATATGTATTGGGATGGAATTACTCCCCTGAGTTATATCCTCATTGGGTTGAGTCTTGTTTCATTGCGTCTCTCTAGTTTGTCCCTAGATTGACTCCTTTCTTGTTATATCCCCTGTAGTTCCCTGTGGTTCAGGTGACCAATTGCTCATTAAACAGTAATTGTTCATTCTCTCCCCAGCGGATGTTGTGGCCTTCTGCCCAGTAACCGGTGGTTATAAGTCCTATTTCTGTGGTTTACTACCTAGTAACCGGTAGTTGTAAACCCCATTTTGTCCCCTTGCAGAGTTAATCCTTGATTTTTGTTCGTCCTAACTGTAGCGGGGTATTCGTTACCATTAGAGATATTGGCTAACTCCAAGGTAAATCATACAAGTCGAGTCTCCACCGCTCTTCTATTTATCCAAAGGAATGGTTAGAAAGCGAACAAAAACCTAAAAGTTTTATCGAAACAAAACTAGTAAAAGAGGGTCAGAGATCTGGGTAAGGGGGTTGGTTATGCAATGGGAAGGTGTTAGGCACCCAAAACATCCTAGGATCTCCTAGGGAGCCCTTTTCACATTTGTTGTAAGGTTGTTGTTTTGTGAAAATTTTGTTTGTGCAAACATGATTGAAGAGATGAGAAGAGAATATACAAGTTTATTTACATTTTGTGTTTGGATGGATAAATCCATTGCCTACGTACCATCTTAAAAAAAAGATTAGGATCAAAACCTCGTAGTTCGGGGTAAAAATCTTAAAATGAGTGGGTGAATTGATTGGTCCAAAAGCCTTAAGGTCTTTTATTATCCAAGGGAGAAAACTCAACCTAAAACCACAAATCCACCATGTGAGGATGGCTTCAACATGCTAGTGAGGGGTTAACCCTATAATAAGCATGGAAGACTTATTGTCCATCACTAAGGATATAGGTGAGTATTACATCTACCTCAAGGATAACTCAAACCTAATAGCTAAAGGTTATGGAAAATTTTGATTAAGAAGCTGGCCATTGAGACCACAAAAGTATTTGAATGGGTTATATTTACCAATGAAAAGTATTTACAAAATGGTCAAGGTTGACTTAGAGATCCAATTCAAAATAAGTGTTTAAGAAAAGAAAGTTTTAAAATCAAAAGCATAAGGCTTAGGTTTCTAATGTTGAAAACAAATGTTAAATGTTTGCACAAAAGTTTTGGCTTGGGTTAGAGTGGAGAGAAGAAGAAGAAAGGCTAAAGTCCAAAGCATGCAAAGAGGTGAGGGATAAAGAATAAGCCTACAATGGAGTTCCTCTCTTGAGACCATATTGATGATCCAAGTAGCTCCCATCCTTTGGAATAAGCAATCACATAAGCATAAACTCAAGCAATCAACAATCAAATGAACTCTTGGAAGGTTCCTCAATGTATCTTGGATTCCTCTCTCTTAGAAGCTCATGGCAATGGTTCCTCAATTGGCTCAATGTTGGAATCCCTAGCACAAAGAAACACACACATCAAAAGGTTCTATTAAAAATGAAAGAATGGACAAGAGAGAGTTTAGAATATGGTCCTTTCAATGTTCATCTTCAAGCTTCAAGCATTCTAAAGGCATGAGGCCTAGTTGCTCTTTGACATTTAAGCATTCTAAAGGCATGAGGCCTAGTTGCTCTTCAACTCCATTAGCTTGGGTAAAGTCCTAAAATCTAAGTCCATTTTGTCCAATTCTTTGCATTTGGTTCACAACAAACAGACAAACACAGGCACAAAAATATATACACAATTATATGCTCAAGTGAGCAAAAGGCAAAGGGCATTAACATAAACATGTGCTCAAGTGAGCAAAGGAAAAAGCAAATGAATAATATGTGCAAGAATAGTAAAATGCATAAAAGTAAAGAGCAAAAAGTAAATGTTAATGGTTAATGATTGGTGTTAGTAATTAGTGTGCCATTAGGCAAATTTAGCGCTATGTTAAGCAATCGTAATTGGACTTATATAGAAGTCACAACTATCTGAGGCCGGTTAATAATAATGTAGGCAACAACACAAGTTAGAAGTCTTGATTAGTGAACCAAGTTCCAACAACTTGCCATGCCAAAAAGAAGAAGAGAATTGATCTTGTATTGGTTTAAGTCCTTTGCATGATTTAGGAAGAAACCTATCCTTAATGCAAAGCCATTCACTTGATCAATTGATCAAGATGAATTAGATTTGAATCAAGGAAGATTAAACCTCCCTAATCAATGCTAACTTATCAACCTTTAACTCATTGATCAAAAAAGAAAAAGAAGAATAAGAAGGAATAGATGAATAATGGAGAAGGAAATGGAAAGAATAAAGTGCATAAGGTGAAATAAAATGTACCAATCCATATGTATTGACCAAATGACATTGAAAGTCAAAGTCAACCAATGAGAAACCAGAAATGGGATGAAGATTGGAGGTCAAACAATAAGCAAAATATTTTTGGCATTTTTAATATTAAAATAAACTTGAATTAAATTAAAAGAAAGGTCAAACTTCAAAATCACTTCAAATCAACCTTGAAAGGTCCAAGTGATTTATCCCAAGTTCAACAATGTCAAAAAAAGTTTGACAAAAAAATTTCAGCATTTTTAAAAGTCAGAAACTATTTTTAATCAATTAAAAATGAATAAGAATAACCTAATTGAACTAAAATCTAAAATAAATCTCAAATCAATTAAAAAATTGATGAGAATATTTTTCATAGATCCATCATCATTCAAATAGGTTAGGAAAATATTTTTGTATTTTTTGAATATCAAAAAGTATTTAAAATGAATTAAAAATCACCAGAAAAGAGAAAATTCAAAAAAAATATCAAATGACAAAATAAAAAATATTAAAAATCAAAATTAGAAACTAGAATTTATTTGGAGAAGAATGCAATTGGTCCCATATTTTTTGGAATTAAAATGAAGAAGATATGAATTTTTGAAAATAATGGAAATAAAAGAAATAAAATCAGAAAATAGGAAAATCAAAAAAACAAGGAGCGTCTGATCAAGCCTCATTAATTGACGTGGCTGATCAAACGCTCAAGAAGTGCGCGCTCATGGTAGGCTTCAGGTCAATGCGTCACACAAACAATTATTAAAAGTCATAAGATCCAAAGGCTGGGATACAAACTGGAGATCAGATTCAATGGTCCACAATCCATCTGGCAAAGGGACGGTGGCCAGAGCCACCGTCTTCTCCGGTGAACATGAAGATTCCGGCGACATTTGCAGGTTTCAAAAGCTTAACCAAAATACACGATCCATACATCATTGGAAAGCTAGGGTGATGTACATCACCCCTGTACCATTAGTTTCTCCTCTAGATCCTCATAGAGAGAGAAATCAGAGAGATAAGATCATGGTGTTCATACTGAACTTCATGGATTTCAACAATTGAGCATTCAAAACAATTGCCTCTATGAAGAGGACTTCAGCCAACACAATATCCAAGCAAATAGATCAATAAATGGTGAGTTTCGAAGAGAAAACCAGTTGAAGAACAACCTTGGATTGTGAAGATCTGAGCTCTTTTCCTTGCTTCCTTTGGCAAAACAGAAGTCCAATGGACTAAAGGATGAAGGTCTAGGAGCTTTAGATCGAAAGATTCAACCAGATTTAGTTGAATTTTAGATCTGAAAAAAAATGAAGAAAAGTGAAATAGCTCCTTTGGTAAGAGGTTTGGTTTTCAGTTCAGCAGCATTTCAGGTTGATTCATGGATCAAATTTGAATGGAGTGAGGCTTCTATTTATAGATGGAGAGGCAAGGCAAGTGTGATCAATCCGTGTGCATGGCAAATGGATACTCTTTGCATGGGCTTGCATGATCATTCAAAAGGCCCAAATTCAATACCAAATGCAATCTGAAGCATAATTGAGCTGAAATGGTCGTGTAATTGGCAATGCACAAGCTTGTATAATGAATTTCAACATGTTATGCACAACTATGCCTAAAACTTCTCCTCTTCGAAAATGCCATTTGCCAAATCCTAACATGAGCATGTGAGTAGTGGTTGGAAAGGTCTTGATTTAAGGAACAAATGTTATGTTGGGAAAAAAATCCATTTGAAGTGTGGAAATTAGTTAATTTTGAATTTAAAGTGTAAGGTGCAAATCATGTAAAGGCAAAGTTTCCAAATTTGGCCAATGTTCAAGCCCTTCTGTTTTGATGATGCAAGCCTCAAATGAAAAACCCTCCAACATCCAAGTTGTAGATCTTTTCAAGACAATCAAAATGGACTTAAATTTTGCATCATTTGGATTTTTAATGAAAGAGTTATGGGCACTTTAATATGGACTTTTTTGACTTTCAATGCATTTGGTCCAAAGTGACCTATAATGTATTGTATTATCACATGTATTTCCCTTGAGATTTTGGAATATTGTTCAACATAACATTTGAAGTAGACATTTTAAGCTTTCTAATGCATTTGATCCCACCTCAAAATCATAAAAAATGAATCAGTTATGTTTTTGGGAAGTTGACCCAAAATTAGGGTTTCAGTCAAAATGACCTATAATGTCTTGGAATGGGAGATGACCTTCCAAGCTTCAAATAAATTTTTGATGAACATGAAAGTTGTTCATATTGTCCTTAAGAACATTTTTTCTTTTGGGATCATCTCATTTTGGTCTCAGTGCATTTCAAAATAGTCAAATGAATTGACTGATCAACTTCTCAAGTCCATGACTCGTATCTTGATGAATTGAATGATTGAGGGCACTCAAATAAGTTCAAATATGCATGAAATGATGAGTTAAAGAACTTCCCTTGATTTTATTTGACCATGGGCTGATGTTGCTTCAAGAGCAAGGCATTGTGGTACACAGATGAATTAGGGTTTCCTTGGGGAACAAACCTCAAACCCTTTGACTTGCTTTGATCAAAATGATGAATTGAGATGCTAGGGAGGTATATTTGAGGGATGAGAGCTTTGTGAACCATTACCATGCTTGCCTTCAACCTTTCTTGGCCCTATCTCTGCACAAAGGATCCTCTTGAAGCTTTTGACCTTGTGATTGCTCAAGCTACAAACAAAAGATGTTAGTGACATATTTTTGTGCTTTTGGTTAGTGAAAAAAAATAAGAAAAGCAATAATATACAATTCAAGCATGCTTGGTGATCTCAAACCACTCACAATAAGTCTCACCCAAAGGTAAGGGGAACTAAGATGCTTATGATCCTTGAGGCAATGCAAATGCAATGTCATAATGCCATGAGGGATCTTAGGGTCAAAATTGGGGTCTTACAGATGCCCCTATTTAAGGTCATTCTAGCCGGAGAAGTGAAGGTCAAAATCATCGCCTCGACGAGGTAGAATGGGCTTAAATAATAACGAAGAGACGAATTTTGGTCCCTAAGAGACCTCATGATGCAGATGTATGCACACAAATGGTAACACTCTGTGGGGATATGTGTCCACAAAGAAAGAAAGAGAATCAGGAATAACTGAAAATCCACTAAAGTAACCCATTCCGTGGGGCAGAGACTCTACCGGGGAGTAAAGGGATAAAAACGCGTGAGCAGGTCATGACTTGAAACTTGTTGAGAGGCACGAAGGAAATCTAGTGAGATACATCAATGGAAAGATTCGAGCTGACTCAAAGATGCACGTACTGGGGAATACGCCAATATAGCAAAAATTATCCATAACGGATACTTCGGATAAAAATACGGACTCAGGTGGGGATGTCCACTGAGGACTTAGCTGAGGAAATAACCAATGAGGTATTACCGGTTACTGGGTAATAAACTCAAAAAGAGGTCATGTGATCCCACCGGTATAAGGGTGAGGAAAAAAAAACATGCTCCGGGAGAATGAATATCTAAGACCGGTACAAGGGTGAGAGATATCAAACATCCAAAACGTCTGAGGAAGACCTAAAAGGTATATTTCATCTCAGGAAAATCTGACTCCACAGGGGACAAAAAGTCATAATAGGGAGCAGAAGGAAGGAACACCAGGGACACCGGTTACTGGGCATATAATAGGTGACCAACCAAAGCGTGAATTGGGGAATATTCCCAAGGCACTCATCATCCAAAAGAGGGCTAAATGCAAACTCGATTATAGGATGGACATTCGATTCCAAAAAGGGATACGAATCTTACTCAACTGGGGAAGGACAAAAGGCTTCGACCGAAGAGTGCATGAGATATATTATCTATTACCATCAGAACGTAGATAATATACTCGCATGGATGATTATCCACAACCGGTTACTGGGTTAATAAAGGATAAATCGATCGACAAGGAAAGGCATCGGGATACCGAAACTAGGTATATAATGATGACCATTCAAGGGGAGCAACAACTATTACTGGCAATCGGTACATGAAAGATGACTTGCTGGGGATGAACTTCCTAATCAGAGCGATCATCCAAGAAATATATCACTGGGGAGTGAAGGACTTATCAATACCGAATATTGGATAATGATAACCGTCAAGGAGGGGATTACGTCTACCGGATACTGGGTAGAAAACCACAGAAAGGTAACCGTCATCGATTAGGATGAACAAGAGGTTTACCCTGCAAGGGGATGAAATAGGGTTTACAACTACCGGTATAAGGGTAGAAAACCACAGACTCCGTCGGGGAGTAAAGGAAACAAAACACAAGAAGCCAATCTAGGATCAAACTAAAGAGGCAAGCTGAATCAAGACTCGTCCCGATGAGGATACAACTCAATGGGGAATCCCATCCCAATGTATGTGTTGGGTGGAAACAGAAATAATCATCGTCCACGAGGATATAACTCAGTGGGGAATATGGAAGGAAAGATAAACACTTTCTGGTTAAGGAGCTGACTCTATATGGAGATCAGACACATACATCTGCTTGGGGAAATGTATTACCAACTAGCAGGGGATCGCAAACAAAGATATATGGCAAAGAATGCAATATGAATATCCAAATGTTTGAAAACTATATGCACACATGCGTGGTTTATGTATGATGAATGCTGACAAACAGACATTTGCAATACCAACAAATCCCATGAAGAAGTTCACAAACATCCGTAACTACATCTCAAGAGAGGAAGCCAGGCCCGCTGGGGAGTATCCCATCTGATGAGGGCAAGAAATACCAGGAATCAAAGATCTCTGCAGGGGAATGAACATCAGTCATTCCAACTGGGGATAGGAGTTTACACAGATAAAATCCGCCACATAAGCAACTCTACAGGGGAATCAATCAGAGGAGGAGAGGGAACTTCTGTGGGGAACAAACACCAATTAGGAAGCTTCCAAGGTCACCACCAAATACCGTACTACTAAAGATCACATCTGCTGAGGAGAAAAGAGGGATGAATATCTTATCATACACTCTGCTTGGAGGAAAAACCACAAAATGCTCCAGTAGGAAGAGGGTACAAACATGCCAGGAATATGAACAAATGTCTTACCCTGTTGGGGATCATACCATCCTTGGGAGAGCATTGAAGATCTTCTAAATATCCTTATGTCCTTGTGAATGTTCACTTTGTTTAAAAACAAATTATGAAAAGTTTGATTATTTAAAACAATGATATTTTTTCAATTAAAACATGCAAAACATTTGTTGAATAGAAACAAATAAGAGTGCAAATAATTGGATAAAAGGCTCAAATTTATTTGATGGAATGGTAGTCTGCAAATGGCAAGACTCCATAGATCTTTACAAATTTGAAATTGGTGATGTATATTGGAAAAGGGCTACATTGAACATAATGACCATTTCTCCGCCAATTCTGAATCCGATGTATTTGAAGCTTTGGTTGATGATGAATGAGTAAGAATCTCTGACAGATGACAGTTGTAGAACAAAGTCTTGTCAGGATGCAGTTACTTGCCAAATCCCTATTTTTTGCCTAGATTGCCCCACGGTGAGGTACTCAATCTAGCGGGATACATTCCTTTTTTCATGTCTCTAAATTTTGCCTGGACCGCCCTTTCGGGTTTTCAATCCACCGAGACACTCATTTTTGCCTAAGCCGCCCTTTCGGGTTTTCAACTTAGCGAGCTATTCTGTTTTTATTTTTAGGCGAAGTATTTCTTGACTGCATCTGAATTCACAGGATGAGTGAAATCCTCCCCATCCATAGTTGTAAGTATCAATGGACCGCCTGAAAAGGCTTTCTTAACAACATATGGACCTTCATAGTTTGGAGTCCACTTGCCCCTGGAATCGGGCGCGAAAGACAAGACTTTCTTGAGCACAAGGTCACCTTCTCGGAACACACGAGGCTTGACCTTCTTATCAAAGGCTTTCTTCATTCTTTGTTGATATAGTTGACCATGGTACATGGCAGTCAATCTCTTTTCTTCTATCAGATTCAACTGGTCATAACGAATCTGAACCCATTCAGCATCAGTCAACTTGGCTTCCATTAAGACTCTCATTGATGGGATCTCCACCTCTACTGGGAGCACAGCCTCCATGCCATAAACGAGAGAGAAAGGGGTTGCCCCTGTTGAAGTGCAAACAGAGGTACGATATCCATGTAAAGCAAATGGCAGCATCTCATGCCAATCTTTACATGTGACAACCATCATCTAGATAATCTTCTTGGTATTCTTATTAGCAGCTTCAACAGCCCCATTCATCTTGGGTCTGTAAGGGGAAGAATTATGATGCGCAATCTTGAACTCGCTACATAGCTCTTTCATCATCTTGTTGTTCAAGTTAGATCCATTATCGGTAATGATCTTATCTGGCACACCATAACGGCATATGAGTTGATTCTTTATAAACTTCACAACCACCTGCCTGGTCACATTAGCATATGATGCTGCCTTCAACCCACTTAGTGAAGTAATCAATTGCTACGAGAATAAATCTGTGTCCATTGGACGCTTTTGGCTCTATCATGCCAATCATGTCAATTCCCCACATAGAGAAAGGCCATGGTGATGAAATTACATTCAGAAGTGTCGGGGGAATATGAATCTTATCCGCATAAATCTGACACTTATGGCATTTCTTCACGTATTTGCAGCAGTCAGACTCCATTGTCAGCCAATAGTAGCCTGCTCTCAACATATTTCTAGCCATGGCATATCCATTGGAATGAGTACCAAATGAACCCTCATGGACCTCAGTCATCAATAGGTCTGCTTCGTGTCTATCCACGCATCTGAGCAGCACCATGTCAAAATTTCTCTTATAAAGTACATTACCATTGAGGTAGAAACTGCCTGACAATCTCCTCAAAGTTTTCCTGTCTTTCACCGATGCCCCAGGCAGGTAAATCTAGCTCTGTAGGAAACATTTGATGTCATAATACCACGGCTTATCATCTTTCACTCCTTCAACTGCAAACACATGAGCTGGTCTATCCAAGCGCATCACAGTGATATTGGGAACTTCATTCCAAAGTTTTCCCACAATCATCGAGGCAAGTATAGCAAGAGCATCTGCCATCCGATTCTCATCTCGAGGAATATGATGGAAGTCAACCTTAGTAAAGAATGTTGAAATCCTCCTCGCATAATCCCTATATGGAATGAGGCCGGGCTGATTCGTTTCCCATTCACCCTTAATCTGATTAACAACGAGGGCCGAATCACCATACACATCAAGATGCTTGATCCTTAGATTAATGCACTCCTCCAACCCCATAATACAAGCCTCATACTCAGCCATATTATTTGTGCATTTGAAAGTTAGCCTTGCTGTAAAAGGAATGTGTGTACCCTGAGGAGTAATAATCACTGCCCCAATACCATTTCCATATTGATTTACAGAGCCATCAAACACCATACCCCATCTGGAACCAGGCTCTGGCCCTTCATCGAGCGCAGGCTCATCGCAATCTTTCATTTTCAAATACAGAATCTCCTCATCCGGGAAGTCATACTGAACTGACTGATAATCCTCGATCGGCTGATGTGCAAAGTGGTCAGCCAAAATACTACCTTTAATAGCCTTCTGAGCTCGATACTCAATGTCATACTCAGACAACAACATCTGCCAACGGGAAATCCTCCCTGCTAAAGCAGGCTTCTCGAAGATATACTTGATCGGATCCATTCTGGATATCAACCAAGTCGTACAATTCAACATATACTGGCGTAAGCGCTTAGCAGCCCAGGCCAAAGCACAACATGTCTTCTCAAGCATGGAGTATCGAGACTCACAATCAGTGAACTTCTTGCTCAAGTAGTAAATAGCATATTCTTTCTTTCCTGATTCGTCTTGCTGACCAAGGACACAACCCATTGAGTCTTCAAGAACAGTCAAATACATAATCAATGGTCTTCCTTCCACGGGCGGAGACAGGATAGGAGGCTCAGGCAGATACTCTTTAATACTGTCGAAAGCTTTCTGGAAATCCTCGGTCCAATCATGGGACTGATCTTTCCGGAGGAGCTTGAATATCAGCGCACATGTGGCAGTCATGTGGGATATGAATCTGGAAATGTAATTCAAACGGCCAAGAAAACCTCGGACTTGTTTCTCAGTTTTGGGCGCAGGAATCTCTTGTATTTCTTTGACCTTTGCGGGATCAACTTCAATACCTCTTTCACTGACAATAAAGCCCAATAACTTGCCGGAACGGACTCCAAATGTGCACTTGTTGGGATCCAGACGAAGCTTATACTTCCTCAAACGTTGAAAAAGCTTCAACAGGTGCTCTACATTTTCAACTTCCGTTCTCGACTTAGCGATCATATCATCAACATATACCTCGATCTCCTTATGCATCATATCATGAAACAAGGTAGTCATAGCTCATTGATACGTGGCTCCGGCGTTCTTCAAACCGAAGGGCATCACTCGATAACAGAATGTTCCCCAAGGTGTGATGAATGTTGTCTTCTCCATATCCTCGGGTGCCATCTTAATCTGATTATATCCGGAAAATCCATCCATAAATGAGAAGATATTGAATTTAGCCGTATTATCTACCAACATATCAATATGTGGTAGAGGGAAATCATCTTTCGGACTAGCTTTATTCAAGTCTCTATAGTCCACACACATCCGTACTTTTCCATCTTTCTTAGGCACGGGCACAATATTGGCCACCCATTGAGGATAGGTAGAAGTCACCAGAAACCCCACATCAATCTGTTTCTGAACTTCCTCTTTGATCTTTACTGCCATGTCAGGATGAGTTCTTCTGAGCTTCTGCTTCACAGGCACGCACTCAGGCTTCAAAGGCAGGAAATGTTGCACAATATCAGTATCTAGACCAGACATGTCTTCATACGACTAGGCAAAGACATCAACATATTCTCGTAGCAATTCAATCAACCCTTTCTTAACTGACTCTTCCAGGAGTGCCCCAATCTTCACTTCTCGCACACAATCCTCGGACCCCAAGTTGATTGTTTCCAGATTCTCAAGATGCAGCTGAATGATCTTTTCTTCATGCTCAAGTAGACGGGTAATCTCGTCAGGAATCTCTTCAACATCATCTTCTTCCGCCTCAAATACAGGGAATTCAAAGTTGGGAGATGGTGTTGGGCCATTATGTTCAATGGGTTTGATCAACCTGCATAATAATTTTGGATATAAAGAGCTTTTAGAATTCAAACAAGGCAAATCATTATGCAGATGAAAAGATTGATTTTATTCTAGTTTTAGGGGTTTTATATGATCACCAATTTCATGCAAAAGCGAAAAGGGAAAATAATTGGAAAAACAAACATTTAACATGAATCTATTGAATGAAAATATCATTGTATTTATGCGCCAACAATATCATCACTCCTCCTTTTGGCATGGGAGAAGGGTTTTTAAACACAATGAGCATTACTTTGACTTATGGATAACTGTTGGAATATCCACAGCGACCCAATTATTGCAGATCCCCCCAGGGATGACGAAGTTGCCAGAATCCTCTTCGTCCTCTTCCAAGATGGCAGCAGCCTCCTCGTCTTGACTGGTGTGGATGAAACCTCCACTGTTGAACAACCCTTGCGTATTGGAAACCCCAGAAGAATAACCTATGCCATCCCGGGACTTGTTATCTTTTAACTCAATCATTTGCCCCAAACCAGCAGTTGCTGTAACACCCCGATAATAATATGATAATTATTTAAATTAAGTTAATAATATATTTATTAATTTAATTAGATAATTGGATTATTATTATTATTATTATTTTGGAATTATTGAATTATTATTATTATTGGAATAATAATATAATTTGGAAAATATATAAGTTGGAATAAGGAAAAAGAGTTTCATTTTTTGGAAAATAAGGTTTTCACGTGAAACTCAGAGAAGCGATCGTGAAAGAGGAAAAGGGCAAAGAGGCAGAGCAAGAGGAAGAAGGTTGGAGAAGAGAAGAGCTTGGAGCTTAAAGATTCGCCGGATTAACTCAGGTAAAGGGGGTTTATCGTCGATTAAGGGGTATTATGGGATAATATGTAATGGGTAGTGATAAGCCGTTGATTTGACCCTAATTGGGATTGTTGATGCTGAAGAATTATGTGGGATAAATTGTATTTAGACTGTAATTGAATCTGTGTTTGGGTTAGTTGTGAAATTCCGAACGTATAGCTTTTTACGGAATTGGAATCGGAGGTCCGGAAGTCCTCTAACGGCGGAAAATGCGGAGAATTCTGCATTCTGCTTTGTGTTAGTGCAGGAACTGCTGTTTTGTCTGCGTTAACCGGTTAACCCAGGGTGTTAACCGGTTAACACTGTTACGAATTGAGAATTAGTGTTGTTTTGCCTGCGTTAACCGGTTAACCCAGGGCGTTAACCGGTTAACACTGATAAGTTTGGGCAGTAAGCGTGTTTTGCCTGCGTTAACCGGTTAACCTAGGGCGTTAACCGGTTAACACTGTTGCAGAGTGGAAAAAGTGTTAATTAAAATGTTGTGTGCCTAATTGGTGGTTGCCTATATCGGTGTGTGACATAGTAGGGATTATTTCCCGCTGTTTTGAGCAGTATAGGTATTAATAGAGTGTGCTAATACTGTGTTCAATTATTTGAGATGATATGATGTTTTGACAAATGTGTTGATGATGTATGATGATATGCATAATGTTGTGAATGTATATATTATGCATGTATTTGTGAATGGGCTGTTGTATGGCTTAGAGTGTGAGCATGTGTCCATTGTGGATTGTTGTTGATGTTGCATTGCTAGATGATTAGCGTGCATAGCATAGCCTTGGGGCTGTAGCTAATTCCCATGGTGAGGAATTAGTGAGTGAATCATTGTGGATTTGTTGTTGATGTTTGCATGCTAGATGATTAGTGTGCATAGCATAGCCTTCGGGGCTGTAGCTAATTCCCATGGTGAGGAATTAGTGAGTGAGTCATTAGATCTCAAATGAGTGGGACTAGTGAGCTTAGTAGCCGTATCTGGATTTGATCGGTGAGCTTGAACTATATGTTCAAGAATAGTCGGTACCGCATGTGTGGAGTCTCATTGCATAATGTATGTATGGCGTGTAATATGAATGGATGTATTCCAATATTATACGTGTGGTTGTGTTGACATTGAGTATGAGTATGATTGAGTTGATATTGCCATTGCTGAATGTGTAATCTGATTTGGGTGATGAAATGTGTTATTTACTTAACATGACATTATATTCTATAATGCTTATTATATCGATTGAGGAACTCACCCTTAGAACTATTTTTCAGGTAACGAGCAATGAGTTGAGTAGAAGCTAATACTTGGAGTCTAGTGTAGCCTCCTTAGTGGGTCATGCTCTGATAGATGTAACATCGGGATGGGATGTTTTGAATATTTTATTGATTGGTTGTGAACCATTTTACATGTAATATGTTACATGTTTTGAATGATAATTTGATCTGTATCCGCTGCGTATTATGCAACTGTTTTATTTGATAAATAAATGAGCATGACAAGCTACTTTGATGAATAGTGTGAAATGTTGTGTGACACCCTTGGATGCATAATTACTCTGATTTATATATGTTGTTATTTTAATTAAATATTTGGGGTATTTTAGAAGGGTGTTACATTAGTGGTATCAGAGCATAGTCGGTCGAGTCGAGTCGTAATTATTCTGTTTCCCCTGTACGGTATAGGTGTTGTGTAACCCTATCAGTACTCATTGTTTTAGCTTGTTGGGTTTTCAGAATAGAGATGGCTGGAAGAGGTAGAGATGATGCTGCGATTGCTGAGGCTCTGGGTATGCTAGCTGGAGTACTTGGAGGGAATCCGAATGTTGTGGGAATGGGAGCTGCTCGCCAACTGAGTGAGTTCCAGAAGAACAATCCTCCAATGTTCAAGGGAGCATACGATCCAGATGGCGCTCAGAAATGGTTGAAGGAGATAGAGAGAATCTTCCGAGTGACTGAGTGTGCCGATAACCAGAAGGTCAGGTTCGGTACGCATATGCTGTCAGAAGAAGCTGATGATTGGTGGGTTGCTACCCGCACTGAGTTGGAATCTGCTGGGAATGCTGAGATCACTTGGGCGGTGTTCAGAGAGAGATTTCTGAGGAAGTATTTTCCAGAGGATGTCAGAGGAAAGAAAGAGATAGAGTTCTTGGAATTGAAGCAGGGTAACAAGTCTGTTACTGAGTATGCTGCTAAGTTCACAGAGCTGTCAAAGTATTATACTCCCTATAATGAGGCTGCTGGAGAATTTTCAAAATGTGTGAAGTTTGAGAACGGGTTGCGTCCCGAGATCAAACAGGCTATTGGATATCAGCGGATCAGAGTGTTTTCTGACTTGGTTGACTGTTGCAGGATTTTTGAACAGGATTCCAAAGCCAGAGCAGAGAGCTATCAACAGAGAGTTGATAGGAAAGGCAAGAATCAGAATGATCGTGGAAAACCGTATGCAGCTGGCAAGGGTTTCCAGAAGCAGAGTGGGATGAAGAGGCCTAGTGGGGGAGACTCTAGTGCCCCTGCTAAGTGTTATAGATGTGGTCGGGCTGGACATCGTGTCCATGAGTGTACCAGTGCTGAGATGAAGTGTTTCAAGTGTGGAAAAGGTGGTCATTTGGCTGCAGAGTGTCGGTTGAAGACTGTAACTTGTTTCAACTGTGGAGAGTTGGGTCATATCAGTCCACAGTGTCCTAAGCCGAAGAAGGAGAATCAGTCAGGAGGCAAGGTCTTTGCTTTATCGGGTTCTGAGACTTTTGCAGATGATCGTTTGATCCGAGGTACGTGTTATATTAATGGCTTTCCTCTTGTAGCTATTATTGACACCGGTGCTACTCATTCCTTTATATCCTTGGATTGTACTGTGAAACTTAAGTTAGAGATATCTGAGATGCTTGGAAGTATGGTGATTGATACTCCTGCGAAGGGTTCAGTGACTACTACTTCAGTTTGTTTGAATTGTCCTTTGAGTATTTTTGGTAGAGACTTTGGGATAGACCTGGTGTGTCTTCCACTAGTGCAGATTGATGTTATTCTGGGTATGAACTGGTTGGTGTTCAACCGAGTTTCTATCAACTGTTTTGATAAGACGGTGATATTTCCTGAGATTGAAGAAGGAAAGAGTTTGTTTCTATCAGCCAGGCAGGTGAATGAGGAAGTAGCAGATGGGGCGGAGTTGTTTATGCTGTTAGCGACTCTGGAGGCTAAAGATAAACTGGTGATTGGCGATCTAGCAGTGGTGTGTGATTTTCCTGATGTGTTTCCTGAAGAAGTGAATGAATTGCCGCCAGAACGTGAAGTTGAGTTTTCGATTGATTTGGTACCTGGTACTAGACCGGTATCGATGGCTCCGTACCGTATGTCTGCGGTTGAGTTAACTGAATTAAAGAGTCAGTTGGAAGATCTGTTGGATAAGAAATTTATTCGTCCGAGTGTGTCACCGTGGGGTGCACCAGTGTTGTTGGTTAAGAAGAAAGAAGGTACTATGAGGTTGTGTGTGGACTACAGGCAACTGAATAAAGTGACGATCAAGAATCGGTATCCTTTGCCGAGGATTGATGATTTGATGGATCAGTTGGTTGGTGCGAGTGTGTTCAGCAAGATAGATTTGAGATCTGGGTATCATCAGATACGTGTGAAAACTGAGGATATTCAGAAGACTGCTTTCAGAACAAGGTATGGACATTATGAGTATGCTGTAATGCCTTTTGGTGTGACTAATGCGCCTGGAGTATTTATGGAGTATATGAATAGGATTTTCCATCCGCACCTAGATAAGTTTGTTGTAGTGTTTATTGATGACATTTTGGTGTATTCGAAATCTGAAGAAGAGCATGCTGAGCATTTGAGAGTGGTTTTAGAAGTTCTACGAGAAAAGAAGTTATTTGCTAAACTATCCAAGTGTGAATTTTGGTTAGAAGAGGTTAGTTTTCTTGGTCATGTGATTTCAAGAGGTGGTGTTGTTGTTGATCCTTCTAAGATAGAAGCGGTGTCTAAGTGGGAAGCTCCGAAGTCTGTTGCTGAGATTCGAAGTTTTCTTGGATTGGCTGGTTATTATAGGAAGTTCATTGAGGGATTTCCTAAGTTGGCGTTACCGTTGACGATGTTGACTAGAAAGGGGCAAGCATTTGTTTGGGACTCAAAATGTGAAGAAGGTTTCCAAGAGTTGAAGAGAAGGTTAACTACTGCTCCTATTCTGATATTACCGAGTCCGTCGGAACCATTTGAGGTTTACTGTGATGCTTCATTGTTGGGTTTGGGTGGTGTGTTGATGCAGGATAAGCAGGTTATAGCTTATGCTTCGAGACAACTGAGGGTTCATGAGAGGAACTATCCGACACATGATTTAGAGTTGGCAGCTGTGGTGTTTGTTCTGAAGTTATGGAGGCATTACTTGTATGGTTCAAGATTTGAGGTTTTCAGTGACCATAAGAGTTTAAAGTATTTGTTTGATCAGAAAGAACTGAATATGAGACAGAGGAGATGGTTAGAATTTCTGAAGGATTATGACTTTGGTTTGAATTACCATCCGGGTAAAGCAAATGTAGTGGCTGATGCACTGAGTCGGAAATCGTTGCATATGTCTATGTTGATGGTTAGAGAATGGGATTTAATTGAGCAGTTTAGAGACTTGAGTTTGGTGTGTGAGAGTACTCACAATAGTGTTAAATTGGGAATGTTGAAGTTAACAAGTGGTATTCTGGATAAGATTAGAAAGGGTCAGAAATCCGATGTGCTTTTGGTTGATAAGTTGACTCTAGTGAATCAAGGTCAAGGGGGTGAATTCAGAGTTGGTGAGAATGGTATTTTGAAATTTGGTAATCGGGTGTGTATTCCGGATGTTATCGAACTTAAGAAGAGTATTCTTGAAGAAGGACATCGTAGTGGCCTGAGTATTCATCCTGGAGCTACGAAGATGTATCATGATTTGAAATAGTTATTTTGGTGGCCGGGAATGAAGAAAGAAATTGCGAGTTTTGTTTATTCCTGTTTGACTTGTCAGAAGTCAAAGATTGAGCATCAGAAGCCGTCTGGGCTAATGCAACCGTTGGCTATTCCAGAGTGGAAGTGGGATAGTATCAGTATGGATTTTGTTTCTGGTTTACCGAGGACAAGTAAGAATTGTGAAGCTATTTGGGTGATTGTAGATAGATTGACGAAATCGGCTCATTTCATTCCGATCAGAATGGATTATTCGTTAGAGAGATTAGCCGAGTTGTATATTGAGAAGATTGTAAGTTTGCATGGTATTCCGTCGAGTATTGTTTCGGACAGAGATCCTAGATTTACATCGCAGTTCTGGGAAGGTTTGCAGAGGGATTTGGGAACTAAGCTGAGATTGAGTTCTGCATATCATCCGCAGACTGATGGTCAGACGGAGAGGACGATTCAGTCACTAGAGGATCTTTTGAGAGCTTGTGTTTTGGAAAAGGGAGGTGCTTGGGATTGTTATTTGCCTTTGATTGAGTTTACCTACAACAATAGTTTTCATTCGAGCATTGGTATGGCACCGTTTGAAGCTTTGTATGGTAGGAGATGTCGGACACCTTTATGTTGGTATGAGTCCGGTGAGAGTGCTGTGGTTGGACCGGAGATTGTTCAACAAACTACGGAAAAGATTAAGATGATTCAGGAGAAGATGAGAATTGCTCAGAGTCGTCAGAAGAGTTATCATGATAAGAGGAGGAAGTCACTTGAGTTTCAAGAGGGAGATCATGTGTTTCTTCGTGTTACTCCGATAACTGGTGTTGGTCGAGCTTTGAAGTCGAAGAAGTTGACACCTCGATTTATTGGTCCTTATCAGATTTTGGAGAGGATAGGGGAGGTAGCCTATCGTATCGCTTTACCGCCGTCGCTTGCGAATTTGCATGAAGTTTTTCATGTGTCTCAGTTGAGGAGGTACATTCATGATCCGTCGCATGTAGTCCAAGTAGATGATGTCCAGGTGAGAGATAACCTGACTGTCGAAACATCACCTATGAGGATTGAGGATCGAGAGTTGAAGCAGTTGCGGGGTAAAGAGATTGCCTTGGTGAAGGTAGCTTGGGGAGGACCAGCAGGTGGCAATGTGACTTGGGAACTGGAGAGTCAGATGAAGGAGTCTTATCCGGAATTATTCGATTAAGGTATGTTTTCGAGGACGAAAACTCTTTTAGTGGGGGAGAGTTGTAACACCCCGATAATAATATGATAATTATTTAAATTAAGTTAATAATATATTTATTAATTTAATTAGATAATTGGATTATGATTATTATTATTATTTTGGAATTATTGAATTATTATTATTATTGGAATAATAATATAATTTGGAAAATATATAAGTTGGAATAAGGAAAAAGAGTTTCATTTTTTGGAAAATAAGGTTTTCACGTGAAACTCAGAGAAGCGATCGTGAAAGAGGAAAAGGGCAAAGAGGCAGAGCAAGAGGAAGAAGGTTGGAGAAGAGAAGAGCTTGGAGCTTAAAGATTCGCCGGATTAACTCAGGTAAAGGGGGTTTATCGTCGATTAAGGGGTATTATGGGATAATATGTAATGGGTAGTGATAAGCCGTTGATTTGACCCTAATTGGGATTGTTGATGCTGAAGAATTATGTGGGATAAATTGTATTTAGACTGTAATTGAATCTGTGTTTGGGTTAGTTGTGAAATTCCGAACGTATAGCTTTTTACGGAATTGGAATCGGAGGTCCGGAAGTCCTCTAACGGCGGAAAATGCGGAGAATTCTGCATTCTGCTTTGTGTTAGCGCAGAAACTGCTGTTTTGTCTGCGTTAACCGGTTAACCCAGGGTGTTAACCGGTTAACACTGTTACGAATTGAGAATTAGTGCTGTTTTGCCTGCGTTAACCGGTTAACCCAGGGCGTTAACCGGTTAACACTGATAAGTTTGGGCAGTAAGCGTGTTTTGCCTGCGTTAACCGGTTAACCCAGGGCGTTAACCGGTTAACACTGTTGCAGAGTGGAAAAAGTGTTAATTAAAATGTTGTGTGCCTAATTGGTGGTTGCCTATATCGGTGTGTGATATAGTAGGGATTATTTCCCGCTGTTTTGAGCAGTATAGGTATTAGTAGAGTGTGCTAATACTGTGTTCAATTATTTGAGATGATATGATGTTTTAACAAATGTGTTGATGATGTATGATGATATGCATAATGTTGTGAATGTATATATTATGCATGTATTTGTGAATGGGCTGTTGTATGGCTTAGAGTGTGAGCATGTGTCCATTGTGGATTGTTGTTGATATTGCATTGCTAGATGATTAGCGTGCATAGCATAGCCTTGGGGCTGTAGCTAATTCCCATGGTGAGGAATTAGTGAGTGAATCATTGTGGATTTGTTGTTGATGTTTGCATGCTAGATGATTAGTGTGCATAGCATAGCCTTCGGGGCTGTAGCTAATTCCCATGGTGAGGAATTAGTGAGTGAGTCATTAGATCTCAAATGAGTGGGACTAGTGAGCTTAGTAGCCGTATCTGGATTTGATCGGTGAGCTTGAACTATATGTTCAAGAATAGTCGGTACCGCATGTGTGGAGTCTCATTGCATAATGTATGTATGGCGTGTAATATGAATGGATGTATTCCAATATTATACGTGTGGTTGTGTTGACATTGAGTATGAGTATGATTGAGTTGATATTGCCGTTGCTGAATGTGTAATCTGATTTGGGTGATGAAATGTGTTATTTACTTAACATGACATTATATTCTATAATGCTTATTATATCGATTGAGGAACTCACCCTTAGAACTATTTTTCAGGTAACGAGCAATGAGTTGAGTAGAAGCTAATACTTGGAGTCTAGTGTAGCCTCCTTAGTGGGTCATGCTCTGATAGATGTAACATCGGGATGGGATGTTTTGAATATTTTATTGATTGGTTGTGAACCATTTCACATGTAATATGTTACATGTTTTGAATGATAATTTGATCTGTATCCGCTGCGTATTATGCAACTGTTTTATTTGATAAATAAATGAGCATGACAAGCTAGTTTGATGAATAGTGTGAAATGTTGTGTGACACCCTTGGATGCATAATTACTCTGATTTATATATGTTGTTATTTTAATTAAATATTTGGGGTATTTTAGAAGGGTGTTACAGTTGCGCCATGCTCAATGGCCAACTTCGCATCCTTGTAGGAAACAAATGAGGGAGTTCTCTTCTCAACAGGTTCAGCAATAGATAAAGCTTGGAAGGGAGTTCCAACTTCATCCTCAGCATCTATATATGAGAAGGAAGACAAATGGCTAACCAGGAGAGCCTTTTCCCCCCTTACCACCACCAACTTCTTATTCTTTACAAATTTCAGTTTCTGGTGTAGGGTGGATGTCACGGCGCCTGCCTCGTGAATCCATGGTCTGCCTAAGAGACAGCTATACGATGGGCGAATATCCATAACCTGGAAGGTAATCTGGAAATCACTTGGTCCGATTTTGACTGGGAGATCAACCTCACCAATCACAATTTTGCGAGACCCATCGAAAGCCTTCACAACTACTCCACTCTGCCTCATGGGAGGCCCCTGATATGATAATTTCGTAAGAGTGGACTTTGGCAATACATTCAATGATGACCCAGTGTCCACTAGCACATTGGACATAACGTCGTCTTTGCAACCCATAGAAATGTGTAATGCCAAGTTGTGGTCTCTTCCCTCCTCGAGGAGATCAGAGTCACAAAAGCTCAAGTTGTTACAAGCGGTAATGTTTGCAACAATACTGTCAAATTGTCTTATCGTGACATCGTGATCCACGTACGCCACATCCAACACCTTCTGCAAAGCCTCTCGGTATGGTTCTGAATTCAAAAGTAGTGATAACACAGATATTTTGGATGGCGTTTGTAGAAGCTGGTCTACAATGTTGTACTCGCTTCTCTTGATGAGCCTCAGCATCTCATCACAGTCTTCTTTCGTATTGCCACTCGGGCCAGCAGAAGTAGGAGTTCTTAACGTAGTGGAGGGCTTAACAACAAGTGCCGGATTCGGAGTGCTCCCATCATTCCCAATCGGGCACTCAACAAAGTCAACATCAACACTTCCTTGAGCATCAGCTTGAGGCTTCAACGGGGCTGAAAATACACGACCGCTACGGGTCAAACCGCTAACATCAGCAATGTTAACAACAGATGAAGAGGGCAAGGACACGTCTTTCCCATTTTCCACTGCCACAACATTGTAGCGATAGGGAACCGCTTTCTTAGAGGAGTACAGTACAGGTCCGGCTGGTTTGATGACGAGAGTAGGAGAAGCCTTTTGCTTGCTACCATCATACTTGATGACAACAGGGTCAGGTATCCTGAATACCGGAGAAATCACATTGACTTCGGGTTCATCTTCGTTAACATTTCTATTCTGATAGATCTCAATGACTCCTTCGTCCAACATCTCTTGCACATCTTTACGCACCTGGCGACAACCTCTCTGATTAACAGAGCAGACTCTACATCTATCATGGTCATGCTCATAATGGCTATAGTCACACAACAATCTATGCATCTCAACCAGCGATTGTCGGATATGACTGACGTATTTCACCTTGTACTTGCCAGGGCAGCCCTGGACCATATTAACAGACTTCCCATGCTCGGGCAATGGGTTCTTCTTCACGTTCGGACCTACGTCCTCGAAAAACAAAATCCCACTTCTCACAAGGTCTTGCACCTTGGTCTTTAGGGGATAACAGTTCTCTACATCGTGCCCGGGAGCGCCGGAATGATACACACAATGAAGCTCGGGCTTGTACCACCACTGGGGGTTAGCAGGTACAACGGGAGGGTCTCGCGGCGTGATCAGCTTTCTATTGATCAACGACGGATAGAGTTCGGCATAAGTCATCGGAATCGAATCAAAGGTGACCCTCTTTCTCTCATAGCTGGTGCTGGCATTATTGTTATTATTTCGAGGCTGGTAGGCCTGCTGTTGTAGATGCTGTTGTTGTTGTTGATATTGCTGAGTTTGCGGTTGCTGATAATGTTGAGCTTCCCTGAAAACAGGTGCTATATGAGCCACCTGATGCTGACTATTGACTGGGCGAGCAATCTTCCTCTGCACAGAGGGTCTTCTCTTGACATGGGAAGACACGGCATGTGCCTCTCCCTCATTCTTCTTCGCAAAGCTTCCATATCTCTTTGCCGAAGAGCCTTCATCTCTAGTCAAGCGTCCTTCACGGACCCCTTCTTCCAATCTCATCCCCATATTCACCACTCGGTGAAGTCTGAGGGAGCACTGACTATCATCCTCTCGTAGTAAAACGAGCTCAAGGTCTTCAAGAAGATCTTGGTCATCTCTTTTTCCTCTAGGGGAGGCACTATCTGAGCTGCCAATTCGCGCCACCTCTGGGCATACTCTTTGAAGGTCTCTTTCTCTTTCTGGGACATTGCCCTCAATTGGTCCCTATCAGGAGCCATATCCATATTGTATTTATATTTCTTGACGAAGGCCTCGCCAAGATCGTTGAAAGATTGGATGTTCGAACTCTCCAAACCCATGTACCATCAGAGAGCGGCACCGGACAGACTGTCCTGGAAATAATGGATGAGCAGTTGGTCGTTGTCTGTCTGTGTTGACATCTTGAGAGCATACATCACAAGATGACTGAGAGGGCATGTGTTTCCCTTATACTTCTCAAAGTCAGGCACTTTGAATTTAATAGGGATCTTCACGTTCGACACAAGGCACAACTCAACAGCACTTTTACCAAAGAGGTCTTTCCCCCTCAAAGTTTTCAGTTCCTTGCGAAGCTCAAGGAATTGGTCCTTCATATCATCCATCTTTTCATAAACGTCTGGGCCCTCAGATGGCTCAGAGTGGTAGATGATATCTTCGACCCTTAGTAACGTGTGCATAACGGGAGGTGGCACCGAAAGGACCGGGCTAGATGCCGGCATAGAAGCAAGAGTAGGGGCGAACCCCTCTAGTACAAAGTTTGGGGGCATTCCTCAAGGGAACCAGACTGGCATAGATGGCGCAAAGTGAGCCGTTGCAGCAGGCACATTAGAGGTCACGATCTCAGAAATGACCGTCCTTTAGGGAGGAGTTGATGGCGTTGGAGAGGATTGGCTCTGAGCGGCCAAGAATGACTCCATCAAGGCAGTCAACCTGGCTACTTCCTCCTTCAGCTCGCGGTTTTCTTGTTCTAAATGATCCATCAGTCTTGAAGAATTGGCTCTGGTGTAGTACCGGTGAGTCAGCTTGTCTTCAAAATAAATGAAGAACACAGAGTTAGACCAAAGGACAAGAAGCCGGGAACAAAACCTGCTTATGCACATGATGCATGCAATGCTCGTGCATATAATTTGTTTTTTTATTTCAAAGGAACTTTAGAGTCTTATTTGCAAATTTTGGAAATATTACACTTTTATCACATATGGAAACATCTTATCAATAATATCTGGGAAATATTTTACACCAAAGAAGTACAGCATTGGTAACCACATACAAGAGAGAAGGAAAATAATCATCATATGGATCCCTAGAAACAATCGTCTAAAGCTCGGGACACAGGAAGATAAGATGCACGAAGCCTCTTCACCTCTTCCTCATAGGCTGCCTCCATATCTGCCTTCTCCTTGGCGAGTCGATCGTACTTCCTCTTCCAGAACCTAGAAGACTGAGGAAGTAGAGAAGTCCATGCGTCATTAGGATCATCAATAACCTGATGCTCGAGGAACTCAATCAAAGCATCCTTCTCCTTGATCTGCTGAAGCAACTCTTCTCGTTCACGGATCCAGGCACGTGAACGGTCTTCGTCTCTCAACTCCTCTACTCTTTGATTAGGGAGGGTTGAAGGCCCAGCCACGACCAAAGGTGTAGGTCTTGGATACTCGTAAGGCATGAGATACTCAGACGCTCTCTTCCTAACCCAAGCAGTGTAAGGCTCCAAAGCGACACAATTCTTAGGACCTAACTTCTTTCTTCCTTTCCTATGAATCTTGCGCCAAACGCGGATCATCCTAGCTTTCAAGACTTGGGGATCTTTACCCTCCTGAAAGAATACCCCCTCTAACAGAATGCTATTGGGTTTATCCTTTAGGGGGAACCCAAGTTGACGACGTGCCAAAATAGGGTTGTAGTTAATCCCACCACATGTACCAAGAAGAGGTACATTGGAGAATTCACCACAAGAGTCGATAATCTGCACACCATCATACACATGGTTGTACCAAGAGATATCATCATTAGTGAGAGACATAAGCCTCACGGACCACCGTAGACATCCCTTGTTTTCCTTGAAAGCGACCGTCTACGGTAAGTGAGAAATAAACCACTTATACAATAGAGGCAAACAGCACACAACGGCGCCACCACCCTTTGCATTCCTCATATGCAAAGAAAAATAAGTGTCACCCAACAGAGTCGGAACGGGATTAAGAGTAGAGAAAATCCTAATAGCGTTCACATCCACAAACTTGTCGATGTTGGGGAACAACACTAATCCATAGATGAGAAGTACAAATATGGCCTCAAAGGCATCCTCACTCATGGCCTTCCCATACATAATAGCTTGAGTAATGAGGAACTCAGAAGGGAGACCTTGAAATCCACCTTTGGTAGTCATATGAGCACCAACCAGAGATTCATCTATGCGCAACATGTCTGCTATCTCTTGAGAAGTAGGAATACTCTCCAAGCCACGGAACGGCAACTGGTCTAGAATAGGTATACCCACAAGATAAGCGTACTCCTCAAGCGTGGGCAAAAGCTGAAAATCCGGAAAAGTGAAGCAACGATACAAAGGATCAGAAAACTGCACCAATACACTCATCAACCCTTCGTCCACCTGAGTAGTCAGAAGAGGAAGAAGCTTCCCAAAACGAGCTTTGAAACCCAAGGGATCTAGTACATAGGATATCAGATTCCTTAACTCTTTCAAATCTGGTTGTCTGAAGCCGTACTTCTTTGTATTCCTTCTTTGTCTTTCCATGTTTGAAAATTTTGCAAATAGACCATCTTAAGTTCCTTGAAATTTTCCTCATTATTGATGATATGGATGCAAATGGGTGCATGAATTCATGAATGCAACAATCACACTCAAGGATCAAGCAAAGCACACCAAACAAAGGTCATGGGATGGATCATATCATCCTTAATATCAATCATCCATTTTGGTGGATTATGGTTTACACCTTATCAACATCCAAGTTCCATTGATATTAAGGACACATGAACGGATCAACCACGAATCAAGGGTTTGTTGCAAGTCACGAGCATGGAGTCTCGGTTAAGAGCCACCCAAAGGGAGTGTACTAGAGTTTAACCTGCCAAACATGTTCTACAAGAGGTTCCCATAGTCATCATCCCATCTTTCGGATATTATCGGATAAACGACTACTCGTATTCCAAAAATATTCTCAAGAGAGACTCTTATGAGTGTAGTATCGCGTAACAATCATATCAAGTCTTACACTTGAACGACTTTCGCACTACATCCTAAGAATAGGCCAGGATGGGCTTGGTAAACTAAGGTCCTTGGCTTCTAAAGTCTATATTGGAAAGAGTAATGTCTAACCACAACTACTTGTGTGACATTATTGATCCCAACATGACCTCCACCAAGTGAATGGACTTGCAAGTCAACTTGCTAAGGAATAACTCCACACAAGTCAACAAGACTATGCCATTCTCCTATCCTAAGTGCACTCGAGTCCGGGTATAAAACTCATCTCACAAAGATCACCAAGCATACAAGGAATTAATATCCAAGCAATTCAATCATTACATACAATAAAGTAATCCCAAATTGCACAAAAAATATGTCACAAAACAATACAATCTAATACAACACAATATGAAAAGTAGGCAAAACCCACTAGGCAAAAACCATCCCCAGCAGAGTCGCCATTTTTCTGTAGCGGGGTATTCGTTACCATTAGAGATATTGGCTAAATCCAAGGTAAATCATACAAGTCGAGTCGCCACCGCACTTCTATTTATCCAAAGGAATGGTTAGAAAGCGAACAAAAACCTAAAAGTTTTATCGAATCAAAACTAGTAAAAGAGGGTCAGAGATCTGGGTAAGGGGGTTGGTTATGCAATGGGAAGGTGTTAGGCACCCAAAACATCCTAGGTAATCCTAGGTAGCCCTTTTCACATTTGTTGTAAGGTTGTTGTTTTGTGAAAATTTTGTTTGTGCAAACATGATTGAAGAGATGAGAAGAGAATATACAACTTTATTTACATTTTGTGTTTGGATGGATAAACCCATTGCCTACGTACCATCTTAAAAAAAAGATTAGGATCAAAACCTCGTAGTTCGGGGTAAGAATCTCAAAATGAGTGGGTGAATTGATTGGTCCAAAAGCCTTAAGGTCTTTTGTTATCCAAGGGAGAAAACTCAACCTAAAACCACAAATCCACCATGTGAGGATGGCTTAAACATGCTAGTGAGGGGTTAACCTTATAATAAGCATGGAAGACTTATTGTCCATCACTAAGGATATAGGTGAGTATTACATCTACCTCAAGGATAACTCAAACCTAATAGCTAAAGGTTATGGAAAATTTTGATTAAGAAGGTGGCCATTGAAACCACAAAAGTATTTGAATGGGTTATATTTACCAATGAAAAGTATTTACAAAATGGTCAAGGTTGACTTAGAGATCCAATTCAAAATAAGTGTTTAAGAAAAGAAAGTTTTAAAATCAAAAGCATAAGGCTTAGGTTTCTAATGTTGAAAACAAATGTTAAATGTTTGCACAAAAGTTTTGGCTTGGGTTAGAGTGGAGAGAAGAAGAAGAAAGGCTAAAGTCCTAAGCATGCAAAGAGGTGAGGGATAAAGAATAAGACCACAATGGAGTTCCTCTCTTGAGACCATATTGATGATCCAAGTAGCTCCCATCCTTTGGAATAAGCAATCACATAAGCATAAACTCAAGCAATCTACAATCAAATGAACTCTTGGAAGGTTCCTCAATGTATCTTGGATTCCTCTCTCTTAGAAGCTCATGGCAATGGTTCCTCAATTGGCTCAATGTTGGAATCTATAGCACAAAGAAACACACACATCAAAAGGTTCTATTAACAATCAAAGAATGGACAAGAGGGAGTTTAGAATATGGTCCTTTCAATGTTCATCTTCAAGCTTCAAGCATTCTAAAGGCATGAGGCCTAGTTGCTCTTTGACATTTAAGCATTCTAAAGGCATGAGGCCTAGTTGCTCTTCAACTCCATTATCTTAGGTAAAGTCCTAAAATCTAAGTCCATTTTGTCCAATTCTTTGCATTTGGTTCACAACAAACAGACAAACACATGCACAAAAATATATACACAATTATATGCTCAAGTGAGCAAAAGGCAAAGGGCATTAACATAAACATGTGCTCAAGTGAGCAAAGGAAAAAGCAAATGAATAATATGTGCAAGAATAGTAAATTGCATAAAAGTAAAGAGCAAAAAGTAAATGTTAATGGTTAATGATTGGTGTTAGTAATTAGTGTGCCATTAGGCAAATTTAGCGCTATGTTAAGCAATCGTAATTGGACTTATATAGAAGTCACAACTATCTGAGGCCGGTCAATAATAATGTATGCAACAACACAAGTTAGAAGTCTTGATTAGTGAACCAAGTTCCAACAACTTGCCATGCCAAAAAGAAGAAGAGAATTGATCTTGTATTGGTTTAAGTCCTTTGCATGATTTAGGAAGAAACCTATCCTTAATGCAAATCCATTCACTTGATCAATTGATCAAGATGAATTAGATTTGAATCAAGGAAGATTAAACCTCCCTAATCAATGCTAACTTATCAACCTTTAACTCATTGATCAAAAAAGAAAAAGAAAAAGAAGAAGGAATAGATGAATAATGGAGAAGGAAATGGAAACAATAAAGTGCATAAGGTGAAATAAAATGTACCAATCCATATGTGTTGACCAAATGAAATTGAAAGTCAAAGTCAACCAATGAGAAACCAGAAATGGGATGAAGATTGGAGGTCAAACAATAAGCAAAATATTTTTGGCATTTTTAATATTAAAATAAACTTGAATTAAAATTAAAAGAAAGGTCAAACTTCAAAATCACTTCAAATCAACCTTGAAAGGTCCAAGTGATTTATCCCAAGTTCAACAAGGTCAAACAAAGTTTGACAAAAAAATTTCAGCATTTTTAAAAGTCAGAAACTATTTTTAATTAATTAAAAATGAATAAAAATAATCTAATTGAACTAAAATCTCAAATAAATCTCAAATAAATTTAAAAATTTATGAGAATATTTTTCATAGATCCATCATCATTCAAATAGGTTAGGAAAATATTTTTGTATTTTTTGAATATCAAAAACTATTTAAAATGAATTAGAAATAACCAGAAAAGAGAAAATTCCCAAAAAATATCTAATGACAAAATAAAAAATATTAAAAATCAAAATTAGAAACTAGAATTTATTTGGAGAAGAATGCAATTGGTCCCATATTTTTTGGAATTAAAATGAAGAAGATATGAATTTTTGAAAATAATGGAAATAAAAGAAATAAAATCAGAAAATAGGAAAATCAAAAAAACAAGGAGCTTCTGATCAAGCCTTATTAATTGACATGGCTGATCAAACGCTCTAGAAGCGTGCGCTCATGGTAGGCTTCAGGTCAATGCGTCACACAAACAATTATTAAAACTCATAAGATCCAAAGGCTGGGATACAAACTGGAGATCATATCCAATGGTCCACAATCCATCTGGCAAAGGGACGGTGGCCAGAGCCACCGTCTTCTCCGGTGAACATGAAGATTCCGGCGACATTTGCAGGTTTCAAAAGCTTAACCAAAATACACGATCCATACATCATTGGAAAGCTGGGGTGATGTACATCACCCATGTACCACTGGTTTCTCCTCTAGATCCTCATAGAGAGAGAAATCAGAGAGAGAAGATCATGGTGTTCATACTGAACTTCATGGATTTCAACAATTGAGCATTCAAAACAATTGCCTCTATGAAGAGGACTTCAGCCAACACAATATCCAAGCAAATAGATTAATAAATGGTGAGTTTCGAAGAGAAAACCAGTTGAAGAACAACCTTGGATTGTGAAGATCTGAGCTCTTTTCCTTGCTTCCTTTGGCAAAATAGAAGTGCATTGGACTAAAGGATGAAGGTCTAGGAGCTTTAGATCCAAAGATTCAACCAGATTTAGTTGAATTTTAGATCTGAAAAAAAATGAAGAAAAGTGAAATAGCTCCTTTGGTAAGAGGTTTGGTTTTCAGCTCCGCAGCATTTCAGGTTGATTCATGGATCAAATTTGAATGGAGTGAGGCTTCTATTTATAGATGGAGAGGCAAGGCAAGTGTGATCAATCCGTGTGCATGGCAAATGGATACTCTTTGCATGGGCTTGCATAATCATTCAAAAGGCCCAAATTCAATGCCAAATGTAATCTGAAGCATAATTGAGCTGAAATGGTCGTGTAATTGGCAATGCATAAGCTTGTATAATGAATTTCAACATGTTATGCACAATTATGCCTGAAACTTCTCCTCTTCGATAATGCCATTTGCAAAATCCAAACATGAGCATGTGAGTAATGGTTGGAAAGATCTTGATGTAAGGAACAAATGTTATGTTGGGAAAAAATCCATTTGAAGTGTGTAAATTAGTTAATTTTGAATTTAAAGTGTAAGGTGCAAATCATTTAAAGTGTAAGTGTTAGTTTTGATGATGCAAGCCTCAAATGAAAAACCCTCCAACATAAAAGTTGTAGATCTTTTCAAGACAGTTAAAATGGACTTAAAGTTTGCATAATTTGGAGTTTTGATGAAATAGTTATGGGCACTTGAAGTTGGACTTTTTTGACTTTCAATGCATTTGGTCCAAAGTGACCTATAATGTATTGTATTATCACATGCATTTCCTTTGATATTTTGAAATATTGTTCAACATAACATTTTAATTAGACATTTTATCTTTCCAATGAATTTGATCCCACCTCAAAATCATAAAAAATGAATGAGTTATGTTCTTAGGAAGTTGACCCAAAATTAGGGTTTTAGTCAAAATGACCTATAATGTCTTGGAATGGGAGATGACCTTCCAAGCTTCAAATCAATTTTTATGAACATTAAAGTCCTTCATATTGTCCTTAAGAACATTTTTTCTTTTGGGATCATATCCATTTGACCAACACATAAAAAGTTAGGTCTCAGTGCATTTCAAAATAGTCAGATGAATTGACTGGTCAACTTCTCAAGTCCATAACTCGTATCTTGATGAATTGAATGATTGAGGGCACTCAAATAAGTTCAAATATGCATGAAATGATGAATTAAAGAACTTCCATTGATTTTATTTGACCATGGGCTGAGGTTGCTTCAAGAGCAAGGTATTGTGGTACACAGATGAATTAGGGTTTCCTTGGGGAACAAACCTCAAACCCTTTGACTTGCTTTGATCAAAATGATGAATTGAGATGCTATGGAGGTATATTTGAGGGATGAGAGCTTTGGGAACCATTGCCATTCTTGCCTTCAACCTTTCTTGGCCCTATCTCTGCACAAAGGATCCTCTTGAAGCTTTTGACCATGTGATTGCTCAAGCTACAAACAAAAGATGTTAGTGACATATTTTTGTGCTTTTGGTTAGTGAGAAAAATAATAAAATAAATAATATGCAATTCAAGCATGCTTGGTGATCTCAAACCACTCACAAGAAGTCCCACCCAAAGGTAAGGGGAACTATGATGCTTATGATCCTTGAGGCAATGCAAATGCAATGTCATAATGCCACGAGGGATCTTAGGGTCAAAATTAGGGTCTTACACTAACTGACGATGGGTATTCTCTTCTATGGTTTTCTACCCAGTAACTGGTAGATGTAATCCCCTCTTTGTTGGTTATCTTTATCCAATTTTCGGTATTGATATTCCTTCATTTTTGAGTATATCGCCCAGTAACCGGTGATATATATATATCAGATCTTTGCGTGTGTCAATATATCCCCAGTGAGTCATCTTTCATTTACCCTTGTTTGGTAATGATTGTTTCTCTTTTTGATTGGTCATCATTTTATACCCAGTAGCCGGTATCCCGATGTCCATTCTTTTCGGTTGATTCATCCTTTATTAACCCAGTAACCGGTTGTGGATAATCTTCCATGCGAGTATGTTATCTATGTTCTGACGGTAATAGATAATATATCTCATGCGCTCTTCAGTCGAAGTCTTTTCTCTTCCCCAATCGAGTAAGATTCGTATTTCCTTATGGAATCGAATGTACATCTTGTAATCGAGTTTGCTTTTTCAGCCCTCCTTTCGGATGATGAGTGTCTTGGAAATATTCCCCAATTCACGCCTGGTTGGTCACCTATTATATGCCCAGTAACCGGTATCCCTGGTGTTCCTTCCTCCTGCTCCCTATTATGACTTTTTGTCCCTTGTGGAGTCAGATTTTCCTGAGTTGAAATATACCTTTTAGGTTTTCCTCAGATTTTTTTGGATGATTGATATCTCTCACCCTTATACCGGTCTTAGATATTCTTTCTCCCTGAGCGTGTTGTTTCTTCCACCCTTATACCGGTGTTTTGAGCCCACGTCTCTTTGAGCTTATTACCCAGTAACCAGTAATACCTCGCTTGTTGTTCCCTCAGTTGAGTCCTTTGTGGATTTCCCCGCTTGAGTCCGGATTTTTATCCGAAGTATCCTTTATGGATAGTTTTGTTGTGTTGGCATATTCCCCAATACATGCATCTTTGTGTCAGCTGGAGTCTTTCCATTGATTTATTTTCATGGAATCCCTTCGTGTCTCCTAGCAAGTTTTCAAAGTCGTGATCTGCTCACGCATTTTCACCCTATTTTCTCTCCCTAGAGTCTCTGTCTCCCTAGAGAGTGTATTACTCTTTTGGATTTTCAGTTTCTCCTGATTTCTTTTTCCTTTGTGGATACATATCCCCACAAAGTATTAATTTTTGCATGCATACATTTGCATCATGAGGTCTCTTAGGGACCAAAATTCGTCTCTTTGTTATTATTTAAGCCCATTCTACCTCGTCGAGACAAAGATTTTAACCTTCATATCTCCGGCTAGAATGACCTTAAATAGGGGCATCTGTAAGACCCTAATTTTAACCCTAAGATCCCTCATGGCACCATATCATTGCTCATTGCATTTTGCCTCAAGGATCATAGCTTCTTGGCTCCTTACCCTTGGGTGGGACTTGTGTGAGTGGTTTGAGACCACCAAGCATGCTTGAATTGTATATTATTGCTTTTCTTATTTTTTTTACTAACCAAAATCACAAAAATATGTCACTAACTTGTTTGTTTTGAAGCTCAAGCAGTCATGTGATCCAAGGCTCCTAGGAGGCCCCTATGCTCATTAAAGTGGCCATATGAAAGTGAAAGTAAACATGACAATGGTTCCCAAAGCTCTCAACCATCATATATGCCTCCCAAGTATCTAAATTTGTCAACTTGATCAAGATAAAGCAAAGGGCTTGAGGATTGTTTCCCAAGGAAACCCTAATTCAACTGTGCATTGATTGTGCCTTGCTCATGAAGCAACCTCAACCTATGATCAAATACAATCAAGGTAAGTTCTTTAATTCATTATTTTATGCATATATGAGCTTATATGAGTATCCTCAATCATTCATTCATCAAGATTTGAAGTTTGGCTTTGAGAAGTTGATCAGTCAATTCATCTGACTATTTTGAAATCCACTGAGACCTAACTTTTGATGTGTTTGTCAAATGAAGATGACCCCAAGATAAAAAATGTTCTTATGAACCATATGAAAAACTTTCGTGTTCATAAAAATTTCATTTGAAACTTAGAAGGTCATCATTCATTTCAAAACATTATAGGTCATTTTGACTGAAACCCTAATTTTGGGTCAACTTCCCAAGGACCTAACTCCTTCATTTTTTATGATTTTTAGGTGAGACCAAGTGAATTGGAAATTTTAATATGTCTACCTCAATTTTTATGTTGGACAAAATTCCATAATCCTAAAATAAACACATGTGATAATACAAAACATTATAGGTCACTTTGGACCAAAGCCATTGAAATGTGAAAAAGTCCAACTTCAAGTGCCCATAATTTTATCATCCAAAATCCAAATGATGAAAAATTTAAGTCCAAATTGATTTTCTTGAAAAGATATCCAACTTTGGTGTTGGAGGTTTTGTCATTTGACGCTTTCATCATTGAAACAGAAGGGCTTGAAGTTGGTCCATTTTGGCAAAATTCTCAAATGTATGTTTTGTACCTTGAAATTCATGGCTAGTTTTCAATATTTTCTACACTCCAAATGAACTTTTGTTCAACATAACATTTGTTCCTTATGTCAAGAGCTTTCCAACCATTACCCACATGCTTATGTTTCAATTTTCCAAATGGCACTTTCGAAGAGGTGAAGTTTTGTGATCATTTATGCATAACATGTTAAATTTCCATGCACAAGCTAATGCATTGCCATCTGCACGTCCAAACTGCATTCACTAGTGTTCAGAACTCAAATGCAATTGATTTTAGGCCTCACATGCGCCTGTACAGGCCCATGCATGGAAGACCCAAGTTCATGCACACATGAGTTTGATCATGCCTTGCATCAGCTGTGGCTATAAATAGACATGCTTGCTTCACTTGAATGGTAACCTAAAGGCGCCTGAAGTTCTGCTCAACTGATTCCCCAACCCTCCATTAAAGGAATTCTAAATTTTTTCTTCACTTTTTCAAGCTTGAATTTCAACTTCCCTGGTTGATCTTCAGCTTATAATTCCTTAGCCTTGCTTCCTTGTTACTTCAAGATCAAGCTGCACTGAAGAATTGGATTGGATCAAGCTCACACAAGCTGCACTTCAAAGGTTTATCTCATAACTATTTTGATTCGAATCTCTCTTATTATTGTGCATTGCTTGGTTTGGTTGGCATCTCTGAAGTCCTCATGTGAGAGGCAATTGATTTGTGGTTTTAATTTTGTGAATTGGACAAGTTCAGATTGAACACCTCATATTTCAATCTCAGATTTCTTCCTCCATAGGAATCTTGAGAAGAAACTAAGGTCACAGGGGTGATGTACATCACCCCAGCTTTCGAATGGTATATGGATCGCGTGCTATGGTTGAGGTTTGAAAACCTGCAACTGGTGGCCGAAACTGGCCTTCTCACCGGAGAAGACGGTGGTTTCCACCACCGTCCCCACACGTCCAAATCTTGGCCCTTGGATCAAGCTTACCAGATCTAATCTTGACCATTGCGTGTTATAACTTTTTTTTAATTCAGCATGTGAAGCATTGACTAATGACTATGGTACGCTGCTTCTAATCCATTGTATGTTTCCACATCAATTAATGAAGTCATCCAGCGCTCTAGATTTTTTCCC
This sequence comes from Lathyrus oleraceus, assembly GCF_024323335.1. NCBI lineage: Eukaryota > Viridiplantae > Streptophyta > Magnoliopsida > Fabales > Fabaceae > Lathyrus > Lathyrus oleraceus. The sequence goes on along the minus strand of NC_066585.1, from coordinate 352,044,412 downwards.
TTTTATTAATTTTTGTTTTAATTTCTTTTATTCCATTTTATTTTAAAAATTCATAACTTCTTTATTTGGAATCACAAAAATATGAGACCAATTGCAAAATATTTCTCTTAAATTCTAGTTTCTAACAATGATTTTTAATTATTTTTGTGATTCCATTTAATATTTTTTGTGAATTATTTCTTTTCTGGTTGTTTTTAATTCATTTAAAATACTTTTTGATATTCAAAAATGCCAAAAATATTTTCTTAACATCTTTGGATGATGATGAATCTATGAAAAATATTCTCATCAATTTCTTAATTGATTTGAGAATTATTTGAGATTTTAGTCCAATTATGTTATTTTTCTCCATTTTTAATTGTTTAAAATTAGTTTCTATTTTCAAAAAATGTTGAGAAAATTTTTCAAACCTTGTTTGACCATGTTAGACTTATGATGATCCAATTGGACTTATCCAAGTTGATTTGAATTGGATTTAAAGTTTGACCTTTATTTGTTCATTTTATTTCATGCATTATTTTAATTCCAAAAAAGACCAAAAATATTTTTGTTATTTCTTGACTTCTAATCTTCATTTCACTTCTGTTTACCATTGATTGATGTTGATTCCATTCATGTTTGATAAATGTGTTTTATTTGTGTCATTTGAATTTCAACTTTGTACATTTCATTTCCATCTTCATCTTCTTCTTTTTCTTTTGACCAATGAGTTAATGATTTGTGGTTAGCCTTGACATATGAGAGGCTTAACCTTCTTTGATCCAAATCAAATTCATCTTGATCAAAGATCAAGTGAATTGCTTTGTGTCAAAGATAGGTTTCTTCTTGGTCAAGCAAAAAATCTAAAATCCATACAAGGTCATTCTTCTTTTCTTTTGGCATGACAAGTTGTAGGAGCTTGGCTTACTAGTCATGATATCTAACTTGTGTTTATTTACCTATAGTTTTATTGACCGACCTCAGATAGGTGTGACTACTATATTAGTCCACTTACGATTGCTTAACATAGCACTAAATTGCCTTATGGCACACTAACACTAACTACTAATTACTAACTTTTAATTCAAGAATTTAATTCTTGCAATTTACTTTAATGCAAATTTAATTTCTTGCTCATTTATTCATATTGTCTTTTGCCCTTTGCTCACTTGAGCTCATGTTTATGTTTATGTCATTTTCCTTTTGCTCACTTGAGCATATTATTGTGTATATACTATTGTTTTGTGTTTGTTTTGTTTTTGTTTTTGTGAACCCAATGCAAATGGAGAAAGGACTTAGAATTAGGATTTTACCTATGCTAAATGGAGTTTCAAGAGCAACTAGGCCTCATGCCTTTAGAATGCTAAAATATGTTGAAGAGCAACTAGGCCTCATGCCTTTAGAATGCTTAATCTTGAAGATGACTTGAAAGGACCTCTAATTCTAAACTCACTCTTGTCCATTCTTTCTATTGCATTGTGGAACTTTTTGATTTGTGTGTTCTTGTGTGATAGGGATACCAAACTTGAGCTATTAGAAGGATTATTGTCATGATCATCCAAGATAAGAGAGACAAATCCAAATTGGAAGATCCTAGGAGCTTGATTGATTATTTGCATGATTGCTTGAGCTAACTGCTTATTGCTTGCTAAGTCCAAAGGAAATGAGCAACTTGGATCATCTTTATGATCTCAAGAAGGGAACTCCAAGTGGTTTTATTTCTCTTCCCTCATCTATGCATGTTTAGGACCTAGCCCTTCTCTTATTCTCTCCACTCTAACCCAAGCCAAACTATTTTTGTGCAAACATTGACATTGTTTTCAAAATTAGAAACTTAGGCACTATGCCTTTGATTTTTCAAATTCTTTTCATAATACTTATTTTGAATTGAATTTTAAGTCAACTTTGACCTTATTTTGTGAATACTTCTAATTTGTAAATACCACTCACTCAATTGTTTTTGTGGTTCCAATGACCACTTTTGCCAAAGCTTTTTCATAAAAATTAGCTATTAGGTTTGAGTTATCATAGAGGTTGATGTAAACCTCACCTGTATCCTTAGTGATTAGACTATAAGTCTTCCATACTTATTATAAGGTCGATCCCTCACTAGTATGTTGAAGCTCTCCTCACATGGTAGATTTGTGGTTTAGATTGAGTTTTCTCCCTTTGATAACAAAAGATCTTAAGGCTTTTTACCAATCAATTCACCAACTTATTTTGAGATTTTTACCCCGAACTATGAGGTTTTGATCCTACCTTTGTGATGGTACGTAGGCAATGGGTTCATCCATTCAAACACAAAAACTGTAAATAATTTGTATATTCTTTTCTCATCTCCCCAATCATGTTTGCACAAATATTTTCATAAATACCAACCTACCATACAACATTTGTAAAAAGGGCTCCCTTAGAGTACTAAGGATGTTTTGGGTGCTTAAAACCTTCTCATTGCATAACCAACCCCCTTTCCCAGATCTCTGACATTTTTATTAGTTTTTGATTTGATAAAACTTCTCGGTTTTTGTTCGTTTTCTAACCTTTCCTTTGGATAAATAGAAGTGTGGTGGCGACTCGAATTGTATGATTTACTTTTGATTTAGTCAATAAATCTAAAGGTAACGAATACCCCGCTACAACTTGGTCAAAGTTGCCAAAACTTGTAATTTTCCATGCAATGATCAATGTAATGGATTATAGATGGTCATTTGGAAGTTAAATGATTTCCAAATTGGTTTTTTTGGAATTGGATTTTGTATATGTACATGCTTGGTTTTGAATTGAAATGAACATGACTTGTAAATGGATTGTAATGGATTGAGATGAACTATAGACATGCCTTGAATTAGTCATGTTAACACGGTTTATGAACAAGGCTATAACTTGATAAATAAGGTTAAGGCTTGAATAAAGCACTAATCATGAATCAAAGGACTTGACCTCCACTTGAATTGAAACACAATAGGTTTTAGTAACTTGAATAGACGATGTCTTGAATGTACCAACAATCCATGGACAAAGCAAAAAGGCCTTGAGATTATGATGAGTTGGATTCAAGACCAATGACCAGATGAACACAAACCAAGAGTGGACCATGATCAGATGAAATGTCATGGATGGAGAAAAGAATGGAAGTTATGGAGCCAAGGGTTGGGCCAGGACAAAGGGACAAGGATAAAGGCGCAATCAATGGGTGAAAGGTGGATGAAATTAGGGTTTTGGACGCTACCTAATGGAAAGGCAAACCACTAAGTCCGTCAACATCATTCCCTTCTTGATTAGGGTTTTAGTGAGGCCTACTTCCCCAATCAAGCCTTTTGAATCCCCACAGATGCTTCATCAACAAGTCTTCCCCTGTATGAGTCCCCACTAGGGTTTTAATGGCCAAGAAAAAGCCTAGAGAAGCTCCAAGAGATCCATCGTCATATCACCAAGAAATTAGGGTTTTACAACCCATATGATTTGTTGAAAATCCAAGTCATACTTTTGAGATGATTCCAGATACAGACCCTAGCTCCACAAGCCAAGACTTTTGAATCTATGGTGATCCCCTAATGGAATGGATGATGCATATGAGTGAATTGTTAATGTATGCAACTGATCCCCAAGTCAAGCATTTAGATGAGAAGATGAAAAAGTGAAAGGCAAATTTTGGGGTACAACAGGAACCTTTTAGTTAAATTTGTGATTGAATATTAGCTTATGTTAATTGTTTTCGTCGAGTGATAAAATGTACAAAAGAGAAAAGAAAAGGGGTCGCAAAAATGTTTTTATTAAGGTGCTTGACGAGATTGCGGGTTTTGCTCTTACGTATCCTCGGGTACAATGAGGAACTCAAATCTTCATAGTTTGGGGCAACAAATGAGTGTTGGTTTATCTGTTTTAATGAACAAATGTTTAGGTCGCGCTCTAACGATTAAATGTTGCTTGTGCTCGCCATTGGAGACTTAAAGCGTTTATTTATATTTGCACTAGAACGGATTGAATAATGTTCTTTCTGAAAAGGGTTTCGATCTCACGGGGGCAAGAAAATATAGGTTGGATTTGTTTGAATGTGTGTGTTAAGCTTGAAAGACGAACATTCATGACTTGGAAGCAATTACTACTTGGGTCTAATATTCGGGACTATGACCGGACCTTTCATCCAGGTAGTCTTTTTCTTTCCAATTTGTTGCAATTGCATTTTGAGTATTTATAAGTATTTTGAATTATAGACAAACATTTGAGCTTGTAAGCAATTACTACTTGGGCTTAGTGTTTGGGACTATGATTGAACCTTTCACCCAGGTAGTCTTTTTCTTTAAATTTGTTGTGAAATTGTGATGTATTTGTATTTTTATAGAAAGTCTGAGTATTTATGGCTTGCAAGCAATTATTAACTGGGCCTAACACATCAGAGTTATGACTGGACCTTTCGCCCAGGTAGCCTTTTTTTCATTATTATGAAATGGTTAAAGTATGAATTAATCATTTTAAAGTTGATTATGAAAATCGCTTGATGTTAGATCAAGCGTTTGATTTGCGTTTGAATGGATTATGAAAAATGGTTTGAATTGTATTGGGTTTAAGAGTCTACATGGTGCTGGACCAAGATTTATGAAAAGCCCACTCGACGTTGGACCAAGAGTTTCTTAACTTAGAAATTATTTATTACTGTTATTTAAATTAAATTTGATTACCTAAACAAGTAACATGATAATAAGATAAACGTAATTCTAAAAAAAAGTATGATCATGCAAGATATATGTCTAAGCAAATGGTGTGGGCAATTCATATTAACTAACTAATATTTATTCAAATTAATTAATTAAGTTATTTAAAAATTAGTTAATTTAATTAATCAATTGGAAAACTTAATCCAATTATTAATTTACTAATTAAGTTTTAATTGATCTTAGTTAACTAATTAAAATGATAGTATTTAATTAATAAAATTATAACAGTGATAAAAGATGAAATAAAAAAGAAAACAAAACCATGCATAAAAAAACAAATGGTAAAGGAAATAGGCTCTAAGAGTGAGCCTAAAGTGAATTAAAAGGAGGGGTGTAGAAAAATGACGGTGTTGGTCCAGGAACTCCAAACTGGGATGGACTCAATTGGCCCAAACCCACCAATCACTAAACACAAACACTAGAAATGAATGCACAAAAAATAAATAAAGATAGAGGGCGACCTCCCTATTTGGTGATGCAACGTGTGCTCATTTAATGGAGTGATAGGAAAATTTTCAAACAAAAAAGCATTAAATTAATTAATATGACAGAGATAAAAAAAGGACAAAAAAAGGCTGACACATTCCTCCTACCCTAATCACACGCTAGTTATTCCTCTTCCCCAATAAACTCTCTCTCACACACACACACAGACACACACACACAAACACTAATAAGTAATCTTTATGACTTCTAATGAATTAAAAAAAAGATAATAGAACACAAGCATTTGATACTTTAACATTAGGGACTGAATAATAATAAACAACATAAACATAAGAGAAAACTCCTCTCTCTACATCCAATACGCTTTCCCTCTTCTTTATGTGTTTTCACCCTTTCTCCTATCAACCCCCTCTCTGTGCTGCTTCATCTTCTCCCATATCACCGACGACGAAAATGTTGGTGACCCGCCGTAGCCGTCGTCGCCTCTTCCGTTGAGCAACCCTAATACCAAATTTTCCAAAGGCCAACCCCCTTTATTTTTCGAGTAGATTCTGAATTTGAACTTAGTTTCTTCTAAAACCAAACCATATGCCCGAATCATCTCTTCAGAAACCAAAAACTTAAACTCACAAGACTTTCAAACCAAACCTAGCTTTCAATCGTTTTCTACTCTACTCAAACAAACAAACACGAAAAAAGCAAGCATTAACACATAGTACCATTAATCCTCGCAAAAACCTTATCCCGTTTTAGTTTCATTATTTCATTTATAAATTACAGAAGTTAAGCAAGGATATAACAAAAAATAAATAGAAATAAGTAAGAGGGAATAAAAGTGAGTTACCACAATGATGTCAAAAATTCTTCAGGTAAGTGCTTATTGAATCTACTTTTTTCTCTGTCTACTTCTTCTCCTTTCTCTTTCTTGCGTTTTTGTGTTGTGTTAATTTCTAGACTCAGTTCAACCTAAGTTAGAGTTTCAATGTGAAACTTTAACTGATATTTTCTATGAACTTTGGGTGAGGGTGGTGATTTTCTTTGCCAAGTGAGTTTGGATAAAAAAAATTGTCCTCATGAGTGAGGTTTTAGAGGGAATTTATAGTGTGAGAATTGTGATGATCTTGGGGAAAATCTGTGAATATGTTATGGAAAATAGGGGAAATTAGAGTGAAGAATAAGTGAAATCCATGTGAAATCTTTGATGGGTGGTTGTGATGAATTGGAAGTGAATTTGGTTTGCATTTATCTGTGTTAGTTTTGAAATTAAAAATGAAATTAACTTGAAGCTATCACTCCAAAGTAAGCGTGAGTTATGGTTACATTGTGGTGTGAATTTGGTATGATCCCAAAATTTGATGTATGTATGGTGTATGATGTGTGTATGATTCTTCTGCTCCCGCGTTTTCCCTTTCTCGATTGGGTTCACTTCTCCTTCTTTTTCATTTTTTATGTGATGCATATTTGTATGTTTATGGTATGGCTCTTGATTTGTAGGTGGTGATGGTGAACAGATGAGATGCGGGATGGTGGATACATGATGGATAATGATGCAATACATAAACACATGAAAAGATCTGCAGATAAAAAAATCTTTTTTTTTATATTATTATTATTAATGTGAAGCAATGTTGATGTAAATGAATAAACTATTATTTCTAATCTATTATTGCATATATTTTTTTTATCATTTTTGTGATGTATAAATATAATACTAATAAAAATAGACTCCATTTTTTCTTTTTATTATTTAATGAAAACACAACAAAAGTAAATGGTAGCAAAAAGTGATTAGGTGTAAAAATAAAAGTCAACTTCTAATTTATTCTTTTTGGATGCACTGAAAGAACTCTGAAACTAATATGATAAAAATTAACTATTTTTTTTTTACTTTTGATGCAACATATATAAATGTGAAACAATTCTAGATTTAAAAGAAATGATATATCATGGATGTACTTGAAGTAAAGCCAAAACCAAGTAAAATATCCTAAATTACTTCTAATCATGAGAAATGTTCCTTTAAACATGCTAAGAGAATAAATCAAAAGAAATGAAAAAACCAAGGAAATGCATGAAATATGAAGTAACACCTAGATGGATAAAGTCAAAAGTCAAAAATTGACTTTGACCCTTCTTCAGATGCAAGTTAGTGGTCAACACACGATGCAGATGAAAATAGTGAACACAATGTAGCAAACAAGTTTGATTTATGCAAATGAATAGTTTTGAAATTAATGAGCCTACATCACCAGATAAAGTAGTTATGCTGATGTTGGTGGGAATACACTGAAAGTGTGATGCAAGATGTATATGACAAATTTGGTGTATGATAATAGGGTTATAGGTCGACACATGAGCAATTCTTCCAGCTACAAGTCGACTCATAGAACGTATAGGTCGACTCATACTGCGGTATTTTGCCAAAAATCAAGTTTTAATGTATTTTGAAAGTCTTTTACTATTATAAAACCATCCAAACACTTAACACCAATATAGCCTATTTCAAACATCTATTTTCTCATATTATAATCCCACTCCTATTATTATACCAATTAACATATCAATTCAATCACCAATTCATCACATCATCATCAAATCACATATCTAAAACCTTCACTATTATAATAATGGTGGAAAACGCGCATACATAGACATCTCAGAATTTCAAACATCGTTCATACGAAATTCACATCAATATAATCAGGATAATATCACTCCTTAAGAACACACATAGTAATCATCACAATCATCATCCCTATTGGAGGTTAAGGACTCCTCTACCCTACCCCTTATGCATAATCCCTTATTGAAGGTTATTCTCCCCCCTTACCTTAGATTTTTCCAGCAAAATTCTTCCAAGCTCTATCAAAGGACGCTTTCCCTATGCTTTATCTTGTTCTTTCTCTTGCCCCGGCCTGCTTTTCCTCTTTTCTCCCAAAAAATTTACGTATTGCTCAACTCCCTCCTTCTAATTCTCTTTTTACACTAAAAACCTAGTCGCCTCATTAGACTATTTCTACTTTACCCTTACTTTTCTCTCTAATACCCACATTGACCTCAATATCTTTACAACTTCTATTTTCTTTTTATCTTCTTATTTTATTTAAATTAAAAAATTTAAAAAATATTTCAGTTAATAAAATAATTTTAAGTAATTCTATCTTTCTCGAATTACCCTCCACACCCTACTACCAGGTCACTCACCCACATACAAGAATCAAATACATATACAAAAAGTATAATTAAATTAAAATAAAATACTTTACTAAAACTGGGGTGTTACAACTCTCCCCCACTTAAAGAATTTTCGCCCTCGAAAATTACCTTAAGTAAATAGATTAGGATATGAATCCTTCATTTGGCTCTCAATCTCCCGAGTCACGTTTTCACCGGTTGGTCCTCCCCAAGCTACGTTCACTAAGGTAATCTCTTTACCATGCAATTGATTCACTTCCCTATCCTCTATCTTCATAGGTGATGCCTTAACAGTCAGGTTATCTCTCACTTGTACATCACCCACTTGGATCACATGAGATAGATTCATAATGTATCTCCTTAACTAAGATACATGAAACACATGATGAATATTAGCAAGCGACAATGGTAAAGTAATCTGATAGGCCACCTCTGTTATCCTCTTTCAAATCTGGTATGGACTAATGAAACATAGAGTGATATTTTGAGACTTCAAAGCTCGACCAACACCAGTTACCAAATTAACTCTAAGAAACACATGATCTCCCTCTTGAAACTTAAGTGATTTCCTCCTCTTGTCATGGTAAGTCTTCTAGCGACTCTGAGAAGCTCTCATCTTCTCCTGAATTACTTGGATCTTCTCAGTTGTTTGTTGGATAATCTTAAGTCCAATCACAACACTCTCTCCTGACTCATACCAACATAAATTGGTCTTACATCTTATACCATACAACACCTCAAATGGTGTCATTTCGATACTTGAATGGAAACTGTTTTTGTTGGTAAACTATCAACAGTAAAAATCCAACCCAAGCACCTCCTTTCTCGAGCACACAAGCTCTCACCAAGTCTTTTAAAGGTTGGATAGTCCTATTCTTATGACCATTTGTTTATGGGTGATAAACAGAATTCAACCGCAACTTAGTACCCAACACTTTCTGCAAGCTCTCCTAGAACCTTGAAGTAAACCTCAAATCTCGATCTGATATGATATTGGAAGGAATACCATGCAGACTGACAATCCTCTCTCTATATATACATCTCCTCTAGTTTCTCCAATGGATAATGAAGTCTATCAGAAGGAAATTATCCGATTTAGTCAACCTATCGATGATGACCCAAATTTTTCACAACCTTTTGCTGTCCTTGGCAACCCAGACACAAAATCCATCAAAATGTTGTCCCATTTTCACTCTGGAGTAGACAACGGCTATATCAAACCCAAACGACTTTTGATGCTCTACCTTTGAGTTCTGATAAGTCAAACATATATACACAAAACTAGCAACTTCCTTCTTCATTCCTTGATACATATTCATAGCATCGAGATGAATACTCATTCCACTTCTATGACCTTCACCAAGAATACTCTACTTAAGTTATGGCACATCTGAGGCACACACATGGTCTAAGAATCTTATTACTCCATTCTCGCTGATTCTGAATTCACCATCTTGGCCTTGATTGATTAGAGTTAATTGATCAATCAATTTCAAGTCCACTTTTTGACCTTCTCCCATTTCTTCAAGAATATCACTGGTAAGCTTCAACATACCTGACTACACACTCTACGATGTGACTTCACAACCCAAACTCAAGTCTATGAACTCTTCGATCAGCTTCAACTCTCTATCCATCAACATCGATATATGAAAAGTCTCGTGACTCAATGCATCATCTACGACATTGGCTTTACCAGGATGGTAACTCAAACCAAAGTCATAATCCTTCATAAACTCAAGCCATCTTCTATGTCATATGTTCAAATATTTATGGTCGAAAAGATACTTCAGACTTTTGTGATCACTGTACACGTAAAATCTCAAACCAAATAAAAAAATGTCTCCAAATCTTTAGCATAAACACAATTGCGTCCAACTCTAAGTCATGTGTTAGATAATTCCTCTCATGCACTTTGAGTTTCCTGGAAGCATAAGCTACAACTTGACAATTCTGCATCAATACACCACCAAGACCCATCAAAGAAGCATCACAATACAAAACAAAAGACTTAGTCAGACTTGGCAAAATCAGAGCAGGAGCCGACATTAACTTCTTCTTGAGCTCTTAAAAACTTTCTTTGCACAAAGAATCACAGACAAAAGCTTGACCTTTCCTCATTAGCTGAGTTAACGGAAAAGCTAACTTAGAAAAACCTTCAATAAACTTGCAATAATAACCAGCCAACACAATAAACTTCAAATATCAGTAACAGACTTTGGAGTCTCCCACTGTAACACATCATTAGCCTTTTAAAAATAAACAACAATCCCTCCACTAAAAATCACATGGCCAACGAAACTCACTTCCTTCAACCAAAATTTGCACTTAGACAACTTAGCATATACCTTCTTCTCTTGCAAAATCTCCAATACCAACCTCAGATGCTCTTCATTTGTCTTTGAATAAATTAGGATATCATCGATGAACACATCCACAAACATGTCTAAATACTAATGAAATATCTTGTTCATATACTCCATGAACACACCCGGAGCATTAGACACGCCAAACGGAATTACTAAATACTTGTAATGACCATATCTCGCCCTAAAACCAGTCTTTGGAATATCTTCGGCCTTTGCATTAATCTGATGATAACCAGATCTCAAATCAATCTTACTAAAAACACAGGCACCTACTAACTGGTCCATCAAATCCCCAATCATCTGAAGTGGATACTTGTTCTTAATAGTTACTTTGTTCAATTGTCAATAGTCGACACACAACCTCATACTACCATCTTTCTCCCTGACTAACAATAGTAGCACACCCCATGGCGAACACTCGGACGAACAAACTTATTCTCAAGAAAATCCTCTAATTTCTTCTTCAACTCACTTAACTCTGAAGAATACATCTTATAAGAAGCCATCAAACCCGGACTAGCACCTGGTACCAAATCTATAGCAAATTCAACCTCACGCTCTGGAGGAAAATCACTAATGTATTCAGGAAACACTTATGGGAATTCACACGCCACTGGTAACTCTCCTAACACAACTTTACTTTTTTCCTTCATAGAAGCTAATATCGTAAACACTTCAGCCCCGTCCATCACAAACTCGTCCACTTGCTTAACAGACACAAACAACTCATCACTTGCATCCAACTCTAAAAATGGCACTGACTTGTTCAACAATCTGCACTCTTGCAATCGGCGGAATGTTGAACCAATCCTCCACACCTAAAACATCTTAGAGAAGTAAAAGTGTCTCCATCACTTGTTTCAATCCCTCTCCTATAGACAAGCAGTTAAAAAAACAAACGAGTACCGACATTGTTTCACACACATGTCCCATATCAGGGAACAAACAACATCATTAAACCTGGTCTGATGGGCCGACCTGCTCTAATACCACTAATGTAACACCATATTTCCCTAACGCATAATAATAATTAAATCATATATTTTTCACAACATTCACACATAGGATGTTACGCATCTCGAAAAACACTTCCTGATCATGTAACACTTAATTTAAATAAACATGAAATACATGACATCACATGCTCACCTTCACTTAGGGTATCATCGAAGCAAAAATACTCAATTAAAACACACTAATTTAAATCTCATAATAAATCTCATATCATAATTAAAAAGCATCGACTCGTAAGTCTTCTCCAAATGCTTATCACACCAAAACATAAAGTACGAGAGCATTCATTGTCTTTCAGAAATCTCAACAAAAAACAAAGACATTGCTCCCCAGTGTTACATATTAGAGCATAACCAATTATAAAATAAATAAATTGAAATAAATAGCTCTAAGAATAAGCTTCCACTCACAACAGCGACTCTACTCTTGAGTATCTGCATGATGCCCATGTAAAGGAAACATTCAAAAATAGAAGGGGTGAGAAATCACATTCAATATAACAGGAATATACAACAAGGTGGGATGATAACACAACATTCTCTACATAATTTCATTCATAGTATATCACATCACAATCTCACAACCAACTCACCAATCAATCACAACTCAACAATTATGCATATAACTCATTATGAAATGCAACTCGACTATGCAACCTTATGCATATGCATGTGGTACCAACTCAATATTTGGATTTTCATGCGAAATGGGTTCCAATCTCTGTGAACCCATTTTCTTCTTCATGCAAACCGAGTTTCGATCTCTGTGAACCCTGGGGTCCCTCTCTGAGCTTGGGACAAGCTACCAGTCCCCTTTCTGAACTCGTAGATATGCCTCCTGACACAAATCTTATGATGCATGATCATATAATTAAATCAACATGTTAAGACCCCTCTCTGATGCTAACATAAATGCATTGGAAACTCAAGTAATCCCCTCTTTGGATTACCACACCGCAACAATTCACATATGCAAAACATCATATAATTAAGTGGAACTCAAGTATTACAACCAATATCCTTAATTAGATCATTACTCATACATACAACAACACAATAGTCATAAATGTCATCTCAAAACATAGTGACATTGTCACACTCTCAATTCACACGACAACATCATTATGTGAGTGCAACATCCTGTTAAATGTATTTTGTATGATGTCAAAACTAGGATACTTTAGCGTTTATGTATATTAGATGGTATCCTCTAAGTCTTAATGTGCATATTAGCATTAGGAAGCATAAAAACATTTTAGAAATGATTTATAAAAGGTTATAAATGATTCTGTATGGAAAAAATGTGTTTTTATGCATGACACATGCTTATGTGTCGACACATACGTTGTATGAGTTGACACATGTTGTTAAGTTTTTAAGTTGGTAGACTATGTTTATGCATGTGGCAACATATGAAGCATACAGGTCGACATATAGAAGAAAAAATTCTTCTATGAGTCGACAAATGTAAGGTATGAGTCGGACCATATTGATGAGTTTTAAAGCATGTAGCATTTGTTTGATGCGCCGACTGTGGAGGGGTTTCAGGTCGACATATAGAAGAAATTTTTCTTCTATGAGTCGACATATAAAATATAAAAGTCGACACATGCTTTGAAGGTTTCGACACATGACTTACATAGGTCGACACATACGATGCATTTTTCCAAAAATTCATGATTTTTTCAAATCTTTTACATTCCCTTTGCCTCTAACTTGCATACATATAAATACATCATACATGCATCATTTGAAATGAAACAAAACCAAGAACATACAAATAGTTCTAATCATCTTCAACCTATGTTCTATGCATACACACAAACAAATTACACATAATCATTTTTTGTCTAGGTGCCTTCTAGAATCAGAGTTGATAACGTCCAATTTTGATTGTTAAATTTTTAAACTGGGTTAATAATCTTTGGGGTTTCAAATAAGAAAACAAAGTTAGGGTTTTCCTTTAATATCAATTGGTGATTTGAAGGTTTTTAAAAAGATTACGCAAGTTAGATTCAACCGAGTGAAAACTTCGAAGAACGGTGGGTTCAGTCAAAGGAGTAACAGCAATCGGAGGATCATCTTGGTAAATCTTAAGTGACAACAATTCACAATTTGGATTCAATCGAGTGAAAGCTTTGAAGAATGAGGTTTCTTGCAAAGGAGTAACATGAGATGATGGATCAAATTGGTATTGTTTGGTGACTTGGTCAAGCTCAGATCAAGGGAAGAAAAAAAGATAGGATCAACATCAAACATAGGGTTTGTAGGGTTGGATTGCTATTTTTTTTTTATAAACTACAATTGCAAAAGTTAATTTTTAATATCTCAATTTGAGTTCGAATTGAGGGCATACTTACCCATAGAGAGGCCGATTGGAGGACTGCCTAACTAAATCCTTCTCTCTCTCTCTCTCTCTCTCTCTCTCTCTCTCTCTCTCTATATATATATATATATATATATATATATATATATATATATATATATATATATATATATATATATATATATATATGTATATATATATATGTATGTATATATATATATGTACATATATATATATATATATATATACATATATATATATATATATGTACATATATATATATATATATATATATATATATATATATATATATATACATATATATATATATACATATATATATATATATATATATGTATATATATATATATATATGTATATATATATATATATATATATGTATATATATATATATATATATATATATATATATATATATATATATATATATATATATATATATATATATATATATATATATATATATATATATATATATATATATCATTTACTTTTCATTTTCAAATTGTTGAATTTGTAGATTGTGCGATCAATTTGTTTGGTTAAACTTTTGTTGATAAAATTTTGAAAACGGTTTTGTTTAGTTGATTACAATCCATTCGATTGTAGTTATGTTTTCAAATCAACAAAACCATATAAATTCTAAATGAAATTGATTGCGCACAAGGTGTTCGATAATTGTCTCAATTAAATTTTTGTGTATTTTGTCATTAGAAATAGTCCACCTTTAGCTATATCATTTAAATGATTTTTTAAACATATTGATTTATTTGTATATCATTATCGTCAATTGGTTTTCATATATGCATATAACCGTTAAATTTTTCAAAATAATTTTTGTAAATATTTTTAACTTGGGTTCTAGTCACCCCCCTCTAGATAAGTCGCCTTCGTCTAACAAGTGGTATCAAGAGCTCCGGTTAATTTTGTGCTTCAATATTCGCTTATTAGAAAATGGCTACCGAACCTAAAGGGGCGTACAATAGATCACCCATCTTTATCAATGAAAACTATGGTTATTGGAAAGCTTGTGTGTGTATCCATATCAACTCGGCTGATAAGGGTGTGTGGGATATCATCACCAATGGTCCTAATCAAATTACAATGACCAATGGTGAAGATGTCGTCGTACCAAAACGGAAAGCACAATGGAATGATAATGATAGGAAATTGTGGTCACATGATTGGAAGGCACAAAATATTCCTATATATGCACTTGGTGTTGATGAATATTATCGTGTTTACCATTATGAAAGCGCCAAAGCTATGTGGGACACATTAGAAGTTACCCATTAGAGAACTAATGAAGCAAAACAAGCTAGGATCAATACCTTAACTCAAGAGTTTGAACTATTTTGCCTGAAGCATGGTAAAACCATTGCCGACATGAAAAAGAGGTTCACACATCTTATAAATCGTTTGAATGCTCTAGGTAAGCCTATTTCCAATGATATTGCTACTAATAAATTTTTGAGGTGTCTTAATAGGGAATGATAACCTAAGGTGACCGCAATCAAATAAGCGAATGATCTTAGAACACTTGATTTCACAACTTTATTTGGAAAGCTAGAAGGACATGAGCAAGAACTCACTTGCTTATAAAAACATGAGAAAAAGCATAAGAAGAAGCTAAAGAAGGAGAAAGGCGAGGATAATGAGGTAGAATAGAAGTTTATTTCTTTAAATGCTTCTAGTTTAAGGTCCTCAACCAATGAGAAAAGTGATAGTGAAATAAGTGATGACGAGAATTTCGATGATGAAGAAATGGGGTTGTTCGTTAAAAGGTACCATATGTACATAAGGAAAAATGGAGTCGATCACTCCGAGAAGAACCTCATCAACTTTAGAAGACTATCGATCTCCTCAAAGGAAATGAAAATAAGAAGGGTAAACATAGAGGTTCATGCTTCAATTATGGAAAACTCAGTTATTATAAGTCAGATTGTCCATTGATCAAGAAAGACAAAGAAAATGGCCAACATAAGAGATCTAGAAAGTCTAAAAGAGCATATGTTGCTTGGGAGAGTGAAAGTGAATCCTCAAGTGATGAAATCTCAAGTAGTAGTGAGGAATCAACAAAGATTTGCTTCATGGCTAATCAAAAGAAGAAGAAGAATGTAAGTCGTTCTAAACATGAATCTATTAATGAAATGTCTTATTCTCAATTACAAAATGATTTTGAAAATCTACATAGAGAAGCCGTAGACGTTTTTAAAATGTTAGATTCAAACAAAAGAATATTTTCACACTTAGAAGCTAAAGTTTTAGAAACTGAAAAAGCAAATGGAAGCTCTTAAGAAATATATGGTAGATATTCAAAAGGATAAGAATGAGGATGAAGAATCTTCATGGTTTGGTTATGTAACTTGTCACATTTGGCAAAAAGAGGTTAATACTCCTAAAAGTAAATTGGACAAGGCATTACAACCAAATGTTATATTTGCTATTGACCCCTCAAAGTTTAAAATGTGTTTCAAAACTCCACATAAAAGTATAGGTATGTTCAAAAGGATTCAAATAGAAAAAGAATACATCATCACAACTTATCTTGTCACTATTGTTGCAAGAGAGATCACACCATTGAGAAATGCAAATTTATGAGACTTTTTGTTCCTAAAGGTGTTTTTCAATGGTTACCCAAATGCAAACATGTTTTTACTAACCCCAAGGACCCAATGAAGATTGGGTACCTAGCATTTCTTGTTGATCTTGTAGGATAAATGTTTTGGCTATATGAAGAGAGTATGGGTTCTCCTTAGTACATGCTCAAGACATATGAAGGGTGACATCTCCCAAATTCATTTACTTTGTGGCAAAGAAGAAGGGATTTTTAACCTATGAAGACAATAATAGGGGTTATATAATTGGTAAAAATAATGTAGACTACCTTTAATGTTTTATCCTAGAAATGTCAGGATAGGTGCTTCTTTTTCATGATGCAGAATTATCTTTAAAAGACATACTCAAAGAACCTGAAGAAGGAATTCGTCAACCTAAAATGGTGAAACTTGAAGAGTAGGAAGATAACGTTCTACAAAATGAAAAAGGATGAAAGTCCAACTAAAATCGATGATCATCAAATTAACAACATTCTTAGGGACATTACAAATAACACTATCAGGTACTTAATCAGAGATGAAAGTGGTAAGAACATTGATGACAAAAGATTTTGATGCTCTATTTGCATTTGTTTCAACTTTCATTCAAAATTTCCATGTGAAATGCAAGTGCATCCTCCATTATTTGTACGGTGAGGTAGTATCGTTTCAAATTTTTGCTTTGTAAGTAAGTCTCTTTATTTTACCTTGATTATGCTCTAAAGGTATATGATACATTTGATGGATGATTCATGTTATGTTTGTTCACTTCCAAAAATTTCAATTGATGTATTTCAATTTATATGATTATAGTGACTTCATGTTATTCTTCTTCCATACTTAAAATATGTTCTTTGTGTATAAGCATGTTATCTATTATTAGTTCTTGCGTGATATATCTGAGGTTGTTGTTTATCTATTCCGTCGTGAAATATGTTTGAACATGTTATAATGTCAATAAAATTCTTTTAGTGTGTCACTGTTATGATAACATTTCTATTTTTGGTTTGAGTGGTGATAAATCTAAATAATTGCCTTGTTAGAGCACATGTGTGTGCAGTATTCGGAAGCACCAAAAGTATATGTCATGTAAACGTGTCACTTTTGAAGCAACTCAAGAGTTTTTTATTGCATTGTATCCTTCATATTTTATGTTTATTATATATGTTATTTGACATGATTTGTGGCAACTATGTTATATTATTGCTTAAATTTCTTTTATTTATGTTTAGGCATTTTCAATATTTACATCATTCCATGTGAGAGATGTTTTATTGATGATTTTATCTTTGCAGACGCATATGTGTGTTATATTAGTATATGTGTGATATAAGATACTTCTCATGGATTACTTTTTCTCTTTTTGGTGTTGTCAAAGGTAGAGAAGCATCTGTAAGGTGAAGTTGGGATACATACATTCAGGGGGAGCCTTCATGAAGACACAAAACGCATCGTCTCAAGTTTTGCAATCACCAAAAAAGGGGAGTATGTGAGTGAAACTCCCCATTAGATGTATTTTTTATGATGTCAAAATTAGGATACTTTAGTATTAATGTATATAGGACGGTATCCTCTGAGTCTTAATGTGCATCTTAGCATTAGGAAGTATAAAAACATTTTGGAAATGATTTAGAAAAGATTATAAATGATTCTACATGGCAAAAATGTGTTTTTATGCAAGACACAAGCTTATGTGTTGACACATACATTGTATGAGTCGACACATGTTGTTAAGTTTTTAAGTCCGTAGCTTCTGTTTATGCATGTGTCGACACATGAAGCATACAGGTCGACACATATAAGAAAAATTTCTTCTATGAGTCAACACATGTAAGGTATGAGTCAACAATTATGCATATAACTCATTATGAAATGCAAATCGACTATGCAACCTTATGCATATGCATGTGGTACAAACTCAATATTTTGATTTTCATGTGAATCGGGTTCGAATATCTATGAACCCATTTAGTTCTTCATACAAACCAGGTTCTAATCTCTATGAACGATGGAACCCCTCTCTGAGCTAGGGACAACCTACCAATCCCCTATCTGAACTAGTAGACATACCTCCTGACATAAATTTTATGATGCATGCTCATATCATTAAATCAATGCGTTAATACCCCTCTCTGATCCTAACATAAATGCATTGACAACTCAAATAATCCCCTCTTTGGATTACCACACCGCAACAATTCACATATGCAAAACATCATATAATTCAGTGCAACTCAAGTATTACAATCAATATCCTCAATTAGATCATTACTCATACATGCAATAACACAATAGCCATAAATGTCATCTCAAAACATAATGACATTTTCACACAACAACATCATTATGTGAGTGCAACTTCCCGTTAAATATATTTTGTATGATGTCAAAATTAGGATAATTTAGCGTTTATGTATATTGGACGGTATCCTCCGAGTCTTAATGTGCATCTTAGCATTAGGAAGAATAAAAACATTTTAGAAATGATTTAGAAACGGTTATAAATTATTCTACATGGCAAAAATGTGTTTTTAGGCATGACACATGCTTATGTGTCGACACATACGTTTTATGAGTCGACACATGTTGTTAAGTTTTTAAGTTGGTAGCTTATGTTTATGCATGTGTCGACACATGAAGCATACAAGTCGACACATAGAAGAAAAATTTATTCTATGAGTTGACACATGCAAGGTATGAGTTGGCCCATGCTGATGAGTTTTAAAGCATGTAGCGTTTGTTTGATGTTCCAAATGTGGAGGGGTTTCAGATTGACATATAGAAGAAAATTTTCTTTTATGAGTCGACACATGACCTATAAAGTCGATACATGCTTCAAATGTGTCGACACATGACTTACATAGGTCGACACATACAATGCATTTTTCCAGAAATTCATGATTTTTTCAAATCTTTTACATTTATTTTGTCTCCAACTTGCATACATATAAATACGTCATACATGCATAATTTGAAATGAAAAGGAACCAGGAATATATAAATAGTTCTCTTCATCTTCAACCCATGTTGTATGTGAAGGGAAATTGTGATACAAGACGCATCGCAAAACATCATATAAATAGTTCTCTTCATCTTCAACCTCTTATGGTGGTTAACATGTTTGATGTAGATCTGGATGAATGATCACGAGCGTTGAATGAAGAACAATGACTCTATCAGTCCACACAAACAGGGTGCCTTCAATCTAAGTGCTAGTTTCTACAAATGAAGACTTTGAATAAGAAAGAGAAAGAGAGAAATCACGGTCAGTGTTTCACCAACCAAATTTCATCAAGTGAGAAAGCTTCTACACAAGGGTTGTATTTATAGAACCACTTATGTGTGTTGCAAGCTAAAAAACTCAACTTAAGTGCATCATATAATAATAATAATAATAATAATAATAATAATAATAATAATAATAATAATAATAATAATAATATAAGTATTATTATAATAAACATATTTTTTAATTATTATATTTAATAACTATTATTATTATTATAATATACTAACTATTATTATATTATATGATGTTCCATATTTCACTTAAGTACATTGTACCTTACGGTGTTCCATAATTCTCTCAAGTACATTGTATTTTATAGTGTTCCTTATTTATTCTATCTCTCATTAATCTGTCCTTATGTGTGTGACCTTGTAGGTTCTCGTAACATTGACAATTATATTAAATCATACATTTAATATTATTGGAAAAAATAGGTAAAAGCTGTTATATTTTATTCGTCAGCTTTAGGCTAGTTTATATAGTGAAGATACAATTATTACAATTGATTTTCTCCTTAATGGAGAATAAAGAAAAATAAATGTAGTATTAAAGACAATAATAAAACCGTAAATAATATATTTTCCAACACCCCCCTCAAGTTGGTGCATAAATATCTATCATGCCCAACTTGTCTATCAAATACTCAAAAGTAGGCCTTGCTAAACTTTTTGGCAGGATATCCGCAGTTTGTTGACTTGAAGTCAAGAAGGGTAGACATATGATTCTTGCATCTAACTTCTCCTTTATGAAGTGTCGATCAATCTCGATATGCTTGGTTCTGTCATGTTGAACTGGATTATGATCTATGTTAATAGCAGCTTTACTACCAGAGTACAATTTCAATGGAAGCTCAATTTTAATCTTAAGTTCTTCTAGGACTCTAAGGATCCATAATCCTTTACAAATACCTTGATACGTAGCTCTAAACTCGACCTCTGCATTACTCCTTGTTTCTTGCTCCTCCATGTCACAAGATTACGCCAAACATAGGTGTAGCGGGGTATTCGTTACCTTTAGATTTATTGACTAAATCAAAAGTAAGCATACAATTCGAGTCGTCACCGCACTTCTATTTATCCAAAGGAAACGTTAGAAAGCGAACAAAAACCGAGAAGTTTTATCAAATCAAAAACTAATAAAAATCTCAGAGATCTGGTAAGGGGGTTGGTTATGCAATGGGAAGGTTTTAAGCACCCAAAACATCCTTAGTACTCTAAGGGAGCCCTTTTTGCAAATGTCGTATGGTAGGTTGGTATTTGTGAAAATATTTGTGCAAACATGATTGGGGAGATGAGAAAAGAATATACATATTTACAATTTTGTTGTTTGAATGGATATACCCATTGCCTACGTACCATCACAAAGGTAGGATCAAAACCTCGTACTTCGGGGTAAAAATCTCAAAAGGTTGGTGAATTGATTTGGCCAAAAGTCTTAAGATCTTTTGTTATCAAAGGGAGAAAACTCAACCTAAACCAACAATCCACCATGTGAGGAGAGCTTCAACATACTAGTGAGGGATCCACCATATAATAAGTATGGAAGACTTATAGTCCAATCACTAAGGATAAGGTGAGGTTTACATCAACCACTATGATAACTCAAACCTATGACTAAGGTTTATGAAAAAGGTTTTAACAAAGGTGGTCATTGGAACAACAAAAATCACTTGAAGTGAGTTGTATTTACAAGTTAGAAATATTCACAAAATGAAGTCAAAGTTGACTTAAGATTCAATTCAAAATAAGTATTAATGAAAAGAGTTTGGAAAATCAAAGGCGTATGGCCTAGGTTTCTAATTTGAAAACAATGTCAATGTTTGCACAAAATGAGTTTGGCTTGGGTTAGAGTGGACAGAAGAAGAGAAGGGCTAGTCCTAAACATGCAAAGATGAGAGAAGAGATAAAACCCTTGGAGTTCCTTTCTTGAGATCATAAAGATGATTCAGGATGCTCCTTTCCTTTGGACTTAGCAAACAACAAGCAATCACAACATTTAAACATTCAAGCTCCTAGGATCTTCCACTTGGCTTGTCTTTATTAGCTTGGCTATTCATGACAATGGTCCTTCTAACTATCTCAAGTTTGGAATCCCTATCACACAAGAACAAACAATCAAAAAGTTCACAACGCAATAAGATGAATGGACAAAGAGAGTTTAGAATTAGAGGTCCTTTCAAATCAACTTTCAAGATTTAGCATTCTAAAGGCATGAGGCCTAGTTGCTCTTCAACAAATTTAGCATTCTAAAGGCATGAGGCCTAGTTGCTCTTGAACTCCATTAAGCATAAGTAAGGTCCTAATTCTAATTCCTTTCTCCTTTTTGCATTGGGTTCACACAAGCAAAGACAAAACAAGCACAAGACAATGATATATTTACACAATAATGTGCTCAAGTGAGCAAAAGGAAAATATCATAAACATAAACATGAGCTCAAATGAGCAAAGGGAAAAGACAATATGAATAAATGAGCAAGAAATTAAATTGCAAGAATTAAATTCTTGAACTAAAGTTAGTGTTAGTAGTTAGTGTTAGTGTTAGTGTGCCATAAGGCAATTTAGCGCTATGTTAAGCAATCGTAAGTCGACTAATATAGTAGTC
This sequence comes from Lathyrus oleraceus, assembly GCF_024323335.1. NCBI lineage: Eukaryota > Viridiplantae > Streptophyta > Magnoliopsida > Fabales > Fabaceae > Lathyrus > Lathyrus oleraceus. The sequence continues at coordinate 352,021,860 of NC_066585.1, read as the reverse complement.
ACACCTATCTGAGGCCGGTCAATAAAACTATAGGCAAATAAACACAAGTTAGAGATCATGACTAGTAAGCCAAGCTTCTACAACTTGCCATGCCAAAAGAAAAGAAGAATGACCTTGTATGGATTTCAGGTTCTTTGCTTGACCAAGAAGCAACCTATCTTGGACACAAAGCAATTCACTTGATCTTTGATCAAGTTGAATTTGATTTGGATCAAAGAAGGTTAAGCCCCTCATATGTCAAGGCTAACCACAAATCATTAACTCATTGGTCAAAAGAAAAAGAAGAAGATGAGAGATGAAGATGGAATGTACAAAATGAAAATTCAAATGACATAACCAAAACAAAATGATCAAATGTGAATGGAATCAACATAAATCAATGGTAAGCATAAGTAAAATGAAAATTAGAAGTCAAGAAAGGTCAAACATATTTTTGGTATTTTTTTGGAATTAAAGTAATACATAAAATAAAATGAACAAAGTAAGGTCAAACTTCAAATCCAATTCAAATCAACTTGGATAAGTCCAATTGGATCATCATAAGTCTAACATGGTCAAACAAGGTTTGACAAATTTTCTCCACATTTTTTGAAAGCATAAACTATTTTAAAACAATTAAAAATGAAGAAAAATAACACAAATGGACTAAAATCTCAAATAAATCTCAAATCAATTAAGAAATTGATGAGAATATTTTTCATAGACTTATCATCATCCACATGTATTAAGAAAATATTTTTGGCATTTTTGAATGTCAAAAAGTATTTTAAATGAATTAAAGACTATCAATAACAAAATAATTCACAAAAAATATTAAATGGAATCATAAAAATAATTAAAAATCAGATTATGAAACTAGATTTTAAAAGAATTTTTTTGCAATTGGTCCCATATTTTTGTGATTTCAAATAAAGGAGTTATGAATTTTTGAAAATAAATGGATTTAAAGAAAATAAAACAGAAATTATAAAAAGAGAAAAAATCCGGAGCGCATGATCCAACCTCATTAATTGACGTGGACCATCATGTGGCTCAGATATGCACGCTCACCATGTAAATTAGTCAAACGCGTTGCAAAACATTTAAAAAAAGGTCAAACAAGGCAAAGGCTCAGATTAGATCGTGGCAAATGGATCCAAAGGCCAGGAAGACTCCACGTGGGGACGGTGGTGGAAATCACCGTCTTCTTTAGTGAGCCAACGAATTCCGACCACCATTTGTAAGTTTTGCAACCTCAACCAAACCACACGTGCCTTATATTAAATTAAAGCTGGGGTGATGTACATCACCCCTGTAACCTTGGATTTCACTCAAGATCCCTATGAAAGGAGAAATCTAAGATGGAAAATCCAGGTGTTCAATCTGCAATTCATCAATTCATGAAATTAAAGCCATCATTGGCTTGCCTCTCACACGAGGACTTAAGAAAACCAAGCAAACTCAAGCAAAGCACAATATATGGTGAGATTCGAAGTAAACAGTTGATATGTAAACCTTTGAAGTGCAGCTTTGATGAGCACGATCCACTCCAATTCTTGCTTGCAGCTTGATCTTGAGGTATGGTATGAGTGCAAGGCTTAGGAATTAGTATTGAAGATCAACTGATGTTGTTGAAAGTCAAACTTGAAAAGCGAAATGAAAATTCAAAATTCCTTTAGTGTGAGGTTGGGAATGGATTTCTACAGAGGTTTAGGCGCCTTCAGGTTGAGAATTGAATGAAGCAATGCATCTATTTATAGCTGAAGCTGCAAGGAGAGTGAATGTAACTCGCGTGCATGAAGCTTTGGGTCCTCCATGCATGGGCCTGTACAGGCGCATGTGAGGCCCAAAAGCTTATGCAAATGAATGCTGAACACAAACCAAGTTGAATTGGATGTGTGATTTGAATGGCATTTGCTTGTGTATGAAGATTTCATGTGAAATGCATAAATGGTCACAAATATTCCCCTCTTTGAAAGTCCCATATGGAAAATCCAAATATAGGCATGTGAGTAATCGTTGGAAAGGCCTTGACATAAGGAACAAAAGCTATGTTGAACAAAAATCCCTTTGGAGTTTGTAAAATTGTGTAAACTGGCCATGAAGTTTGATGTACAAAACATGTCTTTGAAAATTTTGCCAAAAGTGACCAACTTCAAGCCCTTATGCTTCAATGATGCAAGCCTCAAATGGAAAAACCTCCAACATCAACGTTGCATATATTTTCAAGACAATCAATTTGGACTTAAAGTTTGCATCATTTGGATTTTTGATGAGAAAGTTATGGGCACTTGAAGTTGGACTTTTTCAAGATTCAATGGCTTTGGTCCAAAGTGACCTATAATGTTTTGTATTATCACATATGTTTCTTTTAGGATTATGAAATTTTTTCCAACATAACATTTTAATTAGACATCTTAAGCTTTCCAATTCACTTGGTCTCACCTCAAAATCATAAATAATGAGTGAGTTAGGTCCTTGGGAAGTTGACCCAAAATTAGGGTTTCAGTCAAAATGACCTATAAGGTTTTGAAATGAATGATGACCTTCCAAGTTTAATTTTGATGAACATGAAAGTTGTTCATATGGTTCTTAAGAACATTTTTTCTCTTGGGGTCATCTTCATTTGACAAACACATCAAAAGTTAGGCCTCAATGGATTTCAATTTAGTCAGATGACTTGACTGGTCAACTTCTCAAGTCCAAACTTCAAATCTTGCCGAATGAATGATTGAGGATACTCACATAGGCTCATATATGCATAAAATGATGAATTAAATAACTTCCCTTGATTGAATTTGATTATAGGTTGAGGTTGCTTCATGATCAAGGCACAGTCAATGCACAGTTGAATTAGGGTTTCCTTGGGAAACAATCCTCAAGCCCTTTGGTTTATCTTGATCAAATTGACAAATTGATACTTGGGAGGCATATATGATGATTGAGATCTTTAGGAACCATTGTCATGCTTGCTTTCATCTTCATCTAGCCATTTCAATGATCATAGGAGCCTCCTAGGAGCCTTGGATCTCATGATTGCTTGAGCTTCAAAACAAAAGATGTTAGTGACATATTTTTGTGCTTTTGGTTAATAAACAAAATAAGAAAAGCAATAATCTAAAATTCAAGCATGCTTGGTGGTCTCCAACCAACTCACACAAGTCCCAACCCTAGGGTAAGGAGCCACACATGCTATGATCCTTGAGGCAATGCAATGAGCAATGATATGATGCCATGAGGGATCTTAGGGTCAAAATTAGGGTCTTATAGAAGCCCCTATTTAAGGTCATTCTAGCCGGAGATATGAAGGTTAAAATCTTTGTCTCGACGAGGTAGAATGGGCTTAAATAATAACAAAGAGAGGAATTTTGGTCCCTAAGAGATCTCATGATGCAAATGTATGTATGCAAAAGTTAATACTCTGTGGGGATGTACAGCCACAAAGAAATCCGGAGAAGCAAAGAATCCAAAGGAGTAATACACTCACTAGGGAGGCCGAGACTCTAGGGGGAAATTGGGGTAAAAATGTGTGAGCAGGTCACGACTTGAAATTTGCTGGGAGACACGAAGGGGTTCCACGAAAATAAATCAATGGAAAGACTCGAGCTGACGCAAATATGCGTGTATTGGGGAATATGCCAATACAGCAAAACTATCCATAGAGGATACTTCGGATAAAAATCCGGACTCAGGCGGGGATGTCCATTAAGGACTCAACTGAGGAAGCCACGAATGAGGTATTACCGGTTACTGGGTAATAAAACTCAACACAGAGACATGTGATCACACACCGGTATAAGGGTGAGAGATACAACACGCTCAGGGAGAAAGAATATCTAAGACCGGTATAAGGGTGAGAGATATCAATCATCCAAACATCTGAGGAAGACCTAAAAGGTATATTTCAACTTAGGAAAATCTGACTCCACAGGGGACAAAAAGTCATAACAGGGAGCAGGAGGTAGGAACACTAGGGATACCGGTTACTGGGCATATAATAGGTGACCAACCAGGCGTGAATTGGGAACATATCCAAGACACTCATCATCCGAAAGGAGGGCTAAAAAAAGCAAACTCGATTACAGGATGGACATTCGATTCCATAAGGAAATACGAATCTTACTTAACTGGGGAAGAAAAAGACTTTGACTGAAGAGCGCATGAGATATATTATCTATTACCGTCAGAACGTAGATAACATACTCGCATGGAAGATTATCCAGAACCGGTTACTGGGTTAATGAAGGATAAATCGACCGAAAAGAAAGGACATCGGGATACCGGCTACTTGGTATAAAATGATGACCAGTCAAAAGGAGAAATGATCATTACCAAACAAGGGTAAATGAAAGATGACTCGCGGGGGATACATCGAAAAAAGCAATGATCCGAGAGATATATCACCGGTTACTGGGTGGTATACTCAAGAATGAAGGAATATCAATACCTAATATTGTATAAAGATAACCAACAAAGAGGGAATTACATCTACCGGTTACTGGGTAGAAAACCACAGAAATAGGACTTATAACTACCGGCTGCTAGGTAGAAGGCCACAATATCCGCTGGGGAGAGAATGAAAAATTACGGTTTATTGAGTAATTGATCACCTGAACCACAGGGAATTGCAGGGGAAATAACAAAGAAGGGGTCAATCTAGGAACAAACTAGAGAGACACAGTGAAGCAAGATCAACCCAATGAGGATATAACTCAGGGGAGTAATTCCGTCCCGATACATATTTAGGGAGGAAACTGAAACAATAATCATCCACGAGGACATAACTCAGTGGGGAATATAGAAGGAAAGATAGACATTTTCTGCCTATGGGGCTGACTCTAAATGGAGAGATCAGACACAAACATCTGCTTGGGGAAGAACATTTCACCAATAGCAGGAGATAACAAGCAAAGATATATGGCAAAGAATGCAACATGAATATCTGAATGCTATAAATATGCATGTATATGCGTGGTTTATGTATGATTAATGCTGACAAACAGACATATCTAACACAAACAGTTCCAAGGATCAATGGACAGACAACCAATATAACATCTCAAAAGAGGAAAGCTAGGCCCACAGGAGAAAATCCAATCTGGTGGGGAGCAACAAAAACCAAGAAACACCAATCACCGTTGAGGATCAAGCAGAGCCGCTGTCGGGGATAAAGACCACCGCTGGGGGGTCAGAGACCACTGTTGGGGATCAGCCAAAGGCCACAACTACCAAAAGTTGGGGATCTTCCAACAATTCTCAGGAACACGCAGAGATATTGATAAGATTTGTCAAATAAGAACTCTATTGGGGATCTTATTAGACAATAATATGAAATTCTGTGGGGAACAACCACCAAACAGAAGCACATCAATCAAGCATTCACTTCTAACCGCTGAAGGACCATCTCTGCCACTGGGAGGAGTGACAAAATGCTCCGCTGGGGAAGCTGTAGAGTCACCGCCAGGGATTTGCTGCTGAACAGACAAAAGATCCGATGTAGAGGAAACTATATTGGGGAGCTCAACACGGATAAGATCCATTATAGAAGAAACTCTACTGGGGAACTTATCAGGGTGGAAAGATATGAAATTCTGTGGGGAACAACCACCAAACAGAAGCACCAATAATCAACATATTTCCTCATATCTGCTAGAGAAACATCTCTGCTAGGAGGAGAGAGAACCACTGCTCCGCTGGGGAAGGAAATAAATATCTTCAACACCAGCTCTGCTAGGAGGAAAATACCCAATAAGGAGGGGAAAACAAAGATCAGGCTCTGATCAGGCAACTCTATTGGGGAAGACTGAAGGCGATCATACTGGAGATAATCTGCTGGCGACCCAACTGGAGATAATCTGCTGACGACCCAACTGGAGGAAGTCTATCGTGAGCAACCCTATGGGGATGAATTGTAGGCAACCTGCCGAGGAGAGACTACAAGCCAACTTGCTGAGGACTTCCACTCATGCTGAGGATTTCCTGCTCACTCTACGGGAGATTTCCATTTATTGAGGGAAAGACCAATTTCATCAAAAATAGATAGCATATCAATTTTTATCAATTTATAAGGGATTTTAGGTCAGTCCACACAAGGGATGACAACCATATGATTGATAAAACACAGATGCTAGACTCAGACTCCCTGGGGATCTGAGGATGGAGGTATACACATCTCCCAACAGATCAAGGACAAAAATTCCAGATTCCCTAGGGACTTGATGATGTATCACCTTTCTCTGCTCGCTGAGGAGACAACCTGAATGATGATGAAGAGGATAACAGATATGCTAGGAATATGAAAAAATGTCTTACCCTCTTGGAGATCGTACTATCCTTGGGAGAGCACTGAAGACATTCCATTTATCCTTTCAGTCATTGTGAATGTTCAGTTTGTTTAAAAACAGTTTTACAAAAACTTTATTTATTTAAAACAATGATATTTATTAATTAAAACATTCAAACATTTGTTAACAGAAACAAATAAGAGTGCGAAGAATTGGATAAAGGCTCAAATTTATTTGATGGAATGGTAGTCCGCAAATGGCGAGACTCCATGGATCTTTATAAATTTGAAATTGGTGATATATATTGGAAAAAGGGATACATTGAACATAATGACCATTTCTCCACCAACTCTGAATCGAATGTATCTGAAGCTTCAATTGACGATGACTGAGCGAGAATCTTTGACAGACGACAGTTGTAGAACAAAGTCTTGTCAGGATGCAGTTACTTGCCAAATCCCTAATTTTTGCCTAGATTGCCCCAAGGTGAGGTACTCAATCTAGCGGTATATATATATATATATATATATATATATATATATATATATATATATATATATATATATAATATATATATATATATATATATATATATATATATATATATATATTCATTTTTTTTGTCTCTAACTTTTGTCTGGACCGCCCTTTCGGGTTTTCAATCCACCGAGACGCTCATTTTTGCCTAAGTCGCCCTTTCGGGTTTTCAACTTAGCGAGCTATTCTGTTTTTATTTTTACGCGAAATATTTCTTGACTGCATCTGAATTCACAGGACGAGTGAAATCCTCCCCATCCATAGTTGTAAGTATCAGAGCACCGCCTGAAAAGGCTCTCTTAACAACATATGAACCTTCATAGTTTGGAGTCCACTTTCCCCTGGAATCGTGCGCGAAAGACAAAACTTTCTTGAGCACGAGGTCACCTTCTCGGAACACACGAGGCTTGACCTTCTTATCAAAGGCTTTCTTCATCCTTTGCTGATACAACTTACCATGGCACATGGCAGTTAATCTTTTTTCTTCAATCAAATTCAGCTGGTCATAAAGACTCTGAAGCCATTCAGCCTCAATAAACTTGGCTTCCATCAAGACTCTCATTGATGGGATCTCAACCTCCACAGGGAGCACAACCTCCATGCCATATACAAGGGAGAAAGGGGTTGCCCCTGTTGAAGTGCAGACAGATGTACGATAACCATGCAAAGCAAATGGCAGCATCTCGTGCCAACCTTTGTACGTAACAACCATCTTCTGGATAATCTTCTTGATGTTCTTATTAGCAGCTTCAACAGCCCCATTCATCTTGGGTCTATACAGAGAAGATTACGATGTGCAATCTTGAACTCGCTAACAAGCTCTTTCATCATCTTGTTGTTCAAGTTAGATCCATTATCAGTAATGATCTTGTCGGGCACACCATATCGGCATATGAGTTGATTCTTGATAAACTTCACAACCACCTGCCTGGTCACATTTGCATATGATGCCGCTTGAACCCACTTGGTGAAGTAATCAATGGCTACGAGAATAAAACGGTGACCGTTCGACGCCTTTGGCTCTATCATGCCAATCATGTCAATACCCCACATGGAGAAAGGCTATGGTGATGAAATAACATTTAAAAGTGTCGGGGGAATATGAATCTTTTTCGCATAAATCTGACACTTGTGGCATCTCTTCACGTATTTCCAGCAGTCAGACTCCATTGTCAGCCAATAGTAGCCTACCCTCAACATCTTCTTTGCCATGGCATGTCCATTGGAATGAGTACCAAATGAACCCTCATGGACTTTGGTCATCAACAGGTCTACTTCGTGTCTATCCACGCATCTGAGCAGAACCATGTCAAAATTCCTCTTGTAAAGCACATCACCATTAAGGTAAAAACTGCCAGACAATCTCCTCAAAGTCTTCTTATCTTTAACAGATGCCCCAGGCGGGTAAGTCTGACTTTGGAGAAAGCACTTGATATCATAATACCATGGCTTATCATCTTTCACTTCTTCAACTGGAAATACATGAGCTGGTCTATCCCAGCGCATCACAATGATATTAGGGACTTCATTCCAATATTTCACCACAATCATCGAAGCAAGCGTAGCAAGAGCATCTGCCATCTGATTCTCATCTCGAGGAATATGATGGAAGTCAACCTTAGTAAAGAAAGTTGAAATCCTCCTCGCATAATCTCTATATGGGATGAGACCAGGCTGATTCGTCTTCCACTCTCCCTTAATCTGATTAACAACAAGGGCCGAATCACCATAAACATCAAGATGCTTGATCCTAAGATTAATACATTCTTCTAAACCCATAATACAGGCCTCATATTCCGCCATATTATTCGTGCATTTGAAAGTTAGCCTTGCTATAAAAGGAAAATGTGTGCCCTGAGGAGTAATAATCACTGCCCCAATACCATTTCCATATTGATTAACAGCACCATCGAATACCATGCCCCATCGGGAACCAGGCTCTGGCCCTTCATCGAGCGTAGGCTCATCACAATCTTTCATCTTCAAATACAGAATTTCCTCATCAGGGAAGTCATACTGAACAGACTGATAATCCTTAATTGGTTGATGTGCCAAGTGGTCAGCCAAGATACTACCTTTAATAGCTTTCTGAGCTCGATACTCAATATCATACTCAGACAACAGCATCTGCCAACGGGCAATCCTCCCAGTTAAGGCAGGCTTCTCAAAGATATACTTGATTGGATCCATTTTGGATATCAACCAAGTGGTATGATTCAACATATACTGGCGTAAACGCTTAGCAGCTAAAGCCAAAGCACATCATGTTTTCTCAAGCATTGAGTGTCGAGACTCACAATCAGTGAACTTCTTACTCAGTTGTATATATCATACTCTTTCTTCCCTGATCCATCTTGCTGACCTAATACACAACCCATAGAGTCTTCAAGAACGGTCAAGTACATAATCAGCGGTCTCCCTTCAACAGACGGGGACAGAATCGGAGGCTTGGACAGATACTCTTTGATACTGTCAAAGGCCTTCTGACAATCCTCGGTCCAATCATGACACTGATCTTTCCGGAGGAGCTTGAATATAGGCGCACATGTGGCAGTCATGTGGGATATAAATCTGGAAATATAATTCATGCGGCCAAGAAAAGCTCGGACTTGCTTCTCAGTTTTGGGTGCAGGCATCTCTTGTATTGCTTTGACCTTGGCAGGATCAACTTCAATACCTCTTTCACTGACAATAAAGCCCAATAACTTGCCGGAATGGACTCCAAATGTACACATGTTCGGACTCAGGCGGAGTTTGTACTTCCTCAAACGCTGAAAAAGCTTCAACAAGTGTTTTACATGTTCATCTTCCGTTTTCGACTTCGCAATCATATCATCAACATACACCTCGATCTCTTTATGCATCATATCAAGAAACAAGGTAGTCATAGCTCTCCGGCGTTCTTCAAACCGAATGGTATCACTCGATAACAGAATGTTCCCCAAGGTATGATGAATGTTGTCTTCTCCATATCCTCGGGTGCCATTTTAATCTGATTATAACCGGAAAATCCGTCCATAAATGAGAAGACATTGAACTTAGCTGTATTATCTACCAACATATCAATGTGTGGTAGAGGAAAATCATCTTTCAGACTAGCTTTATTCAAGTCTCGATAGTCCACACACATTCGGACTTTTCCATCTTTCTTAGGCACGAGCACAATATTAGCCACCCATTGAGGATATGTAGAAGTCACCAGAAACCCCGCATCAATTTGCTTATGGACTTCTTCTTTAATCTTCACTGCCATATCGGGATGAGTTCTTCTAAGCTTCTGCTTCACAGGCACACACTCAGGCTTCAAAGGCAGGAAATGTTGCACGATATCAGTATCTTGACCAGGCATGTCTTCATACGACCAGGCAAAGACGTCCACATATTCTTGTAGCAACTCAATCAACCCCTTCTTTACAGACTCTTCCAGAAGTGCCCCAATCTTCACTTCGCGAACACAATCTTCAGACCCCAAGTTGACTGTTTCTAGATTCTCAAGATGCGGCTGAATGATCTTCTCTTCGTGCTTAAGCAAACGGGTAATCTTGTCATGAATCTCTTCAAGATCATCTTCTTCGGCCTCAAATACAGGGAACTCAAAGTTGGGAGATGGTGTTGGATCATTATGTTCAATGGGTTTGATCAACCTGCATAATGATTTTGAGATATAAAAGATATTTCAGAATTCAAGCAAAGCAAATCATTATACAGATGAAAAGATTGATTTTATTCTCTTTTTAGGGTTTTATGGTGATCACCAATTTCATGCAAAAAGCAAAAAGTGAAAATAATTTGGAAAAACAAACATTTAACATGTAATTATTGAATGAATATCATTGTATTAATGTGCCAACAATGTCATCACTTCTCCTTTTGGCATGGGAGAAGGGTTTTTAAACAAAAGTGAACATATTACGTGGACTTATGGACAACTATTGGAACATCAACAGCGACCCAATTATTGCAGACTCCTCTAGAGATGACAAAGTTGCCCAGATCTTCCTCTGCATCATCTTCCACTATGGCAGCAGCCTCCTGATCTTTGACCGTGTGGATGAAACCTTCACTTAGGAATAAACCATGCTCGTTGAAAATGCCTGAAGAGTACCCTATGCCAGCCCGGGATTTATTGTCTTCCAGCTTGATCATTTGTCCTAAACTAGTAGTTGCGCCATGCTCAATGGCCAACTTCGCATCATTGTAGGAAGCAAATGAAGAAAGTCCTTTCCTCGAAGGCTCAACAATAGATAAGGCTTGGAACGGAGTCCCAACCTCATCCTCAGCGTATATATAGGAAAAGGAAGACAAATGGCTAACTAAGAGAGCCTTCTCTCCCCCTATCACCACCAACTTCTTATTCTTGACGAATTTTAACTTCTGGTGTAGGGTGGATGTCACGGCGCCTGCCTCGTGAATCCATGGTCTGCCAAGCAAGCATCTATATGATGGGTGAATATCCATGACCTGGAAAGTGATCTGGAAATCACTAGGTCCAATCTTGATTGGGAGCTCAACTTCGCCAATCACAGTTTTCCTTGATCCATCAAAGGCTTTGACTACCACTCCACTCTGCCTCATGGGAGGCCCCTGGTATGAAAGTTTCGCCAGAGTGGATTTTGGCAACACATTTAGCGACGATCCTGTGTCTAACAGCACATTAGACAAGGCATCATCCTTGCAATTCATGGAAATGTGTAGAGCCAAATTGTGGTCTTTTCCCTCCTCGAGAAGATCAGCATCGCAAAAGCTCAAATTGTTACAAGCAGTAATGTTTGCAACAATGCTATCAAATTGTTCAATTGTGACATCGTGATCCACGTATGCCACGTCCAACACCCTCTGCAAAGCTTCGCGGTGTGGTTCAGAATTCATCAGCAAAGATAGGACAAATATCTTTGATGGAGTTTGAAGCAGCTGATCAACAACATTATACTCGCTCCTCTTAATGAGCCTCAGCATCTCATCACAGTCCTCTTTCAAAATGCCATTCTGGCCAACAGGGACAGGAGCTTTAACAAAAACGTTAGTATTAACACCTTTTTCAGTAAGTTCCGGATTCGGAGAAGGAGAAAAAGTCCCCACAAGACTGGCAGAATTATTAACAACATCAGTTCTTCTCAAGACGTCTACATGGGGTTTTGGCGGCGCCGAAAAAACACGGCCATTGCGGGTCACACCACTAACGTCAGAAATACTCACCACAGAAGTGGAGGGCAAAGGCACCTCCTTCCCATCTTCTAACGCCACTGCATTATATCTGTAGGGAACAACTTTATCTAATGAGTACGGGACAGGGCCTGCTGGCTTGATTATAAGAGATGTAGAAACCTTCTTCTTGTTACCATCATATCTGACAACAACAGGTTTTGGTATCCTGAAAACAGGGGATATAACATTTACTTCATCTTCATCACGATTCTGAAGTATCTCGATCACACCCTGCTCCAGCATCTCTTGGCTGTCCTTCCTGACTTGGCGACATCCTCTCTCGTTGACAGTGCACACACGACAACTGTCATGGTCATGCTCATAGTGACCGTATGTATATAACAATCTATGCATCTCGACCAAAGATTGCCTGATGTGACTGACATACAGGACTTTGTACTTGCCAGGACAACCCTGGACCATATTCACAGCAGATTTCCCATGCTCGGGCATTGGGTTCTTCTTAACATTCGGACCTACGTCCTCGAAAAACAAAATCCCACTTCTAACAAGGTCTTGCACCTTGGTCTTCAAGGGATAACAGTTCTCCACATCGTGTCCGGGAGCACCGGAATGATATACACAATGTAGCTCAGGCTTGTACCACCACTGAGGATTGGTCGGTACAGCAGGTGGGTCACGTGGAGTGATAAACTTTCTTTCTATCAGCGACAGATAGAGTTCAGCATAGGTCATTGGAATTGGATCGAAAGTGACCCTCTTCCTATCGTAGATGGTGCTGGTATTGTTGTTGTTTCGAGGCTAGTAGGCCTGCTGTTGCGGACGATGCTGTTGTTGTTGATATTGTTGATGTTGTTGTTGATGCTGATAATGTTGAGTTTCCCTGAAGGCAAGTGATATATGATCCACCTGGTGCTGGTTACTAGCAGGGCGGACAATCTTCCTCTTCATAGAGGGTCTTCGTTTAACATGGGAAGACATAGCATGTGCCTCTCCCTCCTTCTTCTTTGCAAAAGCCCCATATCGCTTTGCAAAAGAGCCTTCATCTCTGGTTTGACGTCCTTCCCGGACTCCTTCCTCTAGCCTCATCCCCATGTTCACCATTTCGGTTAAGTCTGAGGGAGCACTAGCAATCATCCTCTCGTAATAAAATGAACTCAAGGTCTTCAGAAAGATCTTGTTCATTTCCTTCTTTTTGAGTGGGGGCACAATCTGTGCGGCCAATTCACGCCACCTTTGGGCGTACTCCTTGAACGTTTCCTTCTCCTTATGGGACATAGCCCTCGGTTGATCCCTATATGGAGCCATATCAACATTGTACTTGTACTGCTTGACGAATGCTTCGCCAAGGTCATTGAAGGAGCGGATGTTCGCACTATCCAGACCCATATACCATCTGAGTGCGGCACCGGACAGGCTGTCCTGGAAATAGTGGATGAGGAGTTGATCATTGTCAGTCTGAGTTGATATCTTGCGTACGTACATCACAAGATGGATGAGAGGGCAAGTGTTTCCCTTATATTTTTCAAAGTCAGGCACTTTGAATTTGATAGGGATTTTGACGTTGGGCACAAGGCACAACTCAACAACAGATTTACCGAAGAGGTCTTTCCCTCTTAGAGTCTTCCGTTCCTTGCGCAGCTCAAGGAATTGGTCATTCATAGCATCCATTTTCTCATAGACATCTGGACCCTCAGATGGCTCAGAGTGATAAATGGTGTCTTCGACTCTCGGTAACATGTGCACAACGGGAGGTGGCACAGCAAGGACCGGGCTAGATGTCGGCAGAGAAGCAAAGGTCGGAGCGAGACCCTCAGGCACAAAGTTTGCGAGCATCCCCCAGGGAAACCCGACTGGCATAACAGAAGGAGCGAAATGAGCAGTGGCGGCAGGCACAGTAGAGGAGGCTACCTCTGAGATGATCGTCCTCTGGGGAGGAGCTGTAGGCGTTGGAGAAGATTGGCTTTGAGCAGCCAATACTGACTCCATCATGGCAGTCAGCCTAGCTACTTCCTCCTTCAATTCACGGTTCTCTTGCTCAAGATGATCCATCAGCTTTGGTAGATTGGCCCTGGTGTTGTACTGGTGCGTCAGCTTGTCTTCAAAATAATGAAGAACACAGAGTTAGACCATTGATCAAGAAGCCCTGAACAAAACCTGCTTATGCACATGATGCATGCAATGCTTGTGCATATGGTTTATTTTTTATCATAGGAACTTTGTAGAGATCTATTTACAAATATTTGGAAATATTACTCTTTTAAGACATATGATGGAATATTCATATCAATAATATTTGGAAAAAATTTACACCAAAGAAGTACAGTCTTGGTAACCAAATACAATACAAGAGGGAAGGAAAATAACATCCTATGGAACCCTAGAAACAATCGTCCAAAGCTCTCGAGACCGGAAGATAAGCTGCACGAAGCCTCTTTACCTCTCTCTCATAGGCTGCCTCCATATCTGCCTTCTCCTTGGCGAGTCGATCATACTTCCTCTTCCAAAACCTGGATGACTGAGGAAGAAGATAAGTAACCACATCGTCAGGCTCGTCGATAACCTGATGCTCCAGAAATTCTATCAAAGCATCCTTATCTCTGAGTTGCTGAAGTAGCTCCTCTCACTCATGGACCCAAGCACGTGAACGGTCTTCATCTCTCAACTCCTCTACTCCTTGGTCAGGGATGGTTGAAGGCCCAACCATAATCATAGGTGTAGATCTTGGATAGTCATATGACATGTGGTACTCAGAAGCTCTCTTCCTCACCTAAGAGGTGTAGGGTTCCAAAGCAATATAATTCTTTGGACCAAGCTCTTTCCTTCCCTTCCTATGAATTTTGCGCCAAGCGCGAACCATTCTTCTCTTCAAGTTTTGGGGATCTTTACCCTCTTGAAATAACATACCTTCTACCAAAATGTTATTAGGTTTATCCTTTAAGGGGAACCCAAGCTGACGGCGTGCCAAAATAGGGTTGTAGTTAATTCCACCACATGTACCAAGAAGAGGCACATTGGAGAATTCACCACAAGAATCAATAATCTGGACGCCATCATATACACGGTTATACCAAAAGATATCATCATTAGTGAGAGACATAAGTCTCGTGGACCACCGTAGACATCCTTTGTTCTCTTTGAAGGCGAGCGTCTGTGGCAAGTGCGAAATAAACCACTTGTACAACAGAGGCAAACAACACACAATGGTACCACCACCCTTTGCATTCCTCATATGCAAAGAGAAATAAGTGTCACCCAACAGAGTCGGAACGGGATTAAGAGAAGAGAAAATCCTAATAGCATTCACATCCACAAAATTGTCGATGTTGGGGAATAACACTAGCCCATAGATGAGAAGTACAAATATGGCCTCAAAGGCGTCCTCACTCATGGCCTTCCCAAACAAAGTAGCTTGAGCGATGAGGAAATCAGATGGGAGACCTTGAATTCTACCTTTGGTAGTCATATGAGCACCAATATCAGATACATCTATGTGCAACAGATCAGCAATCTCTTGGGAAAAAGGAATTCTCTCCAAGCCATTGAACGACAACTGATCTAAGATAGGGATACCCACAAGATAGGCATACTCCTCAAGCATAGGCAAAAGCTGGAAATCCGAGAAAGTGAAGCAACGGTACAAGGGATCACAGAACTGCACCAATGCACTCATCAGACCTTCATCCACCTGAGTAGCAAGAATAGACAGAAGCTTCCCATGGTGAGCTTTGAACTCCAAGGGGTCTAATACATAGGATGTCAAACTCCTTAACTCTTTCAAGTCGGGTTGTTTGAAACTGTACTTCTTCGTATTCCTTCTTTGCTTATCCATGTCTGATAATTTGCAAATATACCTCTTAAGTTCCTTGAAAATTTTCTCATTGTTGATGATATGGATGCAAATGGGTGCATGAATGCATGGATGCAACAATCACACTCAAGGATCACGCAAATCACGCCATACAAAGGTCACGGGATGGGTCAAGTCATCCTTAATATCAATCATCCATTTTGGTGGATTATAGTTTACACCTTATCAACACCCAAGTTCAATTGATATTAAGGATATACGAGAACGAATCAACCGGGAATCAAGGGTTTGTTGAAAATCACGAGCATGGAGTCTCGGTTAAGAACCACCCAAAGGGAGTGTACTATGGTTAAACCTGACAATCATGTTCTAAAAAGCTTCCCATAGTCATCATCTCATCTTTCGGATATTATCGGATAAACGACTACTCGTATTCCAAAAATATTCTCAAGAGAGACTCTTATGAGTGTAGTATCGCGTAACAATCGTATCAAATCTTACACTTGACCGATCTTCGCACTACGTCCTAAAATAGGCCAAGATGGGCTAGGTAATCTAAGGTCTTTGGCTTCTAAGGTTTATATTGGAAAGAGTAATGCCTAACCACGACTACTCGTGTGACATTATTGATCCCAACATAACCTCCACCAAGTGAATGGACTTGCAAGTCAACTTGCTAAGGAATAACTCCACACAAATCAATAAGACTATGCCATTCTCCTATCATAAGTGCACTTCGAGTTCGGGTATAGAACTCATCTCACAAGAGACCACCAAGCACACAAGCAATTAATATATATCAAGCAATTCATACATTACAAACAATACAGTCATCCCAAATTTGCACAAAAATATGTCACAAATAAATATAAACATACAATACAACAAAGGCAAAAAGTAGGCTAAACCCACTAGGAATAAATCTTCCCTAGCAGAGTCACCACTTTTCTGTAGTGGGGTATTCGTTACCTTTAGATTTATTGACTAAATCAAAAGTAAGAATACAATTCGAGTCACCACCGCACTTCTATTTATCCAAACGAAAGGTTAGAAAGCGAACAAAAATCGAGACGTTTTATCAAATCAAAAACTAATAAAAATGTCAGAGATCTGGGTAAGGGGGTTGGTTATGCAATGGGAAGGTTTTAAGCACCCAAAACATCCTTAGTACTCTAAGGGAGCCCTTTTTGCAAATGTTGTATGGTAGGTTGGTATTTGTGAAAATATTTGTGCAAACGTGATTGGGGAGATGAGAAAAGAATATACATATTTACAATTTTGTTGTTTGAATGGATAAACCCATTGCCTACGTACCATCACAAAGGTAGGATCAAAACCTCGTAGTTTGGGGTAAAAATATCAAAAGATTGGTGAATTGATTTGACCAAAAGTCTTAAGATCTTTTGTTATCAAAGGGAGAAAACTCAACCTAAACTAACAATCCACCATGTGAGGAGAGCTTCAACATACTAGTGAGGGATCCACCCTATAATAAGTATGTAAGACTTATAGTCCAATCACTAAGGATAAGGTGAGGTTTACATCAACCACTATGATAACTCAAACCTATGGCTAAGGTTTATGAAAAAGGTTTTAACAAAGGTGGTCATTGGAACCACAAAAATCACTTGAAGTGAGTTGTATTTACAAGTTAGAAATATTCACAAAATGAAGTCAAAGTTGACTTAAGATTCAATTCAAAATAAGTATTAATGAAAAGAGTTTGGAAAATCAAAGGCATATGGCCTATGTTTCTAATTTGAAAACAATGTCAATGTTTGCACAAAATGAGTTTGGCTTGGGTTAGAGTGGAGAGAAGAAGAGAAGTGCCAGTCCTAAACATGCAAAGATGAGAGAAGAGATAAAACCATTGGAGTTCCTTTCTTGAGATCATAAAGATGATTCAAGATGCTCATTTCCTTTGGACTTAGCAAACAACAAGCAATCACAACATTTAAACATTCAAGCTCCTAGGATCTTCCAATTGGCTTATCTTTATTAGCTTGGCTATTCATGACAATGGTCCTTCTAACTATCTCAAGTTTGGAATCCCTATCACACAAGAACAAACAATCAAAAAGTTCACAATGCAATAAGATGAATGGACAAAGAGAGTTTAGAATTAGAGGTCCTTTCAAGTCAACTTTCAAGATTTAGCATTCTAAAGGCATGAGGCCTAGTTGCTCTTCAACAAATGTAGCATTCTAAAGGCATGAGGCCTAGTTGCTCTTTAACTCCATTAAGCATAGGTAAGGTCCTAATTCTAAGTCATTTCTCCTTTTTGCATTGGGTTCACACAAACAAAGACAAAACAAGCACAAGGCAATGATATATTTACACAATAACATGCTCAAGTGAGCAAAAGGAAAATAGCATAAACATAAACATGAGCTCAAATGAGCAAAGGGAAAAGACAATATGAATAAATGAGCAAGAAATTAAATTGCATTAAAGTAAATTACAAGAATTAAATTCTTGAATTAAAGTTAGTGTTAGTAGTTAGTGTTAGTGTTAGTGTGCCATAAGGCAATTTAGCGCTATGTTAAGCAATCGTAAGTCAACTAATGTAGTAGTCAGACCTATCTGAGGCCGGTCAATAAAACTATAGGCAAATAAACACAAGTTAGAGATCATGACTAGTAAGCCAAGCTCCTACAACTTGCCATGCCAAAAGAAAAGAAGAATGACCTTGTATGGATTTCAGGTTCTTTGCTTGACCAAGAAGTAACCTATCTTGGACACAAAGCAATTCACTTGATCTTTGATCAAGTTGAATTTGATTTGGATCAAAGAAGTTTAAGCCCCTCATATGTCAAGGCTAACCACAAATCATTAACTCATTGGTCAAAAGAAAAAGAAGAAGATGAGAGATGAAGATGAAATGTACAAAATGAAAATTCAAATGACATAACCAAAACAAAATGATCAAATGTGAATGGAATCAACATCAATCAATGGTAAACAGAAGTGAAATGAAAATTAGAAGTCAAGAAAGGTCAAACATATTTTTGGTATTTTTTTGGAATTAAAATAATACATAAAATAAAATGAACAAAGTAAGGTCAAACTTCAAATCCAATTCAAATCAACTTGGAAAAGTCGAATTGGATCATCATAAGTCTAACATGGTCAAACAAGGTTTGACAAATTTTCTCCATATTTTTTGAAAACATAAACTATTTTAAAATAATTAAATATGAAGAAAAATAACACAAATGGACTAAAATCTCAAATAAATCTCAAATCAATTAAGAAATTGATGAAAATATTTTTCATAGACTTATCATCATCTACATGTATTAAGAAAATATTTTTGGCATTTTTGAATATCAAAAAGTATTTTAAATGAATTAAAGACTATCAAAAACAAAATAATTCACAAAAAATATTAAATGGAATCTCAAAAATAATTAAAAATCAGATTATGAAACTAGATTTTAAAAGAAATTTTTTGCAATTGGTCCCATATTTTGTGATTCCAAATAAAGGAGTTATGAATTTTTGAAAATAAATGGATTTAAAGAAAATAAAACAGAAATTATAAAAAGAGAAAAAATCTGGAGCGCATGATCCAACCTCATTAATTGACGTGGACCATCATCTGGCTCAGATATGCGCACTCACCATGTACATTAGTCAAACGCGTTGCAAAACATTTAAAAAAAGGTTAAACAAGGCAAATGCTCAGATTAGATCGTGGCAAATGGATCCAAAGGCCAGGGAGACTCCACGTGGGGACGGTGGTGGAAACCACCATCTTCTCCGGTGAGCCAACGAATTCCGGCCACCAGTTGCAGGTTTTGCAACCTCAACCAAACCACACGTGCCTTATATCAAATTAAAGCTGGGGTGATGTACATCACCCCTGTAACCTTGGATTTCACTCAAGATCCCTATGGAAGGAGAAATCTGAGATGGAAAATCCAGGTGTTCAATCTGCATTTCATCAATTCATGAAATTAAAGCCACCATTGGCTTGCCTCTCACACGAGGACTTCAGAAAACCAAGCAAACTCAAGCAAAGCACAATATATGGTGAGATTCGAAACAAAACAGTTGAGATACAAACCTTTGAAGTGCAGCTTTGATGAGCACGATCCACTCCAATTATTGCTTGCAGCTTGACCTTGAGGTATGGCCTTAGTGTAAGGCTTAGGAATTAGTATTGAAGATCAACTAATGTTGTTGAAAATCAAACTTGAAAAGTGAAATGAAAATTCAAAATTCCTTTAGTGTGAGGTTGGGAATAGATTTCAGCAGAGGTTTAGGCGCCTTCAGGTTGAGAATTGAATGAAGCAATGCATCTATTTATAGCTGAAGCTGCAAGGAGAGTGAATGGAACTCGTGTGCATAAAGCTTTGGGTCCTCCATGCATGGGCCTGTACAGGCGCATGTGAGGCCCAAAAGCTTATGCAAATGAATGCTGAACACAAACCAAGTTGAATTGGACGTGTGATTTAAATGACATTTGCTTGTGTATGAAGATTTCATGTGAAATGCATAAATGGTCACAAATACTCCCCTCTTCGAAAGTCCCATATGGAAAATCCAAACATAGGCATGTGAGTAATGGTTAGAAAGGCCTTGACATAAGGAACAAAAGCTATGTTGAACAAAAATCCATTTGGAGTTTGGAAAATTGTGAAAACTGGCAATGAAGTTTGATGTACAAAACATGTCTTTGAAAATTTTGCCAAAAGTGACCAACTTCAAGCCCTTCGGCTTCAATGATAAAAGCCTCAAATGGAAAAACCTCCAACATAAACGTTGCATATATTTTCAAGACAATCAATTTGGACTTAAAGTTTGCATCATTTGGATTTTTGATGAGAAAGTTATGGGCACTTGACGTTGGACTTTTTCAAGATTCAATGGCTTTGGTCCAAAGTGACCTATAATGTTTTGTATTATCACATGTGTTTCTTTTAGGATTATGAAATTTTGTCCAACATAACATTTTAAGTAGACATATTAAGATTTCCAATGCACTTGGTATTACCTCAAAATCATAAAAAAATGAGTGAGTTAGGTCCTTGGGAAGTTGACCCAAAATTAGGGTTTCAGTCAAAATGACCTATAATGTTTTGAAATTAATGATGACCTTCCAAGTTTCAAATGAATTTTGGATGAACATGAAAGTTGTTCATATGGTTCTTAAGAACATTTTTTCTCCTGGGGTCATCTTCATTTGACAAACACATCAAAAGTTAGGTCTCAGTGGATTTCAATTTAGTCAGATGACTTGACTGGTCAACTTCTCAAGTCCAAACTTCAAATCTTGACGAATGAATGATTGAGGATACTCACATAGGCTCAAATATGCATAAAATTATGAATTAAACAACTTCCCTTGATTTAATTTGATTATAGGTTGAGGTTGCTTCATGAGCAAGGCACAATCAATGCACAGTTGAATTAGGGTTTCCTTGGGAAACAATCCTCAAGCCCTTTGGTTTATCTTGATCAAATTGACAAATTGATACTTGGGAGGCATATATGATGATTGGGAGATTTGGGAACCATTGTCATGCTTGCTTTCATCTTCATCTAGCCATTTCAATGAGCATAGGAGCCTCCTAGGAGCCTTGGATTTCATGATTGCTTGAGCTTAAAAACAAAAGATGTTAGTGACATATTTTTGTGCTTTTGGTTAGTAAACAAAATAAGAAAAGCAATAATATACAATTCAAGCATGCTTGGTGGTCTCCAACCAACTCACACAAGTCCCAACCCTAGGGTAAGGAGCCACATATGCTATAATCCTTGAGGCAATGCAATGAGCAATGATATGATGCCATGAGGGATATTAGGGTCAAAATTAGGGTCTTACAATAGGTACAATATCCGGAGGTTGATCTTCTATCTGTGAGTGAACCTGCCCAATCGGCATCGATGAAGATAGACACATTTTTTTCACTAGCCTTCTTAAAAAATAATCCTTTTCCAGGATTTCCCTTCAAATATCTCAGTATCCTATAGATTTCCTCAAGATGCTCCTCGAAAGGAGAATGCATAAACTGACTCACTACACTAACTGAGAAAGCAATATCAGGTCGGGTGTGTGAGAAATAAATCAGTTTCCCAACCAATCTCTGATATCTCCCAGTATCGACATAAACATTACCTTATCACCAAGGTTTAGCATTGGGATCCATAGGGGTATTTGCAAGACGACATCCACTCATTCCTGTTTCTTTCAAAAAGTCTATAATGTATTTTTGTTGTGAAACCACAATACCATTTTTTGACCGAGCAACCTCCATACCTAGAAAATATCTCATGAATCTCATGTCCTTGATTTTAAAGTCTACTGCCAATTTCTCTTTTACTCTTGCCATTTCCACTGTATCGTCTCCAATAAGTACAATATCATCAACATAAACAATAAGGACAACAACTTTCCCATCATGGGAGAATTTTGTGAACAAGGTGTGGTCAGCATGTCCTTGGATGTACCCTTGTTTCTTCATGGACTAAGTGAATTTTTCAAACCAAGCTTTAGGGGACTACTTTAATCCATACAAAGACTTATTTAATTTGCACACATTTGATCCAAATTTGTTTTCAAATCCAGGAGGAATGTCCATATATACTTCTTCTTCTAGATCGCCATTAAGAAAGGCATTCTTAACATCTAACTGATGCAAAGGCCAATCCATGTTAGCAGCAAGAGACAAAGAATTCAGACAGTGTTCAATTTTGCAACAGGAGAAAATGCCTCTGAGTAATCTATACCATAGGTCTGAGTAAAGCCTTTAGCCACCAAGCGAGCCTTGCACCTTTCAATTGACCTATCTAAATTATATTTCATAGTAAACACCCATTTGCATCCAACTGTCTTCTTACCATCTGGTAGTGACGTAACACTCCAAGATTTTTTCTTTTCAAGGGCTTTCATCTCTTCAAGTACAGCTTCCCTCGACTTTGGAATTTCTAGAGCAACCTGTACACTTTTTGGAATTTCTACACTAGACAATTTTGAAGTGAAGGTAGACATAGATGAAGACAAATTTGAATATGATATAAAATTGGACATGGGATGTTTAGTACAAGATATGACAGGTTTTCTAATGGCAACAGGATCATCTATATCAGGATACAAAATACGACTCTCAGAAACAGAGATAGACTTACCTTTTCTTTTGTTGGGAAATTGATCATTCCCCGGTTCAGATTCCTGGCGGTGTTGAGATGTGGACCTGTCCTTTCCTTTATGGTGCTTTTTCACAAAAACCTTTCCTTTCCAAGACCTGTTTCCTAATTCAATTTTTTTTGAAGTGAATCATTATTTTGAGACATTTCAATTAGATCATCATTATCATCATTTTCAGGATTCTCATTGTTTTCTACAAGAGAAAATGTAGGCTCGGACTCACAAGGCTCCTTACTCATGACAGGAATAGGATCAGATAAAGAATCATGGCCATTTTCTGTTGGTGCAGGTGTAAAAATCTTAGAATTTTGTGATATTGGCAAAGATAAGTTATATAAAAAACTCATGTCCTCAATTTGAAATGAGACTTCGTTTATCTCCCCCCTTGAAGATGAGTGTCATCAAAAATAGGTTTATTTTCAAAGAATGTAACATCCATAGTGACAAATATTTTCTTATTTTTTGGATCAAAACATTTATATCCTTTTTGGGTTGGGGAATACCCAATAAAGATACATTTTATAGCATGTGGCTAAAGTTTTCCAACATTTTTATGTTCATGGACAAAGGTTGTGCAACCAAAGATTTTTAAAGTCAAATTAGTTAAAACACGAGTCCTAGGAAAACATTCTTTGAAGACATTAATAGGAGTTTGAAACTTGAGAATTTTAGAGGGTATTCTGTTAATTAAATACGAAGCTGTTAAAACAGCTTCGCCCACAAATAATTTGGTACTTTATTTGAAAAAAGTAGAGCTCTAGCAACCTCTAGTAAATGTCTATTTTTTCTTTCGGTCACTCCATTTTGTTGAGGAGTATTAGGACATGAACTTTGATGTACAATCCCATTTTTTAGAAAAAATCACCCAGGATAGTGTTAAAATATTCTTTGCCATTATCACTTCTAAAGACTTGGATATTTGTTTCAAATTGGTTTTGCACCATTAAAATAAAATTCTTTACAGCTTGACAAACATCTGATTTCCCCTTTAACAAGTACACCCTGTAGCGGGGTATTCGTTATCATTAGAGATATTGACTAAATCCAAGGTAAATCATACAAGTCGAGTCGCCACCGCACTTCTATTTATCCAAAGGAATGGTTAGAAAGCGAACAAAAACCTAAAAGTTTTATCGAATCAAAAACTAGTAAAAAAGTCAGAGATCTGCGTAAGGGGGTTGGTTATGCAATGGGAAGGTTTTAAGCACCCAAAACATCCTAGGTACTCCTAGGGAGCCCTTTTCACATTTGTTGTGAGGTTGGTATTTTGTGAAAATTTATTTGTGCAAACATGATTGAAGAGATGAGAAGAGAATGCACAAGTTCATTTACATTTGTGTTTGGATGGATGAACCCATTGCCTACGTACCATCTTTAAAAAGATTAGGATCAAAACCTCGTAGTTCGGGGTAAAAATCCCAAAATGAATTGGTGAATTTATTGGTCCAAAAGCCTTAAGGTCTTTTGTTATCAAAGGGAGAAAACTCAACCTAAAACCACAAATCCACCATGTGAGGATAGCTTCAACATGCTAGTGAGGGATTAACCCTATAATAAGCATGGAAGGCTCATTGTCCATCACTAAGGATATAGGTGAGTATTAAATCTACCTCAAGGATAACTCAAACCTAATAGCTAAGGTTATGAAAGAATTTGATTAAGGAAGTGGCCATTGAAACCACAAAAGTATTTGAATGGGTTATATTTACCAATGGAAAGTATATACAAAATATGGTCAAAGTTGGCTTAGAAGTTCAATTCAAAATAAGTGTTATGAAAAGAAAAGTTTGAAAATCAAAAGCATAAGGCTTAGGTTTCTAATGTTGAAAAGAAGTGTTAATGTTTGCACAAAAGTTTTGGCTTGGGTTAGAGTGGAGAGAAGAAGAAGAATGGCTAAAGTCCTAAACATACAAGAGGTAAGGAATAAGAAGCAAAACCACACATGGAGTTCCTCTCTTGAGATCATATTGATGATCCAAGTAGCTTCCATCCTTTGGAATAAGTAATCACATAAGCATAAGCTCAAGCAACCAACAATCAAATGAACTCTTGGAAAGCTCCTCAATGTATCTTGGATCTCTCTCTCTCTTAGAATCTCATGGCAATGGTTCCTCAAATTTGAATCAAGGTGGAATCCCTAGCACAAGAACACACACATTAAAAGATTCTAGCAAACAAACAAGGAATGGACCAGAAGAGTTTAGAAGTTGGTCCTTTCAAAGTCATCTTTCAACATTAAGCATTCTACAGGCCCAATGCCTAGTTGCTCTTTGACTTCAAATTTGCATAGGGAAAGTCCTAAAGTCTAAGTCCATTTTGTCCAATTCTTTGCATTTTGGTCCACAACAAACAAAACAAAACACAAGCACAATAGTATATACACAATTATGTGCTCAAGTGAGCAAAAGGCAAATTGCATTAACATAAACATGTGCTCAAGTGAGCAAAGGGAAAAGCAAATGAATAATATGTACAAGAATAGTAAATTGCATAAATGTAAAGTGCAAAAAGTAAATGTTAATGGTTAATGATTAGTGTTAGTAGTTAGTGTGCCATAAGACAAATTTAGCGCTATGTTAAGCAATCGTAATTGGACTTATGTAGAAGTCACAACTATCTGAGGCCGGTCAACAATAATGTAGGCAACAACACAAGTTAGAAGTCTTGATTAGTGAACCAAGTTCCAACAACTTGCCATGCCAAAAAGAAGAAGAGAATTGATCTTGTATTGGTTTAAGTCCTTTGCATGATTTATGAAGCAACCTATCCTTAATGCAAAGCCATTCATTTGATCAATTGATCAAGATGAATTAGATTTGAATCAAGGAAGATTAAGCCTTCATAATCACTACTAACTTATCAATCTTTAACTCATTGATCAAAAGGAAAAGAAGGAGAAGAAGGAGATGAATAATGGAAATGGAAATGAAAAGAATAAAGTGCATTAAATGAGATAGAATGTACCAATCAACAAGTGTTGACCAATGACATTGAGGATCATGGTCAAACAATCAAAAACAGGAGTGAGATGAAGATTGGAAGTCAAGAAATGAACAAAATATTTTTTGGACTTTTTAATATTCAAAATAAACTTGAATTAAAATATTAAAGAAAGGTCAAACTTCAAAATCACTTCAAATCAACTTTGAAAAGTCCAAGTGATTTATCCTAAGTTCAACAAGGTCAAACAAAGTTTGACAAAAAAATTCAGCATTTTTAAAAGTCAGAAACTATTTTTTTCAATTAAAAATGAATAAAATTAACCTAATTGAACTAAAATCTCAAATCAATTAATAAATTGATGAGAATATTTTTCATAGATCCATCATCATTCAAATAGGCTGAGAAAATATTTTTGTATTTTTTGAATATCAAAAACTATTAAAAATGAATTAAAAATGACCAGAAAAGAGAAAATGCACAAAAAAATATCAAATGATGAAATAAAAAATATTAAAAATCATTTTTAGAAACTAGAATTAAAAAGAGAAATAATGCCATTGGTCCCATATTTTTTTGGAATTAATATGAAAGAGTTATGGATTTTTGAAATAAAATGGAATTAAAGAAAATAAAATGAAAAAATAAGAAAATCAGAAAAAGGAGAGGCGTCTGATCAAGCCTCATTAATTGACGTGGCTTATCAAACGCTCCACATGCGCGCGCTTACCATGTACATGAGTCAAGCGCGTGGTACCGTGCATTATTGAAAGTCATAAGAACGAAGGGCTATGATTAGATCTGGGAAACGCATCCAAGGGTCCAGATTTGATCTGGCAAAGAGACAGTGGTGTACACCACCGTCTTCTCCGGCGAGGTTGCATTTTCCGGTGAGAGTTGCAGAGGTAAAAAACTTAATGAAAACGAGTGATCCTCATATCATTGGAAAGCTGGGGTGATGTACATCACCCCTATACCATTAGTTTCTCTTCTAGATCCCTATAATAAGAGAAATCAGAAGGAGAAAAATATGGTGTTCATGCTGAACTTCATGGATTTCAAAACTTGAGCATATAGCAATGGTGCCTCTATAGAGAAGACTTCAGACAACACAATATCAAGGCCAATAGATCAAGGAGTAAGGAGTTTCGAAGAAAAAACTAGTTGATGCACACCTTTGAATTGTGGAGCTTTGAGTCTCTTGTCTTGCTTCCTTTTGCCAAACAGAACTTCAATAGACTAGATGATGAAGGTTTAGGGACTTTAGATCTGAAGATTCAACCAAATTCAATTGAATTTCAGATCTGAAATTTTGAAGAAATGTGAACTTAGTTCCTTTGGTATGGTTGGGAATTGATTTCTGCAGAGCTTTAGGCGCCTTTAGGTTAGTTCATAATGAAGCATAACACATGTATTTATAGCTGGAATTGGCTGAACAAGCGAGTTTGCTCGTGTGCATGTGTCTCTCCCCGGATTTCCCGAATCCAAGTACAAACGCGAAAAGAGTGGCACGGAAGAAAGTAGTAGAGTTGCCAGCTATGTACTTTTATCCCAAGAAGAGGGAAAGGTAGTACTGCATAACCAAAAGGGAACGGATAAAACAAAGTCTCGAACCAAAAAAAACTGAGTAAGGGGGGCGGTTACGTGAAGGGAAGGTTATCACACCCCTTCACGTCTGTGGTACTCCATAGGGTCCACGTTTACTATTTATGTCTAAAGTGTGTGTATAAAAAGTCCTATATGCGATGCAAAAGAGAGAAAATCAAAGTAGGGAAAATAAAGAGTTATTGCTCGCACAGGCCCTACCCTGCTGCATACGTATCTCAAGAAGGATTGAGAATCAGAGCACCGTAGCTCGGCTAACCTATTTTTGTTTGTTTTTTGTGATGAATGACGTTACTACACAATCTACCGGATGCTCGACCTTTGGAGACTTACTCACCTGTAGTAGAAGGAGTTTACGTGTTCTTAGGAGAAGAAAAATCAATGAGTTTGTTTGTTTTAGGAATGCTCATGCAAAAAGGAAGTCCTAGACGAAGGAACCGTGCTATCTTAATTGACATGCAAACGAGAGACTATATGAAGCCTAGCAATCCTAGGGGGAGATGATCACACCATACAAAACAAACATGCATAAAATAAACACGCCAACAAGGGGGCTCAAACATACGTGGGTAGGGCTTTAGTCAAGAGGGGTCATATCAACCTCGACAAACAAGCCATGGAAAGGTAATCAAATGGGCTCTTAACCAATGGGATTGAACGTCAGGGTCGGCAGATCAAAAGGGTAATGAGGATACGACCTCATAGCTCTTAACCCTGGACGGGGTGAGCTCATGACAAAAAGTGGGGATTCAGAAAGGTGGAACCCTCTCCACTGACTGACCGGACAAAAGATCTTGGGCTTTTGTTCTGAAGCATCGACACGTAGTGTGAGCTTAAAGAACGACACATTGAATAAAGGGGGATTGACTACTAATCCCTTTTATCCATCAAAGGTGTAAAAGGGGTTAAGAGATCTACCACATGGATAAAGATCCGAGGTAACAACAAATAAAGAAATAAGAAACCCAGAGATCTCTCAGGCTAGCACCGTCAAAGAAGACAAGTCAGCAAAGCAATCAGAATAAATCTCCAAATGGTATCCCACAAATAAAGTGGAATACTAAGCAAGCTATCTCTTCAAGAGTCATGTGAGCCCTCACAAAAAAACTCAACAAACAGGTTAGAGAAACAAGATGGGGTGCAATCAAGAGTTGCACCAAATAAGAGAATCACATGAATCATGCCATTAAAGTTCACAAAAAGCTCACAAAAAGCAACCAAGGGTAGGGGGTCTAAACCTCTCGTCAAACAAATGCATCAAAAGGGTATCAAAACTCAAAGTCAGGGGGCAAGGATCCACACATCAAGACATGACATACATACTAAAACATGTGCCCACACGCAAAACCTAACGATACCCACTCTTCCAAATTCACCCATAATACCTCATACATTCAGAAATTTCAGGTTGAAAGTATAAAGTAGTGGAAATAGGGCATACCTGATTGGGGAGGATCGATTGAAATTAAATTGCACCGTTGGCTTTGCAGAATAATCTTAGGGTTTATATGAGAGGGAATTGGTTCTTTGCAGATGAGTTCCCTTCAGTCTCTGGAGGTTGCTCTAAATTAGTTAGAATCTCTCTCTTTAGGCTTTTCCCACTGAATTTTTTTTAGAATTTATAACCTGATTTTCGTGGCTTTGTGGGCTCAAATGAGAGAGGTCCAAGTCCAAGATTTTTCTGTTATATATATATATATATATATATATATATATATATATATATATATATATATATATATTTTTATATTTATTATTTTATTTTATTTTCATTTTTTTTTCAAAACGCGTGGGCTTCGCCTAGCGAGCATGACAGTTCAGGAAATTCCTTTGAGCGCAGGTGATTCTGGTGGCTTTTCTTGGGACTCGCTAGGCGACCCATTCTGCTCGCCAAGCGAGCATGACAACTCATGAACAAGCTTTTTCTCCTTTGAATGATGAATAGACCCTATTTGAACATGTTGGAAGTAACTCAAGTCATTCCTTAGCCATTTCACCTTCAGTTGACCAACAGTTGACTAGAGGTCGAACCCCAATTCAGATGAACTTTGCTGAAATGCAATATGAAATGTTAAATGACCTAAAAATGAATGCATGAATGAGGAGGGAAAATTTGAGGTGCTACAGCTGCCCCTATTCAATCAACTATGAACCTGAACGGATGAAGGCAGCGGCTATCAGACTTTCAAGGTAAACAGGGATTGAATACCAAAAGAACCGGAGAATTTGCACTCTGTAGGTGACGAAGCGAGGAAAGCGAGGCCATTTACCGATGGAGGCTTCAAAACAAATTTGATATTTACCGATATCAAGGAAAGCGAGGCAATTTACCGATGGCGGCTTCAAAATAAAATTTGATATATATATATATATATATATATATATATATATATATATATATATATATATATATATATATATAACAGAAAAATCTTGGACTTGGACCTCTCTCATTTGAGCCCACAAAGCCACGAAAATCAGGTTATAAATTCTAAAAAAAATTCAGTGGGAAAAGCCTAGAGAGAGAGAGATTCTAACTAATTCAGAGCAACCTCCAGAGACTGAAGGGAACTCATCTGCAAAGAACCAATTCCCTCTCATATAAACCCTAAGATTATTCTGCAAAGCCAACAGTGCAATTCAATTTCAATCGATCCTCCCCAATCAGGTATGACCTATTTCCACTAATTTATACTTTCAACCTGAAATTTCTGAATGTATGAGGTATTATGGGTGAATTTGGAAGAGTGGGTATCGTTAGGTTTTGCATGTGGGCACATGTTTTAGTATGTATGTCATGTCTTTAAATGTGGATCCTTGCCCCCTAACTTTGAGTTTTGATACCCTTTTGATGCATTTGTTTGACGAGAGGTTTAGACCCCCTACACTTGGTTTCTTTTTGTGAGCTTTTTGTGAACTTTAATGGCATGATTCATGTGATTCTCTTATTTGGTGCAACTCTTGATTGCACCCCATCTTGTTTCTCTAACCTGTTTGTTGAGTTTTTTTGTGAGGGCTCACATGACTCTTGAAGAGATAGCTTGCTTAGTATTCCACTTTATTTGTGGGATACCATTTGGAGATTTATTCTGATTGCTTTGCTGACTTGTCTTCTTTGACGGTGCTAGCCTGAGAGATCTCTGGGTTTCTTATTTCTTTATTTGCTGTTACCTTGGATCTTTATCCGTGTGGTAGATCTCTTAACCCATTTTACACCTTTCCCGCATTTTACCGCTTTCTTAGCTGGAAGACCTCAATAGGGGGCAATGTTTTCTTTTGTTTGTTTAGTTTTGTGCCCAAAGACCTTCTTGAAGAGGCAATTGACGGATAAAAGG
The DNA here is from genome assembly GCF_024323335.1 of Lathyrus oleraceus. Classification (NCBI taxonomy): domain Eukaryota; kingdom Viridiplantae; phylum Streptophyta; class Magnoliopsida; order Fabales; family Fabaceae; genus Lathyrus; species Lathyrus oleraceus. The sequence continues at coordinate 351,991,050 of NC_066585.1, read as the reverse complement.
GATTAGTAGTCAATCCCCCGTTATTCAGTGTGTCGTTCTTTAAGCTCACACTACGTGTCGATTCTTCAGAACAAAAGCCCAAGATCTTTTGTCCGGTCAGTCAGTGGAGAGGGTTTCACCTTTCTGAATCCCCACTTTTTGTCATGAGCTCACCCCGTCCAGGGTTAAGAGCTATGAGGTCGTATCCTCATTACCCTTTTGATCTGCTCACCCTGACGTTCAATGCCAGCGGTTAAGAGCCCATTTGTTTACCTTTCCATGGCTTGTTTGTCGAGGTTGATATGACCCCTCTTGACTAAAGCCCTACCCACGTATGTTTGAGCCCCCTTGTTGGCGTGTTTATTTTATGCATGTTTGTTTTGTATGGTGTGATCGTCTCCCCCTAGGATTGCTAGGCTTCGTATAATCTCTCGTTTGCATGTCAATTAAGGTAGCACGGTTCCTTCGTCTAGGACTTCCTTTTTGCATGAGCATTCCTAATACAAACAAACTCATTGATTTTTCTTCTCCTAAGAACACGTTAACTCCTTCTACTACAGGTGAGTAAGTCTCCAAAGGTCGAGCATCCGGTAGATTATGTAGTAACGTCATTCATCACAAAAAACAAACAAAAATAGGTTAGCCGAGCTACGGTGCTCTGATTCTCAATCCTTCTTGAGATACGTATGCAGCAGGGTAGGGCATGTGCGAGCAATAACTCTTTATTTTCCCTACTTTGATTTTCTCTCTTTCGCATCGCATATAGGACTTTTTATACACACACTTTAGACATAAATAGTAAATGTAGATCCTGTGGAGTACCACAGACGTGAAGGGGTGCGATAACCTTCCCTTCACGTAACCGGCCCCCTTACTCAGTTTTCTTTGGTTCGAGACTTTGTTTTATCCGTTCCCTTTTGGTTATGCAGTACTACCTTTTCCTCTTCTTGGGATAAAAGTACATAGCTGGCGACTCTACTACTCTTTTTACGCGGCACCTCTTTTCGCGTTTGTACTTGGATTCGGGAAATCCGGGGAGCGACAGCTGGCGACTCCGCTGGGGACATATTTTCCCTAGTGGGCCTTTCCTAGCGTTTGTTTGTTTATTTTCTATTGTGCGTTATTTATTTATTGCTTTGCATACTTATCTGCTTGCATTGCATCCTATGTGCGCTTTACTGTTTCATGCATACTGTGTTGGATGTGTATTTGTTTTGCTGTTGGGTGGGGGTCACAAGAGGTAAAAGGCCCAATACACAGGCTATGAGTGAACTTTAGGATACCTAGGAATAGAGTGATTCATGGGAAGCGGGTGGTATGGCGCCACTTAGCGGAACATGGTATCACGAGCAGTTCAGATTCTGATGGGGTATTATCGTTGCATACACCTGGTGTGCATATGATGATATTCTTGAAAGGATTGTTTATCATGCGTTTCTATTAACCTTACCCTGGCCTAGATTACACCCGTGAGTGGGGCGGAATGAATCATTTACAGGTACTGATGGTGACTTGTTCTGTTGGTGACTTTTGTTTGGTTCTTATTGGTGACCGTTGGTTCTGAAGTCAGAGTTCTAAGTTGATGACCATGTTCTATGGTTCCCGGTTCCGAATTCATGCTGAAGTTATGATCATGTGCCTCGTGATACACAGCCAACCAGCCATTGTTTCATCATTTTGCAGCATAGCATGTTTATTTTCAAAAAAATAATGCATAAAAAAGAAAAAAATTAACCCGCATATGCATATCATTTTTCAGGTTTATTCAGGAGTATGTTCACACCGAGAGATGGCTGCCATTCCAGAGTTTAAGAGGAAGACTTGCACCTACAGATTTTATCGTGAGCCATTGACATCTTTGGAAGAATTGGGTAATCTCGTGACCGACCGTAATCAAAAAGTTTTGATGATCAGTATGGGGATATCTTGGCATTGTTGAAGATGGTAGTTGATCCGGTAACTCTGCAGACTCTCTTACAGTTCTATGATCCGGAGCTTCGTTGCTTTACTTTTCAGGACTACCAGCTAGCTCCCACTCTTGAAGAGTATTCCATCCTTATGGATGTCCGAATCAAAAATCTAGTACCTTTCCTAGATGTGCCAAAGGAGGTGGATTTCAAAGTTGTCGTTAAGGCTCTTTACTTGAGCATCAAGGAAGTGAGCAATAATTGGAAACCAAGCGATGATGTTGTGGGCTTATCCTTGAAGTTCTTGGTAAGAATGGCTAAGGAAGAAGCGAAGAAAGGAAATTGGGTAGCTTTCAACGCTCAGTTGGCTGTCATGATTTATGGAGTTATTTTGTTCCCTAGTATGCCTAGTTTCGTGGACCTGGCAGCAATCACTATTTTCATTGAAGGAAACCCGGTGCCTACCTTGTTAGCTGACACCTATTATGCGATACACAGCAGGCATGGTAAGTGTGGAGCTATCAGGTGTTGTCTCCCGTTGCTACTGTAGCGGTGTATTCGTCGCTATATGATCTATTGATTAAATCATAAGCAAAGCATACAATGAATCGAGTCGCCACCGCACTTTTATTTATCCAAAGGACTGGCTAAAAAGCGAACAAAAGCCTAAGAAGTTTTACGCGTAGAAAACTAATAAAAAGATCAGAGAGTCTGGGTAAGGGGTAAATTACGCAATGGGAAGGTGTTAGGCACCCATCACGTCCTAGGTACTCCTAGGGAGCCCTTTTCACACTTGTTGTATAAAATTGTTATTTGTTATGACATAAGTATTGTGCAAACATGATTGGGATGATGAGAAAAGAATATACAATTTTTTCTGTTTTTGTGTTCGAACGGATGAACCCGTTGCCTACGTACCTTCCATCAAAGGTAAGGATCAAAACACCGTAGTTCGGCTAAAAGATTTCCAAAAGTTAGTGAGTTCAATTTTAAACAATAGCACTGAGGCTCTTCATTATCAATGGGAGAAAACTCGACCAAGACCAACATCCACCATGCGAGGATAGCTTCGACGTACTAGAGGGGTTAACCCTGTTTTCAGTACGGAAGTCTTATAGTCGACTCACTAAGGATAGGGTAAGATTTACATCAACCACAATGATAATTGAAACCTATGGCTAATGTGTGAAAACTTAACAAGAATGGGCAAAGCCACAAAACAATTGAATGGGTGAAGTTAATTGATTATGAGTATTCATGAAAGTAGGGTCAAAGTAGGATTAAGATTGATTCAAAAGAAGTATTATGAAATGGAGTTTGAAAAAGTCAAGGACTTGGGGTCCAGGTTTTTAATTTGAAAGCATGAAGATGTTTGCACAATATCTATCTCAAGTTTGAAAGTAAGGTGTGAAAAGGTTTAGGACAAAGAGGGATGAATGGATGAGGATGGATTGTAAAACTTCCTAGGAGGTTCACTTCTTGAAATCATATAGAAGATGATTCAAGTGTGTCCTTTGGAATAGGCAATGAGCAATAGCAAAATAAGCAAAAAAATGATACCGGATGCCACTCAATGGCCTTACTCCAATCTCACAAACAAAAGCGGATACCGGATACCAATAGATGGATTTACACCAATCTCCTAAACAAAGAAACAAGGATGTCGGAAGCCAATAGATGGACTTATTCCAATCTCCTAAAACAAAACGAAACTTGGATACCGGATGCCAATCTGTCTGGGCTTATACCAATATCCAACATATGATCATAGGAAAGAAAATGCCAACTTGCAGGGACTTAGAATTGCATCCTCACATACAACAAAATGCAAATGCATCAAGCAAAGAGAAGATGAGTGGCCAATGAGATGGTCTTATACTCACTTCCATATCATAGGAACAATGGCCAATGGATGGTCTTACAATCGTCCTCAATGGGCAAACAACAAAGATATGTCACAGAGACAAATGAAATGATCATGCACTAATGAGTAATTGATGATGATAAATGCACAAAGCATGCAAGCAGACATGTGTATATGAAGTGAGCAATCAATCAATTGAAGTCATTCAGCACACACTATAACCAAACAATCAGGCTCATACAAAAGGGTTAGGCATTGAAGCCAACTGGAATAGGGTTAATGGTGCTCTTAACCTTGCCATTGAGGGGCTAAGGTGAAGCAGATGAAAGGATATGAGGGGTGTGCCTCATTGCTCTTATCCCTGGTCAAGGAGAGCATTGAATATCAGAAGGTGTGGGAGTTCAGAAAGTAGGAACTCTCTCCACAGATTATTGACTCGATAGATCTTGGGTTTTTACTCACTATGCATCAACACATGTGGTGTGAGCAAGGTGAGTGACACACAGAATAGTAGGAGATAGGTTGCATATCTCTTGGGTTCTACCAATTGCCTTATTCAAAGGACTTTTCCTGCTTGGGACAAATGTAAACACACACAAGCATTGCCTCTTAAGGAGGACTTCAGACAGTTGCCTGGCCAAGTAACAGGCCAGGTCTTCCAGACTACATGAAGATAAGGAATTATACCTCAATGCAAATTGCTATTAAAGCAAAGCAAAGCAAGTTCTTAAAGAACTAAGCAACTAAGGGTACCTGAAACCAGTCAAACAGAATCAGTACACAACTCAAAGTCAAACCAAAATAAGATAGGGATCAACAGTCAACACAATCAGTTAAATGTGCAATGCACAAGGCTCAAAGCATGTGAGCCAAGCAACCTACAAAACAAACAAGTTAGTCATGATAATCAATCAAGCTCAATCAATTTGTATTGATCTCTTTGAAGCATTTGTTGCTTAACCTGAAACAACAAACTTAAACATGAGCAACATGACCGCTAGGACAAGCCTAGGGTCAAAAAGAGATAAGAAAATCAAAACAGTAAGTGACAAGTGTCCAAAATCAAGTTCAAACAATCAAGAAACAAACTCAATTTGTTTCATGTTCATATCAATCATCATCATCATTTCATAAGCAAATTAGGTCAAAGCATGTCATATAGAAGCTCAAAGAAGTCAACAGAATGATTCAACTCAAATCCAATCTCAAATATCTCAATAAATTCTCAAATAATTCATGATCAAACATCATCCATAACATGATAAGCATATCAAATTTCAGCTCATTTGGATAAAGGGAAGTTGGTCAATGAAAATCAGAAGGTCAAAGCAAGTTCAAGCAAGCTCAAAGAAGTCAACCAAACATACACCAACTTCAATAAATCATAAATCAGTGACAACATATGAGAAATGAATGGGACTAAAACCATGATGAACCTTAAGCTGTCTACCAATCACATGTCAAATTTCAACTCCATCCAATTAAGTATGAGAATTTCACAAATCAAATGAGAACATGTGTCACAAAAAGTCAACAAATGACCAAACAGGGGAGAAATTATCAAACAAATAGGAAATGCCATCAATAATTCCATAAAAATTCACATGTAAACTAGACATTAACAAGTGACTTCATGCAAAAATTCAAACCAATTTGCGTTCAAGAAGCATGGTAATTAAAATCATGAAGTTGGACATGAATGGTGTGACACAAATTGTCACACCCCTATTCAAAAACAAATAACTCCACAACCAGCAATGATAAATTCACAAACTCTACACCAAAATCACCATGAACATGTCTAGTTTAAGCACCAAAAATTTGGGAAGCATTGGATAATGTATCACCATTTCACAAGCCATTTGGCAAGGCATACATAAAATGGACACATATGACAAACCCTAGCACATTTTAAAATCCACACATGCAAAAAATCTGGAAAAATCATCATAAAAAACTAGAGATCAAGAGGAGTATTTTGCAAAAAATCCCATGAAATTTGGATGAAAATTGATTGACTTATGATTTTTGGAAGTTGGGTCACAAAAATGGAATAAATATTGAAAAAAGAAATGATTAAATGAATTATAAAACCGGCCAGTGGCAATGTTGTAAATAAGCGTTCAGTTTAATGGAACGCTGCGTTCCAATTAGAAGCGTGTCACACGCTCAATGGCCACATGGCCCAGAAACTTGGAAAACACATGCATGGCTCGGTTTAGAAGATCAAACACGATCTGGGTAACATGAAATTAGGGTTTATGCATCTTCAATTTGTTCTTCCACGAAAATTTCCAGCAAGAACAAATGGTAGCCAAAATCAAAAAGCAATATATCAATGTGTTCATCTTGCAGTGTACATCAACATTACAACATCCATTTTCACTAAATCATGCTAACAAGGATGAATCGAGCAGAAACACATTCAAACATCAAATTTCATTTCAACATAACTTCTACAATACTCGACCATTTTCAACGATTTAAAGCTCATTGTAGGGGTGTTCAAAACCAAACCAACCCAATAGAAAACCGCAAACCAAACCAAACCAAATCGAAACCGCAAAAAACCGCATTTGGTTCAGATTCGTTTGGGTCATTTTTAACAAAACCGCACAGTTTGGTTTGGTTTGCGGTTTGTATTTTTCAAACCGAACTAAACCAAACCAAACCGCATTATGTTACAACCCAAAGTTCACTTATCCCACATCCAACCCAAACCTCAAACCTAGTATGCCTTAACCTTACAATTACAAACGATTCTCTCTTAATCACACTTAGAGTTTCAATTTCAACCTTCTTAAATCTCTCATAGTAGTATCACACATTCTTCTCATCTTATTTTCCATGTAGGTCTCGCCTATTCTACTCTAATAAGTCCTCTATTATGTTCTTTCTTTTTTATCTTTTATGTTACTATTTTCTCTTCCAATTACGTTTTTATTGCACTTTTCTTCTCAATCTCGCATCTCTTATGTTATTTTTTTCATCTTCTCTAATCTCTCATCTCATATGTTTTTTTTTATGTTTTATTATAATGTCTTTGATATTATTTTATGTTACTATTTATATTTGTCTTTTATTCCACTTTTTTCTAATCTGGTTTTTTGTATATTGAATGAAATGTTTTTGTCTAAATATGATGAATTTTGATGTTATTTAGTAATGTATGAATGACTAAACACAAAGTTATGTCGTTATTTATAGGAGTATATATGGCTCAATAAAAATATTATAAGAAATTGAACCAATCGAACCAACCCAAACCGCATTGATTTGGTTTGGTTTGGTTTGGTTTTATTTCCAAAAGTCAACCGAACCAAACCAAACCGCATGCTTTTTTCTCTTGCGGTTCGGGTGATTTTTATCGCAAAAACCGCCCAAACCGCACCGCGAACACCCCTAGCTCATTGTATTCAGCATGAAATGGTCTACAAGAAGCATAGCATGATTTCAAGAATGGCTAGGTTCGAAATCTTACTTGTTTTGAAGAGCAGTGATGAAATGATGGTTGTTTGGTCGTGCAAAGTAGAAACAGATGCGCAAGGATGTTCCAGATGATGAATGGAGGAAGAATTTTAGCTCAACAATGTTGGGTTATGCTCAAATCAAAAGCTTCCATGGAAGAGATCTTAATGGAACAGTGATGCTTCCTTGTTTACAGTGGTGAAACAGAGCTTGCAAATGCTTCCAAGGTGATGGTGAATGATGAAACAAAGCTCACAAACACGAATTCTTTTAAGATTTTCAGAAAAAGTTCAAATGGAGAAAAAATGAGCTTGAGAGAAAATGCAGTTTTTGATCTGGTTTGACAAAGTGTGGCTAGGGTTTTTTTCAACAGAAAATGAAGTATATGTACTCTGTTTAGTATTGCTTAAGTTGGTTAATCAAGTGATAATCCAAATTTGGTTAATGGAGTGTTTTTGCTAATTGGTGAAATTCCACTTAAGTTGCATGTGCATGAGCTACAGTGCGAAATTGGGCCTTGAGCACATCCAAAACATGATTTCTGAACATTATCAATTGATAGAATGCATTGGAAAGGCTTAATTTGAAAACTCATTTTTTCACCTCACTCATTTTAATTCAAGTCACTTGGAAAAAGGCCATTTTGATTGGTTGATTTTTGGTGAATTGTGATGAAATATTTGGATAGAGCACATCAAATATGACTTGTAGCAAAAAACCTCACTCAATTTCGCCAAATGGTTTGGAAGATATGCCACTTTGAAGTTCAAAAATTCTTGAGAATGATTTGATCATAACTTGCCAACCATAAATGAGAAATGAGTGTTTTTGGACTTTTTGGAAATGGGAGAACAAGATCTTCAACTTTCATGTTGGGCAAAAATTCATTTGAAGCTTGTATGATGATGTAATGTTGAGGAGAAGAACTTTCCTTTTTTGGCAAATTCCAATTACAGGTCAACTTTCTATTTTTGGAAATTTCTTGTCTGACTTCAAATTCTTCACTGTGGATGTTTGACATGTTATATGAGGCTTATATGGACATGAATGAGACTTCTCAGACCAATTCCCATTATCAAATCACTGATTAAATGCACAGTTGACCACAGTTGACTTTGCTATGGTTTTGGTTGACTGAACCATGTTCTGATGAATTCCAAACCCTAATCACCTGAGATCTTGATTCCAAATGATGTCCTTCCTACCAACCAGTGGACCGTTTGTGGATACTCAGAATACTCGCAAATGGACTCAGAGGATCATGTCGCTTACATCTTATGATATCAAGTGGCAAGCTTATAGGATTAATGTGTGCAACGTCATTATGAGTTGTGGAGAGTTTCGCAATGTTCCACTCATAGGAACTAGGGGTTGCATCAACTACAACCCGGTTCTTTCTCTCCGTCAGTTGGGTTTTGTCATGAATGAAAGGCCGCAAGATGTCGAGATAGCCGAAAGTGTGTACTTTGAGAAACGGAGCGATCTGGCAAGATTGGAGCAAGTGGGAAGAGCTTGGGAGAATATTGGTATAAAAGATGGATCTGTTTTAGGGAGGAAATTTGCAATTGCTATGCCTGCTTACACTGAGTGGGTCAAGGAAAGAGTTGGAACTTTGTTGCTACCATATGACCGGATGGAACCATTACAGGAGCAACCGCCTTTGATCCTTTCTGAGAATGTGCCTGCTGAGTATTACAAACGAGCCTTAATGGAGAATCGCCAGTTGAAAGAAAATGAACAAGAGATCCAAATGGAGCTTTACAAAGAAAAAGCTGATAGGCTGAATTTGGCTCACAAACTCAAAGGAGTGCAAGGTGAAAGTGCTAGTAGATCAGGAAGCAAAAAGAGGTCCTATGATGAGATAAAAACAATGTTGGATGAAGAACACCTTGAACGCTTGAGATTACAAAAAGCGAAAGCCAATTACAAAAAGAAGATACGAGACTTAGAAAGACAGCTTAAGGACAAAGATACTCAGTTAAAGAAAGAGGTAGATCTGAGGCATGCAGCAGAGATCCAGCTCCGAGGAAGTGACATCCGTGCATCTCATTTCCTAGAGGAAATTGTTGAACTCAGGGTGCAACTGAAAGAGAAGCTCACCCCTCTACCTGAGTGTTCAGAGTGTGACCGATTGATGGATCAGTGCCAGTATTTGAAGACTCTCATTCCTGAAGGACGACTTCCCTAGTTTGTCTTGTTGTTTATTTTGAAGATCACCTCCAGGATTGTTGGATGGGATTCCTTGTTCTACACTGATGAACTGAATCTTTGCTTAAACTACATTTGTATGAATCTTATTCCTTATGCCTATGGATGAGATTATTGATATTTCACTCTTGCTTGCCGTCCAGTGTATGTTGCTTCTCTGTTGTTTATGTTCCGCTTACGGGTGCAGGTTGCCATTTTCCAAAGGTGGACGAGACTCTTGAATACTTGAGAAATGATAAAACATAGCATACACATCATACGCATCATACGCATCATACACATATCATTCTTGCATCATTATAGGTGTTCTTGAAGAGGATTTCTCATTCTGGTTCCCGTTTCAGGCAGGATTGCTGAGCATCGTCCGCACCGTTACACAACAAGGCAGAATCAACAGAAGATCATGGATCAAGTTCAAGCAGAACTAGCAGAGATGAGGACCAACATGGCCCAATTCATGAATATGATGCAAGGGGTAGTGCAAGGGCAAGAGGAACTTCGGGCCTTGGCCCAGAGACAAGAAACTGTGATTCCCCCTGTCGGTCAGAATCCGCCAGAAGGGACCCTTGTCGATGACGCTGATGTTACCAACCCCGTCAACAACCATGCTACTGGTGATGAACTGCGTGGTATTAGAATCAATGGACAAACCATCATTACAGAGGCTGCTAATGCTCGAGCGGCACGTGCTCCAGTTCACCATCCTTCTCATTTGGTTGACAAGCAAGAAAATATGTTCACTATTCCCAGTGATGATGATGAATTTGGAAAGGCGGAAGAGAGAGATAGAAAGGTTGACGCCCTTGCTAAAAAGATTCGCGCCATGGAGTGCCAGAATTCTTTGGGTTTTGATGTTTCTAACATGGGTTTAGTTGATGGGTTGAGGATCCCGTACAAGTTCAAAGCGCCATCTTTCGACAAGTACAATGGCACTTCTTGTCCCCGAACTCATGTGAAAGCTTACTACCGGAAGATATTCGCTTATACTGATGATGAAAAAATGTGGATGTACTTTTTCCAAGACAGCTTGTCTAGAGCATCTTTGGATTGGTACATGGACTTGAAAAAAGAATCTGTCAGAAGCTGGAGAGAGTTAGGTGAAGCTTTTCTGAGGCAGTACAAGCATAACATGGACATGGCCCCGAGCAGAACCCAGTTGCAGAGTTTGTTTCAAAAGACTGGTGAGAGTTTCAAGGAATACGCCCAGAGGTGGCGCGAGCTAGCTGCGAGAGTACAACCTCCGATGTTGGAGAGAGAATTGACTGATATGTTCATTGGAACCCTGCAAGGTGTATTCATGGATCGTATGGGAAGTTGCCCATTTGGTAGTTTTTCGGATGTTGTGATTTATGGAGAAAGAACTGAAAGTCTTATCAAAGCGGGAAAAATCCAAGACCCTGGTTCTTCAAGTTCTTCAAGTGCTAAAAAACCATTTTCAGGGGCACCCAGAAGGAGAGAGGGTGAGACAAATGCTATATATACTCAGAGAAATGGAAAAAGAGGACAACAATACCGTCAAGTTGCTGCTGTGACTATTCCAGCAACCCAACCTCAACAACAACAAAGAGGACAGCCACAACAACAACATCAACGCCAATTCCAACCAAGACAAAGAATGCCAGATCGTCATTTTCATCCGTTGCCAATTACTTATGCTGAATTACTCCCTGAACTGCTCAGGTTAAAGTTTGTTGAACTTCGCACTATGGCTCCATTAACAAGGATTCCCGCTGGTTATGATGCTAATGTCCGTTGTGATTTTCATTCTGGTGCGCCAGGGCACCACATCGAGAATTGTCGGGCTTTTCACCATAAAGTCCAAGACTTGATCGATGCCAAGACGATTAACTTCGCTCCTACTTCGAATGTGATGAGTAATCCTATGCCTCAGCATGGAGGGCCCAGAGTAAATAATATGGAAGATGGGGAAAATTTGAACTTGGTGGTCGATATTAATGATGTTCAGACTTCGTTGTTTATGGTGAAGGAACGTCTGCTTAGAGGGGGAGTATTCCCGGGATGTGACAAGAATTGTTCAGATTGTGGTAATCATGAAAACGGCTGTGTGAAGTTGAAGGAAGGTATCCAGGAATTGATGAATGAAGGTTGTTTACAGTTATATCGAGTAGTAAAAGACCGTGAAGAGGTATCAACTGTTACCATTTACTTTACACCGTCAGAAGGTCCTGTGCGTGCTCCAAGAACTATTAGTGCGCCTGTGACTATTGGTACTCCTGTGACCGTAGCTGCGCCTGTGACCATATCTGCTCCGGTAACTATTGGTGTTCCCATGATTAATGCTCCAGTAACTATCAGTACTCCTACCACCATTGCTGCTTCTAGTGGAAGACTTTTTTAGAATAGTAGAGCAATTTCGTGGCAATATGACGATGCTTTTTGCAGAAATAGAAGACCTGAGAATCAGACTAGACCAGTAAATCATACTCCAGTGACGATTGGTTTGTCAAATAAGACTCCAGTAACAGTTGGTTCGGTTGTGGGTAATGTGGGAGGACCCGGAGGATTTACGAGGAGTGGTCGTTTGTTTGCACCACAGGTTCCGAAGGATAACAATGCTGAGGCTCTTGCTAGAACAAAAGGAAAATAAGTTGTGGTTGAAGAAGAACCAGTGCGAAAGGAAGTGCCCGAGAATTCTTTTGAGAAGGACGTGGAGGAATTTATGAGAATTATCAAGAAGAGTGATTACAAGATCGTGGATCAGTTGAACCAGACACCGTCAAAAATCTCTATTCTCTCTCTGTTAATGTGTTCCGAAGCACATCGTAACGCCTTGTTGAAAATATTGAATATGGCTTTTGTGCCTTAAGAGATTTCTGTTAACCAGCTCGAAGATGTTATTGCAAATGTTAACACGAGACATGGTTTGGGATTCACGGATCTAGACTTGACACCTGAGAGTCGCAATCACAATAGAGCTCTGCATATCACGATGGAATGCAAAGGGGCCGTTTTGTCGCATGTTTTGGTTGATACCGGTTCTTCTTTGAATGTGCTGCCCAAAAAGGCCCTGAGTAAGCTTGATGTCGAAGGGGTTGTTCTCACACCAAGTGATCTTGTTGTCCGTGCTTTTGATGGATCCAAGCGATCGGTTTGTGGTGAAGTCACGTTGCCTGTGAAGATCGGCCCGGAAGTGTTTAATATTGTCTTTTATGTGATGAATATTCAACCAGCATATAGTTGTCTGTTGGGTCGTCCCTGGATACATGGAGCCGGAGCAGTTTCTTCGACTCTCCACCAAAAGCTAAAATATGTGTGGGATGGTCAAGTTGTGACCGTGTGTGGCGAAGAGGACATCTTCGTGACCCATTTATCCTCCTTCAAATATGTGGAGATGGATGGCGAAATTCATGAGACTCTATGTCAAGCTTTTGAGACTGTCAGTATTGAGAAGGTGGCTTTTGTTAAACAGAAGAAACTAGGTACCTCGATTGTGTCCTATAAATAAGCTCTGGAGGTCATTCATTCAGGTAACGCGGAAGGATGGGGCAAGGTGATTGATGTATCCGTAAAAGAAGACTTGTTTGGCGTTGGTTATCAGCCTTTTCAATCATCAGAGCAGGGTGTCCAGAATCAGAAAGGGCCGTGTACATTCACTAGTGCTGGATTGATGAATCACGGGGATGTCTTTGCAACAGACAATGAAGATGGTGACAGTGATTGTGATATGGATAATTGGGTGCGCCCGTGTGCTCCAGGGGAGAAGATCAACAACTGGACTGCTGAAGAAATAGTCCAAGTTACTTTTCAGACAGAGTAATTTTCTTTTGTTTTTCATTTTGCATGAAAGCCATACGCTCTGCCCAAGGCGTAGTGGTTCATTGTAGGGCCACATCATGTTTTGAATTTTCAATGATTATCATCAATAAAGGACGTTTTGCAATCAAATTTGTGCTCACTGTCTTTCTGTTTTCACTTTCATTTTCAAAACCATAAAAATGGCGATGTTTTTTTCTGCGACTTTCTTGAACTCTTTTCTAAAATAAAGCATGAAACATCGTTCGTGCAGAATTGATCTTGCGGATTCCATTAAAAACGGTTTTGTTATGGCTCAGTATGACTTTGATAATCCCATTTACCAAGCCGGAGAGGAGAGTGAAGAAGATTGTGAACTCCCCAAAGAATTGGCCAGACTATTGAAACAGGAGGAAAGGGTCATTCAACCTCATCAGGAAGAGTTGGAAGTCATTAACCTTGGTACTGAGGACGCAAAGAAAGAGATCAAGATAGGGGCTGCTTTAGAGGAAAAGGTCAAGAGAGGGATGATTGAAATGCTGCGAGAATACGTCGATGTCTTTGCATGGTCGTATCAAGATATGCCTGGTTTGGATACAGATATTGTGGTGCACAGGCTACCTCTCAGAGAAGATTGTCCTTCGGTAAAGCAGAAGCTTCGCAGAACTAGTCCTGATATGGCTGTCAAGATCAAAGAGGAGGTTCAGAAACAGCTGGATGCAGGTTTTCTAGCAGTTACCAATTATCCCCCTTGGGTGGCCAACATCGTACCCGTGCCGAAATAGGATGGTAAAGTCAGGATGTGTGTTGATTACCGAGATTTAAGCAGAGCCAGTCCGAAAGATGACTTCCCATTACCTCACATTGATGTATTGGTCGATAACACTGCTCAGTCCTCGGTTTTCTCTTTCATGGATGGATTTTCTGGCTATAATCAGATCAAGATGGTGCCAGAAGACATGGAGAAGACGACATTCATTACACCTTGGGGCACGTTCTGTTATAAGGTAATGCCATTTGGGTTGAAGAATGCCGGTGCTACCTACCAAAGAGCTATGACGACTCTCTTTCATGACATGATGCACAAAGAAATTGAAGTGTACGTGGATGATATGATTGCGATGTCTCAGACAGAAGAGGAGCACCTGGTAAACTTGCAAAAGTTGTTTGAAAGATTAAGAAAGTTCAAACTGAGGCTGAATCCAAACAAGTGTACATTTGAAGTGATATCTGGAAAGCTGTTAGGTTTCATTGTCAGTGAGAAAGGGGTCGAGGTTGATCCCGCGAAAGTAAAAGCTATTCAAGAAATGCCTGAACCAAGAACGGAAAAGCAGGTTCGTGGGTTTTTAGGGAGGCTGAACTACATTGCACGGTTCATATCTCACCTAACAGCTACGTGCGAACCGATATTTAAACTGCTAAGAAAAGATCAAGCAATCAGGTGGAATAATGATTGTCAAAAAGCTTTTGATAAGATAAAAGAATATTTGCAGAAACCTCCAATTCTTATACCTCCAGTTCTGGGGAGGCCTCTGATAATGTACCTTTCAGTAGCAGAGAATTCGATGGGGTGTGTATTGGGACAACATGACGAGTTTGGTCGTAAAGAGCATGCAATATACTACCTTAGCAAAAAGTTTACCGACTGTGAAACAAGATATTCGCTACTCGAGAAAACTTGTTGCGCTTTGGCATGGGCTGCTCGCCGACTAAGACAGTATATGTTGAACCATACTACCTTGTTGATTTCTAAGATGGACCCAGTAAAGTATATCTTTGAAAAGTCGGCTCTTACCGGACGAGTGGCTCGTTGGCAGATGATTTTGACAGAGTATGATATCCAGTACACGTCGCAAAAGGCCATCAAGGGTAGTATTCTGTCTGATTACCTTGCCGAGCAACCAATTGATGACTATCAGCCGATGATGTTTGAATTCCCCAATGAAGATATCATGTACTTAAAGATGAAAGATTATGAAGAGCCTCTTGTCGAGGTAGGACCGGATCCCGATGACAAGTGGACACTGATGTTTGATGGGGCGGTAAATGTGAATGGAAATGGTGTTGGGGCAGTACTCATTAATCCTAAAGGTGCACACATACCTTTTTCCGCCAGATTGAATTTTGAAGTAACCAACAACGAAGCTGAGTACGAGGCCTATATCATGGGGATTAAGGAAGCCATCGATCTAAGGATTAAAACTCTGGACATCTATGGAGATTCTGCTCTAGTGATTAACCAAGTCAATGGAGACTGGAATACTCATCAGCCGCATTTGATTCCTTATAGAGATTACACCAGAAGGATCCTGACTTTCTTCAAGACAGTAAAGTTGTATCATGTACCCCGAGATGAAAATCAAATGGCTGATGCCTTAGCCACATTGTCTTCCATGATTAAAGTTCATTGGCAGAATCATGTGCCACACGTTGCTGTGAATCGACTCGAGAGGCCTGCGTATGTGTTTGCAGCCGAGTCTGTTATTGATGAGAAGCCATGGTTTTATGATATTAAGAATTTCCTCAAAAGCCAAGAGTATCCTGAAGGAGCGTCAAAGAATGACAAGAAGACACTGAGAAGGCTAGTTGGAAGCTTTTACTTGAACAAGGATGATGTGTTGTACAAGAGGAACTTTGACATGGTTCTACTCAGATGTGTGGTTAGACACGAAGCAGACATGTTAATGCAGGAAGCACACGAGGTATCTTTCGGTACCCATGCTGGTGGTCATGCAATTGCCAAGAAGTTGTTAAGAGCCGGTTATTACTGGATAACCATGGAATCTAATTATTTCAAATATGCTCGGAAGTGCCACAAATGTCAGATCTATGCAGATAAAGTACATGTACCACCAAACCCTCTGAATATTATGAATTCTCCTTGGTCATTCGCGATGTGGGGCATCGATATGATTGGAATAATTGAACCTACTGCTTCTAATGGACATCGCTTCATCCTAGTCGCGATTGATTACTTTCCCAAGTGGGTAGAAGCAGCTTCCTATGCCAATGTTACCAGACAAGTGGTTGATCGATTCATTAAGAAAGAAATTATTTGTCGTTATGGGGTTCCTGAGAGAATCATCACTGATAATGGTTCGAATCTCAATAACAAGATGATCGAACACCACAATTCTTCTCCTTACAGACCAATGATGAATGGTGCTGTAGAGGCGGAAAACAAGAACATTAAGAAGATTGTGCAAAAGATGGTTGTGACGTACAAGGATTGGTACGAGATGTTGCCTTTCGCTTTGCATGGGTATCGTACCTCAGTGCGTACGTCAACCGGGGCAACTCCGTTTTCACTTGTGTATGGCATGGAAGTAGTCTTGCCAGTAGAAGTTGAAGTCCCTTCTTTGAGGGTGATGATGGATGTAAAACTTGACGAGGCTGAGTGGGTTCAAGCCAGGTTTGATGAGTTAAATTTAATTGAGGAAAAGCGATTAGCAGCTGTGTGCCATGGACAACTATATCAGAGAAGGATGAAGAAATCCTTTGATCAGAAAGTGCGTCCTCGAAGCTATCAGATAGGTGACTTAGTTTTGAAGAGGATCCTTCCTCCCGGTACAGATAACAGGGGCAAGTGGACTCCGAATTATGAAGGTCCATATGTTGTTAAAAAGGTCTTTTCTGGTGGAGCCTTGATGCTTACAACTATGGATGGTGAAGATTTTCCGTCTCCTGTGAATTCAGATGTAGTCAAAAAATACTTCGCATAAACTGACCCGCTGAACAAAAAAAGAAAGTCCAGGCAAAAAAGGGGCATCCCGGCGAACCAAGAGAAAAAGAAAAGAAAAAGGTTCGGGCAAAAGTTAGGGATAAAGAATAAAAATAATATGTACACCCGGTAAGTCAAAAACTTGCAAAGGTGGCTTAGGCAAAAATGGGTATCCCGGTGGATTGAAAACCTGAAAAGGCGGTCCAGGCAAAAGAGGGATTAAAGCGAAAACTATAGGTTGAGTTATCTGTACTTCATCGCGTTTCAGTGTCTACCGTCTAGAAGGGTATGATCGGTCCAATCACTCTTCTCAGAAAGCGAAGAATTTGGGGGAAAGTGAAGATCTATGAGTCATAACAGGATTGGAAAATAGTGGAATGCCGTGTTTACATTGCCAATATGATAGTTTATTTTCTCTTTTGGCGCAATTACCTCTTCCTAGGAATTGCTTCCATGATGTATTTGCCTTTATAGGCCATTTTCAATCAATAAAAGTCGTTATTCAGTCAAATTGCTCTCTTGTTTTTTTATTTTACTGTTTTGTTTGCAAAAAACGTCCGAATTTTTGATAAACATTGCATCTAAAAACATGAAGGCTAGACAATGACGTGCGGAAAGATAAAACATCTGAAAATCATTTTGAATGTTGAGTACACTTGATTATATTTTTTCCATACGATCCTCTGGGGCATGTATGTACTGCCGTTTCGCAGGTCACTATCTTTGATTGATGGCTAAAGCAGATGAGCCAAAGTTTATTCGAAGGAAGACCCTGTTGTTTCAACACTGTCCAGTCACGTAAGAAGTTGGGTCGTCTAAGTCGAGTTCAGAATTTGTTTCCCCAACATGGTCGAGAGGTTGGTGTTTTCCCAACAAGTGACTCCCCAGTTGAGTTGGTTTCTCTATCGTTCCAAGAATAGTATCCTCAGCAGAGTTGTTATATGTCCCCACAGAGTTGGAAGATCGTATCAGAAATTGTGTGCTCAGTAAAGTGATCATTTGCTTTCCCAGCAGGAGTTTTCCTCCCTTTGCATCTTGCATGTAGTAATCATCATTTGCATTCGCATTCTCAAATCGCGTAGCATTTCCATTCAGTGTGGAGCATTACGCCATAGAAAACTCAAACATATGCATACATGTATTAAACCAGATTGGATCATATCTCCGGAAGAGACGGATCATTTTTCAACATCAGTGTAGCACATTTGCAGCAGTTGCTCTTGGCAACATTCAGAATCGATAATCCCAGTGAGATTTATTTTCTCACCAGTCCGTGAAAGGTAAGCTTGATTCTCTTCCGATTTAGTCACCAGTAAGTGTCTGCCTTATTTTGACATATGTAAATTTCATCCTTGCGATACCGGTAAGTATCGTGTTGATCCCCGTAAATGTCTGTGCTTTTCTTTGATGTCGGCAAACATCACCTTTCAATGTCGATAAACGTCGAATTCCAATCGTTGGCCATCAGTAAATGGCATGTCTCTCACGGTGTCTACAAAAAATCATTTTATCAACACCCGTGTGTGTCCTTTCCCTTTTTTGGTGTCGGTAAACATCATTGATTCGATGTCGGTAAAAATCAGCTGCTTGTTAACCATCGGTAAATGGTTTTGTCGTTAAGATTCCCCAGCAGATTTGCTATCCGTAAATATCGAGTATTTCATTTTCGCCATCGGTAAATGGTTTCGTTTCATAAATGTATCCTTTCTTTGGTGTCGGTAAACATTATTGTTCGATGTCGGTAAACATCGAGTTCCTTCCCAGTCATCGGTAAATGTCTGGTCTTGTTTCAATTGTAAACATCTTTTTCCTCCCCAGTGAAGCCACCATCGGTAAATGACCTCGCTTTCCTTGATATCGGTAAATATCAAATTTTGTTTTGAAGCCGCCATCGGTAAATGGCTTCGCTTTCCTTGATATCGGTAAATATCAAATTTTGTTTTGAAGCCGCCATCGGTAAATGGCCTCGCTTTCCTTGATATCGGTAAATATCAAATTTTATTTTGAAGCCGCCATCGATAAATGGCCTCGCTTTCCTTGATATCGGTAAATATCAAATTTTTCAAAACGCGTGGGCTTCGCCTAGCGAGCATGACAGTTAAGGAAATTCCTCTGAGCGCAGGTGATTCTGGTGGCTTTTCTTGGGACTCGCTAGGAGACCCATTCTGCTCGCCTAGCGAGCATGACAGCTCATGAACAAACTTTTGCTCCTTTGAATGATGAATAGACCCTATTTGAACATGTTGGAAGTAACTCAAGTCATTCCCTGGCCATTTCACCTTCAGTTGACCAACAGTGGACTAGAGGTCGAACCCCAATTCAGATGAACTTTGCTGAAATGCAATATGAAATGTTAAATGACCTAAAAATGAATGCATGAATGAGGATGGCAAATTTGAAGTGCTACAGCATGGCAAATGGATTTTCCTTGCATGGGCTTGCATGATCATGTAGAAAGCCCAAATAAAATTGTATTTGCATGCTGATTACCAAACAACTTCAAATGGACGTGTAGTTTACAAGGCAATGGCTTGTGCATGAAGTTTCAACATGAATTCCATAATTATGCCTAAATACTCACCTCTTTGAAAATGCCAATTAGAAAATCCAAACATAAGCATATGGGTAATGGCTAGAAAGGTCTTGACATAAGGAATAAATGTTATGTTGGACAAAAACTCATTTGAAGTGTGGAAATTTATGAAAACAGGTCATGAAGTTCATAGTGCAAAACATGCCTTTGAGAATTTTGTCAAAATGAAACAACTTCGAGCCCTTTTGTTTTGATGATGCAAGCTTCAAATAAAAAACCTCCAACATCAAAGTTATAGATCTTTTAAAGACAATCAAGATGGACTTATATTTTGAATCATTTGGATTTTTGATGAAGAAGTTATGGGCACTTGAAGTTGGACTTTCAATGCATTTGGTCCAAAGTGACCTATAATGTTTTGCATTATCACATGTATTTATTTTGAGATTTTGAAATTTTTTTCAACATAACATTTGAAGTATACACAATAAGCTTTCCAATGCATTAGATCCCACCTCAAAATCATAAAAAATGAATGAGTTGTGTTCTTGGGAAGTTGACCCAACATTAGGGTTTCAGTCAAAATGACCTATAATGTCTTGGAATGGTAGATGACCTTCCAAGCTTCAAATAAATTTTTTATGAACATTAAAGTTGTTCATATTGTCCCTAAGAACATTTTTGATTTTGGGATCATCTCCATTTGACCAACACATAAAGAGTTAGGTCTCCATGCATTTCAAAATAGTCAAATGAATTGACTGATCAACTTCTCAAGTCCACAACTCATATCTTGATGAATTGATGATTGAGGACACTCAAATAAGCTCAAATATGCATGAAATGATGAATTAGAGAACTTCCCTTGATTGTATTTGACCATGGGCTGAGGTTGCTTCATTAGCAAGGCATTGTGGGTGATCAGATGAATTAGGGTTTCCTTGAGGAACAAACCTCAAACCCTTTGACTTGCTTTGATCAAAATGATGAATTGAGATGCTAGGGAGGCATATTTGATGGATGAGAGCTTTGGGAACCATTGTCATGCTTTCCTTCATCTTCTCTTGGCCATATCTTTGCACCAGTGATCTCCTAGGAGATTTTAGACCTTGTGATTGCTCAAGCTACAAACAAAAGATGTTAGTGACATATTTTTGTGCTTTTGGTTAGTAAACAAAAATGAGAAAAGCAATGATATACAATTCAAGCATGCTTAGTAATCTCAACCCACTCACAAGAGGTCCCACCCAAAGGCAAGGGGAACCAAGATGCTTATGATCCTTGAGGCTTTGCAAATGCAATATTATGATGCCATGAGGGATCTTAGGGTCAAAATTGGGGTCTTACAGATGCCCATATTTAAGGTCATTCTAGGCGGAGAAGTGAAGGTTAAAATCTTTGTCTCGACGAGGTAGAATGGGCTTAAATAATAACAAAGAGACGAATTTTGGTCCCTAAGAGACCTCATGATGCAGATGTATGTATGCAAATGGTAATACTTTGCGGATATGTATCCACAAAGAAAGAAAGAAAGAAAGATCCGGAGTAACATGCCCATAAATGGGGCAGAGACTCTAGGAATTCTACAGGGGAGTAAAGGGATAAAAATGCGTGAGCAGGTCACGACTTGAAACTTGTTGAGAGACACGAAGGGAATCCATGAAATAAATCCATGGAAAGACTCGAGCTGACTCAAAGATGCATGTATTGGGGAATATGCCAATACAGCAAAAACTTATCCGTAACGGATACTTCGGATAAAAATCCGGTCTCGGGCTGAGAGAATCCACTAAGGGACCTCGCTGGGGAAACACCCAAACAAAATTCCTCTGGGGAAGCAACGGGATGAGGTATTATCGGTTACTGGGTAATAAGCTCAAAGAGACATGTGGTCCGAACACCGGTATAAGGGTGAGAGAACAATATGCTCGGGGA
This sequence comes from Lathyrus oleraceus, assembly GCF_024323335.1. NCBI lineage: Eukaryota > Viridiplantae > Streptophyta > Magnoliopsida > Fabales > Fabaceae > Lathyrus > Lathyrus oleraceus. The sequence continues at coordinate 351,969,682 of NC_066585.1, read as the reverse complement.
GAATGAATATCTAAGACCGGTATAAGGGTGAGAGATATCAAACATCCGAAAATCATCTGAGGAAGACCTAAAAGGTAAACTTCAGCTCAGGAGAATCTGACTCCGCAAGGGGACAAAAAGTCATAATAGGGAGTAGGGAGGAAGGAACACCAGGGATACTGGTTACTGGGCATATAATAAGTGACCGACCAAAGCGTGAATTGGGGAATATTCCCAAGACACTCATCATCCAAAAGAGGGCTAAAAGCAAAACTTGATTATAGGATGTACATTCGATTCCAATAAAAGGGATACGAATCTTACTCGACTGGGGAAGAGCAAAGGACTTTGACCAGAGAGTGCATGAGATATATTATCTATTACCGTCAGAACATAGATAATATACTCGCATGGAAGATTATCCACAACCGGTTACAGGGTTAATAAAGGATAAATCGACCGAGAAAGAAAGGACATCGGTATACCGCAAACTAGGTACAAAATGATGACCATTCAAGGGGAGAAACGATCATTACTGGGGATAAATTGCTTTATCAGAGCAATTATCCAAGAGATATATCACCGGGGGTGAAGGACTTATCAATACCAAATATTGGATAATGATAACCGTCAAGGAGGGGATTACATCTACCGGATACTGGGTAGAAAACCACGGAAAAGTAACCGTCATCGATTAGGATGAACAAAAGGTTAACTCTGCAGGGGGATGAAATAAGGTTTACAACTACCGGTATAAAGGTAGAAAACCACGGATTTCGCCGGGGCAAAGATGGATAATTACTGGTTACTGAGCAACTATTCATCTATACCACAGGGGAGTGCAGGGAACAGTCATAAGAGGCCAGTCTAGGATCAAACTAGATAGGCACGATGAAACAAAGCTTGTCCAAATGAGGATATAACTCAATGGAGAATTCCATCCCAATATATGTGTTGGGAGGAAGCGGAAACAATCATTTTCCACGAGGATATAACTCGGTGGGGAATATGGAAGGAAAGATACACACTTTCTGCTTAAGGGGCTGACTCTATATGGGGAGATCAGACACCGACATCTGCTTTGGGAAATGTATTACCAACTAGCAGGGGATAACAAACAAAGATATATGGCAAAGAATGCAATCATGAATATCTGAATGTTTGAAAATTATATGCACACATGCGTGGTTTATGTATGATAAATGCTGACAAACAGACATTTCTAACACAAACAGGTCCAAAGAATAAGTACACAAACATCCGGTACTACATCTCAAGAGAGAAAGCCAGGACCACAGAGATTTCTGCAGGGGAATGAGCATCCATCATTCCAACTGGGGCAAAGTCGTTGCAAAGATGAACTCTGACGTAGAAGCAACTCTACCGGGAAAGTTATCAAAAAGGAGAAGGATCTCTGAAAGGGAACGGCCATAAACCAGAAGCTTTCTAAAGATCACCAGATACCGTCCTACCAATGAGATCATATCTGCTGAGGAGAGATGAATAATCTTACCCAACAGTCTGCTTGAGAGGATGAACCACAAGAGGCTCCGGAGGAAGAGGACATGAGCATGCCAGGAATATGAACAAAAGCCCTACCCTGTCGAGAATCTTACCATCCTTGGGAGAGAACTGCAGGCATTCCCAGTATCCCTATGTCATTGTGAATGTTCACTTTGTTTAAAAACAAATTATGAAAAATTTGTTTATTCAAAATAATGATATTTTTTTTAATTAAAACATGCAAAACATTTGTTGAATAGAAACAAATAAGAGTGCAAATAATTAGATAAAGGCTCAAATTTATTTGATGGAATGGTAGTCTGCAAATGGCAAGACTCCATAGATCTTTACAAATTTGAAATTGGTGATATATATTGGAAAAGGGCTACATTGAACATAATGACCATTTCTCCACCAATTCTGAATCTGATGTATTTGAAGCTTTGGTTGATGATGAATGAGCGAGAATCTCTGACGGATGACAGTTGTAGAACAAAGTCTTGCCAGGATGCAGTTACTTGCCAAATCCCTGTTTTTTGCCTAGATTGCCCCAGGGTGAGGTACTCAATCTAGCGGGATACATATATTCATTTTTTCATGTCTCTATCTTTTGCCTGGATCGCCCTTTCGGGTTTTCAATCCACCGAGACGCTCATTTTTGCCTGAGTTGCCCTTTCGAGTTTTCAACTTAGCGAGCTATTCTGTTTTTTTTATTTAGGCGAAGTATTTCTTGACTGCATCTGAATTCATAGGACGAGTGAAATCCTCCCCATCCATAGTTGTAAGTATCAATGCATCGCCTGAAAAGGCTCTCTTGACAACGTATGGACCTTCATAGTTTGGAGTCCACTTGCCCCTGGAATCGGGCGCGAAAGACAAGACTTTCTTGAGCACAAGGTCACCTTCTCAGAACACACGAGGCTTGACCTTCTTATCAAAGGCTTTCTTCATACTTTGCTGATATAATTGACCATGGCACATAGCAGTCGATCTCTTTTCTTCTATCAAATTCTACTGGTCATAACGACTCTGAACCCATTCAGCATCAGTCAACTTGGCTTCCATCAAGACTCTCATCGATGGGATCTCCACCTCTACTGGGAGCACAGCCTCCATACCATAAACGAGAGAAAAAGGGGTTTCCCCTGTTGAAGTGCGGACAGATGTACGATATCCATGTAAAGCAAATGGCAGCATCTCATACCAGTCTTTATACGTGACAACCATCTTCTGTATAATTTTCTTGATATTCTTATTAGCAGCTTCAACAGCCCCATTCATCTTGGGTCTGTAAGGAGAAGAATTATGATGTGCAATCTTGAAATCACTACACAGCTCTTTCATCATCTTGTTTTTCAAGTTAGATCCATTATCAGTAATGATCTTATCTGGCACACCATAACGGCATATGAGTTGATTCTTGATAAACTTCACAACCACATGTCTGGTCACGTTTGCATATGATGCCGCTTCAACCCACTTAGTGAAGTAATCAATTGCTACGATAATGAATCTGTGTCGATTGGACGCTTTCGGCTCTATCATGCCAATCATGTTGATTCCCCACATGGAGAAGGGCCATGGTGACGAAATCACATTCAGAAGTGTCGGAGGAATATGAATCTTATCCGCATAAATTTGACACTTATAGCATTTCTTCACATATTTGCAGCAGTCAGACTCCATTGTCAGCCAATAGTAGCCTGCTCTCAACATCTTTCTAGCCATGGCATGTCCGTTGGAATGAGTACCAAACGAACCCTCATGGACGTCAGTCATTAATAGGTCTGCTTCGTGTCTATCCACTCATCTGAGCAGCACCATGTCAAAATTTCTCTTATAAAGCACATCACCATTGAGGTAGAAACTTCCTAATAATCTCCTTAGAGTCTTCTTATCTTTCACGGATGCCCCAGGCGGGTAAATCTGGCTTTGAAGGAAACACTTTATGTCATAATACCATGGCTTATCATCTTTTACTTCTTCTACTGCAAAAACATGAGTTGGTCTGTCCAAGTGCATCACAGTGATATTGGGAACTTCATTCCAAAGTCTTACCACAATCATTGAAGCAAGTGTAGCAAGAGCATCTGCCATCCGATTCTCATCTCGAGGAATATGATGGAAGTCGACCTCAGTAAAGAATGTTGAAATCCTCCTCGCATAATCCCTATATGGAATGAGGCCAGGCTGATTCGTTTCCCATTCACCCTTAATCTGATTAACAACGAGGGCCGAATCACCATATACATCAAGATGCTTGATCCTTAGATCAATGCACTCCTCCAATCCCATAATACAGGCCTCATACTCATCCATATTATTCGTGCATTTGAAAGTTAGCCTTGCTGTAAAAGGAAAATGTGTGCCTTGAGGAGTAATAATCACTGCCCCAATACCATTTCCATATTGGTTTACAGCGCCATCAAACACCATACTCCATCTCGAACCAGGCTCTAGCCCTTCATCGAGCGTAGGCTCATCACAATCTTTCATTTTCAAATACAGAATCTCCTCATCTGGGAAGTCGTACTGAACTGACTGATAATCCTCAATCGGCTGATGTGCCAAGTGGTCAGCCAAGATACTACCTTTAATAGCCTTCTGAGCTCGATACTCAATATCATACTCGGATAACAACATCTGCCAACGGGAAATTCTCCCAGTTAAAGCAGGCTTCTCGAAGATATACTTGATCGGATCCGTTTTGGATATCAACCAAGTCGTATGATTCAACATATACTGGCGTAAGCGCTTAGCAGCCCAAGCCAAAGCACAACATGTTTTCTCAAGCATTGAGTATCGAGACTCACAATCAGTAAACTTCTTACTCAAATAGTAAATGGCATACTCTTTCTTTCCGGATTCGTCCTGCTGACCAAGGACACAACCCATTGAGTCTTCAAGAACTGTCAGATACATAATCAATGGTCTTCCTTCCACAAGCGGAGACAGGATCGGAGGATCAGACAAATACTCTTTAATATTGTCAAAATCTTTCTGGCAATCCTCGGTCCAATCATGGGATTGATCTTTCCGGAGGAGCTTGAATATCGGCGCACATGTGACAGTCATGTGGAATATGAACTTGGAAATATAATTCAACCGGCCAAGGAAACCTCGGATTTGCTTCTCAGTTTTGGGCGCATGCATCTCTTGTATTGCTTTGACCTTTGCAAGATCAACCTCAATACCTCTTTCACTAACGATAAAGCCCAATAGCTTGCCGGAACGGACTCCAAAAGTACACTTGTTGGGATTCAGACGAAGCTTGTACTTTCTCAAATGCTGAAAAAGCTTTAACAAATGCTCTATATGTTCAACTAATGTTCTCGACTTAGCAATCATATCATCAACATATACCTCGATCTCCTTATGCATCATATCATGAAACAAGGTAGTCATAGCTCGTTGATATGTGGCTCCGGCGTTCTTCAAACCGAAGGGCATCACTCGATAACAGAATGTTCCCCAAGGTGTGATGAATGTTGTCTTCTCCATGTCCTCGGGTGCCATTTTAATCTGATTATATCCGGAAAATCCGTCCATAAATGAAAAGACATTGAATTTAGTTGTATTATCTACCAACATATCAATGTGTGGTAGAGGGAAATCATCTTTCGGACTAGCTTTATTCAAGTCTCTATAGTCCACACACATCTGGACTTTTCCATCTTTCTTAGGCACAGGCACAATATTGGCCACCCATTGAGGATATGTAGAAGCCACCAGAAACCCTTCATCAGTTTGCTTCTGAACTTCTTCCTTGATTTTTACTGCCATATCAGGATGAGTTCTTCTGAGCTTTTGCTTCACAGGCACGCACTCAGGCTTCAAAGGTAGGATATGTTACACGATATCAGTATCTAGACCAGGCATGTCTTCATATGACCAAGCGAAGACGTCAACATATTCTCGTAGCAATTCAATCAACCCCTTCTTAACAGATTCTTCCAGGAGTGCCCCAATCTTCACTTCTCGCACACAATCTTCAGACCCTAAATTGATTGTTTCCAGATTCTCAAGATGAGGCTTAATGATCTTCTCTTCATGCTCAAGTAGAAGGGTAATCTCGTCAGGAATCTCTTCAACATCATCTTCTTCCGCCTCAAATACAGGGAATTCAAAGTTGGGAGATGGTGTTGGATCATTATGTTCAATGGGTTTGATCAACCTGCATAATGATTTTGGATATAAAGAGCTTTTAGAATTCAAGCAAGGCAAATCATTATGCAGATGAAAACATTGATTTTATTTTATCTTTTTAGGGTTTTATGTGATCACCACTTTCATGCAAAAGCGAAAAGGGAAAATAATTGGAAAAATAAACATTTAACATGAATTTATTGAATGAAAGTATCATTGTATTTATGCGCCAACAATGTCATCACTTCTCCTTTTGGCATGGGAGAAGGGTTTTCAAACACAATGAACATTACTTTGACTTATGGATAACTGTTGGAATATCCACATCGACCCAATTATTGCAGATCCCTCCAGGGATGATGAAATTGCCAGAATCCTCTTCGTCCTCCAGAATGGCAGCAACCTTTTCGTCCTGACCAGTGTGGATGAAACCTCCACTCTTGAACAAACCTTGCTTGTTGAAGACCCCAGAAGAATAGCCTATGCCAGCCCGGGACTTGTTGTCTTCTAACTCAATCATTTGCCCCAATCCAGCAGTTGCACCATGCTCAATGGCCAACTTCGCATCTTTGTAGGAAGCAAATGAAGGAGTTCTCTTCTCAATAGGCTCAGCAATAGATAAAGCTTGGAAGGGAGTTCCAACTTCATCCTCAGCATATATATATGAGAAGGAAGACAAATGGCTAACCAAGAGAGCCTTTTCTCCCCCTACCACCACCAGCTTCTTGTTCTTTACGAATTTCAGTTTCTGGTGTAGGGTGGATGTCACGGCGCCAACCTCGTGAATCCATGATCTGCCTAGGAGACAGCTATACGATGGGTGAATATCCATAACCTGGAAGGTAATCTGGAAATCACTCGGTCCGATTTTGACTGGGAGATCAACTTCACCAATCACAGTTTTGCAAGACCCATCGAAAGCCTTCACAACTACCCCACTCTGCCTCATGGGAGGCCCTTGATATGACAACTTCTCGAGAGTGGTCTTCGGCAATACATTTAATGGTGACCCGGTGTCCACCAACACATTGGACATGGCATCATCGTTGCAGCTCATAGATATATGTAATGCCAAGTTGTGGTCTCTTCTCTCCTCGGGGAGATCAGCGTCACAAAAACTCAGGTTGTTGCAAGCGGTGATGTTTGCAACAATGCTATCAAATTGTTCTAGCGTGACGTCGTGATCTACGTATGCCACATCCAATACCTTTTGTAGAGCCTCTCGGTGTGGTTCTGAATTCAAAAGCAATGATAACACAGATATTTTGGATGGAGTTTGTAGAAGCTGGTCTACAACGTTATACTCGCTCCTTTTGATGAGCCTCAGCATCTCATCACAATCTTCTTTCGTATTACCACTCGGGCCAACAGAAGCAGGAGTTTTCAACATAGAGGAGGGCTTAGCAACAAGTGCCGGATTCGGAGTGCTCACAGCATTCCCCATCGGGCGTTTGACAAAATCAGCATCAACACTTCCTCGAGCATCAACTTGAGGCTTCAATGGAGCTGAAAATACACGACCGCTGCGGGTCAAACCACTGACGTCAGCAATGTTTACGACAGATGAAGAGGGCAGGGACACCTCTTTCCCATTTTCCACTGCTACATCATTGTAGCGATAAGGAACCGCCTTCTCGGAGGAGTATGGTACAGGTCCGGCCGGTTTGATAGTCAGAGCTGGAGAAACCTTCTGCTTGCTACCATCATACTTGATGACAACAGGCTCAGGTATCCAGAATACTGGAGAAATTACATTGACTTCGAGAGCATCTTCGTCAACATTTCTGTTTTGAAGGATCTCAATGACTCCTTCGTCCAACATCTTTTGAACATCTCTACGCACCTGGCGACATCCTCTCTGATTAACAGAACAGACTCTGCATCTATCATGGTCATGCTCATAATGGATATAATCACACAGCAAGCGATGCATCTCAACCAGTGATTGCCGGATATGACTGACGTATTTAACTTTGTACTTGCCAGGACAACCCTGGACCATATTAACAGACTTCCCATGCTCGGGCAATGGGTTCTTCTTCACATTCGGACCTACGTCCTCGAAAAACAAAATCCCGCTTCTCACAAGGTCTTGCACCTTGGTCTTCAGGGGATAACAATTCTCTACGTCGTGTCCGGGAGCACCGGAATGATACACACAATGAAGCTCAGGCTTGTACCACCACTGAGGGTTAGCAGGTACAGCGGGAGGCTCTCGTGGAGTTATCAACTTTCTATCGATCAGAGACGGATAGAGTTCAGCATAAGTCATCGGAATTGGATCAAAGGTGACCCTCTTCCTCTCATAGCTGGCGCTGGCATTGTTGTTGTTATTTCGAGGCTGGTAGGCCTGCTGTTGTGGACGCTGTTGTTGTTGCTGATATTGCTGAGTTTGCGGTTGCTGATAATGTTGAGCTTCCTTGAAAACGGGTGCTATATGAGCCACCTGATGCTGGTTATTGACTGGGCGAGCAATCTTCCACTTCACAGAGGGTCTTCTTTTGACATGGGAAGACACAACGTGTGCCTCTCCCTCTTTCTTCTTTGCAAAGCATCCATATCTCTTTGCTGAAGAGCCTTCATCTCGAGATAAGCATCCTTCACGGACCCCCTCTTCCAATCTCATCCCCATATTCACCATCTTGGTGAAGTCTGAGGGAGCGCTGGCTATCATTCTCTCGTAATAGAACGAACTCAAGGTCTTCAAGAAGATCTTGGTCATCTCTTTCTCCTCTAGGGGTGGCACTATCTAAGCTGCCAATTCGCGCCACCTCTGGGCGTATTCTTTGAAAGTTTATTTCTCTTTCTGGGACATCGACCTCAACTGGTCCCTGTCAGGAGCCATATCCACATTGTATTTATATTGCTTGACGAAGGCCTCGCCAAGATCGTTGAAAGAGCGGATGTTCGAACTCTCCAGACCCATGTACCATCGGAGAGCGGCACCGGATAGACTGTCCTGGAAATAATGGATGAGAAGTTGATCATTATCAGTTTGTGTCGACATCTTGCGAGCATACATCACAAGATGACTGAGAGGGCATGTGTTTCCTTTATACTTCTCAAAGTCAGGCACTTTGAATTTAATAGGGATTTTCACATTGGGCACAAGGCACAACTCAGCAGCACTTTTACCAAAGAGGTCCTTCCCCCTCAAAGTCTTCAGTTGCTTGCGAAGCTCAAGGAATTGGTCTTTCATGTCATCCATCTTCTCATAAACGTCTGGGCCCTCAGATGGCTCAGAATGATAGATGGTATCTTTAACCCTTGGTAAAGTATGCACGACAGGAGGTGGCACTGAAAGGACCGGGCTAGATGCCGACAAAGAAGCAAGAGTTGGAGCAAAACCCTTTGGCATAAAGTTGGCGGGCATTCCCCAAGGGAACCCGGCTGGCATAGATGGCGCAAAGTGAGTTGTCGCAGCAGGCACAATAGAAGTTACGATCTCAGAAATGACCGTCCTCTGGGGAGGAGTTGAGGGTGTTGGAGAAGACTGGCTCTGAGCGGCCAAGAATGACTCCATCAGGGCAGTCAATCTGGCTACTTCCTCCTTCAGCTCGCGGTTCTCTTGTTCCAAATGATCCATTAGTCTTGAAGAGTTGGCTCTGGTGTAGTACCGGTGAGTTAGCTTGTCTTCAAAATAAATGAAGAACACAGAATTAGACCATAGGACAAGAAGCCTGGAGCAAAACCTGCTTATGCACATGATGCGTGCAATGCTTGTGCATATGATTTGTTTTTATTTCAGAGGAACTTTAGAGTCCTATTTGCAAATTTTGGGAAATATTACACTTTTATCACATATGGAAACATCTTATCAATAATATCTGGAAAATATATTTTTTACACCAAAGAAGTACAGCATTGGTAACCAAATACAAGAGAAAAAGGAAAATAATCATCCTATGGATCCCTAGAAACAATCATCTAAAGCTCGGGACACAGGAAGATAAGATGCACGAAGCCTCTTCACCCCCTCCTCATAGGCTGCCTCCATATCTGCCTTCTCCTTGGCGAGTCGATCGTACTTCCTCTTCCAGAACCTAGAAGACTGAGGAAGTAGAGAAGTCCATGCATCATTAGGATCATCAATGACCTGATGCTCGAGAAACTCAATCAAAGCATCCTTCTCCTTAATCTGCTGAAGCAACTCTTCTCGTTCACGGATCCAAGCACGTGAACGGTCTTCGTCTCTCAACTCCTCTACTCCTTGGTCAGGGAGGGTTGAAGGCCCATCCATAACCAAGGGTGTAGGTCTCGGATACTCGTACGGCATGAGATACTCAGAAGCTCTCTTCCTAACCCAAGCAGTGTAAGGCTCCAAAGCGACACAATTCTTAGAACCCAACTCCTTCCTTCCTTTCCTATGAACCTTGCGCCAAGCGCGGACCATTCTGCCCTTCAAGCCTTGGGGATCTTTACCCTCCTGAAAGAACACACCCTCTAACAGAATGTTATTGGGTTTATCCTTTAGGGGGAACCCAAGCTGACGGCGTGCCAAAACAGGGTTGTAGTTAATCCCACCACATGTACCAAGAAGAGGCACATTGGAGAATTCACCACAAGAGTCGATAATCTGCACACCATCATACACACGATTGTACCAAGAGATATCATCATTAGTGAGAGACATAAGTCTCGTGGACCACCGTAGACATCCCTTGTTCTCCTTGAAGGCGACCGTCTGTGGTAAGTGAGAAATAAACCACTTATACAACAGAGGCAAATAACACACAATGGCACCACCACCCTTTGCGTTCCTCATATGCAGAGAAAAATAAGTGTCACCCAACAGAGTCGGAACGGGATTAAGAGTAGAGAAAACCCTAATAGTGTTCACATCCACAAACTTGTCGATATTGGGAACAACACTAACCCATAGATGAGAAGTACAAATATGGCCTCAAAGGCATCCTCACTCATGGCCTTCCCATACACGGTAGTTGAGCAATGAGGAACTCAGAAGGGAGACCTTGAATTCCACCTTTGGTAGTCATATGAGCACCAATCAGAGATTCATCTATATGTAACATGTCAGCTATCTCTCGAGAAGTAGGAATACTCTCTAAACCACTGAACGGCAACTGGTCTAGAATAGGTATACCCGCAAGATTGGGATATTCCTCAAGCGTGGGCAAAAGCTGAAAATTCGGAAATGTGAAGCAACGGTACAAGGGATCATAAAACTGCACCAATACACTCATCAACCCTTCATCCACCTGAGTAGTTAGAAGAGGAAGAAGCTTCCCAAAACGAGCTTTGAAACCCAAGGGATCTAATACATAGGATGTCAAATTCCTTAGTTCTTTCAAATCTGGTTGTCTAAAGTTGTACTTCTTTGTATTCCTTCTTTGTCTTTCCATGTCTGAAAATTTGCAAATAGACCTCTTAAGTTCCTTGAAAATTTTCTTCATTATTGATGATATGAATGCAAATGGATGCATGAATGCATGAATGCAACAATCACAATCAAGGATCAAGCAAAGCACACCAGACAAAGGTCATGGGACGGATCATACTATCCTTAATATCAATCATCCATTTTGGTGGATTATGGTTTACACCTTATCAACACCCAAGTTCCATTGATATTAAGGATACATGAACGGATCAACCATGAATCAAGGGTTTGTTGCAAGTCACGAGCACGGAGTCTCGGTAAAGAACCACCCAAAGGGAGTGTACTAGGGTTTAACCTGCCAAACATGTTCTACAAGAGGTTCCCATAGTCATCATCCCGTCTTTCAGATATTATCGGAGAAACGACTACTCGTATTCCAAAAATATTCTCAAGAGAAACTCTTATGAGTGTAGTATCGCGTAACAATCGTATCAAATCTTACACTTGAACGACTTTCACACTACATCCTAAAAATAGGCCAAGATGGGCTTGGTAAACTAAGGTCTTTGGCTTCTAAGGTCTATATTGGAAAGAGTAATGTCTAACCACAACTACTTGTGTGACATTATTGATCCCAACATGACCTCCACCAAGTGAATGACTTGCAAGTCAACTTGCTAAGGAATAACTCCACACAAGTCAACAAGACTACGCCATTCTCCTATCCTAAGTGCACTCGAGTTCGGGTATAGAACTCATCTCACAAAGATCACCAAGCATACAAGGAATTAATATTCAAGCAATTCAATCATTACATACAATACAGTAATCCCAAATTGCACAAAAATATGTCACAAAACAATATACGATACAATACAACAAAATATGAAAGTGTAGGCGAAACCCACTAGGATGTGATTCCCCAGCAGAGTCGCCACTTTTCTGTAGCGGGGTATTCGTTACCATTAGAGATATTGACTAAATCCAAGGTAAATCATACAAGTCGAGTCGCCACCGCACTTCTATTTATCCAAAGGAATGGTTAGAAAGCGAACAAAAACCTAAAAGTTTTATCGAATCAAAAACTAGTAAAAAAGTCAGAGATCTGGGTAAGGGGGTTGGTTATGCAATGGGAAGGTTTTAAGCACCCAAAACATCCTAGGTACTCCTAGGGAGCCCTTTTCACATTTGTTGTGAGGTTGGTATTTTGTGAAAATTTATTTGTGCAAACATGATTGAAGAGATGAGAAGAAAATGTACAAGTTCATTTACATTTGTGTTTGGATGGATGAACCCATTGCCTACGTATCATCTTTAAAAAGATTAGGATCAAAACCTCGTAGTTCGGGGTAAAAATCCCAAAATGAATTGGTGAATTGATTGGTCCAAAAGCCTTAAGGTCTTTTGTTATCAAAGGGAGAAAACTCAACCTAAAACCACAAATCCACCATGTGAGGATAGCTTCAACATGCTAGTGAGGGATTAACCCTATAATAAGCATGGAAGGCTCATTGTCTATCACTAAGGATATAGGTGAGTATTACATCTACCTCAAGGATAACTCAAACCTAATAGCTAAGGTTATGAAAGAATTTGATTAAGGAAGTGGCCATTGAAACCACAAAAGTATTTGAATGGGTTATATTTACCAATGGAAAGTATATATAAAATATGGTCAAAGTTGGCTTAGAAGTTCAATTCAAAATAAGTGTTATGAAAAGAAAAGTTTGAAAATCAAAAGCATAAGGCTTAGGTTTCTAATGTTGAAAAGAAGTGTTAATGTTTGCACAAAAGTTTTGGCTTGCGTTAGAGTGGAGAGAAGAAGAAGAATGGCTAAAGTCCTAAACATATAAGAGGTAAGGAATAAGAAGCAAAACCACACATGGAGTTCCTCTCTTGAGATCATATTGATGATCCAAGTAGCTCCCATCCTTTGGAATAAGTAATCACATAAGCATAAGCTCAAGCAACCAACAATCAAATGAACTCTTGGAAAGCTCCTCAATGTATCTTGGATCTCTCTCTCTTAGAATCTCATGGCAATGGTTCCTCAAATTTGAATCAAGGTGGAATCCCTAGCACAAGAACACACACATTAAAAGATTCTAGCAAACAAACAAGGAATGGAAAAGAAGAGTTTAGAAGTTGGTCCTTTAAAAGTCATCTTTCAACATTAAGCATTCTAAAGGCCCAATGCCTAGTTGCTCTTTGACTTCAAATTTGCATAGGGAAAGTCCTAAAGTCTAAGTCCATTTTGTCCAATTCTTTGCATTTTGGTCCACAACAAACAAAACAAAACACAAGCACAATAGTATATACACAATTATGTGCTCAAGTGAGCAAAAGGCAAATTGCATTAACATAAACATGTGCTCAAGTGAGCAAAGGGAAAAGCAAATGAATAATATGTACAAGAATAGTAAATTGCATAAATGTAAAGTGCAAAAAGTAAATGTTAATGGTTAATGATTAGTGTTAGTAGTTAGTGTGCCATAAGACAAATTTAGCGCTATGTTAAGCAATCGTAATTGGACTTATGTAGAAGTCACAACTATCTGAGGCCGGTCAACAATAATGTAGGCAACAACACAAGTTAGAAGTCTTGATTAGTGAACCAAGTTCCAACAACTTGCCATGCCAAAAAGAAGAAGAGAATTGATCTTGTATTGGTTTAAGTCCTTTGCATGATTTATGAAGCAACCTATCCTTAATGCAAAGCCATTCATTTGATCAATTGATCAAGATGAATTAGATTTGAATCAAGGAAGATTAAGCCTTCATAATCACTACTAACTTATCAATCTTTAACTCATTGATCAAAAGGAAAAGAAGGAGAAGAAGGAGATGAATAATGGAAATGGAAATGAAAAGAATAAAGTGCATTAAATGAGATCGAATGTACCAATCAACAAGTGTTGACCAATGACATTGAGGATCATGGTCAAACAATCAAAAACAGAAGTGAGATGAAGATTGGAAGTCAAGAAATGAACAAAATATTTTTTGGCATTTTTAATATTCAAAATAAACTTGAATTAAAATATTAAAGAAAGGTCAAACTTCAAAATCACTTCAAATCAACTTCGAAAAGTCCAAGTGATTTATCCTAAGTTCAACAAGGTCAAACAAAGTTTGACAAAAAATTTCAGCATTTTTAAAAGTCAAAAACTATTTTTTTCAATTAAAAATGAATAAAAATAACCTAATTGAACTAAAATCTCAAATAAATCGCAAATTGATTAATTAATTGATGAGAATATTTTTCATAGATCCATCATCATTCAAATAGGCTGAGAAAATATTTTTGTATTTTTTGAATATCAAAAACTATTAAAAATGAATTAAAAATGACCAGAAAAGAGAAAATTCACAAAAAAAGATCAAATGATGATATAAAAATTATTAAAAATCATTTTTAGAAACTAGAATTAAAAAGAGAAATAATGCCATTGGTCCCATATTTTTTGGAATTAAAATGAAAGAGTTATGGATTTTTGAAATAAAATGGAATTAAAGAAAATAAAATGAAAAAATAAGAAAATCAGAAAAAGGAGAGGCGTCTGATCAAGCCTCATTAATTGACGTGGCTTATCAAACGCTCCACATGCGCGCGCTTACCATGTACATGAGTCAAGCGCGTGGTACCGTGCATTAATGAAAGTCATAAGAACGAAGGGATATGATTAGATCTGGGAAACGCATCCAAGGGTCCAGATTTGATATGGCAAAGAATCGGTGGTGTACACCACCGTCTTCTCCGGCGAGGTTGCATTTTCCGGTGAGATTTGCAGAGGTAAAAAACTTAATAAAAACGAGCGATCCTCATATCATTGGAAAGCTGGGGTGATGTACATCACCCCTATACCATTAGTTTCTCTTCTAGATCCCTATAATAAGAGAAATCAGAAGGAGAAAAATATGGTGTTCACGCTGAACTTTATGGATTTCAAAAATTGAGCATATAGCAATGATGCCTCTATAAAGAGGACTTCAAACAACACAATATCAAGGCCAATAGATCAAGGAGTAAGGAGTTTCGAAGAAAAAACCAGTTGATGCACACCTTTGAATTGTGGAGCTTTGAGTCTCTTGTCTTGCTTCCTTTTGCCAAACAGAACTTCAATAGACTAGATGATGAAGGTTTAGGAACTTTAGATCTGAAGATTCAACCAAATTCAATTGAATTTCAGATCTGAAATTTTGAAGAAATGTGAACTTAGTTCCTTTGGTATGGTTGGGAATTGATTTCTGCAGAGGTTTAGGCACCTTTAGGTTAGTTCATAATGAAGCATAGCACATGTATTTATAGCTGGAATTGGCTGAACAAGCGAGTTTGCTCGTGTGCATGGCAAATGGATTTTCCTTGCATGGGCTTGCATGATCATGTAGAAAGACCAAACTCAATTGTATTGGCATGCTGATGACCAAACAACTTAAAATGGGCGTGTAGTTTGCAAGGCAATGGCTTGTGCATGAAGTTTCAACATGAATTCCATAATTATACCTAAATATTCACCTCTTCGAAAATGCCAATTAGAAAATCCAAACATAAGCATATGGGTAATGGTTGGAAAGGTCTTGACATAAGGAATAAATTTTATGTTGTGCAAAAACTCATTTGAAGTGTGGAAATTTATGAAAACAGGTCATGAAGTTCATAGTGCAAAACATGCCTTTGAGAATTTTGTCAAAATGAAACAACTTCAAGCCCTTCTGTTTTGATGATGCAAGCTTCAAATAAAAAAACCTCAAACATAAACGTTGTATATATTTTCAAAACAATCAAGATGGACTTAAATTTTGCATCATTTGGATTTTTGATGAAGAAGTTATGGGCACTTGAAGTTGGACTTTTTTGCCTTTCAATGCATTTGGTCCAAAGTGACCTGTAATGTTTTGCATTATCACGTGTATTTATTTTGAGATTTTGAAACTTTGTTCAACATAACATTTGATTTAGACACAATACTCTTTCCAATGCATTAGATATCACCTCAAAATCATAAAAAATGAATGAGTTATGTTCTTGGGAAGTTGACCCAACATTAGGGTTTCAGTCAAAATTACCTATAATGTCTTGGAATGGGAGATGACCTTACAAGCTTCAAATCAATTTTTGATGAACATGAAAGTTGTTCATATTGTCCTTAATAACATTTTTGATTTTGGGATCATCTCCATTTGACCAACACATAAAGAGTTAGGTCTCAGTGCATTTCAAAATAGTCAGATGAATTGACTGATCAGCTTCTCAAGTCCACAACTCATATCTTGATGAATTGATGATTGAGGACACTCAAATAAGCTCAAATATGCATGAAATGATGAATTAGAGAACTTCCCTTGATTGTATTTGACCATGGGCTGAGGTTGCTTCATTAGCAAGGCATTGTGGGTGATCAGATGAATTAGGGTTTCCTTGAGGAACAAACCTCAAACCCTTTGACTTGCTTTGATCAAAATGATGAATTGAGATGCTATGGAGGAATATTTGATGGATGAGAGCTTTGGGAACCATTTCCATGCTTGCCTTCATCTTCTCTTGGCCATATCTTTGCACCAGTGATCTCCTAGGAGCTTTTAGACCTTGTGATTGCTCAAGCTACAAACAAAAGATGTTAGTGACATATTTTTGTGCTTTTGGTTAGTAAACAAAAATGAGAAAAGCAATGATATACAATTCAAGCATGCTTGGTGATCTCAACCCACTCACAAGAGGTCCCACCCAAAGGCAAGGGGAACCAAGATGCTTATGATCCTTGAGGCTTTGCAAATGCAATATTATGATGCCATGAGGGATCTTAGGGTCAAAATTGGGGTCTTACACACCCAACATACTCTTGTGTGATCATCTATAAATGTGATACAACATTTTTTGAGAGAGAGTGTACTTGTACAGTTAGGTCCCCAAACATCACTGTGTATAATAGAAAAAGGTTTTGATGGTTTATAAGGCTGTCTTTAAAATTGGGAACGATGATGCTTTGAAAATTCACATGTTTCACATTTAAACAAAGAAAAGTTCTTATTGTGAAATATCTTAAGAAACAAGTGTTTTAAGTAACGAAAACTAGGATGACCTAATCTTAAATGCCATACCATAATGTTGTCATCTTTATTATTCAAAATAGAAAAAGACTCAAAGCAGGAACTTGTTGTTTTTGAAGGTAGTTGTCATGCAGATCCAATATCAAGGTAGTAGAGTCCTCCACTCTCCTTAGCACTTCCAATCATCTTCCCCAAGTTCAAATCCTGAAAGACACAGTGAGATCGGAAAAAATTAGTTTGACAATTTATATCTTGGGCTAATTTACTCACAAATATTAAATTACAAGATAAATTTGGAACATGAAGGACATTTTTAAGAGTTAACATTGGAGACAACAGAACTGACCCTTTACCTGCAATGGCTGAAAAAGAGTCATCTGCGATTTTTATTTTTTGATTACCTGGACATGGACTATATGAAGAGAACAAAGTAGATTCACCTGTCATGTGATCGGAGGCTCCTGAATCTACTATCCAAGTATGAATGGGACTGACACTAAGAAATGAAAAGTTACCTTTTCTTGCTATAGAGCAAGAAGGGGTTGGAGACTCGAGGAGTTTGTACATTCTGTCTAGTTGCTCCGTAGTGAATGGAAACTGAGACGGAGGAGGTTGCTGCCCTTGATCAGAATTACTAGCCTGAAATGCACGACCACTTTTCTTCTTCCAGTTAGGAGGTTTGCCTTTGAGCTTCCAACAAGTTTCACGTGTATGCCATTCGCGCTTGTAGTGATCACACCAAGGAACTTTGTCTGACCTTCTTCCCTCGTCAAGGTTCCTAGTAGCTAGAGCTGAGCCTTCCGATTCAGAATTCCGTGGTGTCTTGCCTATCATAATTCCTTGTCGTGCCTCTTCCCTTCTTATTTCTGCAAAAAATTCATGAAGACTTAGCAATGGTACTTTTCCTAAAACTCTACCTCTTACCTCATCAAGGTCTTTATTGAGCCCAGCGAGAAACATGAATGCACGATCATTTTATTGCCTCTTGAGAAACAAAACAGTGTCTTCTGTACACCTCCAATTGTCATCATAACAGAGATCTAACTCTGGCCGCAGTGTTAACAATTCATTGTAATAAGCAGTTACACTCCTGTCACCTTGTTTCGCATGCCATATTATTGATTTTAAACCAAAAATTTGAGAGGAGTTTTAAATATTAAAGCATGTTTCCTTAACAACTTCTCACACATCATTTGCGGAAGGTAAAAACATGTAAGGCTTACCTATTCCAGTTTCTCTAGAGCTTACCAACCATGCAATAATCAAGGAATTTTCCGACTTCCATTGTTTGTAACGAGGGTCTCCTATTGTCGGTTCAGCTACTGCTCCTGTTAAGAAATCAATTTTTCCTTTGCTATCCAATACCAATCGAACGGTTTGAGCCCATTCATTATAGTTATTCTCATTCATTTTATGGATATTGACCTTGAGGGAGTATGAGGAACCCTCTTGATCATTACCGCCTATGTTGGAATAACCATCACAAAAAACAATTTCGTTCATATTTCCATTGTTGATGTCAGTACTGCCATTGTTTATGACCACCGGTGGTTCCTCATGTACGTCGTTTCTGCAGCCACCGCTATTTCCGCAACCGAAGCACGAATCAGGTTGTGGTTGGTCGCCATGGTTGGATCCAGTGTAGGCTTGTGATGGAGAAGGCCACCTGTTGTTGTTATTCGTCATAGGAGGCTAAACGGGTATGTGAATTGGGTCGAACAAAAATATGTTGAGGAAAATTTTATGGTAACCCCTAACCCAGTGCTCTTGATACCATATTGGAAAAATAGGTAAAAGTTGTTATATTTTATTCGTCAGCTTTAGGCTGGTTTATATAGTGAAGATACAATTATTACAATCGATTTTCTCCTTAGTGGAGAATAAAGAAAAATAAAGGTAGTATTAAAGACAATAATAAAACCGGAAATAATATATTTTCCAATAAATATAATAAACAATGAGTCATATCTAGCAACACATCATCGTTAGCCAAGTCACGAAAATGTCATGTGATCTGACAAAATCTTTTTTCGTGATAATGTTCTTGTGTAAAATTATATTTTTTCCCTCATGTCTATATTGAACACAAGGTAGACTGTGTCACCCTTGTACAGTTCAATATTAGGCTCTTATAAATTTATCCTCTTATGTTGGATGGGAAAATTCCATCTAGGTCACTCATGTCCCTCAGCATACTTTGTGGAGTACCCATCAATTGTCTCTATTGCCATCCAATTACAAATAATATTTGATCAACAATAAAGTACTTGACTCTACATCTAGGGTCCATAGTTGTTTCAGGTCGAAGGACGGTACACATCACTATTACCATGAGAATAACTTATCACACTTTGCATAACTTTCTATGTAGTATTCTCATAGCGGGTCAATCCAGTATAAATATTACTCCTAATATGCATACCTATGTGAAGACTTGATAACTCTTTATTCATGATCCATGAGATGTGTTCATCAATCTATCCATATAATAGTCCCAATGCTTTAATGTTATCCTACTTCATAATAAAGCCCAACTATAGATACTTTAAGAATAGTCTCATTATGTTTAATGGGGTCTCATGATTAAGTCAAACTTAACATTTCATTAAACAGATTATCTATTCTAGGGACTTTATTATTTTGGGAAAACAAACATAATAAAGAAATGCCTTTTAATTATTAATAAATAATTAGATACAAGTATCGAAACTATAGGCCTTCAGGGCTTACACAAACAGTCTCCCACTAGCCCTAGAGCCAATCAAGTATAAAACTAATACCCATATATCTAGTATCGTCATCATGCTTCTACTGCGCAAGAGGCTTTGCGAGTGGGTCAATGACATTGTCAAGTGTTGTTACTCTGGATATCTTAACATTTAATATATCTATTATCTCTCGAATGATGTGATATTGCCTAAGTATATGTTTGGATCATTGGTGAGATCTAGTCTTCTTAGCTTATGTGATAGCATCATTGTCATCACAATAGAGATCAATGGGATCCATAATGCTAGGGACTATGCCAAGTTCATAATGAACTTCTTGATCTAAACAAATTCGTTTTTTGCATTTAAGAAAACAATATACTCAACTTTGGTTGTAGAATCAATAACTGTATACGACTTTGAACTTTTCAAGCTCGCAGCGCTACCATTTAAGAAAAACACATAACCAGATTTGAGTAATATGTTATCTACATATAATATTAGGATGACGACCATGCTCCCACTAACCTTCTTGTAGATACAATGATCATTTTTATCTGAATAATACATCACCTTAATCGGTTATGAGATAACCATATCTCTCAAGTTGGTGATGTATCCTCTTTGACCTACAATGGTCTTGTTCTACTTGATCAGGTTGCTCTTCCACAACTACTTGTGTTTCCTTCTCTAGTTCCTCCGTTGGTCTATCAATGCTTTATGATTCTTGAATTTCTTCAAGCTCTACGTTCCTCCTACTAATTCCTTTGGAAATAAAGTTCTTTTCCAAGAAAACTTTAGTTTAAGCGACAAACACTTTGCCCTCAGAAGGATTGTAGAAGTGGCATCCTCTTGTTTCTTTAGGATACCCCACAAATAAGCATTTTTTCAGATCTGGGCTCAAGCTTAGTTGAAACTTGTAATTTCACATAAACTTTGTAACCCTAATTTTCATGAAAGAAATAAGTGATCTCTTACCACTCCATATCTCATATGGTGTCTTCTTGACCGTTTTAGATGGGACATGGTTAAGTGTGTAAGTTATTGTCAATAAAGTGTGTCCCCAAAAGGAGTTTGGAAGATTGGTGTGACTTATCGTGGATCGAACCATGTCTAACAAGGTTCAATTTCATCTCTCGGATACACCATTCCACTGTGGTGTTCCGGGAGGAGTAAGTTGAGATAAAATATCACAATCTTTTATATGGTCACTAAACTCAAGGCTTAAAATTCACCATCTTGATCTAATCGAAGGGTCTTAATATTATTTCCTAGTTGGTTTTGTAATTCATTTTTTAATTCCTTGAACTTTTCAAAAGATTTAGATTTGTGTTTCATTAAATATATATAACCACTGAAGTCACCAGTAAATATGATGAAGTATTAAAAACCTCCTTTGGCAGATGTGTTTAATGGTCCACATACATCAGTATGCATGTGAGCCAAGTAATCACTTCCCCTTTCACCTTTTCCTGTGAATGGGGACTTTGTCATCTTTCCAAGTAAACAAGAATTTCATGTCTCATATGATTCATAATCAAAAAGAGTTCAAGAGTCCATCTTTATGAAGTTTGGAAATGTGATTCTCATTTATATGGCCTAAGTGAAAATACCAAAGGTAGCTTGGATTTAACTCGTTAGGTTTCATCATTTTAGTATTAATGTTATAAATTAACATTTCAAGATCAAGGACATACAACCCATTGTTCATTTGTGCAGCAGCATAGCATATATCATTCAAATAAATAGAGCAACAATTTTTCTTTATTATGAATGAAAAACCAAACTTGTCCAAATAAGAAACATAAATAATATTCCTGCTAATTGTAGGTACATAATAACAGTTCTCTAACTGGATTATTAAATCATTAGGTAAAGTCACTACATAAGTTCCTACGGCTAAAGCATCAACCTTGGCTCCATTGCCAACTCGTAGATCAACTTCACCTTTTGTCAATTCTCCACTCCTTTTCAACCCTTGCACATTAGTACTAATGTAAGAACCACATCCAGTATCTAATACCCATGATACAGAAGTAGATAAATTAAATTCTATAACAAAATTACATGAAGTTGAAGTCTCTACTCCATTCTTCTTGTCTTCCAGGTACTTTAGACAGTTTCTCTTCCAGTGTCTGGTCCTACCGCAATAGAATCGAATTCCTTCCTTTGTTATACCTCCACTAGGCTTCAAAGCATGAGCATTATGTTTGGGTTTGGAAACTTCCTTGTCTCTCCCTTCACCACCCTTCTTTGTGAGCCTTTTCTTTTACTTCTTTCCATTACTAACCATCGTAATAGACTTCCCTTTTGACTTCAGATTCTGCTCAGCAGTTCTCAACATGCCTAGTAGCTCTGGAAGACTTTTGTCCATATCATTCATGTTGAAATTAAGGGCAAACAGACTGAAGCTCTCTAGCAACGATTCCAGGATTAAATTAGTCGCAAGATCCCTTTTGAGGGGAAAACCCAATCTTTTCTCCACATACCCAATCATTTTGAGTACATGGGGATCTACTAGGGCTCCCTAGGATATCTGTACTTGAAAAGGGGCTTTTGAAACTTCAAATCTCTCATGCATCGCCTGCTCTTGATAGATCATCTTAAGGTATTCGATCATATCAAACGTTTCCATATTCTCATGTTGCTTTTGCAATTTCGAGTTCATGGTAGCCAGCATGATGCAAATAGTTTCATTGGCATCATCGACATGCTTCTTATATGCATCTATTTCATCCTTAGGAGCAGAACTATGATACTCATCTTCAAGAACAGGTGTCTCTAAGACATACAACTTTTTATCATGTTTGACGACAATCCTCAGGTTTCGGTGTTGTCGCAACATGGCGAAAAAACAACCGACGAGGAAAAGAAACAGAAGAGTCGCCACCGTTCGTTATTTATCCCAAAGGAGGGAAAGGAAACGATCGAAGAAAACCTGAAGAAAAGGAAAAGACAAGGTCTCGCAACCAAATCTAAGGGTTCGGGAGTCGATTATGCGAAGGGAAGGTATTAGCACCCCTACGCATCCGTAGTACTCTACGGGATCCACTCTTGTTGTTCTAGTCTAAAGGGTATAGGAATATCTAAGGTACTATTTACTAAAAGAAGGTCAAAAGAAAATGAATTGCAAGGATGTCGCATCCACTGCCTATATATCTCATCTGAGTATGAGAATCAGAGTCTTCGTAGCTCGGCTACCTATGGGCTAAAGAGAAGTGTGCTCGCTAAGACATCGCGTCTTATGCCTACGTATCTCGTCTGGAATGAGAATCAGAGCAAAACGTAGTTCAACTAACTATAGGAACAAGGGTTTCGATTGCAACTAGGGCAAGAGAAAGGGAAGGTCTCGATCGCAATGAGGGAGAGAGAAAAGAAAGGTCTCAATCGCAACGAGGGCGACAGCAAACAAGGATTAGTTCTTAGTTGTCAATCAAAAAATCGGCAAGACATCGCATCTCGTGCCTACGTATCTCATCTGGAATGAGAATCAGAGTTGTCGTAATTCGCCTAACTACGGGAACAAGGGTCTCGATTGTAACTAGGGCAAGAGAAAGGGAAGGTCTCGATCGCAATGAGGGCGAGAGAAAAGAAAGGTCTCAATCGCAATGAGGGCGAGAGAAAAGAATCGCAACAAGGGCGAAAGCAAACAAGGATTAGCTGTTAGTCGTCAGTCAAAACTCGGCAAGACATTGCATCTCGTGCCTACGTATCTCATCTGAACATGAGAATCAGAGTTGTCGTAGTTCGCCTAACTAGGGGTTAAGGATTGCCATCTGAACATGGACTTACAAAAGAGGACACCGGCTGTGTCAAAGGAAAGTGGGCAATATGTTCAACGTCCTAGCAGTAGGTGTCGCAGCTCGCTGAATCGAGTCTTAGGCAGTTACCTCTTTGCAATAGAACGGATTGACATGCCACAAGATCGGAGACGCACGGAAGGTCTAAAAGGTGGGGAAGCTCTGCCCTAGAGTTGTCATGCAATGTGGACCTATGTGTTAGGATTTACAAATGGGAACATCTACCTAATGTTAGCATGCAAAGAATAAGGGAATTCTACCTATGTTATCATACAAAGGGTTCTACCTAATGGGTGCTACCTAAAAGTCAACGGATGGAGCAAGGAGAGGAGCCACGTATAAGGGTAGATGGCGATGCCTGAGGCAATCGACTTACAGGTAGATGGCGATGCCTGAAGCAATCGACTTACAAGAGGATAGATGAATACGTGCTGGTTCTGTTAAGTTTTGAAAATGATTACTCGGCGTTGGATCGAGCTTTTGATCTTGTTTTGAAATGATTATCGGATGTTCATTTTAATTCTTGTATTAACAGATGAATAAAGAATGAAAGAATAAATATTATACACTTCATGGGAAAGGGGTACATTTGTTATGAATGGGGATTGTTCATGGCAATTAAACAATAAGAATATATGCCTCATACATCATACAAGTAGGCAACAGTTATCAAACAATAAGAATATACGCCTCAATCACCATACAGGTAGGCAACAGTTATCAAACCAATCAGATAAGTAAACGAGTGTATAATTAAATCAAAGAATCAAAGAATGAAATAATGGAGCATTAAACAATGCATGGGAATATGAACATGTTAAACAATCAAACAATAGTATGCATGGATGAAAGAAACAAGTATAAGAGATAACAGATGAATCAGACAGATGAAAATATGCACAAAAAGGTCCCACTGAAATAATTTAATCAGGAATGAGGTAAGGATCAAATAAAATCGAGATGAAAGGCCTCTAATACATGGCATATGAGATGAACAAGGGAGGATCAAAAGATCTCTTCAATTTCCATAAGCAATCCCTAAGTCAAACATCGATCATAAAGAAGTCAACTGAAAAATCGAGTCAACTTAATAAATATCAAAAAAATAGCAAATTAATCAAGAAAATTATGAAAAATTAAACTAAGTAAGGTGGGGTCAGGACATCATCATCCCCCAAAAATATTTCAAAAATAATGAAAATTGGTTCATGAATTAATTAAAATAAAACAAAGGTCAAACCAAAAGTCAAACAACAAGACTAGGTTAAAGATCAATCAAGAATAAATAGCAAATTAATCAAGAAAATTATGAAAAATTAAACTAAATAAAGTGGGGTCAGGACATCATCATCCCCCAAAAAGATTTTAAAAATAATGAAAATTAGTGTATGAATTAATTGAAATAAAACAACGGTCAAACCAAAAGTCAACCAACAAAATAAATCAAGAGTAAATAGAAAATTAATCAAGAAAATTATGAAAAATTAAACTAAATAAGGTGGGGTCAGGACATCATCATCCCCCAAAAATATTTCAAAAATAATGAAGATTAGTTCATAAATTAATTGAAATAAGACATAAGTCAAACCAAAAGTCAACCAATCAAAATAAATCAAGAATAAATAGTAAATGTGAAATAAAAATTCCAAGAAAAAATCAGGTTGACCATGGGACAGTGGTCAACCTTCATCCCAAAAATCAAAAGCTAAAAAGAATTTTAAGTCATGAAAATAAAAATCAATAAAAAATGTATGCTATATGAACCACTTGGAAAGAATAATTAAAATAAAATATTAACATTAAATAAATACGAAAATAAAAAATAAGTTAAATTAAATAAGACATCAAGAAGTGTGGGAAATATTTTTGGGGATTTTTATGGACAAAGAAAATATTTTAAAATAATTAAAATCTAAATAGAAAATAAATGGAAATTAAAATAAGAAAATAAAGAAGGGGTGCATTATCAATTTGGACTGAACTAAAAATAAACTAAGCGCTAATGGGCCATGCAAGGGGGTGTTGGAAGCAGACTGCGCAAGGCCCATGGTCCAAACAAATATTAATCAGGCGTGACAACATATAAATAACATTTTAATTTAAAAAACATGTGGACCTTGTATCAATTGGTCACGGGTACATTAAGTGACTACAGGACAAAAATATAACGACGGCCAGGATTAAAACGTGCGCCTTGGATCTAATGGCCTCCACGATGACACGTGGTCGTCTTCCCCACTAAAACAGAAACCCTAGCGCCATGCACAAGAACACGCGAAACATGCAGTGGATTTTCTTCAACTTCCACAACAAAATGCAACCACTATAATGCACCAAATGACATGAAATAAAAAACAGAACTCAAGTATGGAACGTGAAGATTATCATGGTATCTTATTTTAGGTAAAATGGTGGCTTAAACATGGAGAAATGTTGACCACAAGATGACAACATGGCCACGGGCATGAACATAAAATCAACAGAAACATGAACAGTGCCTCATATTGAGGGCTTCAGAAGTAAACACAAGCATAGCATGGCAATGGAACAAGCATGAAGCAAGCATAAGCATAGCATGGTAATGGCATAAAGCAAGCATAGATATATCAAAACATGGCCATGGAAGAGGAGTAATAGAGTTTACCTAGTGGAATCTTGGTTGTGGAGAAAATAGAATCAGATGGTGCTGCTCTCTTGGTGCTGCAACTTGAGATCTTTGTTGAGAAATGGAAACTAGCTTGAATGGCCTCTTTCTTGATTTGCTCGAAAATCACAATGCCTTGCCTTCAGATTAGGGTTTATGGCTTAAATATGTGGGTCAATAAATCCGTAATGGACTCAGAAATGTTTGTTCTGGTTATGAGCAAAATGATGCAAAAGTGAGGTGGTGTTAGAAAGTTGCTTATTTTGGAAAATTTTAAGTGAGTGGAAAAAATATGCATGGCCAAATGAGGTAACAAACGTGGGCTGGATGTATGCAGCATAGTTTGGTTGATTTGGTTTGGCAAGAAAAAAGTCCAAAGGGGCGACTTTAAGGCCATGTATCTTGATGAGCAAGCCACCAAATGATGAGATGATGCAAACAGTGGAAAGATCTCATGGAGTATAGCATCTTTCATGTTGAGCACAAGTGGAAATGATGAATGGAAGAAGGTGAAAAATTGGCCTCAAGTTCAGGTCTCACCATGCCAAAATGGTTGGGCCAGTTTGGCCTAACATGCTGCCTAGAAATTCAAGTCATGATACCAACTTTAGATGAATGCATCTCTCAAACCATGGATCCAAATGAGATGATTCCATAAGGAGGTGAAAGAGGATATGGCAAGGTATAATTGTTGTGAAGAAAGTATTTTCAAATGGTACCTTGAAGTGCAAGAAAATTGGCCAAGAAGTCTTAACAAACTTTGAAGATTTTGAGACTTAGAAATTTTTCTAAGTGTCCTAAAAAAAATTCTCACTTTGACTAAGCATAACTTTCTCAATATTGATCCAAATGGAGCAAACTTTATATTTCTAGAAAGCTTGGAACAAGAGGGACAACTTTCATGTTGGAGAAGTTTTCAAAGGGAGCTTTTATCTTGATGGAAAATGGGCTTAAAGTGAGTGCAACAATGATGAAAACTTGCCCTAAATGGAAAGTCAACCATTTCCAAATTAAGTAACTTTTCCAATTCCTGATTAAATGATGAATCCATGATCCAACCTTGATCAAATTTCACATGTAGGATCCTATAGGCATGGATTTTGAGATTCCACTCTCAAAATGTCAGGAGTTGACTTTTCTGGCCCCACAATTGACTTTTCCCAAACTGTCTGATTCCGATTCCAATGATCAATTGAAGTACTTCTAGCTCAAATAAAGAGTTGATTTTTTGTATGTAGAGCTTTGTGGACATATGGAGGGCCATGAAAATAGTTTCACCCAAAGAATCAGAAATAAACTAATTTTAAACCAAACCCTAGTTTTAGGGCAAAATTGATCAGGAACTGATTGCACTAATTGTCAATGGATCTTTCTGAGATAATTGTGAATCTTCCTAGGCCAATACGCCCCTCCAATCATGACATGGATGAGCTCCTCTATTTCCAACCAAGCATTGCCTGTTGCAGGTAGCCATGAAACCCTAATTTCCTGATTAAATCCAGATGAACACTCTGATAGCCCTGAATCTTTCACTGATGAACTGAGGACCACAATAAGATACCTTGACCCCCCTGAGACCCTTGAGACTTGTATACTTAGAAAATGAAGTCCAATTCTCAATCTTGCTTTGTGTAGGCTCCTTCTAGTGGAAGTGATCAATCAAAACCTGATTCGCAAGTCACTAATGTAGTACGCAATGAGTATGACCTAGCATGATGCTAATGAAGTGTGAAACATAAACCCATGCTTCCAGGAAAAAATGAAGGGTAAATTTTGGGGTATTACAGCTACCCCTATTCAATCAACTGGAGACCTGAAATGAAGATAGCAACGACTTTCATACTTTCGAGGTATCAAGTGATTGAATACGATAAAAGCCCGAAAATTTACACTAAAGTGAAAAATGAAGTAACGATGCCTGTCAGAATCGGCAAAGAGGTGGTATTGAAAAAAGAATCCGTCTGGTACGGTGAGAATCGGTCTGAACACCGAAAAAGGAATGTTAGCTTGAATACCAAAATAAATGATTACACAGAAATTACCATGGCCTGAATGCCGCTGATCAATCTAAATACTGGAAATGACTTCGATCTGAGCATCGGAAGATACTAGATTATCGAACATCGGTCTGAACACCAGGAAATTGGCCTGAGTGCCACTTCGGTCTGAATACCGGAAAATTGGCCTGAATACCGGAAACTGGCATGAATGCCACAAGTTGCGTCGACCTGAACGTCGAAAACTTCTTCGATCTGAACATCGGAAAACTGGCCTGAATGCCACTTCGGTCTGAATACCGGAAATTGGCTTGAATGCCACAAGTTGCATCGACCTGAACGTCGGAAACTTCTTCGATCTGAACATCGGAAAACTGGCCTGAATGCCACTTCGGTCTGAATACCGGAAACCTGGCCTGAATGCCACAAGTTGCATCGACCTGAACGTCGGAAACTTCTTTGATCTGAACATCGGAAAACTGGCCTGAATGCCACTTCGGTCTGAATACCGGAAACTGGCCTGAATGCCACAAGTTGCGTCGACCTGAACGTTGGAAACTTCTTCGATCTGAACATCGAAAAACTGGCCTGAATGCCACTTCGGTCTGAATACCAGAAACCTGGCCTGAATGCCAATTCGGTCTGAATACCGGGAACTGGCCTGAATGCCATAAGTTGCGTCGACCTGAACGTCGGAAACTTCTTCGATCTGAACATCGGAAAACTTGCCTGAATGCCACTTCGGTCTGAATACCGGAAACTTTCATGCCTGTCAGCGTCGGCAGAAATAGGGAAAATGATAATTAAGGCCGCACGTGGGCCAACGACCCCTGCTGGGAATAATAAAGGATAAGTTATGAACAACCTTCAGTCTGAGTATTGGAAACAAACTTCTGGCTTATCACTTGGGATACCGAGAATGTCTTATGCTTTACATGCGTATGTTTGAATTTTTCAATGGCGTAATGCTCCATGAAAATGGAAATGCTACGCGATTTGGGAGGATGTAATGCGATATGATTCTACATGCAGGGATGCGAAATGCTAGGTTAGAGAGAACGCCAAGCCGAGGCAAGGAATTCTGCTGGGGAAATGACCACAATCTTCTGGACCCTGGCAATGCTGTTGGAGATGCACAGCACAAAGAACTTTATGGGGAAATGACCGGCCACGCGGTGCTCTGGCAATAACAAAATATCGAGACTCTGACTGGGGAGAGAATGGCACTGAAAGCTTGCTGCTGAGGAAAGCGACAGTGGTTCTGGCAACCATAATCTGCGAAAGAGACGACTCAGCAGGGAAAGCAAACACCGATGTTGAATGTTGAAGTTCTTGCATAACTCCTTCATCATCTTGTTATTGAGATTAGAACCATTATCAGTAATGATTCTTTCGGGAATCCCATAACGACAAATGATTTCTTTCTTAATGAATCGGGCAACCACATGTCTGGTGACCTTCGCAAGTGACGCTGCTTCGACCCACTTGGTGAAATAGTCAATGGCAACAAGGATGAAGCGATGCCCATAGGAAGCAGTCGGCTCAATCTTTCCAATCATATCGATGCCCCACATAGCAAACGGCCACGGCGAAGACATCACATTCAGAGGATTTGGCGGCACATGCACCTTATCAGCATGAATCTGGCATTTATGACACTTCCGAGCATATTTGAAACAATCAGATTCCATGGTCATCCAGTAATAACCCGCTCTTAACAATTTCTTAGCCATTGCATGTCCGCCGACATGAGTACCGAAGGAGCCTTCATGAACTTCCTGCATTAACATGTCCGCTTCGTGTCTATCCACGCATCTGAGCAAAACCATGTCGAAGTTCCTCTTATACAGCACATCGTCTTTGTTCAAGAAGAAACAGCCTTCCAATCTTCTCAAAGTCTTTCTATCATTGTTGGATGCCCCTGCAGGGTACTCTTGATTCTTCAGAAAGCACTTGATCTCGTGATACCAGGGCTTGTCATCAACTACCAATTCAGCAGCGAACACATACGCGGCCCTATCAAGGCGCATAACATCGATCCTGGGAACATAGTTCTACCCAATCACCTTGATCATGGAAGATAGAGTAGCAAGAGCATCTGCCATTGGTTCTCATCACGAGGTATATGATACAGCTTTACCATTGTGAAGAAAGTCAACAGTCTTCTCGTGTAATCTCTGTAGGGGACCAGATTAGGCTGGAGAGTATTTCAATCACCATTCACTTGATTGATCACTAGAGTTGAATCTCCGAAGATGTCCAGAGTTTTGATTCTTAAATCAATGGCTTGCTCAATACCCAAGATACATGCCTCATATTCAGCCTCATTATTGGTGCACTCAAAAGTCAAACGAGCAGTGAAAGGCATGTGGGCACCTTTCGGAGTGGTAATGACAGCACCAATTCCACTTCCTTTGGCATTGACGGCCCCATCAAACATTAAAGTCCACTTTTCATCTGGATCAGGTCCCTCCTCCACAACTGGCTCTTCACGGTCTTTCATCTTGAGGAACATGATGTCTTCATCTGGAAAATCAAACTTCATCGGCTCATAATCATCAATCGGCTGCTGAGCAAGATAGTCTGACATAATACTCCCTTTGATGGCTTTCTAGGATGTATACTGGATGTCGTACTCTGTCAGTACCATTTGCCAACGAGCAACCCTTCCGGTGAGAGCTGGCTTCTCAAATATATATTTGACTAGATCCATTTTGGAGATCAGTAAGGTTGTGTGAGTCAGCATGTATTGTCTTAATCGCTTAGCAGCCCATGCAAGTGCACAACATGTCTTTTCAAGCATTGAGTATCTCGACTCGCAATCTGTGAATTTCTTACTCAGGTAGTAGATGGCATGCTCTTTCCTACCTGTCTCGTCGTGTTGACCGAGAACACAACCCATGGAATTATCAAGTACTATCAAATACAAAATCAGCGGTCTCCTTGGGACCGGAGGGATAAGGATAGGAGGATTCTGCAAATACTCTTTTATTTTCTCGAAAGCCCTTTGGCAATCATCATTCCACCTGATAGCCTGATCTTTTCTCAACAATTTGAATATTGGCTCACACGTGGCTGTTAAGTGAGAGATGAACCTTGCAATGTAGTTCAACCTCCCTAAGAAACCACGGACTTGTTTTTCTGTTCTTGGCTCAGGAATTTCTTGTATTGCTTTCACTTTGGCAGGATCCACCTCAATCCCTTTTTCACTAACAGTAAAACCCAGCAGTTTTCCAGATCTCACCCCGAAAGTACACTTGTTCGGATTAAGCCTCAGCTTGAATTTCCTCAAACGCTCAAACAGTTTCTACATATTCACCAAATGTTCTTCTTCCGTCTGAGATTTGGCAATCCTATCATCAACATAAACCTCGATTTCATGATGAATCATATCATGGAAAAGTGTTACCATAGCTCGTTGATATGTTTCCCCAACATTTTTCATACCAAACGGCATCACCTTGTAGCAGAAGGTTCCCCATGGGGTTATGAAAGTTGTCTTCTCCATGTCTTCTGGTGCCATCTTAATTTGATTATAGCCAGAAAAGCCATCCATGAAGGAGAATACCGAGAATTGAGCCGTGTTATCCACCAAAACGTCGATGTGAGGTAATGGGAAATCATCTTTAGGACTAGCTCTGTTCAGATCCCGGTAGTCAACACACATCCGTACCTTTCCATCCTTCTTAGGTACTGGAACAATATTTGAAACCCATGGCGGATAATTTGTAACTGCTAGAAATCCTGCATCCCACTATTTTTGCACTTCTTCCTTTATCTTGACAGCCATCTCTGGTCTTGTTTTTCTGAGCTTCTGCTTGACCGGAGGACAACCTTCTTTGAGAGGCAAACGGTGTACCACAATGTCTGTGTCAAGCCCTGGCATGTCCTGATAAGACCAAGCGAAGATGTCAACATACTCTTGCAGCAATTCAATCAACCCCTTCTTCACGTTATCTTCCAAAGCAACCCCTATCTTGATTTCTCTCTTGACGTCCTCGGTGCCGAGATTAATCACTTCAATAGACTCTTGATGAGGTTGAATGACCCTTTCCTCCTGTTTTAACAACCTTGCAAGTTCTTCAGGGAGTTCACAGTCTTCATCACCCTCTTCTTCAGCTTGAAAGATTGGATTTTCAAAGTCGAAGCGAGCCATAACAGAACTGTTATCAATAGGATCCGGTGACGTGCATCTGCATGAGTGATGGTATGTGCTTATGAGTGTGAACAAAGAGTAAAAACTAAACAAAATATTGCCAAATATTTTTTTGATTTTTGAAAACTGCAAAAATAGAAAGACAGTGAACAAAATATTTGAATGCAAAAAGACATCCTTTATTTATGATAAAAAATGCAGGTATTCACATAGATGAGCCCTACAATGAGTCATTACGCCCTGGGCGAAACGTAAGACTTGGATATGCATGAATAAAAAAAGAAAATTACTCTTCAAGAAGAGTGACTTGGATTATCTCTTCAGAAGACCAATTGTTGATAACTTCACCCGGGACCCTTGGACGAACCCAGTTGTCAATGTCACAATCACTATCCCCATCTTCTTCGTTGATTGCAGAGATCTGGCCATACTGAATGATGCCAGCACTGGAGAAAGTAATCGGCCCCTGACGAGTCTGAGGCGTTGAAGTTGTAGGAGTCAAAGCCGGCTGATACCCAATCCCGAACTTGTCTTCCTTTACAGGTAAATCCAACAGACGTCCCCAACCGGGAGCAACACCTGAACTTACCAAGGCTTGTGCCTGCTTGAAGGACAAAATAGAGGCAACCGCTTTAACCTCTTCAACCGGAGATGCATCCTTGACTTGAACTGCCTCAAAGGCCTGACACAGGGTCTCATGAATCTCACCTTCTATCTCTACATACTTGAATGTAGACAGGTGACTGACCAAAATATCCTCCTCACCACAAACAGTGATAATTCTTCCATTGACCGGGAACTTGATCTTCTGATGCAAGGTCGAGGAGACTGCCCCGACATTGTGGATCCAAGGACGACCCAGCAAGCATCTATATGAAGGACTGATATCCATCACATAGAAGACGGTGTTGAAGGTTTACGATCCAATCTGAATTGGCAATTCTACCTCTCCGAACACCAACCTCTTAGAACCATCGAAGGCTTTTACAACAAGATCGGAAGGCTTCAAGATCAAACCTTCTACATCTAACCTTGACAGGGCTCTCTTGGGTAACACATTGAGAGAGGAACCTGTATCCACCAGAACATGGGATAACATAGTGTCTTTGCATTCCATCGAAATGTGCAAAACCTTGTTATGATCGCGTCCAGCTGGCGTCAAGTCAGAATCAGTAAAACCCAACTCGTTGCTTGCATGAACATTTGCAACGATCCCTTCTAGTTGGTTCACTGAGATCTCCTAAGGCACATATGCAGCATTAAGGACCTTCAGAAGTGCCTCCCTGTGTGCCTCCGAACATAACAGGGGTAAGAGAATAGATATCTTGGACGGCGTCTGAATCAACTGAGCGACTACCTTGTGGTCGCTTTTCTTTATGATCCTCAAGAGCTCGTCCACATCCTTCATGAAAGCAGGCTCAGAGCCAGCCTGTGGTACAGAGGTACCCTCATTCACAACTTTCTTGCCTTTGGCCTTCGTTGTGGTGTCAACACTATCAGGTTGGGTAATTGGTGGTGAGAATAGTCTACCACTCCTGGTGAATCTCCCGATTCCACCAACATTGTCCACTGCGGGATCTTTTAACTCAACTCCAAGTTCAGACTTTTGATCCTACCCTTCTTCTATTTTCAGTGGCTGATCCACTCCATGATCATGCGTGTACACACTCCCCCCGTAATGCCAAGGAATGGCCCTTTCGCTGGTGAAAGGTAAAGGACCAGGGGTCGTGATGATCATAGTGGATTGATGCGGTCGCACTGGTGGCACCGGTTGAGCTGCTGGCACACTGATCTGAGTGGTCGGGTAGAAAATTGTGATAGTGGCAACATCACAGTCATACTCAGAAATCTCATTTATTGAAGTACAAACATCTGAAACATCGGAATCAAGTTCAACAAATACATCAGAATCAACCATAGTGTTTGGAATATTAGCAACAACATCAGAAAAATTAATTACATCATCAGGAATTACAAGATCAACAGGAACAACATTTGTGAATTCTTTAACAACATCTTCAAACACCTCTTCAGCAACCCCTTCAACAGACTTTTGGGCAAATAGGTCTTCAGCCTGGAGGATACCATCATCGAACAAGGCCTGGATAACCTGTTGCAGCCTCAAACAACCTCCGCTCTGTGCAGCACAACCCAAACAACTGCTCCCACAACCGGGGAAGACATCCGCCTTCAGCAAGTATTCTTTAATCTCTAACAGCGGAGTCTTCAGTTTCAACACATCTTTAACTGACTTGACTTCTCCTTCCAGCATATTAACATTTGCCCTACCATGCTGCGGCATGGGATTGTTGACAACATTGGGAGCCGGCGCAAAGTTAATGGCCTTTGAATCGATAAGGTCCTGAACTACGTGCTTAAAAGCTTTGCAGTTCTCAATAGTATGGTCAGGTGCCCCAGAGTGGAAATTACACCTAGCATTGGCGTCATAACCCACTGGAAGTCTGCCAACAGGATGAGCCAAAGTGCGTAACTGCACAAGTTGTAGCTGTTGAAGGCTAGGAAGCAACTGGGCGTACCACATTGGAAGAGTGTCAAAACGCCTATCCGACATCCTCTGTCTCTGTTGATAGGCAGGTCTGTTACCCTGTTGTTGTTGGTATTGATTTTGTTGGCACTGGGGTTGTTGGTGTTGCACTGGTGTTGCAGTCGGAATGGTCACAGCGGCAACATAGGGTTGTTGGTGGTAATTCTGAAAATTGGTCATGCGGTTACCCCTACTCTGATAAGAAGATATGGCATTTGCATCCCCTTCTCTCCTCTTCTGCCCTCCTATG
Organism: Lathyrus oleraceus; assembly: GCF_024323335.1. Taxonomy (NCBI): domain Eukaryota; kingdom Viridiplantae; phylum Streptophyta; class Magnoliopsida; order Fabales; family Fabaceae; genus Lathyrus; species Lathyrus oleraceus. The sequence goes on along the minus strand of NC_066585.1, from coordinate 351,934,565 downwards.
AACGGCTTCTTCGTCCCTGATGATGATCCAACCCCATTTTGGATCTTACACGTCTTCAAGTAGTTCTCCACCCTCTCACCGGTAGAGACCACATCAGCAAAATTGGAGGCGTTGCAACCCAGCAGACGCTCCAAGTTAGACCCGGGCAATGTGTTCATAAACATGTTGGCCATCTCCTTCTCCAACATTGGAGGCTGAACACGGGAAGCCATCTCTCTCCAGCGTTGAGCATACTCTTTGAAGCACTCGTTGCTCTTGAGAGACAGATTCTGGAGTTGAATCCTGTCAGGTGCCATATCTGTGTTGTACTGATACTGCTTCACAAAGGCCTTAGCCAAGTCTCTCCAGCAGCGAATATGGGCTCTGTCCAGCCTCATATACCATTCCAAGGATGCCCCAGCTGGACTGTCCTGGAAGAAGTACATGAGCAGCTTCTCATCATCAGAGTACGCAACCATCTTGCGGAAGTAAGCTTGCACATGAGTCTTCGGGCAAGAGTTTCCATTGTACTTATCAAATACGGGGACTCTGAATTTTGGAGGAACTCTCACACCTGGGACCAGCCCCAAGTCATCAACGTCCACACCGAGAGCATTCTGTCCTTCCACAGCCTTCAACCTCTCTTCCAATCTCCGCAACATGGGGTCCACACCATGGCCTATGCCGAAGTCTTCCTGAAGCAGGGTGAACTGATCCTCCTGATCATCATGGATGGGTTGTTGATCAAGGTTGACACGTGGGATCGGGATAGGCCCCGGTCCGTGGGGTCCATTTGTCTCTCCAACTAGAGGATCAATCACCATCTCTGGTTGAGTAGTAGGGGGAGTCCTCTGTATCAACTGTCTAAGCTCATGCTGTCCCTGAGCCACTCCTTGGACCACGTCCATGAACTGATTCATGAGGATCCTCATCTCAGCGAGCTCTGCTTGTAGGCCTTCCATTTCTCTTTGTTGATTCCTTCTAGTACCGTACCGGTGAATGCCTGAGTCAGCTATCCTGCTAGTGGAACACCAAACAAAATGAGAACACTGCGGCGGTACCTGTTATGCAAGACATGCTAATGAATATGCAAATTCAATGACATGTTTATCAACTCCAAAGGGTATTCTAACCCCTTGATTCCAATCTCACATCAGGTAGATAGTATAAGAAGACCGAGTCATGGATAATCTTCTGAGACCAAGATACAATAAGGAAAAACCGCCATACAAGTGAGTTCAAGGAGAAGGGCCTTAGCCAACAGTACATCAAAAGAGGATCTCCACAACAAGCCTGTGGATCATCACTACAAATCAAAAAAAGAAACACAACAAGTAAAGAGAGGAACAAAAAAAAACAGGAATCAACCTCCTGTATACAACCCATAAGGATTGCTCCTCACTTCAGCCATCAGTGCCACCGTGTCAGGATGATCTGGATATTCTGTCAAACGCCGGATAAGCAAATTCCTCTTGTGAATAATCCCATCCAGTTCTTTGATGTGCTCTATGTAATAATCCCCATTATCCTCCCTAAATACCTCTTCAAGTCTGGATTTCTTCAAACCCGTCAGCACCTTGAGTTCTTCAATCTGTTCTTGAGCCTTGTTGAGTTGATCTGTGACGTAACCATTGGTTGTACGGGCACACAGGAGCTCATTGTTCTTCTCCTTCAGCAGAGTCTTCAACTTCTCCATCTGACCAGTTAATTCGGCCACCATTTCCCTCCTCTTTCGTCTTCCGAGAAGCTGAAAATGCATCCCATTGCTCTTGCCACCCATCTAACTTACCACGGGCATCTGTTAACTGCTGCTTGACTCGCCTCAACTCAGAACTGGATGACCCCAAGGCTTTGTCAGTTTTCCTGAAGAAGTTCACCTCCACAGCCAATTTCTTCTCTGCTTCCTCTTGCAATCTGACAGCTTCCCCCTTCTGATATTCTGCCTCATGGTATAGATGCATATAGTCTTGCAATTTCACACGCAACTCTGAGTTTTCAGTTTGAAGTTCCTCCATGGCATTATTCAATTTGTCATACTCCTCTCGGCTCACCATTGTTGACTGCTCAGGAGTTGGTGGATACAAAGATTCTTCAATAGGAAATGGCAGACTAAACTCTTTGACTCTTCTCTGAAGCCAATCTTCATACTGAGGGTAAGCCCTGCAATCTCCCTTTCCAAGCACGGTTCTTCCTCTCTTAATTACCTTGAGCCATGCCTTAACCGCCTTATGGGATACAGTCAGATCAGATGAAGAATGGAAAAACAGAGATCCTTCCACATCTTTTTCCAAAGGCGGAGTTCTTAAAGCATACCCGAACTGTCTGACTGCTAGAGAAGGATTATATTTGATTCCTCCTCTTCTTCCTACAAACGGTACATTCGGGAAGTTCCCACAACTGTGAATAATATCCGCCCGAAGCAAGTTTTGGTCAGCCCACTAAGAAATATCTTTAGCTCTTATCCCCATCAACCTCCTCGACCAACTCAACGAGTCCTCGAAATCAATGAACGCTCCTGACTTGGGCAAGTGAGAACTGAACCACTTATGAAACAAGGGTGCACAACAATTCACCAATCCTCCCTTTCTATTCTCATTCCTGTGATGCACCGAATGAAAGAGATTCAGCAAGGTCGGCACTGGATTTCCTAACACGAAGAGGCGTATTGCGTCTACGTCCACAAATTTTGCAACATTAGGGAACAGGACAATCCCGTATACGCAAAGAGCCAACATAGCATTGAAACCTCTCTGATCACCATCTCCAAGCTTCTTCTTGGCTTCTCCCACTAAGAAACTCAAATGAAAACCACTTACTCCTCCCTTCTGACACATATTAGCCTTCAAGATTGATTTCCCCAAATATGTGGCTGAAGCAACCATGCTGAGATCACGCAGAAACTCAGAACTCTAGAATAGCAACTGCGGCTTGATAGGAACTCTGAGAAAACTGACAACCTCCTCCAAAGTAGGGACCAAGATGTAATCCGGGAATGTGAAACACCTCAATGGAGGGTCATAGAACTGCAGTAATATAAAGAGAGCATCATGTTGATCTTTGGAGAGAACCGTGACACGAAACTTAGAATCAACCCATAATCCTTTCGGAATCTTTCTAAAGAATCATGATCCATTAACTCCATCAGCTGTTGAATGGGATCGAAACAAACCACAGGAAATTTATAGGCGACATGTCTCTTTCTGCCAATATCCATCTTAGGAGAACCAGAGAACCCCGACCGGAATCAAGAAGAAAATATAAACCCCTAGTAATAGATAAACATGTGTTAAATTATATGAATGCAAAATGATGTGATGCAATGTAGTGACATGGGAATCAAGATTGTTGTATCTGCTTGAACAAATGTCAGGTCTCACTGTCTGAAGAGAAAACCACTAAGGGACATATAAGAGATCCAAGCTCTGCTCCAACAAGAATACCAGAAAACCGGGTTGGTTGAAGGTTAAGGTTTTCTGAATTTAGCCCGCCCCTCACTGGTAGGTTCTAAGAACAGAAGTTCGTCAACTTCTTGCCATTCAGTCGAGAATAATACGTTTGCCACTGAAGGTTTGGCATTATTACAAGACAAAAGACCTCCATTGACTCCCCTCTGTAAGACCCCAATTTTGGCCCTAAGATCCCTCATGGCATCATATCATATCATATCATTTGCCTCAAGGATCATTGAGCACCTTGCCTGCTTTCCTTATGGGTAGGTCATCTTTTGAGTGTGATTCTTGATCACCAAGCATGTTTTGTATATGTATATCATTGCTTTTCATTTGTTTACTAACCAAAAGTACAAAAATATGTCATCTAACCTTGTTACTTGCAGCTGAAGCAATACTAGGTCAAGACAGTCAAAGGCATTCATTGAGCAATGGATGGTGGCCATTCTTGAGAATTTGGGCACCATTGATCATTCACAAGAGTTCATATGAGTTATGACATCATTTTGAATCAAAATCTTAAGTGGTAGAGGCTTGGATTTCATCAGAGCATAGCTAGGTCAACTAAAACCCTAGAAAAGTCAACACAAGTCAACTGTGCATTCAATCATGGGTTTGAAGGTGAGAGATGGTTACAGAGACCTCATTCATGTCCATACAAGTCTCATTTGACATGTCAAACATCAACAATGAAGAATTTGAGGTCAGATGAAAAGTTTCCAAAAATAGTAAGTGACCTGTAATTTGAAATTGCCAAAAATGGAAAGGTCTTATCCTCAAGTTTACAATATCAAGCAAGCTTCAAATGAAATTTTGTCCAACATGAAAGTTGAGTATCTTGCTCTCACCTTTCTAAAATGTCCAAGAATATGAATTTCCCATGTATGGTTGGCAAGATATGGATCAATCATTGTCAAGCAAATTTGAACTTCAAGCTTGCATAACTTTTGAACCAAAAGGCCAATTGAAGTGGTTCTTTTTGGAACATTTCTCTATTGATCTCTACTATCCAAAACATGTATCATAAACCATGCATTTCCATTACAAAAATTTTGACATTTTCATTTGAATTTCATTTGAATTTTGGAGGGAAAATCCAAATTCAAAAATTGTGCATTGCCTTCACTTCCCACCATTGGCATTTGATTCAAAATCACATTTGAAGTTCATTTCAAGCAAAACTCGGGTACTGTTCCATTGGCATGCATTGCACAAGGGTGTTTTGGCCAAATTGCATAAACACTTCCATTTCACTAATCCTTGGCATTTTGGCTAATTGTGATTAACAAGCTTGATTAGTACACCATATAAAAGGCAAAGCATAACAGAATTCATCATTAACAACACCAGAATTCAGATCTAGATCAAAACTTCACAATTTTCTCTCTCACTTTTCTTCAATTTTCTTCATATCCTTTGCTTTGTTCTTGATCAATCTATGATCCACAAGCATTTTTGAACAAGATTGAAGCAAGATTGCAAGGATTTCGTGCACATTTTGGAACTGTTGAAGCAAGCATCCATTCATGGCAGTTGAGGATTTGAGCAACATCAAGCACAATTAACCTATCAACATTCATTCATTCATTCACATAAGCATTGGAGAGCAGCTGTTTGGACATTACAAGGCCTGAAAACTACAAATCCAGTTCTGCATCTCTTTGAAGGTTAGGATTCGAATCTTATAATTCTTGAAATCATGATATGCGTGTTGTAGATCTTGGAACACTGAGTGCATTGAGCTTTGAATCATCAATTTCCATGGAGAGATGAGTGAGTTATGTTGAATCTAAGTTTGATGTATGAAACTTTTCTTGCTCGATTCGCTTGATACATGTAGAATTAGGTTAAAATAATCATCGATTCGTGATGTGTGATGTGAGATGAATCCAATGGTATGCTGGTTATGAATTTTGGTGAACTTTTATTCTTGACCTGATGAACACGAAGAACATGTATGAATGTTAGGTTTTCCATTTTCCAGATTGTGTTTGATCTTCTTGAGCGCTTGCCTGCATGAGTTTTTGTGTTAGTCTGCATGTACTGGTCCAGCGAGGCATCCACATGGCCTTTTGATTGGTTGCTTTTGATTTGCCGTGCCACCTCAGTTAAGTGAAACGGTGCGTTTCACTTAACTGGCGCCTAATTTGAAATGGCGCACGGTTCGATCCTGTTGTTGGATATTTGCCAATTTTGCTTTGCTGAATTATTTCATTTCATTCATCCATGTTCATATGCTTCATTCATGTGTTTTTTTATTTTCTCTTCACTTCCAAAAATCATAACTCCATGATCAATGATCCAAATCACATGAGATTTTTTGTACCTTGTTCCTCATGATGTCTACTATTTTATGGTTATTTTTCCAGAATTTGTGCTCGGTTGGAATTTTACTTTTGCCTAGGGTTTATGTATGCATATGGTATCATGTACCTTGCTTGCCATTTTCTTTGTGAAATAGTGATGGTTGATCCAATGAATATGAAAATTGACATGCTTAAACTAGACACCTTGCTTGATCTTTTGGTGTTGAGTTTGCATTTTTAGCATTTCTGGTTGTTGAGTTATGATCTGATTAATAGAGGTGTGATAATGTGTGTCACACCTTGGCTTGCTTGATTTGATGATTTTCTTTACCGTGCCAAATAAACTCCAAATGATCTGATTTTTTGTGTGATACTTGATATACATGTTAGGTTTGATCATGAATATTTTGTGGAATTTTTGGATCCATTTCTGATTTGTTTGAGATTTTTCTTGATGGTTGACCATGTTTGAACTTTTGAAGAGTGTTGAACTTTCATGATTTGTGAAATGCTTATACTTTATCATATGAACTTGAAATTTTGTACATTGATTTTTGACATGTTGAAGTTTATTGTGACTTTGGTTTGAGTCATTTATCACTTGTCATTTCTGTTTTAGGATTGCCTTAAGTTGATGTACCAATTTGTGCCTCCTTTGGGCTTGTTTATGCTTACTTTGACTTAGTGAATTTATTTGCCATGCTTATACTTGTCCAAATACCATGATTTTTGGTGTGTTGATCATTTGATGTGTTATGTTTAGCCATGATTTTTCTTGAGATTTATTGAACCATTTTTGAATTGATATGGATTTGTTCATTCTGTTGCTTCAATGAGCTTTCAACTTGCATGCTTTGCTCTAATTGGTTTATGAAATGAATTTGGTTAATGCTATTGACATGAGACCCTTTGGATGGTGTTCTTAATTGTTTGAGCTTGATTCATGTCAATTTTCATGTTCTGTTTTGGATTATTTCTCCTTCTTTGACCCTAGGCCTTGACCTAGTGGTTTGCTTCTCATGTTTAAGCTTGTTTTCAGGTTAAGAAGTACATGGCCATAAGGAGATTAATTCACATTGCTTGAGTTGGTTTATTTGATTGATATTGACTAACCTTGACTTGTTTTGTAGGATGCTTTTAGCTCATTTGAGTTGAGCTTGTGCCTTGCACAATGTAGCCTTGCTTGTTTGGTTGTGTATTGTCTGTTGACTGTTGGATTATCTGTTTGACTTTTTGAGTTGTATACTGATTGAGTTGGATTGTTTTCAGGTACATTAGTTGCTTAAGTTCATTTTGAACTTGCTTTTTCTTGGTTGCTTAACCAATTAGGTATAATTTCTCTTCTTCATGTAGTCTGGAAGACCTAGCCTGTTATGTGGCTAGGCACCTGTCTGAAGCCCTCCTTAAGAGGCCATGTTCTTGTGTGTTTATGTTTGTGCTAAGCAGGAAAAGTCCTTTGATAAGGCAATTGGTAGATAAAAGAGATGTGTAATCCATCTCCTACTATTCAGTGTGTCATCCCTTTGCTCACATTACATGTTGATGCATTGTGGATCTTAACCCAAGATCTATAGAGTCCATAACTTGTGGAGAGAGTTCCAACTTTCTGAACTCCCACACCTTCTATCATTCAATGCTCTCCCTGACCAGGGATAAGAGCTATGAGACACACCCCTCATCTCCATTTCATCTGGCTTCACCTTAACTCTCAATGTTAAGGTTAAGAGCTCAATATACCCTATTCCAATTGGCCTTAATGCCTAACCTTGCTTGAGCCTAATTGCTTGTATATAGTGTGTGCTAACTGACTTGTTTGTCTGATTGCCTGATTCATCTGTGCATAGTTGCTTATGTGTACCTTTGTGCATTTATCATCATTAATTGTACATCATTGCATGATCATTGTTCATTTCTTTGTGACATCTTTGTCTTGTAATTGAGGAGTCAATTGTAAGTCCATTTATTGGCAGTTGTTTCCTATGACCATTGAGGAGTCAATCATAAGTCCATTTATTGGCAATTGTTTCCTGTGATTTGGTAGGAGTTAAGTGTAAGCCCATTTATTGGCAACTTATTTCCTCTTTCTTATTGCTTTTGTTTGCTTGTTGTATGTGAGGATTCAATTGTAAGTCCATGTTGTTGGCATTTGTATTCCTATGATCATTCTTTGGAGATTGGTATAAGTCCAGATAGATTGGCATCCGGTATCCATGTTTTGTTTTGTTTCAGGAGATTAGTATAAGTCCAGTTGATTGGCATCTGATATCCATGTTCATTTTAGGAGATTGGTGTAAATCCATTGATTGGTATCCGGTATCCATCTTTATTTGTGAGATTGGAATAAGTCCATTGATTGGCATCCGGTGTCCATTTGCTTTGATTATTTGTTATTGCTCATTGCTTATTCCTAAGGACACACTTGGATCATCTTCTATATGATTTCAAGAGGTGAACATCTAAGAAGTTTTACACTCCCTCACCCTCCCATCCTTTTGTTTCTTCAAACCTCTTTGCACTTGTTAACTTTTCAAAAGCTTCAAAATATTATTGTGCAAACTTTTCACCTGTTTCAAATTAGAAACCTGGGCCTTAAGCCCTTGATTTTCAAACTCCATTTCTTAATACTTCTTTCTGAATTGAATACTAATCATACTTTGACCATCCTTTTTGTGAATATTCATAATCAATTAACTTCACCCATTCAATTGTTTTGTGGCTTTGTCCATTGTTGATATGTTTTCATACATTAGCCATTAGGTTTCAATTATTATGGTGGTTGATATTAATCTCACCACATCCTTAGTGAGTTGATTGTAAGTCTTCCATACTTATTATAGGGTTAACCCCTCACTAGTATGTTGAAGCTATCCTCGCATGGTGGATTGTTGGTATTGGTTGAGTTTTCTCCCGTTGATAATGAAAAGCCTTAGAGCTCTTGTTTTAAAATCAATTCACCTACATTTTGGAAATCTTTTAGCCGAACTACGGCGTTTTGATCCTTACCTTTCATGGAAGGTACGTAGGCAACGGGTTCATCCGTTCAAACACAAAAATAATAACTTGTACATTCTTTTCTCATCTTCCCAATCATGTTTGCACAATAATATTTTCATAACAAATAATTTTCTTACAACAAGTGTGAAAAGGGCTCCCTAGGAGTACCTAGGACGTTTTGGGTGCCTAACACCTTCCCATTGTGTAATTAACCCCTTACCCAGATTCTCTGATCTTTTTCATTAGTTTTCTATGTGTAAAACTTCTTAGGCTTTTGTTCGCTTTTTAGCCATTCCTTAGGATAAATAAAAGTGCGGTGGCGACTCGATTTCTTTGTATGCTTTGCTTTTGATTTAGTCAATAAATCATAAAGCGACGAATACACCGCTACAGAAAAGTGGCGACTCTGCTGGGGATTACAATCCTTGGTGGTATTGCCTACTTTTCACCCTTGTTGTGTGATATATTGTTATTTGTTATTTGACATATTTTTGTACAATTTGGGATAACTGTATTGATTGTAATGTTTGAATTGCTTGATATACAATTGTTGTTTGCTTTGGTGATCTCTGTGAGATGAGTTCTATACCCGAACTCGAGTGTACCTTAGGATAGGAGAATGGCATAGTCTTGTTGACTGGTGTGGAGTATTCCTTAGCCAGTTGACTTGCGAGTCCATTCACTTGGTAGAGGTCATGTTGGATTAATAATGTCACACAAGTCATTTGTGGTTAGGAATTATTCTTTCAATCATGTGCCTTAGAAGCCAAGGACCTTAGTTTACCAAGCCCATCTTGGCCTATTTTTAGGATGTAGTGCGGAGGTCGTTCAGATGTCAGATCTGATGCGATTGTTACGCGGTACTACATTCATAAGAGTCTCTCTTGAGAATATTGTTGGAATACGAGTATTCGTTCCTCCGATAATATTCAAAAGATGGGACGATGGTTATGGGAACCTCTGGTAGAACATGTTTGGCAGGTTTAAACCCTAGTACACTCCTTTTGGGTGGTTCTTAACCGAGACTTCATGCTCGTGACTCTCAACAAACCCGTGATTCATGGTTGAGTCGTTCAGACAACCTTAATATCAATGGAACTTGGGTGTTGATAAGGTGAAAACCTAAATCCACCAAAACGGATGGTTGATATTAAGGATGTTAGAGCCGGTTCATGTACCGTTAATATCAATGGAACTTGGGTGTTGATAAGGTGAAAACCATAATCCACCAAAATGGATGATTGATATTAAGGATACAATGAGCTTTCCCATGACCTTTGTCTGGTGTGATTTGCTTGATCCTTGAGTGTGATTGTTGCATTCAGGCATTCATGCATTCATCTGCATTCATGTCATCAGAAAAAAAAGAAAATTTTCAAGGAACTTAAAAGGGTTTATTTGCAAAATTTTCAGACATGGAAAGACCGAAAAGGCATACAAAGAAGTACAGCTTTAGACAGCTTGATGTGAAAGAGTTAAGGAATCTGACATCTTATGTATTAGATCCCTTGGGTTTCAAGGCTCGTTATGGGAAGCTTCTGCCTCTGTTGACTACTCAGGTTGACGAGGGTTTGATGAGTACTCTGGCACAGTTTTATGATCCTCTGTATCATTGCTTCTCTTTTCCGGACTTCCAGCTTTTGCCTACTTTGGAGGAGTATTCTCATCTTCTTGGGATCCCGATTCTGGATCAGGTGCCGTTCAGTGGCTTGGAGAGTATTCCGACTTCTCGAGAGATTGCAAACTTGTTGCACATAGATGAATCTTTGATTAAAGCTAATTTGACTGTCAAAGGTGGAATTCAGGGTCTTCCTTCCGAGTTCCTCATTGCTCAAGCTACCATTTATGGGAAGGCCATGAGTGAGGATGCCTTTGAGGCTTTATTTGTGCTGCTCATCTATGGTTTGGTTTTATTCCCCAACATCGACAAATTTGTGGATGCGAACGCCATTAGGATCTTCTCAGTTCTTAATCTCGTTCCGACTCTGTTGGGTGATGCCTATGTCTCTTTGCATATGAGGAATGCAAAGGGTGGAGGAGTTATTGTGTGCTGTTTGCCTCTGCTGTACAAGTGGTTTATTTCTCACTTGCCGCAGACGCTTGCTTTCAAGGAGAACAAGAGTTGTCTACGGTGGTCTCAGAGACTCATGTCTCTCACTAATGATGATATCTCTTGGTATGATCGTGTGTATGATACTGTGCAGATTATTGATTATTGTGGTGAGTTCCCTAATGTGCCTCTTCTTGGTACATGTGGTGGGATCAGCTACAATCCCATTCTAGCACGTCGTCAGCTTGGGTTCCCCCTAAAGGACAAACCTCATAACATTTTGTTAGAGGGTGTATTCTTTCAGGAGGGTAAAGATCCCCAAGGCCTGAAAGCCAGATTTGTCCGCGCTTGGCACAAAGTTCATAAGAAAGGTAGGACTGAATTGGGTCCGAAGAATTACATTGCTTTGGAGCCATATACTTCTTGGGTCAGACAGAGAGTTGTCGAGTACCTTATGCCGTATGATCATCTGAGACCTACACCATTGGATGTGGCTAGGCCTTCAACCCTTCCCAACCAAGATGTAGAGGAGTTGAGAGAAGAAGACCTTTCACGTGCTTGGATCCGTGAAAGAGAAGAATTGCTTCAGCAGCTCAAGGAGAAGGACGCTTTGATCGAGTTTCTCGAGCATCAGGTGATCGATGATCCGAATGATACTTGGACTTCTCTGCTTCCTCAGTCTTCCAAGTTCTGGAAGAGGAAGTATGATCGACTTGCAAAGGAGAAAGCGGACATGGAAGCAGCCTATGAGAGAGAGATCAAGAAGCTGTGTGCCTCTCGTCTTCCAGCATCCCGAGCTTCTAGGGATCCGTAGGATGTTTATTTTCCTTTTCTCTGTGTAATTTGATCAAAAATGCTGTACTTCTTTGGTTCGAATATATTTGATGATATATTTTCCATATGCTATTAAAAGCTTTAAATATTCAAAATTTGCAAATAAATGCCCTAAAAAGTTCCCTGAAAATAAAATAAAGCATACGCACAAGCATTGCATGCATCATTTTGCATAAGCAGGTGTCGTTCTTGGTCTTCTTGTCTGTGGCCTAACTCTGTGCTCTTCATTTATTTTGAAGACAAGCTGACTCACCGGTACTATACAAGAGCCAATTCTGCCAGAGTAATGGATCAACTTGAACAAGAGAACCGAGAATTGAAGGAAGAGGTCGCTCGTCTGAGTGCTCTGATGGAGCAATTTCTGGCTACCCAGAATCAACCTTCTCCGCCTTCTGCAACTCCTCCCCAGAGGACAGTTATTTCTGAAGTGGTTTCCTCTACTGTGCCAGCTGCCAGTGCTCACTTCATGCCGCATGCCATGCCAGCCGGGTTTCCGTGGGGTATGCCTCCAGGTTTCATGCCTGATCTTCCAGCACCGACCTTTGCTTCCATGCCGACATCTAGCCCGGTCCTTGCTGCCGCTCCTCCTGTCGTGCATACCATGCCTAGGGTAGACGACACCATCTATCATTCTGAGTCGTCTGAGGGCCCAGATGTCAATGAGAAGATGGATGCGATGAATGATCAATTCCTTGAGCTGCGAAAGGAATTGAAGACTCTCAGAGGGAAAGATCTATTTGGCAAGTCTGCTGCTGAGCTTTGCCTTGTTCCCGGTGTGAAGATTCCGATCAAATTCAAAGTGCCTGACTTTGAAAAATATAAGGGGAACACCTGCCCTCTCGCTCACCTGGTCATGTATGCCAGAAAAATGTTTACTCAGACAGATAATGATCAGCTTCTGATCCATTATTTTCAGGATAGTTTGTCCGGAGCGGCTCTTCGGTGGTATATGAGCCTTGATAGTGCAAACATCCGGTCCTTCAATGATCTTGGCGAAGCCTTCGTCAAGCAATATAAGTACAATGTTGATATGGCGCCTGATGGTGATTAACTCAGGGCCATGTCTTAGAAGGATAAGGAGACATTCAAGGAGTACGCCCAGAGGTGGCGAGAGTTGGCTGCTCAGATTACTCCTCCGCTGGAAGAGAAAGAGATGACTAAGATCTTTTTGAAGACTCTTAGCTCATTCTATTATGAGCGGATGGTTGCGAGTGCTCCCTCTGATTTCACCGAGATGGTGAACATGGGGATGCGTCTGGAAGAAGGAGTCCGTGAAGGACGTCTGTCAAAAGATGAGGGCTCTTCTAAACGATATGGGGCGTTTAAGAAGAAAGATGGGGAGGCACATGATGTGCAGTCCCATGCCAAACCTAGAAGACCCTCTGTGCAGAGGAAGCCAGTATGTCGTACCAGTAATCAGCATCAGGTGGCTCATATAGCACCTGTCTTCAGAGAAAATTCTCAGTATCAGCAGCCCAATCAGCATCAACATCAACAACAACCTCAGTATCAGCAGCAACACCGTCCACAGCAACAGGCTTACCAGCCTCGTGGCAGCACCAGCAATCAAGCCAATCTGAGTTATGATAGGAAGAAGATCAGCTTCGATCCGATTCCTATGTCATATGCTGAATTGTATCCTTCCTTGTTGGAAAGGAAGCTGGTTACTCCCAGGGATCCTCCAGCTGTGCCTGCGAATCCGCAATGGTGGTATAAGCCAGACCAACACTGTGTTTATCATTCCGGTGCTCCGGGTCATAACATAGAGAACTGCTTTTCGTTGAAGACTAAGGTGCAAGACCTTATGAGATGCGGCATTCTGAGCTTCGAGGACTCAGGCCCCAATGTTATGAAGAACCCATTGCCCGAGCATGGGAAATCAGTGAACATGGTCCAGGGGTGCCCTGGGAAATATAAAGTCAAATATGTGAGCCATATTCGACAGTCATTGGTCGAGTTGCATCGTCTCCTGTGTGAATACAGTCATATGGAGCATGACCATGACAGATGCCGCATCTGTTCTGTTAATCGTCTGGGTTGTCGCCAAGTGCGAATAGAGCTTCAAGAGCTATTGGATGAAGGTACTATAAAGATTCTTCAGAACCGTAATGTTGATGAAGATGAGCCAGAGGTCAATGTTATATCTCCTGTGTTCAAGCTGCCAGATCCTGTTGTCATCCGTTATGATGGCAGCAAGCCGAAGGTCTCTCCTTCTCTGATAATCAAGCCCGCAGGCCCCGTGCCTTATTCTTCGGATAAAGCAATCCCTTTCAGGTACAATCCCGTTGCTGTGGAAGATGGGAAGGAAGTGTCGTTGCCTTCAACTTCTGTTACCAATATTGCTGATGTGAGCGGATTGACCCGGAGTGGTCGTGTGTTCTCTGCGCCTAAGCCTCAGGCAAGGGCTGTTGCTTCTGATTCTGCTGAGCATCCGGTTGGGACGACTGTAAATGTTCAGAATCCGGCACCTGTTGCCAAGACCTCCTCTGTACAAAAGGCTCCTGCTTCTTCAGTTGGCCCGAGTGGCGTTATGAATGAAGAATGTGATGAGATGCTGAGGCTCATCAAGAAGAGTGAGTACAATGTTGTAGACCAGCTTCTACAAACGCCATCCAAAATTTCCGTTTTATCTTTGCTGCTGAATTCAGAACCTCATAGGGAGTCTCTGCAGAAAGTTTTGGACTTGGCGTATGTTGATCACGATGTCACTATTGAACAGTTCGACAATATAGTTGCAAACATCACCGCTTGCAACACTTTGAGTTTCTGTGACGCTGATCTCCCTGAGGAGGGAAGAGACCACAACATGGCTTTACATATTTCCATGAACTGCAAGACTGATGCCATGTCCAACGTGTTGGTGGACACTGGATCATCTCTCAATGTATTGCCAAAGACCACACTCTCTAGATTGTCATATCAAGGTCCTCCCATGAGGCAGAGTGGTGTTGTTGTGAAAGCTTTTGATGGGTCGCGTAAGACTGTGATTGGGGAAGTTGATCTCCCAATCAAGATTGGACCAAGTGATTTCCAAGTTACCTTCCAGGTTATGGATATCCACCCATCTTATAGCTGTCTCCTTGGTAGACCATGGATTCACGAGGCTGGCGCCGTGACATCCACCCTACACCAGAAGCTGAAATTCGTCAAGAATAAGAAACTGGTTATGGTAGGGGGAGAAAAGGCTCTCCTGGTCAGCCACTTGTCTTCTTTCTCATATGTTGATGCTGAGGACGAAGTTGGAACGCCTTTCCAAGCTTTGTCCATTGCTGAGCCGATTGAGAAGAAGTCTCCTTCATTCACTTCCTACCGTGATGCGAAGCTGGCCATTGAATGTGGTGCAGTTGCTGGTTTAGGGAAGATGATTGAGCTTGAAGATAATAAATCCCGGGCTGGCATTGGCTATTCTTCTGGGGCATTCAACGAACAAGGGTTATTCAAGAGTGGAGGTTTCATCCATGCTGATCAGACTGAAGAAGCTCCTGCTATCTTGGAAGAGGATGCAGAGGACTTGAGCAATTTCATCATTCCTGGTGGTGTCTGCCACAATTGGGTCGCTGTAGATGTTCCTACAGTCATCCATAGATCAGAGTAATTGTTCACTTTGTTCAAAACCCTTCTCCCATGCCAAAAGGAGAAGTGATGACATTGTTGGCAGCATTTATACAATGATATTTTCATTCAATTAATGCATTGTTAAACATTTGTTTTTCCATTTGTTTTCACTTTTTGCTTTTGCATGAAATCAGTGATCACAAAAAACCATAAAAACAAGAATAAAAGCAACCTTTTTCATCTGCATAATGGTTTGCTTGTTTAAATTCTAAAGTTTTTCATTATCCAAAATCATTATGCAGGTTGATTCTAAAACCCATTGAACATAATGATCCAACGCCATCTCCCAATTTTGAATTCCCTGTATTTGAGGCAGAGGAAGATGATGTTGAAGAGATTCCTGATGAGATTACTCGTCTCCTTGAGCACGAAGAGAAGATCATTCAGCCGCATCTTGAAGATCTGGAAACAGTCAACTTGGGGTCTGAGGATTGTGTTCGTATGGTGAAGATTGGGGCACTTCTTGAAGAGTCTGTCAAGAAGGGGTTGATCAGTTTGCTACGAGAATATTCCGATATCTTTGCTTGGTCGTATGAAGACATGTCGGGTCTAGATACAGATATTGTACAACATTTCCTGCCTTTGAAGCCTGAGTGCGTGCCAGTGAAGCAGAAGCTTAGAAGAACTCATCCAGATATGGCAGTGAAGATCAAAGAGGAAGTTCAGAAGCAAATTGATGCGGGGTTTCTGGTGACTTCCACATATCCTCAATGGATGGCCAACATTGTGCCTGTGCCTAAGAAGGACGGAAAAGTCTGTATGTGTGTTGATTACAGAGATTTGAATAAAGCTAGTCCGAAAGATGATTTCCCTCTACCACACATTGATATGTTGGTAGACAATACAGCTAAATTCAAAGTCTTTTCGTTTATGTACGGATTTTCCGGATATAATCAAATCAAGATGGCACCCGAAGATATGGAGAAGACAACATTCATCACACCTTGGGGAAAATTATGTTATCGAGTGATGCCCTTCGGTTTGAAGAACGCCGGAGCCACGTATCAACGTGCTATGACTACCTTGTTTCATGACATGATGCACAAGGAGATAGAGGTCTATGTTGATGATATGATTGCTAAGTCTCGAACGGAAGTTGAACATGTTGAGCATTTGTTGAAGCTTTTTCAGCGTTTGAGGAAGTTCAAGCTTCGTCTGAATCCGAACAAATGTACATTTGGAGTCCGTTCCGGCAAGTTGTTGGGTTTTGTTGTCAGCAAGAGAGGTATTGAGGTTGATCCTGCAAAGGTCAAAGCAATACAAGAGATGCCTGCACCCAAAACTGAGAAGCAAGTCCGAGGTTTTCTTGGCCACTTGAACTATATTTCCAGATTTATATCCCACATGACTGCCACATGTGCGCCGATATTCAAGCTCCTCCGGAAAGATCAGTCTCATGATTGGACCGAGGATTGCCAGAAAGCTTTCGACAGTATCAAAGAGTATCTGTCTGAACCTCTGATCTTGTCTCCACCTATAGAAGGAAGACCTCTGATTATGTATTTGACTGTTCTTGAAGACTCGATGGGTTGTGTACTCGGTCAGCAAGATGAATCAGGGAAGAAGGAATCTGTTATCTACTACCTCAGTAAGAAGTTTACTGATTGTGACTCTCGGTACTCTATGCTTGAGAAGACGTGCTGTGATTTGGCTTGGGCTGCTAAGCGTTTGCGCCAGTACATGATAAATCATACAACTTGGTTGATATCCAGAATGGATCCAATCAAGTATATCTTCGAGAAGCCTGCTTTAACCGGGAGGATTGCCCGTTGGCAGATGTTGTTGTCTGAGTATGATATCGAGTATCGAGCTCAGAAAGCTATCAAAGGTAGTATCTTGGCTGACCACTTAGCGCACCAGGCGATTGAAGATCATCAGTCTGTTCAGTACGACTTCCCAGATGAGGAGATTCTGTATTTGAAAATGAAAGATTGTGATGAGCCTACACTTGATGAAGGTCCAGAACCTGGATCCAGATGGACGATGGTGTTTGATGGCACTGTGAATCAGTATGGAAATGGAATTGGGGCAGTAATCATTACTCCTCATGGTACTCATATTCCGTTTACAGCAAGGTTAACTTTCAAATGCACGAATAACATGGCTGAGTATGAGGCCTGCATTATGGGATTGGAAGAGTGTATTGATTTGAGAATCAAGAATCTTGACGTGTATGGTGATTCGGCCCTCGTTGTCAATCAGATCAAGGGTGAATGAGAGACAAATCAGCCTGGTCTCATTCCGTATAGAGATTATGCGAGGAGGATTTCAACGTTCTTCACAAAGATTGACTTTCATCATATTCCTCGAGAGGATAATCGGATGGCAGATGCTCTTGCTACGCTTGCTTCCATGATTGTGGTCAAGTATTGGAATGAAGTTCCCAATATTGCCGTGATGCGCTTGGATAGACCAGCTCACGTATTTGCAGTTGAAGAGGTGAATGATGACAAGCCTTGGTATTTTGATATCAAGAATTTCCTCCAGAACCAGGTCTACCCGCCTGGGGCATCTGTGAAAGATAGGAAAACTTTGAGAAGGTTGTCAGGCAGTTTCTACCTCAGTGGGGAAGTGTTGTACAAGAGAAATTTTGATATGGTTTTGCTCAGATGTGTGGATAGACACGAAGCAAACATGTTGATGACTGAGGTCCATGAGGGTTCATTTGGTCCTCATTCCAATGGACATGCCATGGCTAGAAAGATGTTTAGAGCAGGCTACTATTGGCTGACAATGGAGTCTGACTGTTGCAAATATGTGAAGAAATGCCACAAGTGTCAGATTTACGCGGACAAGATTCATATTCCTCCGACACTTCTGAATGTGATTTCATCTCCATGGCCTTTCTCTATGTGGGGAATTGACATGATCGGCATGATTGAACCGAAGGCGTCCAACGGACACAGGTTTATTCTCGTAGCAATTAACTACTTCACCAAATGGGTTGAAGTCGCATCGTATGCGAATGTGACCAACAGGTGGTTGTGAAGTTTATCAAGAATCAGCTGATTTGCCGTTATGGTGTGCCAGATAAGATCATTACTGATAATGGATCTAATCTGAATAACAAGATGATGGATGAGTTGTACGCTGAGTTCAAGATTGCACACCATAATTCCTCTCCTTACAGACCTAAGATGAATGGGGCTGTTGAAGCTGCTAATAAGAATATCAAGAAGATTATCCAGAAGATGACAGTCATGTACAAAGATTGGCATGAGATGCTGCCATTCGCTTTGCATGGATATCGTACGTCTGTACGCACTTCAACAGGGGCAACCCCTTTTTCTCTTGTTTACGGCATGGAGGTTGTTCTCCCAGTAGAGGTGGAGATCCCATCAATGAGAGTCTTGATGGAAGCCAAGTTGACTGATGCTGAATGGATTCAGAGTCGTTATGACCAGTTGAATTTGATTGAAGAGAAGAGATTAACTGCCATGTGTCATGGTCAGTTATATCAGCAGAGAATGAAGAAAGCATTCGATAAGAAGGTCAAGCCTCGTGTGTTCCGAGAAGGTGACCTTGTGCTCAAGAAAGTCTTGTCTTTCGCGCCCGATTCCAGGGGCAAGTGGACTCCAAACTACGAGGGTCCATATGTTGTTAAGAGAGCCTTTTCAGGCGGTGCTTTGATGCTTACAACAATGGAGGGGGAGGATTTCACTCGTCCTGTGAATTCAGATGCAGTCAAGAAATACTTTTCCTAAAAGAAAAAAGTATATGCAAAAGAAAAACAGAATAGCTCGCTAAGTTGAAAACCCGGAAGGGCGGCTTAGGCAAAAATGAGCGTCTCGGTGGAGAACCCGCAAGGGCGATCCAGGCAAAAGTTAGAGACATATAAAAAAAAGAGGTATATTTGCATCCCGCTAGATTGAGTACCTCATCCTGGGGCAATCTAGGCAAAAATTAGGGATTTGGCAAGTAACTGCATCCTGATAAGACTTTCTGTTCCGCAACCGTCTTTTCATCAGAGGATTCTCGATTCGTCGTCAACTGAAGTTTCGAATACATCGAGGTTCAAATTGGTAGAGAAAGGATCATTATGTTCAATGTAGCCCTCTTCCAATATATATCACTGATTTCAAATTTGTACAGATCTATGGAGTCTTGCCATTTGCAGGCTACCAATCCATCAAATGAATTTGAGCCTTTTATCCAATTATTTGCACTCTTATTTGTTTCAATTCAACAAATGTTTTGCATATTTTAATTGATAAAATGTCATTGTTTTAAACAAATAAATTTTTCAAAAATTGTCGTTTTAAAACAAAGTGAACATTCACAATGATGAAAGGATACTTAAGAATTTCTCAGTGCTCTCCCAAGGGTGGCATGATTTCCGACAGGTAAGACATTTGTTCATATTCCTGGCATGGTTGTATCCTCTTTCTTTAGTTTGCCGATGGGGTTGTTCCCCAAGCAGAGCTTTTGTTGGGGTTGTTCCCCAAGCAGAGTGCTTGTTGAAGACTTCAGTTTCTTCTCCATCAGTAGTTTCTCCCCAGCATGGGTGTTTCCATTTGGAAGTTTCGATAGTGGGTGGTTTGAGACCCCGGTACCCCGTCTCTCTCCCCAGTGTAGTCGCTAGAGGAGTTGTCGCTTCCTTCCTCAGCACTATCGCCAGGATTGTTGATTTGATATACTGCATTGTTGCTATATTTCCCCATCAGTGCGCTTATCCCTTCAGCAGGGCAGTGATTGTGATCCTCCTCAGCAGTTGTGGGTGTTCTCCTCAGAAGAGTCAGCATGTAGTGGTTGACTTCCCAGCTCTCCTCCTTCTCCAGTGGATTCCTCAAGTGAGGCCGCCTGTAGATTTGTGGTTTGATGGATTGTATCTATGCGGTATCCCCAATAGAGTTGGTATCCCCGACAGGGTTAGGATTGCATCGGTGATAATCTTCTCAGAGTCTCCGCCAGAGCTAGTATCCTCTACAGAGTTGTTGTTGTGGCAGTTTTTTGCCTGTTGAAACCTCTGTTTCCCCAATAGGGTTGATTGGTGGTCTACCATCTCTAGATTTGGTTGATTTCCTGATACTTTTGATCCTCAGTAGAGTGGCTTGTTGCAGAATCTACTTGTGTGATCTTTTCTCCTCAGTGGGTTGTTCCCCAAGAGAGTGGTTGACAGTTTTCCCCAGTAGAGTTGCTTGTGGCAGATACTACTTGGATGATGTTGTTCTCCTTTTGTGGGTTGTTCCCCAGCGGAGATGTTTTAGAGTTACTTCATAAGCAGTCCTCGCTTGTGCAGTGAACTTTCTGTTTCTCAGTTGATGCTGAGGACCCCCCTGCAGATATCTTGGGACTTTTCCCGTTTTTCCCAAACAGATTTGTCTTTGTGGAAGTTCTTGCCTGTTGTGACTTTCTGTACCCTAGTTGGGATGTTTGTTGATCCATTACTCAGAGATTTGGTGTTCCTGATATCTCTGGTCTTTTGTTCCCCGCGGATCTTTGCTTTTTTAGCATATGGATCTCCTGCAGATTGGCTTTCCAGTTGGTTTTTCCCTTGGAAGTTTAGTACCGGGCGTTTAATTCCTGGACCTGTTGTGTTAGATATGTCTGTTTTGTCAGCATTCATTCAAACATAATTACGCATATTCATGCATATTCATAAACAATCAGATATTCATGTTGCATTGTTTGCCATATATCTTTTGTTTGTTATCTCCTGATTTTGGTGATATAGATCTCCTTTATAGATCTTCCCAAGCAGGTTTTGGGTGTTTAATCTCTCCATATAGAGTCAGCCCCATAAGCAGAAAGCGTCTGTCTTTCCTTCTGCAGTTCCCCACTGAGATATATCCTCGTGGATGACGGTTTCTTCCGTTTCCTCCCAATACATATATTGGGATGGATTTTCCTATTGAGTTATATCCTCATTAGGACGTGTCTTGATTCAGTTTGCCTTTCGGATTGATCCCAAATTGGCTTTTGGTCAACTGTTTCTTGCGCTTCCCTGTGGAATAAATGAATGGATTGCCCAATAACCAGCAAAAATTCATATTATCCCCAGTGGAGTTTTGGGCTTCTACCCAGTAACCGGTAGTTGTAAGTCCTATGTTTCTTGCCTTCTTGGCGGAATTGGTGGTTATATATCTTTTATTCCTCGGCGAGAGTTGTTGGGTTTCTACCTAGTAGTCGGTAGTTGTAAATCCTATGTTTCCTGTTCTCCAGCAGTTTGTGGTTTGTTACAAACCCTATTTAGGTTTCCCGTGCGGATTTGTGATTCTTTCATTCCCCACGCGGAGTTGTTGGTTTTCTATCCAGTATTTGGTGGATGTAAACCCTAATCCTTTTATCCTCATCAGAGTTGATGGCCACTACCCCGTATTCGGTAGTCGTAAGTCCTATCTCTTTTCCCCTAGCAGAGGTAACCTTTGTGGTTCGTTCTGGTTAATGGTGGATTTTGTGCTGTTGTGGTTTTATTCCCAACGGAGTCTGTGCTTTGTGGTGGATAATTGCCGGTTGATAGCAATCCTATCCCCAGCTGAGTTGTTGGTTTTCTACCCAGTAGTCGGTAGTGTTAAACCTCCTGTTTCCTCAGCCCGAGTTTTGGTTTTCTACCCCGTATTCGGTAGTTGTAAACCCTAATTGCTCCCTTTTGCAGAGTCAACCTTGTTGTTCATCCTAACTGATGATGGTTACTCTTTGTGGTTATCTTCATCCTGTATTTGATGTTGATATTTCCCCCCTTGCTTTTGGATAATTGTTGTATGCTCGCAATTGTTTCCCAGCAAGTTGTCTTCTGGATAATTGTCGTATGCTCGCAATTTTATCCCTTTGAAGTCGCCAGTGGGTCCTTTCACCGTTTGCTAGTGATTTGTCCCCCGGATTATTGATTGTTTATCAATACATCCCCAGCGAGTTTTTGTGGATAATTGCTGTTTTGCAATTCATCCACTGCGGATCGCCTTTCATTTACCCGTTTGCTCGGTAATGTTTGTTGCTCCCTTTGATTGGTCGTCTTTATAAACCTAGTTTTGGTATCCCGATGCCTTTCTTTTCGGTTGATTTATCCTTTGTTAACCCAGTAACCGGTTATGGATAATCTTCCATGCGAGTGTGTTATCCATGTTCTGACGGTAATGGATAATATATCTCATGCACTCTTCAGTCGAAGCCTGTTATGTTTCCCCAGTCGAGTAAGATTCGTGTTCCTTTTTGCGGAATCGAATATTCTTTGTTCCTTGGATAATTGCCGGATGCTTGCAATTTATCCCTTTGAGTTATCTTTCGTTTACCCGTATGCTTGGTATCGATTGTCTCTCTTTTTGGTTAGTCACCTGTTATATGCCCTAACCGGTATCTCTGGTGTCTCTTCCTTTCGAGTATATTATTCACGTTCTGACGGTAATGAATAATATGTCTCATGCACTCTTTGGTTGGAGTCCTTTGTTGATTTTCCCCAGTAGAGTAAGGTTCGTATTCTTTGTAGAATCGAATATCCATCCTTTCGGATGATGAGTGTTTTGGCAGTAAAAACCAATCCACGTTTTCGGTAGGTCACCTATTATATACCCAGTAACCGGTATTCTTGGTGTTTCCTTCCATGCGAGTGTATTATCTACGTTCTGACGGTAATAGATAATATATCTCATGCGAGTATTCTATCCAGGTTCTGACGGTAATGGATATTATATCTCATGCACTCTTTGGGTTTGTGTCCCCAGTGAGTAAGATTCGTTTTCCCGTTGTGGTTTCGAATATTCCATCCTGTAAGTCGATTTGCTTTTTCAAGCCCTCCTTTCGGATGATGAGTGTTTTGGCAGTAAAAACCAATTCACGCTTTGGTCGGTCACCTATTATATACCCAGTAACCGGTATCCCTGATGTTCCTTCCTTTCTGCTCCCTATTATGACCTTGGTCCCCTGTGGAGTCAGATTTTCCTGAGTTGATGTACCTTTTTCAGGTCTTTCTCAGATGTTTGGTTGATTGATATCTCTCACCCTTATACCGGTCTTAGATATTCATTCTTCCTGAGTTTGTTACCCGGTAGCCGGTGACACCTCATTCTTGTTGCTTTTCCCCAGGAGAATCTCTTTGTTAGACATTTCCCGGTGGAATTCTTGTTGTGATTTTACCCCTGTTGCTGTATTGGCGTTTTCCCCAATATATGCATTTTTGCCCGGCAGGGAGGTTCTGTGTGAATCTTTCTTGGTCCGAGTCCGGATTTTTATCCGAAGTATCCTTTGTGGATAGTTTGAGTCAGCTTGAGTCTTTCCAACGGATGTGTTGTCCTTTGGAAATTTTCTTCTCCCCAGTTTGAGTCCTTTACTTCCCCAGTAAAGTCTCCAGTCTAGTCAGTTTCCCCTAATTCAGAGTCGTGTCCTGCTCACGCGTTCTTTTTTCTTTCTATCCCCAATATGAGTCCCCACAAGAGTCTTGTTAGAGTCTCTGTTCCTGGTGAGTGTATTACTCTGATGGATCGTCTTTTCTTCTGTGTGAACCATATCCCCACAGAGTTTGTGTCTTTTACATGCATACATCTGCATCACGAGGTCTCTTAGGGACCAAAATTTGTCTCATTACTGTAATTTAAACCCATTCTACCGCGTCAAGATGAAGATTTCTAAACTTCATTTCTTCGGCTAGAATGACCTTAAATAGGGGCATCTGTAAGACCCCAATTTTGGCCCTAAGATCCCTCATGGCATCATATCATATCATATCATTTGCCTCAAGGATCATTGAGCACCTTGCCTGCTTTCCTTATGGGTAGGTCATCTTTTGAGTGTGATTCTTGATCACCAAGCATGTTTTGCATATGTATATCATTGCTTTTCATTTGTTTACTAACCAAAAGTACAAAAATATGTCATCTAACCTTGTTACTTGCAGCTGAAGCAATACTAGGTCAAGATAGTCAAAGGCATTCATTGAGCAATGGATGGTGGCCATTCTTGAGAATTTGGGCACCATTGATCATTCACAAGAGTTCATATGAGTTATGACATCATTTTGAATCAAAATCTTAAGTGGTAGAGGCTTGGATTTCATCAGAGCATAGCTAGGTCAACTGAAACCCTAGAAAAGTCAACACAAGTCAACTGTGCATTCAATCATGGGTTTGAAGGTGAGAGATGGTTAGAGAGACCTCATTCATGTCCATACAAGTCTCATTTGACATGTCAAACATCAACAATGAAGAATTTGAGGTCAGATGAAAAGTTTCCAAAAATAGTAAGTGACCTGTAATTTGAAATTGCCAAAAATGGAAAGGTCTTCTCCTCAAGTTTACATCATCAAGCAAGCTTCAAATGAAATTTTGTCCAACATGAAAGTTGAAGATATTTCTCTCACCTTTCTAAAAAGTCCAAGAACATGAACTTCCCATGTATGGTTGGCAAGATATGGATCAATCATTGTCAAGCAAATTTGAACTTCAAGCTTGCATAACTTTTGAACCAAAAGGCCAATTGAAGTGGTTCTTTTTGGAACATTTCTCTCTTGATCTATACTATCCAAAACATGTATCATAAACCATGCATTTCCATTACAAAAAATTTGACATTTTCATTTGAATTTCATTTGAATTTTGGTGGGAAAATCCAAATTCAAAAATTGTGCATTGCCTTCACTTCCCACCATTGGCATTTGATTCAAAATCACATTTGAAGTGCATTTCAAGCAAAACTCGGGTACTGTTCCATTGGCATGCATTGCACAAGGGTGTTTTGGCCAAATTGCATAAACACTTCCATTTCACTAATCCTTGGCATTTTGGCTAATTGTGATTAACAAGCTTGATTAGTACACCATATAAAAGGCAAAGCATAACAGAATTCATCATTAACAACACCAGAATTCAGATCTAGATCAAAACTTCACAATTTTCTCTCTCACTTTTCTTCAATTTTCTTCATATCCTTTGCTTTGTTCTTGATCAATCTATGATCCACAAGCATTTTTGAACAAGATTGAAGCAAGATTGCAAGGATTTCGTGCACATTTTGGAACTGTTGAAGCAAGCATCCATTCATGGCAGTTGAGGATTTGAGCAACATCAAGCACAATTAAGCTATCAACATTCATTCATTCATTCACATAAGCATTGGAGAGCAACTGTTTGGACATTACAAGGCCTGAAAACTACAAATCCAGTTCTGCATCTCTTTGAAGGTTAGGATTCGAATCTTATAATTCTTGAAATCATGATATGCGTGTTGTAGATCTTGGAACACTGAGTGCATTGAGCTTTGAATCATCAATTTCCATGGAGAGATGAGTGAGTTATGTTGAATCTAAGTTTGATGTATGAAACTTTTCTTGCTCGATTCGCTTGATACATGTAGAATTAGGTTAAAATAATCATCGATTCGTGATGTGTGATGTGAGATGAATCCAATGGTATGCTGGTTATGAATTTTGGTGAACTTTTATTCTTGACCTGATGAACACGAAGAACATGTATGAATGTTAGGTTTTCCATTTTCCAGATTGTGTTTGATCTTCTTGAGCGCTTGCCTGCATGAGTTTTTGTGTTAGTCTGCATGTACTGGTCCAGCGAGGCATCCACATGGCCTTTTGATTGGTTGCTTTTGATTTGCCGTGCCACCTCAGTTAAGTGAAACGGTGCGTTTCACTTAACTGGCGCCTAATTTGAAATGGCGCACGGTTCGATCCTGCTGTTGGACATTTGCCAATTTTGCTTTGCTGAATTATTTCATTTCATTCATCCATGTTCATATGCTTCATTCATGTGTTTTTTTATTTTCTCTTCACTTCCAAAAATCATAACTCCATGATCAATGATCCAAATCACATGAGATTTTTTGTACCTTGTTCCTCATGATGTCTACTATTTTATGGTTATTTTTCCAGAATTTGTGCTCGGTTGGAATTTTATTTTGCCTAGGGTTTATGTATGCATATGTTATCATGTACCTTGCTTGCCATTTTCTTTGTGAAATAGTGATGGTTGATCCAATGAATATGAAAATTGACATGCTTAAACTAGACACTTTGCTTGATCTTTTGGTGTTGAGTTTGCATTTTTAGCATTTCTGGTTGTTGAGTTATGATCTGATTAATAGAGGTGTGATAATGTGTGTCACACCTTGGCTTGCTTGATTTGATGATTTTCTTTACCGTGCCAAATAAACTCCAAATGATCTGATTTTTTGTGTGATACTTGATATACATGTTAGGTTTGATCATGAATATTTTGTGGAATTTTTGGATCCATTTCTGATTTGTTTGAGATTTTTCTTGATGGTTGACCATGTTTGAACTTTTGAAGAGTGTTGAACTTTCATGATTTGTGAAATGCTTATACTTTATCATATGAACTTGAAATTTTGTACATTGATTCTTGACATGTTGAAGTTTATTGTGACTTTGGTTTGAGTCATTTATCACTTGTCATTTCTGTTTTAGGATTGCCTTAAGTTGATGTACCAATTTGTGCCTCCTTTGGGCTTGTTTATGCTTACTTTGACTTAGTGAATTTATTTTCCATGCTTATACTTGTCCAAATACCATGATTTTTGGTGTGTTGATCATTTGATGTGTTCTGTTTAGCCATGATTTTTCTTGAGATTTATTGAACCATTTTTGAATTGATATGGATTTGTTCATTCTGTTGCTTCAATGAGCTTTCAACTTGCATGCTTTGCTCTAATTGGTTTATGAAATGAATTTGGTTAATGCTATTGACATGAGACCCTTTGGATGGTGTTCTTAATTGTTTGAGCTTGATTCATGTCAATTTTCATGTTCTGTTTTGGATTATTTCTCCTTCTTTGACCCTAGGCCTTGACCTAGTGGTTTGCTTCTCATGTTTGAGCTTGTTTTCAGGTTAAGAAGTACATGGCCATAAGGAGATTAATTCACATTGCTTGAGTTGGTTTATTTGATTGATATTGACTAACCTTGACTTGTTTTGTAGGATGCTTTTAGCTCATTTGAGTTGAGCTTGTGCCTTGCACAATGTAGCCTTGCTTGTTTGGTTGTGTATTGTCTGTTGACTGTTGGATTATCTGTTTGACTTTTTGAGTTGTATACTGATTGAGT
Organism: Lathyrus oleraceus; assembly: GCF_024323335.1. NCBI lineage: Eukaryota > Viridiplantae > Streptophyta > Magnoliopsida > Fabales > Fabaceae > Lathyrus > Lathyrus oleraceus. The sequence continues at coordinate 351,907,337 of NC_066585.1, read as the reverse complement.
TGGATTGTTTTCAGGTACATTAGTTGCTTAAGTTCATTTTGAACTTGCTTTTGCTTGGTTGCTTAACCAATTAGGTATAATTTCTCTTCTTCATGTAGTCTGGAAGACCTAGCCTGTTATGTGGCTAGGCACCTGTCTGAAGCCCTCCTTAAGAGGCCATGTTCTTGTGTGTTTATGTTTGTGCTAAGCAGGAAAAGTCCTTTGATAAGGCAATTGGTAGATAAAAGAGATGTGTAAACCATCTCCTACTATTCAGTGTGTCATCCCTTTGCTCACATTACATGTTGATGCATTATGGATCTTAACCCAAGATCTATAGAGTCCATAACTTGTGGAGAGAGTTCCAACTTTCTGAACTCCCACACCTTCTATCATTCAATGCTCTCCCTGACCAGGGATAAGAGCTATGAGGCACACCCCTCATCTCCATTTCATCTGGCTTCACCTTAACTCTCAATGTTAAGGTTAAGAGCTCAATATACCCTATTCCAGTTGGCCTTAATGCCTAACCTTGCTTGAGCCTAATTGCTTGTATATAGTGTGTGCTAACTAACTTGTTTGTCTGATTGCCTGATTCATCTGTGTATAGTTGCTTATGTGTACCTTTGTGCATTTATCATCATTAATTGTACATCATTTCATGATCATTGTTCATTTCTTTGTGACATCTTTGTCTTGTAATTGAGGAGTCAATTGTAAGTCCATTTATTGGCAGTTGTTTCCTATGACCATTGAGGAGTCAATCATAAGTCCATTTATTGGCAATTGTTTCCTGTGATTTGGTAGGAGTTAAGTGTAAGCCCATTTATTGGCAACTTATTTCCTCTTTCTTATTGCTTTTGTTTGCTTGTTGTATGTGAGGATTCAATTGTAAGTCCATGTTGTTGGCATTTGTATTCCTATGATCATTCTTTGGAGATTGGTATAAGTCCAGATAGATTGGCATCCGGTATCCATGTTTTGTTTTGTTTCAGGAGATTAGTATAAGTCCAGTTGATTGGCATCTGATATCCATATTCATTTTAGGAGATTGGTGTAAATCCATTGATTGGTATCCGGTATCCACCTTTGTTTGTGAGATTGGAATAAGTCCATTGATTGGCATCCGGTATCCATTTGCTTTGATTATTTTTTATTGCTCATTGCTTATTCCTAAGGACACACTTGGATCATCTTCTATATGATTTCAAGAGGTGAACATCTAAGAAGTTTTACACTCCCTCACCCTCCCATCCTTTTGTTTCTTCAAACCTCTTTGCACTTGTTAACTTTTCAAAAGCTTCAAAATATTATTGTGCAAACTTTTCACCTGTTTCAAATTAGAAACCTGGGCCTTAAGCCCTTGATTTTCAAACTCCATTTCTTAATACTTCTTTCTGAATTGAATACTAATCATACTTTGACCATCCTTTTTGTGAATATTCATAATCAATTAACTTCACCCATTCAATTATTTTGTGGCTTTGTCCATTGTTGATATGTTTTCATACATTAGCCATTAGGTTTCAATTATTATGGTGGTTGATATAAATCTCACCACATCCTTAGTGAGTTGATTGTAAGTCTTCCATACTTATTATAGGGTTAACCCCTCACTAGTATGTTGAAGCTATCCTCGCATGGTGGATTGTTGGTATTGGTTGAGTTTTCTCCAGTTGATAATGAAAAGCCTTAGAGCTCTTGTTTTAAAATCAATTCACCTACATTTTGGAAATCTTTTAGCCGAACTACGGCGTTTTGATCCTTACCTTTCATGGAAGGTACGTAGGCAACGGGTTCATCCGTTCAAACACAAAAATAATAACTTGTACATTCTTTTCTCATCTTCCCAATCATGTTTGCACAATAATATTTTCATAACAAATAATTTTCTTACAACAAGTGTGAAAAGGGCTCCCTAGGAGTACCTAGGACGTTTTGGGTGCCTAACACCTTCCCATTGCGTAATTAACCCCTTACCCAGATTCTCTGATCTTTTTCATTAGTTTTCTATGTGTAAAACTTCTTAGGCTTTTGTTCGCTTTTTAGCCATTCCTTAGGATAAATAAAAGTGCGGTGGCGACTCGATTTCTTTGTATGCTTTGCTTTTGATTTAGTCAATAAATCATAAAGCGACGAATACACCGCTACACCCTCAACAGGACATCCTAAAAGCAAGTTCCCAGCCTCGGGGTCCTCGGATTGAGCAGCGAGAATATACCCACCAGAGCTAACATAACCGCGTCTCGGAGGAGAGGCCTCGACTGAGTCCTCGGGAAATGGTCACCAGAGTCGACGATTTCTAAAGGAACATTTGTCGTTACGGAACATCCGTAGGACAGAATATATCCAAAAGAAACCTCGTCTGGGTGTGGGTCTTCATGAACGACTTAACGTAGTAACATGCTACGCAAGCCTCATGACTATCCACTCTAAAACCTGTGTGTACACTTAAGCCTGGGTAGTGGGCTTATCTCTCATAGAACGACCCACCCCAACAAACAACCAACCCAACAGAGCCAACAGATACATCAATCATATGTACACAATGTAATAAGATAAAGCAGATAAATGCTGGAAATAAATAACTGTACAAAAGAATAAACACCCAACAAACAAGAAACCTACAAAACCTAGGAGGGACTCGCATAGGGAAACCAGGTCCCCACCAGAGTCGCCAGCTGTCGCAACATGGCGAAAAAACAACCGGCGAGAAAAAGAAACAGAAGAGTCGCCACCGTTCGTTATTTATCCCAAAGGAGGGAAAGGAAACGATCGAAGAAAACCTGGAGAAAAGGAAAAGACAAGGTCTCGCAACCAAATCTAAAGGTTCGGGAGTCGATTATGCGAAGGGAAGGAATTAGCACCCCTATGTATCCGTAGTACTCTACAGGATCCACTCTTGTTGTTATAGTCTAAAGGGTGTAGGAATATCTAAGGTACTATTTACTAAAAGAAGGTCAAAAGAAAATGACTCGCAAGGATGTTGCATCCACTGCCTACGTATCTCATCTGAGTATGAGAATCAGAGTCTTTGTAGCTCGGCTACCTATGGGCTAAAGAGAAGTGTGCTCACTAAGACATCGCGTCTTATGTCTACATATCTCATCTGGAATGAGAATCAGAGCAAAACGTAGTTCAACTAACTACGGGAACAAGGGTATCGATTACAACTAGGGCAAGAGAAAGGGAAGGCCTCGATCGCAACGAGGGCGAGAGAAAAGAAAGGTCTCAATCGCAACGAGGGCGAGAGCAAACAAGGATTAGTTGTTAGTTGTCAGTCAAAAACTCGACAAGACATCGCATCTCGTGCCTACGTATCTCATCTGGAATGAGAATCAGAGTTGTCGTAGTTCGCTTAACTACGGGAACAAGGGTCTCGATTGCAACTAGGGCGAGAGAATAGAATCGCAGCAAGGGCGAAAGCAAACAAGGATTAGCTGTTAGTCGTCAGTCAAAACTCGGCAAGACATTGCATCTCGTGCCTACGTATCTCATCTGAACACGAGAATCAGAGTTGTCGTAGTTCGCCTAACTAGGGGTTAAGGATTGCCATCTGAACATGGACTTACAAAAGAGGACACTGGTTGTGTCAAAGGAAAGTGGGAAATGTGTTCAATGTCCTAGCAGTAGGTGTCGCAGCTCGCTGAATCGAGTCTTAGGCAGTTACCTCTTTGCAATAGAACGGATTGACATGCCACAAGATCGGAGACGCACGGAAGGTCTAAAAGGTGGGGAAGCTCTGCCCTAGAGTTGTCATGCAATGTGGACATATGTGTTAGGATTTACAAATGGGAACATCTACCTAATATTAGCATACAAAGAATAAGGGAATTCTGCCTATGTTATCATACAAAGGGTTCTACCTAATGGGTGTTACCTAAGAGTCAACTGATGGAGCAAGGAGAGGAGCCACGGATAAGGGTAGATGGCGATGCCTGAGGCAATCGACTTACAGGTAGATGGCGATGCCTGAAGCAATCGACTTACAAGAGGATAGATGAATACGTGCTGGTTCTGTTAAGTTTTGAAAATGATTATTCGATGTTGGATCGAGCTTTTGATCTTGTTTTGAAATGATTATCGGATGTTCATTTTAATTCTTGTATTAACAGATGAATAAAGAATGAAAGAATAAATATTATACACTTCATGGGAGAGGGGTACATTTTTTATGAATGGGGATTGTTCATGGCAATTAAACAATAAGAATATATGCCTCATACATCATACAAGTAGGCAACAGTTATCAAACAATAAGAATATATGCCTCAATCACCATACAGGTAGGCAACAGTTATCAAACCAATCAGATAAGTAAACAAGTGTATAATTAAATCAAAGAATCAAAGAATGAAATAATAGAGCATTAAACAATGCATGGGAATATGAACATATTAAACAATCAAACAATAGTATGCATGGATGAAAGAAACAAGTATAAGAGATAACAGATGAATCAGACAGATGAAAATATGCACAAAAAGGTCCCACTGAAATAATTTAATCAGGAATGAGGTAAGGATCAAATAAAATCGAGATGAAAGGCCTCTAATACATGGCATATGAGATGAACAAGGGAGGATCAAAAGATCTCTTCAATTGCCATAAGCAATCCCTAAGTCAAACATCGATCATAAAGAAGTCAACTGAAAAATCGAGTCAACTTAATAAATATCAAATAAATAGCAAATTAATCAAGAAAATTATGAAAAATTAAACTAAGTAATTTGGGGTCATGACATCATCATCCCCCAAAAATATTTAAAAAATAATGAAAATTGGTGCATTAATTAATTAAAATAAATCAAAGGTCAAACCAAAAGTCAAACAACAAGACTAGGTTAAAGATAAATCAAGAATAAATAGCAAATTAATCAAGAAAATTATGATAAATTAAACTAAATAAGGTGGGGTCAGGACATCATTATCTCCCAAAAAGATTTTAAAAATAATGAAAATTAGTGTATGAATTAATTGAAATAAAACAACGGTCAAACCAAAAGTCAACCAACAAAATAAATCAAGAGTAAATAGCAAATTAATCAAGAAAATTATGAAAAATTAAAATAAATAAGATGGGGTCAGGACATCATCATCCCCCAAAAAGATTTCAAAAATAATGAAGATTAGTTTATAAATTAATTAAAATAAGACATAAGTCAAACCAAAAGTCAACCAATCAAACTAAATCAAGAATAAATAGTAAATGTGAAATAAAAATTCCAAGAAAAAATCAGGTTGACCATGGGACAGTGGTCAACCTTCATCCCAAAAGTCAAAAGCTAAAAATAATTTTAAGTCATGAAAATAAAAATCAATAAAAAAATGTATGCTAATATGAACCACTTGGAAAGAATAATTAAAATAAAATATTAACATTAAATAAATACGAAAATAAAAAATAAATTAAATTAAATAAGACATCAAGAAGTGTGGAAAATATTTTTGGGGATTTTTATGGACAAAGAAAATATTTTAAAATAATTAAAATCTAAACAGAAAATAAATGGAAATTAAAATAAGAAAATAAAGAAGGGGTGCATTAGCAATTTGGACTGAACTAAAAATAAAGTAAGCGCTAATGGGCCATGCAAGGGGGTGTTGGAAGCAGACTGCGCAAGGCCCATGGTCCAAAAAAATATTAATCAGGCACGACAACATATAAATAACATTTTAATTTAAAAAACATGTGGACCTTGTATCAATTGGTCACGGGTACATTAAATGACTACAGGACAAAAATATAACGACGACCAGGATTAAAACGCGCGCCTTGGATCTAATGGCCTCCACGATGACACGTGGTCGTCTTCCCCACTAAAACAGAAACCCTAGCGCCATGCACAAGAACACGCGAAACATGCAGTGGATTTTCTTCAACTTCCACAACAAAATGCAACCACTATAATGCACCAAATGACATGAAATAAAAAATAGAACTCAAGTATGGAACGTGAAGATTATCATGGTATCTTATTTTAGGTAAAATGGTGGCTTAAACATGGAGAAATGTTGACCACAAGATGACAACATGGCCACGGGCATGAACATGAAATCAACAGCAATATGAACAGTGCCTCATATTGAGGGCTTCAGAAGTAAACACAAGCATAGCATGGCAATGGAACAAGCATGAAGCAAGCATAAGCATAGCATGGTAATGGAATGAAGAAAGCATAGATATATCAAAACATGGCCATGGAAGAGGAGTAATAGAGTTTACCTAGTGGAAGTTAGGTCCACTGCCTCTTGGTTGTGGAGAAAATGGAATCAGATGGTGCTGCTCTCTTGGTGCTGCAACTTGAGATCTTTGCTGAGAAATGGAAACTAGATTGAATGGCCTCTTTATTGCTTTGCTCGAAAATCACAATGCCTTGACTTCATATTAAGGTTTATGGCTTAAATATGTGGGTCAATAAATCCTTAATGGGCTCAGAAATGTTTGTTTTGGTTGTGAGCAAAATGATGCAAAAGTGAGGTGGTGTTAGAAAGTTGCTTATTTTGGCAAATTTTAAGTGAGTGGAAAAAAGATGCATGGCCAAATGAGGTAACAAACGTGGGCTGGATGTATGCAACATAGTTTGGTTGATTTGGTTTGGCAAGAAAAAAGTCCAAAGGGGCGACTTTGAGGCCATGTATCTTGATGAGCAAGCCACCAAATGATGAGATGATGCAAACAGTGGAAAGATATAATGGAGTATAGCATCTTTCATGTTGAGCACAAGTGGAAATGATGAATGGAAGAAGGTGAAAAATGGGCCTCAAGTTCAGGTCTCACCATGCCAAAATGGTTGGGCCAGTTTGGCCTAACATGCTGCCTAGAAATTCAAGTCACGATGCCAACTTTAGATGAATGCATCTCTCAAACCATGGATCCAAATGAGATGATTCCAAAAGAAGGTGAAAGAGGACATGGCAAGGTATAATTGTTGTGAAGAAATTATTTTCAAATGGTGCCTTGAAGTGCAAGAAAATTGGCCAAGAAGTCTTGACAAACTTTGAAGATTTTGAGACTTAGAAATTTTTCTAAGTGTCCTAAAAAAAAGTCTCACTTTGACTAAGCATAACTTTCTCAATCTTGATCCAAATAGAGAAAACTTTATATTTCTAGAAAGCTTGGAACAAGAGGAACAACTTTCATGTTAGAGAAGTTTTCAAATGGAGCTTTTATCTTGATGGAAATTGGGTTTAAAGTGAGTGCAACAATCATGAAAACTTGCCCTAAATGGAAAGTCAACCATTTCCAAATTAAGTAACTTTTCCAATTCATGATTAAATGATGAATCCATGATCCAACCTTGATCAAATTTCATATGTAGGATCCCCTAGGCATGGATTTTGAGATTCCACTCTTAAATGTCAGGAGTTTATTTTTCTGGCCCCACAATTGACTTTTCCCAAACTGTCTGATTCCGACTCCAGTGATCAATTGAAGTACTTCTGGCTCAAATAAAGAGCTGATTTTTTGTATGTAGACCTTTGTGGACATATGGAGGGCCATGGAAAATAGTTTCACCCAAAGAATAAGAAATAAATTGATTTTAAACCAAACCCTAGTTTTAGGGCAAAATTGATCAAGAACTGATTGCACTGATTACCAATGGATCTTTCTGAGATAATTGTGAATCTTCCTAGGCCAAGATACCCCTCCAATCATGACATGGATGAGCTCCTCTATTTCCAACCAAGCATTGCCTGTTGCAGGTAGCCATGAAACCCTAATTTCCTGATTAAATCCAGATGAACACTCTGATAGCCCTGAATCTTTCACTGATGAACTGAGGACCACAATAAGATACCTGGACCCCACTGTGACCCTTGAGACTTGTATACTTAGAAAATGAATTCCAATTCTCAATCTTGCTTTGTGTAGGATCCTTCTAGTGGAAGTGATCAATCAAAACCTGATTCCCAAGTCACTAATGCAGTATGCAATGAGTATGACCTAGTATGATGCTAATGAAGTGTGAAACATAATCCCATGCTTCCAGGAAAAAATGAAGGGTAAATTTTGGGGTATTACAGGTGTAAATCCAAAAAAATTATCCCAAACAATTTTTCCTTGTCAAGGATTGATCGTAAAATATTGTTAGATGTGCTTTTTGTCATGGTAATCTACATAAAGATTGTGAATATATCAGTATCATTAAAACATGTTCAACTAGACTTTTAATTAAATATACTCCCACTATTTTACTCAAACCAAATGATCTTCACCATTTGATTCGAAAAATCCTGTTGGAAGATTTTCTAGTGGATCGAGATCCATATTTCACTTTGTTTTAAGTCGGTATTATGCTGATTATACAAAACTCAATTACTTAGGTAGGAACTCCTTCCAATTATATCTAATACAATTCTCGAATATTTTAGTTGGGTGAATAACTCCTTATTATAATCCAACATATGGATTTTTCCAACTCTTGCTTCTAAACGTACATAATATTATTATAATTAGTTTAGTTAAGTTTGACCCAATATTTTAGAAATTGGATATTACATTTATCACATCACACCTTACTAATATAGAACATCCACCTCGCATTAGTCGAAACCTATATTATTCGATACTAGTCTTGATGAGTGCTAAAATTTGGAAAGCTTAAACTTAATATTTAATCTAAGGGAATTTTAATTAGTTTGATCTCACCATCTTATTTATCATATAAATTGTTTCTCACATGCATTAACATACATATAAAATAAAATGGTACGATTATGGTTACTAGTGCAATTGTTCTCTTAAGTCAATAAGAGAACCTAAGTTAAACCTAATAACGATCTATATTTCTCCAAACTAGATCTCCATGGTTGTCCTCCTTTGATCATGTCTTATTCTTTCCTTCATTACATTACAAAATACACGTTTTACATACGAGGGAGTGAGATGAGAAAAGAAGTTACATGAAGAGGACATAGAGAAGACACGACATGCAGACCGTATTTTAAATTCTCAAAAAATAAAAGAAGACAAATTTCATAATCGATCACCACAAGAAAATAATAATAAATACACTTTTATTATTATTATTATTAATTTAAATCCTATTAATTAATAAATTAAATTATTTAAATAAATAATAATATCAATTATTATTATATAATTAAATAATAAAATTATTTAAAATAAATAACAATTACAAAGTATCATTATTATTTAAATAATATATGTTAAACCATGATAATTATTATTATGATAGAAAATTGTAATATTCGGTACTTAAAACATGGTTTATATCATATAATATGATAAGAACATGTGAAGACCATGATGAATAATATCACTTACTTTTCATTAATCATTTATTATTTTCTTGTTATTACCGGCAGACACAGTAACTTGCTATTTTTCATTACATGCACAGTAACTAGCGCTTTTATAATAATAACAATTATTCTATAACAAAACTACTTATCGATGTCGGTATTCCTTTTCATAACAATACCATATTGTATATCTTTTATAATAATAAATAATAACAATTCTTATTATATTATAAAATTTTGAAATCCTTAAATCACAACTCTTGTACCGTTATAAACTCCGATTTTATAACTCTTGACAATATGCTGGTATTCCTTTTCATTTCGGTATTGTATTGTATATCTTTTATAATAATAAATTAGTAACAAACATGTGGCTACGCACGGGGTACATTTTTGGGTGGGATATGATTTTTGAATGCGCATTTGTTTGTAGATTGTCTTAAAAATAGGAAGTTGGAACAAAATTAAGGATGATAGTAAATTTAAGTTGAAATAGTGATAACGGTCGAATATGAAATGTAAATAATAATATTATGAATAATATGATTAAAAATAAAAACTATTGAAACATGTATTAGATAAATGAGTCGTTTTAGTTTTTTTAGAAATAAGACAATTATTTTATGAGAGAATACCATTTTAAAATATATAGTCAATCTTTTTTAATAAGTTCCCATAATCCTTGTATTTTTATGAGATATATTTCTATTATTCAATATTTGGATCAATAGTAAAGTTATTCTCGTTTGTAACAATGGTATTTTTTTCCCGTATATAAAAATATTATAATCAACAATGTATTTTTTCCCATGTAAAAATGTTATTTTTGTTTTAACACTATTTATAAAAATATTTCAATCAATAGTAAAGTTGTTCCCGTAAATAAAAATATTTGAATCAATTTTTTTTGTTTAGAGAATATTTATAAAAATATTTGAATCAATAGTAAAGTTGTTCATATTTATAATATTAATAGTATTTCCCCCCTATATAAAAATATTTTAATCTACAAATGTATTTTTTTCCGTATATAAATATTAATTTTGTTTTGACACTATTTATAAAAATACTTGAATCAATAATAAAGTTGTTCCCGTATATAAAAAAATTTAAATCAAAATATTATTTTTGTTTTGACAATATTTATAAAAATATTTGAATCCAAAATAAGTTATTCACGTATATAAAAATATTTGAATTAATAATATATTATTTTCTCGTATATAAATATTATTTTTGTTTTGAAAGTATTTATAAAAATATTTTAATTAATAATAAAGTTATTTTCGTTTATAATAATAATTGAATTAGTAATTCATTATTCCTGTTTCAAATAATTTCCACGATATGAAAAAAAAAATTATTTAATAAAAATATTGAAATAAAGACAAAACTTACTAACAATAGTAATAGAACTAAAAATTAATTTATTCCAACAAATAAAGATGAAATTCAGTAAGATCTAATGTTTACTGGTATTCAATAATAACATGAATATGAGAAAATAAAAAATTTCAACTATAAAACTTAGTATGTCATCAATTTTGGGATTGCACTCATTCTTATATGCATATGATTTTGTATGTAGATTCAATAAAATAAAATAAAAAATATAGAATATATTTAATAAATTTATAAGTTTTACATTTTTTTAATATTTGAATCATAAAACAAAATATGGACTTTTATGAGTTGACAAAGAATAAAAAAACAATATTTATAATACCACCCTTTATTTTTCTCATATTTGACTTTTATATATATATATATATATATATATATATATATATATATATATATATATATATATATATATATATATATATATATATATATATATATATATATATATATATATATATATATATATATATATATATATATATATATATTAAAATTTATGTCATTAAATTAATATATAGAATAATGTTAATTTATGCTCTAGGAGCATAAGATAAGACATCCACTTGTAGAAAGTTTCTATTGAATGAAATAATTATAAAATTAATTTTAGATCTTTATTAAAATCAACGCAAAATTATTTTCTTTAGTTTTTATCTTGTGTCCCTAAAGAAAAAGTTAGCATTACCCATAAAATATTACGATAACAATAACAAAAGACACTGTACTCTTAGAATTTGCACTTCATTCTAAACTTAAAGAAATGTACGAGTATGAAGTTTCAATTAAAGATGACATAATTTTCTGAACTAATGTGGCAACTAGAGAATACTATATGTACCGGCGATTTGTCATCTTCATCATAAGTGGTTAGTAATTACTTAGAGTTAGAATTTCAATGAAGTTCTATTTTGCGTTTATTTTGATTTTATATTAGATGGTGTTGATAATGATATGAAGACTTTTTCTTTTCTTTTCTTCTTTTATCATTATTACTGTATTAAGATATTTGTTTCATTAATTTCTAGTTTTCTCCTACTCAATGACACGGTCACGTGGTGATTTATTATCTCTTGTATCACATGTAGTTTTCTCCCCTCACTTATTCATGTGCTAATATTGGGTAGAGCTGTGCCATAAAGGAATTGTAAGAAGAATTAAGATTAGGGGGTACATTCATATCATTTAAATATAATATGAATCAATACTTATGGTTATGATTTATAAATCAAATCAATTCTCACAAAAACCAATTTAAAATTCTAAATCGGTTACAAACCGATTCCGAACTGGTTTTTAAATGAGTTTTGATTTTAATCAAAATTATTTAATTTAATTTAAAATTTCTTTTCTTTAAATAAATATTAATTTTTAAATTTAAAAACATAAACAAATTTTATGAGATTTTAAAATATTTTTTCTTTTAAAATTTAAAAAACCTACAAAAATAATTAAAAAATAATAATAATAACAAATATTCAGAAAAAAGAAAAAAATATATCAAAAAGAATTAAAAATAATAAAATAATATTCTGAAAATTTAAAAAAAAAAATTGAAAAACAAAATCTTAAAAAATAAAGTATTCCAAAAAAAAAATTGAAAAAAAATTATTTTAAAAAATGGAAATAAAAAAAAACTGAAAATAAAAGTTTCTTTATTCTGAAAATTTGAAAAAATAACCTTTTTTAAAATTAAATAAATTATCAAAAAAAAATTTTTTTTAAAAAAAAATTTGTACTGAAAAAAATACAAAATAATTTTGATAAAAAATATTTTTTTTATTTAAAAGAAATTAATAATTTTATTCGAAAAAAAATATATCAAATATAATTTTTTTGAAAAAAAATCCGAATATAATATTTTTCATGGAAAGAAAAAAAAATTCTGAATTTTATTATTAAAATATTTTTTTTATAAAATTTAAAATAATTTAAAATATAAAATTAATTTATAATGTGATAAAACATGAAAATAGATAAATATAAAAATTTAAGGGATAGTAAAATTTGGATATCCAATAAAAAAAAAATTTATAATGGATAACGGTTTATATTTGGATAATAAAATGGATATCTAAATTTTTATTTTAGTATTTGGTTTGATTTTTTAAAAGTGAAACAATTTAGATACCAATTTGATTATGAATAACAGTTTTTTTTTTTACACCCCTACTTGAGATCAATGTGAAATTGTCTAGCCCTGTTGTTATGTTAACTCATCTCATCGGCTGCACCAATCTTTGATAAACCATAATAATCATTATCACGATAGAAAGAGGTATCGTTCAATACTTAAAAACAAAACATGACTTATATCATAAGAACGTGTTAAGAGCATAATAAATAGTATCGCTTATTTTTTATTAATCTTTTTTTATTACCGGAAGACACCATAACGTGCTCTTTTACATATTTTTCATTATATGCACAATAATTCGACGTTTTATAATAATAACAATTATTATATAACAAAACTATTGAACCATGCCAATATTCCTTTTCATTACACTGCTGTATTGTATATCTTTTATAATAATAAATAATAATAATTCTTATTATATTATAAAAATTTGAAATTCTTAAATCACTTACCGTTATAAACCCCGATTTTATAACTCTTGACAATATACTGGTATTCCTTTTCATTACAGTACTATATTGTATATTTTTTATAATAATAAATAATAATAATTCTTATTATATTATAAAATTTTGAAATCCTTAAATCACAACTCTTGTACCGTTATAAACCCCGATTTTATAACTCTTGACAATATACCGGTATTCCTTTTCATTATAGTACCGTATTGTATATCTTTTATAATAATAAATAATAACAATTCTCATTATATTATAAAAATTTGAAATCCTTAAATCACAACTCTGGTACAAACCCCGATTTTATAATTCTTGACAATACAACTCTTGTGTTGTCATAAACTCTAATGCAACACATTCATACTATAAAAAATATAATGATCGATTATTCAATTTGAATGATCTAAATGTCATTGTTTCATCATACAAATGTCAGATTCCGAAGTAGAATGAATATTGACCATTCGTATGAAACACAATCACCACACTAATTGAATCGATGAAATAAAAGGCATATCAAACATACCATTGTTGCATCTAAATATTCATATCTCATATAAAATTTATCAATCAATTTGTGTAACTTATGGATGATCCATGTAATATCTCATATTCTCTTAAATGCTCAATTGGTTGCCAATTGAGACCAACTGAGTTCCTATATGCTCTAAATATTGTCAACTAGGATCAATAGGATAATCAATGGACTTAATATATATATATATATATATATATATATATATATATATATATATATATATATATATATATATATATATATATATATATATATATATATATATATATATATATATATATATATATATATATATATATATATATATATATATATATATATATATATATAGAGAGAGAGAGAGAGAGAGAGAGAGAGAGAGAGAGAGAGAGAGAGAGAGAGAGAGAGAGAGAGAGATTGTGTGTGGTGGTTAGTAAAGAGAAAGAGATAAGAACAAGAAGTAAAAGAAAAAGATATATCAGAAAACGGGAAGAAAAAAACGAGAAAGAGAAAAGGGAAAAGAAGAGAAGAAGAGAAGACGAGGAAGGAAGGAAGAATAATAGAAAGCTATGGAGATCTTCATCATCACCACCATATTATCATCACCTTCACAAACTTCATCTCAATTTCATCATCTTCATCAATCTAAGGTGAGTTCTTAGTTAGAACTTTAGGGGATTTAAAAACTCTTAGGGTTCCAATGATCTATGGATGATTTTGTGAATTGTGTTATTGTTGTTGATCATAACATGTTATGCTTGATTCTATGTTGTGGTTGTTGTCTTGCTTTCATGTTGTTGTGTTCTTCATATTATGGGATGTTATTGTTGTTATCATGATGCATATATGGTTGTTAGTGAAGTTATGCCATGTGATTGTTTGTTTCTTGTGTATAACATCTATCAGAAAATAGTTAATATGAAGGGTTTGGGAAGAAGGGAAGTTACATAGGTAAATTTGGGAGAAAAAGACATGGATCAATCAATTGGTTATGGGTATCATTCCAGAATAATCAATGATCATTCAATCCAATCGATTATTTTAGTGCATTTTGTGAGAATTTATCCCATTCAATCGATTGTTCCTTTTTGTCAATCAATTGACATGAATTATTTATAGAAAAAAATATGCCTCCAATGGGGGTCAAACCCAAGACCTCCTTGACAAGGTGCTTGCCTTACTACTAGGCTAAGCTTCTATTGTTGAATATTTGTGTAATGAATAAGTTTTAACCTAAATCTTGATTAAGTTAGATTGATAGATAAATTGAGTATTGTAACTCCGTTTTGGATGCGTACGGATGCATTAGGAAGATATCGTAGAGGTCTATGATATAGAAATATGTCTCTATGACTTATTCCACTAAACCTTCCACTTTAAGTCCAGTGAACCCCCACCATAGGATTTTCGGACGCTTGTTGCTTTGAGACTTGAAAGTGGAATAAGTTAGAATGAGGTGGGTTGTGTGATAACCTTATCGATGGTTTTATAATATGTATTGTTACCATGTGGGCTTTATGTATGTTATGAACCATATTATGATACATGTTATATATTGTTGGTTGTGATGTTTGTGCATATATGCATAATCTGATTAAAAGCCTATGATGATGAGTGGGGAAACCTTAGGAGTAACTCCTTTAAGGACTTAGTAAGATAACTTAGGTTGTGAAATGAATTAAGTAGTGATGCTTGGACGCAAAGGTATATAGGTATGTATCGTAGACAAGTATTCGCCTGATTAACGAATCAATATGCATTGTATGGAGCATGTGGGTATAACATGTGAATAGGTGGTTATGATCACCTGGTATTTGATGAATAACTGTAACTTTGTTAAGCGTATTCCATGCAGTGGAGGATAGGAGTTTCGTTATCCATATCTGATGGATTGTGTATTCTATTCAATGGAGGCTAGGACTACCGTTGGCCATATCTGGTGGAAAGGGCTTTAGTGCATTTCATTTAGTGGAGGCTAGGAGTACCATTGCCCATATCTGATGGATTGTGTATCCATTTAATGGAGGCTGGGACTACCGTTGGTTATATATTATGGATTGGCTATCACCACACAATGGAGGCTAGGAGTATCGGTGGCCATATTCGGTAGATGGTGTATTCTACACGATGGAGGCTTGGTACTACCGTTGGCTATGTGTCTGTGCAGTAGAGGTCTAGTATACCATTGACCATATCTGATGGATGGGTTAGTAGATCCTTGTGATCAGTTTAGACTAATCACACTTGTGTGACAGTTTGAATTCCCACATAGTGATCGACTGAGTTATGAGAACTCGGGTGACATGGTTTCATACATTGTGAATATACTTTAGACACTTAATTCTTAGTTATCTTGTATGAATGATACACAAGTAACAAGATGAAAACTTGAGTTAGGAAATCGATTAGAAAAACCTGTAGAGCCGGGTGGACCCATAAGATAGGAGAACTCACTAAGATTATTATCTCACCTCAATGTTATTGTTGCTTTTCAGGTGTTGTTTGAAGGTTATGTATACAAGAGGAGTTGTGCATTGATGTTTCAAGAGAGGCCGATTATTTTGATATTTCATTGTGGATTGGTGTATAATGAAGATATTGCACATAATTCTTAGATTTTATTTTTGAGGTTTTATTGTATAACATATGCCATAGATGTATTTAGTTTGGACATGTGTATATAATGACGTCATTAGGATCTTTTATTGTGTCAGTACCAAAAATTTAACATGTGTATGATATTATTCTAGATATATATTATACGGGTTGTTACAGTATGTATCACTGCTTCACCATACAATAGTCGGATTCCGAAGCATAGTCAATATTAAAACATTTAAATCGTACACAACATGATGCCAAAAATTAATTTTCTTTATTATTTAATTTATTTTGTGTTTCAATGAAATTAAATCAGAAAGTACAAAAAATAAACATCTATCTTATAGGTTTCGTAAGTGGCTCTGATACCAATTAAGGGAAATTGTGATACAAGGCGCAACGGAAAATAAAATTTGCAGTTGATCCTTGCGAATGAGAATGATGAGTAATAGAAACAGTTATCTCTTGTGGTGATTAACAATTTTGATGCAAATCCAGATGAATGATCACGAGCGTTGAATAAAGAACAATGTCTCTACTCAGTCCACACGAATAGAGTGCCTTCAATCTCAGTGCTAGTTTATATGAATGAAAACTTTTAGTGTGTGATATATATATATATATATATATATATATATATATATATATATATATATAGAGAGAGAGAGAGAGAGAGAGAGAGAGAGAGAGAGAGAGAGAGATTACGGTCAGGGTTTCACCAATTGAATTTCATCAAGTAAAAAAGCTTATACACAAGAGTTTTATTTATAGAATACTTGTGTGGGCTGCAAGCTAAAAAGCCCAACTTAAGTGCACCATATAATAATAATAATAATAATAATAATAATAATAATAATATATATTATTATTATTATTATTATTATTATTATTATCATTTCTCTCTTACAAGTATACTATAAAAGGCCAGCAGAGTGAGATTGTGAAGGCTATAAGGGGGATTAGATAAGGGGATCCAATTTCTCTACTTCTCTTTGTCTTAATCATTGAGTATTTGCATGAGTCTGAAGAGGTTGCACAAGCAAACTAACTTCAGTTTTCATCCAAAATGTGCTAAATTATCTATCACTAATATATCTTTTGCAGATGATTTGATTCTCTTCACAAGAGGGATGAGGTATCTGTTAAACTCATAATGGGAGAATTCCATAAAATTCTCTGTTGCAACTGGTTTAAAGGTGAATCCAGCCAAGTGCAAGATGTACTTTGGAGGGGTAATTGAGCAGAAGCAATAAAAACTTCTGGAAGTCACTGGTTTTGCTGCTGGTTTTTTGCCTTTCAGGTACCTTAGTGTCCCTCTCTCTAGCAGAAGGCTTACAATTATTCAATGTTAACGCCTCATGGATAGAACTGTGATGAGAATCAAGCATTAAAATGCTAGGCTACTGAGTTATGCTGGCAGATGTAACTCATAAAAAGTGTTTTATTTGGGATAACAACTGTTGGTGTAAGCCCTAGAGGCCAATACTTTTGGTACTTGTATCGAATTATTTATTAGTAATAAAAGGCTTTTTCTTTATTACGTTTGTTTAATAAAGTCCCTAGAATAGCTAGTCTGTTTAATGTATCAAGTATGACTTAATCATGAGATCACATTAAACATAAGGACACTATTCTTAAAGTATCTGTAGTCGAGCTTTAGTGTGAAGTGGGATAACATTAAAGCATTAAGACTATTATGTTTGTAGACTGATGATCACATCTCATGGATCATGGATAAAGAGTTATCAAGTCTTAAACATAGGTATGAATATTAAGAGTAATATTTATACCGGATTGACCCGCTATGAGAATACTATATAGAAAGTTATGCAAAGTGTCATAAGTTGTTCTCATGGTGATAATGGTGTATACCACTCTTCGACCTGAAACCACTATGGACCCTAGATGTAGAGTCGAGTGCTTTATTGCTGATCCAACGTTGTCCGTAACTGGATAACCATAAAGACAGTTAATGGGTACTCCACGAAGCATGCTAAGGGACATGAGTGACCTAGATGGAATTTGCCCATCCTGCGTAACAGGATAAATGTCTATGGGCCCAATATTGAACTGGACAAGGATGACACGGTCTATGCCTTGTGTTCAATATAGACATAAGGGCAAAAGGGTAATTATACACATAATTATTATCACAGAAGGAATTGTCAGATCACTTGACATTTTCGTGTCTTGGGTAGCAGTGATGTGTTGCTAGATACCGCTCACTGTTTATTATGTTAAATACATGATTTAACATAATTGCCAATGCCGCGAAAATCTATAGGGTCACACACAAAGGACGGATTGATGAGAGATAGAGTAACTAAGGAATACCGTAAGGTATGGTGCCCTTAAGTGAATTATAGAACATTGTAAGGTACGGTGTACTTGAGTAGAATACGAAATATGGTAAGGTACCATGGGCTTAAGTGATTTTGGGCATATTATAAGAAATGGGCCAAAATACACTTAAGTGGGCTTTTTAGCTTGAAGCCCACACAAGTGGTTCTATAAATAGAACCCTTGTGCAGAAGCAAAAAATTGCGGTTGCATTCTTTTCGTTTTCACTCTCTCTCTCTCTCTCTCACTCAAAGCCTTCATTCGTACCAGCTAGCACTGAGATTGAAGGAACCCGTTCGTGTGGACTGAGTAGAGACGTTGTCATCGTTCAACGTTCGTGATCGTTTCCGTGGATCTGCATCAAAGGTTTTGATCGTCACAAGAGATCTGCACCAAAGGTTTCAATCGTCACACGAGGTAAATATTCTATCACTGATCATGACCATTCGTAAGGATCTCTAAGGAGAAAATTTTAATTTCCGCTGCGTTTTGGATCGCAATTCTCCTTCAACAACATGCTAGATGCAATTTTTCCCGCTGCCAAAGACAGTCATCCACCATATTGAAGCTTTGTGCAGGAACTTCCTTTGGAGTGGAAAAGAAGGGAATAACAAGAAAGCTCTAGTGGCTTGGACAAAAGTCTGTGACTAGAAGAATGCAGGAGGTCTCAATGTTATTGATTTAAATAGGTGGAATCAAGCTACTCTTGCTAAATTACTCTGGAATTTGCAAGCTAAAGCTGACAAGCTTTGGGTAAAGTGGAACAATGTTTACTACCTCAAACAGTATGACATCATGAGCTGGTGTGAACCACAACAATGTCCTTGGATGTTGAAGAGAATATTGAAGAACATAAAACTCTGACTCAGACCAAACATTGGGAGGAGGAAAAACAAAAAGGAAAATTTAGAACAACTGCTATGTACAAAGAGTTTCGAGGGGAGATAGAACAGGTGGATTGACACAAGATTTTGTTCAACAACCATGCGAGACTGTGTGTTATATTCACTATGTGGCTAGTTTTCATGGGAAGGATACCAACGAAAGATACAATGATGCGTTTTAGAATTCTGAATGAAGGCATATTTTCTCTCTACAGTGAGAATGAAACGATTGAACACCTGTGTTTTGAATGTGAAGTCGTTCATCCCCTTTGGCAACATGTTTTACAATGGACAGGTTAGACTAGAAAGCCACCCAATTGGATCCATGAGAAGGAATGACTTACATAAGAAACAAGAAAGAAAGGATGGATAAGAAGTATCTTGAATATAACGGTTGCTGAAACGATATACAACATATGAAGGGCAAGGAATGATATGATCTTCAACCAACATAGCCTTAAACACAACTTGAAGGATGCTATAATTTTTAATATAGTTATAAGATGTATAGGACATAGAAAATTATCTAGGCATATTAATAGCAATTTACTATGTATTGAGTAATTTTGGCTTATTCAATGGCTGTGGCTGAACAACTTGTTATAGCTTCCCTAGATCCTTGAGATCGGGTGTGCTCCATTGTTTTGGGAATAAATATAATCTTTCTAAAAAAAGAAGTAATAATAATAATAATAATAATAATATATTATATTTAATAACTATTATTATTATTATTATTATTATATTAACTATTATTATTATATTATACGATGTTTCATATTTCACTTAAGTAATTCATACATTACGGTGTTCCATAATTCTCTCAAGTAGACTGTACCTTGAAGTGTTTCTTATTTATTATATCTCTCATCAATTTGTCCTTATGTATGTGACCATGTAGGTTCTCGTGATGTTGACAATTATATTAAATCATACATTTAATACAATGAGTGATATCTAGCAACACATCACTGCTACACAAGTCATGAAAATGTCATGTGATCTGACAAAACCTTTTTTTCGTGATAATGTTCTTGTATACAATTACCATTTTACCCTCATGTCTATATTGAATACAAGGCATAGATTGTGTCACCCTTGTCTAGTTCAATATTGGGCCTTTAGACATTTATCATGTTATGCAGGATGAGCAAATTCCATCTAGGTCACTCATGTCCCTCAACATACTTTGTGGAGTACCCATCAACTGTCTTTATGGTCATCCAGTTATGGACAATATTTTATCAGCGATAAAGTACTCGACTCCATATCTAGGATCCATAGTGGTTTCAGATCAAATGGTGGTATACACCACTATCACCAGGAGAGTAACTTATGACACTTTGAATAACTTCGTATGTAGTATTCTCATAATGGGTTAATCTAGTATAAATATTACTCCTAATATGCATACCTATGTGAAAACTTGATAACTCTTTATCAATGATCCATGATATGTGATCATCAGTCTATCCATGTAATAGTCTTAATGCTTTAATGTTATCCCGCTTCATAATAAAGCTCGACAACTAATACTTTAAGAATAGTATCCTTATGTTTAATGGGATCTCATGATTAAGTCAAATTTAACATTTCATTAAATAGACTATCTATTCTAGGGACTTCATTATTTTGGAAAAACAAACATAATAAAGAAATGTCTTTTAATTATTAATAAATAATTCGATACAAGTACCGAAACTATAGGCATCTAGGGCTTACACCAACACTATGCATACACCAACAAAAAAAATTAAACATAATCATTTTTGTTTGGGTTCCATCTAAAATCAGAGTTGATAACATCCAATTTAGGTTGTTGAATTATAAATTGGGTTGAGAATCTTTGGGGGTTTCAAATAAGAAAATCAAGTTGAGGTTTTCCTTCAAGATCAATTTGTGATTTGAAGGTTTTTGAAAAGATTACGCAAGATGGATTCAGCCGAGTGAAAGCTTTGAAGAACGGTGGGTTATGTTGAAGGAGTAACGGTAATCGGAGGATCATCTTGGTAAATCTTGGGTGACAAGAATTCACAATTTGGATTCGATCGAGTGAAAGCTTTGAAGAACGAGGTTTCTTGAAAAGGAGTAGTGTAAGACGGTGGATCAAATTGGTATTGTTGGGTGACTTGATCAAGCTCAGATCAAGGGAAGAAAATAATATAGGATCAACATCAAACATAGGGTTTAGAGGGTTACGTTTCTATTTCTTTTCTTGTAAACAACAATTGCAAAGGTTAATTTTGATTATCTCAATTCGAGTTCGAACTGAGGACAGACGTACCCATAGCAAGGCCCATTGGAAAACTACCTAAACAAATCCTTCTCTCTCTCTCTCTCTCTCTCTCTCTCTCTCTCTCTATATATATATATATATATATATATATATATATATATATATATCTTTTACTTTTCATTTACAAATTGTTGAATTCGTAGATTGTGCGATCAATATGTTTGGTTAAACTTTTGTTGATAACATTTTGAAAATCATTTTGTTATGTTGATTACAATCCATTAGATTACAGTTGTGTTTTCAAATCAAAAAACCATATAAACTTCTAAATGAAATTAATTGCACACAAGGTGTTTGATAATTTGCCTCAATTAAGTTTTTGTGTATTTTGTCATTGGAAATAGCCTCCACCTTTCGCTATATCATTTAAACGGTTGTTTTTAAACATATTGATTGATTTTTCTATCATTATCATCAATTGGTTTTCATATACACATATCTTAGCCTCTCGATAGAAATTCAATTTAGACTATTCGATAAGGGTCACTTACGCTAACCATTAAATTTTCCAAAACAACTTTTGCAAAGATTTTTAACTTGGGATCTATTCACCCCCCCCCCCCTCTAGATAAGTCGCATTCTTCTAACACATTAATCATGCTCAACAATCAATCCATATCATGACATCACTAAATAACAACAAACAACAACAACTCAACAAATGTAAACTCATAAGCATTTATTCATGTTACTCCACCAAAACAATAACACATCATCGTATAAACACAATGATTCGCTAAACGGTCATACAAGGCATCACAAAAATTGTCATAGTAGGAATATTACTACCTATAATTTATCTCATTAAACACTACCATGATGTAACTCTAAGTGTTAGCTTTCTAACGCTTCAAACGACGCGTCACTTGAACCTACGAATCAAACGTTATGACGTAAATTGTTGGGTAACTACACATGTAATTTTGTTAAATTATTCAGGTCATCCCATCATATTCAAACTCTGTAACCATTACCATTTGATAGTATTTTGAGTTATCTTCCTAACACTTCAAACTACGTCTCATTTGGACTTACGGAATGAAAGTTACAGTCAAAATCATCAAACAATGAAGCAAAAGATAAAATAGACATTCTGGCAGCCAAAGGTTGACTCAAAGGGTTATAGATCGATGCATGGGCAATTCTTCCAGCTATAGGTCGACTCATAGCACGTATAGGTCGACTCGTACTATGATATTTTGTCAAAAAAATAAGGTTTTAACGTATTTTAAAAGTCTTTTACTGTTATAAAATCATCCAAACACTCCTTCACACCAAAATAGCTTATTTCAAACATCTATTTTCTCAATTAAAACCCCACTTCTATTAAGCCATAACTCTACCAATTAACATATCAATTTAATCACCAATTTATCATATCATCATCAAACCACATCTCTAAAACTTTCACTATTACAACAATGATGGAAAACACATATACATACACAGTTCTGAATTTCAAACATAATTCATACGAAATTAACATCAATATAATCAGGAGAATATCACTCCTCAAGAACACACATAGGAATCATCACAATCATCATCCCTATTGGAGGTTAAGGACTCCTCTACCCTATCCCTCATGCATAAGCCCTTATTGAACATTATTCTCTCCCTTTACCTTAGATTTATCCAGCAAAATTCTTCTAAGTTCTATCAATGGATGCTCTCCCTATGCCTTCTCTTGTTCTTTCTCTTGCCCTAGTCTCCTTTTAATTTTTCTCCCAAAAATTCTACGTACTTATCAACTCCATCCTTCTAATTATCTGTTTATACTAAAAACCTAGTCTCCTTATTAGACTATTCCTACTTTACCATTACTTTTCTCTCAAATCTTCACCTTGCCCTCAATATCTCTACAA
This sequence comes from Lathyrus oleraceus, assembly GCF_024323335.1. Taxonomy (NCBI): domain Eukaryota; kingdom Viridiplantae; phylum Streptophyta; class Magnoliopsida; order Fabales; family Fabaceae; genus Lathyrus; species Lathyrus oleraceus. Next base: position 351,883,586 of record NC_066585.1, on the reverse strand, counting down.
CTTCTATTTTCTTTTTATCTTTTTATTTTATTTAAATAATAAAACCAAATCATTATTTCAATTAATAAAATAATTCTAAGTTATTCTATCTTTCTTTAATTACTGTCCACACCCTACTATCAGGTCACTCACCCTCTCTTTCACCCACACACAAAAATCAAATAAATACAAAAAAGTATAGTTAAATTAAACTAAAATAATTTACTATAACTGGGGTGTTACATATCAGAAGCCTACCACAGGATATTCTTTTGAGGTAATTTAATATCTTGGAAAAGTAAGAATAAAATGTAGTAGCGAGATTTAATGCATAAGCAAACTACATGGCTATGGCTTAAACGACTTTTGAACCGATATGGGTAAAACAAATCTTGGATGAAATGGGATTTGAGAGTAATTATCCTATGAAATTATGGTGTGATAACCAGACTTCCATACATATTACATCAAATTCGATATTTCATGAAAGAACAAAATACATTGAGATAGACTGTCCTTCTATCAATGAGAAGGTTCAAGAAAATCTCATATCCAATTCCAATGTTAGGACAAAAGATCAATTAGCAAACATGTTTACAAATTCATTGAATGGGGTGCGTAGTGATTTCTTTTGTAACAAGTTGGGCATGATTAATATATATGTTCTAGCTTGAGGGGAAGTATTAAGAGTTGTATTATAATATTATATTACTAGGATATAGTATTAAGCATATGGGTTTGGCTCATTTTTCTTTCTTATGAACTACTGTTTTAACTTATTAATATAAATATGATGGTCACTACACATTGTAGGGCATCTGAGTGATTATTCATATTCTTTTTCTTGTTCTACACAAACCTATCATCATCAAATGGTGGAAGTGTATCTGTGAGAAGACTTTGTTAAAAGCAGAAGTGTTTACAGTCACCATCTTCCTCCTGAGATGATTAGTACTTAAACAAGATTTAGGCTCTAAAGCCATTTTTTGAACAAGTAACTCAAACACGTGAGAGGGGTGAATTGTATGGGTTTGAAAAACGATATCGAAAAAAAGAATCTTTGATAAAATTAGAGTTCAAAACGAGTTTGTAAAACAATTGATGAATAAGCATCAAAATAAAGAAAAACAGAGTGAAATACATCAAAAGTAAATAAATAACAGAAAGGTAAAAACATAAAGGAAGCGTAAGATTCACCTGGGATTTAAAGAGGTTCGACCTAACTTCTTAGCCTACTCATCTCTCTAAGAATTTTTTTCTTGATAGTCTTCACTATGATGTGAGCTTTTTACAGATTTTATCACAAACCTATTTACAAAAGGAATGGAGTTTTATATTGGTTGTCCTCTAAACCAAACATAAGTTTTATCTATGGAGATCTCCCAACCAAAAAGAGATTTTACCACCAGGACAATCCCAAACCAAGTAAGAGATTTTAACACCAGGCTAAGCTCACGGAAAAAAATAGGAGTTTTAACTACATAGACCTCCCAACCAAACACGTGATTTTAACATGTTGGTCTCAAAAACCAAATACATGTTTTACGAGGTTCACCTCAACAACCAAACAAGAGATTTTGACTTGGTTTAACTTAGAAGCAAAATACCTTCTTACAAAAGAGATATTACAACAATGCCACATATTAGAATCAAATACATCTCAGAGGGAGAGGGAGATAGATAGATAGATAGGTATATATATATATATATATATATATATATATATATATATATATATATATATATATATATATATATATATATATATATATATATATATATATATATATATATATATATATATATATATATATATATATATATATATATATATATATATATATATATATATATATATATATATATATATATATATATATATATATATATATATATATATATATATATATATATATATATATATATATATATATATATATATATATATATATATATATAGAGAGAGAGAGAGAGAGAGAGAGAGAGAGAGAGAGAGAGAGAGAGAGATGAGAGTGGGAGAATGGTATTCATAATAGGTTTTTTGATGTGAATGAAACGAGAAATGAGCCATCAATTTATAGGAAAAAGTGTGGCTCAAATATGGAAAGAACTCATGTGTCCTTTAATGTGCATAATTGATTATGCACGTCACATAATCGATTATGTGATACAAAAACATAAGGTTTTAAAATGGCATCGTCACTAATAGATTAGGAGACCTAATAATCCACTATTAGGGTTACAAAAGTGATAATCAACTAAGCCTAATGGTGAAGCTGGCGGAAATATACCCGAATGTATCGCACGCTCGAACATATAACATAGCCGCCATCGAACTTTATTTATTCTCGAAGGAAAGGGAAAACATCGATAAAACCCGGGGGAAAGACATATGTTGGGTAAGGAAGTAAGTTATGCAAGGGGAAGGTATTAGCACCCCAAACATCCATGGTACTCCATGGGAACCATTTTGATTGTTCTCGCTCGAATAGGTGTGATATCTAAGGATTACTCGTAAAAGAATGGAGGAAAAGAAAGGAAATAGATAAAGTGCTCGGTGAGTATTAGGGCCCTCATGCCTACGTATCCTCATAGTGTAATAAGGAATTCAGAGCTCTGTAGTTCAAAGAACTAGTGGTGGGAGATGAAAAGAATTGTGATCAAAGTATGATCTAAACCAAAGGATATTGTTGTTTGAACTCCGACAAGGGGTGAAATATGAACCCAAGAGTAAACTGGTATGAACCAACAAGTGAGAGGTCTAAGACATGAATACGGCTGTAAGGTAAGTAAGGAGATGTCCGTCTAAGCAACGAGAGGACTAACAAGACAAACAAATCGGCTCTTGGTTCACAAAGAGATATAAGATGGAGCTTAAAGAGATAATGTATTTGGTTCAAAGAATAGGGTGTACTACATGAAGTGAATGAAGGTAGAGTATGAATGTATCATGGAGATGAATGGAGTGAAGTGACCAAAGTCAAAAAATCAGGGATTTAGTAACGAGTGACTGAAAAGGTATAGTTTGAAACCAAATGAAATGGTACATTAGAATCCATAGGAGAAATGGAGTTTGTACCATAGAGGGAAGGTGGCATGAACCACAAGTGAATGGGCCTAAGGCATGGTATCACTATATGGTTGGGCCAAAAAAAGAAGAATTAAATGTCTGGGTACAAGCCAAACAACTCTAGGTACAAATGTAGACTTTTCATTAGGCGTCCTAAAATGGTATATATGGAATTTCAAAGAAAACTATATTTTGGTGTCAAAGAAATAGAGTGTAACTAGAGTGAATGGCTTATGATTGGAGGTAGGTAGTGGATCATGAAAGATATGAGTGGCGCCCTAAGACGGAAAGGGGAATAATAAATAAGTATGCTTGCAAAGGATTTAAATCCTCATGCCTACATATTCTCATCATGCAATGAGAAGATCAGAGCAATCGTAGTTCAGCCTACTACGGCTGAAAACAAAGGAATGAGATTGATAGTCAACAGGCAAGATAAGTTGCTTAACAAGCAAGAGTGTGATGCTAACCCAATAATGGTGATCCACCACAAGGACAAGTGAAATATGAGATATGATTGGCTTATACACGAGAAGATTTATAAGGCAAGAGCTTCATCTAATCACGAGAGGTCTCATAAGATGAACAAAGATTATGAAATGATTGGCCTACACACAAGAGGATTTACAAGGCAAGAGATTCGTCTAAGCACAAGAGGTCTTATAAGACGGACGAAGATTAGGGGGTTTCCAAAGCACAATAGGACTGATAAGGCAAACAAATGACCGAATGGAGTGGGCCTAAGCACAAGAGGACTGATAAGGCTCACAATGAATAGGGGTTTGCCAAAGCACAAGAGGACTGACAAGGCAGACAATGATTGAGTTGGTTGATTATGATTCAATGATTTGATTATAGGAGAATTGATCCAAGGGATATTTGAATGTCAAAGGGAATATGATCTACTGAGGAAGAAATGATTAATATGCAATGGTGTTTCACCGTTAAAGGGTTGAATGATTTATGCTTGTTTGAAGAAGAAGACTTGTCAATTGAGTGATTCAAAGTGCACTAAAGTCTAGGAACAAGGATGAGTACTTTGAATAGCTAGGGCATACACCCCGTATGCAAAGTCACTTTAAACAAGGATAGGATAAACTCTGTCTCATCATTCCTCATTACTTAAGGCTCATAGAGTATAACTCTCATCATGATTGACAAGTGTTGATAGAGGCCTTTGATTATTGATCTTGATGATGCCCTATTGTTTGTTGTATTGAAAAGGCTTGACAATTATTTGATACGAATTATGCTAAATCCTATGAATGAGGGCAAATGCTTTGCATAGCTGAGGCCTACGCCACGTACGCAAAGTCATTTTAGACAAGGATATGAGAAACTCCGTTTCATCATTTCTCATTACTTAAGGCTTATAGCTTACAATTTGAATCGCACTTGTCAAGTGTTGACACCTTTGTTGTGCTGGAGAATATAGTCCATTTTGCTAGCTATGATTGATTGATGTTGACTTGAAGTCTTGATCTCATATTTGAACCTTGAAGTGTTGAGCTCTAGAGATTCAGCGTATCCACGATAGCTCGAGTGAAACGAACTTTCCATATCAAATGATCAAGGGTCTTTTGATCACTTGAAATAGGATTGGGTCTTACAGCACGATTACAAAGGATTTGGTTGACCAAAGTGTCCTTTGGTCAATACTAATCGGTGGGATTAAAATAATAGTTGAATTATATACAATAATAAATACTATTGAATTAATCAATTAAATAAAAATCAGATAATTCTAATTAAATCCCTAAACTAGGGGAACATGTACTAAAATCAGGATTCCAAGCCATAAGGGCGAAGTGCAACATTTCAATTAGGAACACAAAATTAAATCCTGGTCAGTATCATCTTAAATATCAATCTAAAAAATTAATCAAGTTCTAAAGCCATTCTAATTAGTTTAAACTAAATGTTTAGAAATCTAATCAAAATTCTAAATAAAATTCTAATTAATCCTAATTTCCAAATCTAATTAATTCATCAAAAATCCTAATTAACCTAGAAATTTAATTAATCACTAATTAACTTGAATTATCAACCTAAAGATTAAATTAAATCGAATTAAGCTAATTGAGATCTAAAAAATCCTAGTTAATCTAACCAAGGTAATAGTCATGTTTCCAAATTAAAAAAAATAAGAACTGGCCCAAAAAAAAAGAAGAGAATTGGCCTTGGGGAGTCTCAGACAGAATGGGGTGCTGAAGTGAAGTCGTTTGGGCCCTAGGCCCAAACCGAATTCACATAGTCCATGGAAGGAGGCGCATAAGGGTGATGTACACAAGATGAGCAAACACAAGACCAGGCCGAAATGCATAAGTTGCTTAAATGATAAAGCTGAAAACAAAGGAGTGATGAAAAAGCGCTTATGCACATAGAAAAGCCGCATTTTTACTACGATTTTCGCTCGCGTCGGGGTCGATGCTCGCGTCTGGATGCGTCACGTGATCCTTCTTCATACTCGATTCAAATTCTCGTGTTCGATTCATTTATCGGTATCACAATCGACGTTGCGCCTTCACAAACTTCCACTCACGTTTCAATGTTTAAAATGCCCGCGGATTCTCGTTCGTCATCATCATGGTTCGATTCCTCCGCTTGCGTCAATCGTCGTCGTGCTTCGACAATCGCCGTGGAGCCTCGGGGTCACCATCATCGTGTTTCGGAACAAGACAAATGTTGGCAACAAATCTCTCACCAAGTTGATTTCCACAATGGTTTTCTTGTGCTTCTTTCTCTTCTTTTGCGCTCTGGTTTGTGCGTTTTGGTGGTCGTGTTTCTCAGGTGAAGCATGACGACATCACAGCGGAAGGAAACAACAGTTGATTGAAGAGGATTCTTTGGTATGGAATCGACCCTCCAATCACAATGCAGGCACTAATTCTTCTTCTCTTTGAGTTCCCGAGTTTTTGTTGATAGTTGATGTGTGAAGAATTTCAGTTGTGAATTGCTTCCTCCTTTGGATGAATTTTCTGTAATGCTGGTGAATGAGTGAAGGAAGAATGGATTGAATGAAATCGGTTGAGTGCAAAAATCTGTTGAAAACTGAGTTGAAGTGTGTGAGTGTTTATTTATAGAATTCCAATTCTGTTAGAAACTCAAATAAAATCTAAATGAAATTCAATGGTAATTCAATAGTTGGTTAGGAATTACAAAGTTAGTTGAAATCCAATCGATATTTAGGTGAAATGTAAAATGAAATGCAACTTCTGCTTTTTTTAAATGCGTCCTGTTATTTGTACTTGGAAAGAAAGTTAGTGCTTGCAACAATTGGTTGAGAGTTGGGAAATTCAGAATGGAATTGAAAGTGAAATTATCCCTGAAATTGAGTATCTTTTTATTGCCCTTTGATTATGGAGTTTCTTCCATTAATGATAGTCGTAGAAAACTATTTGTTAATTTGCTTTGTTTTTACAGGTTTTGTTGCTTGTTTGCAGTTGAGTATAACTGGAGGTTGTTACGGTAAATGGATGGTTGCGGCAAGCCATTGATGCCAGAGCCATACGTATACATCATAACTGGGAGATACATACTCCTTTGAGGCAAAATAAATCTATGATGAAAGTGAGGGTTGCTTCCATTACTGACAACATATTATGTTAGTCAGAACAGGTGAAGAGGATCCCCAGCAGTCGATTGCCATCATACCTTGCAAATTTTGGTGGCGGCGAACTTCTGGTATATTTCTATTGTTGTAGAGTCACACTTCACAATTTTTGTTTAGTTGTTTGTCATAGAACTGACAATGTCATGAAACTACATTGAGATTGAATGTTGCAGATTATTTGAGTCAATATGTACCTTTGATCTAGGAATTAATATCAGAACCTACGTATGTTAATCTTATTGGTATTATATTGGCTCACTTGAATATGTTGTGGATTTCATCCCATAACAACTTTGAAGCTTTGTATCCAACTACTCGTGCCAACATGGATTCTAACAGAGTGGAGAGAATTTTATTTTGTTGTTTCTTAACGGGTGGATGCAATGGTTTATGTATGTACGTTGGTCTTTTGTCTGGTTCAAATCATGATTTGTTTATGTGCATATGTTTATGGTTTTCACGACTTGAAGGTTAATAGGTAGATGTATGGTATGATATGGATGTTTAATGGTTTTGGTCAGCTAAGTGAATGCAATGTTACATGATGTATATTAGTAGCAAATATTGGTTGATTAGCTTGTCATGTGTTGTGTATAGAAACAAGGGATGCAATGAATGTTTGATGAAATGAATTTAGTATGCAGTTCTGAATTGGTTGAATGAATGCATTGTTTCTAGGTAGTGAATGTCATGGTGAGTTTTTCAAGTTGCATTGTGTTATACGGTGAACTGACTTTGGTGTTTTGCTTTGAAAAGCAATGTCGCGGATAGCGAGAGTCGCCACCGACTTTTCTTTTATCCATTAAGGAAAGGCGGAAAAGAACAGGAAATACCTTGATTAGATTTTGAGTTCGGGAGGTACATTATACAAAGGGAAGGTGTTAGCACCCTTTGTATCCATGGTTATCCATGGGCTCTTAATTGCTTAACTCACTTATGTTTTCCTTGTTTGAGAAAGTGTTTGAGAAATATGGTGTGTTTAGAAAATATTTTGAAAGGAGAGTTTAACTTTGTAATGATTCTTGTACGAATGTATACAAAGTGTTTATCTCGTTTGATTTTGAAAGATGTTTAGAAAAATATAACTCGGCGATGATTCTGGTGCGAATGTATACCAAGTGGTGATTTTCGAAAAGATGTTTTGAAAAGTGTGAGGTGTGAAAAGTATTTTAAGCTGTGAGCAAGCATTTAAGAGTTATACCTAACCAAGGTCTTTATAGGTATTTCCTATCCTTAGGAGGGTAAAACTGTCCTTACTATTGAGAAGTAAGTAGTCTTATCCTTTGGATGTAATGGGACATCGTAGGGTCGTCGATTGGTCATTGAAGGCCACATTTGTAAGGATACCTTAGCATTCGAAGGGACGATCATCATTTTAACCGTAGGCTACCACGAAGGGTCATCGAGGGACAAAGTCATGTATTCGAAGGCAACATTCGAGGGACTATGATGATTTAACCGAAGGGTCTTTGCTAAGGGTATCCTTACATTCGCGGGACATGGCCGTAATATCGTAAGGCAACAAAGAGAGGGCCCAGATCATATGTTCGAAGGCAATGTAATCAGTCAAGTAATTAGAATGAATCTTCACAAGGGTATCCCACAAATAAAGTGGAACACCTAGCAAACTGTCTCTTCAGAAGTATGTGAACCCTCACAAAAATTCAACAAACGGGTTAGAATACCAAGCTAGGGTGCAACCAAGAGTTGCACCAAACAAAAGAATCACAGCAATAATGGTGTCAGGCAGACAGCGTGTAGATGCAATAGGAAACATGTCAATCAAGTACAAAATAGATTAGAACGCAAACGAAGAAACAAATACTGTCATGTTCGCTACTGCCTCGCCTAGCGAAGGCTTAGCTAACCCTCGCTACATGTTCGCTCAGCGAAGTGCTAGCGAACGGCTGCGGGTTCTGGGTTCTTCTTTGATAACAGTGCGATTTCAGGAACCCCAAACCCTATGGCATCCATTACAGAAATTACATGGTTAAACATTCAAGATATCGTGTTACACATTCATGCATACTTAAACCCATATGCAAAACCTAATGATATATTTAGAAATTCAATCATAATGCCTCATGTATTTGAAGATGTCAAATTAAGAGCATAGAATAGTGGGGGGTGTGGCAAACCTGTTTGCAATTGCAATTGCACAGTTGGACTTGCAGATCACTCTTATCGTTTGTACTAGATTGAGTTGGGCGGAGGTAACCTTTGTGCAGATGGGTTTCCTTTGGGGTATCCGGGGGTTACTCTGAATTCTCTTCGTTAGCCTCCAGGGTTTTTCCGGTTGCCTCTGTTAGGGTTTGCTTGTTCCCTCTCTGTCTGTCTGTCTCCCCCTTTCTCTGTCTGTCTCCCTCTGTCTCTGTGTGAAGTTCTGGTATTTATAATAATTGTGTCTGGGTGGGCTCAGAATTAAGCCCAAAATTTTCTGGTATTTCGTGAGCTCGCTAGGCGAGTGAGTTAGCGAAGGATTCGCTGGGCGAGCAACTAGCGAAGGATTCCAGTAGCTAATTCATTAAAATTCGTTGGGGCAAGGAATGACGCGTGGGCTTCGCCTAGCGAAGGGTTTGCTCGCCTAGCGAGCATGCCAGTTTAGGTCATCTTCTGGATTTGGTAATCTGTGCGCTGGACCCTTGTTCCTTTAACATTAATGTCTTGAAAATGGATTAGAATGTCTTGAAAAATGTCCTGAAAACTTAACGGGCAAATTTTGGGGTATGACAGCTGCCCCTGTTCAATATTCATAAACCGAGAGAGTTAGAATGGTATGTATGCCATTCGTGATCTGGAGGTGGAAGATTATTGAACACTTAGAATGCCCCAAAAATTTGCGCTTGTTAATTAAAAATTAGTCCTGATGGAGATGGGCTTAAAGATGCCATCCGGGAAGTTTGATGATGAAAGATCAGAATGGATCGTACGCTAGATCGTATCTGAATAGCAGAGTGAGTCGTCTGTTAGGCTATATCCGGAGAAATAAAGATCAGAATGGATCGTACGCTAGATCGTATCTGAATAGCAGACTGAGTCGTCCGTTAGGCTATATCCGGAGAAATAAAGATCAGAATGGATCGTACGCTAGATCGTATCTGAATAGCAGACTGAGTCGTCCGTTAGGCTGACGACTTCACTGGGGATGAAAGATCAGCATGGATCGTACGCTAGATCGTATCTGAGTTGCAGAATGAGCCGTCCATTAGGCTGTATCTGAGGATGAAAGGGTAGTCGTATGCTAGACCACATTTCAGAATGTACCGTACGCTAGGCAGTATCTGAGTAGCAGAATGAGCCGTCCGTTAGGCTGTATCTGAAGATAAAAGATCAGAATGGATCATACGCTAGATCGTATCTGAGTAGCAGAATGAGCCGTCCATTAGGCTGTATCTAATGATAAAAGATCAAAATGGATCATACGCTAGATCGTATCTGAGTAGCAGAATGAACCGTCCATTAGGCTGTATCTGATGATAAAAGGGGTAATCATACGCTAGACTACATTTCAGAATGTACCGTACGCTAGGTAGTATCTGAGGGAATGAATATCCAAATGGGTCGTACGCTAGACCGTATTGGAACAGTTGAAGGAACCATACGTTAGGCTGAATCAGAATGAGCCGTACGTTAGGCTATATCTGATAATATTTGTATATGTTGTATTTGCAATAAATGTTTGGGATGGGCTTAAAGATGCCATCATTAGGAGGATATCAGAATGCTTGTCAGAATAAATATTCATATGGATTATATCTGAAAGATGCATCTGAATCTCAAATGTAACCCATGAGGGTGTCCGTCTGAATGAACCTTTATTTTGACTGTATCGGGAGGATAATTAACCTGAAGAAAAAAAGTTAGCCTCATGCCATGTCATGGGATGCATGAGATGTTTTATGCTTTTGAAAATAAATGCGAACATTGCATGCACGTATATGATGTGAAATGATGCATGAATGAATTATGCGTCCGAAAAACTTTGCCAGGGGAACATAAATCCCCATATTCTGGTTGGAGATATTTGTATTGATGACCCTTTCTTAGCTGGGGATATTTGATTTCTTGTCTGATGGTAGAAACATTCAACAGGACCTGGCTGGGGATAAAAGAGATGACCAGTCTGTCTAGTAATGCCAATTTCTTCTGGGAAATAACTGGTTTTGCTGGGGCATAGGATTAGCAACCGGATTCATCGGAAAGCATGGTTAGACTTTATCCTCGACCCTAAAGTCTTTTAGTAACTGCTATTGCTATTTTATGCATGTATTTTTGGTAAACATCAATCATGTTCAAACGCATATATTAATTCGAATTAAATCAATGAACGTTTATGCAAACAAAATAGAGAAAGTAAAACAAAAGCATCTTTTTGGAAATAAAATTGTATTGATTTTGAAAGAGGGCTTATAAATAGGCAATTTGAGTACAGGGAGACAGAAATCCTAGTAAGAGGAAGTTGTCAAGAAAACAAAGAAAAGCTATGAAGAAAAAGTCCTATCGCTTTTAATTCCACTACTGTCATTATGTCTTCAAGCCTCTCATCTCCTGCTGTCGGATAGAAGTGATTGGCCTGTTCATTCCCTTTGACTTGGGTGAAGTTGACCGAGAACGGGACATAGTCATACGCTTTAATCCCTAATTTTTTCTTGGACCGCCTTTTCAGGTTTTCAGCCCACCAGGATACCCTTTTTTGCCCAAGCCGCCTTTTCAGGTTTTCGACTTGTCGGGTGTACATTTTTATATGTTTATCCCTAACTTTTGCCCGAACCCTTTTGATTCGCCGGGATGCCCTTACTTTTGCCTAGATACGTCGACCTAGCGGGTCTCTTTTATGCGTAGTATTTTGTAACTATGTCCGCGTTCACGGGATGCGGGAAATCTTTGCCATCCATTGTAGCAAGCATCATGGCTCCACCAGAGAATACCTTCTTAACTACAAATGGCCCTTCGTATGTGGGTGTCCATTTGCCTCTAGAATCACCTTGTGGTAGAATGATACGCTTTATTACCAAGTCGCCAATTTGATATACCTGTCTCTTGACTTTTTTATTAAACGCCTGGGTCATGCGCTTCTGATATATCTGCCCATGGCAAACAGCCGCAAGTCTCTTTTCATCAATCAAATTTATCTGATCGAGTCGAGTCTGAATCCATTCATCTTCATCTAAGCCTGCATCTTTCATAATTCTTAAAGAGGGAATCTGAACTTCCACTGGTAAAATGGCTCCCATTCCGTAGACTAAAGAGAAAGGAGTTTCCCCTGTCGAAGTGCGCACTGAAGTGCGATAACCATGAAGAGCAAAGGGTAACATCTCATGCCAGTCTTTGTATGTTACTGTCATCTTTTGTATGATCTTCTTAATATTCTTATTAGCAGCTTCTACGGCGCCATTCATCTTTGGCCGGTACGGAGAAGAGTTATGGTGTTTTATTTTGAATTGCGTGCAGAGTTCAGTAATCATCTTGTTGTTCAAATTAGTACCATTATCAGTGATAACTCTTTCAGGGATGCCATACCGACAAATAAGACTATTCTTGATGAACCGTGCCACCACATTCTTGGTGACAGAAGCAAATGAGGTCGTCTCTACCCACTTTGTAAAGTAATCAATAGCAACAAGAATGAAACGATGTCCATTAGAAGCAGTAGGTTTAATCTCTCCAATCATATCAATGCCCCACATTGCAAAGGGCCGCTGTCAACACGTTCAATGGAGTAGGAGGTACATGTACTTTGTCCGCATAGATCTGACACTTGTGGCAAGTTCTGGAGTGATGGTGGCAATCAGCTTCCATGGTAGACCAATAATACCCTGATCTCAAAATCTTCTTGGCCATCGTATGTCCACTAGAATGAGTCCCAAAAATACCGTCGTGTATGTCTTCCATAATCTTTTCTGCTTCCCTTTTATCCACACAGCGAAGCAAAGTCGAATCATGATTACGTTTGTATAATACCCCATTACTCAAAAAGAATTTAGCGGAGAACTTCCTCAGAAATTTTCTGTCATTGATGGATGCCCCTTCAGGTTATTCCTGAGTTTCTAAATATCTTTTTACTTCGTGGAACCAAGGTTTCTCTTCTACTTCATCAGCATTAAGTTCATAACAATATGCTGGTTCATCTAATCGTTCAATGGTGATCATGGGAGCTTCATCATCCCATCTGACTCTGAACATAGATGACATGGTAGCCAATGCGTCTGCCAACTGATTCTCTTCTCGTGGAATATGTTCGAATGTAATCTCTTCAAAGTATGGGATTAATGTCAACACCCGCTCTCGATAAGGGATGAGATTCGGATGTTTAGTGTCCCATTCTCCTTTGATTTGACTGATTACTAATGCTGAGTCTCCGTACACACTCAAAAACTTGATTCTCAGGTCTATAGCAGCTCTGAGTCCCAAAATACATGCTTCATACTCAGCCATATTATTGGTACAATCAAAACATAGTCTAGCAGTGAAAGGCGTATGGCAACCCTTGGGAGAAATAATTACAGCACCAACACCATTGCCCAATGCATTAGAAGATCCATCAAAAACCATAGTCCATCGGGATCCCAGTTCGGGTCCTTCATCCGGTCCAGGTTCTTCATAATTAGTAACAAGCATGACATCCTCATCTGGGAACTCAAAATTCATAGATTAGTAATCATCAACTGCTTGATGAGCCAAATGATCAGCTAACACGCTTCCTTTGATTCCTTTCTGAGTAGTATATTGGATATCATACTCTGTTAAAATCATCTGCCATCTTGCTATTCTTCCGGAGAGGGTAGGCTTCTCAAATCTATATTTGATAGGATCCATCTTAGAAATCAATAAAGTGGTATGATTCAACATATACTGTCTTAGTCGGCGAGCAGCCCAAGCCAAAGCACATCAAGTTTTCTCGAGCAATGAGTATCTTGTTTCACAGTCAGTAAACTTTTTGCTAAGGTAGTATATGTCATGCTCTTTTCGACCAGACTCGTCATGTTGCCCCAACACACACCCCATTGAACTTTCTAACACGGTCAAATACATGATTAGAGGTCTTCCTTCAACTGGTGGTATCAGAATTGGAGGTTCTTGGAGATACTTCTTGATTTTGTCAAAAGCTTCTTGACATTCATCATTCCATATCATCTCTTGATTTTTCCTCAGTAATTTGAAGATGGGTTTGCAGGTAGCAGTCAAATGGGAGATAAATCGGGCAATGTAATTCAAGCGCCCCAAGAAACCTCTGACTTCTTTATCTGTACGGGGAACTGGTATTTCTTGAATGGCTCTCACCTTAGCCGGGTCAACCTCAATTCCTTTACCACTGACAATAAAGCCCAGGAGTTTACCTGATCTTACTCCAAAGGTGCATTTGTTCGGGTTCAATCTCAACTTGTACCTATTCAACCTCTCAAATAGTTTGTATAAATGATCGAGATGTTCTTCTTCAGTATGAGATCTGGCTATCATGTCATCCACATATACCTCTATTTCATGATGGATCATATCATGGAACAAAACTACCATAGCACGCTGGTATGTTGCCCCTGCATTCTTTAAACCGAATGGCATTACTTTGTAACAGAAAGTGCCCCATTGCGTCACAAACGTAGTTTTCTCCATGTCCTCAGGTGCCATCTTAATCTGGTTATAACATGAGAATCCATCCATGAATGAGAATACCTTGTGTTCAGCGGTGTTATCTATCAGAACATCAATGTGCGGAAGTGGAAAGTCATCTTTGGGACTCGCTTTATTCAAATATCTGTAATCTACACACATTCGCACCTTACTATCCTTCTTTGGCACTGGCACCACATTAGCAACCCATTGAGGATAAGAAGTAACAGCCAGAAAACCTGCATCAAATTGTTTCATAACCTCGGCTTTGATTTTCTCGGACATTTCAGGACGCATGCGACGAACCTTTTGCTTAACAGGATGACAATCTTCCTTCATTGGCAGACGATGCACTACTATATCAGTATCCAGTCCTGGCATGTCTTCATAAAACCAAGCAAAAATCTCTACATAGTCATGTAACATCTGAATCAATCTTCCTTTGACACTGTTTTCCAAGCCTGCTCCTATTTTGACTTCTTTCTTGTCTACTTCAGTACCCAGATTTACAGTTTCAATTGATTCCTCATGCGGCTGTATAGTCTTTTCTTCTTGCAGTAACAGTCTGGCAAGCTCTCCAGGTACTTCACAATCTTCCTCACCTCCATCCTCAGCTCGGTAGATCGGATTTTCAAAGGCATAATTAATAGTAGCAGAATTATTATCAACAGGATCCATAGTGGATATGGGTCTGCAATTTGTTACGTGAGTGTGTGTAAGAAAACATAGCTTATTTGAAAGATGACAGGAAAGATAAAGAGCGCAATATTTGATTGCAAAAAGTCCATTGATTTATTGAATGTGAATATGCTTATGAAAATGACAAAACCCATGAAAAATGAGCTATTGTGCCCCGGGTATAGACACAATGCCTTAAAAAATTACAAAATTTGAAACACTAAAATAGCAATAACAATTACTCCTGACTAAAGGAAATCGGGATAGTGTCTTCAGCCTTCCAATTATTGAGTCCATCACCAATTGTTGGGAAAATCCAGCCATCCAAGTCGCAATCGCTATCAGCATCTTCTACAGCATTAACAGTCTTGTCATGATTAGGCAGAGGAGCAGTGATGACATTAGGAGTCCCCGGAGGGTCAAAATCAATCTCTCCAGCGTCGATCATATCCTGAATCTTATTCTTCAACAACCAGCAATCGCTTGTATCATGCCCGGGGCTATCAGAGTGATATGCACACCTGGCATTGGGATTATAACGAGGAGAAGTAGTGTTGGGATTTGCAGGGGGATCTCTGAGGGTAATTAAATTTGCCTTTAGCATACCCTGCAGTGCTTGTGCTAAAGTCATATTGATCTTGGTAAACTGCCTTCTTGGCCTGTCTTGTCTGTGTTGGAAGTTTTGAGATGGCAGTGCTGCAATTGTAACTGCTCCAACAGTATGGTCACGATTTTTCTTGTTATGACCCCTTTGACCGTACATAGCATTTGATTCATTCTTCCCCTGATAGGACTTTTTGGTGCTTGCAGAGGTAGTCGCCTGTATCTTTCCACTTCGAATGCCGCTTTCAACACGTTCACCTGTTAATATAAGTTCAGTGAAACCCGATGAGGAACTTCCTAATAGATGGTTGTAGAATGGGCCAGTCAGTGTACTCATGAACATGTCCACTAATTCTCGATCAGTCATAGGGGGTTTGACTCTGCCAACCAAATCTCTCCATTTTTGAGCATATTCTTTGAAGCCTTCTTTAGATCCCATAGTCATATTCTGCAACTGTAGCCGAGTAGGCGCTAGTTCAGAATTATACTGGTAGTGCTTGTAGAAATCTATCGCTAAATCAGTCCAGGTGCGGATGTTAGAGCTCTCGAGCTGTTAATACCATTCTAACTATGTTCCAGACAGACTCTCTTGGAAGAAATGGATCCATAGCTTCCTATTAGTGGTATACGACTTAATCTTTCTCACATAAGCTCTCAGATGCATCTGAGGACAAGACGCACCATCATACTTAGTGAAAGCGGGGACCTTGAATTTTCGGGGAATGACCACATCAGAGACCAGACCTAAGCCTTCGAAATCCAGACCGGGCACCTTCTGTCCCTCCATAGATAGCATGCGTTCTTCCAGCAACTTATACTTATCATCTTTTGGAGAGTACTGTTCATTTTCATAATCTTCATCGTCGTCCTCAGGGTTGAAGGGATCAACATTTCCCTCTTCCAAATCATTTTCTGTCTCCTCTTCTTGATCCTTCGGAATTCTAATCTTGACTCCTGCGACCTGTCCTTTAAGCCTTCTTCCCGGGTTAATGTAACTCACAGGCTTTTTGTCTTTCTTCTTCTCGAGCAATAGAGTCTTCAGTTCCTCCTGCCCCTTGGATAAGTTCAAGATCATCTCCTGGGATTGAGCATTCTGAGCCTGGAGATCCTTGACAGTTTGTTCGAGAGCCATTTTCCTGATTGGAGGAAAACCGTGAGAACATTGATCCTTTTAGAGTACCTGTTATGCAATGTTATGTTATGCTATGCAATGTATGAAATGTTTTCAAGGACTTTTGGAATTTAACTTTGCGTAAACCACCAAAAAGGGGGAACTTTTATTAATAATTTCTTTAATCAATGTTCATTACAAGAAAAAAAATGAAAGCTCAAGTCTCCCAGGGACGGCTTCTTTTTGGGCGAAGATATGCATTGAGACCTCGTTCCTCCTTAAGCTGGCAGATGAGCTCTAATACTTTCTTCCTTTCCGCACAGAACTGAGCTTCAAAAGTATCCCTTTCCTCTCTCAACTGGATCCAAGATTTCTTCAATTCTTCAACATTGGTAGGCATATCTGGATAAGGAATGATCTGAGGGGTATCTCCTTCAACTTTTGGTTCAACAATCAGAGGTCCAATTGCAAGATATGGCATGATAAGCTCACGAGCTCTGGCGCGCACCCATCAGAGATAAGGCTCCATAAGGATAGAGTTTTTCTGTCCTAAAGTGCTTCTTTTCACCATGCCCCAAGCTCGTACAAACCTTTGACGGAGATCTTGAAAATCGTTGTCATAGTCAAACACAGTGCCTTGGATAACTATTTCATGTGGACCATCTCTTAGAGCATAACCAAACTGACGTAGGGATAAAGCAGGATTATAAGTAATACCTCCTCTTATCCCCAATGTAACACCTCAAAATTTGCCCTCCTCTCTTGGGACTAGCATAACATATTGTATATCATTTTTTAGGTCATTAGGCATTGCATATTGCATATCATGTGGTTACATTGTGCAAGTTATTCTCCTAAGTCTTGGTCAGCAGATAGGAGGTCATGTGCAAGCTAGGGTTTCATTGGACTGGTCATCAATCATCTGAGGATGTGGAGGTCCAATTTAGGGTTTTGTGATTCTCAAAGGATATTGGTCTTCATCTTGATTACAATGATTCATTATCATCATCATGGTTTGTCATCATCAAGTGTTGAAGCAGATTCCTTGAGATTAGGGTTTTGACCACTGGTCAACCCTAATCAGTTGCATTGGGCCAATCAGGGCATAGCAAGGAGATGGGATCTATGATGGATATGAGGATCATTTCATGGTTTTATTGAGCTAATTGAGGCTAGGGTTTCACCCTTGAGCCATTTCATCAAGGGATTGGAGCTCAGATTGATCAGTGCATGGCTAAATTCATCTATCAGTTGAAAAAGTCAACTGTGGTCAACTGTGCTTGATTTTATGGATTTGGAGGTGGGAGAGAGTTGGATATACTTCATTCACGTTGGAACAAGTGTTATTTGACATGTCAAAGCTCAAGAATGGGGAAAATAAAGTCAGAACAAAAACTGCCAAAAATAGAAAGTGACTTGTAATAGAAGTTTCCAAAAATGGAAAGTTTTTGACCACAAAATTACATGTCCAAGGAAGCTTCAAATGAAACTTTGTTCAACATGAAAGTTGTGGATCTTGTTCTCACCTTTCCAAAAAGTCCAAGAACTTGAAAATCGCATGTATGGTTGGCAAGTTATGGTCCATTCAATTTCAAAAATGACCCATAATCAGAGGGGCATAACTTCCACATGGAGTGTCCAAATTGAGTGATCTTTTTATGTGCAAACTCCATTTGACATGTACTTTCATGGTGCATAATTGGATTTCATCAAAAATGGTCAATACAGAAAGTCAATTTTCAAGTGTATAGTTAAAGATCCAAGGGCAAAATGGTCCAACTTGTTAAATAATGAGAATTTTGGAATGGGGATTTTTGCAACACCTCACAAATGCAAATTGAAAATGGTTTGAACTGTCATAACATGTTGAGGTTCATTATTTGGTCAAGTCACTTGTGAATTGCATTTGAAAATTATACCATTTGCCATGACATAGTGAAAATCAAAATTACACAACCAATGACCATGGGACAAGTTGCAACACATCACACATGGCATTTTGAGAGTGTGTGAGCTGTCATACAGCTGTCACAGGGCCTATGTGAAAAGTCCATTTTGCCCTTGTTTAGTAAAATGCATTTTTGCTAATCACATATCATTTTGCTAATTGGATGATTAAGAGCTGGATTAATTGGAAGTATATAGTCTTAATCATAACTAACTTTTGAAGAGAATCACATTTCACAAGAAATTGCAACTGTTTTTCCCTCCAATTCTCCAAGATTCATCAAGAACTTCATCACTACTTTTCAAGATTTCTCCACGAATTCTCCATCAATTGGCTTGATTCTTTTTGATTCATCCTCTACAAGTCAAGCTCTCCATCTGTTTGGACGAATCCCTGGCTAACAACATCAAAACCGCGACTGTTCACATCTTGCACATTCATGGAGTTTTGTGAATTCTTCTTCCTGGATCAACTGTGAGCTTACCTAATCACTCCAATTACCTTCCTGGACATTGAGCTCCAACTGTTTTGAGGAACCACGCGTGGAAGCTCAAGATTCATCAACTGCCATTCAAGGTACATAAATTTCGAATGTCACCATTGCTTCGATTTCCATATGCGTTTTGTAGTTCATGCAACGTAGATCAACATGCTAGGTTTGGTTTTTGATTTGGTGAACTATTGAATGTGTAATCGTGTTTGGAAGATTGATGCATGTTTGCGTTTTCGCTCGATCCGTGAGCTACAGTGATAATTAGGCATTTTAGGTTACATATTCGTGCTCCTGACGATTAGACCTTTCCAACGGTTACTCGTTTGTAGATTTTAGTTGAACTTTGATGTTCTTGAGTTTGTTGAGATTTCTGGAAAAGCGATGGAAGAAGATGATGAATTTCTGGACAGCTTGCGCGTTTGATCCAGTTTCCTTGGTTTCTTTTCAAATTTTGTTGTTTCCCGCGGTAGCATGTGAATCATGAGGTGCCACGCCAATTAGTAGAACGCGGCGTTTTGGTCCCTGGGCGAGATATTTACGAAATTGCCATTAATTCCATTTAATTAAATAAAACACTTGAATAATTATTTAACAATTCATTCAATCTTTAAAAATTCATAAAAAATTATTTACAAGTCCAAAAATAGGGAGACTTTTTTTGATAGCTCCCAAATTCCCTCTAGTTTTTTATAGGCATGGTTTCATAAGTTGTGCATGATAAAATGTTGACCTGGCCTATTGAACTTTGACTTGTGTGTATTTTTTACATGTTTTGCCATTTTCAATGTGAAATGCTCATACATTTAAAGAAATTCCTGAAATTTTTTGTGCTCATTCTGGACATGTTGATGGTGATTTCCATGTAAAGTTTATGATTTTTGGATACCTGATGATTGAGATATGATTTTTTGAATCTAGGTGTGACAATTTGTGTCACACCTAGCTAGGTCAACTTCATGAATTTATTTGCATGACCTATGATTGTTGGATTGGATTGAAATTTTGCATGAATGATCATTGATGTGTCAAGATAACATGTGAATTGTTATGGATTTTTCTATGTCATTTTCCAATTAATTGATAATTTTCTTCACTGTATGCTCATTTTACAAGCTTGTGTGATACATGTTGGTATATCTTTTGTGAAATTCTCATATGGTTTTGGATGAAGATGAAATTTGGTATGCTGATTGTAGACACATTGTAGGACATTATGCTTTTGGTCCCATTCATTTCTAATATGTTGTCACTGTTTTGTGAATTTTTGAAGTGAATGTTTGTGTTGATGCTATGGTTTGGCTTGGATAATCTTGTCTGGATTTCTTGATTTTCATTGGCCTAGTTCCTTTTGTCCAATTGAGCTGAAAATTGATATGCTATACCTTGAATATGTCCTGTTTAGGTGTGAATTATTTGAAGATTTTTGGAATTGTTTTGGTGTGCTTTTGATTGAAGTCATTCTGTTTGGACATTTGATGTTGCATTGGACCTAGTTTGTACCAAATTGTGCATAAAATGAATAGGGTGAATGATATGAGTATGGGATCAATTGCATTGGCTTTTGATTTGTGTTAATTTGATTTTGGTTGAGAATTGTTTGCTGTTTAGAATTTTTTCTCCCTTTTGGACCCTAGGCTTGGCCTAGTGGTCTAGTTTCTCACATTTGGTGTGGATTTTCAGGATGAAATGCATAATGCTCAAGGAGAATGCTTCAAGTCAATTAAATTGAGATTGTTGGATGTTTTAAACTAATTTGACTTTGTTTTGTAGGTTGTGAAGCTTGAGCTTGAGCTTATAGCTTGCACTTGTGTGCATTAATCTGTGTTGCTTAATCTGTATAGTCTGACTGATTAACATTTGCTGTTTATTGTTGTTTGTCTGAGTACTGATGATACTTGATTGATTTCAGGTACATTTAGTCGCTTACAGTTCTTTAAGAACTTGCTTGCTGCTGCTTGGTTTTTAAACCACTTGAGGTAGGACTTCTATTCTTCATGTAGTCTGGGAGACCCGGCCTGTTACCTGGCCGGGCAATTGTCTGAAGTCCTCCTTAAGAGGCAATGTTTGTGGTTGTTTACATTTGTGCCAAGCAGGTAAAGACCTCTAAGAGGCAATTGGTGGATCAAAGGGATATGCAATCTATCCCCCACTATTCTGTGAGTCGTCCCTCTGCTCACACGGCTGTGTGTTGATGCATTGGGACACAAACCCAAGATCTTGTGCTGTTGCACAATCGAGTCAGAGTCTTTGAGCGTAGAAGGGTCCCTCCTTTCTGGATCCACGCTCCTTTGTCTAAAAGCTCTCCCTGGCCAGGGATAAGAGCTGTGAGGTCTCATCCTCACTTCACCTTTCATCTGCTTCACCTTAGCCTCGTAATGGCAAGGTTAAGAGCGAATACTACCCATGTACAAATGACTTGCTTCGGCAGTCAAACCCATTGTGTGAGCCTCACTTGATTGGTTATAGTGTGTGCTATGTGAATATTTGTTTGAAATGCTTGTTTTGATCTGTATGCTTGTATGCTTGCTTTCTTCCTGGATAGGACTAGCTTGCAGTTGTGCAAGTAGGTAGAAACCTGAACATAGGGTAATGATGCATGACAACACTAGGCTCGAGTCCAGCTCCCTGGTAGTGTGTCTTCCCTTGGTTTCTGGCTAGATTTTCTTTCCCTTGAGGGGGAACTACATCGCCCTGATCCTCGTTCCAGACGAGGTATGTAGGCAGGAGACCGTGCGAGGTTTCTCCGGGCACTTTTTTTTTTCTTTTTGTGTGTGTTTGTTTGTTATCTTCTTGTGTATGTTTGGTTCGGATGCCGACGTAAGTCCAGTGATTGGCTGTCGGGCTCCACGTTTGCCCTTTTGAGTGTGTTTTGGTTCGGAAGCTGACGTAAGTCCAGTGATTGGCTGTTGGGCTCCATGTTTGCCATCTGTTTGTGTGTTTTGTGTTGTTTGGCGTGCGTGAGCCGAACTACAGTGGCTCTGATTCTTGTTCCAGACAAGATATGTAGGCATAGGATGCGACGTCCTATCGAGCTCCCTTCTCTTAACCCCACCTGCGTTCCTTGTGTGTGTGTGTGATGTTTTAGCAACCTTTTCTTTCTTTTAGGACGTGGATCCCGTCGAGTACGACGGACGTGAGGGGTGCTAATACCTTCCCCTTGCGTAACCGACTCCCTTACCCTTTCTCTTTGGTCGCGAGACCATTTCCTTTCCAGGTTTCTCTGAGCGTTTCCTTTCCCTATTTTGGGATAAATAACGCGCAGTGGCGGCTCTGTGTTGTGTTTTTATTTCAGCCCGCCGGTTGTTTTTCGCGGATGCACCAGCTGGCGACTCTGCTGGGGAATACGCTGATGTTGACCTGTGCTGGTCCATATTCCCCGAGCGAGTCCTTCCTAGCGTTCTAGGATAGTTTAGGTTGCTTGTGTTGCTTATTTATTGCATTTATTATTCTAACAGTGTCTATATTTGCATAAATATTTGCATGCATCATACTATCATGTTGTTGCCGTCCTCTGTGCAGGTGGTTCCTCTGTTTGGGGTGGGTGTTCTGAGTGGGGCTAAAACCCAGGCCCGAGTATACACCTAGGATTAGTGTGGTCTCATGTTGCCTCTTTCATGTTAAGTCAATATGTGCCTGGCAGCATGATGTACCACAAGCCGGACGAGGTTCATTTGATAGTGCTTGCCTCTGTGGATATTTCACTTTGGTTGAGTTACGTCATTTGAGCTGTTGACTCTGGTGACCGATCATTTCCCGGATCTTTGGTTTAGACGATCTCAGGAGAGCTACAATGGCACACCCGAAAGGGCAAACCCATTGAGTATCTCTGCCCGATTGTCGAGACTATTATCCGCCTTAGGATGACCTGATTAGAATTTACCTGTGAGGGGAGGGTTTGATTCTCTCAGATGCATTGCTCAGATGGTGACTTTTGCTCCGCTGATCAGAGCCATATTTATAAGTCGGATTTATGGCCGTTTATTTCTGAGACGCCGGAATGCTGTCCGTGTTATTTATCAGTGGGGATCCGTTTATTTCAGGGTTCCCCGGGCCGATTTTATCAGTGGGGATCCGTTTATTTCAGGATTCCCCAGGCCGATTCAGATGACTGTGGGTATCTGTTCAGAGATGGTTTGATGATGATGATGATGTATCTGTCTTCCGTTTATTTCGGAACCCTCAAGTCGGATTTGTGGTTACATTCTCCTTCAGATGGTTATGATCAGTTCAGTGGTCCGGGCTGTGACTCAGAGCAACAGATGATCAGAGGACTTGGAGGATGGCCCAGTGCATTGCATTCATGCATCATTCCCATTTCGCATTCATCTGCACCTAAACTACGTCTAGTCATATGGGGAGTATTATTGATTGAGAATCTGGTTGAGAGACATCTGGATGTCAAAATGTTATTGGTGAAATATTATCTGTCTCGATGAAACCAGAATCAAAGGACGGAATGTTCCTCATATGGACAGACGTTGCATTCATGCATATTAACCTGTTTGCTGTTTTGCAGGAATCATTGCTCGTGCTCGTAGAGTTGTACCCTTGCACTCAACCCGTCCTCACAGATACTTCACCAGACGCAATACTCCCAGACTCATGGATCTTCCCAACACGGATATTCTCGAGCTGAAGGACAAGATGACTGAGCTGATCAACATCATGCAGGGTTTTGCAGTTGGTCAGAAGGCTCTGGCTGATAAGGTCGAGAAGCTCGAGCGAGCTTCAGCTGCTAACAGTGTTGTTAACCTGGATGGTGTCTCCAACCAGGGGCTGGGTGGATCCAGGGACGGTGAAAAAAGAGCAACCGTAGGTATGGTGAACAACAATGCTGGTGGATTTGGTGCTGCTACTGGTGGTAGGCCCGGTCTGGGGCATAATCTGAAGGATAGTCTGTTTCCGCCTTTCTTTGGGGTCGATGATGACAGGGAGGAGGACAGAGAGGCTGATTAGTTCTCCATGCACAATGAGCCATTCGGTCAATATGGTGCTCAGCCACAAAGCAAAGAAATTCAGTTGCTGGCAGAGAAGGTAAGGGCTCTAGAAAGCCATGCTACTCCGGGATTTGTCAACATGTCCAACATGGGGCTGGTTGAGGGGATTGTGATTCCACAGAAGTTCAAGGCGCCCGCATTTGATAAATATAATGGGAGTTCCTGCCCGGAGACTCATCTGCAAGCCTTTGTCCGCAAGATCTCTGCATACACTACAGATCAAAAGCTTTGGATGTACTTCTTCCAAGACAGTCTGTCTGGAGGATCCTTGGAATGGTATACCAAGCTGAAGTCTTCTGATGTTAAGAGCTGGCAGGATCTTGGTGATGCGTTCTTTAAACAGTACCAATTCAATGCTGACATGGCTCCTAGTCGTACCCAGCTGCGGGGTATGTCTCAGAAGTCAAGTGAAGGGTTTAAAGAATATGCTCAAAGGTGGAGGGAGTTGGCTGCCAGAGTGCAACCTCCACTGGTGGACAGAGAAATGTCTGATCTCTTCATGGGTACCCTGCAGGGGGTTTTTGCTGAAAGAATGGTTGGATGCCCGGTGACTAACTTTGCAGACATTGTGGTGGCCGGAGAAAGAATTGAAAGTTGGTTGAAAATGGGGAAGATACAAGGTAATGCTTCGTCATCAGGGTCGAAGAAGCCATTCGGGAGCGGTCAGCGCAGGAATGAAGGTGAATCGAGTGCTGTGTATGCCCAGAGAGGAAATGGTAGGGATCGTTACTACCAGCACACTGCTGCTGTAACCATCCCTGCTGTTAATCAGTCAGTACGACAGCAACGTCAGCCACCTCAACAGAGAGCTGGGTATCAGGTGAGGGGAAAAGGGGTTGATCGCCATTTTGACAAGCCGCCCGTGACATACGCTGTTCTGTACAAAAAGTTGATGGATCTTGGATTGGTACGGCCAAGGGTGTTGACTCCGTTGAAACCTGATCAGAGGCCTGCCAGCTATGATGAGAATGTCAGGTGTGAGTTCCATGCTGGGGCACCCGGACATCACATTGAGGATTGCAAAGCTTTTAAGCATATTGTCCAGGATCTGGTAGACTCCAAGGCCATCAATTTTGCGCCATCGCCGAATGTCAATGCTAATCCCATGCCGGCGCATGGTCAGGCGATGGTGAGTGCAATTGCTGAAGATTCAGATCACGCCTATGCGGTAGGTGAAGAAACTGACAGTGACTGCAAGTTCATTGATCGATGGATAAAGCCGTGTGTACCAGGAAGCTGGAAGGCCTAACAGATCAGCACTGTCACTCGTCCGGAAGAGTAATAATTTCTTGTTTTCAGTTTTATTTGCATGAAAGCCATACGTGTTGCCCGACACGTAATGGTCCATTGTAAGGGCCACCTCATGTTTAAATTTGCATTTCTGTATCATAAATAAATGGATGTTTTTCAGTCAAAAAGCGGTGTTCCCTGTTTTTCATTTATTTTTGCAGTTTAAAAACAAATAAAAATGGCGATGTTTATTTTCA
The DNA here is from genome assembly GCF_024323335.1 of Lathyrus oleraceus. Classification (NCBI taxonomy): domain Eukaryota; kingdom Viridiplantae; phylum Streptophyta; class Magnoliopsida; order Fabales; family Fabaceae; genus Lathyrus; species Lathyrus oleraceus. The sequence goes on along the minus strand of NC_066585.1, from coordinate 351,857,999 downwards.
TTTTTCTCCTTTTTTTTTTATTTGTCTCGTTCCGAATTCAAAAATAATTCTCCGGATCTCGTTGATAACAATTTGGTTACACCTCATATGACTTCGACAAACCGATCTATCATGCCGAAGAAAAAGGCGAAGAAGATTGTGATCTGCTGGAATTAGCCAGGATGTTAAACAAGAGGAGAAGTTGACTCATCCGCACGTGAAGCGGGTTGAGATTGTTATTCCAAGCACCGCCGAGGTCAGGAAGGAAATAGGAAAATGAGGCCGTTTCAGAGGCAAGTCGAGAGCAGAATGGTAGCCTTGTTGAAGGAGTATGTGAGTACCTTCGCCTGGTCATGTCAGGATGTGCGAGGGTCGGATACCAATGTCGTTGTGCACAAGCTACCATGGAAAGAAGAATGTCCTCTGGAGAAGCAGAACGCCAGTGCCTGTATCAGAGAGCCATGGTGACTTTGTTTCATGATATGATTCATCATGAAGTTGAATGCTATGCTATGACATGATAGCAAAGTCCCGAAACAGAAGAGGGGGCATCTGGTGGGTCTGACCAAGTCGTTTGACCGGTTGAGACAATTCAAACTGAGGTTGAATTCAGTAAAGTGCACTATCAGAGTGCGGTCCGGTAAGATATTGGGGTTCATTATAAGAGAGGAATCGAGGTTGATCCTGTAAAAAAAACAAAAAAAAAAAAAAAGAAAAAAGAAAGAAAAGAAAATAAGAGAAGTGCCTGAACCGAGAACAGGAAAAGAGGTTCGTGGTTTCTTAGAAAGATTGAACTACCTGTCATGGTTCACATCTCATCTAACAGCCACGTGTGAATCCATATTCAGGATGTTGAAAAGAAAGATCAAACGGTCAGGTGAAATAATGATTGCCAAGGGGCACATTGAAAAATAAAAGAATAAGTTGCAGGAGCCTCCGATTCCGATACCCCCTATGGAGAGAGATTGTTAATCTGGTACTTGACAGCCCTCGAGGGGTCTATGGGGTGTGTACTGGGGCAGCATGACGAGTCTTGTCGAAAAGAGCATGCAATTTACCTAAGCAAAAAGTTTATCGACTGTGAAACAATACACTCACTGTCCGAGAAAACTTGCTGTACTTTGGCATAGGCTGCTCGCCGACTGAGACAGTATATGCTGGTTCATACCACTTTGTGGATTTCGAGATGGATTTGATCAAGTACATATCTGAAGAGCTAGCAATGACCGGACGGGTTGCGAAAGGGCCAATGAGTTTGATTGAATACGATATTCGATATACCTCTCAGAAAGCAATCAAGGGGAGGGTGTTGTCTGATTACATCGCCCAGCAACCCGTGGAGGATTATCAACCGATGAAGTTTGAGTTCCCTGATGAGGACATCTCGAGGTGCTCTGATCGAAAGATTGAGAGTAGCCGATCCCGGAGGAGGGGCTTGACCCTGAATCCGAACGGATTCTGATGTCTGATGGGGAGGTTAAGGTGAATAAGCTTTTTTTGCCCGGATAACATTTGAATGCACCGACGGTGTGCTTGAGTAGGAAACTGGTATCCTGGGTATCGAACCTCGGTACATCTATTGGGGCAACTCCTTTCTCATTGGTATATGGGATGGAGGCTGTATTACCTGTTGAGGTTCAGATTCCCTCTTTGAGAGTCCTGATGGACGTAAAGTTGCAAGAGGCTGAATGGGTAAGGACCCGGTACGAAGAATTAAGCCTGATCGAGGAAAAAAGGCTGGCAGCCATCTGTCATGGGCAGTTGTACCAGCAAAGGATGAAGCGTGCTTTTGACAAAAAGGTGCGACCTCAGGTATATCACGTAGGTGATATGGTGCTGAAAAGGATCCTTCCTCCTCAAAACGATCGAAGGGGCAAATGGACACCCAATTATGAAGGTCCATTCGTGGTCAAGAAGGTTTTCTCTGGTGGAGCCTTGTTGTTAACGACCATGGATGGCGAGGATTTTCCATCCCCTGTGAATGCGGACGCAGTTAAAAAATACTTCGTATAAAAAGACCCGCTGGACGAAAAGAACAAAATAGTCCCGGCAAAAATGGGCATCCCGGCGAACCAAAAACAGCAAGAAAGGTTCGAGCAAAAATTAGGGATATAAATGGAAAAATGTACACCCGGCAAGTCGAAAACCTGAAAAGGCGACTTGGGCAAAAAAGGGTATCCCGGTGGACTGAAAACCCGAAAGGGCGGTCCAGGCAAAAGAGGGATTGAAACGAACAACTGCGTCTAGCATGATCGTTTGCGCTTTGGTTAAAGCATCATGGATAATACCCGGTAGGGATCAGTCGGCATTGTCTTGTTCAGAAGGCAGAAAGCACGGAGAGTCTGAGGACATACGGGGTGTAACCGAGTTGGAACTCGATGAGATTGCGGGTTTCACATTGCCATTAGGATAGATTTTTCCTTTTGTGTGCGATTACCTCTTTTCAGGAATTGCTTCCTTTGTATTGCTCAATTTGAGCCGCACTTTTCCAATCAATAAAATGCATATTCAGTCAAATAATTTTGTTTTTTGTTTTCATTACCGCTTTGATTGCAAAAACGTCCGATTATTTTTGATAAAGAATTTTGCATTTTAATACATACAGGTTCCTTCCAATGCATGTTTATAAGATTGAAAGCTTGAAATCTTATTTGGAAGGTTGAGTGACCCAAGTGTTGAAATCTTGACACGCCTGGGGCACGGTTTTATCTGACGGTCTGTTTTGCAGGAACTGTTAGATATTTTCACTCACTTGCAGGTTGTGATGTGGAAGCTTTGTAATAGATCCCCAGAGAGTTCGCTCAGGGACGAATGTATGAAGGGATGACGAAGACGATGAGACGTACGACGATCCTTGATGATAATCAAGAAGACTCTTCAAAATCGGAAGATTTGAAAGTTTGTAGAAATTCCCCAGAGGAGGACGGTAGGAAGAGACGACGCGAGACGTCCGACGACCTTTGAAATTAATCAAGAAGACTCTTCAAAGTCGGAAGATTGAAAAGTATGTATAAATCCCAAGAGTACGTTTCTCGTCGAGCGTGGAGCGATTGGGAATACAAGATGATGGAGCAGAAAAGGTCCAGACGAGTCTGGGAGTTCTCAAAAGTGGAAAGCTAATACGCGTTTGGGAGGTGGATACCGTGGTTCGACGAGTCGACGGGTGTTCTGTACCTATTTTTCTCATTTCCCAGCTAGGTCCCCGAGCAGAATTAGAGGACCAAATCCCCTGCAGATCCGAGGTCTGTGGTTCCCTAGCCGAGTCATGATGGTTATCCCCGGCAGGTTTAAAACGGTGTTTCCTCAGCAGCCAGGTCTGAAGGTTGCTACTCCCCGAGTGGAGCGGGTTTCAATGAAATATATCTCCAGCAGTGTTCATCCTACCAGTGGATTGGACGAGTTTCTATAGCAGACTGATATCTGCATCCCCAACTGAGTGTATCCTACGTGTGGATTGCATGGGTTATCCCCAGCGGAGTGGCATTCGCTTCCCTAGCAGGGTCAGGATGGTTATCCCTAGCAGGTGTCAGATCGATGCTTCCCCAGTTGCCAGGCCTGGAGGTGGCTGTTTCCCCAGCGGAGCTCTCTGTGAGCGTTTCCCCAGTGAAGTTGTCAGGTATCTGTGAGGGTTTCCCGAAGCAGAGTCGGGATTGATATCCCTAGCAAGTTAAAAGACTGTTGTATCCCCACAGAGTGTTGGTGGTGCTTATCCCCAGCAGTTTCTCAAGTGGATCGGGTGCAAAGGAGGTTCTTCCCCAACAAGGGTTACCTTTTCCCAGCAGCAGTGTTATTCCCCAGCGGGGCGGGATCGGAGTATTGACGAGTTCCTCAGCAGAGCGTCTCGTGTTCCTCAGAAGAGTCCCTTGAGGGGGACACCTTTTATACATTCATCATGTAAAAAAATAGCATAGCATGTTGCATAGAAAAATAATAAAGCGCGTAGCATTTCCATGATTATGGAGCATTACGCAGAAAAAAGATCATGCATCATATTGCAAGCATAGAGCTAGTTTCAAACTGTGGTTACTGTTTGAGAGGTGGTTTCACCCTTGAGCCATTTCATCCGAGGAGTTTGGCCTCATGATTTGATCAAAGGTATTTCCCCAGTAGTGCGATACTGGAGGAGTTTTTTCGTCGGGCAGAGATGGAAAGGTTACGCAATCAGCGCGACTTGAGCCGTGGTTACCGCTTGGGGTTTGGGTTTCGGCAGAAGTTGGAAGGCGATACTGGAGGGAACTTTTCCGTCGGACAGAGATGGGAAAGGTTACGCGATCAGCGCGATTCAAGCCGTGGTTACCGCTTGGGATTTGGTTTTGCCGGATAGTGAAGACGATACTCCGAGGAGTTCAGCATTATGAGTTTGGAGCAACAGTATTTCCCAGTCATCAGTAAGTGTCTGGTCGAGCTTTCTTTGGTGTCAGTAAACATCATCATTCGATGTCCAGTAAACGTCGAGTTATTTCCCAGTCATTGTTTAATGTCTGGCCGATCATTGTTTGATGTCCTGTCAACATCCTTGTTTGATGTCCTGTCAACATCATTGTTTGATGTCCTGTCAACATCATTGTTTGATGTCCTGTAAACATCATTGTTTGATGCCTGTAAACATCATTGTTTGATGCCTGTAAACATCATTCTTCGATGTCCTGTCAACATCATTGTTCGATGTCCTGTCAACATCATTGTTTGATGCCTGTAAACATCATTGTTTGGTGTCAAGTAAACATCATCGTTCGATGTCCAATAAACGTCGAGTTTCTTCCCAGTCATCAGTAAGTGTCTGGTCGAGTTTTCTTTGGTGTCTGTCAACATCATTGATTCGATGTCCAGTAAATGTCGAGTTTCTTCCCGGTCATCAGTCAGTGTCTGGGTGAAGATGGTACTCCGAGGAGTTCAGCATCACGACGTCAGATCAGCAATGTTCCCCAGTAGTGCGATACTGGAGGAGTTTTTCCGTCGGACAGAGATGGAGATAATATCAGAAGACGTTACGCGATCAGCGCGATTCAGGAGTTCAAATGGAGAAAAGGAAGTGTTACGACATTTTCTGGAGATTGGGGTTCAATCAGAGAAGAGTATATGCTGAGGCATTTTCTGGGGTTCAAATGAAGATTGGAGTTGAAGAATGTATCCGGGATGAGGTCCTTAGGATTATCTTCTGTTCATGTGTTACCTTAGACTCTGGCTGAGGCCAATGGAGGTCGTTATAGGTGTCTTCTGAGGAAGAGATACACATGCTACCTTCCTTTTGTGAAGGTATACCCTCTGACATGTCGCCCTTAGAGTGGTGTTTGGTGTTATTTCCGACGTTGCCAGCGGAATTATCACGAGAGATTGGAGATCGGGGTTCAAACGGAGAAAAGAAGATGTTGAGGCATTTTCTGGAGATGGGGTTCAAATGGAGAAAGGGAAATGTTGAGGCATTTTCTGGAGAACGGGGTTCACAATGGCGATCGTGAGTTATCGTCAGGCGACTGGGGTTCAAACTGGAGAATGGGGTTCATTATTTGGCAAACAGGAGAGCGGGGTTCAAATGCGGTGATCCGAGGATCATTTGCGCAAGAGAAAATTTCGGGGTTCAAGAAAAGCATAAAAAAGAAGAGAGATGATAATCCCGAGCGGATGAGTGGTGTTCAGGCCATGGTTATCCCTGTGTTACCATTTATCTTGGTATCCAGGTCGACAGTTTCATTTCGGTATTCAGGCCGACTTTCTCCGTTCCAAACGGATTCTTTCAGAGACTGTGTTCTTCGCCGATTCTGACAGGCGTTGTTAATTAATTTCCCATCAGAGTGCAAATTGTTCTTCTGTTCTTGGTATTCAATCACTCTTCATCCTGGTCATCTGAAAGCCGAGGCTATTCATATCGACAGGTTCACAGTGGATTGAATAGGGGCAGCTGTAACACCTCAAAATTTGCCCTCCTCTCTTGGGACTAGCATAACATATTGCATATCATTTTTTAGGTCATTAGGCATTGCATATTGCATATCATGTGGTTACATTGTGCAAGTTATTCTCCTAAGTCTTGGTCAGCAGATAGGAGGTCATGTGCAAGCTAGGGTTTCATTGGACTGGTCATCAATCATCTGAGGATGTGGAGGTCCAATTTAGGGTTTTGTGATTCTCAAAGGATATTGGTCTTCATCTTGATTACAATGATTCATTATCATCATCATGGTTTGTCATCATCAAGTGTTGAAGCAAATTCCTTGAGATTAGGGTTTTGACCACTGGTCAACCCTAATCAGTTGCATTGGGCCAATCAGGGCATAGCAAGGAGATGGGATCTATGATGGATATGAGGATCATTTCATGGTTTTATTGAGCTAATTGAGGCTAGGGTTTCACCCTTGAGCCATTTCATCAAGGGATTGGAGCTCAGATTGATCAGTGCATGGCTAAATTCATCTATCAGTTGAAAAAGTCAACTGTGGTCAACTGTGCTTGATTTTATGGATTTGGAGGTGGGAGAGAGTTGGATATACTTCATTCACGTTGGAACAAGTGTTATTTGACATGTCAAAGCTCAAGAATGGGGAAAATAAAGTCAGAACAAAAACTGCCAAAAATAGAAAGTGACTTGTAATAGAAGTTTCCAAAAATGGAAAGTTTTTGACCACAAAATTACATGTCCAAGGAAGCTTCAAATGAAACTTTGTTCAACATGAAAGTTGTGGATCTTGTTCTCACCTTTCCAAAAAGTCCAAGAACTTGAAAATCGCATGTATGGTTGGCAAGTTATGGTCCATTCAATTTCAAAAATGACCCATAATCAGAGGGGCATAACTTCCACATGGAGTGTCCAAATTGAGTGATCTTTTTATGTGCAAACTCCATTTGACATGTACTTTCATGGTGCATAATTGGATTTCATCAAAAATGGTCAATACAGAAAGTCAATTTTCAAGTGTATAGTTAAAGATCCAAGGGCAAAATGGTCCAACTTGTTAAATAATGAGAATTTTGGAATGGGGATTTTTGCAACACCTCACAAATGCAAATTGAAAATGGTTTGAACTGTCATAACATGTTGAGGTTCATTATTTGGTCAAGTCACTTGTGAATTGCATTTGAAAATTATACCATTTGCCATGACATAGTGAAAATCAAAATTACACAACCAATGACCATGGGACAAGTTGCAACACATCACACATGGCATTTTGAGAGTGTGTGAGCTGTCATACAGCTGTCACAGGGCCTATGTGAAAAGTCCATTTTGCCCTTGTTTAGTAAAATGCATTTTTGCTAATCACATATCATTTTGCTAATTGGATGATTAAGAGCTGGATTAATTGGAAGTATATAGTCTTAATCATAACTAACTTTTGAAGAGAATCACATTTCACAAGAAATTGCAACTGTTTTTCCCTCCAATTCTCCAAGATTCATCAAGAACTTCATCACTACTTTTCAAGATTTCTCCACGAATTCTCCATCAATTGGCTTGATTCTTTTTGATTCATCCTCTACAAGTCAAGCTCTCCATCTGTTTGGACGAATCCCTGGCTAACAACATCAAAACCGCGACTGTTCACATCTTGCACATTCATGGAGTTTTGTGAATTCTTCTTCCTGGATCAACTGTGAGCTTACCTAATCACTCCAATTACCTTCCTGGACATTGAACTCCAACTGTTTTGAGGAACCACGCGTGGAAGCTCAAGATTCATCAACTGCCATTCAAGGTACATAAATTTCGAATGTCACCATTGCTTCGATTTCCATATGCGTTTTGTAGTTCATGCAACGTAGATCAACATGCTAGGTTTGGTTTTTGATTTGGTGAACTATTGAATGTGTAATCGTGTTTGGAAGATTGATGCATGTTTGCGTTTTCGCTCGATCCGTGAGCTACAGTGATAATTAGGCATTTTAGGTTACATATTCGTGCTCCTGACGATTAGACCTTTCCAACGGTTACTCGTTTGTAGATTTTAGTTGAACTTTGATGTTCTTGAGTTTGTTGAGATTTCTGGAAAAGTGATGGAAGAAGATGATGAATTTCTGGACAGCTTGCGCGTTTGATCCAGTTTCCTTGGTTTCTTTTCAAATTTTGTTGTTTCCCGCGGTAGCATGTGAATCATGAGGTGCCACGCCAATTAGTAGAACGCGGCGTTTTGGTCCCTGGGCGAGATATTTACGAAATTGCCATTAATTCCATTTAATTAAATAAAACACTTGAATAATTATTTAACAATTCATTCAATCTTTAAAAATTCATAAAAAATTATTTACAAGTCCAAAAATAGGGAGACTTTTTTTGATAGCTCCCAAATTCCCTCTAGTTTTTTATAGGCATGGTTTCATAAGTTGTGCATGATAAAATGTTGACCTGGCCTATTGAACTTTGACTTGTGTGTATTTTTTACATGTTTTGACATTTTCAATGTGAAATGCTCATACATTTAAAGAAATTCCTGACATTTTTTGTGCTCATTCTGGACATGTTGATGGTGATTTCCATGTAAAGTTTATGATTTTTGGATACCTGATGATTGAGATATGATTTTTTGAATCTAGGTGTGACAATTTGTGTCACACCTAGCTAGGTCAACTTCATGAATTTATTTGCATGACCTATGATTGTTGGATTGGATTGAAATTTTGCATGAATGATCATTGATGTGTCAAGATAACATGTGAATTGTTCTGGATTTTTCTATGGCATTTTCCAATTAATTGATAATTTTCTTCACTGTATGCTCATTTTACAAGCTTGTATGACACATGTTGGTATATCTTTTGTGAAATTCTCATATGGTTTTGGATGAAGATGAAATTTGGTATGCTGATTGTAGAGACATTGTAGGACATTATGCTTTTGGTCCCATTCATTTATAATATGTTGTCACTGTTTTGTGAATTTTTGAAGTGAATGTTTGTGTTGATGCTATGGTTTGGCTTGGATAATCTTGTCTGGATTTCTTGATTTTCATTGGCCCAGTTACTTTTGTCCAATTGAGCTGAAAATTGACATGCTATACCTTGAATATGTCCTGTTTAGGTGTGAATTATTTGAAGATTTTTGGAATTGTTTTGGTGTGCTTTTGATTGAAGTCATTCTGTTTGGACATTTGATGTTGCATTGGACCTAGTTTGTACCAAATTGTGCATAAAATGAATAGGGTGAATGATATGAGTATGGGATCAATTGCATTGGCTTTTGATTTGTGTTAATTTGATTTTGGTTGAGAATTGTTTGCTGTTTAGAATTTTTTCTCCCTTTTGGACCCTAGGCTTGGCCTAGTGGTCTAGTTTCTCACATTTGGTGTGGATTTTCAGGATGAAATGCATAATGCTCAAGGAGAATGCTTCAAGTCAATTAAATTGAGATTGTTGGATGTTTTAAACTAATTTGACTTTGTTTTGTAGGTTGTGAAGCTTGAGCTTGAGCTTATAGCTTGCACTTGTGTGCATTAATCTGTGTTGCTTAATCTGTATAGTCTGACTGATTAACATTTGCTGTTTATTGTTGTTTGTCTGAGTACTGATGATACTTGATTGATTTCAGGTACATTTAGTCGCTTACAGTTCTTTAAGAACTTGCTTGCTGCTGCTTGGTTTTTAAACCACTTGAGGTAGGACTTCTATTCTTCATGTAGTCTGGGAGACCCGGCCTGTTACCTGGCCGGGCAATTGTCTGAAGTCCTCCTTAAGAGGCAATGTTTGTGGTTGTTTACATTTGTGCCAAGCAGGTAAAGACCTCTAAGAGGCAATTGGTGGATCAAAGGGATATGCAATCTATCCCCCACTATTCTGTGAGTCGTCCCTCTGCTCACACGGCTGTGTGTTGATGCATTGGGACACAAACCCAAGATCTTGTGCTGTTGCACAATCGAGTCAGAGTCTTTGAGCGTAGAAGGGTCCCTCCTTTCTGGATCCACGCTCCTTTGTCTAAAAGCTCTCCCTGGCCAGGGATAAGAGCTGTGAGGTCTCATCCTCACTTCACCTTTCATCTGCTTCACCTTAGCCTCGTAATGGCAAGGTTAAGAGCGAATACTACCCATGTACAAATGACTTGCTTCGACAGTCAAACCCATTGTGTGAGCCTCACTTGATTGGTTATAGTGTGTGCTATGTGAATATTTGTTTGAAATGCTTGTTTTGATCTGTATGCTTGTATGCTTGCTTTCTTCCTGGATAGGACTAGCTTGCAGTTGTGCAAGTAGGTAGAAACCTGAACATAGGGTAATGATGCATGACAACACTAGGCTCGAGTCCAGCTCCCTGGTAGTGTGTCTTCCCTTGGTTTCTGGCTAGATTTTCTTTCCCTTGAGGGGGAACTACATCGCCCTGATCCTCGTTCCAGACGAGGTATGTAGGCAGGAGACCGTGCGAGGTCTCTCTGGGCACTTTTTTTTCTTTTTGTGTGTGTTTGTTTGTTATCTTCTTGTGTATGTTTGGTTCGGATGCCGACGTAAGTCCAGTGATTGGCTGTCGGGCTCCACGTTTGCCCTTTTGAGTGTGTTTTGGTTCGGAAGCTGACGTAAGTCCAGTGATTGGCTGTTGGGCTCCATGTTTGCCATCTGTTTGTGTGTTTTGTGTTGTTTGGCGTGCGTGAGCCGAACTACAGTGGCTTTGATTCTTGTTCCAGACAAGATATGTAGGCATAGGATGCGACGTCCTATCGAGCTCCCTTCTCTTAACCCCACCTGCGTTCCTTGTGTGTGTGTGTGATGTTTTAGCAACCTTTTCTTTCTTTTAGGACGTGGATCCCGTCGAGTACGACGGACGTGAGGGGTGCTAATACATTCCCCTTGCGTAACCGAATCCCTTACCCTTTCTCTTTGGTCGCGAGACCATTTACTTTCCAGGTTTCTCTGAGCGTTTCCTTTCCCTATTTTGGGATAAATAACGCGCAGTGGCGGCTCTGTGTTGTGTTTTTATTTCAGCCCGCCGGTTGTTTTTCGCGGATGCACCACCCAGGAGTGGTACGTTAGAGAATTCTCCACAACGGTCAATGATGATAACATTTTCTTTGGGTTGGGGACACCAATGGATGTCTGAATGTGAGAGTGACATTATCCTTTGAGACCATTTCACATTTTGCTCATTCTTCAAGACTGATTGAGGAAGGTGCGAAGTAAACCATCTAGACAATAAAGGCACGCAGCACATGAGAGTCCCTTGCCTCTTCATAGTACGAGTGTGAAGGGAATGCAAAATGTCTCCAGGCAAGGTGGGCACAGGGTTATGAGTGAGAAATATCCTAACGGCATTCATGTCTATGAATTGATCCGGATTAGGAAATAGCACCAAACCATAGATTAGTAGTGCTAGAACATCTTCGAAAGCATGGACATTCATAACTTTTAGGAATTCTCGGGCCTTATTTATTAGAAATTTGGAAAGTAAACCCTCAACTCCACTTCTTGTTACCCAATTAGTTTCAATGTCGGACTTTGTCATGTGTAAAGCCGCGACAACTTCTTCAGACTTCGGAATCTTTTCTAAACCACTGAAAGGTGTTTGATCAAGGATAGGTATCCCAAGCAGCCTGGAGAATTCTTCTAATGTGGGCACCAACTGATAATCTGGGAAGGTGAAGCAATGATGTTTAGGATCGAAGAACTGGAATAGAACTCTCATCATATCTTCTTTGAAACCGGTGGTAACTAAATTGAGGAGAGAACCATGTTTCTTGATGAACTGAGCATGATTGGGAAGCTCTGACACTAAATTCTTGAGTTGAGGAGAGATCGCTACAAGATTGATCCGGATGGTCTTCCTGGAAGCCATAGCCTGTTTGCAATACAGAGCAAAGTTAAATCCCTAAGTCCTTGAAATGGTTAGTACAATGCCATGATGTCATGATGTTATGATGTCATGATGTTACGTAAGTAACAAACACAAACAAGTCACACCGCAATCATTCCTAAGTTTTAAGGCTTGCATGAGTTCCATAGGTAAGTACCCTCCCCACTGAAGTTTGGTTGGTTCCACCTGTCCTAGAATAGTAACTGGGTTCTAGAAGGATCTCAAATCATCGACCTTTCCTTAAGTCCACTTCAGTGCAACACCAAGCGGTTGACCAAAATTTCCCTAAAGTCCAATCTCAAAGAGTGTAGTATCGAGTATCAACCAACCCCAGTCGGAACCGAAGTCAGTTATCTCACCACTTTCTAATGGCTAGGATGAGTCAATTAGGGTTCTAAAGGTCTGGCTAATGCTTTGATGACACCACGCAGACGCCAAATTTTTCCTCAAGTAAACATGAGGAACATCAGGACATCCAAAGTGTCACATTAACCGTAGCCATCATTTTAACCATTCTAGTATACGCTGGACAGTCGCGATGATCTCTTGCTACTTACCTAAGGTACACTAGATCCGGGTGTAGGATCTTTCACTCAAGCATAGAATACCCAAACAATCCCTTAAAAGTAAATCAGACAAAGGAACAATTCGAAAACATAAATGACCTTTTTTTTAAAAGGTAACCTCTCTTTTCAAATGTCCCCAGCAGAGTCGCCAGTTCTGTTATACGGTGAACTGACTTTGGTGTTTTGCTTTGAAAAGCAATGTCGCGGATAGCGAGAGTCGCCACCGACTTTTCTTTTATCCATTAAGGAAAGGCGGAAAAGAACAGGAAAGACCTTGATTAGATTTTGAGTTCGGGAGGTACATTATACAAAGGGAAGGTGTTAGCACTCTTTGTATCCATGGTTATCCATGGGCTCTTAATTGCTTAACTCACTTATGTTTTCCTTGTTTGAGAAAGTGTTTGAGAAATATGGTGTGTTTAGAAAATATTTTGAAAGGAGAGTTTAACTTTGTAATGATTCTTGTACGAATGTATACAAAGTGTTTATATCGTTTGATTTTGAAAGATGTTTAGAAAAATATAACTCAGCGATGATTCTGGTGCGAATGTATACCAAGTGGTGATTTTCGAAAAGATGTTTTGAAAAGTGTGAGGTGTGAAAAGTATTTTAAGCTGTGAGTAAGCATTTAAGAGTTATACCTAACCAAGGTCTTTATAGGTATTTCCTATCCTTAGGAGGGTAAAACTGTCCTTACTATTGAGAAGTAAGTAGTCTTATCCTTTGGATGTAATGGGACATCGTAGGGTCGTCGATTGGTCATTGAAGGCCACATTTGTAAGGATACCTTAGCATTCGAAGGGACGATCATCATTTTAACCGTAGGCTACCACGAAGGGTCATCGAGGGAAAAAGTCATGTATTCGAAGGCAACATTCGAGGGACTATGATGATTTAACCGAAGGGTCTTTGCTAAGGGTATCCTTACATTCGCGGGACATGGCCGTAATATCGTAAGGCAACAAAGAGAGGGCCCAGATCATATGTTCGAAGGCAATGTAATCAGTCAAGTAATTAGAATGAATCTTCACAAGGGTATCCCACAAATAAAGTGGAACACCTAGCAAACTGTCTCTTCAGAAGTATGTGAACCCTCACAAAAATTCAACAAACGGGTTAGAATACCAAGCTAGGGTGCAACCAAGAGTTGCACCAAACAAAAGAATCACAGCAATAATGGTGTCAGACAGACAGCGTGTAGATGCAATAGGAAACATATCAATCAAGTACAAAACAGATTAGAACGCAAACAAAGAAACAAATACTGTCATGTTCGCTACTGCCTCGCCTAGCGAAGACTTAGCTAACCCTCGCTACATGTTCGCTCAGCGAAGTGCTAGCAAACGGCTGCGGGTTCTGGGTTCTTCTTTGATAACAGTGCGATTTCAGGAACCCCAAACCCTATGGCATCCATTACAGAAATTACATGGTTAAACATTCAAGATATCGTGTTACACATTCATGCATACTTAAACCCATATGCAAAACCTAATGATATATTTAGAAATTCAATCATAATGCCTCATGTATTTGAAGATGTCAAATTAGGAGCATAGAATAGTGGGGGGTGTGGCAAACCTGTTTGCAATTGCAATTGCACAGTTGGACTTGCAGATCACTCTTATTGTTTGTACCAGATTGAGTTGGGCGGAGGTAACCTTTGTGCAGATGGGTTTCCTTTGGGGTATCCGGGGGTTACTCTGAATTCTCTTCGTTAGCCTCCAGGGTTTTTCCGGTTGCCTCTGTTAGGGTTTGCTTGTTCCCTCTCTGTCTGTCTGTCTCCCCCTTTCTCTGTCTGTCTCCCTCTGTCTCTGTGTGAAGTTCTGGTATTTATAATAATTGTGTCTGGGTGGGCTCAGAATTAAGCCCAAAATTTTCTGGTATTTCGTGAGCTCGCTAGGCGAGTGAGCTAGCGAAGGATTCGCTGGGCGAGCAACTAGCGAAGGATTCCAGTAGCTAATTCATTAAAATTCACTGGGGCGAGGAATGACGCGTGGGCTTCGCCTAGCGAAGGGTTTGCTCGCCTAGCGAGCATGCCAGTTTAGGTCATCTTCTGGATTTGGTAATCTGTGCGCTGGACCCTTGTTCCTTTAACATTAATGTCTTGAAAATGGATTAGAATGTCTTGAAAAATGTCCTGAAAACTTAACGGGCAAATTTTGGGGTATGACACATTGTTACTATGTTTGTCATGAATGTAAGGTGTATGCTATGACTTGATATGGCTTGCTTATGTTGGATTGAATGTGTATGCTAATATTGGTCATTGTGGTGAATACATAATTTGGGTTGTGTCTAGATAAAACCTTTGTTTAGCAAACCACAAAACTCTCATCACATTACATCCATTCTTAACGGGAATTTTTTTGGATACGTTAGTGTTTAATCCTCTTCCACCTTGAATACCCGAAAGGCTATCGCAATTCGACCAATCAGGTTCAAGAAGATTAAATAGGGGCAGCTGTAGTACCCCAAAATTTGCCCTCCATTTTTGCTTCCTACCTGATTTATAACTTGAGACTCACTCATGACTCATTCATGTGCATCATTCATGCATAATCAACACATGCTGACAAACATCATAGATTCAAATTTGTGGTTAACGAAAATCAGGGTTTTGGCCTGAAGGTTGTGGTATTGCTCATCATGTGGAGAAACCCTAATTTACGGATTCTTTGGGACCTTGACTCTTGAAGTTTATATGTCTCATTCATCTGTACATCCCAACCCTAATTCTTATTTTTTTTCTCTTATGGGAGCTTGTGTTTGACCTTTTGTATATCTAACTTCACCTCTAAACCCTATTGGAGGGCTCATGCATTAATGTTTGGCCTATGAAGCATCTGGATTCATTCAAAGGCCTTGTTTGCGGGGTATGCCCCATTGAAACCCTAATCAAGGAGGGTGTGGCCCCAGTGTGCCTTATGGCTTGACTTTTCACCTCAGGTTTGTTTGCAACCCTAATTCATGGGGAAGAGGTGTCTGACTATCATATCATGCATCATCCATCATCAATTACTTTATGTGATCATGGGAATCATCCAATAAATCTACATGCCAACATGGTTGAGACTTCATCTAACTCAAGGCATTGTTAAGACATCCATATATGTGCATTCTATTTGGCCATTCCTAATCCATTGGTTCAAGGCCCATGGTGTTTGCAAAGTCAGAGGTCCATGGTCATTGGTTCATGGTTCATGGTGGCATTAGTTCTTGATCTTTTGGTTCATTGTGCTTCATTGTCCTAGTATGAGTCATTGTGCATTGCAGGCCATTAACCCTTGGTTTATCCCTTTGTTCTAGTCCATTTAATCCTTGATTTATCATGCATGATTCAAACGTTCTCAAGGGGGAGTGGATTCATTTACTTCTAGTCATGGATCAAACTTGATTTTTAGATGAAATTCATTAAAAAAATCAAATTGTTTACATACAATAATGGAGCATTTCATCCAAATATTGGTCATTCATTCTTAAAATAGCATAAACATGTCCATTACAAAATAAAAATAAAGAAACTTACATTTTTACAAATGTTGACTTTTGGTCAGTTGTTGACTTTTTGGTCAACCAGTTGACCAAAGTCAACCATCATCTCTTTTCCTAAATCTAATACTAATTACATCACATCCTCATTTTTACATGATTCCATAAGCTTCTCTAATCACATTGGATTCTTAAGCAAGAAAGTCCATCTTTTGCACTTCACTTTGTCGTGCCTCGTTCATGCATATTTCCTTGCCAAACCAAGGTCTTACCTAGACACAACCCAAATTATGCATTCACCACAATGACCAATATTAGCATACACATTCAATCCAACATAAGCGAGCCATATCAAGTCATGGCATACACCTTACATTCATGGCAAACATAGTAACAATGCAACTTGCAAAACTCACCATGACATTCACTACCTAGCAACAATGCATTCATTCAACCAATTCAGAACTACATACTAAATTCATTTCATCAAACATTAATTGTAACCCTTGTTTTCATACACAACACATGACAATCTAATCAACCAATATTTGCTACTAATATACATCATGTAATATTGCATTCACTTAGTTGACCAAAACCATTAAACATCCATATCATACCATACATCTACCTATTAATCTTCAAGTCGTGAAAACCATAAACATATGCACATAAGCAAATCATGCTTTGAACTAGACAAAAAACCAACGTACATACATAAACCATTGCATCCACTCGTGAAGAAACAACAAAATAAAATTCTCTCCACTCTGTTAGAATCCATGTTGGAGCGAGTAATTGGATACAAAGCTTCGAAGCTGTTATGGGATGAAATCCACAACATGTTCAAGTGAGCCAATATAATACCAATGAGATTAGCATATGCAAGTTCTGATATTAATACCTAGATCAAAGGTACATGTTGAATCAAATAATCCGCAACATTCAATCTCAATGTAGTTTCATGACATTGTCAGTTCTACGACAAACAACTAAACAAAAGTTGTGAAGTGTGACTTTACAACAATAGAAATATACCAGAAGTTCGCCGCCACCAAAATTTGCAAGGTATGATGGCAATCAACTGCTGGGGATCCTTTTCACCTGTTATGACTAACGTAATATGTTGTTAGAAATGGAAGCCACCCTCACTGTCATCATAGACTTCTTTTGCCTCAAAGGACTATGTATCTCCCAATTCTGATGTAGACATATGGCTCTGGCATCAATGGCTTGCCGCAACCATCCATTTATCGTAACAACCTCCAGTTATACTCAACTGCAAACAAGCAACAAAACCACTAAAACCAAAGCAAATTAACAAATAGTTTTCTACGACTATCATTAATGACAGAAACTCCATAACCAAAGGGCAATGAAAAGATACTCAATTTCAGGATAATTTCACTTTCAATTCCATTCTGAATTTCCTAACTCTCAACCAATTGTTGCAAGCACTAACTTTCTTTCCAAGTACAAATAACATGACGCATTTAAAAAAAACAGAAGTTGCATTTCATTTTACATTTCACCTAAGTTTTGATTGGATTTCAACTAACTTTAAAATTCCTAACCAACTATTGAATTACCATTGAATTTCATTTGAGTTTCTAATAGAATTGGAATTCTATAAATAAACACTCACACACTTCAACTCAGTTTTCAACAGATTTTTGCACTCAACCGATTTCATTCAATCAATTCTTCCTTCACTCATTCACCAACATAACAGAAAATTCATCCAAAGGAGGAAGCAATTCACAACATAAATTCTTCACACATCAACTATCAACAAAAACTCGGGAACACTATGATTGGAGGGTC
Organism: Lathyrus oleraceus; assembly: GCF_024323335.1. Lineage (NCBI taxonomy): Eukaryota > Viridiplantae > Streptophyta > Magnoliopsida > Fabales > Fabaceae > Lathyrus > Lathyrus oleraceus. Next base: position 351,840,378 of record NC_066585.1, on the reverse strand, counting down.
GATTCTAAACCATAAAATCCTCTTCAATTGACCGTTGTTTCCTTCTGTCGCGATGTCGTCATGCTTCGCCTAAGAAACACGACCACCAAAATACAAAAATCAGACCACAGAAGAAGAGGAAGAAGCATAAGAGGAGGAAAGGTTCATACCAGTTCTCAAAAGCCACGGCAAATCCGATGAGTTTTTCATTTCATTTTCGACTCCGCTTTTGCGCACGCGCGTCCTTGAATCAATTTGAATCATTGTGGAAATCAACTTGGTGAGAGAGTTGTTGTCAACGTTTGTCTTGTTCTGAAACACAATGATGGTGAACGTGAGGCTCCACGGAGATTGTTGAAGCATGACGACGATTGATGCAAGTGGAGGAATCGAACCATGATGATGACGAACGTGAATCCACGGGCGTTTGAAACATTGATGTAAGTTGAGTATGCGCCTAAGAGGGGAGGTGAATTAGGTTCTTTGAAAACTTTTTCCGGTTTTATGAAAACTTGTTCTTTCTTTTCTGGTTTGGTTATACAATGAATGGTAAAGTGCAGAAAGTAATGAACACAGAGAGATATCCTGGTTCCCCTCACAGATCGAGAGTACTCGACTCCCTTTTCAACATGAAATAGATTTTACTATTGTTAGGACTTTTACAAGACTTTTCTTAGTCTTTCTATATAGACCTAACAATCACACCAAGAACAATCCTCTTGGATTTTTCACTAAGTTCAAAAAGAGAACAATCCTCCCTTTTAATGAACCTCTTGTTTCCAACAATCCTAGACAACAAGGATACACAAAGTAATCTGAATTTTTGATAAGTATGTAAAATGGAATTGTATATGTATCAATCTATGGATTGATCTTCTCCTTATAACAAACAAATCTCTCAATGTTACGCAAGTGCACTATGAATAAAAGGAAACTTATGATGATTTTCTATGAATATTAAGTGCAGAAAGTTTCACTCTAAAAATTCTGGTTTTGAACACTTAGAAAATACTTTGAAAGATGAAGAGAATATTTGAATGTTTGAAAATTTTACAAAAGAGGTAAGATTGAAATCTGAAGAAATGATGTTTATATAGTCTCTAAAACACCTCTACAAAAGAGTGCAATGCATGAAAGGATGTCATGGTTCAAGAACTCTTTTTGGAAAATATTTGAATGAAAAATGAAAACTTTTCTGGCACTGATACAATGTTAATCGATTAACACATATAGGTTAATCGATTAACACACTTTGCAACGTACAAAGAATTCAAAATATCCATGTGTTAATCGATTAACATCCCGGTGTTAACCGATTAACACCTTACAACGTTCCAAAAATATTCAATTTTAACAAGTGTTAATCGATTAACATCCTAGTGTTAACCGATTAACATCAGGCCAAAATGAAAAAAATTGATTTATAATGAAATTAAAAACTATGTTTTAATGCATCAAATCATTATAATGTATCATGGCATGAATGAATAATATTTTGAACACTTGTATACACAAGGAGAGATTGAGTGTTATATATACCTTAAAATTGAAGATCAGTTCCTAACCAATTCTTCAAGACTTTGATAAAACTTGAAAACATTGTCTTTTTGCAAAGAGTCTTGATCCATTCCCTTTTGCTAGTCTTGACTTCCTTGTAGAATGTCTTCATCAAAACATATTGAGAAGCATGCCTTCATATTCTCCCCCTTTTTGATGATGACAAACTTTTCTGGAAAATTAGCTCCATTCTTGTTTTCTTTAACACATAGACTCCCCCTTGATCAAAGCTCTCCCTTGATTCATGATTGAAAGTTTTTAAAGTACTTTTTGCTAGCTGCATTTTTGTGTTAGAGAAAAGCATGCATACAATACACAAATAATTCTTCTCCCCCTTTATCATTAACAAAAAGGATGGGAAAGACGATAAAATGAAAATTATATCCATACAACATAAATAGTATGCACAAAAACATATAGTGCACAACCAAGTGACATAAAACGCAAATACATATAAATATAGCAACACAACAACCAAAGTGTTCTAACAAAACATAAAAACACAAACTTAGTCTGAAAAGTAAATTTAAAGACATAACAAAAATATAAATACATAAGCAATGAAAAATACAGTCCTAATCACTTTCCATCATCTGCACATTGTCACCTTTCTCATCGCTTTTGTCCTCACAAGCCCCTTGCCATTGGTTCTTTAAAATGGTTCTCATGATGTGCTTAAAGGAGGCCATTTCAAACTTGTGTTCTCGATGTTGGTTATGTATAGTGGTTTCAACCGAGCAAAGTTTATTGTACAAAACTTCATTAGTAAGTCCACCTTCCGGAACCGGTGGAGGAGCATTAGCCACAACTTCATTCTTGTACCGATAAGCACCATTTTGATCAATGATGATACCGGTGTTCCTTAAAGAGGTACCATCATTAATCTCACAATCTCTAGCCGACATAATAATCTTAGGTTCTCTATTAAGAGCAAATCCATAATATTCCAACAATTTAGAAATTAATAGCATAAGGTAATCCTCCGCTAAGAGAGTGTTGATATTGCATATGATGTAAAATCATAAAACTCCAATTTACCTTCATCTTTTTCTTGATAACAAAAATAGTTTGCAACTCAAGATCATTGATTTGAGAGTGGTTAGAATGCTTTGGCAACAAGAGATAAGCAACAACATAATGGAGCATGCGGTCAATTACTGAAAGATTTTTTGCGAACAAGAGAAACCACGAAGAAGCTGGATTCTGCCGGTTTAATATATCAGCTTAGCTGCCCCGACATATTTTGAAAAAATATTCTATTTTGCTGTATGTTTCCCAACCTTCCGAATCCGATTGATAACCTTGTCGGAGAGATACACCTGCAGTGGGTATCCCTACAGTTATACCAAAAGATTCTAAATCCATACTTATTTCCATGTTCTTAACTTTAGAGGTGAAAGTGGGATCTCCAAATTCACCAGTACCAAAATTCATATTAGCATAAAAATCTTTCACTAAATCGGGATGATAAGCACCACAATCATAAACTAAGCTATCAATCCCTTGGTATTTTAGCAGCTCAAGGAAGTTAAAGCTATGTTCAGGAAAAGTTGAAAGTTTGCAATACTTTACCAACATTAGTGACCGATTTCTGAAGTCGAAATCCATCCTTCGAGACTTTATAGAAGGTGCTTGTTACTCAACTTCAACTGGTTCTCCACTTGATTCACCAACCTTGAGCTTGCCCTTTTCTCTTCTAGTGGAAGCCATGGAAGAAGCTTGAAAGTTAGGGTTTTAGAAAAGGATTTTCGGATTTGGAAGGGGGTAGCTTGTTGTGATGAAGGATTTGAGGTGAATGAGGTATATAATGAGAAATTGGATGAGTGGGTTTTAATGAGGGAGGATGAATTTGGAAGGAGATGATTATGAGAGTTGAAGAGAGTGAAGAGTACCAATGCAAGAGTTGGAAAGTGATGGAGACTAGGTCAAATAATCACTTAAAACACAAGGTCAAACTTAAAACACACAAAAAATAAGATAAAATAAATAAATAAAGTGGCTGAAAGTTACAGGGTTAATCGATTAACACCAGTGAGTTAATCGATTAACGCGTTTGAAAAAGCTGAAAATACGTAAAAAAAAAGAAGACAGGTTAATCGATTAACCTGTACGTGTTAACCGATTAACACATACCAAAAAATAGTAGCTTTGTATTTTCCAGCATACAATGAAGTTTTTAAAATAGTCACTTTGACATGTTATAATATACCATAATGCAACTTTGTATGTACCAAACATGTAATAAAAATATATGGAGCAACATGTAATATGAAATTTTTTAGAAAAACATGAAAAACTTATATACTTAGAAATTTAATAAAGTTTTGAAAATAGATTTTAGAGAGTACCTTTGATTCATTATAGATTATAATGAATAAATATTGAAGAATTAAATGTCACAATCATCTAAAATCCCAAGTTCCCTTTGAATTTTGTAAAATGATTCTCGTGCCAATGGTTTTGTGAAGACGTCGGCGAGTTGATTATGAGTATCCATAAATGTGACTTCGACATCTCCTTGAAGCATGTCATCACGAAGAAAATGATGTCGAATGTCAATATGTTTGGTTCTTGAGTGCATGACCGGATTTTTTGTAATGTTTATTGCACTTGTATTGTCACAACGTAGAGGAATGCATCCAAGATCGAGTCTGTAGTCACGAAGTTGTTGGTTAAGCCAAAGTATTTGAGCACAACAGTTGTCTGCTGCTATGTATTCCACTTTGGCAATGCTAAGGGCAACACATGCTTGTTTCTTGCAAGCCCATGATACTAATGCATTTCCAAGAATGTGACATGTACCTCTGGTGCTCTTTCTATCAGTTTTACTTCCTGCATAATCAGCATCAGAATAACCAACTAAATTGCAAATACCACCTTTAGGATACCATAGGCCGACATTTGTTGTTCCTTTGAGATACTTGATGATCCTTTTAACAACGGTGAGATGCGATTCCTTTGGATTGGCTTGAAAACACGCACAAAGACACACACTGAACATTATATTAGGATGGCTTACCGTCAAATAAAGTAAGGAACCAACCATACCTAGATACTTTGTGATATCAATCGAAACACTTGATTCATCTTGATCAACATACAATCTGGATCCCATTGGAGTAGAGGTTACCTTGCAACTATCCATGTCGAATCTTTTCAGAAACTCTTTGCAGTACTTTGATTGGTTGATGAAGATGCCATCCTTTAGTTGCTTAATTTGGAGTCCAAGAAAATAATTCATCTTACCCATCATGGACATCTCGAATTCTCCTTGCATTTCTTTGTTTGTTGAGCCGAATATGATGTCGTCAACATAGACTTGAAAGTTAGCCAAGGTGGAATAAGTGAACATATGGCTTGACACTTAGAGTTTTTTTTGACATGTTTGATTTTTCCAACTTCCACCTCAAAATTCATCATGATCCAAGCTTCAAATGAAAAAATGTCCAACGTGAAAGTTGTTCCTCTTGATCTAATCTTTCCAAAAAGTCCAATTTCATCCATTTTGGATAATTTTTAAATGGGTTGTGCATGGCTTGAACATTGCATCATCATTTAGCAAGATTGAACTTCAAACATTCCATACATCATTGCCTAGCATTCCAACATAATCTCAGACTTATTTGTATTCAATTATGGACCAAATGACATGATTTCATGGGCCTGTACACGCCAATGCATCCATGCATCACTCATTGCTATTTTTGGATTCCATGTTCAAGTGTGCAAATATCAAATGAATTGGCTATAAATAGAGGCCCTATGCATCAGAATTGAGAACCCTACGCGCCAGCTTTGAATCCACACCTTCAAACCCTTCCATTTCAGAGGACAACCTTGAGAATTTCCATTGGAAATTAAGTCTGAATCTCACTGTTTTGAGATTCAAAACTCCAAGGATCCAAAGCCTTGTGATCATTCTAATCTACTCCTTCAAGCATTCAGAGCAAGATCAAGCACAAGCAAGAGCAAGAACAATCGAATCTAGTCCTACATTGAAGGTATTTTCCAGAAATTTTAACCTCTTCGATTCTCACTCAATTCTCCATATTTCTCTTGGATCTTTGGTTGTCTTAAGTCCTACCAATGTAGGCAACAAGATTGAGTTACTTTGAGGTCAAATCGAAGCAACTCAGATCGTACACCTCAAATTTCAATTCCTTGTATCTCTCAATATACTTGGAGTTAGGATGAATTGAGGCCAAATTCAAGATTAATGCCATTTTTACTTTAAAATCATGTCCTTCTTTTTAATTTTGGTGATGGTTGTGACTGAACCAGTCCGGTGAGGCTCACCGGAGAAGGAGACCGGAGCTTTGGCTCCGGTGGTGAGTTGGCAGTCATTAGAACCACAGGATCCATTTGAAATGATATAATCTCACGTGTTGGTTTGAATAACCGTTTGTGTGGCACGCTGACTCAAATTCATGGTAGCTTGCGCGCTGGTGGCCATTTGATCTGCCACCTCAATTAACGAGGGAGATCATGTGGTCCACATTTTTTATGATTATTTAATTTTCATTTTATTTGGTTTATTTTCATTAATTCATATTAATTTTAATATTTCACCAATTTTTTTTTAAATAAATTCCTCTTTCATTTTCTGAATTAAAATTATTTTTTGGATCATTATTAATATTCTTCATGATTTAATTGATTTTGTGAATATTTTTAATTGTTTAAAAATAGTTTTAAGTTTCCAAAAATTATGAATTTTTTTCTCCAAGGTCCTTTGACCTTATTTGACCTATGATAAATCTCATGGCCATTTCTTTGGTGGTTTAATGAGATTTTAGGAGATTGACAAACCATAATTTAATTTAATGCATTATTTTATTGATTTTAATTGTTTAATTGCAAAATAAATTGTGTTGAGCATTTGATATTGACTTGTTGAGTTTGACTTATGTTGTTGGGTCTTGGTCAAGGTTGATTTGACTTTGTTAAGTAAAATCATTGGATTTAGGGGATTGATGAAATGTACATTTCATCTCCCAAAATGAATGAATGATTTTAATTTGATAAAAGTCCTCCTTTGACCAATTTGTGTTGATTCCATTTCCCCTCCCTCTTCATCTTATTTCCCTTCTTTATTCATTCATGTCATGGACCTATGATATCTCCATATCCTAAGACTAGTTGAAGGAAAAATCAACATAAGTGTGGATGAGATTAGGCCCACCCCTTTTGCATATTCTTTTTAAGTGTGGTATGTTTTAGGAGCATGATTCATAATATCATGTCTCTAACATGCATTAACACTAAAATTTCTATCGCCCGACCTCAAATAGTTGTGACTTCTACATAAGTCCAATTACGATTGCTTAACATAGCGCTAAATTGTTGACACAAAAGGCATAGCATTCTAGTAAGTGAGATTGTAAGTCTCCCCTCTTTCATGGTATTGTGTGGAAACTTGGCCTTTTTTCCTTCCTTTGGAAGATGTCTTGGTTCAAGGATCCATGCTTGTGATAAGTGGGTTGAGTGTTCTCCAAAGAATGACTTAAACAAAACCAAAGCAAAAGCAATACTAACTTCTAATCAAGTAACCATTAACCTTTAATTTCAAGTCATTTACTTTTATGTAATTTAATTTTAAGTCTTTATTCATTTGCCATTATTCATACCATTCAATTTGTTTACTTTAATGCCATTTTTACTTTGCTCATTTCAGCCATATCTTGTGAATATATTGTGTTTGTATATACTTGTTTGTGTTTGTGGTCTTTTGACCTTAATATACATAATAAGAACCAAATCCCTAAAAAACATTTGTGTGGACTGTTGGATTTGATCTGAGACATTGGACTTAGAATTAGGCAACACTCCCTATGCAAAGGACTTGGCCAATGCCAACTTTCATGAAACCAAGTGCTTGTGAAGTGAACTTTCATCTGATACAATATTGAAGATCCATTGGAGTTCATCTGCAACATGATCATATTGAAGCTGTTATTTTGAACATATGTCTAATGCTTATCTTTGAAGCCATCTGATACATGGGGAATTATGAAAAAGATCATGGAGTTGCTACACTTGGATGTGGCTATTTTTATTTGATGTCTTGCTCTTCACCTTGATATTTGTGTATTGATATTTCTTGATTCTAAAGTCCAAGGGAAATTTGGGTTTCTATATGACATTCTTGTCTATTGGATTGTAGCCCATTGGTCAGATCTTTTCAACTCTTAACTTTTAAATTTATGCTTTGGATTAGTCTCTTCATCTCCTCCCCACTTCTTTAATTTCAAATCTCTCCCTCCTTTTAAAATCTTCTTTGTTTGTAATTTCTAAAACCTAGACTATTTTGCAAATTAGAAACTTTGGCCTTATGCCATTGCATTTTCAAACTCACTTTCTTAATAAAACTTGTAAATAAACTTAACTATACTTGCCTTAAAATTTCAAAAGCCAAAAAAAACTAACACTCATTCAAACCTTTTTAGGCCTTTTGTGCCTTTGTTAAACTTAAAATTTTTGTTAAAAACAACTCATTCATTTTGAAATTTGTACCACGAACTACGAGGTTTTGATCCCTCATTTTTATATTGGTACTTAGGCACAAGTTCGACGGTCTTGTCAAACACAAAAATATAATTAATGAATTATTTTCTCATCCTTCCACTTTATTTATTGAAAACATCATTTTGTACAAAAACACATCTGCACACAAAAAAGGGCTCCCTAGGAGTACCTAGGACCCTTTTGGTGCTAACACCTTTCCTCTGTGTAACCAACCCCCTTACCTGTAATCTCTGACATTTTATTAGTTTTGATTTGAAAACTTCTTATTTTTTGGGTTTTGTTCGTACTTTTCCCTTTTTCCCTTGGAAACAATAAAAGCGCAGTGGCGACTCTGGTTTAATTGATGTCTAGCTTATCCATAGCTTGATGGTCATGAATTTACCGCTACAGAAATTAAGTGGCGACTTTGCTGGGGAGTAGTCTCTAGTGGGTTTAGCCTACTTTTTTGTGTGTATATAATTGTATATTTGATGTATGTATATTTGTTTGTGTGATATAATCTACTTGTTGTTCTTGGTGATCTCTGAGTGGTGAGATAAGTTCTAACCCGAACTTGAGTGGAATTAAGATAGGAGGATGGTATAGTCATGTTCGACTTGTGTAGAATAGTCCTTAACAAGTTGGCTTGAGACCCATCTACTTAGTGGAGACCCTTTTGGAGTTATGAATGTGACACAAGCTATTTATGGTTAGGCATTACTATCTCTGATTTGGGGTCCGAGAAGCTGAGGACCATAAAACATTTAACCTCTCTTGGCCTATTTAGGACGTAGTGAGGAGACTGTTCAAGTGTAGACTTGATAACAGTTGTTACGCGATACTACACTCAGATGAGTTTCTCTTGAGAATATTATGGGTTGATGAGTCAGTCATCCTAACCTGTAATATCTAATAGATGGAATTAAGACTCTGGGAACTTTTTAGAACATGATCTACAGGTTTTTATCCTTAGTTCACTCCTTTGGGATGGTTCTTACCCATACTCCATGCTCGTGACTCACAACAAACCCTTGATTCTTGGTTGATCCAATCAAGTCTTGTCAATATTGTAAGAACAAAGTTGGTTCTACAATAAATTTCTAAGATTTTGATGATAACAAAGGATGAAACCCAAAATGGCACCCTAACGAGATTTTTTCTTAGTGTGCAGGACTCTGAACACTTACGCAGGATTCTGACCATACATCAGATACAAACTTATGTCAGATATAAAGTATTAGATGATCAGACGCCACTCAGAAAGGAATACATCCAGAAGGTTCTGATTCTGATCAAAGAGAGACAGCAAAAAGTCAGAAGCTCCAACAGACTACTAGTTTTAGACTCTGATACTTAAGAAGACTAGAACACTGAGAAACTCTGAGGAAGTCAGACGTAATCATCCTCTGAAGACTAACTCTGGTACATCAAGATTCTGATGCAGATTCACAAGCCCAAAATACGTAACGGAAAGGAATCTCATTATGGAAAGGAAGTATTTAAAGAAAGGATTAAAGAGGCGGACAAAATGGTTTTAGAAAGAAACAACATAAGTAATGACATTAATTATTCTTCAATGACCAAGATTCTGTCATCACTCCAACGGTCATTCACAACTACTATTATTCTTCAATCTTTGATGGAGAGAAATTTGATTATTGGAAAGACAAAATTGAAAGTTTCTTTCTGGGCTACGACGCTGATCTCTGGGATATTGTCATAATTGGCTACACACCACCTGTGACATACGCTGGAGTTGTTATTCCCAGAAGCAAAATGTCAGATGATCAGAAGCGTGAATTCAAGAACCATCACAAAGCCAGAACGATACTACTCAATGCCATTTCCTACAATGAATATGAAAAGATCACCAACAGGGAAACAACTAAAGAAATAATTGAATCCCTGAGGATGACTCACAAAGGAAATTCTCAAGTCAAAGAAACAAAGGCTCTGGCTCTAATCTAGAAATATGAAGCCTTCAAAATGGAGAGCGATGAAGTTGTAGAGGTAATGTTTTCTAGATTCCAAACTTTAATTGCAGGACTCAAAGTGCTAGATAAAGGATATACAACTGGGGATCATGTTAAAAAGATCGTCAGAAGCTTGCCAAAGAAATGGAGACCTATGGTCACAGCCTTAACACTATCAAAAGATCTGAACAATATCAGCCTTGAAGAACTTGTCAGTTCACTCAGAAGTCACGAGATAGAATTGGAGGAAGATGAGCCTCAAAAGAAGATCAAGTTTGTAGCACTAAAGTCCAGATCAGAAAGATAGAAATCAGATAGAAACAAAGCCTTTCAGGTTGAAGAAGAAGACATTGATGACTCTGAAAAAGGAAGACTCTGACGATGAAGAAGAATTATCCCTTTTAACCAGAAGAGTAAAACAACTCTGGAGAAAAAGGAATAATAATTTCAGAAAACCAAGACCCAAAGAAGATCGATCAGAATCAACTTCAATAGGTAAATCTAACAAAGATATAACTTGTTATGAATGTAAGTAAACAGGTCATTACAGAAACGAATGTCCCAAGTTGAAGAAAGAAAGCTCTAGAAGAGAAAATTCCAAGAAAAGTTCCTTCAGAACCAAAAAGGGACTGATGGCTACCTGGGATGACAGTAGATCTGATTCCTCAGAATCAAAATCTGATGAACATGCAAATGTTGCACTCATGGCTACCACCTCCAAGAATACATCAGATGGAGAATCTGAATCCGAAGAGGTATTTTCTGATCTTTCTCTCTCTGACCTCGAATCATGCCTCTCTGAAACTCTAAACTCATATCAGAAACTTAAACAAAATTTTAAAGCTGTAAAAGAGGTTCTTGAAGAAACCCTCGAAGAATGTGGTAAAATTGAGATAACAGTTTCAGATCTAAAAGATGAAAATCAAACTTTGACATTAGAAAGAGATTCCACAAATAAACAATGTTTAAAACTTGAAGAAGCGTTATCTCAAGCTCCACAAACTTCAAACACAGTAATTTATGAATATGAAAAATCTTTTCAAAAGTTTCTGAAGATTGGGATAGAGAGAAGCAGAATGGCATCCATGATTTATGGGGTTAGTCAGAATAATAGAAGAGGAATTGGGTATGACCCTAGTGAAGATAAATCTTCCACTAATGACAAACCTAAATCTCCGTTTTCTTATCACTACAACATACACAAGCACAACATTTTGATAATTCCAGAAAACCCAAAGTTTTAAGAAACTATGGGAAAACTAATCATAAAGGACCCAAAAGATTTTAGGTACCAAAGGATAAGATTGTTTATGTTGCAGATATCTTATGCAGCAGAGTTAAGACACCAGTCATGGTACCTAGACTCTAGATGCTTGCGACACATGACAGGAAGAAAGTATATGTTCCAAAGCCTGGAACTTAAAGATGCTGGCTTCGTAGGTTTCAGAGGAAATCAGAAAGGAAGGATCAGAGGCTCCGGAACTATTGGTAATGGTACTCTTCCCTCTATATCTGATGTTCTCTATGTAGAAGGATTAATGCATAATCTGTTATCAATAAGTCAATTAAGTGATAACGGCTATGATGTAATCTTCAATCAAAAAACATGTAAAGCAATTAATCAGAACAATGGAACGGTCCTATTCACTGGCAAGAGGAAAACAATATTTACAAAATAAATCTTTCAGACTTAAAAGAATAAAATGTAAAATGCCTGATGTTTGTTCATAAAGAGCAATTGGTATGGCATAGACGCTTGGGCCACATTAGCATTAGAAAACTATCTCAGCTAAATAAACTCGAGTTAGTCATAGGTCTACCTAAGTTGGAGTTTTCTTCAGATACTCTGTGTGAAGCATGTCAGAAAGGAAAATTTTCAAAATCATCTTTTAAAAAGAAAAATATTGTTTCTAACTCAAAGCCTCTGGAACTTCTTCACATTGATCTGTTTGGTCCTGTTAAAACAACATCAGTCAATGGAAAGAAATATGGACTAGTTATTGTTGATGATTTTAGTTGTTGGACATGGGTAAAATTCCTAAAGCACAAGAGTGAGTCTCACTCTGTATTCACTAGCTTTTGTTCCAAAGTGCAAAACGAATTTGACTCTAAAATCATCAAAGTCAGAAGTGATCATGGTGGAGAATTTGAAAATAAATTTTTTGAGGAACTATTTGATTCTAATGGAATATCCCATGATTTTTCCTGTCCTAGAACTCCATAACAAAATGGAGTTGTAGAAAGGAAGAATAGGACACTCCAAGAGATGGCCAGAACCATGATCAATGAAACAAATGTGGCTAAGCACTTTTAGGCTGAAGCAGTAAATACAGCGTGTTATATTCAGAATAGAATCTCTATAATACCTATTCTGGAGAAGACTCCCTATGAACTGTGTAAGGGAAGAAAACCCAACATTTCTTATTTTCATCCCTTTGGATGCTCTTGCTTTATTCTGAATACTAAAGAACATTTGAACAAGTTTGATTCAAAAGCACAAAAAAGTATTATGTTAGGATACTCATAACGCTCTAAAGGCTACAGAGTATACAACACAGAAACCAAAATTGTGGAAGAATCAATTCATGTTAGATTTGATGATAAGCTTGACCCTGAAAAGTCAAAGCTAGTTGAGAAACTTGCAGATCTGGAGATTACTCTTGCAGGTTCTGACGAAAAGATCAAAGCACCAGAAGTATCTGATATACAAAGTCCAGATGGAACTAAAGCCCCAGTGATCCAAAAGAAAGCAAAAAGTCGCCCCAACATCTCTGAAGATTTGATTCTGGGAAACAAGGATGAACCTATCCGAACTAGGTCAACATTCAAGGTACCTGAAGAAATTCCTCTAGGACTAGTATCTCTGATTGAGCCTACTTCCTGTGATGAGACACTTCAAGACAATGACTGGGTTCTAGCCATGCAAGAAGAGTTAGATCAATTCTCAAAGAATGACGTCTGGGATCTTGCTCCTAAGCCCAAAGGCACTCACATTATTGGAACCTGTAGCAACCTGAAAAATACAGTGCGCGAAAAAACAACCGGCGGAAGAAAATGACAGAAGAGTCGCCACCGTGCGTTATTTATCCCAAAGGAGGGAAAGGAAACGCTCGAAGTAAACCTGAAAAAGGAAAGGACAAGACGGGGTCTCGCAACCAAATCTTGGGTTCGGGAGTCGGTTATGCGAAGGGAAGGTATTAGCACCCCTACGCATCCGTAGTACTCTACGGGATCCATTTTTGTAGTTCTTGTCTAAAGGGTGTGAGTTTATCTTGTGCTGTTTACCAAAAAAATGGGTTAAATGAAAATGACTTGCGCGGATGTCGCATCCACTGCATACGTATCTCATCTGGAATGAGAATCAGAGCAAAACGTAGTTCGGCTGACCTATGGGTTGGGGGGATGTGTGCTCGCTAAGACATCACGTCTTATGCCTACGTATCTCATCTGGAATGAGAATCAGAGCAAGCCGTAGCTCGGCTAACTATGGGGTTATGGATTGGGTTTTGGACGAACGACGTCACTACGCAATCTACCGGATGCTCGACCTTTGGAGACTTACTCGCCTGTAGTAGAAGGAGTTAACGTGTTGCTTTGGGTTTTAGGGTTTGGGATGCTCAAGGGCAAAAAGGCAGTCCTTGACGAAGGAACCACGCTACCTGCAGGGATACGAACACATACAAAACAAACATGTATAAAGTAAATGTGCCAACAAGGGGCTCAGAAGTAAATAAAAAAAAAGAAAACAAATGCCTTCTATCGAGGTCTTCCAGCTAAGAAAGCGATAAAATGCGGAAAAGAGGTAAAAGTACCACACAGATAAAGATCCGAAGTAACAGCAATTAAAGGAGTAAGAAACCTAGGGATCTCCCAAGCTAATGCCATCAAAGAAAGGTGAGTCAGTACAGGTAATCGGAATGAACCTCTAGGGGGTATCCCACAAATAAAGTGGGAAAACCACGCAAACCATCTCTGCAAGAGTCTGTGAGCTCTCACAAAAACTCAACAAAAGGGTTAGTGAAACACGATAAGCATTTTTTTCATGGATAACAGTATGGTTTCAGAAACCTCAAACCCTGTGGCATACATTTCAGAAATCATGTGATTAAACATTCAAGGCATATGTTTCACCCATTCATGCATAATTAAACCCGTGGGCAAAAACATAATGAAATTCATCCGTCATACCTCATACATTCAGATGATCCAAATTAAGAGCATAAAATCATGGGAATGAGGCAAACCTGATGGGAGAGACCGGTTGAAATCAAATGGCACGGCTGGGTTTGCAAGGCAATGTTAGGGTTTGCGTGAGATGAAAGTGTGTGAGTCAGATTGAATTTTTCAGAGCTGCCTGGGGGTTGCTCTGAGTTCTCTGTCAGGTTTCTCTTCAGGTTTTGTTTCAAGGAAACCTCAGAGTATTTTGCTTCTCTTCCTTTTTCTCCAGGGTTCTTCTCTCACTATCTTTTTCCCAGACAGGGTAATAGGAATAGAATGAATATTTATTTCATTGAAACTCTAGTATTTATAGGCTAATATTGGTAGCTTAGTGGGCTTTTAAGAGAGGTCAAAGTCTTCTTTTATTTATTTATTTATTTATTTTATTTAATTAATTAATTAATTAATTAATTAAATTTTTATTTTTTTTCGTTTTTTTTTATTTTTTTTAAATAAAGTTTCTTGGATCTAATTCTGATTGACATGATGAAATGCAATATGAAATGCTAAATGAATGCATGAATGAGGAGGGCAAATTTTGGGGTGTTACAGCTGCCCCTATTCAATCATCAGCTAACCCGAGTAGGATGAAAGCAGACAGCTTATCAGACAAACGGGGTGAGCTGTGATTGAATACCAAAGACAGATCGAAAATTTGCGCTTCGAGAACACCACAAAAACGCGGAAATACACCGCGCTGTTTATTTTTCTTCCAATCCTCTGGCTGGATCTGAATCAGTCTTCTGGCTTAATCTGGAGTTTCGATCCTCTGGCTGAACCTATACTCAATTTAGTCCTCTGGTTGGATATTAATTTTGATCCTCGGGCTGGATACGATTTTGATCTTCTGGCTAGATCCTCTTCGATCTTCTGGCTAAATCTCCTTCGTTTCGATTCTCTGGCTGAATCTATTTCCTTTGATTCTCTGGCTGAATCTACTTCGATCTTCTGGCTAGATCTGAATTGTTGCGATTTTCGATCTTCTGGATAGATCTTATTTGTTTCGGTTCTCTGGCTGAATCTACTTCGATCTTCTGGCTAGATCTGGATTGTTCTGATGATAAATTCCCATCATTAGGATCCCGCATCTGAGGCATGCGCTGGTTGACCCTCTTTTGAAATCTACACCCAACCTTCATATTAGATATGAAGCTTCGAGAATATTCCACTTTTGGGCTTCGTACATATTCTTCGGGCTAGAACATGTTGTAACGACTCCTCAATTGGGCTTGCTGGGGAAATAAAGCTTGTAGGCGACTTCATTGGGGAATCTTCAAATTGAGCCTTAGGCTGGCTTACAGGAACACGATTCTCAGGCTGAATCTTCGAAATGACCCTCAGGCTGGATCACTGGAACATGATTCTCAGGCTGAATCTTCGAAATGACCCTCAGGCTGGATCACTGGAACTTGATTCTCAGGCTGAATCTTCAAAATGAACCTCAGGCCGGATCATTGGAAAACGATTCTCAGGCTGAATCTTCGAAATGACCCTCAGGCTGGATCACTGGAAAACGATTCTCAGGCTGAATCTTCAAAATGACCCTCAGGCTGGATCACTGGAAAACGATTCTCAGGCTGAATCTTCAAAACGAACCTCAGGCTGGATCACTCACGCTTGATCCTCTAGCTGGATCTCATGACCTTGGTTGTAAAGTAATTCTTCAGTCTGCTTGGAAGAACCTGTTTATCAGCTTATGTGTATGCTTGATATGATATGCATACAAATGCAAATGTTATGCATGGTGTAAAAAGAAATCTGCTTGGGGAAGCAAACTCCGGTAGGAAACAGATCGCTGCATCAATCCTTGAATGCTCTGTGGGGAATGATCCGTCTGCCGGGACCAATGAGCCACCAAAAATAAATTGGCTGCTTGAAAAGTTGACCTTGCGGGGGGAGTATCAACTATGGAAACTTTGTTCGGCGAGGCTCTGTGAGGAGAGTCTGTGGGGAAAACACTTCCTGGGGAAATTTCGTAGGAAACGACCTTTGCTGGGGATATGAACTTGCTAATCGCCCTCAAGCTGGGGATTAACAAATCTGTTAAAAATAATCTGCTGGGGAATGAGATGAACACTGGGAACACCACCCTCTCATCTGTTGGTTATGCAACCACTCCGCTGTTGCTAGGAAGATACAGTCTGACACTATCAACTCCGCTGGGGATATATAGTCTGGATACTGTCAACTCTGCTGGGGAACATGCTCTGCTGAGGAGAGACTTGTCAACCGCTTGGGGATGAGGATTTAGGACTTGGCATCCGGTTCCTGTGACCTGCAACCAAAAATACGCGTATGCCTCGGGGGAATTACTCGATTTGAATTCACCTTACGGGATTAAGCACATTCAAAGCAATTTTAAATGTTTTCCTGTGCAAATCATCTGCAAAAGCCACCATTATGTTCATATGCAATATGTTTTATCAAAAATTCGGACATTTTTGCAAACAAACTGATAAATGAAAAATAAAGAGGCTCTTTAACTGAATTATTCGACTCTTACTGGGGAGAAAATTTGTGCCAGGAATAGGCGAGGGTATCAGGAAGCTGATCCCTGAAAAGAGGTGATCGCTATAAAAAGAGAACTATCCTAATGGCAATGGGGATACGGGGTCCCACCGAGTTTCGACTCTGATATGGCTCGTATGTCCTCAAGACGCTCTGCTCGTCTTGCTTTCTGAAGTGGATGATTAGTCGATCTTTAACCTTCGAAGATTGTCGGATTGAATGAAACGGTGATATAACACTGATGAACTCAGATCACAATCATTCGCTTATTCCCTAACTTTTGCCTGGATCGCCCCCTTTTCGGGTTTTCAATCCACCGGGATACCCATTTTTGCCTGAGCCGCCCTTTTGGGTTTTCGACTCACCTGGTGTACTCTTTTTTTATATCCCTAATTTTTGCCCGAACCTCTTTATTCTTTTTTTTTGTTCGTCGGGATGCCCTTTTTTTGCCTGGACTATTCTTTTTATCGTCCAGCGGGTCTATTTTATGCGAAGTATTTTTTTTAATTGCGTCTGAGTTAATAGGGGACGGGAATCCTTCGCCATCCATGGTTGTTAGCATCAAAGCTCCGCCATAGAAAATACTTTTAACCACGTACGGACCCTCATAGTTCGGTGTCCATTTGCCCCTGTGATTTGTGTTGGGAGGAAGAAATCTTTTGAGTACCAATTCACCGACTTGATACCCCCGAGGGCGCACTTTCTGACCAAATGCCTTCTTCATTCGTCTCTGACCGAGATACGTCAATTCTGGGTACGTAGTTCCAGCATAACACCTTAATCATCGAAGACAAGGTAAACAGAGCATCAGCAAATTGGTTTTCTTCAAAAGAAAGTCAACAATCTTCTCGTGTAGTCTCTGTAAGGAGCCAGATGAGGCTGAGGTGTATACCATTTCCCGTTGGTTTGATTGACGACCAAAGCTGAATCCCCATATACATCCAGGGTTTTAATCTGTATATTGACGGCTTCCTCAAGTCTTAGGATACAAGCTTCGTATTCGGCTTCATTGTTGGTGCAGGGAAAAGTTATTCTGGCACCAAATGGCATATGAACCCCCTTCCGGTGTGATCAACACTACACCAACTCCGCGACCATTGACGTGGACCGCCCCATCAAACATCATAACCCATTTGGATTCAGGGTCAGGCCCCTCCTCCGGGAGTGGTTCCTCTCAATCTTTCGATTTGAGAAACATGATGTCCTCATTAGGAAAGTCAAACCTCATAGGTTGGTAATCATCAATCGGTTGCTCTGCAAGATAGTCTGACAAGACACTTCCCTTGATGGCTTTTTGTGAAGTGTATTGGATGTCATACTCTGTCAGTATCATTTGTCACCTAGTAACCTTTCCGGTAAGTGCTGGCTTTTCAAAAATATACTTGACTGGATCCATTTTTGATATCAATAGAGTCGTGTGAGTCAACATATACTGTCTTAGTCGGCGAGCAGCCCATGCCAAAGCGCGACAAGTTTTCTCGAGCAATGAGTATCTTTGTTCACAGTCGGTAAACTTTTGCTAAGGTAGTATATTGCATGCTCTTTTCGACCTGACTCGTCATGCTGACCGAGCACACAACCCATTGACCTTTCTAACACAGTCAAGTACATGATCAACGGTCTTTCCTCTCGGCCTGTAGACTTGCCCTGATCTTGATCTCTTTCTTGTCGTCTGCGGTACCGATGTTGACGGTCTCAATCACCTTCTGATAAGGTGTAATAGCTCGGTCCTCCTGTTTCAACAATCTGGCTAACTCTTCAGGCAATTCACAATCTTTCTCAACCCATTCTTCGGCTTAATAGATAGGATTGTCGAAGTCATACTTGACCATAGCAGTGTCGTTAGTAGTGAGATCCGGGTGGTCCGCTCTGCATGATGGAGGATCATGCTTTACCTTAGAATGAGAGATTTTTATTTTTGGAAAGAAAGAAAAAACGAAAATTAGAAACATTGCCATTTTTTTTTGTAAAAGTAAAAAAAACTGAAAGAAAGAGAACACAAAATTGTTTGCAAAAGTCGTCCTTTATTGATGATAAAAATAATTGCGAAATGTAACTAAATGGATGGCCCTACAAATGAGCCGTTACACCTTGGGCAAAGTGTAAGACTTTATTATGCATGTAATAAAGGAAAACAATAAAAATCACTCTTTCAGTAGAGTAACCCGGACGGTTTTTTCAGACGACCAATTGTCGAGCTTTTCTCCCGGGACACACGGGCGAATCCAGCTATCTAAGTCACAGTCGCTGTCAGCCTTGTCTTCATCTGCAGCATTGACGATGTGGGGAGAGACCAAACCCCCACTGGAGAGAGTACCGGTTTCATTCTTCTGAGATCCCAGAGCATACCCCAATCCAAACTTGTCTTCTTTGATGACTGGCTCCACAAATTTGCCCCAGCCTTGGGCATTACCAGCTTTAACCACTTCGACAGCTTGCTTGTATGAAGAGATAGAAGTCCCGACCTTCTCAAACTCAGGTGAAAAGACAGCTTCGGGCGCGACCTCCTTGATGTTTATGGCTTCGAAGCCCTGACACAGCATCTCGTGCATCTCGCCGTCCATCTCTACATACTTAAACGTAGACAGGTGGCTAACAAAAATATCCTCTTCACCACAGACAGTGACGACCTGACCTTCTAGTTCATATTTGACCTTCTGGTGGAGGGTAGAAGTAACAGCACCGGCAACATGAATCCAAGGCCGACCTAGCAGACAGCTGTAGGCAGGCTGGATATCCATCACATAAAAGGTGCTCTTGAACACCTGCGGTCCAATCTTAACTGGCAACTCAACTTCGCCAAAGACAACTCTCTTAGAGCCATCAAAAGCCCTCACAACTAAGTTACTTGGCCTCAGGATGGTGTCATCGCAATCCAACTTCATTAAGGCTTTCCTTGGAAGAACATTCAGAGAAGAGCCTGTATCAACCAAAACATGGGAAAGCATCACCCCATTGCACTCCATTATGATATGCAAGGCTTTGTTGTGATTCCTGCCCTCGGCTGTCAAGTCATTATCGGTGAAACCTAGCCCCCGGCTAGCGTTTACATTGGAAACTACCGACTCCAGCTGGTTAACAGTTATCTCCGGTGGAACATAGGCCATATTCAGTACTTTCAACAAGGCTGCTCTGTGCGCCTCAGAGCACAGCAATAGTGAGAGAATGGAGATCTTTGAGGGTGTCTGATTTAGCTGGTCGACTACCTTGTAGTCACTTTTCTTGATAATCCTCATAAACTCATCCACTTCCTTCTCGAATGCGGTCTTAGGAGGATCTTCCTCAGTAGTAACCTCTTCGGCGGCCATCTGTTTCCCTTTAGCCTTGGTAGCTGCCTCGGCTTCAGTATTCGCGCGTAATATTGACGGTGCAAATAGGCGTCCACTGCGAGTGAAGCCACCAACCCCTCCAACATTGTCTACAGCGGAGCTACCAATGTCAATGTCTTCTTCGTTAACTTTCTACCCCTGGCAGTAGATATTAGCCCCATAGTGCCACGGGATAGCACTGTCTTTCTCATACGGAACGGGTCCTGGTATTGTGATGGTGATTGGACCAACCAAAGTCGGTTGAGGGCTGTCAGAGTAAATTGCAACTGGTGTTGAACTTTTGATGTTCACCGCTGCTGGTTCTGTACTTTCTAGGAAATATATTGTTGTTGGAGCGAGTCTCTCGGGAACATATATTTCTTCAGGAGTGAAATAAAACGTCATCGTCGATACATCATTCTTCACTGGACGTGCCTGATCGAACTGAAGACAACCTGCATCTATCAGTTGCTGAATACCCCTTCTCAAACTGTCACATCCATTTTCGGCAGCTTGACAATTTCTGCATTCTTCTCCACAGCCCGGGAACATCTGTCCTTTCAGAAGTCAGTCTTTAACCACCGATAGCGAAGTCTTCACCTTAGTCACATCAGAAACCAAATTCAAAGTTTCCCCACTATCAACAACATTAATCCTCTGCCCGTCGTGAGCCGGCATCGGGTTCTGGATAACATTAGGCACCGGAGCAAAATTGATAGCCTGGGCATCTCTCAAATCTTGTACCTTTAACTGGAGAGCCTTGCAATTATCTGTAGTATGGCCAGGTGCGTTGGAGTGAAAAGCACATCTGGCGTTGACATCATAACCTCTAGGCAAATTATTGGGATCGATTGGTGGGGCCAGAGTTCTCAACGTAACCAGATTCATGTCAATCAGCTTGGGAAGTAATACTGAATAAGGCATTGGGATTGGCTCGATGACCCGGTCCGTCTGCCTTGGACGTTGTTGATAGTGTCTCTGCTGATCCGGATTACCTCCAAGTTGTATTGATATTGCTTGACAAAAGCCTCTGCCAAGTCTTTCCAGCTCTTGATGGTAGTACGAGACAAATGAGAATACCATTCACGAGAAGCTCCAGTTAGACTGTCTTCAAAATAGTACATCCACAGCTTTTCATCTTCCGTGTGAGCTCCCAACCTTCCCAGATAAGATTGGAGATGAGTGTGTGGGCAAGAAGCCCCGTTGTATTTCTCAAAAGTAGGGGGTTTGAACTTGTGAGGAATCCTTACTCCCTGAACCAGACCAAGATTTGTGACATCAAAGCCTAAGGAATTTTGAGACTCCAAAGATTTGAGCTTCTCAGCAAGCTCATCCATACGGCGAGTGGTCTCGAGGGCCTCGTCGTGCAAAGAAAATTGATCATACTGATAATCTTCAGTAACGGGGCGCCCGTTAATCCGAATTCCTTGATTCACATTGTACCTTCCGCCAATACCATTTCCAACATTCCCTGTGTTGCCAACATTACCCGGGTTTCCATCAGCATTTGCGTTACCCGCGTTACCAGTGTTCACAGGGTTATCAGCGTTCTCAGGGTTACCAGGGTTTCCCTCAGCATTTGGTATCTCCACCTCCGAATCGGGTCTCGGTTGCTCAACCAATTCCCTTAGCTTTTCCTGGCCTTCTGCCATACCAGTCATCAATGTCATGAACTGATCCATCCTGTCACGCATATCAGCCAGTTCTTTCTGTACTTGGTCCATCGCTAGTTGTGGACGATTTTCCTTTGTCGGGTACCTGTGGACTCGCTTGGGACCAATAACTGCCTGATACAGGGAACAAACATTAGACACTGCGGTGACACCTACAAAACAGACAAGGGTTAATATACATGGTATGCGATGCACTGCTTGTTCAGTTTTAAGGCACCCCCGTTTTGAAAGGGAATACCCTGCAAATGAATAAGCATGAGATGTTGGATGCAAATATGCAGATGATGTTATGCAATGCAAAGGCATGTCAATCAGAATTGATGGATCCGCTTGAACATCTGTCAGGTTGCACTGCCTGGAGAGAAATTCACTGAGGAATATAATACAAGACCAAAACTTTGCTCCAGAAAACCGGGTTGCTTGGAGGTTAAGGTTTCCTGAATTTAGCCCGCCCCTCACTAGTAGGTTCTAAGAACAGAAGTTCGTCAGCTTCAGCCCTTCAGTCGCGAATAATACGTTTACCACTGAAGGTTTGGTATTATTACGGGATAAAAGACCTCCATTGACTCCCCTCAACAGGACATCCTAATAGCAAGTTCCTAGTCTCAGGATCCTCGGATTGATCAGTGAGAATGCGCCCACCAGAGCTAACATAATCACGTCTCGGAGGAGAGGCCTCGACTGAGTTCTCGGAAAATGGTCACCAGAGTCGACGATTTCTAGAGGAACATCCTGTCGTTACGGAACACCCGTAAGACATAATATATCCAAAAGAAACCTCGTCTGGGCGTGGTTCTTCACGGACGACTTAACGTAGCAACACGCCACGCAAGCCTCATGATTATCCACTCTAAAACCTGTGTGTACACTCAAGCCTGGGTAATGGGCTTATCTCTCATAGAACACCCCATCCCAACAAACAAACAAACAGATCCAACAGATACAACAGATACATGCAAGCAGGTAAGCAAATAAAGGTACAAAAGCATGAACACCCAATAAACAAGAAATCACACAAGCTGGGAGGGACTCGCTTAGGGAAGATGGACCAGCAAGAGGTCAACTTCTTTCAGTCCCCAGCAGAGTCGCCAGCTGTAGCAACCTGAAAAATACAGTGCACGAAAAAACAACCGGCGGAAGAAAATGACAGAAGAGTCGCCACCATGTGTTATTTATCCCAAAGGAGGGAAAGGAAACGCTCGAAGTAAACCTGAAAAAGGAAAGGACAAGACGGGGTCTCGCAACCAAATCTTGGGTTCGGGAGTCGGTTATGCGAAGGGAAGGTATTAGCACCCCTACGCATCTGTAGTACTCTACGAGATCCACTTTTGTAGTTCTTGTCTAAAGGGTGTGAGTTTATCTTGTGCTGTTTACCAAAAAAAGGGGGTTAAATGAAAATGACTTGCGCGGATGTCGCATCCACTGCATACGTATCTCATCTGAATATGAGAATCAGAGTCTTCGTAGCTCGGCTACCTACGGGTTAAGGGTAATTGTGCTCGCTAAGACATCGCATCTTATGCCTACGTATCTCATCTGGAATGAGAATCAGAGCAAAACGTAGTTCGGCTGACCTTTGGGTTGGGGGGATGTGTGCTCGCTAAGACATCGCATCTTATGCCTACGTATCTCATCTGGAATGAGAATCAGAGCAAGCTGTAGTTCGGCTAACTATGGGGTTATGGATTGGGTTTTGGATGAACGACGTCACTACGCAATCTACCGGATGCTCGACCTTTGGAGACTTACTCGCCTGTAGTAAAAGGAGTTAACGTGTTGCTTTGGGTTTTGGGGTTTGGGATGCTCAAGGGCAAAAAGGCAGTCCTTGACGAAGGAACCGCGCTACCTGCAAGGATACGAACACATACAAAACAAACATGTATAAAGTAAATGTGCCAACAAGGGGCTCAGAAGTAAATAAACAAAAGAAAACAAATGCCTCCTATCGAGGTCTTCCAGCTAAGAAAGCGATAAAATGCGGACAAGAGGTAAAAGTACCACACGGATAAAGATCCGAAGTAACAGCAATTAAAGGAGTAAGAAACCTAGGGATCTCCCAAGCTAATGCCATCAAAGAAAGGTGAGTCAGTACAGGTAATCGGAATGAACCTCCAGGGAGTATCCCACAAATAAAGTGGGAAAACCACGCAAACCATCTCTACAAGAGTCTGTGAGCCCTCACAAAAACTCAACAAAAGGGTTAGTGAAACACGATAAGCATTTTTTTCATGGATAACAGTATGGTTTCAGAAACCTCAAACCCTGTGGCATACATTTCAGAAATCATGTGATTAAACATTCAAGGCATAGGTTTCACCCATTCATGCATAATTAAACCCGTGGGCAAAAACATAATGAAATTCATCCGTCATACCTCATACATTCAGATGATCCAAATTAAGAGCATAAAATCATGGGAATGAGGCAAACCTGATGGGAGAGACCGGTTGAAATCAAATGGCACGGTTGGGTTTGCAAGGCAATGTTAGGGTTTGCGTGAGATGAAAGTGTGTGAGTCAGATTGAATTTTTCAGAGCTGCCTGAGGGTTGCTCTGAGTTCTCTGTCAGGTTTCTCTTCAGGTTTTGCTTCAAGGAAACCTCAGAGTATTTTGCTTCTCTTCCTTTTTCTCCAGGGTTCTTCTCTCACTATCTTTTTCCCAGACAGGGTAATAGGAATAGAATGAATATTTGTTTCATTGAAACTCTAGTATTTATAGGCTAATATTGGTAGCTTAGTGGGCTTTTGAGAGAGGTCCAAGTCTTCTTTTATTTTTTTTTTCGTTTTTTTTATTTTTATTTTTTATTTTTTTATTTTTTTATTTTTTATTTTTTTAAATAAAGTTTTTTGGATCTAATTCTGATTGACATGATGAAATGCAATATGAAATGATAAATGAATGCATGAATGAGGAGGGAAAATTTTGGGGTGTTACAGAACCAGATGGGTGTTCAGAAATAAGCTAAATGAAAAAGGCGAAGTTGTCAGAAATAAAGCTCGATTGGTTGCACAAGGGTATAGTCAACAAGAAGGCATTGACTACAACGAAACCTTTGCCCCAGTCGCCAGGTTAGAATCTATTCGCTTACTTGTTTCATTCGTTGTAAATCATTCCATCAAACTATATCAAATGGATGTCAAGAGTGCAATTCTTAATGGTTATATGTCAGAAGAAGTGTATGCCAATCAACCTCCAGGTTTTGAAAACTCAAATTGTCCAGAACATGTTTTTAAACTTAAGAAATCTTTATACGGCTTAAAACAAGCTCCTAGAGCATGGTATGAAAGGCTAAGCAATTTTCATCTGGAACATGACTTTATTAGAGGAAAAGTTGACTCTACACTCTTCTGCAAAAACATTAATAATGACCTCATGATATGCCAGATATATGTTGATGACATTATTTTTGGTTCAGCTAACCCTTCTTTATGTCAAGAATTCTCTGAGCTAATGCAGGAAGAATTTGAAATGAGCTTAATGCAAGAACTAAAGTTCTTTCTAGGAATTCAAATCAATCAAGCTTCAGAAGCCACCTATGTTCATCAAAGTAAATACATTAAAGACATTCTGAAGAAATTCGAAATGGCGGAATGCAAACCTGCTAAGACACCTATGCCTCTGGTTGGATCTCCTGGTAAGTCTGTATCTCTCCCTCCCTCTGTAAAAATTAAACATGTTGCCTCTTCACTTCCTTAATCAATCCCTATATACACAACTGCTGATACGCCTCCCTCAACCACCAGACCCTCTAACCTACCATCCCAAAAATTCAACCTTGCCACCACAACTCTACCTGTTTCAGAAGCATAAATGCTAAATGAAACCGCTTCACCATCTTCATCACCATCTCCACAATCCCCACTTTACTATGACCTTTCATCTGACGCTGAACCCTCTGATCCTCACTCCCCAACTCTGGCTCAGATCCAAGACCGTGCTCTGGCCTCTCAAAAGCCACCACACTCTAACCCTAAACCTGAAGTTACTTCCCCACTCCCAGAAAACCCAAACACAACCACCTCTGAACCTCCACCATCAGAACCAATCCACTCTGACTCACAACCATCTGAACCACCACACTCTGAAATACCCCAACCCACTACCTCCGTTGACCCAATAACTCCCACACTTAACCTAAGTACCCCCGCCTTACCCTCCCAAGCCTCTAAACCAGAAACCACCCTTCTGACCCTTGAGAAAGCAATTACAGCTTTTGCAGAGTCTTCAGTTGACAAGGTCAAGTCTCTGACCATCAACTCTGGCATCAGTGATGATCCCTCTGCTGTAAGGACTCACTAGAACAGAGTGATAAGTTGGATGACCTCTGAAGCCTTCAAGTTGAAAGACCTCTATGAACAAGCCCACAATGACTTCATCAGAGACGTTGAGATCAGACTCCAAGAGCGTCTAGCCAGAGAAGCTGAGGAGCGGGCAAGACAGGAAGCTGAAGAGAAAGCAAGACAAGAAGAACTTTAGAGAATCAGAGAACTTGAAGCCAAAGCTCTTGTTGATGCTGTTGCTGCTGAAGTTGAGGCAAAAGCCAAAGCTGACGCTGAAGAAGCAGCGCGCCTTGCTGAAGAGTCTATTGCCAAAGCCAGAAATGATGCACTGACTCAAGGGGAGTCCTCCAACTCTGGATTCGTCCCTCTGGTCCTGAAGACCGTTGAAGAGATGCAGAAAGAACAACAGGTAGTTCGAGCCAGACTGGATCAACAGGACTCTGTCAATATAAACATTCAGAACATGTTGTCCCAGCTGCTCCAGAGGATGCCTCCACCTCCAAACCCTTAGGCACCTAGGATATTTTCTGCTTGTTACTTTCTGATTTGCTTGTTGCTTTCTCTGCTTTGCTTGTTGCTTTCTGTGTTTCAATATCTGTTTCTTGCTTTTTGCTTTTCTGGCTTATGTAAATGCTTATCTGTTAATATTAACTTTATGCTAAGTTTCTTGCTAAGTTATTTTGATTCTGACAAAAAGGGGGGGAACTAAAACAACTCTGATGAAAACATATCTAATTCCTTTCAAACCCTGCAAACATTGTCTCTAAAAATGACTTAAGATATGCAGGAAAGTAGCTAAAAACACCAAACCATGGAAGGTCCGGTAAGAACTTCTGAACTATCCAAGATCTAACTCATGGGGAGCTAACTACAATATCTGATCTAAGACTTTTCTGTAAATGTTTCATCTTTAATCTAAACTGTTTCGTCATCATCAAAAAGGGGGAGATTGTAAGAACAAAGTTGGTTCTATAATAAATTTCTAAGATTTTGATGATAACAAAGGATGAAACCCAAAATGGCACCCTAGCGAGATTTTTTCTTAGTGTGCAGGACTCTGAACATTTATGTAGGACTATGAACACTTACGCAGGATTCTGACCATACTTTAGATACAAACTTATGTCAAATATAAAGTATTAGATGATCAGACGCCACTCGTAAAGGAATACATCCAGAAGGTTCTGATTCTGATCAAAGAGAGACAGCAAAAAGTCAGAAGCTCCAACAGACTACTGGTTTTAGACTCTGATACTTAAGAAGACTAGAACACTGAGAAGCTCTAAGGAAGTCAGGCGTAATCATCCTCTGAAGACTAACTCTGGTACATCAAGATTCTGATGCAGATTCACAAGCCCAAAATACGTAACAGAAAGGAATCTCATTATGGAAAGGAAGTATTTAAAGAAAGGATTAAAGAGGCGGACAAAATGGTTTTAGAAAGAAACAACAGAAGTAATGACATTAATTATTCTTCAATGACCAAGATTCTGTCATCACTTCAACGGTCCTTCACAACTACTATATAAAGGACGAAGTACTTCTCTAGAAAGACACCCGAGACACACAGAAATATCATTCACACTCTCTTATTTTCATGAGTTGCTGCTCTTACGTGAAAAACTTTTTCTCTCATATTTTTCTGTAATACTTGCTTGTTGTTAGAAGCACTTTACATTACAACTTACGTTTTGCTTAAATTATTTCCTCAAGTGACTCTGCGCAATCTGTATACTTGAGAGGGCTAAGAGATTATTCTCTTAGATGATTGGTTGTGTAATCTTTCAAGATTAGTGGATTAAGTCCTTTTTGAAGGTGAAATCACCTTGGCCGGGTGGACTGGAGTAACTTTGATTTTCAAGCAAACCAGTATAAAATTCTGTGTTTTTATTTCTGAAAAAGCTTTTATTTCCAAAACAATTCAAACCCCCCTTTCTTGTTTTTCTCAACCTTCAAATATCAATGGAACTTAGGTGTTGATAAGGTGAAAACCATAATCCATCAAAATGTATGATTGATCTTGACAATGACTTAGTTCAGCCCTTAACCTTTGTTTGTTTTCCTTGTGTGTGATCCCTTATTTGTGATTGTTGCATTCATGCATTCATGCACATCATAACATTCATCACACCAAAAATTTCAAGGAACTGAGGTCTTATTTGCAAATATTTTCAGACAATGGATTGTGGAGGAAGGAATACTAAGAAGTACAGTTTCATATGTCCAGATTTGAAAGAGTTAAGGAAGCTGTCATCTTTTGTATTAGATCCCTTGGACTTCAAGAAACATCATGGGAAGCTTCTATCTATCTTGTCTGCTGATGTGGTTGAAGGACTCCTGAGTGTGTTGGTTCAGTTTTATGATCCTCTCTACCGTTACTTCACTTTTCCCGATTATAAGCTTGTGCCTATGTTGGAGGAGTATGCCCATCTCTTGGGAATACTTGTTTCTAGCAAAGTGCCTTTTAGTGGATTGGAAGAGATTCCCAAATCTCATATTATAGCTGAAGCCCTTCACTTGAAGAAGTATGAGATAGAGGCTCATTGGGTGAAGAAAGGAGGATTGTTTGGATTGACTTTTGAGTTCCTCATCAAGGAAGCTACTGCCTTTGCTCAAGCCGGTAGTGCGGGTGCTTTTGAAGCTATCTTTGTATTACTCATCTATGGTTTAGCCTTGTTCCCTAACATTGACGGTTTTGTTGATGTTAATTCCATTAGAATTTTCTTGATTGGTTGTGCCTACTCTGTTAGGAGATATGTATTTCTCTTTGCATCTAAGGAATTCTAAAGGTGGTGGAACTATCGTCTGTTGTGTTCCTCTTATGTACAATTGGTTTATTTCGCACTTGCCTCAGACACCTACTTTTATGGAGAACAAACAATGTCTAAGGTGGTCTCAGAGACTTATATCTCTCACTAATGATGATATAGTTTGGTATGATTCTTCATTGAGTAGCTTGGATATTATTGATAGTTGTTGTGAATTCTCTAATGTACCTCTCATTGGTACACAAGGAGGAATCAACTACAACCCTTCTTTGGCTCGTCGTCAACTTGGGTTCCCCTTGAGAGATAAACCTAATAACACTTAGTTAGAGGGCCTTTTCTATCAAGAGGGTAAAGATCCCTAACATTTAAAGCAGAAGATGGTACATGTTTGGCATAATGTGCATAGGAAAGGAAGATCTGAGCTTGGTCCGCGCAATTGTGTAGCTTTGGAAGCTTACACTTCTTGGATGAAGAAGAGAGATTTAGAATTGAAGATGTCGTATGCTTGTGAGAGACCTATGTCTATGGTTGTGGTTGAGCCATTAACTCTCCCTAACCAAGATGTAGAGGAGTTGGAAGACGCACTCGCCAAGATGAAACAAGAAAAGGATGTGTGGGAAGAGTGTTTCCATGCTTTGAGCAGAAAGCATGAGGAGTTGCAGCTTGAGTCTAAGGACAAAGATGCACTTATTGAGCTTCTTGAACACCGAGTAACAAGAGACATAGAGAACCAGAGGTTTCATCTTCCTCTAGTATGCCTCAGCCTTCCGTTGCTTGGAAGAAGATTGTTGATCAGCTTGTCCTTGAGAAGACTCAGATGAAGACTTCTTTTGAGTCCTATATTCGACGCATCCGCAGGAAGTACGCGCCTGCAGCCAGATCTTCTGATATTGTTGTTAGGGATCCTTAGGATTATTAGTCTCCTTTTCTCTTGTATTTTGTACCTTTGCTTTCTGAAATTGTACTCAGTGTAATCCTTCCAATTATATAAATAAAAGAGATTTTATGGTCAATCAAATTGTGCAGCTATTATTATTATATATTTGAAAATAAAAATAGTAAGTTCCTGGAAAATAAAAACAATCAAGCATTGCATTTTATGCATCATTTGCATAACAGGTTTCTCTTTCGCCAGATGTCTTATTGGTATTTCTTATGTGCTTCAACCAAGTTGACTCATCGATACAATACCCGCGTCAATCACTCAAGAATCATGGAACATCTAAAGAAAGAGAACAAATATTTGAAGGATAAGATCGCCCGCTTGACTGCCATGATGGAGTAAGTGTTAGCCGCTCAGAGCCAATCTTCTCCAACGCCTGCAACTCCTCCTCCTCATAGAACTGTCATTTTAGAGGTTGCTACCTCTACCATTCCTGCCACTACTGCTCACTTTGCGCCTGCCATGCCTACCGGATTCCTGTGGGGAATGCCGCCCAACTGTGTGCCAGAGGGTTTTGCGCCTACCTTTGCTTCCATGCCGGCATCTAGCCCGGTCATGTCTGTGCCACCACCGTTTGTTCACACTTTGCCCCGCGTTGAAGACACCATTTATCATTCTGAGTCGTCTAAGGGCCCGGATGTTTATGAGAAGATGGATGAAATGAAAGACCAATTCCTTGAGCTGCGAAAGGAGTTGAAGACCTTGAGGGGAAAGAATTTGTTCGGTAAGAGTGCTGCGGAACTTTGCTTGGTTCCTAATGTGAAAATCCGGATGAAGTTCAAAGTCCCTGACTTTGAAAAGTATAAGGAGAATACATGTTCGCTCAGTCATCTCATCATGTATGCTAGAAAGATGTCGATGCAAACTGATAATGATCAATTATTAATTCACTATTTCCAAGACAGACTGACTGGTTCCGCTCTGAGGTGGTACATGGGTTTGGATGGTGCGAGTTTCTGCATGTTCAATGATTTGGGTGAAGCATTCGTGAAGCAGTACAAGTATAATGTGGATATGGCGCCGGATAGGGATCAATTGAGGTCATTATCTCAGAAGGATAAGGAGACATTCAAAGAATATGCTCAGTGATGGAGAGAGCTTGCCGCTCAGATTACCTCTGCTTTGGAAGAAAAGGAGATGACCAAGATTTTCCTTAAGATCCTGAGCTCATTTTACTATGATCGCATGATTTCCAGTGCCGCTAGTGATTTTACCGAGATGGTAAACATGGGGATGAGACTAGAAGAAGGTGTCCTAGAGGGACGGTTATCTAGAAAGGAAGTTTCGTCCAGCAAGAAATATGACAGCGGGTTTGCCAAGAAGAAAGAGAATGAGACCAATGCAATATCAGCGGGTTTGCCAAGAAGAAAGAGAAAGAGAAAGAGAATAAGAAGAAATCAATCACCCCGTCAACACCGTCATCAAGTATCATCTGTAATTCTGGTATTTTCTAACAATCAATCAACGCCAATTCAACAACAACGTCAACAACAGCCACCGCAATGAACAAACACCTACAACAACAACATATCAACAATCATCAACAACCACAAAATTTTGAGAGGAAAAAGGTCTCTTTCGACCCATTTCCTATGACTTATGTTGAACTGTGTCCATCATTGGTTCTCAAGAACCTTTTGCAACCAAGAAATCCGCCTCAGATTCCTGAACCACTTCCATGGTGGTATGAACCGGAACTTCATTGTGCCTTTCATCAAGGAGCTTCCGGTCACGATATTGAGAATTGTTACCCCCTGAAGTATGAAGTCTAAAAGCTGGTAAAGAGTGGGATGATGTCCTTTGAGGACCGTGCGCCTAATGTCAAAGTTAATCCACTACCTTCTCATGGTAACCCTTCTGTCAATATGGTAGATGGTTGTCCTGGGGAGTTCAAGGTGTTTGATGTCCGCTTTATTAGAAGATACTTGGTGACGATGCACAAGGACATCTGTTTGGTAAGCAATTGTGAGCATGACCATGATGGTTGTGCAATTTGCAGTGTCAATCCCCGAGGTTGTATGGTTGTGAAGAGAGACATCCAGAGGTTGATGGATGAAGGCATGATTCAGATTCTCCAGTCCCGTCACATGGATGACGATGTGAATGTTATTGTTCCAGTATTTAAGACACCAAAGAGAGTGGTAATCCAGTTCGATAACAGCAGTAGTAACAGTGCCAGCAACAGGTCGGTATCACCGTTGGTTATACAATTAGCGGGCCATGTGTTATATGCATCCGATAAGGTTGTCCCGTATCAGTATAATGCTACCATATTAGAGAATTCTCAAGAGGCTCCTTTGCCTACGACTAGTTCTGTTGTGAGTATAGTTGATGTTACGAAGGTGACCCATAGTGGTCGTGTCTTTCGGCTGGTATTCCCAAAGAATGTAGAAGATTGTTCAGTTGGTAAGAGTGTGGAAGTGCTTGTAGTGGATCTAGTTAGTGCTCTGAAGTGTCAGTCTAGTGAATCCAACAGTTTAAAGCCTAATGATGATGATGAGGTACTTCGGTTAATCAAGAAAAGTGAGTTTAATATGGTGGAGCAGCTGCTCCAATCCCCCTCCAAGATTTCAGTGTTGTCTCTGCTTATGAACTCTGAAGCGCACAGAGAAGCACTGCAGAAGGTATTAGAACAAGCTTATGTGGAACATGACGTTACGGTGGATCAGTTTGATCATATTGTGGCTAACATCACTTCCTGCAACAATTTGAGCTTCTGTGATGAGGAACTTCCTGAGGAGGGAAGAAATCATAATTTAGCGTTGCACATTTCAATGAATTGCAAGGAGGATGCTCTGTCGAATGTATTGGTCAACACCGGTTCTTTTTTAAATGTACTCCCGAAATCAACCTTGTCAAGATTTCGTATCAAGGAGCTCCGATGAGGTATAGTGGCATGATCGTTAAGGCATTTGATGGTTCTCGCAAGACTGTGATTGGTGAAGTGGACCTTCCTGTGAAGATAGGTTCGAGTGATTTAAAAATTACTTTCCAGGTAATGGATATCCACCCGGCCAATAGCTACTTGTTAGGAAGGCCATGGATACATGAGGCAGGAGCTGTTACTTCAACTCTGCACCAAAAATTAAAGTTTGTCAAAAATGGAAAGCTTATTATTGTCGGGGGAGAGAAGGCTTTGTTGGTAAGCCACATGTCGTCTTTCTCTTATGTAGAAGTTGAGGATGAGATTGTAACTTCGTTCCAAGCCTTATATATTGCTGAGGAAAAGAGAGTTGGGGCACCTATGCCCTCATTCAAAGATGCGCAGAAGATTGTTGAAGATGGTAATTCTGATCAGTGGGGACAGATGGTAGAAGTCGCCGACAACAAGAGCAGGGCCATTTTGGGTTTCCAACAAGGTTTGTCTGTGTTTAGAGCTGAAAATGTGCAACCCAGTTTCCGTAGTGGAGGGTTCATTCATGGTAATGAACAACACTTAGTTGTTGTGATCGAGGGTGATGAAGATGAAGACTGCACCAATTTTGTGACGCATGGAAAAGCTTGCAACAATTGGACTGTTGTTGATATTCCTATTATTGTGCATCGATCTAAGTAATTGCTTTTATTTGTTTTTGAAAATATTTCTCTTATGCCTAAGGGATAAGTGAACATTATTTGGGCATTTTCAAATTTGATCATCAATAAAACATAATTCTATTCATCCACATCTATGATGTTTCATTTTACCTTTTGCTTTATTCTGAAAAATGGTAATCATAAAAAACCTAAATGAATATAATTTGTCCATCTACATAATATTTGGTCACAATTCACTACTCTAAAATCAAAATATCAAATCGTTATGCAGGTTGGTTTCTAAACCCATTGAATACAATGATCCTACTCCTTCTCCAAACTTTGAATTCCCTGTGTTTGAGGCCGAGGAAGGAAGTGATGAAGAAGTATCTGATGAATTGTCTCGTCTACTTGAGCACGAGGAAAAAGCCATGCAGCCATTCAAAGAGCAGATTGAGTTAGTCAACTTGGGTTCCGAGGATGATATGAAGGAAGTCAAGGTTGGGTCTCGACTGTATCCAGAAGTGAAGAAGGGGTTGATTGATCTTCTCCGAGAGTATTTAGATGTGTTTGCTTGGTCCTATCAAGACATGCCTGGTTTGGATTCTGAGATTGTGGAGCATAGATTACCTTTGAAGCCAGAATGCCCGCCAATCAAGCAAAAGTTAAGGAGGACTCATCCTGGTATGGTAGTGAAGATCAAAGAGGAGGTGCATAAGAAAATTGATGTCAGCTTCCTTGTTACTACTGAGTATCCGCAGTGGATGGCCAACAATGTGCCTGTTCCTAAGAAGGATGGAAAAGTTCGTATGTGCGTTGATTATAGAGATTTAAATAAAGTCAGTCCGAAAGATGATTTCCCTATGCCATACATTAATATGTTGGTAGAAAACACAACTAAATTCAAAGTCTTTTCGTTTATGGTCGGATTTTCCGGATATAATCAGATTAAGATGGCACCCGAAGATATGGAGAAGACCACATTCATTACACCCTATGGAACATTCTGTTATAGAGTGATGCTTTTCGATTTGAAGAATGTTGGTGCAACTTACCAGAGAGCAATGACTACAATTTTTCATGATATGATGCATAAAGAGATCGAAGTCTATGTTGATGATATGATCGCTAAATCCATTGATGAAGAGGGACATGTTGAGCATTTGTTGAAGCTATTCCAGCATTTGAGGAAGTATAAACTCCGCTTGAATCCCAATAAGTGTATATTTGGTGTTCGTTCTGGTAAGTTGTTGGGCTTTACTGTCAGCAAGAAGGGTATTGAAGTTGATCCTGCCAAGGTAAAAGCAATACAAGAGATGCATACGCCCAAAACTAAGAAGCAAGTCAAAGGTTTTCTCGACCGCTTGAATTATATCTCAAGATTCATTTCACACATGACTGCCACATGTGCGCCTATATTCAAGCTTCTTCGGAAAGATCAGTCTTGTGATTGGACCGAGGACTGCCAGAAAGCTTTTGAAAGTATCAAAGAGTATCTGCTTGAGCCTCTAATTCTATCTTCGCCTGTTGAAGGAAGACTGTTGATCATGTATTTGATTGTGCTTGAAGAGAGTATGGGTCGTGTTCTTGGTCAGCAATATGAGACTGGAAAGAAAGAATATGCAATTTACTACCTCAGTAAGAAATTCACCGATTGTGAGACTCGGTATTCTATGCTTGAGAAGACTTATTACGCATTGGCTTGAGCTACTAAGCATCTGCGTCAATACATGTTGAATCATACCACTTGGTTGATATCCAAAATGGATCCAATCAAGTATATTTTTGAGAAGCCTGCTTTAACTGGGAGGATTGCCCGTTGGAAGATGTTGTTGTCAGAGTATGATATTGAATACCGATCTCAGAAACCAATCAAAGGTAGTGTCTTGGCTGACCACTTGGCTCACCAACCAATTGAAGATTACTAGTCAGTACAATATGATTTTCTTGATGAAGAGATTTTGTACTTGAAAATGAAAGATTGTGATGAACCATTGCTTGAAGAAGGGCCAGAACCTGGTTCCCGTTGGGGCATGGTATTTGATGGAGATGTTAATCAGTATGGCAATGGCATTGGGGCAGTAATTATTACTCC
Organism: Lathyrus oleraceus; assembly: GCF_024323335.1. Taxonomy (NCBI): domain Eukaryota; kingdom Viridiplantae; phylum Streptophyta; class Magnoliopsida; order Fabales; family Fabaceae; genus Lathyrus; species Lathyrus oleraceus. The sequence continues at coordinate 351,805,057 of NC_066585.1, read as the reverse complement.
TCAAGGCACGCATTTTCCGTTTACAGCTAGATTAACTTTCAAGTGTACAAATAATATGGTTGAGTATGAAGCTTGCATTATGGGGCTTGAAGAGGCCATTGATCTCAGAATCAAGTATTTAGACGTTTATGGAGATTTAACTTTGGTTGTGAATCAAATCAAAGGTGAATAGGAGACGAATCAACCCGATTTGATACCATATAGAGACTATGCAGGGAGGATTTCAAATTTCTTTACAAAGGTTGAGTTTCATCATATCCCTCGAGATGAAAACTGGATGGCAGATGCTCTTGCAACTTTGGCTTCAATGATTATGGTGAAGTATTGGAATAAAGTTCCCAACTTGACTGTGATGCGTCTTATAGGCCAGCTCATGTGTTTGTTGTTAAAGAGATCAAGGATGAGAAGCCATGGTATTTTGATATCAAATGTCTCCTGCAAAGTCAGGTTTACCCGCATGGGGCATCTTTGAAAGATAAGAAGACTTTGAGAAGATTAGCCGGCAATTTCTACCTGAATGGTGATGTGATTTACAAGAGAAAATTCGATATGGTTCTGCTCAGATGTGTGGATAGACACGAAGCAGACTTATTGATGAATGAAGTCCATGAAGTTTCCTTTGGTACTCATTCCAATGGACATGCGATGGCAAAGAAGATGTTGCGAGCAGGTTATTATTGGCTGACAATGGAATCTGTCTGTTGCAAGTTTGTGAAGAAATGCCACAGGTGTCAAATATATGCTGATAAGATTCATGTTCCTCCGACACTTTTGAACGTCATTTCCTCCCCATGGCCCTTCTCCATGTGGGGAATTGATATGATTGGCATGATTGAGCCCAAAGCACCGAATGGACATCGTTTCATTTTAGTGGCTATTGACTACTTCACAAAGTGGGTTGAAGCGGCATCGTATGCGAATGTAACCAAGCAAGTTGTTGTAAGGTTTATCAAGAATGATATCATATACCGTTATGGTGTGCCAAGTAAGATCATTAGTGACAATGGTTCAAACTTGAATAACAATATGGTGGAAGCTCTTTACAAACACTTCAAGATTGCACATCATAATTCTTCTCCCTACAGACCTAAGATGAATGGGGTTGTTGAAGCTACAAACAAGAACATCAAGAAGATCATCCAGAAGATGGTTGTGACGTACAAGGATTGGCATGAGATGCTCCCATTTTCTTTGCATGGGTATCGTACATCCGTCCGCACTTCAACAGGGGCAACCCCTTTCTCACTTGTTTATGGCATGGAAGTTGTGTTCCCAATAGAGGTTGAGATCCCATCACTCCGTGTCTTGATGGAAGCCAAGTTGATCGAGGCTGAATGGTGTCAGACCAGATTTGATCACCTAAATTTGATTGAAGAGAAGAGGTTAACTACCACGTGTCATGGTCAGTTGTATCAGTAGAGAATGAAGAAAGATTTTGATAAGAAGGTCAGACCTTGTGTGTTTAGAGAAGGTGACCTTGTGCTCAAGAAAATTCTATCTTTCAAGCCAGATTCTAGGGGCAAATGGACTCCTAATTATGAAGGCTCATATGTTAACAAGAGAGCCTTTTCAGGCGGTGCTTTGATTCTTATAACTATGGATGGTTAAGAGTTCACTCGTCTTGTGAATGCAGATGCAGTCAAGAAATACTTCGCTTAAAAAAGAAAAAAACAGCTCGCTAAGTTGAAAACCTGAAAGGGCGGTGTAACACCTCAAAATTTGCCCTCCTCTCTTGGGACTAGCTGAGCATATTGCATTTCATTTTAGGTCATTAGGCATAGCATCTTAGCATATCATGTGGCTATATTGAGCAAGTCATCCTCCTAAGTCTTGATCAGAAGATAAAGAGGTTAAGATTTAAGCTTGAGGGTTTCATTGGATTTATCACTAATCATCTGAAGGTTGGTGCTTCAAATTAGGGTTTCATGGTTCCTCAAGGAGATTGATCATCATCTTGGTTGAAGTGGTACATCATCATCCTCATGGTCTTGTCATCACCAAGAGATTCCTTATATTTGATCAGATTCCTTGAGATTAGGGTTTTGACCTCTGGTCAACCCTAATCATCTGAATTGTGCCAATCAGGGCTTGTCAAGGAGATGAGGTTTTCAATGGATATGGGGATCATCATATGATTATATTGAGCTTATGAAAGCTAGGGTTTCATCATTGAGCCATTTCATCAGGAGTTTGAAGCTCAAGTTCAACAGTCAAGCTGAAATTCATCTATCAGTCAGCAAAAGTCAACCACAAGTCAACTGATGGATTTGGAGGTGGGAGAGGGTTAGAGACACTTCATTCATGTCCAAACAAGTTTCATTTGGCATTTCAAACATCAAGAATGAAGAAAATAAAGTCAGATGGAAACTTTCCAAAAATAGAAAGTGACTTGTAATTCAAAACTGCCAAAAATGGAAAGGTTTTCTCCTCAAAATTACATGTCCAACAATGCTTCAAATGAAATTTTGTCCAACATGAAAGTTGAAGATCTTGCTCTCACCTTTCCAAAAAGTCCAAGAACATGAATTTCTCATTTGTGGTTGGCAAGTTATGATCAAATCATTGTCAAGAAAAGTTGAATTTCAAAGTTGGATAACTTTCACACCAAATGGCCAAATGAAGTGGGACTTTTTGGAGCAAATTTCTTTTGATCTCCTCTATTCAATTCATGCATCACATTTCATTAAAATTCATCACATAAAAAGTGCTTTTTTCACTTGAACTTATTTTGAAAAGTGGAGGGAAAAAGTCATTTTGCAAAATAAGCATGGCATTCACTTAATTCCACTTGCCTTGGCCTCTAAACATCATTTGCAATTGGTCCAAACCAGAAAATTTCACTGTTACATTGATTTTCACAAGGAAGGGTGAATTGGCCATTTTGCAATTTAGCATAAAACTTGATTTTCATTAATCACTTGCATTAACACTAAACATGATTAGCAACATGTTTAACATCACATATAAAAGCTAAATCATAACTGTTTCATTGCTAATCATAACAGAATTTGGAAATTGAGATCTAGATCCAAAACTTTTCATCTTTTCTCTCTCACTTTTTCTGCAATTTTCTTCACAAACCTTGCCAAGATCTTCATCAATCCTTCATCCATGAGCATTATGGAAGCTAATTGAAGCAAGATCTCATCATTTTCGTGCCAATTCAAGGACTGTTACAAGAGTGTTCAACAATGGCAAATGGAGATTTGAGCTAAATCGTGTACAATCAGCATCAATACCTTGCTTCATTCACTCATACAAGCATCAAAGAACTTCTGTTTTGGCATTACAAGGCTTGATTCACACGATTTCACATCTGTCATCCAATTAAGGTCAGATTTCGACTTTAACAATTCATGAAATCAATGGATGCATCTTGTAGATCTTTCTTAGTAGAGTAAACTGCACTTTGTTTCATTGAATTTGGTTGAGAAATGAGGAAGTTACATGGATTGGAACTTTCATGCATGAATATGTTTTGGATCGAATCTTTTAATTTAGCAAGAATTAGGTTAATTCGATTATGGATTGTTTATGTGCTTGGAAAGACCTTTCCAATGGTATAGGTTTCATGAGTTTTGGTGACAAAGTGTTCTTGAGTTAGGGTTTGTGATGAACATTGGATGAATGTTTGAGAATTTTTTCCAGAAATCCTTTTGATCTTGCCAGGCCGTGTTCTGCATGGATCTCGTGTTTGTGTACCACGAAGCCAATAGCAGTGCGCCACCTCCTTTAATGAAACGGTGAGTTTCATGAGGCGCGCGCTGGGATTCAAATCTCGCCACGGTTCGATACCTGGCTAGAGCTTTTCCACATTTAGGCCTTGCATTTAATTCACATATGTTACCATGTTTCACCATGCCATTTCATTCATTTTTTAATTTTTTCTTCTCATTAGAAAATTCATAACTCCTAAACCATTAATCCAATTGACATGATATTTTTTGTGCCATGCTCCTTTTGATGTCTACTATTTTATGGTATTTTTTGCAAAAATTGTGCACGTGTGGATTTTTGGATGGCCTAGGGTTTGTTCATACATGTGTTTGCTTGCACATTGGTTACTATTTTGGTTGTGAAATGATGATGCCTAATCCAAAATTCTTGAAATTTTGCATGTGTAAAATAGACATCTCAATGAACATTTTGGCTTTGAGTTTGTGATTTTATCATTTCTGGTTTGTGAGATATGAGCTGATCAATCTAGGTGTGACAATGTGTGTCACACCATTTCTTATCCAATTTGTGGATTTTCATTACCTTGCCATATGAACTTGAATTGGTGAGAATTTTTGCATGTTGATACCTATGGATGTTAGTATGTCTTGTGAATTTTGGTGGATTGTTTGAGTATATTTCCAATTTGTTTGAGAATTTCCTTTCTGTTGGACCAATTGTGGACTTTTTGTGAGTCATGATCTTATATGATTTTTGAAATTCTTGATGTTTATTGGATGGACTTGAAATTTTGTGGAATGATTCTAGACACGTTGAAGTTTACCATGGCTTTGGTTTGGTTCATTTATCTTGCACCTACTCTGTTTTATGCTTGCTTGAAGTTGATGCATGATTTTGTGCCTTGTATGAGCTTGTTTTTCCTTGCCTTGAATTAGGGATTTTAATTGACATGCTTCCAATTGTCCAAATGACTTGAATTTTGGTATGATGATCATGTTATGAATTCTGTTTAGCCATGATTTTTCTTGAGATTTATTGAATTGTTTTGGAGTTGAATTGGATTGGATCATTCTGTTTGGTTCTATGAGGTTCTAACTTGCATGCTTTGCACTATTTCTTTTGTGAAATGAAATTGGTGTATGATATGAATGTGAGACCACTTGGACATTGTTCTAAATTGATTGAACTTGATTTGTGCCAATTTTCATGTTCTGTTTTGAAATATTTCTCCCTCTTGGACCCTAGGCTTTGTCCTAGGGGTTTGCTTCTCATGTTTGAGTTGTGTTTTCAGGACAAAAGGCATATGGCATGGAGGAATTAATTCACTTGGCTTGAGTTGCTTGTTTGATTGATGTTGATTAACATTAAGTTTGTTTTGTAGGTGGCTTCTAAGTCATTTGAGTTGAGCTTGTGCTTTGCTTGAGGCATTGCTTGTGTACAGTTAACTGTTGACTTGTAACTGTCTGTTTGACTGTTTGAGCTGAATACTAACTGTGTTAGATTGTTTTCAGGTACATTAGTTGCTATAGTTCATTTTGAACTTGCTTTTGCTGTTGCTTGGTTGCTTAACCAATTGAGGTATAACATCACTAACTTCATGTAGTCTGGAAGACCTGGCCTGTTACTTGGCCAGGCACCTGTCTGAAGTCCTCCTTAAGAGGCAATGCTTGTGCTTGTTTATCTTTGTCCCCAAGCAAGAAAAGACCTTGAATAAGGCAATTGGCAGATACAAGAGATGTGCAATCCATCTCTTGCTATTCAGTTGAGTCATCCCTTTGCTCACACAACTGGTGTTGATGCATTGTGGATATTAACCCAAGATCTTTGTACAGTTGTACAGTTGAGTCAGAGTCATAAGTGTAGAAGGGTTCCCATTTTCTAAACCCACACTTCTTTGTTTGAAGCTCTCCCTGGCCAGGGATAAGAGCTGTGAGGCACACCCCTCACTTCCTATTTCATCTGCTTCACCCTAACTCTCAATGTTAGGGTTAAGAGCTAACATCACCTGATACAGTTGGCTTGCTTTTGCAGCCTAACCCTTGTATGAGCCCACTTTGTCTGTATATAGTGTGTGCTAATTATGAATGTTTGCTTTGTTTTGATTATGCTTGCATGCTTTGCTTTGCCTGTTTAGGATTAGCTTGCAGCCTGTGCAAGTAGATAGAAAACTCAACCTAGGACCATTGTGGAATACATGATAACTATTAGGCTCGAGTCAGTCTCCCTTCTAGTTGGTCATTTCCCAGTCTCTGGTTAGGAGAAAGTTTCTCCCCTGTTAAGGGGAACTACGTTGCCCTGATCCTCATACCAGATGAGGTACGTAGGCAGGAGGTCTTCCGAGATCTCTCCGGGAACCTTTTTTCTTTTTGTGTGTGTTTGCTTGACAGTTATTAGGCTTGAGTTCCCGACTCCCTAGTAACTTGTTTGTTTGTTAACCCTTCTTGTGTGTTAGGAGATGGACATAAGACCAGCGATTGGCAGTCCGTATCCTATTGTTGTGTTCCTGGAGTCCGATATAAGTCCAGTAAGTGGCATTTGGTTTCCTGTGTGTGTTAGTTGGTTCGGAGTCTGATATAAGTCCAGCGATTGGCATTCGGTTTCCATGTTTGCCTGTTTGTGTGTGTTTTTGTTTGGCGTGCGTGAGCCGAACTACGGTAGCTCTGATTCTCATTCCAGATGAGATACGTAGGCATATGATGCGATATCCTAGCGAGCCCGTTCCTCTCTTCCCCCACCTGTGTTGTTTTCAGTGTGTGTGTGTGTGATGTTTGTTTTAGCAACCTTTTCCTATCTTCTGAGCATGGATCCCGTCGAGTACGACGGATGCGTAGGGGTGCTAATACCTTCCCTTCGCATAACCGACTCCCGATCCCATCTCTCTTTGGTCGCGAGACCATGTCTTTTCCAGGTTTACTTCGAGCGTTTCCTTTCCCTCTTTTGGGATAAATAACGCACAGTGGCGGCTCTGTTTGTTTTGTTTTAGCCCGCCGGTTGTTTTTTCGCGGATGCGACAGCTGGCGACTCTGCTGGGGACATGAAGTTGACCTATTGCTGGTCCATCTTCCCTAAGCGAGTCTCTCCTAGCGTTTTAGGATAGTTTAGGTTGCTTGTGTTGCTTTATTTATTGCATTTATTATTCTGATTGTGTATATATTTGCATAAATATTCGCATGCATCATACTACCATGTTGCTGCCCTCTGTACAGGTGGTTCCTCTGTTCTGGGGTGGGTGTTCTGAGTGGGGCTAAAACCCAGGCCCGAGTATACACCTAGGATTAGTGTGGTCTCATGTTGCCTCCTTCATGTTAGGTCAACATGTGTTTGGCAACGTGATGTACCACAAGCCGGACGAGGTTCTTTTGAGGGAACTTTTCCTTTGTGGAGTATCCACTTTGGTTGAGTGACTTCATCTGAGCTATTGACTTCGGTGACCGTTCATTCCCGGATCTTTGGTTCAGGCGATCTTAAGGGAGCTACAATGGCACACCCGAAAGGGCAAACCCATTGAGTATCTTTGCCCGATTGTCGAGACTATTGTCCGCCTTAGGATGACCTGATTAGAATTTACCTGTGAGGGGAGGGTGATTCTTACAGATGCATGTTCAGATGGTGACTTTGATGGTGACTATTGGTTCCGTTGATCAGGGTCTTATTTATAAGTCGGATTTATGGGCATTTGTTTCTGAGACGCCGGAGTGCTGTCCGAGTTATTTATCAGTGGGGATCCGTTTATTTCAGGATTCCCCGGGCCGATTCAGAGATTGTTGTGATTATCTGCTCAGAGATTGTGTGATGATGATGATGATGAATCTTTCAGTTCCGTTTATTTCGGAACCCTTGAGTTGGATTTGTGGTTACATATTCCTTCAGATGGTTGTGATCAGTTCAGAGATCAGGGTTGTGACTCAGTGCAACGGATGTTCAGATGACTTGGAGGATGGCAATGCATTGCATTCATTCATCAGCATCATTACATATTGCATTTACCTGCATCTAACACATGTTTATCCATATGCAGGGACATTTTTGATCGAGATCCTGGTTGAGAGACTTCCTTGCTCAGATATGAGGACCGGTTTGAAGGCCGATGTTGTCTACAGTTTCTTTGATCCAGAGATCAGTGTGCTGAAGGATATGATAACATTGATTACACCCGACCATGTGGGGATGTTCAGAGGGGCATACGGTAGTATTCTGAAGATGCTTTTCAGACTCACTGACAGTGACAGAAGTGCCATTCATACTCTTCTCCAGTTCTATGACCCGGGTTTGAGATGTTTCGTGCTCCCGTATTATTTGTGGGGACCTCTGATGGAGGACTATTCTAGCATCCTGGGTATGCAGATCCGATATCAGATTCCTTTCTGTGCCATTAGGGGAGAGCCCGACATCCTTGGGATTTCCCGTGCTCTTTATTTGAGTCCGGAGATGATCAAGGAGGGTTTGAAGGAGAAAGGAAAATTATCGGGTTTTCATTTGAGTTTCTTGGAAGCCAAGGCCAAGGAACATGCTGCTGCGGGTAATTGGAAGACCGTCTGTGCCTTGATTGCTGTGGGCATTTATGGGACCATTCAGTTTCCTAATCAGAAGAGCTTTGTGGACCATAATGCCATCAGATTATTTTTGCAGAGGAACCCTATTCCTACTCTGGTCGGAGATATCTATTACTCGGTTCATAACAGGAACGAGAAGCGATATGGTGGATTGATCTGATGTTGTGCTCAGATGCTATTCAGATGGTTCATGGGGTATTTGCCTTCCCGAGGTGCTTTTGCTTCTCTTGATCCTACGGTCAAGTGGTCGGTCAGATTGATGGGTTTGCGAGCCACTGATATAGCTTGGACTCATAACGTTATGGCTGGACGGGATTTCATATATAGCTGTGGGAGTCTTCTCAATGTGCCTCTTATAGGAGTTCAGGGTTGCATCAATTACAACCCGGTGCTTCTCAGGAGACAGATGGGGTTTGCTGTAGAGGGTCCTCCTCTCGGGCGAGAGATTCAGGAGTCCTTCTACTTCCCGATTGAGGGCAATCAGGCCAAGTTGATGCAAGTGTCTGGGTCATGGCGTAACATTCAGAGGAAGGGAAAGGTTCCTTTTGGCAAGGTTAACAGCATGTCCTTTCCTCCATTTGATGATTGGCTTCGGAAGAGAATTGAGCTCACGTATCTACCTTTTCCTGGAGGTGATCCTTGGTGTCCTTTGGTTGAGGGTTCGCGTTCTTTTGTCAGTATGGAAGAATTCCTCGAGATGAAGAAAGCCAGAGATCAGTTGCAAGCGGAGAAAGCTGAATTGGAGATGAGTGTTGCTCGGATTCAGATGTCTAATCAGGAGATCAGACTAAGGATGGAAGATCAGGATAAGCGACATGCCCTGGAAGCAAAGCGCTATGAGATGGATACTGCTTACTATGGCAAGATCAGGCAAGCTTTGGAGTCGTCGACAAAGGAGCACGACATCACTAAGGAGAAGCTAGCCAGAGCTGCGAAGGTCATTGAAGATGAGAAGAGGAGGCAGATCCTTGTGAAGACCCAGAGAGACGACAGAGTCAGAGTTCTCATTGCTGAGTGGGAGTCAAAGCTGAAGACCAAGGAATCAGAGAACTTGAAGATCATCGCTGAGAGAGATCATTACATTGCTGAGAGAGATCATTACTTCAGGCAGATGAAGATTCACCAGAAAGAGGTGGGGAGATTACAGCAGGAGAACACCGAGCTCAGGTTCGCCGCAGAGTTTGCTAGGATGGTTGATGATGTAGGGCCTTCTGTGGGACCTTCATCAGATTAGACCTTGCTTATTTGTAGATTACCGTCAGGCCTGTTGACGGAATTCATTTGCTTGTATTTCCTTTCCGATTCTGGAGGATTGTATTTGATTGGTATCAGCTTTGATGTATGACCATGGCGCTTATTGTGCATTTTGCTATGCGATGATTGTTTTCATTCAGTGATCGATCTTCAAGCTTTATTTGCTTTACGGTATGCACTCACACAGCACACACATGGTTGGGGGTATTTTGCTAAATCATAGATCTCTGATATGTATGATGAAATCAAATGATGAATATCAGAATATTATTGCCAGATTATTATCTGTCTCGATGAAGCCAGGATTGAGAGACAGAATATTCCTCATGTGGATAGACATTGCATTCATGCATAACCATAATAACTTGTCTTCTGTTTTGCAGGTGTCGGTTTCTAACCTGTTTGATTGACACAGGAATGATGAATTCGCCCAACGCCAACATTCTCGAACTGAAAGATATGATGAGAGAGTTGTTCCAAGTCGTGCAGGGGCTCGCCTTGGGGCAGAAAGCAATTGCTGAGAGGGTGGAGAAGATTGAGAAATGGTTGATAACGGAGAAAGTTCAGGGAAAGGCTCCGTCATCCGTAGTAAAGAAACCCCCTGGCAATGGTCAACTCAAGAAGGAAGTTGGATCAGGTGGTGTGCAGGCTAAAAAAGAATGCGGTAAGGATCGTTACCACCCTTATGCTGCCACCGTAACCATTCCTGTTGGTGATTCACCTGCACCACAGCGGCAACAGTCACCTCAATTGAGAACACAAAGAGCTGGGGGCCAAGTGAGAAGAAGGACGACAGACCGTCATTTCAATAAGCCGCCTATGACTTACGCCTCTCTGTTTAAAAGGTTGAAGGATAGTGGGTTGGTGCAGCCGAGGATATTGGTTCCAGGGAAACCGGATTAGAGGGTTGCCAGTTACGATGAGAATGTCAGGTGTGAGTTCCATGCTGGGGCACCCGGACATCATATTGAGGATTGCAAAGCTTTTAAGCATGTGGTCCAAGACTTGGTGGATTCTAAGGCAATCAACTTTGCACCGACGACAGATGATAGTGCTAACCCCGCGACAAGGCATGGTCCTGTAAAAGTGAAACTGATGTCGACGGACAGGAAAGGGATAGAGGTGACTGAGAAGGATCAGTTAAAAATGCCGATGTCTGTGGTCCCAAAACGTCTGACGAAAAATGGAGCTTCCCCTCATGTTGATGATTGTTGTGCGGCTGTCGCCACAAAGGGGTGTGTAGTGATGGGGGAATCGGTCCAGAGAATGATGAAAGTAGAAATGGACGATATAAGATGTAAAGCACCCAGTCTGGAAGTTGAGGCTGTCCGGACGGAGAATGCCATTGGTGTTGAGAAAGAGAAAAAGCCGTCCATTTCTTCTTACAAGCAGGCAGTGGAAGTGGTGAGAAATGGAGGGATCCCAGGCTGGGGACAGATCATAGGCATTGTGGTAAAGGCGGATATGTTTGGGGTTGGCTATCAGGAAGGTCAAGACTCGTCTGAGCAGAACAGAGGACGTCGTCCACCGTTCGCATTTGTCAGTGCCGGAGTGCTGAATCCAGATCACGCCTATACAGTGGGTAAAGAAACTGACAGTGACTGGGAGATTGATCAATGGATAAAAGCGTGCGTACCAGGGAACTGGAAGGCCTAAAAAAGATCAGCACTGTCACTCATCCGGAAGAGTAATATTTCTTGTTTTTTAGTTTTTATTTGCATGAAAGCCATACGTGTTGCCCGAGACGTAATGGTTCATTGTAAGGGCCACCTCATGTTTCATTTTGCAACATTTTGCATCATAAATAAATGGATGTTTTTCATTAAAAGCGGTGTTCCCTGTTTTTCATTTATTTTTGCAGTTTAAAAACAAATAAAAATGGCAATGTTTGTTTTCCTTTTTTCCCCTTTTTGATTTGTTTCGTTCCGACTTCGAAAAGTAATTCTCCGGATCTCATTGATAACAATTTGGTTACACCTCGTATGACTTCGACAATCCGATCTATCATGCCGAAGAAGAAGGCGAAGAAGATTGTGATCTGCTGGAAGATTAGCCAGGTTGTTGAAACAAGAGGAGAAGGTGATTCAGCCGCACGAGGAGCGATGCGAGATTGTTATTCCAAGCGCCGCCGAGGTCAGAAAGGAAGTGAAATTGGGGCCGCTTCAGAGGCGAGTCGAGAGCGGAATGGTAGCCCTGTTAAAAGAGCATGTGGATACCTTCTCCTGGTCGTGTCAGGATATGCCAGGGTCGGATACCGGTGTCGTCGTGCACAAGCTACCATGGAGAGAAGACTGTCCTCTAGAGAAGCAGAACGCCAGTGCCACTTATCAGAGAGCCATGGTGACTTTGTTTCATGATATGATTCATCATGAAATCGAATGCTATGTTGATGACATGATAGCAAAGTCCCAAACAGAAGAGGGGCATCTGGCAGAACGGGGCAAGTCGTTTGACCGGTTGAGATAATTCAGATTGAGGTTGAATTCGAGCAAGGGCACTATCAGAGTGCGGTCCGGTAAAGTGTTGGGGTTCGTTTCGAGGTTGATCCTGCTAAAAAAAAGGAAAAAAAAGAAGAAAGGAAGAAAGAAAAATAAGAGAAATGCCTGAACCGAGAACAAAAAAAGAGGTTCGTGGTTTCTTAGATAGATTGAACTACATGTCATGGTTCACATCTCATCTAGCAGCTACGTGTGAACCCATATTCAAGATGTTGAAAAGAAAAGATCAAACGGTCAGGTGAAATAATGATTGCCAAGGGGCATTGAAAAATAAAGGAATAAGTTGCAGGAGCCTCTGATTCTGATGCCTCCTGTGGAAGGAGCAATTGTTAATCAGTACTTGACGGCCTTCGAGGGGTCTACGAGGTGTATTGGGTCAGCATGACAAGTCTTGTCGAAAAGAGCATGCAATTTACTTTAGCAAAAAGTTTATCGACTGTGAAACAATACATTCACTGCTCGAGAAAACTTATTGTACTTTGGCATAGGCTGCTCGCCGACTGAGACAGTATATGCTGGTTCATACCACTTTGTGGATTTCCAAGATGGATCCGATCAAGTATGTGCATAAGAAGCCAGCATTGACCGGACGGGTTATGAGAGTGCAAAAGAATATTGACTGATTTGTGATACTCTCAGAAGGCAATCAAGGGGTGTATTGTCTGATTATTTCGCCCAACAACCTATGGAGGATTATCAACCGAGGAAGTTTGAATTCCCTGATGAGGACATCTTGAGGTGCTCAAATCGAAAGATTGAGAGTAACCGATCCCGGAGGAGGGGCCTGACCCCGAATCCGAACGGGTTCTGATGTCTGAAGGAGTTAATGTGAAGGAGTTAGTGTTGCTTTGTGTAACACCCCAAAATTTGCCCTCCTCATTCATGCATTCATTTAGCATTTCACATTGCATTTCATCATGTCAACCAGAATTAGATCCAAAAAAAAAATGAATAAAAAAAAAAACGAAAAAAAAATAATAATAATAATAATAATAATTTTTTACAAAAAAATAAAAAAAATAAAAAAAAAAATTAATTAATTAATTAATTAAATAAATAATTAAATAAATAAAATATAATAAAAAATTTTGGACTTGGGTCTCTCTCATTTGAGCCCACAAAACCATGAAATTCAGTCTATAAATATCAAGGTTTCACTTGAGAGAACACAGAACAAAAGGGGGATTTTGAAGAGAAGCAAAATACTCTGAGGTTTCCTTGGAACAAAACCCTGAGGAAAAAGATAGTGAGAGAAGACCTAACGGAGTTCAGAGCAGCCTCCAAACCCCGAAGGGAACTCAACTACACAGAATCACCTCTGCCTCACATAAACCCTGAAGATTGTTTTGTAAACCTCACGGGTGCAACTCAATTTCAATCAAGCTCTCCAATCAGGTTTGCCTTTATTCCCATTACCTTTTGCTTTGAAGTTGAATACTCTGAATGTATGAGGTATGATGGATGAATTTCATTAGGTTTTTCGCCCATGGGTTTAATATGTATATGAACGTATAAACAATGCCTTGAATGTTTAACCTTTTAATTTTTGAGTGTATGCCACAGGGTTTGAGGTTTCTGAAACCATACTGTTGTTCATGAAAAAAATGCTTATGGTGTTTCACTAACCCTTTTGTTGAATTTTTGTGAGGGCTCACATGACTTTTGCAGGGATAACTTGCGTGGTTTCCCACTTTATTTGTGGGATAACCCCTGGAGGTTCATTCCGATTACCTGTACTGACTCACTTTTCTTTGATGGCATTAGCTTGGAAGGATTTCAGGGTTTCTTACTCCTCTAATTGCTGTTACTTCGGATCTTTATCCGCGTGGTACTTTTACATTTTTCCCGCATTTTACTGCTTTCCTAGCTGGAAGACCTCGATAGGAGGCAACGTTTGAGCCCCTTGGTGGCATTTTACTTTGAGATACATGTTTTGTGTTTTGTATTCATATCCCTGCAGGTAGCGCGGTTCCTTCGTCAAGGACTGCATTTTTGCCCTTGAGCATCCCAAACCCTAACCCTTCATTGATTTTTCTTCTCCTAAAACCCAAAGCAACACGTTTACTCCTTCTACTACAGGTGAGTAAGTCTCCAAAGGTCGAGCATCCGGTAGATTGCGTAGTAACGTCGTTCTTCCAAAACCCAATCCATAACCCCGTAGTTAGCCGAACTACGGCTTGCTCTGATTCTCAGGCCAGATGAGATACGTAGGCATAAGACGCGATGTCTTAGCGAGCACACATCCCCCAACCCATAGGTCAGCCGAGCTACGAAGACTCTGATTCTCATATTCAGATGAGATACGTATGCAGCGGACGCGACATCCGCGCGAGTCCTTTTCCTTTAACCCTTTTTTTAGTAAATAGTACATTAGATAAACCCATACCTTTTAGACAAGAACTACATAAGTGGATCCCGTAGAGTACTACGGATGCGTAGGGGTGCTAATACCTTCCCTTCGCATAACCGACTCCCGAACCCAAGATTTGGTTGCGAGACCCCGTCTTGTCCTTTCCTTTTTCAGGTTTACTTCGAGCGTTTCCTTTCCCTCCTTTGGGATGAATAACGCACGGTGGCGACTCTTCTGTCATTTTCTTTCGCCGGTTATTTTTTCGCACACTGTATTTTTTCAGGTTGCGATAGCTAGCGACTCTGCTGGGGACCCGGTTTCCCTAAGCGAGTCCCTCCTAGCTTTTGTAGTTTGTTTATTGGGTGTTCATGCTTTTGTCCGGTTATTTATTTACCTGCTTTACCTTATTGCATTGTGTACATATCATTGCTTTATCTGTTGGCTGGCTATGGCTGCTTGGTGATCTTTGTGAGACGAGTTCTATACCCGAACTCGAGTGCACTTAGGATAGGAGAATGGCATAGTCCTGTCGACTTGTGTGGAGTTATTCCTTAGCGAGTTGACTTGCAAGCCCATTCACTTGGTGGAGGTCATGTTGAGATCAATAATGTCACATAAGTAAGTTGTGGTTAGACATTACTTGTTCCAATATAGACCTTAGAAGCCGAGGACCTTAGTTTACCAAACCCATCTTGGCCTATTCGTAGGACGTAGTGCAAAAGTCGTTCAAGTGTAAGATTTGATACGATTGTTACGCGATACTACACTCATAAGAGTCTCTCTTGAGAATATTGTTGGAATACAAGTAGTCGTTCCTCTGATAATATCCGAAAGATGGGATTATGACTATGGGAACCTTTTGTAGAACATGTTTGGCAGGTTTAAACCTTAGTACACTCCTTTTGGGTGGTTCTTAACCTAAACTCCATGCTCGTGACTTGCAACAAACCCTTGATTCATGGTTAATCCGATCAGGTATCCTTAATATCAATGGAACTCGGGTGTTGATAAGATGTAAACCATAATCCACCAAAATGGGTGGTTGATATTAAGGATAACATGATCCATCCCATGACCTTTGTTTGGTGTGCTCTTAATTTCTCTCCAGACAGTGCAACCTGACAGATGTTCAAGCAGATACATCAATTCTGATTGACATGCCTTTGCATTGCATAACATCATCTGCATATTTGCATCCAACATCTCATGCTTATTCATTTGCAGGGTATTCCCTTTCAAAACGGGGGTGCCTTAAAACTGAACAAGCAGTGCATCACATACCATGCATATTAACCCTTGTCTGTTTTGCAGGTGTCACCGCAGTGTCTAATGTTTGTTCCCGGTATCAGGCAGTTATTGGTCCCAAGCGAGTCCACAGGTACCCGACAAAGGAAAATCTAAAGGAGAATTGCCATCCAAGGCGCAGCGGAATATAAAAATTTCTCCTTTAATGATCCTTACGAATGAGCATGATCAGTGATAGAATCGTTACCTCTTGTGGAGATTCAAACCTTTGGTGCAGATCTCTGACAATGATCAACCTTTGATAGAGATTCACGGGGCGATCACGAACGTTGAACGATGACAACGTCTCTACTCAGTCCACACGAACGGATTCCTTCAATCGCAGTGCTAGCTGTTTGTGAGTGAAGGCTTTGAGTGAGAGAGAGAGATACGAAATTCCAACTCTTCAGTTGTGTTGTCTGGAGTCTGAATGCTTCTACCCAAGGGGTTCTATTTATAGAACCACTTGTGTGGGCTTCAAGCCTAAAAGCCCACTTAAGTGCATTTTGGCCCATATCTCAGAATATGCCAAAATCACTTAAGTATTTGGTACTTTACCATATTTCGTATTCTTCTTAAGTAGACCGTACCTTACGATGTTCCTTAATTATTCTATCTCTCATCAATCCGTCCTTTGTATGTGACCCTATAGGTTTTCGCGGCGTTGGCAATTATATTAAATCATGCATTTAACATAATAAACAGTGAGCGGTATCTAGCAACACATCACTGCTACCCAAGTCACGAAAATGTCATGTGATCTGACAAAACCTCCTGTGATAATAATTATGTGTATAATTACCCCTTTGCCCTTATGTCTATATTGAACACAAGGTATAGACCATGTCACCCTTGTCCAGTTCAATATTGGGCCCATAGACATTTATCCTGTTAAGCAGGATTGGCAAATTCCATCTAGGACACTCATGTCCCTCAGCATGCTTCGTGGAGTATCTATCAACTGCCTTTATGGTTATCCAGTTACGGACAACGTTGGATCAGCAATAAAGCACTCGACTCTACATCTAGGATCCATAGTGGTTTCAGGTCGAAGAGTGGTATACACTATTATCACCATGAGAATAACTTATGACACTTTGCATAACTTTCTATATAGTATTCTCATAGCGGGTCAATCCAGTATGAATATTACTCTTAATATTCATACCTATGTTTAAGACTTGATAACTCTTTATCCATGATCCATGATACGTGATCATCAGTCTACAAACATAATAGTCTCCATGCTTTGATGTTATCCCATTTCATAATAAAGCTTGACTACGGACACTTTAAGAATAGTGTCCTTATGTTTAATGTGATCTCATGATTAAGTCATACTTGATACATTAAATGGACTATCTATTCCAGGGACTTTATTAAACAAACATAATAAAGAAAAATGCCTTTTATTATTAATAAATAATTCGATACAAGTACCAAAAGTATTGGCCTCTAGGGCTTACACCAACAATCTCCCACTAGCACTAGAGCCAATTAGACATATCCCTAATGCCCATAGATCTAGTATGGCCATCATGCTTCTGCTGCGCAAGAGGCTTTGTCAGTGGGTCAGCAATATTGTCGAGTGTAGGTACTCTACATATTTTCACATCTCCTCTATCTATTATCTCTCGAATGAGGTGATAACGCCTAAGTATGTGTTTGGATCGTTGGTGAGATCTAGGCTCCTTAGCTTGTGCGATAGCACCATTGTTATCACAATAGAGACCAATGGGATCCACAATGCTAGGAACTATGTCAAGTTCACTAACGAACTTTTTGATCCAAACAGCTTCCTTTGCTGTAGTTGAGGCAGCAATATACTCGGCCTCGGTTGTAGAATCAGCAATTGTATCTTGCTTTGAACTTTTCCAGCTCACAGCGCCACCGTTTAAGCAAAACACATAACCAGATTGCGATCTAAAGTCATCCTTGTCTGTCTGGAAGCTAGCATCGGTGTAACCAATTACAGCCAATTCTTCCTGACCTCCATATATCAAGAATGAGTCCTTAGTCCTTCTCAAGTACTTAAGGATATTCTTAACAGCTACCCAATGGGCATCACCAGGATCAGATTGGTATTTACTCGTTGCACTTAAAGCATACGAGACATCTGGTCGAGTACATAACATGGCATACATGATAGATCCTATTGCAGATGCATATGGAATCTTATTCATGTGTTCCCTTTCTTCCTTAGTTGAAGGGGATTGTGTTTTTGATAGACACATGCCATGTTGCATAGGTATGAATCCTTTCTTGGAATCATGCATATTAAAGCGTCTCAGCACTTTGTCTATGTATGTACTCTGACTTAGGCCAAGCAGTTTTTGTGATCTATCTCTATAGATTCTGATTCCTAATATATAGGCTGCTTCACCTAGGTCCTTCATAGAAAAGCATTTCCCCAACCAAGTCTTTACTTGTTGCAGGGTAGGGATATCGTTTCCAATGAGTAATATGTCATCTACATATAACACCAGGAACACGATCATGCTCCCACTAACCTTCTTGTAGACACAAGGCTCATCTTCGTTCTTGATGAATCCATATTGTTTTACCGTTTCATCAAAACGAAGATTCCAGCTTCTGGAAGCTTGCTTCAATCCATAGATTGATCTTTGTAGCTTACATATCTTATGGGCTTCTTCTGGTATGTCAAATTCTTCAGGCTGTGTCATGTACACATCCTCAAGAAGATTCCCGTTAAGGAAAGCAGTTTTGACATCCATCTGCCATATTTCATAATCATGATATGCAGCAATAGCAAGTAAAATCCGAATAGATTTAAGCATTGCAACTGGTGAAAAGGTTTCATCATAGTCAACGCCATGAATTTGTTTATATCCTTTTACAACCAGTCTTGCCTTATAGGTATGTACCTTACCATCCATGTCAGTCTTCTTTTTGAAGACCCACTTGCATCCTATAGGATTAACTCCTACAGGAGGCTCTACCAAGTTCCAAACTTGGTTCGTGTACATGGAATCTATTTCGGATTTCATGGCCTCTAGCCACTTCTCAGACTCGGGACCAGTTATGGCCTCTTGGTAGGTCACAGGCTCATCTTGATCCATGAGTAATACATCACCTTGATCTGTTATGAGATATCCATATCTTTCAGGTAGGTGACGTATCCTGCTTGACGTACGCTGGTCTTGTTCTACTTGAGCAGGTTGTTCTTCCACAACTACTTGTGTTTCCTGCTCTAATTCCTCCATAGGTGTATCAATGCTTTGCGATTCTTGAATTTCTTCAAGCTCTACTTTCCTCCCACTGGTTCCTTTGGAAATAAAATCCTTTTCTAGGAAAACTCCAGTTCGAGCGACAAACACTTTGCCCTCAGAAGGATTGTAGAAGTAATATCCTCTTGTTTCTTTAGGATACCCCACAAATAAGCATTGGTCAGATTTGGGCTCAAGCTTAGTTGAAATTTGTCGTTTCACATAAACTTCGCAACCCCAAATCTTCATGTAAGACATATGTGGTCTCTTACCACTCCATATCTCATATGGTGTTTTATCAACCTTTTTGGATGGAACACGGTTAAGTGTGTAAGCTGCTGTCAATAGCGCATGTCCCCAAAAGGAGTTTGGAAGATCGGCGTGACTCATCATGGATCGGACCATGTCCAACAAGGTTCGATTTCTTCTCTCAGATACACCATTCCATTGGGGTGTTCCAGGAGGAGTAAGTTGGGATAGTATCCCACACTCTTTCAGATGGTCATCAAACTCTAGGCTTAAATACTCACCACCTCGATCTGATCGAAGAGTTTTAATATTCTTACCTAGTTGGTTTTGTACTTCATTCTTGAATTCCTTGAACTTTTCAAAGGACTCTGATTTGTGTTTCATTAAATACACATAACCATATCTACTGAAATCATCAGTAAATGTGATGAAGTATTGAAAACCTCCTCTGGCTGGTATGTTTAGTGGACCACATACATCAGTATGTATGAGGACCAAAAGATCATTAGCTCTTTCACCTTTTCCTGTGAATGGAGACTTTGTCATCTTTCCAATTAAACAAGATCTGCATGTCTCATATGATTCATAATCAAAAGAGTCCAACAGTCCATCTTTATGGAGTTTGGAAATGCGTTTCTCATTTATGTGGCCTAATCGACAATGCCAAAGGTAAGTTGGATTCAACTCATTAGGTTTCATCCTTTTAGTATTAATGTTATAAATAGGCATTTCAAGATCAATGACATATAGTCCATTGTTCATTTGTGCAGTTGCATAGAATATATCATTCAAATAAATTGAACAACAATTGTTCTTTATTATGAATGAAAAACCGAACTTGTCCAAACAAGAAACGGAAATAATATTCCTGCTAATTGCTGGTACATAATAACAGTTCTCTAGCTGAATTATTAAACCACTAGGTAAAGTCAATTCATAAGTTCCTACGGCTAAGGCAGCAACCTTTGCTCCATTACCAACTCGTAGGTCGACTTCACCTTTTGCCAATTTTCTACTCCTTTTTAGTTCTTGCACATTTGTACAAATGTGAGAACCGCATCCAGTATCTAATACCCATGATGCAGAAGTAGATAAATTAATTTCAATGACAAAAATACCTGAAGTTGGAGTCTCTACTCCATTCTTCCTATCTTCCAGGTACTTTGGGCAGTTCCTTTTCCAGTGTGCGGTCTTACCGCAATGGAAGCAGGTGCCTTCCTTTTCTATGCTTCCACTAGGCTTCAAAGCAGCACTAGTGGGTTTGGGTTTGGCAACTTCCTTGCCTTTCCCTTTATCATGTTTGAGGACAATCCTCATGTCTCGGTACCAATCCAGAAAATTTGTCCCAGACAATTTTTCTTTGTCAAGGTTTGATCGCAATATGTTGTTAGAGGTGTTTGTTGTCATGGTAATCTACACAAGGATTAATGAAAATATAAGTATCATTGACATATTCAATTAGGCCTTTAATTAAACATGCTCCCACTATTTTACTCAAAACAAATGACCCTCATCATCTGATTCGGAAAATCCCGTTGGAAGATTTTCTAGTGGGTCGAGATCCATATTTCACTTCGTTCTAAGTCCGCGTAGGCGGATTACACAAAACTAGGTTATTTAGGTAGGAACTCCTTCCAATTGTATCTCATACAACTCTCGAAAATTTCAATTGGGTGAATAACTCCTTATTCTAATCCATCATATGGATTATTCCCAACTCTTGCTTCTAAACATATATAATCTTATTATAATTTGTTTAGTTAAGTTTGACCCATTGTTTTAACAGTTGGATATTACAATTATCCCATCGCACCTTACTAATATATAGATCATGCACCTCGCGTAGGCGAAACCTACAATTTCCATTACTAGTCTTGATGAGTGTTAAAACTTGGAAAGCTTAAAACTTAATATTTAGTTTTGAGGGAATTGCAATTTTACTGATCTCACCGGCTTGTTTATCATATAAACCGTCTCTCACATGCATCAACATACATACAAACAAAATGAAACAGTTATGGCCCCTAGCGCAATTGTTCTC
Organism: Lathyrus oleraceus; assembly: GCF_024323335.1. NCBI lineage: Eukaryota > Viridiplantae > Streptophyta > Magnoliopsida > Fabales > Fabaceae > Lathyrus > Lathyrus oleraceus. Next base: position 351,783,923 of record NC_066585.1, on the reverse strand, counting down.
CCAAGCCAATGAGAGAACCTAAGCTAACCTACGACGATCTAAGCTTCTCCAAGCAAGATCTTCAAGGCTGTCCTCCTTTGACACTGACTTCTTTGCTTTCTTCATATCATTACATTACATGAAAGAAACTCGTTTTACATACGAGGGAGTGAGATGAGAAAAGAAGTTACATTTGGGAGATTAAGAGAGAGGCACGACACGCAGGTCGTATTTTAAAATCCAAAACAAAACAAAGGAAAACTAAGGCCATAACCGATCACCACAAGACAATAATAAACACTTTATTATTATTATTAATTCCTTTAATTAATAAAATCAAATTAAATTTCGACGACCGATCACACTACGCAGAGTTAGCCGGGGGTCCGCTGCCCGGACAGCGGGAACGGGTGTTCCGCTGCCCGGTCAGCGAACGGTGGTTCCGCTGACCGTTCAGCGGACAGGGGTCTAAGGGGCAGCGCCCCTGCTTGAAAATTTTAATGAACAATTCATTTAAAATTTACGTCGTTTTTCGTATCAACACTTGATACTTCAAAGCACTTTTTCTAGCCGAACCGGTGAATTTTTCCTTGCGTTAACCGGTTAACCATATGCGTTAACCGGTTAACACTGTTTGAAAACATTTAAAAAACTCTTTTCTGCCTTGCGTTAACCGGTTAACCAAATGCGTTAACCGGTTAACACTGTTTGAAAATTTCAAAATTTTTATTTCGCATTCCGTTAACCGGTTAACCATATGCGTTAACCGGTTAACACTGTTCCAAAATTAAAAAAAAATATTTCGTATTACGTTAACCGGTTAACCATACGCGTTAAACGGTTAACACTGTTCGGAAAAGTGTTTAGGACGCACAACTCTTGTGCAATCAAACCCCAATCGCATAACTCTCTAACAACACAACCCTTGTGTCGTCACTAACCCTAATGCACCAATTTCAGACCGTCAAACACGTCTCGATTGTTAATTCAGTATGATTGATCAACATGTCATTGCTTCACCATACTAATGTCGGATCAAGAAGCAAATGACCATTGATCGCTCAAAGGAAAACAATCATCGAGGTTTTTGAATGAACGAAACAAGAACATTATATCATATATAATGTATTTTGCATCAGGGTTACATATATCACATATATGTAATTTGATCGATCTCAATTTAATCTTTGATTCATTCTGTTTTAATCATATTATTACATAACAAAAAACAGATATCAGATTCATGGTTTCGCAAGTGGCTCTGATACCACTGAAGGAGAATTGCCATCCAAGGCGCAGCGGAATATAAAAATTTCTCCTTTAATGATCCTTACGAATGAGCATGATCAGTGATAGAATCGTTACCTCTTGTGGAGATTCAAACCTTTGGTGCAGATCTCTGACAATGATCAACCTTTGATACAGATCCACGGGGCGATCACGAACGTTGAACGATGACAACGTCTCTACTCAGTCCACACGAACGGATTCCTTCAATCGCAGTGCTAGCTGTTTGTGAGTGAAGGCTTTGAGTGAGAGAGAGAGATACGAAATTCCAACTCTTCAGTTGTGTTGTCTGGAGTCTGAATGCTTCTACCCAAGGGGTTCTATTTATAGAACCACTTGTGTGGGCTTCAAGCCTAAAAGCCCACTTAAGTGCATTTTGGCCCATATCTCAGAATATGCCAAAATCACTTAAGTATTTGGTACTTTACCATATTTCGTATTCTTCTTAAGTACACCGTACCTTACGATGTTCCTTAATTATTCTATCTCTCATCAATCCGTCCTTTGTGTGTGACCCTATAGGTTTTCGCGGCGTTGGCAATTATATTAAATCATGCATTTAACATAATAAACAGTGAGCGGTATCTAGCAACACATCACTGCTACCCAAGTCACGAAAATGTCATGTGATCTGACAAAACCTCCTGTGATAATAATTATGTGTATAATTACCCCTTTGCCCTTATGTCTATATTGAACACAAGGTATAGACCATGTCACCCTTGTCCAGTTCAATATTGGGCCCATAGACATTTATCCTGTTAAGCAGGATTGGCAAATTCCATCTAGGACACTCATGTCCCTCAGCATGCTTCGTGGAGTACCTATCAACTGCCTTTATGGTTATCCAGTTACGGACAACGTTGGATCAGCAATAAAGCACTCGACTCTACATCTAGGATCCATAGTGGTTTCAGGTCGAAGAGTGGTATACACTATTATCACCATGAGAATAACTTATGACACTTTGCATAACTTTCTATATAGTATTCTCATAGCGGGTCAATCCAGTATGAATATTACTCTTAATATTCATACCTATGTTTAAGACTTGATAACTCTTTATCCATGATCCATGATACGTGATCATCAGTCTACAAACATAATAGTCTCCATGCTTTAATGTTATCCCATTTCATAATAAAGCTTGACTACGGACACTTTAAGAATAGTGTCCTTATGTTTAATGTGATCTCATGATTAAGTCATACTTGATACATTAAATGGACTATCTATTCCAGGGACTTTATTAAACAAACATAATAAAGAAAAATGCCTTTTATTATTAATAAATAATTCGATACAAGTACCAAAAGTATTGGCCTCTAGGGCTTACACCAACAAAATCGTCCACAACTAGCGATGGACTAAGTACAGAAAGAGCTGGCTGATATGCGTGAAAGGATGGATCAGTTCATGACATTGATGACTGGTATGGCAGCAGGCCAAGAAAAGCTGAGGGAATTGGTTGAGCAACCGAGACCCGGTCCGGAGGTGGAGATACCAAATGCTGAGGGAAACCCTGGTAACCCTGGGAACACTGATAACCCTGTGAACACTGGTAACGCGGGTAGCGCGAATGCTGATGGAAACCCGGGTAATGTTGGCAACACAGGGAATGTTGGAAATGGTATTGGCGGAAGGTACAATGTGAATCAAGGAATTCAGATTAACGGGCACCCCGTTACTGAAGATTATCAGTGTGATCAATTTTCTTTGCACGACGAGGCCCTCGAGACCACTCGCCGTATGGATGAGCTTGCTGAGAAGCTCAAATCTTTGGAGTCTCAAAATTCCTTAGGCTTTGATGTCACAAATCTTGGTCTGGTTCAGGGAGTAAGGATTCCTTACAAGTTCAAACCCCTACTTTTGAGAAATACAACGGGGCTTCTTGCCCACGCACTCATCTCCAATCTTATCTGGGAAGGTTGGGAGCTCACACGGAAGATGAAAAGTTGTGGATGTACTATTTTGAAGACAGTCTAACTGGAGCTTCTCGTGAATGGTATTCTCATTTGTCTCGTACTACCATCAAGAGCTGGAAAGACTTGGCAGAGGCTTTTGTCAAGCAATATCAATACAACTTGGACATGGCTCCAAATCGGACCTTGTTGCAAGGTATGTCTCAGACTGCCAAGGAAACCTTTAGAGAGTATGCTCAGCGCTGGAGACAGATTGTTGCGTCCGTCCAACCCCCTATGTCTGAAAGGGAGATGGCGGACATGTTCATGAACACTCTTCAAGGCAATTATATTGAGAGATTAGCTGCTTGCCCGTCAATCAGCTTTGCAGAGATAGTAATTGCTGGAGAAAGAATCGAGAGTCTGTTGAAGATGGGCCGAATTCAAGACAATAGTGCTTCCAACTCATCAGGTCCCAAGAGACCGTTTGCTGGTAACGGTCAGCGAAGAAAAGAAGGTGAGGCAAGCGCTGTGTATGCTGGCAAAGGCAGGGGTAGAGGACACCCTAATTATTATCAAGATCAAGTGGCCGCAGTCACTATTCCAACACCTGTTCCTCAACCGCAATATCATCCGCAACAACAACCTAGGTACAACAATCAACAACAAGGAGGTAATCCGGGTCAGCAGCGACACTATCAACAACGTCCAAGGCAAACGGACCGGGTCATCGAGCCAATCCCAATGCCTTATTCAGTATTACTTCCCAAGCTGATTGACATGAATCTGGTTACGTTGAGAACTCTGGCCCCACCAATCGATCCCAATAATTTGCCTAGAGGTTATGATGTCAACGCCAGATGTGCTTTTCACTCCAACGCACCTGGCCATACTACAGATAATTGCAAGGCTCTCCAGTTAAAGGTACAAGATTTGAGAGATGCCCAGGCTATCAATTTTGCTCCGGTGCCTAATGTTATCCAGAACCCGATGCCGGCTCACGGCGGGCAGAGGATTAATGCTGTTGATAGTGGGGAAACTTTGAATTTGGTTTTTGATGTGACTAAGGTGAAGACTTCGCTATCGGTGGTTAAAGACCGACTTCTGAAAGGACAGATTTTCCCGGGCTGTGGGGAAGAATGCAGAAATTGTCAAGATGCCGAAAACGGATGTGACAGTTTGAGAAGGGGTATTCAGCAGCTGATAGATGAAGGTTGTCTTCAGTTCGATCAGGCTCGTCCGGTGAAGAATGATGTATCAACGGTGACGTTTTATTTCACTTCTGAAGAAATATATGTTCCCGAGAGACTCGCTCCGACAACAATATATTTCCCAGAAAGTACAGAACCAGCAGCGGTGAACATCGAAAGTTCAGCACCAGTCGCAATTTACTCTGACAGCCCTCAACCGACTTTGGTTGGTCCAATCACCATCACGGTACCAGGACCTGTTCCGTATGAGAAAGACAGTGTTATCCCGTGGCACTATGGGGCTGATATCTACTGCCAGGGGCAGAAAGTTAACGAAGAAGACATTGACATTGGTAGCTCCGCTGTAGACAATGTTGGAGGGGTTGGTGGCTTCACTCGCAGTGGACGCCTATTTGCACCATCAACATTATGCGCGAATAGTGAAGCCGAGGCAGCTGCCAAGGCTAAAAGGAAGCAGGTATCCACCGAAGAGGTTACTACTGAGGAAGATCCTCCTAAGACCGCATTCGAGAAGGAAGTGGATGAGTTTATGAGGATTATCAAGAAAAGTGACTACAAGGTAGTCGACCAGCTAAATCAGACACCCTCAAAGATCTCCATTCTCTCACTATTGTTGTGCTCTGAGGCGCACAGAGCAGCCTTGTTGAAAGTACTGAATATGGCCTATGTTCCACCGGAGATAACTGTTAACCAGCTGAAGTCGGTAGTTTCCAATGTAAACGCTAGCCGGGGGCTAGGTTTCACCGATAATGACCTGACATCTGAGGGCAGAAATCACAACAAAGCCTTGCATATCACAATGGAGTGCAAAGGGGTGGTGCTTTCCCATGTTTTGGTTGATACAGGCTCTTCTCTGAATGTTCTTCCAAAGAAAGCCTTAACGAAGTTGGATTGCAATGACACCATCCTGAGGCCAAGTAACTTAGTTGTGAGGGCTTTTGATGGCTCTAAGAGAGCTGTCTTTGGCGAAGTTGAGTTGCCAGTTAAGATTGGACCGCAGGTGTTTAAGAGCACCTTTTATGTGATGGATATCCAGCCTGCCTACAGCTGTCTGCTAGGTCGGCCTTGGATTCATGTTGCCGGTGCTGTTACTTCTACCCTCCACCAGAAGCTCAAATATGAACTAGAAGGTCAGATCGTCACTGTATGTGGTGAAGAGGATATTTTTGTTAGCCACCTGTCTACATTTAAGTATGTAGAGATGGATGGCGAGATGCATGAGATGCTGTGTCAGGGCTTCGAAACTACAAACATCAATGAGGTCGCGCCCGAAGCTGTCTTTTCACCTGAGTTTGAGAAGGTCGGGACTTCTATCTCTTCATACAAGCAAGCTGTTGAAGTGGTTAAAGCTGGTAATGCCTAAGGTTGGGGCAAATTTGTGGAGCCAGTCATCAAAGAAGACAAGTTTGGATTGGGGTTTGCTCCGGGATCTCAGAAGAATGAAACCGGTACTCTCTCCAGCGGGGGTTTAGTTTCTCCCCACGTCGTCAATGCTGCAGATGAAGACAAGGCTGACAGCGACTGTGACTTAGATAGCTGGATTCGCCCGTGTGTCCCGGGAGAAAAGCTCGACAATTGGTCGTCTGAAAAACCGTTCGGGTTACTCTACTGAAAGAGTGATTTTTATTGTTTTCCTTTATTACATGCATAATAAAGTCTTACACTTTGCCCAAGGTGTAACAGCTCATTTGTAGGGCCATCCATTTAGTTACGTTTCGCAATTATTTTTATCATCAATAAAGGACGGCTTTTGCAAACAATTTTGTGTTCTCTTTCTTTCAGTTTTTTTTACTTTTTACCAAAAAAAATGGCAATGTTTCTTTTTTCGTTTTTTCTCTCTTTCCAAAAAAAAATCTCTCATTCTAAGGTAAAGCATGATCCTCCATCATGCATAGCCGACCACCCGGATCTCACTGCTAACGACACTACTATGGCCAAGTATGACTTCGACAATCCTATCTATCAAGCCGAAGAAGGGGCTGAGGAAGATTGTGAATTTCCTGAAGGGTTAGCCAGATTGTTGAAACAGGAGGACCGAGCTATTACACCTTATCAGGAGGTGGTTGAGACCATCAACGTTGGTATCGAGGACGACAAGAAAAAGATCAAGATCGGGGCAAGTCTACAAACAGAGAGAAAAGACCATTGATCATGTACTTGACTGTGTTAGAAAGGTCAATGGGTTGTGTGCTTGGTCAGCATGACGAGTCAGGTCGAAAAGAGCATGCAATATACTACCTTAGCAAAAGTTTACCGACTGTGAACAAAGATACTCATTGCTCGAGAAAACTTGTCGCGCTTTGGCATGGGCTGCTCGCCGACTAAGACAGTATATGTTGACTCACACGACTCTATTGATATCAAAAATGGATCCAATCAAGTATATTTTTGAAAAGCCAGCACTTACCGGAAAGGTTACTAGGCGACAAATGATACCGACAGAGTACGACGTCCAATACACTTCACAAAAAGCCATCAAGGGAAGTGTCTTGTCAGACTATCTTGCAGAGCAACCGATTGATGATTACCAACCTATGAGGTTTGACTTTCCTGATGAGGACATCATGTTTCTCAAATCGAAAGATTGAGAGGAACCACTCCCGGAGGAGGGGCCTGACCCTGAATCCAAATGGGTTATGATGTTTGATGGGGCGGTCCACGTCAATGGTCGCGGTGTTGGTGTAGTGTTGATCACACCGGAAGGGGGTTCATATGCCATTTGGTGCCAGAATAACTTTTCCCTGCACCAACAATGAAGCCGAATACGAAGCTTGTATCCTAAGACTTGAGGAAGCCGTCAATATACAGATTAAAACCCTGGATGTATACGAGGATTCAGCTTGGGTTATCAATCAAACCAATGGGAAATGGTTCTATGCTGGAACTATGTACCCGGAACTGACGTATCTCGGTCAAAGACGAATGAAGAAAGCATTTGGTTAAAAAGTGCGCCCTCGGGGGTATCAAGTCGGTGAATTGGTACTCAAAAGATTTCTTCCTCCCAACACAGATCACAGGGGCAAATGGACACCGAACTATGAGGGTCCATACGTGGTTAAAAGAACTTTATCTGACGGAACTTTGATGCTAACAACCATGGATGGCGAAGACTTCCCGTTCCCTGTCAACTCAGACGCAGTTAAAAAATACTTCGCATAAAATAGACCCGTTGGACAGTAAAAAGAATAGTCCAGGCAAAAAAGGGGCATCCCGACGAACCAAAAAAAAGAATAAAGAGGTTCGGGCAAAAATTAGGGATATATATAAAAAAAAGAGTACACCCGGGGAGTCGAAAACCCAAAAGGGCGGCTCAGGAAAAAATGGGTATCCCGGTGGATTGAAAACCCGAAAAGGGGGCGATCCAGGCAAAAGTTAGGGAATAAGCGAATGACTGTGATCTGAGTTCATCAGTGTTATATCACCGTTTCATTCAATCCGGCAATCTTCGAAGGTTAAAGATCGACTAATCATCCACTTCAGAAAGCAAGATGAGCAGAGCGTCTTGAGGACATACGAACCATAGCAGAGTCGAAACTCAGTGGGACCCCGTTTCCACATTGCCATTAGGATAGTTCTCTTTTTTATAGCGATCACCTCTTTTCAGGGATCAGCTTCCTGATACCCTCGCCTATTCCTGGCACAAATTTTCTCCCCATTAAGAGTCGAATAATTCAGTTAAAGAGCCTCTTTATTTTTCATTTATCAGTTTGTTTGCAAAAATGTCCGAATTTTTGATAAAACATATTGCATATGAACATAATGGTGGCTTTTGCAGATGATTTGCACAGGAAAACATTTAAAATTGCTTTGAATGTGCTTAATCCCGAACGGTGAATTCAAACCGAGTAATTCCCCCGAGGCATACGTGTATTTTTGGTTGCAGGTCACAGGAACCGGATGCCAAGTCATGAATCCTCATCCCCAAGCGGTTGACAAAGTCTCTCCTCAGCAGAGCATGTTCCCCAACAGAGTTGACAGTATCCAGACTGTCTATCCCTAGTAGAGTTGACAGTATCCAAACTATATATCCCCAGCGGAGTTGACAGTGTCAGACTATATCTTCCTAGCAACAGCGGAGTGGTTGCATACCCAACGGACAAGAGGGTGGTGTTCCCAGTGTTCATCTCATCCCCAGCAGATTATTTCTAACAGATTTGTTCTAATCCCCAGCTAGAGGACGATTAGCAAGTTCATATCCCCAGCAAAGGTCGTTTCCTACGACATTTCCCCAGGAAGTGTTTTCCCCACAGACTCTCCTCACAGAGCCTCGCCGAGAAAAGTTTCCATAGTTGATACTCCCCCCGCAAGGTCGACTTTTCAAGCAGCCAATTTATTTTTGGTGGCTCATTGGTCCCGGCAGACGGATCATTCCCCATAGAGCATTCAAGGATTGATACAGCGATCTGTTCCCTACCGGAGTTTGCTTCCCCTAGCAGATTTCTTTTTTCTTTTACACCATGCATAGCATTTGCATTCGCATGCATATCATATTAAGCATACACATAAGCTGATAAACAGGTTCTTCCAAGCAGACTGAAGAATTACTGTACAACCAAGGTCATGAGATCCAGCCAGAGGATCAAGCGTGAGTGATCCAGCCTGAGGGTCATTTTGAAGATTCAGCCTGAGAATCGTTTTCCTGTGATCCAACATGAGGGTCACTTTTTGAAGATTCAGCCTGAGAATCGTTTTCCCGTGATCCAGTATGAGGGTCATTTTTGAAGATTCAGCCTGAGAATCGTTTTCCCAAGAGTCAGCCTGAGGCTCAATTTGAAGATTCCCCAGTGAAGTCGCCTACAAGCTTTATTTCCCCAGCAAGTCTAATTGAGGAGTCGTTACAACATGTTCTAGCCCGAAGAATATGTACGAAGCCCAAAAGTGGAATATGCTCGAAGCTGCATATCTAATATGAAGGTTGGGTGTAGATTTCAAAAGAGGGTCAACTAGCGCATGCCTCAGATGCGGGATCCTAATGATGGGAATTTATCATCAAAACAATCCAGATCTAGCCAGAAGATCGAAATAGATTCAGCCAGAGAATCAAAACAAAGGAGATCTAGCCAGAAGATCGAAGAAGATCTAGCCAGAAGATCGAAGTCAGGTCTAGCCCGAAGACCGGAAATAGATTCAGCCAGAGAATCAAAACAATTCAGATCTAGCCAGAAGATCGAAGTAGATTCAGCCAGAGAATCAAATTAAGTTCAGATTCAGCCAGAGGATCGACACTCCAGATCTAGCCAGAAGATCAAAGTCAGGTCTAGCCCGAAGACCGAAAATGGATTCAGCCAGAGAATCAAAGGAAATAGATTCAACCAGAGAATCGAAACGAAGGAGATCTAGCCAGAAGATCGAAGAAGATCTAGCCAAAAGATCAAAATCGTATCCAGCCCGAGGATCAAAATTAATATCCAACCAGAGGACTAAATTGAGTATAGGTTCAGCCAGAGGATCGAAACTCCAGATTAAGCCAGAGGATCGGAAGAAAGATAAACAGCGCGGTGTATTTCCGCGTTTTTGTGGTATTCTCGGAGCACAAATTTTTGGTCTGTCTTTGGTATTCAATCACAGCTCACCCTGTTTGTCTGATAAGCTGTTCGCTTTCATCCTACTCGGGTTAGCTGATGTTTGAATAGGGGCAGCTGTAACACCCCAAAATTTGCCCTCCTCATTCATGCATTCATTTAGCATTTCACATTGCATTTCATCATGTCAATCAGAATTAGATCCAAAAAAAAAAATTAATTAATTAATTAATTAATTAAATAATTAAATAAATAAAATATAATAAAAAATTTTGGACTTGGGTCTCTCTCATTTGAGCCCACAAAACCATGAAATTCAGTCTATAAATACCAAGGTTTCACTTGAGAGAACACAGAACAAAAGGGGGATTTTGAAGAGAAGCAAAATACTCTAAGGTTTCCTTGGAACAAAACCCTGAGGAAAAAGATAGTGAGAGAAGACCTAACGGAGTTCAGAGCAGCCTCCAAACCCCGAAGGGAACTCAACTACACAGAATCACCTCTGCCTCACATAAACCCTGAAGATTGTTTTGTAAACCTCACGGGTGCAACTCAATTTCAATCAAGCTCTCCAATCAGGTTTGCCTTTATTCCCATTACCTTTTGCTTTGAAGTTGAATACTCTGAATGTATGAGGTATGATGGATGAATTTCATTAGGTTTTTCGCCCATGGGTTTAATATGTATATGAACGTATAAACAATGCCTTGAATGTTTAACCTTTTAATTTTTGAGTGTATGCCACAGGGTTTGAGGTTTCTGAAACCATACTGTTGTTCATGAAAAAAATGCTTATGGTGTTTCACTAACCCTTTTGTTGAACTTTTGTGAGGGCTCACATGACTTTTGCAGGGATAACTTGCGTGGTTTCCCACTTTATTTGTGGGATAACCCCTGGAGGTTCATTCCGATTACCTGTACTGACTCACTTTTCTTTGATGGCATTAGCTTGGAAGGATCTCAGGGTTTCTTACTCCTCTAATTGTTGTTACTTCGGATCTTTATCCGCGTGGTACTTTTACATTTTTCCCGCATTTTACTGCTTTCCTAGCTGGAAGACCTCGATAGGAGGCAACGTTTGAGCCCTTTGGTGGCATTTTACTTTGAGATACATGTTTTGTGTTTTGTATTCATATCCCTGCAGGTAGCGCGGTTCCTTCGTCAAGGACTGCCTTTTTGCCCTTGAGCATCCCAAACCCCAACCCTTCATTGATTTTTCTTCTCCTAAAACCCAAAGCAACACGTTTACTCCTTCTACTACAGGTGAGTAAGTCTCCAAAGGTCGAGCATCCGGTAGATTGTGTAGTAACGTCGTTCTTCCAAAACCCAATCCATAACCCTGTAGTTAGCCGAACTACGGCTTGCTCTGATTCTCAGGCCAGATGAGATACGTAGGCATAAGACGCGATGTCTTAGCGAGCACACATCCCCCAACCCATAGGTCAGCCGAGCTACGAAGACTCTGATTCTCATATTCAGATGAGATACGTATGCAGCGGACGCGACATCCGCGCGAGTCCTTTTCCTTTAACCTTTTTTTAGTAAATAGTACATTAGATAAACCCATACCCTTTAGACAAGAACTACATAAGTGGATCCCGTAGAGTACTACGGATGCGTAGGGGTGCTAATACCTTCCCTTCGCATAACCGACTCCCGAACCCAAGATTTGGTTGCGAGACCCCGTCTTGTCCTTTCCTTTTTCAGGTTTACTTCGAGCGTTTCCTTTCCCTCCTTTGGGATGAATAACGCACGGTGGCGACTCTTCTGTCATTTTCTTTCGCCGTTTGTTTTTTCGCACACTGTATTTTTTCAGGTTGCGACACTTTGGTTACGCCAAAGGGATCCCATGTTCCCTTCGTTGCCTGGTTAGCATTTGAATACGCCAAAGACGATGGCTGAGTACAAAGTTTGTATCCTGGGTATAGATCTTCGGTGTGTGCATCTACTAGGGCAACGCCTTTCTCTTTGGTATATGGAATGGAAGTCGTGCTACCGATTGAGGTTCAAATTCCCTCTTTAAGAGTCCTGATGGACGTAAAGTTGCAAGAGGCTGAATGGGTAAGGACTCGGTACGAAGAGTTGAGCCTGATTGAGGAAAAGAGGTTGGCGGCCATTTGTCATGGGCAGTTGTACCAGCAGCGGATGAAGCGTGCTCTTGACAGAAAGGTACGACCTCGGGTGTATCACGTAGGTGATATGGTGCTAAAAAGGATCCTTCCTCCTCAAAACGATCGTAGGGGCAAATGGACACCCAATTATGAAGGTCCATTCGTGGTTAAGAAGGTTTTCTCTGGCGGAGCCTTGTTGCTAACGACCATGGATGACGAGGATTTTCCATCCCCTGTGAATGCGGACGTAGTTAAAAAATACTTCGTATAAAGAGACCCGCTGGACGAAAAGAATAAAATAGTCCAGGCAAAAATGGGCATCCCGGCGAACCAAAAGAAAATGATGAAAAGGTTCGGGCAAAAATTAGGGATAAAAAGAAAAAAAATTGTACACCCGGCAAGTCGAAAACCTGAAAAGGCGGCTTGAGCAAAAAAGGGTATCCCGGTGGACTGAAAACCCGAAAGGGCGGTCCAGGAAAAAGAGGGATTGAAACGAACAACTGCGTCTGGCATGATCGTTTACTTTGGTTAAGGCACATGGATAATACCCGGTAGGGATCAATTGGAAGCGTCTTGTTCAGAAGGCGGAAAGCACGGAGAGTCTGAGGACATATGGGGTGTAACCAAGTTGGAACTCGATGAGATTGCAGGTTTCACATTGCCATTAGGATAGATTTTTCCTTTTGTACGCAATTACCTCTTTTCAGGAATTGCTTCCTTTGTATTGCTCATTTGAGCCACACTTTTTCAGTCAATAAAATGCATGTTCAGTCAAATAAATTCTGTTTTTGTTTTTCATTACCGCTTTGATTGCAAAAACATCCATTTGTTTGTGATAAAGAATCTTTGCATTTTAAGACATACAGGTCCCTTCCAATGCATGCTTATAAGATTGAAGCTTGAAATCTTACTCGGAAGGTTGAATGACCCAAGTGTTGAATCTTGACCCGCCTGGGGCATGGTTTTATCTAACGATCTTTTTTGTAGGTACTGTTAGATATTTTCACTCACTTGCAGGTTGTGATGTGGAAGCTTTTGACAGAACAATCCCCACGGAGTCCAATCAGGGACGAATGAGTAGAAGAACGGTGAAATGACGACGAAGGACGTATGACGATCCTTGGAATTAATCAAGAAGACTCTTCAAAGTCGGAAGATTGAAAAGTCTGTATAAATCCCAGGAGTTCGTTCTCCGTCGAGTACGGAGCGGTCGAGGAGTACAAGGTGATGAATCAGAAAAGTCCAGACGAGTCTGGGAGTTCTCAAAATCGGAAAGCCGGCAGTGAGTTTAGACGATGGAATGCCCTGGTTCGACGAGTCGGCGGGTGTTCAGTACCAGACTTTCCTCATCTCCCCGGGCAGAGTAGGGATGTCTAATTCCCCAGCAGATTCAAGGTTTGTGGCTTCCCTAGCAGGGTCAGGATGGTTATCCCCAGCAGGTTTTAGATCAATGCTTCCCCAGTCGCCAGGCCTGAAGGTTGCTATTTCCCAGCGGAAGTATCTGTGTGCGGTAGTTTCTCAAGCGGAGTCGGGATTTATATCCCCAATAAGTCAAAGACTGTTGTTATCCCCACAGAGTGCGTGGGTAGATTCTTCCCCAGCAATTCCCCAAGCGGATCGGGTGCAAAGGAGGTATTCCCCCAGCAAGGGTGGCCTATTTCCTAGCAGCAGTGTTATTCCCCAGTAGGGGGAGATCGGAGTGTTGGCGAGTTCCTCAGCAGAGTGCCTCGAGCTCCCCAGAAGATTCCCTTGAGGGGGATACCTTTTTTATGCATTCATCATGTAGATAAGCATAGCATATTGCATAATAAATCGCGTAGCATTTCCATGATTATGGAGCATTGCGCTGAAAAAAGTCATGCATCATAGTTGCAAGCATAAGCTAGTCTCGAGCCGTGGTTACCGTTTGAGATTTGATTTTGCCAGTGGGTGAAGATGCTACTCGAACCGTGGTTACCGTTTGAGGAGTGGTTTCGCTGGTTGGAAGATCAACATCAGCATTGCAAGCATCAGTTACTCGAGCTGTGGTTACCGCTTGAGAGGTTTCACCGGATGGTGAAGATGTTACTCTGAGGAGTTTAACATCATGACGTCAGTGTTCCCCGGTAGTGCGATACTGGAGGAAACTTTTCCGTCGGACAGAGATGGAAATGTTACGCGATCAGTTACTCGAGCTGTGGTTACCGCTTGAGAGGTTTCACCGGATGGTGAAGATGTTACTCTGAGGAGTTTAACATCATGACGTCAGTGTTCCCCGGTAGTGCGATACTGGAGGAAACTTTTCCGTCGGATAGAGATGGAAATGTTACGCGATCAGCGCGACTCGAGTCGTGGTTACCGCTTGAGGTTTGGTTTCACCGGATGGTGAAGATGTTACTCTGAGGAGTTTAACATCATGACGTCAGTGTTCCCCGGTAGTGCGATACTGGAGGAAACTTTTCCGTCAGACAGAGATGGAAATGTTACGCGATCAGCGCGACTCGAGCCGTGGTTACCGCTTGAGGTTTGGTTTCACCGGATGGTGAAGATGTTACTCTGAGGAGTTTAACATCATGACGTCAGTGTTCCCCGGTAGTGCGATACTGGAGGAAACTTTTCCGTTGGACAGAGATGGAAATGTTACGCGATCAGCGCGACTCGAGCCGTGGTTACCGCTTGAGGTTTGGTTTCACCGGATGGTGAAGATGTTACTCTGAGGAGTTTAACATCATGACGTCAGTGTTCCCCGGTAGTGCGATACTGGAGGAAACTTTTCCGTCGGACAGAGATGGAAATGTTACGCGATCAGTGCGACTCGAGCCGTGGTTACCGCTTGAGGTTTGGTTTCACCGGATGGTGAAGATGTTACTCTGAGGAGTTTAACATCATGACGTCAGTGTTCCCAGGTAGTGCGATACTGGAGGAAACTTTTCCGTCGGACAGAGATGGAAATGTTACGCGATCAGCGCGACTCGAGCCGTGGTTACCGCTTGAGGTTTGGTTTCACCGGATGGTGAGGATGTTGCTCTCAGGAGTTCAGCATCATGATGTCAGATCAGCAATGTTCCCCAGTAGTGCGATACTGGAGGAAACTTTTCCGTCGGGCGGAGATGGAAATAAAATCAAAGGACGTTACGCGATCAGCGCGAAAATATTTGTTCGGGGTTCAAGAAAAGCAAAAAAAAAAAAAGATTATCAATCAGAAAATTTCGGGGTTCAAGAAAAGTAAAAAAGAGATAATAATCCCCAGCGGATGTGGTGTTCAGGCCATGGTTATCCCTGCGTTACCATTTATTTTGGTATCCAGGTCATATTTCTGTTTCGGTATTCAGGCCGACTTTCTCCGCACCAGACGGATTCTTCTTTCAAGGTTGTTTCTTTGCCGATTCTGACAGACACTGTTAATTATTTTCCCATCAGAGTGCAAATTGTTCGTCTGTTCTTGGTATTCAATCACTCTTCATCCTGATCATCTAAAAGCCGAGGCTATTCATATCGACAGGTTCACAGTGGATTGAATAGGGGCAGCTGTAACACCTCAAAATTTGCCCTCCTCTCTTGGGACTAGCTGAGCATATTGCATTTCATTTTAGGTCATTAGGCATAGCATCTTAGCATATCATGTGGCTATATTGAGCAAGTCATCCTCCTAAGTCTTGATCAGAAGATAAAGAGGTAAAGATTTAAGCCTGAGGGTTTCATTGGATTGATCACTAATCATCTGAAGGTTGGTGCTTCAAATTAGGGTTTCATGGTTCCTCAAGGAGATTTATCATCATCTTGGTTGAAGTGGTACATCATCATCCTCATGGTCTTGTCATCACCAAGAGATTCCTTATATTTGATCAGATTCCTTGAGATTAGGGTTTTGACCTCTGGTCAACCCTAATCATCTGAATTGTGCCAATGAGGGCTTGTCAAGGAGATGAGGTTTTCAATGGATATGGGGATCATCATATGATTATATTGAGCTTATGAAATCTAGGGTTTCATCATTGAGCCATTTCATCAGGAGTTTGAAGCTCAAGTTCAACAGTCAAGCTGAAATTCATCTATCAGTCAGCAAAAGTCAACCACAAGTCAACTGATGGATTTGGAGGTGGGAGAGGGTTAGAGACACTTCATTCATGTCCAAACAAGTTTCATTTGGCATTTCAAACATCAAGAATGAAGAAAATAAAGTCAGATGGAAACTTTCCAAAAATAGAAAGTGACTTGTAATTCAAAACTGCCAAAAATGGAAAGGTTTTCTCCTCAAAATTACATGTCCAACAATGCTTCAAATGAAATTTTGTCCAACATGAAAGTTGAAGATCTTGCTCTCACCTTTCCAAAACGTCCAAGAACATGAATTTCTCATTTGTGGTTGGCAAGTTATGATCAAATCATTGTCAAGAAAAGTTGAATTTCAAAGTTGGATAACTTTCACACCAAATGGCCAAATGAAGTGGGACTTTTTGGAGCAAATTTCTTTTGATCTCCTCTATTCAATTCATGCATCACATTTCATTAAAATTCATCACATAAAAAGTGCTTTTTTCACTTGAACTTATTTTGAAAAGTGGAGGGAAAAAGTCATTTTGCAAAATAAGCATGGCATTCACTTAATTCCACTTGCCTTGGCCTCTAAACATCATTTGCAATTGGTCCAAACCAGAAAATTTCACTGTTACATTGATTTTCACAAGGAAGGGTGAATTGGCCATTTTGCAATTTAGCATAAAACTTGATTTTCATTAATCACTTGCATTAACACTAAAGATGATTAGCAACATGTTTAACATCACATATAAAAGCTAAATCATAACTGTTTCATTGCTAATCATAACAGAATTTGGAAATTGAGATCTAGATCCAAAACTTTTCATCTTTTCTCTCTCACTTTTTCTGCAATTTTCTTCACAAACCTTGTCAAGATCTTCATCAATCCTTCATCCATGAGCATTATGGAAGCTAATTGAAGCAAGATCTCATCATTTTCGTGCCAATTCAAGGACTGTTACAAGAGTGTTCAACAATGGCAAATGGAGATTTGAGCTAAATCGTGTACAATCAGCATCAATACCTTGCTTCATTCACTCATACAAGCATCAAAGAACTTCTGTTTTGGCATTACAAGGCTTGATTCACACGATTTCACATCTGTCATCCAATTAAGGTCAGATTTCGACTTTAACAATTCATGAAATCAATGGATGCATCTTATAGATCTTTCTTAGTAGAGTAAACTGCACTTTGTTTCATTGAATTTGGTTGAGAAATGAGGAAGTTACATGGATTGGAACTTTCATGCATGAATATGTTTTGGATCGAATCTTTTAATTTAGCAAGAATTAGGTTAATTCGATTATGGATTGTTGATGTGCTTGGAAAGACCTTTCCAATGGTATAGGTTTCATGAGTTTTGGTGACAAAGTGTTCTTGAGTTAGGGTTTGTGATGAACATTGGATGAATGTTTGAGAATTTTTTCCAAAAATCCTTTTGATCTTGCCAGGCCGTGTTCTGCATGGATCTCGTGTTTGTGTACCACGAAGCCAATAGCAGCGCGCCACCTCCTTTAATGAAACGGTGAGTTTCATGAGGCGCGCGCTGGGATTCAAATCTCGCCACGGTTCGATACCTGGCTAGAGCTTTTCCACATTTAGGCCTTGCATTTAATTCACATATGTTACCATGTTTCACCATGCCATTTCATTCATTTTTTAATTTTTTCTTCTCATTAGAAAATTCATAACTCCTAAACCATTAATCCAATTGACATGAGATTTTTTGTGACATGCTCCTTTTGATGTCTACTATTTTATGGCATTTTTTGCAAAAATTGTGCACGTGTGGATTTTTGGATGGCCTAGGGTTTGTTCATACATGTGTTTGCTTGCACATTGGTTACTATTTTGGTTGTGAAATGATGATACCTAATCCAAAATTCTTGAAATTTTGCATGTGTAAAATAGACATCTCAATGAACATTTTGGCTTTGAGTTTGTGATTTTATCATTCCTGGTTTGTGAGATATGAGCTGATCAATCTAGGTGTGACAATGTGTGTCACACCATTTCTTGTCCAATTTGTGGATTTTCATTACCTTGCCATATTAACTTGAATTGATGAGAATTTTTGCATGTTGATACCTATGGATGTTAGTACGTCTTGTGAATTTTGGTGGATTTTTTGAGTACATTTCCAATTTGTTTGAGAATTTCCTTTCTGTTGGACCAATTGTGGACATTTTGTGAGTCATGATCTTATATGATTTGTGAAATTCTTGATGTTTATTGGATGGACTTGAAATTTTGTGGAATGATTCTAGACACGTTGAAGTTTACCATGGCTTTAGTTTGGTTCATTTATCTTGCACCTACTCTGTTTTATGCTTGCTTGAAGTTGATGCATGATTTTGTGCCTTGTATGAGCTTGTTTTTCCTTGCCTTGACTTAGGGATTTTAATTCACATGCTTCCGATTATCCAAATGACTTGAATTTTGGTATGATGATCATGTTACGAATTCTGTTTAGCCATGATTTTTCTTGAGATTTATTGAATTGTTTTGGAGTTGAATTGGATTGGATCATTCTGTTTGGTTCTATGAGGTTCTAACTTGCATGCTTTGCACTATTTTTTTTGTGAAATGAAATTGGTGTATGATATGAATGTGAGACCACTTGGACATTGTTCTAAATTGATTGAACTTGATTTGTGGCAATTTTCATGTTCTGTTTTGAAATATTTCTCCCTCTTGGACCCTAGGCTTTATCCTAGGGGTTTGCTTCTCATGTTTGAGTTGTGTTTTCAGGACAAAAGGCATATGGCATGGAGGAATTAATTCACTTGGCTTGAGTTGCTTGTTTGATTGATGTTGATTAACATTAAGTTTGTTTTGTAGGTGGCTTCTAAGTCATTTGAGTTGAGCTTGTGCTTTGCTTGATGCATTGCTTGTGTACAGTTAACTGTTGACTTGTAACTGTCTGTTTGACTGTTTGAGCTGAATACTAACTGTGTTAGATTGTTTTCAGGTACATTAGTTGCTATAGTTCATTTTGAACTTGCTTTTTCTGTTGCTTGGTTGCTTAACCAATTGAGGTATAGCATCACTAACTTCATGTAGTCTGGAAGACCTGGCCTGTTACTTGGCCAGGCACCTGTCTGAAGTCCTCCTTAAGAGGCAATGCTTGTGCTTGTTTATCTTTGTCCCCAAGCAGGAAAAGACCTTGAATAAGGCAATTGGCAGATACAAGAGATGTGCAATCCATCTCCTGCTATTCAGTTGAGTCATCCCTTTGCTCACACAACTGGTGTTGATGCATTGTGGATATTAACCCAAGATCTTTGTACAGTTGTACAGTTCAGTCAGAGTCATAAGTGTAGAAGGGTTCCCACTTTCTGAACCCACACTTCTTTGTCTGAAGCTCTCCCTGGCCAAGGATAAGAGCTGTGAGGCACACCCCTCACTTCCTATTTCATCTGCTTCACCCTAACTCTCAATGTTAGGGTTAAGAGCTAACATCACCTGATACAGTTGGCTTGCTTTTGCAGCCTAACCCTTGTATGAGCCCACTTTGTCTGTATATAGTGTGTGCTAATTGTGAATGTTTGCTTTGTTTTGATTATGCTTGCATGCTTTGCTTTGCCTGTTTAGGATTAGCTTGCAGCCTGTGCAAGTAGATAGAAAACTCAACCTAGGACCATTGTGGAATACATGATAACTATTAGGCTCGAGTCAGTCTCCCTTCTAGTTGGTCATTTCCCAGTCTCTGGTTAGGAGAAAGTTTCTCCCCTGTTAAGGGGAACTACGTTGCCTTGATCCTCATACCAGATGAGGTACGTAGGCAGGAGGTCTTCCGAGATCACTCCGGGCACCCTTTTTCTTTTTGTGTGTGTTTGCTTGACAGTTATTAGGCTCGAGTTCCCGACTCCCTAGTAACTTGTTTGTTTGTTAACCCTTCTTGTGTGTTAGGAGATGGACATAAGACCAGCGATTGGCAGTCCGTATCCTATTGTTGTGTGCCTGGAGTCCGATATAAGTCCAGTAAGTGGCATTTGGTTTCCTGTGTGTGTTAGTTGGTTCGGAGTCTGATATAAGTCCAGCGATTGGCATTCGGTTTCCATGTTTGCCTGTTTGTGTGTGTTTTTGTTTGGCGTGCGTGAGCCGAACTACGGTAGCTCTGATTCTCATTCCAGATGAGATACGTAGGCATAGGATGCGATATCCTAGCGAGCCCGTTCCTCTCTTCCCCCACCTGTGTTGTTTTTAGTGTGTGTGTGTGTGTGATGTTTGTTTTAGCAACCTTTTCCTATCTTCTGAGCGTGGATCCCGTCGAGTACGACGGATGCGTAGGGGTGCTAATACCTTCCCTTCGCATAACCGACTCCCGATCCCATCTCTCTTTGGTCGCGAGACCATGTCTTTTCCAGGTTTACTTCGAGCGTTTCCTTTCCCTCTTTTGGGATAAATAACGCACGGTGGCGGCTCTGTTTGTTTTGTTTTAGCCCGCCGGTTGTTTTTTCGCGGATGCGACAGGCGGCTTAGGCAAAAATGAGTGTCTCGGTGGATTGAACCCGAAAGGGTGATCCAGGCAAAAGTTAGAGACATAAAACAGAAAGAGTTATCTCGATAAATTGAGTACCCCACCTTGGGGAAATTTATGCAAAAATTAGGGATTTATGGCAAGTAACTGCATCCTGCTGATCTTCGGTTTTGAAGACTTATCTTGAGCACATTGTCAGATTTTGGTTCACTATCTCCAGCAGTCGCCAAAAGCACAGTGGATATCAAGAGTTGGTAGAAGGATTAGTGATCATTGTATTCAATGTAGCCCTTTTCCATGTAAATTACCATTTTTTCAACTTTTGTAAAGATCTACGGAGTCTTGTCATTTACAGACTACCATTCTATTAAATAAAGTTAAGCTTTTATCCAATTGTTTCTACTCTTGTTTAATTCAACCAAATAGATTTAAATTTTATTATGATCATTTTTTAAATTAAAATTTTTAAGACAAAAATCATGTTTTCTTAAATATATAAAAGCAGTTATTTTAAGCAATTGATTTCAAGAATATCAACATCGGTTTGAAAGCAGTAAGCCCTAAATGTGGAGCATTATTAGTTCTCCCCAAGCAGTTGGCATGATCCTTGTTTCATCCCCAACAGCTTTTTAGTATCCGATGTTTGTTAGTTTCCCCAGCCAAGTTCGTCGTCATCCCCAGTTGTGTTTGTTGTCCTCCCTCGGGTTGTAGGCATTTTTATTGCAGCAGGTTGCATGGTTTCAGAAGAATTTTGTTCCCCCACAAGTCGCCATTAGATTCGTCTCCAGTCAGAGTTTCTGAGCAGCTATTTGTGTTGATCCTCTGCAGGGTTGTCTCCCATGTGATATGGTGTTGACCTAAAATTCCCCGCATAGTTGACAACAGTTTCCTCAGCGGATCCTCTCCTTTCTTCCCCAACCAGGGTCAAGCCTTTGAGGTGTTCGATCTCTTCTCCAGCATTTGTTTCCCTATTGAGTGGATTGGCCGAGAATTGTATTGATGATTCAAATAAACGATAGTTGTATCCTTTGCGATCATTTTGTCAGCATGATCACTACATATACATATACATCTACACTCATATAATTTCATTATTGCACCATTACACCTTGTGATTCATTGTTATTTTGACTCTCTACCATGGTGGTACTTTATCCCCATGCAGATTCGGTGTGTCTGTCCTCCTTCAATTGTAGAGTGTCATCCCTTTAAGCAGAAAGACTTTAACCTTTCTCCTTTTCCCCACTGAGTTATTTCCTCGTGGATGATTATTATTTCAGTTTCCTCCCCATTCGATTATCTGAATGGAACCACTCCCCTTGAGTTATATCCTCATTGGGTTGAGTCTTGATTGACATTTTCTTTCTAGATCTTCCCTAGATAGATGCCTTTGGGTCTTTAAGAGTCTATTACCTAGTAATTGGTAATATTATTCTTAGTTTGCAATTTGTTACTTATGTCCAATACCCGGCAAGAGTAACCCTTTTTCTCCTCAGCGGATTCGTTTTACGTTTCCCAGGAAGTATATCCTTGATATGATCATCCTAACCAATGACGGATATTCTATCCCTTATGGTATTCTACCCAGTAACTGGTAGTTGTAATCCCTATTTTATTCCCCAAAGAGTTAATCCTTGATATGTTCATCCTAACCGATGACGGGTTTCCTTCTCTTTGCGGTCTTCTGCCTAGTAACCGGTAATTGTAAATCCTGCTTTTCTCCCCTTTGTAGAGTTTGTACTTGATATCTTCATCCTAACCGGTGACAGATTTTCTCTTACGGTATTCTATCCAGTAACTGATAGATGTAATTCATATTCCTCCCTTAGGAGTCTACCCTTGATATGTTCATCCTAACCGGTGACAGATATTCTCTTTTTGGTATTCTATCTAGCATTCGATAGATATAATTCCTACTTTGTTCAGGCGGCTTATCCTTGAGATGTTCATCCTAACCAATGACGGATATCCTCCTTAAACATCCCCAGGCAAGTTTATCCTTGATATGTTCATCTTAACCGATGACGGATTTCTTTTCCTTTGAGTTTATCCTTGATATGTTCACTTTAACCGGTGACGGATATTCTCTCTCTTTGGTCTTCTGCCCAGTAACTGGTAGTTGTAAATCCTATTTTGGCTTTCCCCATCAGTTTTATTCTTACCCAGTAACCGGTAATAAATACGCCTCCTGGTTGCCCTCAGCGAGTCATCCTTGATATGTTTACCCTAACCGGTAACGGATGTTCTCCTTGTCATATTTTGTTATCTCATTACCCAGTAACCGGTAATGGATAATATACTCCTGTTACTCCTGTGTCAAAGATCATTTCTTCCCCAGTTGAATGTGAGTGCGATTTCCTTAGTGAAATCGATGTTCCTACTTGGTTCGAGTATTTCAGTTTTATTTTGATCTACTTGTTTCCCCTGCAGATATCCTTATGTTCCCCTACTGAGTATTTCCATTAATTTATTTTCATGTAATCCCTCTAGTCCCCCCAATTGTTTTAAGTCGTAGCCTGGCCTACGCACAACCCTTTTATCCCCTCAGAGTCTCTGTCTCCCTAGTGAGTTTTCCTTATGGAATGCATTATACTCATGTGGACTTTCAGTCTCTCCATATTCTTTTCCTTTGTGGCAACATTTCCCCACAGATATTTATTTTAACATTCATATCATATGCATCATGAGGTCTCTTATGGACCAAAATTTGTTTCTATATGTTGTTATTTAAGCCCATTCTACTAAGTCGATGCGAAGATTTTAACCTTCATCTCCTCAGTTAGAACGTCCTTAAATAGGGGCAGCTGTAAGACCCCAATTTTTACCCTAAGATCCCTCATGCTATCTCATCATATGCATTAGCATTGGGATGACACCTTGGCATCCTCCTTACCCCTCATCCGTTGGGTTTTCATTGGGAGAGATCACCAAGCATATGTGATTGTATCATACTTTGTATCTTATCATTTTTACTAACCAAAACACCAAAAATATGTCTTTGTATAAACTAACTCTTTTGTAGGTAGGGCATGTGCTCACCTTTGATCTATCAAGCTCACATCTAGGGTTTAAGACCCTCAGTGCAAGGAGCTCAATAAAGATTGATTTACTATGGCTCTAAACATCATATATGAATCCCCATGGTCTTTACATGTTATTTTGATCAAGAATTCATCAAGAGTTTGGAATTGGTTTGCCCTGGAAACCCTAGTCTATCTGGGTATCTTGTGTAACTTCTTCAACACGCTTCTTCAACATTTGACCAAATACTTTAAGGGATACTTAAAAATTCATAATCTTATGCATATATGGTCCTCCATGAGCCCCAAAAGTAAAGATAATTGTAAGCTAGCAAGTTGGTTGATGGTGGTTGACCAGAGGAATTCAACTGATCAAAACTAGGGTTCCCTAGACCCTATCTCCTACAATTTTTATTATATGAAAATTATTCCAAGATAAAAGTTACTCTAAATTAAATTCCAAACAACTTTCATGTTGAGGTCTAGAGCTAGTTTTTCTTGGAAAATCATTTTTTATGATGAAAGACTATAGGTCATTCTATCTAAACCCTAATTTGGAGGTCAACTTCCCAAGGCCAAAACTTGCTCAATTTTTATGAGATGAAAGATTTCCAAGTTTCACACTTAAATTCAAGATGTCTACTTCAACTTTGATGTTGGTAGTAAGAGCTAAGTCAACTTTTATGAGCATGTGATATAAGGATACTTTATAGGTCATTTTGGACCAATGTCATTGAATAAGTGATTTTCCTTAAGTTCAAAAATGCATAACTCCTTCATATTAAATCCAAATGAGGTCAAATTTATTACCATTTTGAAGGATTTTGAGAGCGCTACAACTTTGATGAAGGAACTTTTCTCATTTGAACCTCACATGAAAAGTTAGCCAAGGTGGAATAAGTGAACATATGGCTTAACACTTAGAAATCTTTTTGACATGTTTGATTTTCCCAACTTCCACCTCAAAATTCGTCATGATCCATGCTTAAAATGAAAAAATGTCCAACATGAAAGTTGTTCCTCTTGATCTAACCTTTCCAAAAAGTCCAATTTCATCCATTTTGGACAAGATTTGAATGGGCTGCACATGGCTTGAACATTGCATCATCATTTGGCAAGATTGAACTTCAAACATTCCATACATCATTGCCTAGCATTCCCACATGATCTCAGACTTGTTTGTATTCAATTATGGACCAAATGACATGATTTCATGGGCTTGTACACGCCCATGCACCCATGCACCACTCATTGCTATTTTTGGATTCCATGTTCAAGTGTGCAAATATCAAATGAATTGGCTATAAATAGAGGCCATATGCATCAGAATTGAGGACCTTGTGCGCCAGCTTTGTATCCACACCTTCAAACCCTTCCAATTCAGAGGACAACCTTGAGATTTTCCTTTGAAAATTGAGTTTCAATCTCACTGTTTTGAGATTCAAAACTCCAAGGATCCAAAGCCTTGTGATCATTCTAATCTACTCCTTCAAGCATTTAGAGCAAGATCAAGCATAAGCAAGAGCAAGAACAGTCGAATCTAGACCTACATTGGAGGTATTTTCCATAAATTTTAACCTCTTCGATTTTCACTCAATTCTGCATAATTCTATTGGACCTTTGGTTGTCTGAAGTCCTACCAATGTAGGCAACAAGATTGAGTTGCTTTGAGGTCAAATCGAAGCAACTCAGATCGTGCACCTCAAATTTCAACTCCTTGTATCCCTCAGTATACTTGGAATTAGGATGAATTGAGGTCAGATTTGAGCTCAGTGCCATTTTTACTTTAAAATCATGTCCTTCTTTTTAATTTCGGAGATGGTTGTGACTGAACCAGTCCGGTGAGGCTCACCGGAGAAGGATACCGGAGCTTTGGCTCCGATGGTGAGTTGGCAGTCATCAGAACCACAAGATCCATTTTAAATGATATAATCTCGCGCGTTGGTTTGAATGAACGTTTCTGTGGCGCGCTGACTCAGGTCCATGGTAGCTTGCGTGTTGATGGCCACTTGATTTGCCACCTCAATTAATGGGGGAGATCAAGTGATCCACGTTTTTTCTGATTATTTGATTTTTATTTTATTTGGTTTATTTTCATTAATTCATATTAATTTTAATATTGATCCAAAAAATATGAGAGTTTCACCAAAAAAAAATCCTCTTTCATTTTCTGAATTAAAATTATTTTTTGGATCATTATTAATATTTTTCATGATTTAATTGATTTTGTGAATATTTTTAATTGTTTAAAAATAGTTTTAACTTTCCAAAAATTATGATTTTTTTTCTCCAAGGCCCTTTGACCTTATTTGACCTATGATAAATCTCATGGCCATTTCTTTGGTGGTTTGATGAGATTTTAAGAATTTGACAAACCATAATTTAATTTAATGCATTACTTAATTGATTTTAATTGTTTAATTGCAAAATAAATTGTGTTGAGCATTTGATATTGACTTGTTGAGTTTGACTTATGTTGTTAGGCCTTGGTCAAGGTTGATTTGACTTTATTGAGTTAAAATCATTGGATTTAGGGGATTGATGAAATGTACATTTCATCTCCCAAAATGAATGAATGATTTTAATTTGATAAAAGTCCTCCTTTGACCAATTTGTGTTGATTCCATTTCCCCTCCCTCTTCATCTCATTCCCCTTCTCTATTCATTCATGTCATGGACCTATGATATCTCCATATCCTAAAGCTAGTTGATTGGAAAATCAACATAAGTGTGGAAGAGATTAGGTTCACCCCTTTTGCATATTCTTTTTAAGTGTGGTATGTTTTAGGAGCATGGTTCACAATACCATGTCTCTAACATGCATCACACTAAAATTTCTATGGCCCGGCCTCAAATAGTTGTGACTTCTACATAAGTTCAATTACGATTGCTTAACATAACGCTAAATTGTTGACACAAAAGGCATAACATTCTAGTAAGTGAGATTGTAAGTCTCCCCTTTTCATGGTATTGTGTGGAAACTTGGCATTTTTTCCTTCCTTTGGAAGATGTCTTGGTTCAAGGATCCATGCTTGTGATAAGTGGGTTGAGTGTTATCCAAAGAATGACTTAAACAAAACCAAAGCAAAAGCAATACTAACTTCTAATCAACTAACCATTAACCTTTTAATTTCAAGCCATTTACTTTTATGCAATTTAATTTTAAGTCTTTATTCATTTGCCATTATTCATACCATTCAATTTGTTTACTTTAATTCCATTTTTACTTTGCTCATTTGAGCCATATCTTGTGAATATATTGTGTTTGTATATACTTGTTTGTGTTTGTGGTCTTTTAACCTTAATATACATAATAAGAACAAAATCCCTAAAAAATATTTGTGTGGACTGTTGGATTTGATCTGAGACATTGGACTTAGAATTAGGCAACACTCCCTATGCAAAGGACTTGGCAAATGCCAACTTTCATGAAACCAAGTGCTTGTGAAGTGAACTTTCATCTGACACAATATTGAAGATCCATTGGAGTTCATCTGCAACATGATCATATTGAAGCTGTTATTTTGAACCTATGTCTAATGCATATCATTGAAGTCATCTGATACATGAGGAATTATGAAGAAGATCATGGAGTTGCTAAGGTTGGATGTGGCTATCTTTATCTGATGCCTTGCTCTTCACCTTGCTATTTGTGTATTGATATTGCTTGATTCTAAAGTCCAAGGGAAATTTGGGTTTCTATATGACATTCTTGTCTATTGGATTGTAGCTCATTGGTAAGATCTTTTCAACTCTTAACTTTTAAATTTATGCTTAGAATTAGTCTCTTCATCTCCTCCCCACTTCTTTAATTTCAAATCTCTCCCTCCTTTTAAAATCTTCTTTGTTTGTGATTTCTAAAACCTAGACTATTTTGCAAATTCGAAACTTTGGGCTTATGCCATTGCATTTTCAAACTCACTTTCTTAATCAAACTTGTAAATGAACTTTATTATACTTGACTTAAAATTTCAAAAGCCAGAAAGAACTAACACTCATTCAAACCTTTTTAGGCCTTTTGTGCCTTTGTTAAACTTAAAATTTTTGTTAAAAGCAACTCATTCACTTTGAAACTTATACCACGAACTACGAGGTTTTGATCCCTCATTTTTATGTTGGTACGTAGGCACAAGTCTGAAGGTCTTGCCAAACACAAAAATATAATTAATGAATTCTTTTCTCATCTTTCCA
The DNA here is from genome assembly GCF_024323335.1 of Lathyrus oleraceus. NCBI lineage: Eukaryota > Viridiplantae > Streptophyta > Magnoliopsida > Fabales > Fabaceae > Lathyrus > Lathyrus oleraceus. The sequence continues at coordinate 351,756,195 of NC_066585.1, read as the reverse complement.
CTGTATTTATTGCAAACATCATTTTGTACCAAAACACATATGCACACAAAAAAGGGCTCCCTAGGAGTACCTAGGACACTTTGGGTGCTAACACCTTCCCTTTGTGTAACCAACCCCCTTACCTGTAATCTCTGGCATTTTATTAGTTTTGAATTGAAAACTTCTTATTTTTGGGGTTTTGTTCGTACTTTTCCCTTTTTCCCTTGGAAACAATAAAAGCGCGGTGGCGACTCTCGTTTAATTGACGTCTAGCTTATCCGTAGCTTGATGGTCATGAATTTACCGCTACAAAACCAATAAAGTGTTACCTTTTATCTTCTTAATAAACAAGGTATTGTCAACTTTACCTTTTTTAAATCCCTTTTCACAAAGAAATTTGCTGAGACGATCATACCATGCTCTTGGTGCTTGCTTTAGGCCATAAAGAGCTTTCCTCAACTTGAAAACATGTGAAGGATTCTTGAAGTATTCAAAGCCCGGGGGTTGTTTGACATAGACTTCTTCATTTATGTAGCCATTCAAGAATGTGCTCTTGACATCCATTTGGAATAACTGAAAATTTAATGAACATGCATAAGCAAGTAATAAACGGATAACTTCTAACCTTGCAACCAGAGCGAACGTTTCTTCAAAATCAATGCCTTCCTCTTGATTGTATCCTTGGGCCACCAACCTTGCTTTGTTTCTAACAATTATACCATTCTCATCAAGCTTGTTCTTAAAAACCCATCTGGTACCTATGATGTGTTTACCACTTGGCATAGGGACAAGTTCCCGAACTTGATTCCTTTCGAATTGGTTTAACTCTTCTTGCATAGAAAATATCCAATGGCCATCTCCTAAGGATTCATCAACTTTAGAAGGTTAAATTAGTGAAACAAATTCCATATTTAAGCAAGCATCTTTGAGATTTAATCTTGTTGCAACGCCTTGACTAATATCACCAATGACTTTATCAATTGGATGATCCTAATGAGTTCTCCATTCCTTAGGTAGATCATTGTCGTTTGTCTTTTGTTGATCTTGCTCATCTTGATGTTTTGGTTGATTATCATTGTTTTCACTTGAAGTATCTTTTTGAGGAACTTCTACAATATCATCATCATCATCACACAAAACAATATCCTCCTTGGAAGGGTTAGTTTCATCAAAGGTAACATGCATAGATTCTTCAATTGTTAAATTTATTTTATTATATATTCTATAAGCTTTACTAGTAAGAGAATATCCAAGAAATATACCTTCGTTGGACTTCTCTTCGAACTTACCTAGATTGTCTTTGTCATTGTTGAGGACAAAGCATGTGCATCCAAAAATGTGAAAGTAAGAGATGTTTGGTTTCCTTGCTTTGAAGAGTTCATAAGGGATATTTTTCAAGATAGGTCTAATAATAATTCTATTACTTACATAGCATGTCGTGCTTACCACATCCGCCCAAAAATACTTTGGAAGATTTGAGTCGCTAAGCATTGTTCTTGCAAGTTCCACAAGTGACCTATTTTTTCTCTCCACCACTCCATTTTGTTTAGGAGTCCTTGGTTCCGAGAAATTATGAAATATTCCATGTTCTTTGCAAAACTCTTCGAATGAGGCATTTTGGAATTCTCCACCATGGCCTCTTCTTATGGAGGCAATAGTTAGAGCTTTGCGTATTTCTTGAATGCATCACTTTTCTGCACTAAGAAGAATTTCCAAGTGTATCTAGAGAAATCATCAACAATAACTAAAGCATACACATTACCTCTGAAGCTTCTTGTTCTTGATGGACCAAATAAGTCCATATGTAACAATTGTAGTGGCCTTGTAGTGGCCTTGTAGTGGACACCACATTCTTTGATGTGAAAGTTGATTTGGTTCGTTTTCCCTTTTGAGATGCATCACATAATCTATCTTTGACAAACTTTATCTTAGGAAATCCAATAACAAGATCATGCTTTATTAGTTTATTCAAATGTTCCATATGAATATGAGCGAATCTTTTATGCCAAAGCCAAGACTCATTATTGTTCACCATAAGACATTTTACCTTAAAAGATAAATCATCAAGGGAAATCATAAATATATTATTAAATCTCATACCTTTGAGTTTTACCTCATGTGAGACTTCATCTTCAATCAAGCAGTCATCCTTGGTGAACTTGATTTTGAAGCCTTTGTCACAAAGTTGGCTAATACTTAGAAGATTGTGCTTTAGTCCTTCGACATGAAGGACATCTTAAATGGATGTGAAAGGTGGTGCTCCAACTTTTCATATACCAAGAATTCTCCATTTGTTGTTATCGCCATATGTGACATAACCCTTGGCCTTTAATGCTAGATTTGAAAATTTGTTAATGTCCCCCGTCATATGCTTGGAACAACCACTATCAAGATACCAAAGATTTGATGTGGTTTTCAAGCATACCTATAAAACAAAATTATGTTTTGTTATGTACCCAAATTGCTTTGGGTCCTTCATAATTAGTGTCTTTCTTTACCCATACATAATGCCCACTTTTTATGCTAAAATTTATAACATAGCATGCATTAGGAGTATGACCAACTATTCCACAATAAAAACAAGTAGGTTCAAAATTTCTTCTATATCTAGGAACATAAGATTTCCTTTTAGAAAATCTTTTCCTTTTAGGATAGTGATTAACATCTTTTGGCTTGTTCACTTTCTCTTTGGATGGTTGGTCATTAGCTTTAACAAAGATAGTTTTACTAGAACTTGGTTTAGAAAACTTTGAATAACCAAGTCCACTTTTGTCATTGGAATATCTTTGTTGGCTAAGGACACCTTCCAACCCAATTTGTCCTTTCTCATACCTTTCAAGAACCCTTTTTAATTAGACAATTTGGAAAGAAATTGATTCACAATTTTTACATACAAAATTCTGTTTTTCACTAATCATCTTTTATTTTTCATCATCGACACCTTTTTTTATTGTCATGACTTTTTCTTTTAGAGATGAAATTATTTTATTTTTTTAGATGATATTGTTTTATATAGAATTTTGCATTCTTTAAGAAGTTCATTTATAGCACCTTATGCATCACTATCGTAAAGAGAAAAATCGCTACTAACCCCATCTTCTTCATCGTCTGAATGGTGTGAAGCCATTAATGCTAAATTTTCACGTTCGTCGCTTTCCGATTCGGATGAAGAAATTATCTCACTATCTTCCCATGCAACATATGCCATTTTATTCTTAAATTCCTTCTGGCCTTTAAAGCCACCTTTCTTGGAGAGTTTTGGACAACTCGGCTTTATATGACCTTGCTTTCCACATTCATAGCATGTGACATCTTGCGTGGATGTGGAAGCCTCCCTTTTCCTGAAATGTTTATTTATTTTTGCATAAAAGGATTTATCATTTTTACCAAAAAACTTACCAAGCCTTTTAACAAGGAGCATGAAAATTTCATCTTCCTTTGTGCGCCATCATCTTTATCTTCCTTTGAATCTACCTTTAAAGTAATTCCTTTGGAATTCTTCTCTTGACTTTCATGTTTTTCAAGTCTTCCAAGTTCAAGTTCATGTTTTTGGAGTTTTTCGAATAATGATGCAGACGTCATAGTAGAAAGACTTTTCTTCTTTGATATAGCCGTTACTTTTGGTTTCCATTCTCTAGTCAAGGATCTTAGAACTTTAAGATTGAGATCATCATTTGTAAAGGTCTTTCCGAGAGTAATTAAATGATTCGTCAAGTGAACAAATCTTTTCTGCAATGCAACAATGGATTCTTCGGGCTGCATTCTGAACATTTCATATTCTTGACTCAATGTGTTTAATCTGGATTTTTTAACTTCAGCAGTTCCTTCGTGAGTCTCCACCAAAGTGTCCCATATTTCTTTTGCCGATTTACATTGAGATGTGTGGAAGAACTCATCCATACTTAATGCACTTTGAAGAATATTGATAACTTTCTTTTCATTAAGTATTCTTTTCTTATCGCCTTTATCATATGAACTTTTAACCTTCAGAGTGCCAACACCATTGATCACACTAATAGGATTATGCAAACCATTTTCAACGGTTTCCCATATACCATCTCCTTGTGCTTCTAAATTTGCTTTCATGCGGATTTTCCATAAGTCAAAGTATTCTCCAGAAAATAGAGGTGGTTTGTTGCTACTACAACCATCTTTGAAAACCGGGTTTATGCTTGCGGAAGCCATCTTCTGGATCTGAGGAGCAAGTTACCAATATCCCGCTCTGATGCCAATTGTAAGTTGAGTATGCGCCTAAGAAGGGGGTGAATTAGGTTCTTTGAAAACTTTTCTCAGTTTTATGAAAACTTGTTCTTTCTTTTCTGGTTTGGTTATGCAATGAACGGTAAAGTGCAGAAAGTAAAGAATACTAAGAGATATCCTGGTTCCCCTCACAGATCGAGAGTACTCCAGTCCCCTTTCAACATGAAAGAGACTTTACTATTGTTAGGACTTTTACAAGACTCTTCCTAGTCTTTCTATATAGACACTAACAAACACACCAAGAACAGTACTCTTGGATTTTTCACTAAGTTCAAAAAGAGAACAATACTCCCTTTTAATGAACCTCTTGTTTCCAACAATCCTTGACAACAAGGATACACAAAATAATATTAATTTTTGATAAGTATGTAAAATGGAATTGTATATGTATCAATCTATGGTTTGATCTTCTTCTTATAACAAACAAATCTCTCAATGTTACACAAGTGTTCACTATGAATGAAATGAAACTTATGATGCTTTTCTATGAAGGTTAAGTGCATAAAGTTTCACTCTAAAAATTCTGGTTTTGAACATTTAGAAAATATTTTGAAAGATGAAGAGAATATTTGAATGTTTGAAAATTTTGCAAAAGAGGTAAGATTGAAATCTGAAGAAATGATGTTTATATAGTCTCTAAAACACCTCTACATAAGAGTGCAATGCATGAAAGGCTGTCATGGTTCAAGAACTCTTTTTGGAAAATATTTGAATGAAAAATGAAAAAAAAAATTGGCACTGATACAATGTTAATCGATTAACACATATAGGGTAATCGGTTAACACGCTTTGCAATGTACAAAGAATTCAAAATATCCATATGTTAATCGACTAACATCCTGGTGTTAACCGATTAACACCTTGCAATGTTCCAAAAATATTCAATTTTAACAAGTGTTAATCGATTAACATCTTAGTGCTAACCGATTAACATCAGCCCAGAATGCAAAAATTGATTTATAATGAAATGAAAAACTATGTTTTAATGCATCAAATCATTTTAATGTATCATGGGATGAACGAATAATATTTTGAACACTTGTATACACAAGGAGAGATTTAGTGTTATATACCTTAAAATTGAAGATCAATTTCTAACCAATTCTTCAGGACTTTGATAAAACTTGCAAACATTGTCTTTTTTGCAAAAAGTCTTGATCCATTCCTTTTTGCTAGTCTTGACTTTCTTGTAGAATGTCTTCATCAAAACATATTGAGAAGCATGCCTTCACAATTGAAACGTGAGCGGAAGTTTGTGAAGGCGCGACGTTGATTGTGACGCTAATAAATGAATCGAACACGAGACTTTGAATCGAGTATGAAGAAGGATCACGTGATGCATCCAAACGCGAGCATCGACCCCGACGTGAGCGAAGATCGTAGTAAAAAATGCGATTTTTCTGTGTGCATAAGCATTTTTTTCATCGCTCCTTTGTTTTCAGCTTTTTCATTTAAGTAGCTTATGCATTTCGGCCTGGTCTTGTGTTTTCTCAACTTGTGTACATCACCCTTATGTGCCTCTTTCCATGGAATATGTGAATCCGTTTTAGGCCTAGGGCCCAAACGAGTTCACTTCAGCACCCCATTCGGTCTCACACACCCCCAATGCCCATTCCATCCTTTTTTGGGGGCCAACTCTTATTTTTTTTTATTTGGAAACATGATTATTGCCTTGGTTAGATTAACTGGGATTTTTTAGATCTCAATTAGCTTAATTCAATTTGATTTAATCTTTAGGTTGATAATTCAAGTCAATTAGTGATTAATTAAATTTCTAGGTTAATTAGGATTTTGGATGAATTAATTAGATTTGGAAATTAGGATTAATTAGAATTCTATTTAGAATTTTGATTAGATTTATAAACATTTAGTTTAAACTAATTAGATTGGCTTTATAACTTGATTAATTTTTTAGATTGATAGTTAAGATAATAGTGACCAGGATTTAATTTTGTGTTCCTAATTGAAATGTTGCACTTCGCCCTTATGGCTTGGAATCCTGATTTTAATGCATGTTTCCCTAGTTTAGGGTTTTAGTTAGAATTATATGATTTTTATTTAATTGATTAATTCAATAGTATTTATTATTGTATATAATTCAATTATTATTTTAATCCCACCGATTAGTGTTGACCAAAGGACACATTGGTCAACCAAATCCTTTGTAATCGTGTTGTAAGCCTCAAGCCTATTTCAAGTGATCAAAAGACCCTTGATCACTTGATATGGTAAGTCCGTTTCACTCAAGCTATCATGGATACGCTGAATCTCCAGAGCTCAACACTTCAAGGTTCAAATGTGAGATCAAGACTTCAAGTCAACATCAGTCAAGCATAGCTAGCAAAGTGGACTATATTCTCCAGCACAACAAAGGTATCAACACTTGACAAGTGCGATTCAAATTGTAAGCTATAAGCCTTAAGTAATGAGGAATGATGAGACAGAGTTTCTCCTATCCTTGTCTAGAATGACTTTGCGTACGGGGCGTACGCCCCAACTATGCAAAGCATTCGCCCTCATTCGTAGACTTTAGCATAATTCGTATCAAACAATTGTCAAGCCTTTTCAATAAAACAAACAATAGGGCATCATCAAGATCAATAATCAAAGGCCTCTATCAACAATTGTCAATCATGATGAGAGTTACACACTATGAGCCTTAAGTAATGAGGAATGATGAGACTGGGTATCTCCTATCCTTGTCTAGAGTGACTTTGCATACGGGGCGTAGGCCCTAACTATTCAAAGCACTCGTCCTTGTTCCTAGACTTTAGTGTACTTTGAATCACTCAATTGACAAGTCTTCTTATTCAAACAAGCATCAATCATTCAACACTTCAACGGTGAAGCACCATTGCACATTAATAATTTCTTCCTCAGTAGATCACATTCCCTTTGACATTCAGATATCCATTGGATCAATTCTCCTGTAATCAAGTCATTGAATCATAATCAATCAACTCAATCATTGTCTGCCTTGTCAGTCCTTTTGTGCTTTGGCAAACCCCTATTCATTGTGAGCCTTATCAGTCCTCTTGTGCTTAGGCTCATTCCATTCGGTCATTTGTTTGCCTTATCGGTCCTCTTGTGCTTTGGCAAACCCCATAATCTTTGTTCGTCTTATTAGACCTATCGTGCTTAGACGAATCTCTTGCCTTGTAAATCCTCCCGTGTGTAGGACAATCATTTCTTAATCTTTATTCGTCTTATAAGACATCTCGTGCTTAAACGAAGCTCTTGCCTTATAAATCCTCTCGTGTACAGGCCAATCATATCTCATATTTCACTTGTCCTTGTGATGGATCACCATTATTGGGTTAGCACCACACTTTTACTTGTTAAGCAACTTATATTGCCTCTTGACTATCAATCTCGTTCCTTTGTTTTCAGTCGTAGTAGGTTGAACTACGATTGCTCTGATCTTCTCATTGCACAATGAGAATACGTAGGCACGAGGGTTCGAATCCTCCGTGAGCATACTTATTTATTATTCCTCCTTCCACCTTAAGGCGCCACTCATATCTTTCATGATCCATTACCTACCTCCAATCATAAACCATTCACTCCAGTGACACTCTATTTCTTTGACACCAAAATACAGTTTTCTTTGAAATTCCATATATACCCTTTTAGGACACCTAATGAAAAGTCTGCATTTGTATCTAGAGTTGTTTGGCTTGTACCCATACATTTAATTCTTCTTTTTTATGCTCAACCATATAGTGATACCATGCCTTATACCCCTCACTTGTGGTTCATGCCACCTTCCCTCTATGGTACAAACTCCACTTCTCCTATGGATTCCAATATACCATTTCCTTTGGTTTCAAACTATACCTTTTCAGTCACTTGTTACTAAATCCCCGATTTTGTGACTTTTGTCACTTCACTCCATTCATCTCCACGATACATTCATACTCTACCTTCATTCACTTCATGTGATACACCCTATTCTTTGAGTCAAATACATTATCTCTTTGAGCTCCATCTTATATCTCTTTGTGAACCAAGATCCGATTTATTTGTCTTATTAGTCCTCTCGTTGCTTAGACGAACATCTCCTTACTTACCTTACAGCCGTATTCAGGCAACCCTTCTTTTTTCGATTATTCCAATACAGTGATACCATGTATTAGACCCCTCACTTGTTGGTTCATACCAGTTTACTCTTGGATTCATATTTTATCCCTTGTTGGAGTTCAAACAACACTATCCTTTGGTTTAGACCATACTTTGATCACAATTCCTTTCATCTCCCACCACTAGTTCTTTGAACTACGGAACTCTGAATTCCTCATTGCACTATGAGGATACATAGGCATTAGGGCCCTAATCCTCACCGAGCACTTTATCTATTTCCTTTTCTTTTACCCATTCTTTTGTGAGTAATCCTTAGATATCACACATATTCAAGCGAGAACTATCAAAATGGTTCCCATGGAGTACCATGGATGTTTGGGGGTGCTAATACTTTCCTCTTGCATAACCGACTTCCTTACCCAGCATATCTCTTTCCCCCGTATTTTATCGATGTTTTCCCTTTCCTTCGGAAATAAATAAAGTTTGATGACGACTCTGTTGTATGTTTGAGCGTGCGATACGTTCGGGTATATTTCCGCTAGCTTTAAAATGGCGAATTGATTATGCCATGTAAAAATCCTTCTAATTGATTAGAATGAGTCTATAATCCATTAGCTAGGCATGCAAAAAAATGTTTTAAAAAAACTAGACAGGTTTTCGATCATTCAAAAGTGTGTGTGATTTGCCTTAGTAAATTCAAGAGTTGATCTTATACCTTTACAGACACAAATCACTCGACATGGATAATGTGAGTTTTCACACTTCCTTTATTTCACAACTCGGTGATTCATGATCCCTTACTTGATTCAACATTGATTCATCACTTCATGTGGAATTTGACTTCTTCTATCTAATGATGAATGATAACTCTTCTTGATAGGAACAATCATCAAAGATTTTTCTTAATTAGATATTTTCATTAACCTCATTGAACGCCTATTGACATTAAGTGTTGTCTCCAAATATAGCCTTGACATATTGATCTCCAAGCACCACAATTTGATCATCACATCAAATGACGACTTCACCTCACATTGTTGTCATCGTCAAAACTTGATTGTCGTGATCAACACTTCTGATGAAGAGTTTACTTTAAAGTGTAATCATCAAAATAAAATAGGCCAATATATTAATGTAGTCATTATACATGCAAGCACATAGATATACAATTAGAATTTACATTTATGTTGGCTATTAGTTGGTAGATGGTTAACAAAAGGTTTACTTACCAAACGATCCAACAAATTTACTTGCAACCGTGAAATGATTAATATCCATTCATTCACCAACTTAAATGCGAGTGTTTTAAATGATATATCAATTTATTTCTATTTTTATTTTATTTTATTTTATCTTTAATTAGTTTTATCTTATTATAAGGGTCATAAAAGTAAAGTCGGTTAGGTAATTCTCTATTTAAATAAACTACATATTAAATTGTAATTTTTAAATATATTATAAAATAATTTTTTAAGGTCTATTTGGAATCTATTTAATTTTCCTATTTATATTTAAAATGAAAAACCTTAAAATCAAAATGCATACTATTATTTACAATAATATTTTGATTTAAAATAAATAAATCAAAGTCACGAATCTCTAAAATATTTTTTATATGTTATTTGTTTGAAAGTTCTTTTTTTTTCTCAATGTAATTCTCAAATTTTTATTCAAATATTTAAAATATTATTCAAGTTATTAAATAAAATAATAAGAGGTTGAATCTGCATTTAGTTATTATTATTATTGTTGTTGCACGATCTTGACCTTTTAATAAAATATTGTTTCACGTCTTTTATATTTATAGTAGTTATAGCAGGTCTTATTTCACACTACATTATACTTTTATATTTATAGCAGTTATAGCAGGTTTTATACAAATTTAAATATCACAATTCACTTTCGATTATATTTTGAATTACTTAATCAATAAATTTGACCTTCTTTAGATAATCAAATTGTTTTCTTTAGATAATCAAATTATTGTCTTTTACAATTGACCAGAGTAAACAATTGATTCGTTAAGTACATGTGATCAAACGATAGCATTGATAACATGCACCGTCAGATATTAGAGAGACTTACAATGACAAGTGCTAGAATAATTCAACATATCCAATATTAAGATGCATATAATCATCATGTTAGATGAATTTTTTAGATTATCGTATCATTTGACTCTTTATAATGAGTTCAAGTACCCGTTCTTGTTGTAGTAATTTGAGTGGTTATAAAAAAAATATCAATTCTAGAAAAAGAAATTAGAAAAAAGACGAATCTAAAATAAAAGTAAAATTTTCCATAATCTTTTTATTCACATGTTTTCTACCCGTTACACGTGAGTAAACAATTTCTCACACTCCATTAGTACTTTGGATTTAATTGCATATTTTGTTTCATATTCATTTAAAAAATTAATCATCTATTTTAAAATCTTCTAATTTTGGTCCATCATTCTGATTTTTAGATTGGGAAAGTGTAGTGTGACATATTTAAAATGACCAGGCTTAAAATCCAATATTGTGAAATGATCGACTCAGTAAAATTGCAAGAAAAGATTTTAGTTATAATTTTTAAAAATTTTATTTTATTTAAGTTATAACATGTAAATAATTAATTTGTATTTATATCATCAAGTTTTATGTCGTGTCATTTAAAACATGTCAAATTACTATTTTTGAGTAAAAGAGCTTATGGAATATACAAAAGTTTAAAAATAAGAGCACAATATCTCATAAACATAAAAATAAATGATCAAAATTTCAATTAAAACTATAGTTTAATATAAAAAATTCATCACATTTATTTGTCCAAAAAAATTCTTATTAAAGAAACAAACAAACAAAAATTAGATGCCCAAAATAGGTGGTATTTACTATTTTCCAATGGTGGAATTAAATAGCGTTTAAATAGTAAACTTGGAGGAAATTGAGTATATGTGAAAAAAATTATATATTTGTTATATTTTCATTGAAAAATAACTAAAATCATAAGAATTTTATCTAAGTCTTTTCATTTTAAAATAATAATAATAATAATGATTGATAAAATGAATTTTTTAATAAAATATTTTATTAATTATAAGAATTTAATTGATATATACTGACAGTGTAATTATGATTAATAGAATTACAATGATAAAAAATAAGAATTAATTACTATGCACGGTCAGTGTAAAAAGATTTATACGGTTTATCATCATCATTCGTTTGTATTATTTTATATATTTTTAAAAAAAAATTAAACTTATTTTAATATTCACGTATAAAATTAAGTGACGGAATAAAATATTATAAATAAACAAATAATTTAGACAAAACATTCGATATGAGTTAAACGGAGAGAATATCTTATTTTGTTTTTGAAATAGAGCTCTTCATATCTATGAAGAAATTGAGATGAGAGAATTGTAAACTAAACCATTTCTTTACAAGGATCATAACCTTTGGAGATGGTTCTATTCCGGTGGTTCTCAGTGGATCTACAAACGATTTCAGCCCAATAGTGTTGTGAGTTTCTGGTGGTCGGTTTTCGACAATAGATGATTTGACCGGATGTAGTTCTTTTGGGTTTTGTTTGTTGGTGGTGGTGTTTCGACCCTTGCTATGTTTTCTTCCAAAGCTTTTGGTGGTGTGATAGAGTGCTAAAATCCTAAACTAAAAAAACATTAAAACTAAAAAGATAAAATAAAAGATAATATTTAATTTTATTGATTCTTTGGTTACAAAGGAATATGACATTCAATATAGAATTCTTATTGTATCATACAAAATATTTCCTTAAACAACAGTGTCGCTGGTTTGAGTTTCTGGAATGGTGTCGAATTAATATATCTATCAATAGTCATTGCGAATAAATATCATATTTGTTTAATGTGTTTTTAACACATGAGATTGTTTGCTTTTGAATATACTCGTGTTGACAGATTATTCATTTAATTATTTGACAAGGGAAGGCTCACACATAATTTTTTTATTTTACTATTTGATTTTGTGCTTGTACTTTCGTACTCATACACGGGTTTGTCGAAAAGTGTATGTCGTGTATTTGATTTCGTGTTCATACTTTCATACTCATACGCGGGTTCGTTGGATAATGACTGTCATGTGTTTTTGCTTTGGTTTTTCTAAATCACATTTTTATATCTCAATTTTTGTATACCTTTTCTTTAGAATATAATTGGTTTAATTGAGTTTGGTTAATGTATTTTGTAGTTCCTTTATTTTTATTTTATATATTTGATTTTATAAAAAAATTATTTTCTAAATTTTAAAAAAAATATTAAATACACATTCCAAGATATATACACAACCCTCAACTCTTAAAATTCTTAAAAAAATTATTTTAATTCATAACAAAAATTCTCTAATTTAGAATAATCAAAATTTATATTAGAGGAGTATTTTGAAGAGTTTTGGAGGACTTGCATAATTTTTTCAAATATATTTTAATTTGTTATAAAATTAAAAATATAATAATGATAAATACTATTTTATCATTCTATACAAAATTATTCTTTCAAAAAATATCAAATATTTTTCTATAATTTTTTTAAAATTTATTTTCCAAAGTCTTTCCTTTCCTTCCAAACTCCCAAACAAAACCTAATATCTACAAATCTATTTGAGAGATAGTTTTTGGAGGATTATTTGAGAGATAGTTTTTGGAGGATTTGAGAGTAGATAATTTTGAAGTGTTGAATCTATATCTTAAAATGTGTTTGATATTTTTTTTAAAATTTAAAAATAATATGATTTTATATGCTAATATGGTATATTATTTTTTAAACTTTTCAAACATATTACACATTTTAAAATATAAATGCAACACTCCAAACCCTTCCAAAAACCAATATAAATGCAACCCTCTAAACCAAACTCCCAAACACACCCTACAGCATTTTAATGGTTTGATAGATGTTTTTCACAATATACTTTGGCGGATATATTATACTTATAAATAGGCTTAACCTCCAACTCCTCAACAAAAAGAAAACCCTCAATTTCTCATCATCAAACATGTTAATATAAGTAAGGGAAATATAATTATTTACAGTTGCCGTGCAACCACACCAATATAAACAAGCAACAACTCCAGCGACATGTCTCTACAAAGTTAACTTCTCTTAACTCTCGAAGCAAATAACTTTCTATTGAGTGTTGAAAATCTAGATAAGGGAGATATCATATTCAAGAAAACAGAAATTCTACAATAATGCCTATATGATCAAGGTCTATGAACTGTATCACGACTCCAATCACTAGGATCACGCTTGCGTTTATGATCTTCAGCCAGAGCACCACCCTCAATGTTCACAGGTTCTATTAATGAAGTAGACAAGTCTTCAACCTGCACAAAATGGGAATTGCTAGATGGATTCACCGGTTCACATTCATTGACTGAAATCAAGTTTGAGTGCTCCTCAATTGAGAGATCACCGTTGTCTTTTTGTTGGTCCTTAATGGAAAGATCCTCGTTGCTTTCCTCAACAGATGGATGTCTTGAGCTGGTTTCAAATATCTTACCAAAACTCTGTTCAAAGAAGAAACTGTCTAGTCCGTCCGTAATGGAAAGATTCTCAATGTTTTCATTGACAGATGGATCTCTTGAGCTGGTTTCTGGTGTCTTAAGAAGAAGGGATTCAAGGAAACCATCGGTAATAGGACTTGTCTGAGAAATGAATTTCACATCCAATAGTGGAATTTCAAAATCTACTACAGGTGAAGAAAGTGAAAATCCAAGAACATTCTCTATGATGTAGTCATGGAAGGTGTTTTTTGGGGCTTCTGCTCTATAATCACTGGGGTTCTGACTATCAACATCCTTATTCGTAATATTACTTATATTGGACAAGATAACATCATTTTGTTCGCCTGTGATTTCCCCATTTTTGTTGTCTTCAATTCTTAGACTAGGTTCAGCTGATGTCCTGTCCACACACACTTCGTCTTTATCTCCTTGTGCTTTGCAAAATAAATTACGTTGTTCAGCTTCCTCGGCAGTCTCTTCAGAGTTCTTATCATTGGAATCATTTTTTACTTTCTCTCCCTTTTCAAACGAAGGCACTTGGAAGGGGATAAATTTGCCACTGTCTGTGGGACAAACTGAGTCACTGTTCACTGGCTCGTTATTGCTCACATGGTCATGATCATCTTCATTTGAAAACTCAGGAGCATTAACATGTAGAGTTTTGGTATGCTTTGTAAACTCTGATGACAGAGAAGACGACAAAAAATTAGCTAATGCGGAAGATAAAGCGTCATCAATTGACAGCTTTGTTTTATCATTTGAAGGACTCATTTCTTGTTCTGATGCATTATCATCTTCATCCTCACCCTCAGAAAACTCTGGGGCTGTAACTACAAGACCTGGGAGCAATTGAGTTGTATGTTCTGAATCAGACATATCTTGAGGAGAGTCATCTTGAGGAAATACATTCAGTACCTCTGTATGTAAAGATTTCTTATCAGATTCAATTTCTCCGATGACAGTACAATCAAGACAATCTTGACAAGAGTCGGTATCTGATTCAATACAAGAAGCATCAGGAGCAGATATTCTATAACATGATGGCCGTTCAGGGTTTTGCCATTTCATAGACAATGTCTCAAGCTGCTGCTCAACTCGCTGCAGTCGAGCCTCAATGCTGTTCATGGGCATTACCATTTTCTCTTGAAACCCCAAACAGATTTCTTCTATCCTGTCCATTCGTGACATAAGCTTTTCCAATGCCCTTTCAACATTACCCCCTGAAAAATCACCTTGAGAGGGAGCAGCACGGGAATGGTTCTCCATTTCAGTAACTTTTGAGGGTGTAGCTTTGCAATTGCTGTCCATTTGAGCAGTTTGAGAGGGCGTAGCAAGATGGTCACTCTCCATTTTAGCAGTTTTAGAGAATGTTTCTGGCTGGCACGGACTAACTGAACTTCCTTTCACCTCTTTCAACTCAATTTCATGAGGATCAGTTATGCAATTTTTCCCTTTCAGCTGATTTTCTATCGCAGAACCACTAGGATGGGGGGTTTCCTTCAAATCATCTTCCAAAACAAATTGTTTGTCCTTTCTAACATCATTTAAACTACTGAGACCAGTTGTTTTGGATACTTGCATTAAAGTCGGAAAAAGCATAGCCATGAGAGAACTGCTGGATGAGTTTTCATTACGGCTTACTTGGATTTCTGAATCAACAGGATCGCCAAATACATAAATCTCATCCACACAAACACTGCCTTTAGTCTGAAGTGAGAGTAGACGAAGCGTGACAGAAATGCAAGGATTCACGTCATTAATCTCAGCTGTAGCTTCATAAAGATCCTATGGGCCAAAAAAGAGGACATTAATTTCAGAAAACAAATCTAACATTGGCATGATATTAAGTACCATCATATATTCATGTTCACGTGGCTGGCATGATATTACCATCATATATTCATCTTCATTAGCCATAAAAAAATCTAAAATTAGTAATGGTTTGTTTGCTCACAAAGGACGCATTTCAGTGAAAAATGAATTTAAAGCACCTATTGAATAAACTATTCTAGAGAATGGAGAGTTTTCACCAATAAGCTATTCTACAAAGCTTATTGAAATTTTTTATAAATGTATTCAAACATGAAATAAGGCAAATAAGCACTTCCCAACCCTATGAAATAAGGCAAAGAAGCACTTCCCGAGCCTCTAAGACAACGTTTAGATTGCCTTATAAATTAATCATTTACACACATATACTAAAAGTCAAGAATAAGCATTTGGGAAAGCTTGACATGTTTATAAACAATGTTCAGCCTATCTCAATAAGCTCACTAGAATACCTTATAAAAATAATCTATCTACCCCTCAATATAAGTCACTATAGCAAAACAAATTGTCTTATTCTATTTGTCTTTTACAACATCAACAAATCATTCATATTACACCTCAAAGTAACACTACACATATATGGACACCAACACCAGACACAATATCAACACTACCCTGACATATAAACATTAGTAATAATGAGACAATGTATGTGATTGTTTAGAACAAACCAGTATAGAAGATTAAAAAAGAAACAAAAATAAAAGACAAAGAACACCATCAATCTTTGTTAACACTGTTTGGCCAATGATGTCTACCTCTGGGACTATGGGACTATAGAGCTACTATAGTTCCCTTGATTATTAGTCTTATGAATTAGGATTATAAAATAGGATTAGAGTGTTACAAGCAATTTATATAATACTAGGACTCAGTTTACAATAATACCCCTAAAGCCTCTACACCCCAGTTATCAACCCACAATATGAATCATACACAACATGATCGACACACCCCTTCGATCTTACTTAAATAACCATAGATAATGCAATCTTCATACCTGAGCGGTATTTGTCAAGTTGATATAGGGTTTTGCATGCAAAGTAGCATCAACAGCTTTAACTTCAACCCAATCATCTTCACTTTTAACATTTTCATCACACATAGAATCAACATTGTTAACACAACGAGATAGAAGAACCTCACCGTCTCTAATAGTAACACCACAACGAACCGTACATAAATACTCATTACTTGAATTCAAATCAACTGCGGTGTAAATCTCATACACTCGCGCAGTGCTTCGAACATAGATTTGCCTCAGCTCGTGTTTCTCTACGAAATTAACTGCAAAAAACAAAGAATCGATTATAAGAAGTGTTGTTGTTAGGTTAAAAGAAAAAAAGTGAAATCGATGATTACTGGTGATTTCGCAGGGGGTGGAATCTGGTGAGGGGGAGTGTAGGAGAAGAGGATGAGATTCGGCGGCGGTGGATTCGTCGTCGGCGGCGAAAGAGAGAGACGTTTGGAAGGTGAGGCAGTTACGGAGAGTGCCGGAGGATAGGGTCCAATGTGTTTGGGAACTCCAATTTGCGTCTTCCATTATCATCGATCAAGGTCTCTTTCTTTTCTTATATTTTTTTTGAAGAAGAGTTTGAAGAGATGAATTGAAAGGGAATTTTATTTTATAGTGAACGAGAAATAATTCTTATTTTTATTTTGTTTTTGTTATTTGGTGGGTAGATAATAGAATTTTTTATCTAAATAATTCAATTTAAAAAAAAAATCCTAAAATAGTTTACATTTTAAATAAATTCTCAAATTATCTCTCTTTCAAAAATAAAACATCAAATGCAAACATCGGTAGTTTCGAGCAACTACATATGGAGTTGGTTCGTTGGTTAGACAGAGACATATCTGAAGGCGCACGATGTCGTACGTGGGTGGGTGCGAGTTAAAAATGATATGAATGTGAGGTAAATGATATTTTGATCAAATGATATCAGTTCGATTTTTGTAATCGGTTAGAAATGTTGTGTTTAAATGTTGTGGTTAAGTATTTTTATTTGTTTTGATATTTGTTGTATGTGTTGTTTATTCAGATCTGTCACCAATGTTCGTTTTGTGATATCTGGTTTCTTGTTGAAAAGTGTTGTAGTTTTTAAGTGTATTTAAGTTGGGGTGATGTTTGTTGTTAACATTGTTGTAACAAAAAGTTATTAATATATCAAAATCAAAGGTTACAAAAATTAAAATGAGTTACTAAATTATGATGCATATGTTGCTCCGAGATTGAGACATTTTTTCTTATTGTGTCCGGATTGACGATATATACTACATAATCTTATCATTTTATCAGCCGTATCCATTTTTGTTCTAATATGCGTGATGTTTGATCGTCCTTTTTTCTTTCTTCGCATCTCATCGTTGTGCCAAACTATGTCCCCTTGATATGGAGGTCAATATTCCTCTAGCACTGAGAAGCTTTTGTTGTAGACATTCATGACGGTAATGGCCTTGTAAACATTGGATATATGGTTGTAAGCGTCTTGGCGAGTATGTGCGCATGTCGTATGTCATACCCCAAAATTCACCCCACCATTCACAATGTTCATCCAGGTCATTAACCTTAATCATGTGCATGTTCTCATGGTCACTCATTTCATTTGCATACACATTGCTCAATACAAGAGAACAGGCATCTTGGATTCAAAGCTATGTGCTTGTACCTAGTGGAGACTAGGGTTTCCTAGCAACTTGAGGTTGCTCAGTCAACCACACCCTAATTGGTGGTATCTCTTGATTCTTGTGTATGGTCTTGACATTGAAGATTCAACTATGGTTTCTTGATGAAGCAAAATCTTAATTTGGGATTCCCACTTGATCATGGTCCCATAAATCCTAATTATGGCTATCACCCATTGTGTGAGCACCAAACCCTAATTCCATCTGAGTCTTTATCATCCATTGTGCATGCTTCACTTGCTTGGTCAAGATCCATTCAATAACCACTTGTTCATGGATAGGGAGGACGCACCATTCGTGCTTATTGGACAACCTTTTGTCCTCTTTCAAGAGGAGTGCCCCCACTCCAAATAGGACATCACCTCAGTAAAAGCATGGTTCAAACCTCCTTTACTGGTGAATACGGAACTGGTGTCGAATATCTCCTAATCCACCCATGCAATTGGGTTTTCGTTCCCTAGGTTCTGAGCAATTAGGCACCTATTTTGTTCCATTTTAGTTTTACTGCCAACACGTGAAAAAGAATGATTGTAAGTATAATCACATGATTTAGATTCCAGCCATCACATTACTTCACTATCTTTGGGGTCACAACCAAAAGCGTGACGAAGTACCCTGATATAAGTTTGAACCTTTTGTTCTTGCTTGAAGTTGCTTGCGGCGATTGGATTCATCAAGGGCAAAGTTGGGAAAGCGAAAACCCTGACAATCTCCCTAGAGTTAAGACTACCAACCATCTTTATATTCTCGATAGTGATATCTCCTTTTGATTATTCAATAACCATCATCGCAAGAATTCTGGCAAATGATAAGCAAGTATAGAAATAAAAAAGTTAATGTTCTTACCTTTTAAAGAAGGGTGATTTCCGATGCACGTGCAAATCAAACCACCAGAACGCCCTGAAATGTATCAGGAACCGTAATTGCCATAAAACTATAGCAGTCATGGAGCTTAAAGTAGAAAGAGCGATGGAAGAATCCTTAAATCTCATACCCGACGAAAGTGGAAAGAGAGAAAGTTCGCTCTTGAATCTTCATATATTGCTTTGTCAACCACCAGACGATCAACATTATAAGACATAGGGAAGTGTCCCCATGTTATCAAAGACCCTGATGGAACCTTGATTTACTCACGTATTCTAGTATTCAAGAAAGGTCATTTTTGTCGCCAAACCTAGGGCTACATGTTGAATTCAGTCTGCAAAACATTGTGGTTATAATACATACATTTAATACGCACGTTCCAGAGGCCACATGCTCCAACTCGGCAGACTTTTCCACTTTCACGAGCCAAACGCTTATCAAGAAGCCCGAGACGGTAATTAAGAATGACCTGGGCAATTTAATCCTCCTTCACCAAGTAGCAACAAAGACTTGAGAGACAACTGTTTTGGACGCTCAAAGACCTAAAGAAGTCAGCTAATTATAGGTACCATCACAGTAGATAAAGGAACGAGTAGGGCCTCATCGAAGCCGAATAATTGATCCTCGCTGCTCGTACATCGTCCATTGTCAGATCTGATCGAACGACTCCCCGCATCAAACATCGGGTTAGACATGAGCGATTTTAACCATTGACTATATATAAGTCCTATCACACGTCATTTACAAATATTATTTCACTCTCACTCTCAAACTACCTTTACCTAATTTCATTGATTTTGACGTTAAAGTGATAACTTTATCGATTCACCCTACTCCACTATATTTGAAACTCTCGCCGCCACATCGAAAAGATTCGTTATCCCAATATCTCCTTGTCTCATTCCACCAACTCCTTTTCTCATTCAACCACGGAACAATTATATATCGATAGTTATTCAAAATTAACCTCATTGAGGAATATCAAGTATCAACAAACAAATTAATAACTAATATCATATGCACCTACGCCTAATTTCCATTTTTTATTAACTATTGTGTAGAGTGTAGACAACTATGTTTACTATATTACCTCTTCTCTTAAAACAAGATGAAACTTCAAACACTCTAAGCTACTAACCAAATTTCTTGGTTGAGCATCAAACTAACAATAACATAGACAAGGCAAATTTGATAGTTTCATGAACAACTTAGTACACAGAATCACAAAGGATAAGAATATGAAACCAAAACATTGCATCCCCAATGTTCATTTCATTACAATACAAGTACATAAAAGACTAAAACACCCTCAGTTGCGACAAATCCTAGCTGTTGGCATGGTAACACAAACAGGTGCATATGCTTTCTTAGCTTCTGGAGAACCACGTTTAGGTTCATCAGCCAAAGCCATCCCAGCAACAGAACAAACAGCTGCTGCAGCAGCAGCAAACATGATGTTCCTCCTTCCATTGGTTCCTTCCTTTTCATTCTCATAACTCACTTTCATCTTTTCTACTTCAACTCCTCTAGCAGCATTAGCCACCACCAGTTTCCTTTGAGTTGCCACGGGAGACCGGGTGGCGATCGCTGAGCTGCCGGCGAAGAATGGTGCTGTCATGGTTAGTGATGCCATTGATGTGGTGTGTAGTGGTGTAATCTTGATCGAATTCTGAAAACTAGTGCTTGTATGTGTTTGTGAGTAGTTAAGTTAGATAAAAAGGATATATGGAATGTAATGTAAATCACAAACTTGGAACTTGTAAGGTCATCCACTATCTTATCTTGTAGAAGAAATGACCAATCAATTATTGCCACGTTGGATTGTTGATCCTCTTGAACTAGTGGCCCTGAAATTAAAATTTTAGTCCCTAAATTATATGAAAATAATAAATGAAATATAAAATCTATTAAATTAGTCCCTAGTACCTCTTATCAATATATAATCTTAGAAAATAATTTGAGATTTCATATAGTTTAAGGACTATTTTCTTTATACTTAAGGAACCAATTAGATTAAACTGATGGTTTAGTCTATGTTAAAAAACATGTCTTACTATTTTTTGTGTAAGGGTTGCCTTATGTGAGACAGTGATATAAGACACTCAACATTTTCAGTCCAAAACAGCTTGCTAAAGAATTGCAATCACGTTCACTATGTTTTGCTTAAATCTTATACATTGAACTGAATTAAATAGATTACATTTGGACGTCAATAACTTACAAATACAACATTCATTTTTCTTGTATTAAAGTGAGCTGTTACATGAGTTGTACTTGTATGTATCACTTCATTTCACACAAAAAATGGTAATGACTCTATTGACTTTTTTCAGGCTCGGGGAACCTATGCGCATATAACAATGGCCTCTTCTCTTGTTTTGTATGGAGGAGGCAGTAAACTGTCTACATTAGCAAAAAGATCGGTGCGGCCAGGAGATGGTTCTGAAACAGGCGAATCCAATACAGAGTCAGGAATTGCTTCAAGGGTCTCTTCAAAAAATGATTGTATTGTCTGCATAATTCAAAATTCCAGTTAGCATTTGAATCAATCTATGCAATAAATTATGCAATAACTTATTAAATGACATTTGAGAGTAATCAAATTATGCAACACAAACCTGGCCTAACAACTGAAAATAATTATTTTTTAAGTCTTAAACTATGCACTCATAGATGAAGAGTTATTTAAAGATTATTCGACCACTTGTTACATGATTATGCTAAAATACTGATCATTTATGTAAGATTGAAAAGATTACATATTTTTGCTTGATGATTAAACTTTGTATATACTTTAAATTGATTATTTCACCTAATGCGTATACAAAATAAAAACAACATTCCCTTTTAGCTACTCAGCTAATTAGGTTTCAGCATAGTAACTATACCATGCAATTTCGAAAAGCAGCATCTGCGTTGCGCTTCCACTGTCCATTCCCAGGTGCTGAATGGAAAAGATTGAGTAAAGGCTGCAGTAACACAACAAACAATGGTCATATAATAGCAGCAAATTGGAGGTAGAAATTTGAATATCATTAATAGGTATAGAACTTGCTTCATGCAAATTGAGGGAGAAGGGAAAAAAACCTCTCCAATCTTTAAAAATAAAATATGAACCCTTTAAAAAAAAGCTAATAAGCACTAAGCTGCATGAAATCAAAAAATGTGTGCATACTGAAAAACTACATGAGATACTTGGGTTACATCTATACATAAGAGACAATAGCTTTACTAAATAACAGGTATTCTATACAACACAGGCACTACATAAGTTTCCAGAGAATAAAAGAGAGTAAAAATTGAAGGTTACCTACCTTTACGATGTCTCGTACAGTTGGCTTATGTCCATATTTTCCCAACACTGAGTCCCCATAGACTATATATTTTTCAAGAACCTTAAGTAAATAAGATAAATAGTTAAGACAAAAAAATGGTAAACTGAGTAATGAGAAAGTATCAGTGCAATTTAATCGATGGAAATACGAGCATTGTCTAAATGAACCTGACGACGTGTAAGACCACAGCTTGGTGCACCGTAAATTGCAGTATCAACATGTCCCAATATATTCCAAGGGCTGTTGAGATTATCAACAACGGTTGTTGAAGCCGTCACATATGAAATTTGCAGAAACAATATTAAGAGGGTTGAATCAACAAAGTATTGTTATAGAAGCAATTTCCAATGCCCCCGCTTAAAACCATAAGTTTTTAGGAAGATTCACTAATTAAATATTAAGGGGGGATTTTGTATTTTTCACATACTTATAGAATGCTGCACGTCCAATCATAACGCCATGAGCCCCAGCTTCTCGAGCTGCAATGACCTAATACCGAAGTCCCCATGAAAACAGTCCAAGATAGAATCATCAGAACAATATGCAGTAATTATAAGAGAACAAATTAAGTTTAGTACTGAATTTTTTTAAATATTCCTACAAATATCAGGTTTGACACAGAATCACAAAGACAGTGACAGTGGCTTCACCTCATCAACACTAGCAATACCCCCATTTATTGTGAATGTTAAATCTGGAAAGTCTCGTAAGAGGCCATAAAAGTATTCGTATCTGCATTGATGAACGGGTCATACCATTTATAATTCTACACACATTATTGTATTTGTGTATGTACATGGGTATGTGAGAGTGTATATATTATGTGTATGACTACAAAAACCAAATGTAACAATAACGTACTTTAGCGGAGGAATACTCCTATTTTCAGCCGGGCTAATGCCATTGAGCAGTGCCTTCCTTGAGTGAATTATGAAATGCTTAGTGGGTGATAAAGAAGAAACATTGAATATGAAATCACCTGATAGACAACAGAAAGTTCAGTATAAAACCCCAAAGACCATGAGCCAAATATTTTATAGAAGAAACTATAACCTAAGACTTAATCACAAGCACCCATCCTAGTCTGTTTATAATGAAAAGATTGCAATCAAGATCCCTAAATTATAGGGATAAGAATGAGACTTACAATCAGAAAGATGTATACAAGATATAAGGTATCTATATAATAGGAATAAAGGAAAGTAAACCATGATTTAGGGTAATGTCTCAACAAATAGCATCAAAGTGTTATCTTGCATATGCAAATGGAATTCAAATACTAAATCCCATGGAACATCCGATAGACATGTTAAATGTCTAAACGAACTAATTTCAATTTGTAACAGTATTATATATTGTAAAGGAGAGATGGTGGCAGGTTTGAATAAAGGCCAAACTTATATGAAGCAATATGACTTTTGGCCATGTTTTAGCACAAAAAAAGGGTGGTCCTAAAAACTCCATCAAAACTATTTTCTGTTAGATTCTGATATCTCTATATTTCAGATTAATCCATAATACAAAACTCTTCCCCTATTGCTACTAACCAGTCATAATATCCTACAAGAAGATTCCTGGCTCCTATCAGCGTGTTATAATTATGCATTAAAAAAAACAATAACCAAGGGATTCTGTGATAATAAGCTCACCATGCACCTATAAATGGAATAACCTTTTTGAGTGCAACTAAATAAATGCTAGCCACCGATTGAGTATAGCTAGTTGCAAAATCTTATATAGAATCTACGTACATGTATCTGGTGTACTGCAATATAATTTTTGCATAAGAATGTATAATAAAGGTCCTTACACAGTTCATCGTAAGAATCATGATCGTCCACGCCAATTCGACATTTGACAGTGACAGGTACATTTGTACTTGAAGCAATTGCTGACATAGCCTCAGCAACAAACTTTTCTTGTATACAATAGATTTCTATATCAATGCAAGTTGACAAGGAAAACTTATACATTCAATCCAATTGCATGCTGTCATATAGAATTAATGACAATTTTCTAACCTTTGGATCAAGCATAAGACGCACACCAAAACTCCCATGTCCAGCTACTCTTGGACTTGGGCAACCACAGCTGATATATATCATATATGTTTATTTAAAAAAATAGAGTCAGAGACCAATAGCAGAACAATGAATCTTTAGGATTTAAGATGATAGGATACATATACAAACTTTAAATTGATCTCGTCATAGCAATAAGCATTAGCAAGTTCTGTTGCTTTTGCCAACCTTTCTACATTGCTCCCTCCAATTTGAAGCACAATGGGATGTTGTTCCGGAGAGTATGCCAAGAATCTGTCCTGAGCAAAACACATAAAATGAAAGAATAAATGATTTTACAATACGATTTATCCCAAACTGATGGTTGAATAGCATTCCGTCAATTTCTGCTTTAGTTCAAACACTGACACAAATATCCTCACTGCTACGATACAAACAATTGAGTTATAAGCATAAATATTGAAAAACAAGTCCTATACCGATATATGTGAACAAGCTAACTTATAGATTTACACTTACGAGATTATCCTTTTGATGAACAATTGTTTCAGCTGCAAGCATCTCGGTATACAGCCAAGCATGCTTTGATATGAGGCGCGCGAGAGTCCTATAGTGATTGTCCGTCCAATCCATCATTGGAGCAACACTGAAATTCAACCAACACAAAGAAAGAAAAGACCGAAATATGTTAACAAAATCAAAATTAAAGACACAAAACTACTCTTGAATAACAAAAATTGCAGAAAATATATAGCACTACAGACCTAAACCAAGGAGGAAGATAGCCTTTGGCAACAGCCTCGTGTTTATCATTCAATTGTCGTTTCGCACAAAAGAACCTTGAAGTGCATAAACTTCTAGGGCTTCTTCGAGATATACTCACCTGTAATCTGGGAGTATTTTTGATGAAATTGGAAGTTAAAGGAGAAAATGAAAGGGAAATGGAATAGCCTGGAAACTTCATATTCATCGTCCCTTTCAATAAACCATGGCCTGGTTTTTTTGTAACCTACACATAAAAAAAAATCATTGCTCCCACTGAAACACACACTGATAATAGAAAAATATGTAATGCGTATAAATGAAGTTGTGAAGTGAAGAAAAATAGAATATACGTGAAGGATGGAAACTTGTTCCGGCGCTGGATTCTTCGTCGGCTTCGGCGGTAGCGTTCACGGATTGAGTTCGCAAGAGAAGGAGAAGTTAGTGTATAGCTTATCCGGCGAATTAACGGTGAGCGCTTGTGTTTTCGAAAAATTATGATTAGTTTTTAAGGAAAACTATAGTACTGGAATTTTTTTAATAATATTGTCTTTGGGAAATTTTTATCCCAACAATTAAACTCCGCCCCTATAATTCATTTTATTTGACGAAAAGCATACTCTTATATATATATATCTAAAGAAAAAGGAAACAAAATTTGTATTCCAGATGACTTTACATAAGTTATCATCTAATTACATGACTTTAGACCCCAATAAAAACTGTGGTGTAAAATAAGAAAATCGTTGAGTTATTCTTAATAATTTTAGAAAGTTTTTCTATTAAGTTATTCTATGTATATTATATTTGGAAAAAATTGCATTCTAGATATATTATCCGAAGATTAAAAAGATATAAGTTTAAGTTAAATAAATTGTGGATTAAATTAAAGAAAATTATTCCTCTCTCTTATCAAATTCACTTTTTGTTATTTTTACTTTTGGTAACCGTAAAAACGTGGTATGTCCACTTTTAACAACCATTTTAAAATCAGTTATTTATTATGTCATTGCGATAAAAAAATTTACTATAAATTTTATAATTAAATTATTCGGCGAATAAAAGAAAAATTACTAAAAATTAATAATTAAATTATTTAATAAAAGATTATAATATTAAATAATCCATATAAGTTATCTGATGAAAGTATATATTATAGTATTTGATTCTAATTTATCTTATGAAGAAAAAAAATTTAAATAACATTTTTCAGGTGAGTAGGTGTACAAAAAATTTCTAATTTCAAAAAAAAAAGTAAAAGATTTAATTGAAATATTTAAAAAAATAAATAATAGGTTTAATTGAAATATTTTTAAAAATGTATGGGTGTGGAGATAATAATGGGATAAAGTTTGTTGTGTTTGGTTTGAAGAAAAAACTGTGAAGAAATAATTAAAAAATAGGTATTAGCAAATTGTGGAATTGAAAAATATTGAAAAAGTAATTGTATTTTTATAATTCTTTTAACAATAAAGTTGTAATCTCTTATGGTTAATGTGTTATTAAAAAGTATATCTATAATTCTCTTGACAATACATATCTTTGATATAGTTAATTTATCATCAAAAGGTATTTTATAATGCTCTTAATAATAATGTTGTGATCTATAGTTAATCCATCATTAAAGGTATCCTATAATTTCTCTTAATATCTTCTCTCGCATTCTACTTAGCAATTTAGATGTTAATTGTAGTTTATTTGATAGATCTTTAAAGCGCGTCAGATGATTTGTGTTAGTGAAGATTTCAATAACTTGATACGTAGAAGGAATATAAATCAAATGTATGGTGTCATTAGTAACATGATGGAGCACAAGTTGATAATCAATTTCAATGTGCTTTTTTACGCTCATGAAAAACATAATTGTGGGAATTTTAGATGGTTGTTTTATTCTCGCGATGAAGCATACTAGTAGAATAGTGTGTAACTGATCAGTGCATTTTGATGCACGTTCTTCCATGTTTGTACTTAAGCATTTCTTTGGTTTGCTTTACTTATTTTTATGTTTTAATGTGTTTTTACAATTTATTTTATTTTTGCACTTATTTGTTTTTCGCATTATATTTTCAGCATTAGCAGCTTTCACGAGAAAAATCATATCTTGAGCTACGAGTATCAGATTGAGGCTTGTGAGTATGCGTTGGAAAGATAAGGAAAAGATCTACAACTTTTGTTCAGAAGTCGAGAGCTGAATCGGACTGTAGCAGGGCCAGAAAGTCTGTTGAAGTTGCAGAATTTTATTTGTATTTTTGTTGGGTCATTTGTAGTGGGCTGGGTCGACCCAGTTGAGTTGTAAAACGGGTCTTTGTTTTCCCCTAGGTCGAGCAGCCGTACACCAGAGGGAATTGAACGGAAAAATCACTATTCATGCACGAATTTGAGAGCTTGCAAGAAATGACTATGGAGAACTAATTTCCCAAGAATCAATTCACTGTAATCGGATGCCACTTTGAGGTTCTTTTATAATTTTCCATTAATCTGTTCCTTTGAATTATATCTATAATCACAATTACTTGATTAATTTAATTGTTTTTACATGATATAATTCTTTAATTTGATTGTTGTCTGCTTTTGAATCAATTTCGTGATTAGTGTAGCTTTTGCATTATCGCGTTCGATCACATTGCGTTTGCTTAATTCGCAATAGTTTTAATCCGTTTGCTTTACTCGAAATTCAGGGGCATACTTCGTATAATTGTTATTGCGCTTGTCAGTAGCTTTTGTAATCGAATAGGATCAGACTCGTTTAGGGAATTGGAATTTTATAGGGATCAATGATAAGTCGGAAGATGATATAATGGGTTGATTCGTTTCAGCTTATTCAAATAATCACTTTTCATAATCACTTATTTTCTGCATTTTTGTAATTGAACACCAAATCAACCCCCCCCATTCGATTACGTTTAATTATTACAAACAAGAATCCTTGAGACGATATCCGAGTTTAATTGTCGCTGTATTACGTTTTTACAAAATTACTCGTTGGGACAACTTGCTACTCAAATAAATAACATGCAAGCTCAAGGTTCGAACCAACTTCCAGCCCAGACAGTTTTCAATCCGAATGGTCCTAATGCTAATGTGAGCGCAATTTCTTTGAGATCCGGAAAACTTACAGAACCAGCCCCTGAAAAAAATAAAAAAATCATTGAGGTAACTTTTGAACTTTCTCCTTCCGAACCTCACTCAGCTGAACTTTCTTCTCCTTCTTCTATTGTGGTCGAAACTGAAAAAATTAAAGAAAAGGAGTATGTGCCACCAGTCCCTTTTCCACATATAGTTCTGAAAAATAAAAGAATTGAGGAGGGAGACAAAGAAAGAGAGATATTGGATGTTTTTCGAAAGGTTGCGGTAAACATTCCGCTACTTGATGTTATTAAGCAGATTCCTAAGTATGCAAAGTTTCTGAAAGATTTGTGTACCAACAAGAGGAGGATTAAGGGAAGCGAAAAAGTAAACTTAGGACGAAATACTTCTGCCTTTATTCAGCCCAAACAATCATCCAAACAGATTGTAGGCGAGCAAAATGTTTCAGCCCTCACTACTCAGGTTCTGCCACAAAAGCAGAAGGATCCGGGAACATTTGTTATTCCTTGTACCATCGGGGATAGTAAATTTGAGAATTGCATGCTTGATTTGGGAGCGGGCATTAATGTTATGCCTACTTCTGTTTATAATAACTTTTGTCTTGGTCCTTTGCAGCATACAAGTTTAATCATTCAATTGGCAAACAGGAGCAACGCTCGACCCGCCGGGGTAGTCGAAGATGTTCTTGTTCAAGTTAACGATTTGATTTTTCCTGCAGATTTCTATGTTCTAGACATGGAAGGAGAAACCAAGGCAAGCGGAGCTCCCATCATTTTAGGCAGACCGTTCATGAAAACGGCGAAGACAAAAATTGATGTTGACGATGGAACCATGTCCATGGAATTTGGTGACATTGTCGCAAAATTTAACATTTTTGATGCCATGAAACACCATGTGGAGGAGCATTCCGTTTTTCATATTGAGCTGATTTCTGAATTAGTTGATGACTCTAGTTCTGAACTATTTGCGCTTGATTTTCCATCTCTCTCTGATTTTGATGATATTTATTCATGTTCTGATTGTACTGACACTAACGTTTGTGTTGTCTATGCTGAGATTGATGCTGCCTTACAGGCTGATACATTTCCGACAGGTGAAGTTGTTACCAATAAACTTGTTTTTGCAGTTGATGCTCTTGCATTTCCGGCTGCCCCAAGCACTCCATCCACCGAGCAGCCCCCGTCCTTAGAGCTAAAAGAGCTCCCTGAGAACCTGAAATATGCTTACTTGGAGAGTAATGAGAAACTCCCTGTTATTATCTCTTCTAACCTTGATTTCGATCAAGAAAATAAGCTTTTGCAGATTTTAAGGAAGCATAAAAAGGCATTTGGTTGGACATTGGCTAACATTCCAATTCATATCACCTTCACGTGTCCATTTGACACTTTTACTTTTAGAAGATTCTTTGATCCTGGAATAAAAGGCGAAGATACTAATAAAAATTTCAAGTTCAATGGACATTACCCAAAGCTATTCCATGACAACCCCACTTTGGAAGAAGAAAATGTAGAATATATCTCTTTGGGAAAGGCTGCTTATGTGATCACCTATCCTCCTTGACTACTCGGGTGTGTTCTTTCCTCTCTCTTCTCTCTCTTATTTTATGTTTGTTTCTTTCATTGAGGACAATGCATATTTTAAGTGTGGGGGAGGGAATACTTTAGTTTCTTTGTTTTTGTTCTTTATTTTGTTTTGTTTTTATTTTCTTTCTAAAAAAATTGCATCTTCTTGAAAGTTTTAGGCTATAGATTACTTTGAGTCGAGTTTGCGGAGACTTGAGAAAAATTCACAAGATCGGTATTGTTTTAACACCGTAAGTCTCCTGCATATGGAAATTGAGTTGAATTTTTATTATGTTTTAGCCTTAAATTCTCATTCTCTGACAGCTCTTGAGTAGTTTATTTCAGCAGTCAGCACCATCTAACACACACTCTACGCAGGGAAGCCGATGAATATAAGTGAGTGTTCCGAAAAAGAAAAAAAAAGAGAAAAAAATAAAGGAATGCACCTTCTAAGTTTGGTGACCCTCACCCGGTCACTTAACCCAACGGTTGTAGAACCTTCAAAAAAAGTTTTTGACTCGTTGTTAGTTGGTTCAGCGGTTTCTGGTGCTGAACTTGGTAGGGCGAATTACGGTCCGATCCCCCGCAACTACAAGTGAGTAAGCAAAGGGTTATGCCACTTAAGTACCAGAACCCCGTGCAGAAAAGGATCAGAGTCACTAACCGGTCGCCTTGCTATGAGTGTGTGGAGATAACGGGCTTAATGTGATTGCGCCTGAATGAAAAAGAGCAAAAGAAGGATGAGTAAGTTAGGCTTTAGTATAATAATATGATTCGAGTTGATTTGTGTATTCAGGAGGTTTATGTCTGCATAACTGTGAATTAGTGTTCTTACAATATCCTTAGTGTGCAAGATTAGTACCTATCAATGCAAAGTTAACCGAAGATGACTTGTAGCCTAGGATGAGTAACTGATGATGTATTTGTGCTTTCTTTGTTTTGTTTTTCGTTTTGCTTGGAGTGCAAAAGTTCAAGTGTGGGAGAATTTGATCAGTGCATTTTGATGCACGTTCTTCCATGTTTGTACTTAAGCATTTCTTTGGTTTTCTTTACTTATTTTTATGTTTTAATGTGTTTTTACAATTTATTTTATTTTTGCACTTATTTGTTTTTCGCATTATATTTTCAACATTAGCAGCTTTCACGAGAAAAATCATATCTTGAGCTACGGGTATCAGATTGAGGCTTGTGAGTATGCGTTGGAAAGATAAGGAAAAGATCTACAACTTTTGTTCAGAAGTCGAGAGCTGAATCGGACTGTAGCAGGGCCAGAAAGTCTGTTGAAGTTGCAGAATTTTATTTGTATTTTTGTTGGGTCATTTGTAGTGGGCTGGGTCGACCCAGTTGAGTTGTAAAACGGGTCTTTGTTTTCCCCTAGGTCGAGCAGCTGTACACCAGAGGGAATTGAACGGAAAAATCACTATTCATGCACGAATGTAAGAGCTTGCAAGGAATGACTATGGAGAACTAATTTCCCAAGAATCAATTCACTGTAATCGGATGCCACTTTGAGGTTCTTTTATAATTTTCCATTAATCTGTTCCTTTGATGTATATCTATAATCACAATTACTTTCTTAATTTAATTGTTTTTACATGATAGAATTCTTTAATTTGATTGTTGTCTGCTTTTGAATCAATTTCGTGATTAGTGTAGCTTTTGCATTATCGCGTTCGATCATATTGCGTTTGCTTAATTCACAATAGTTTTAATCTGTTTGCTTTACTCGGAATTCAGGGGCATACTTCGTATAATTGTTATTGCGCTTGTCAGTAGCTTTTGTAATCGAATAGGATCAGACTCGTTTAGGGAATTGGAATTTTATAGGGATCAATGATAAGTCGGAAGATGATATAGTGGGTTGATTCATTTCAGCTTATTCAAATAATCACTTTTCATAATCACTTATTTTCTGCATTTTTGTAATTGAACACCAAATCAACCCCCCCCCATTCGATTACGTTTAATTATTACAAACAAGAATCCTTGAGACGATATCCGAGTTTAATTGTCGTTGTATTACGTTTTTACAAAATTACTTGTTTTGATCCGCGCGCGACAGCGGATCAGTAACCCTCATATCATTTAGCAATCATTGTAACCAAAGTAACACAAAAGTATGGCACAATATTTAGATTT
The DNA here is from genome assembly GCF_024323335.1 of Lathyrus oleraceus. Classification (NCBI taxonomy): domain Eukaryota; kingdom Viridiplantae; phylum Streptophyta; class Magnoliopsida; order Fabales; family Fabaceae; genus Lathyrus; species Lathyrus oleraceus. The sequence goes on along the minus strand of NC_066585.1, from coordinate 351,724,062 downwards.
TGTGTTTGAACGAGGAACCATGTTTGATTTTTCCTACCTCGGGAAAAATAGAACTTCCTAAGAAGAAATAATACCATGTTGATGAGCGAAGATTTGTTGGGTCGTGTTGAAAAATATATTATTTTTGATTTTATTATTGTCTTTAATACTACCTTTATTTTTCTTTATTCTCCATTAAGGAAAAAATCAATTGTAATAGTTGTATCTTCACTATATAGATCTACCCAAGGTTGAGGAATAAATCATAACAGCTTTTACCTATTTTTTCCAATATGGTATCAAGAGCATTGGGTTAGGGGTTATTGTAAAGTTTTCCACAACTTTTACCTATTTCAACCCGCTTTCTTGCCTGACCCGATTCACATACCAGTTTAGCCTCTTATGGCGAATAACAACAATAGATGACCTTCCCCATCATAGGCCTACACAGGATCCAACCATGGCAACACAACCGTAACCTAAGTCGGGTGTTCGGCCGCGGAAACAGCGTACGAGAGGAACCGCCGGTGATCATAAACAATGGCAGTAATGACGACAATAATGGAAATATGAACAATATTATTTTTGGTGAGAGTTATTCCAACATAGGTGGTAATGATCAAGAGGGTTCCTCATACTCCCTCAATGTCAATATCCCTAAAATGAATGGGAATAACTATAATGAATGGGCTCAAATCGTTCGGTTGGTATTGGATAGCAAAGGGAAACTCGGGTTCCTAACAGGAGTAGTAGCTGAACCGGCAACAGGAGACCCTCGTTACAAACAATGAAAGTCGGAAAACTCCTTGACTATTGTGTGGCTGGTAAGCTCTATGGAAACCGGAATAGGTAAGTCTTACATGGTTTTACCTTCCGCAAAGGATGTGCGGGAAGCTGTTAAGGAAACATACTCTGATATTCAAAACTCCTCTCAAAATTTTGGTTTAAAATCAAAGTTATGGCATGCGAAACAAGGTGACAGGAGTGTAACTGCTTATTGCAATGAGTTGTTGACATTGTGGCAAGAGTTAGATCTCTGTTATGATGACAATTGGAGGTGTACAGAAGATAATATTTTGTTTCTCAAGAGGCAAGAGAATGATTGTGTACTCATGTTTCTCGTTGGGCTCAATGAAGACCTTGATGAGGTAAGAGGTAGAGTTTTAGGAAAAATACTATTGCCAACTCTTTGTGAAACTTTAGCATAAATAAGAAGGGAGAAGGCACGACAAGGAATTATGATGGGCAAGACACCACGAAGATCTGAATCTGAAGGCTCGACCTTGGCTATTAGGAACCTTGACGAGGGAAGAAGGTTAGATAAAGTCCCTTGGTGTGATCACTGCAAACGTGAATGGCATACACGTGAAACTTGTTGGAAGCTCAACGGAAAACCTCTTAACTGGAAGAATAAAAATGGACGTGCATTTTAGACTAGTAATTCTGATCAAGGGCAGAAACCCCCTTCGTCTCAGCTTCCACTCACTACGGAGCAACTAGATAGACTATACAAACTCCTCGAGTCTCCAACCCCTTCTTGATCTATAGCAACAAAAGGTAATTCTGCATTTTTATTGACAATCTCAGTCATACTTGGATAGTAGATTCAAGTGCCTCCGATCACATGACAGGTGAATCTACTTTATTCTCTTCATATAGTCCATGTGCAAGTAATCAAAAAATAAAAAATGCAGATGGCTCTTTTTCATCCATTGCAAGTAAATGGTCAGTTGTGTTTATAAATTGTCAAACTATTTTTTTCCGATCTCAGTGTGTCTTTCAGGATTTGAACTCGGGGAAGATGATTGGCAGTGCTAAGGAGAGTGGACGACTTTACTACCTTGACATTGGATTTGCATCACAACTACCTTCAAAAACAATAAGTCCCTGCTTTGAAGTCTTTTCTGTTTTGAATAATAAAGATGACGGCATTATGGTATGGAATTTAAGATTAGGTCATCCTAATTTTCATTACTTAAAACACTTGTTTCCTAAGATATTTCACAATAAGAACTTTTCTTCGTTTAAATTTAGAGCATGTGAGTTTGCAAAGAATCATCTTTCCCAATTTTGAATACAACCGTATAAAGCATAAAAACCTTTTTCTATTATTCACAGTGATGTTTGGGGCCTTAATCGTACAAGTACACTCTCTCTCGAAAATGGTTTATCACATTTATAGATGACCATACAAGAGTATGTTAGGTGTACTTGTTAAAGGGGAAATCATATGTTTGTCAGGTTGTAAAGAATTTTTTTCAATGGTGCAGAACCAATTTCAAACAAATATCCAAGTCTTTTGAAGTGATAATGGAAAATAATATTTTAACACTATCCTGGATGATTTTTTTTCTAAAAATGGGATTGTACATCAAAGTTCATGTCTTAATACTCCTCAACAAAATGGAGTGACCGAAAGGAAAAATAGACATTTACCAGAGGTTGCTAGAGCTCTACTTTTTTCGAATAAAGTACCAAATTATTTGTGGCGCGGAGTTGTTTTAACCGCTGCGTATTCAATTAACATAATTCCCTCCAAAATTCTCAATTTTCAAACTCCAATTAATATCTTCAAAGAATGTTTTCCTAGTACTCATGTTTTAACTGATTTGACTTTAAAAATCTTTGGTTGCGTAGCCTTCGTTCATTAACATAAAAATGTTAGAAAACTTGAGCCACATGCTATAAAATGTGTCTTTGTTGGATACTCCCCAACCTAAAAAGGATATAAATGTTTTGATCCAAAAAATAAGAAAATATTTGTCACATGGATGTTACATTCTTTGAAAATAAACCTTTTTTTGATGACACTCATCTTCAAAGAGGGGAGATGAATGAAGACTCGTTTCAAATTGAGGACATGAGTTTTTTAAATAACTTATATTTGCCAGTATCACAAAATTCTGAGACTTTTACACCTGCATCAACAAAAAATGGCCATGATTCTTTATCTGATCGTACTCTTGTTATGAGTAAGGAACCTTGTGAATCCAAGCCTAGATTTCTCTTGTAGAAAACAACGAGAATCCTGAAAATGACGATAATGATGATCTAATTGAAATGCCATAAAATAATGAGTCACTTTAAGAAAATAAATTTGAATTAGGAAACGGGACTTGAAAAGGAAATGTTTTTGTGAAAAAGCACCATAAAGGAAAGGACCAGTCCACTCTCAACACTGCCAGGAATCTAAATCGGGGAATGATAAACTTCCTAACAAAAGGAAAGGTAAGTCTATCTCTATTTTTTAGAGTTGTATTTTGTATCCTGATATAGATGATCATGTTGCCATTAGAAAACCTGTCATATCTTGCACTAAACATCCCATGTCCAATTTTATATCATATTCAAGTTTGTCTTCATTTATGTCTGCCTTCACCTCAAAATTGTCTAGTGTAGAAATTCCAAAAAGTGTACAGATTGCTCTAGAAATTTTAAAGTGGAGTGAAGTTGTACTTGGGGATATGAAAGCTCTTGAAAAGAACAAAACTTGGAGTGTTACGTCACTACCAGATGGCAAGAAGACAGTTGGACGCAAATGGTTATTTATTGTGAAGTATAATTCATATGGGTTAATTGAAAGGTACAAGGCTCGCTTGGTGGCTAAATGTTTTACTCAGACCTATGGTATAGATTACTCAGAGACATTTGATCATGTTGCAAAATTGAACACTGTCACAATTCTTTTGTCTCTTGCTACTAACATGGATTGGCCTTTGCATCAGTTAGATGTTAAGAATGCCTTTCTTAATGACGATCTAGAAGAAGAAGTATATATGGACATTCCTCCTGGCTTTGAAAACAAATTTATATCAAATGTATGCAAACTAAATAAGTCTTTGTATGGATCAAAGCAGACCACTATAGCTTGGTTTGAAAAATTCACTCAGTCCATGTAGAAACAAAGGTACATCCAAGGACAGGCTGACCACACCTTATTCACAAAGTTCTCCCACAATGGGAAAGTTGTTGTCCTGATTGTTTATGTTGATGATATTGTCCTTACTGGAGACGATACAGTGGAAATGTCAAGAGTAAAAGAGAAATTGGAAGTAGACTTTGAAATCAAGGACCTCAAATTCATGAGATATTTTCTAGGTATGGAGGTTTCTCGGTCAAAGAATGGTATTGTGGTTTCACAACAGAAGTACATTCAAGACTTGTTGAAAGAAACAGGAATGAGTGGATGTTGTCTTGCAGATACCTCTATGGATCCTAATGCTAAACTTTAGGGAGAAGGTAATGTTTTTGTTGATAATGGAAGATATCAGAGACTGGTTGGAAAACTGATTTATTTGTCACACATCCGACATGATATTGCTTTGTCAGTTAGTGTAATGAGTATGTTTAGGCATTCTCCTTTCGAGGAACATCTTAGGGCAGACTATAAGATATTGAGATATTTGAAGGGAAATCCTACAAAAGGATTATTTTTTAAGAAGACTAGTGAAAGAAATGTGTTTATCTTCACCGATGTCGATTGGGCAGGTTCAGTCACAGATAGAAGATCAACCTCTGGATATTGTACCTATGTTTGGGGTAATCTTGTGACATGGAGGAGCAAGAAACAAGGAGTTGTGGCAAGGAGTAGTGTAGAGGCTGGGTTTAGAGTTATGTCTCAAAGTATTTGTGAAGGATTATGGATCTTTAGATCCCTCACTATGCCAAATAAGGGAAAAGAGGGCGCTTATTTTGGCCTATAACAGCGCTTTTAAGCGCCCTCTAAAGTGGCGCTGGCATAGGTAAAGACAGCGCTTTGTTTTCCTGGAGAAAGCGCTGTCTAAAGTGGCCCTTTAAGGGCCACATTATAGTGCGCTTTCAGAAAAAAGCGCCCTCTGGAGTGGTCCATAAAGGGACACCTTAGAGGGCGCTTTCTGGAAAAAGCGCCCTCTAAAGTTGTCAATGTAAAGTGTTTAGAGGGCGCTTTCTGGAAAAAGCGCCCTCTAAAGTTGTCAATGTAAAGTGTTTAGAGGGCGCTTTCTGGACAAAGCGCCCTCTAAAGTTGTCAATGTAAAGTGTTTAGAGGGCGCTTCCTACAGAAAGCGCCCTCTAAAGTGTTAGTTATTTTAAAAAAATTGTTTGAAAAACAGTGGATATTTAATTGGTAACCTGTTCGCATGCTGCAAAAGTGTAAAATTCATATTGATTTCATCCTTTAATCCAATGTTATACACCATTAATCCATTGATATATACAACATGAATCCATTTATATACAACATTAATCCTCCATATATACAACATTAATATATGATTCTTTGATCAACAATATACAACAACATATTCATGATTTAGTAAAAGTACAACAACAATATACAACATATATACAACAACAACATACAACAACAACATTCCATACATATATGTACAACAATATACAACCTAGCTATATGATTCTTTGATCAACAATGAATTGACACAATTCATCCTTCATTTCCTCCAAATGAGCTCTTGAGTAAGATTTGTATTCCTTAAAGTACTACAATTAAGAGAATAAAACATATTCATGATTTAGTAACAAATTAGATGAAATATCCGATAATATTAAAATAAACCCTAAGTTATTATTCCATACCATTTTTGGGATGTCTATACGATTCAACGCAATGATATCTCTCATAAATCTCAATACAAAAAATCCGCAATCGACCGAATTATTTTGCTGAGGACACTACACAGAAAAACAAACAATATATATATAGTTAATTTCTTACAAACACTATTATAAGCAAAAAAACAAACACTATTATAAGCAAAAATAAGATACTTAATATATACCTGAACTCTGACCCAGGTAATGTCCTTCCTATTGCGGTAATTCTTTTTCGATCTAAATTTTAGTATTGCCCTAACAAAATAAAAACGTATATTGAGATCAATCTGACAGACATAATTAAATATACAAATACACACGAATATTTAGGGGAATTTCACTTACGCGTCAACCGTCTTTTTCATACTCGGATATTTACTCCAATCACCCGATAACGAATCGAGATAATATACCATTAGTCTCGAAAGATCCATAGCAACCAACACCCAGTGACCACTGTAAAATAAAACAAAAATTTAGATGCATGAAAATTTTCTACGTAAAAGATATACATAGATTAGAATGAAATTATTAGAAAGAAAATCTAACCCGTTGCCAGAATTAAACGGTAAAAAATACAAACTGGGTGTAGTATTATCGCCGGCCGCCATGAATCTATCGACTAGTTCATTCTTTACGGATGTTGGATTTTTCGTTATAAGCGTTGTGTTGATACGGGAAGCAGCAATAAAATTGAATCGGTTACACAATTCAGTTCCCCGCATCAATGTTACATACATATACCTTAAATAGAAACATAATAAACATTAGACTACTCATTGAAATGTGTAAATAAATTGTTCAACTAAGTAAATAATAGATTGATCGGAGTACCATATGTATGTATGAATGACAGCGATGCCCAATTCTTCGTGTTCAAAAAGTTGTTGCATGTCCTCCTTTGCAATTATTTCGGAATGAGCAAATCCGAAAACACCTTCATCAAAATCTACACTACGGATGGCGCCGTGTATAATATCGGACTCTTCCACCATTTTCTCAAGACGCATCATAATTTGAGATTTTGTCCCGGACGTCGTTGGAGGAATATCGTTACCAGCTTTTTTCAACTTTCGACCGGGAACCTAAAAATTCATATAAATTAAATCATGACTTTTTGTGATGCAACAGAATCGTTGCGTATATAATTCAATGGGTATATATATTTGTACCTCTTTTTGAGATGCAACCGACTCGATGCGTCTTGAAATCCCTTTACCAGCTTTATGCGTGGGTCTTGTAGGAGTCTAACATTACCATGTAATAAGGATTGATTAAATATCATAATTGTAGCTGAATTGAAATGTGAATACTAAATATTCATAATCATTTAGAACATATATACCTCGGCATCTGGGAAAATTAGATCTGACGGCCATCCAACAAAGGATCCGACTGCATCTCGCATCAACGTTGTCTCTGAAACAACGTCAGGTAACGGTAGAAGCGCGTCGGTATCTAATACAAGGTCAACCGAAACTTTTATATATCCCACTGGGAGGGGATTATGGTGAAGTAATTCACCCGAAGTGTTGTGCACTTTTCCCTTGCCAACCATGCGATAAGTTGGTGACGATAGATACAGCTGACAAGGTGTAATGCCCTAAACCAATAATAAATGTTATTGTTAACGTGTATATGTGTCAAGTAAAAAAGTGCTATTTTAATTTCATAATAACATATATAATTACCTCGGGAAATTTCGGTTGACAATTGATACTAGCTCGGTCACTAGTATCTTTTGCCTCGGAAGCGCACCTTTCCTCCCTATACCTTGCATTCTCGTTTTGCAGTTGGAGTACTTGTGCCCTTAACTCCGCCAAGGTCTCCATCACCTCTTTGTTGGTAGGATTTTTTGTTTTTGGTTTTTTATAAAATGACGATGGAGTCACACCAAAACCCTTACCCCTCACACGACCGGAATACTCAGGAACATTTAGTACTCGACTAAGTACGCTCTTGCAATCCTGGACCTCGGTTGAAGGTAAGGTTTGGGATAAAGTCTCCTGAAATATTATTAGAGGAGATTAAAAATGAATTATATGTCTAACAAAATTTTCGATATAATTAAAGAAATAATGTTACATATACTTACACATTCGTCATAAACATTTTGGACCGCTTCAACGACAGCCCCATCCTTCCCAACCCGAGCAGCCTTCCATAATACGTGCTCCGGAAGAGATGTTGCATCACTTTTCTCCTCGGCTAGCTACACATTGAATTAGATTATAAGATCATCAATTATAACATATTGTGACAATGTATAAGCTCATAGCATTTGAATATACTCACAATTCTTTGTTGTAACCGTGCATATCCCGTACGCCCTTTTTTGTACGGATACGCGGGTTTTGATGCCCTTTTCCGATTTTTGTCGCTTACTTCCTGGATAAAAAAGTTTAAGGCATATTAGAACCAAGTAACTTAACAATTGTATAATACCATAATTAATAGACATTACATGGAATTTTTCGTTTCTTCGTTTGGCGACAAAGTTATCCCATTCATCGGCTGAAATAATCTCGGCATACTTCATTGGCCGTTCTGCTTCAACAAATTTTCCTTCCTCATCCTTGAGAAATTTGTTGGACAAAAAGGATCGAAATCCTCGGAGTCTTTTTCCGGCCAATTGAATACAATATTTTTGCCGGCTTTCATCGATGTGAAAGGATCTCTAAAAAACATACACATGGAGTGTGTTATTATAAAGTAATATTATAACAATATATGGTCAACAAATAGTCAACAAAAAAAACATATAACAATATATGGTAAGTACCTGTATCTCGGACCATATTTTTTCTTTGCCAACCTTCAATTCCGGACTTCTCCAATTATCACATGTAATCGGAATATGTTGTCGAACAAGGAAACCAATGTAACTTGCCAACATTGAACTGTTAGGCTCAATTAGTTGGTCTTCAGCACTCCAATGTACTTCAAATTTTACACCCTTGTCTCTTGCACGAATGATTGACTTCATAACAGTCAATCCTCGTTTGATTTCTTTTTCAACATTGTTACGTGATCCATTCGCGTCATGGGTATCGTCTTGGTTAGCCATTTTATCTGTAATATAGAAATGATTCAATAAGACCCAAGTAAGACAATGACCATATTCGTGAAGCTACACAAAAAACACATTCATATACCTTCCATTTCTCTCATGTTACAACAATCTAAACTCTTTTTTTTTATCATTATTGAATACAAACTCACACACACCTACTGCATACAAAAGACCAATGCAAACTTATGGTGTTTGGAACATGAACAAACTTGCATCCATAATCATCAAACTTCCAAGCACAAGCTCAAACACACTTCAAATGATATCAGTTTTCAATCAGAAATAAAAAACTCAGTTTGCCCTAAACAACATTAATCAACATAATGCACAAAATGTAAAACTAAGTTTAGAAAATGCCCTAATCAAACACATGAAGAAAGTGAACGGTAACGATGGAGAAGAGAAATACCTTCAAGGTGACGGTAACGATGGAGAAGAAAGTGAACAGTGACGGTGGACGCAAATAACTCAGTGAACGTGAACGCAGCAGCAGAAAAAGGCGACGGCGACGATGACGGTGAGGGAGGGAGAACGAACGGAGGACGAGAGTAATTGCAGTAGAGAGTAATCGCAGTAGAGAGAAAACCCAGTTACGTAAACGAAATAGCTTATAGAGAGGGAAAATAAAGAGACATGCAGTATATGTTATAATTTTAATGTTTACTAAAGGGGACCTTAGAGGGCGCTTATGTAAAAAAAGCTCCCTCTAAAGGGGGCCTAAGAGGGCGCTTCTGAAAGCGCTCTCTAAGGCTTTCCAAAAGCGCCTTCTAAACTGGAAATGTACATGGACTTAGAGAGCGCTTTTTTAAAAGCGCCCTCTAAGGGTAACCTTAGAGGGCGCTTTCACTAAAGCGCCCTCTATTGTTGTCCCTCCATTTCCTCATTATTTTTTTTTTGGCTTCACTTTAGAGGGCGCTTTGTTACAAAAGCGCCCTCTAAAGGGGGCCTAAGAGGGCGCTTCTAAAAGCGCTCTCTAAGGCTTTCCAAAAGCGCCTTATAAACTGGAAATGTATATGGACATAGACAGCGCTTTTTTAAAAGCGCCCTCTAAGGTTTTCCTTAGAGGGCGCTTTCGATAAAGCGTCCTCTATTGGTGTCCCTCCATTTCCTCATTATTTTTTCGCTTCACTTTAGAGTGCGCTTTGTTACAAAAGCGCCCTCTAAAGTGCGCTGTCTATTCCAGTAGTATGCTCCTTATTTTTTCTCTTCACTTTAGAGTGCGCTTTTGTAATAAAGCGCCCTCTAAGGGGCGCAGTCTATTCCAGTTTTTGGCGTAGTGCCTAGAAGAACTTAAGATGAAAATTGAGCTTCCACTGAAATTGTACTCTGATAGTAAAGTTGCTATTAACATAGCTCGTAACATAAGTCAACATGATAGAACCAAGCATATCGAGATTGATCGACACTTCATAAAAGAAAAGTTAGATGTGGGAATCATATGTCTACCCTTTGTGACTTCAAGTCAGCAAACTGCGGATATCCTGACCAAAAGTTTGGTAAGACCTACTTTTGAGAATTTGATAGACAAGTTGGCATGATAGATATCTATGCACGAACTTGAGGGGGTGTTGGAAAATATATTATTTCCGGTTTTATTATTGCCTTTAATACTACCTTTATTTGTATTTATTCTCCATTAAGGAGAAAATCAATTGTAATAACTATATCTTCACTTTATAAACCAGCCTAAGGCTAAGGAATAAATCATAACAGCTTTTGCGTATTTTTTTCCAATAGGTCGCCTTCCTAATTTGTATCAAGTGTTCAGATAAGACTAAGAATGAATTAGCAGAGAAACGTAAACCATGAAAAAAAGGTACATTTAACACAACGAATAATACGAAGAACTGCAGAGAAGTGAGATGATTGAGGAGAAGCCATTAATTGAATCACTTTATGAACAACGAATGCAATATTGGGGTGTATGACAGTCAGGTAAACAAGACTACCAACAAGTTGTCGATACAATATGGCATTTTCATGAGGAGTGTCGTCAAGTGGTGTGAGTTTGAGGTTGACTTCCAGTGGTGTCAATTCAGTCTTGTTATGATGCATACTCTAGAAAGAAAGTCAGAGGAATACTTGGCTAGGGAGAGATGATAGCCTTGTGAGTCTTGGGAAACTTTGAGCCCAAAAAAAAGCTAAGAGAACCAAGGTCTTTCATTTCAAAATGTTTGTTGGGATATTGTTGTAATGGTGAAATTCTAGACTTATCATCTCCAATTATGATCATATCATCTACATAAAAAAGAAGAATTATAATACAATTATCACTTCTTCAATTGAATAGAGGAGAGTCATGTGGACTAAAGAGAAAATCAAATTGTGTTAGAGTAGAACTGAAATTGGCAAACTAGACTCTATGAGATTGTTTTAAACCATATAAGGTTTTTTGGAGCTTAAAGACCTTATGAGGAGAATTATAACTTGGAGGATGCATATAAACTTCCTTTGTCAAATCATCATGAAGGAACACATTTTTTACATCCATCTGGAAAAGCTTTCATTTATGAACTACAATAATGGCCAAAAGACTACGAGCAAATGTTATTTGAACTACCAAATAAATTGTATTTTCGTAGTCTATCCCATACTATTGAGTGTACTATTTGGCTACTATGAGAGCTTTATAACATTCTATAGGTCCATCAAAATGCGTTTTAACTTTGTAGACTCATTTGTATCCAATATGAATCTAGTCTAGATGGAGAACAAATAAGTCTCAAGTATGTGTATTTTCCAATGCTTGAATTTCTTAATCAATAATTTGCTGCTAAATTGGGTTAGTAATTACCCTGCAACAAGAGGAAGGCTCGTGAAGAGTTTTAATAGTGGAATATCAACGATAATCATTGAGAAGAAGAGATGGATTACTGATGTGTAGAATCAAAATTAAGTATAGTTGTTATCGTATCCATAAGGACTAGTGTGGTATCACTATCGTTCAAAGGCTAATAGGCTTTTAAGTGAAGGGTTTACATGATATTTGACTACGGAAATTAAAGGAATATTTACCTGTAAATGTTTAAGAATATGAACAGATAGATAAACTTGTCGAAATAATATTTCATTAATTTATGTCGCATATATTCTACTAATCGGTTATATGAATCCTAGTTATTAATCTTTATTATCACGTATCACCCACCGACATTGTTTATGTCTAAACAATGGCGTGGGTTCTACCATATTATTTAATCGATGATCTCTTAGCCTATTAATCAATATGGTAGCATTAATAATTGATACAAGTAGTGAACATTAAATCCATATCTATATTTGGAATTTAGATTTTAATAGGTGATTATCTTAAGTCAGGATTCAAAAGGTATTTCTTAATAACGATTCAAATCCATAAAAGTAACATTTAAATAAGGATAACATCAATATTGATTCATAACTAGTTCATACAACAATGATTATAAAAGATACACACGATTATAATTAACTACGTCTAATCCCAACAAAAGAGAAGTTAGATACTCATTGTCATGGTAGATTGGTACAAGTGAGAAGAATAGAGATGAACGAGCATCAATATTGATTTATTGATGATTTATGTGTATCCCTCTTCAATTCCTCAAGACCTAACTTTCTCCCTTTCCAACAAGTGTTTATATCCCAGAAAAATGATAAGATCACATTTTTTTCATGTTCTGAATCGTATATATATTAGTCTTAAAATCACACTCTTGCTAAGCCCAACCCTGTCGCGCTAAGCGTAACCATGTTTCTTCACCATGAAGCAATTTGACACGTCAGCCTAAACTGCCTTACCTCGCTTAGCCCCAAAAAGTTGGGCTAATCAAGCTCTCCCTTCAAGCATGGTGGAAGCATAAATTTCTGGATTTTGCTTGCTTTGCTTGCTTCAAGCATGCAAGGATCACAACTCTTTAGAATCTTATTTATTTGCTCGCTTCAAGCGTGCTGGAAGCTCACTTCAAGCGTGTCGGTAGCGCGACTTTCTAGATTTCTTTTATTTGCTTTTCCTATCACATTCTTGCCTTGAACAAATACGTATAAAATGAGTTGGACTTTCATGAAGAATGCATAAATTAAGTGTTATCCTAAGACAAATGGTATTTACATCAAAAATAGGGTTTTTATACTCTTAACTTATGAAACAAGTTAATAAGTGTGCTAATTTCCATGTGTCTATGTCCCACATTTTGCCATGTATCAATTACTTACTCTGGTGGAATGACGAGATATGTGTACAATATCAACATCTGAAACATGTTGGGTTTAACACCCAACTTACTGACTCAATAATTAATAAATAAAATATAACTCAATCCAAGTAGGATGTCACTTCACAATCCAAAAAGTCTGAATGTTACTTCATTTAATCAAAAATATAGTTCAAATAGCATAATTAAACAAAAAAATGGCATCCACAACCTTAATAAATCATCCATACCAAAAGTGGTTCATTAATTACTTAAAATTAAAAGATATGTAACAAAATAACATGAATAAAACAATATGTTCCTCGGTGTTACTTATCAGAGAAATCCCACTAGTAGACTCGACTGATAGCAACATGAGGTACAATCTTCAACTACTCAGGTACCTGATTGTCTATACTCTGAGGGAGCACATACACAACAAACACAAAGGGTGAGAAATTCATTCATATAATAAATGATGTATAATAATTTAGAGAGTATTATTTATTCACACAAATCACATTCATTCACAATCACACTCTCAACACAACAAATGCACAAGCACAACATAATTACAATGCAATGAGACCCAATAACATTACACGATGCATGTGGTACCAATTCTCATCAATGGTTCCTCATACAAACCTGAATCCCCCTTTAGAATCCCGAACTCCCCCTTATGAGTTCCAGATAAGTCTTTCGTCCCCCTTCGAACATATGCCTTATCTCCTTCAACATATCAATAATGAATGTATGACATGGTAATAATGTAATTAACACAATAATTATAATAGCATTTAGTGATCCACAATCAATCACACAATTGCAACCATGAATAACATAATTCACCCTTCTGAACTACCATTAATATAATCAAACACACCCTCCCAATCATTCACAACACATCAAATAATTTGTCAATACGGATCTTGTCCATATTCGTCACATCATACACTTCTTTCTCACCTGCTACCGACCTCTAATAAAATCGTTAAAAATATTTTATCTCTGAAAAATATTATAATCCTCTGTGTTTTCTACCCAACACTTTAAACCCCATATCAAAATGATTTACGAGTTGAAAGTGATGATCAAAACCGTGCACAAAGACGTTACCAAAAAGTTATTGTTTTTATGAAATTTTCAGCATGATTTTTATCTTCTCGAACCCCAAAACGTCCATGTAATCATCACCAAAAATATTTTATCCATGAAACAAAGTTATATCCTTCTATTTCAGCTACCCAACGCTTCAAACTCCATTCTAAAATGATTTACGAGTTGAAAGTTATGATCAAAATCGTGCACGAAAGCGTTACCAAAAAGTTGATGTTTTTCTGAAATTTCCAGCATGACTTTCATCTTCTCCAACCCCCAAACGTCCATGAAATCATCATAAAAAATATTTAATGGTGTTAAACTCAACCATAAATAGATTAATATCAATCAATACTCATATTCATATAATCACACCAATAAATCCACAATTGCATACCCTACCATCATCATAATCATCATCACAAACCCTTAACATACAACAAACATAAAATTCAGCAATAATTCAAAATTCATCATCAACAAATGTTAATTGCTATTGCCACAACAATTATAATCCATTCCTCACAATCATGATCACAAATCAACAACAATCATAACATGACATAAGACCAACCTAAGAGGGTAAAGACCCCTCATTATTCTCTCATGATTAGACACCCTTATAAGAATAGTTCCCCCCCCCCATTACCTTAGAATTTTAAGCTCCATTCTCTTCTACAATGGTGGTCTTCTTCTTCTTCCTACCCTTGTCTCTTGCCCTAGGTCTCTCTTATCCAATTCTTTTACATATGATCCCAACTTTATATTCTCTCCTCACCTTCTTATAAGTAGACAAACTAAATCTCTTATTTTTAAATCCTATTATTATTATTATTATTACTCTAATATCAAATCAAACTAAATTTATATATATATATATATATATATATATATATATATAATTTGTTTAGTTTGATTTGATATTATAGTGATAATAATAATAATAGGATTTAAAAATAAATTAAAAATAAGAGATTTGGTTGGTCTACTTATAAGAAGGTAAGGAGAGAACATAAAGTTGGGATCATACGTAAAAGAATTGATTTCAGTGAACTCCCAACACCAGTCACGGGATTGAATCTTAGGAACACATGATCACCTTCCTTAATTTCAAGATGTTTTCTCCTCTTATCATGGTAGCTTTTTTGCCTACTTTGTGATGCTTTCGTTTTATCTCGAATCAGCTTCACCTTCTCAGTAATCTACTGGAGAATTTCTGGTCCAAGTACAACACTCTCACCAGATTCAAATCAACACAGGCGTGTCCTACACCTCCGACCGTATAATGCTTCAAACGACTCCATTTAAATGATATAATGAAAACTATTATTATAAGTGAACTCGATCAATGGCAGATGACTATCCCAAGTACTTCCTTGTTCGAGTATACAAGCCATCAAAAAGTCCTCCAATGACTGAATAGTTCTTTTTGTCTGACCATCAGTTTGAGAATGATAAGCAGAACTCAACCTCAGCTATGTACCCAAAGTTTCCTGCAAACTTCCCCAAAATATGGATTTAAGTCGTGGGTCTCTATTGGAAACTATACTCGACGAGACACCATGTAACTTCACGATTACCCTTATATAAATCTCATCCAACTTCAGTAACGGCAAATTGATATTAATCGGAATTAAATGGGCCGATTTCATCAATCTATCAATAGTCACCCATATCGCATCAAACCTTCTTAGAGTATTCGGTAATCCGGTCATGAAGTCCATCGAAATACTCCACTCTGGAATACCTAATGGTTGCATCAAACCCAAAGGTTTCTTGTGCCTTACCTTTGACTTCTGGCGAGTCAAACATGCATACACAAACTGCACTGTATCTCGCTTCATTCTTGGCCACCAAAATATTTTCTTGAGGTCCTGATACATTTTAGTAGCTCCGGGATGAATACTCATACTGCTTTTATGACTTTCCTCGAAAATCATCTTCTTCAGCTCATAATTGTTATACACACATACTCTACCTCAAAATCTCAACACTCCATGGTCATCCATTTTAAAGTCACTTTCTTCGTTTGAGTTCACTAAAGACAAGAAACCTACCAGCTTCATATCTAGCTTCTGATTCTCCCTAATTTCATTAAGGAATTCATTATTCACCTTTAACATACTCAACATCACACTTCCTGGTGTCAATTCACAAACCATACTCAAATCTATAAACTGCTCAATAAGATCCAACTCTCTAATCATCAATGCCGACATATGTAGAGTCTTTCGACTTAAAGCATCAACCACAAAATTAGCTTTACATGGATGATAACTTAAGCCAAAATTATAGTCTTTCATAAATTCCATCTTATCTGTATCATATTCAAAATGCGAATGCAAAATGTGAATTCCACTTTGGTGCTCCCGGGCACAATATTGAAAACTAGAAAGCTCTAAAGAACGAGGTATAGGATCTGATTGATTCTAAAGCCATTTCGTTCACACCTAATGGTCCTAATGTAAATAACAATCCTATGCCTCCCCATGTCGTCCATTCTATGAGTATGTTGGAAGAATCTGGAGAACGTAGCTTGGTGTTAAGGGTTGATGAGATGAAGAATTCCTTGATTATGGTTAAAGAGAAGTTATTGTTGAATGATGTGTTTCTGGGTTGCCCGTATGATTGTGAACAATGTTTCTTGAGTCCTCAAAAGTGTGAAGAGTTGAGATATGGTATTAAGCAATTGATGAATAAAGGGACTTTTATGATGAAGTAGTTTCTGATGAAGAGCATATGGCTAATTTAGAGATTCCTTAAAACCCTTTTCAAATACCAGTATAAGCCAGTCCAATAACTCTTATCGTGATTATTATACCATCCCCATTTCATTTTGAGAGTGCCAAGGATGTTCTTTGGAATTATGATTCCATAATCTATATTCACGGGAAAAAGCAAGATGGACCCATTACAATTAATGAGTCAGTGATTAATATTGTTGGTACAGGGGGATAACCAGAAGTGGTTGTATATTTGTGTATGCGCCTTCTCTAGAGAAAGACAATGTTGAAATGTCTACAAATAATAAAGGTAAACAAGTTATCATTGCTAGTCAGGGGCAGGTTCCTCCCCAGACTAAATCTACTTATGATGATATTGAGGAATTCCTCAGGATAATAAAGAGAAGTGATTATAAGGTGGTTGACCAGCTCAACGGTTGACCAACTCAACTAAACACCTTCTAAGATTTCCATATTGTCTCTAAAGTGCACGGAGATGCTTTGATTAAGTTCCTCGGTGTGGCTTACGTACCCCAAGAGATGATTATGAATCAATTTGAGGGGGTCATAGCTAACATTGCAGCTGGTGGATGTATGGGTTTTTGCGATGATGATTTGTCTCTAGAGGGTAAAGCTCACAATAAAGCTCTTCATATCTCTATTGAGTATGCTGACACTGTTCTATCGAGGGTCCTAGTTGATATAATATCTTCATTGAATGTACTTCCGAAAAACTCCATGATAAAGCTGACTATAGAGGGGTTGTTGATGAAATTGAGTATGCTGGTAGTCAGAGCCTCTGATGGCTCCAAGAGGACTATGGTATGAGAGGTAGATATCCTAATCAAAGTTGGCTCGTATAACTTCTTTACTACTTTCTTTGTTATAGACATATATCCAGCCTACAACTACCTTTTAGGGCGTCTCTGGATTCACTCAGCAGGGGTAGTTACTTCTACCATCCATCAAAAGCTGAAGTGCATCATCAATAGTAAGATGATTACAATATATCGTGAAGAGGGCACACTAGTTAGTCAATTATCTTCATTCAGGTGCATAGAGGTGGGTGGTGAGATTCACGAGACTCCATTTTAGGCTTTCGAAATCTCTAACATGATAATGGCTCCATTCACAATGGAGAATCCAAGAAGTCAGAACTCCCTATGTCTCCCCTGAAAGATGCCAAAACAATGTCTAAGACCCCAATTTTGACCCTAAGATCCCTCATGCAATTTCATCATATGCATTGGCATTGGGATCACACCTTGGCATTCTCCTTACCCCTCCTTCATTGGGTTTGTTTGGGGAGAGATCACCAAGCACTATGTGATTGTATCATACTTGTATATTATCTTTTTTTACTAACCAAAATACCAAAAATATGTCTTTGTATTTGTCTAACCCCTTTGTAGGTAGGGCATGATCCCCATTGATCTATGAAGTTCATATTTAGGGTTTAAGACCCTCATGGCTAAGAGCACAAACAAGGATTGATACAAAATGTCTCTAAGAATCATATATGAGTCCCATTTATCTCTACATGTCATATTGATCAAGTATTCTTCAAGAGTTTGGAAGTGATTTGCCTTGGAAACCCTAGTTTGACTGGGTATCTTAAGTAACTTCTCCAACAAGCTATCTCACCAATTGATCAAATTTCTCAAGGTACACTTCAAAATTCATCATCTTATGCATATATGGTCTACCATGAGCCTATAAAGTCAAGAGAATTGAAGGTTAGCAAGTTGGTTGATGGTGGTTGGCCAGATGAATTCATCTAATCAAAACTGGGTCTCCTTAGACCCTATCTCCTACAATTTTCACCATATGAAAATGATTCCAAAAGCAAAGTTACTCTAAATTATACTAAAAACAACTTTCATGTTGAAGTCTATAGATAATTTTGCTTAGAAAGTCATTTTACATGTTGAAACATTATAGGTCATTTTGTCTAAACCCTAATTTGAAAGTCAACTTCCCAAGGACATAACTTGCTCAATTTTTATGAGATTAAATATTTCCAAGTTGTACAATAAAATTCAAGATGTATAATACTTCAACTTTGATGTTTGGAGTGAGAGCTAAATCAACTTTTATGAGCATGTGATATGAGGATACATTATAGGTCATTTTTGCCCTATACCATTGAACAAGTGATTTTCCTCAACTTCAAAAATGCATAACTCTATCATTCTAAATCCAAATGACATGAAATTGGTGACCATTTTGAAGGTACTTGAAAGAGATACAACGTTTAGGAAGATACGTTTCTCATTTGGAGCTCACATAAAAAGTTAAGCAAGGTGGACTATTGAGGTATATGACTTGACACTTAGAAAAAATTTCAACATGTTGAAATTTACAAACTTCCACCTCAAAATTCACCATGATTCAAGTCCCAAATTAAAAAGTGTTCAACATCAAACTTGTTTATCTTGATCTAAGCTTTCCAAAGAGTCCTATTTCATGCATTTTGGATGAGGTTTGCTAGGTCTGCGCATGGTCTTAACAGGTCTGCATCAAGTGGAAAAATCAAATGTCCAAAACTCCATTTCACTTTGCCTTGCCATTCAAGCATGATTTGAACTTCAGTGCAGTTGAAATTGGATCATAATGGATTGCTTCATGGGCCTGTACACACCTATGCAAGCTTTTGCATCACCCTTCCCATTTTTAGCAATTTTTCAATTGTGCAATTATAAATCCCAAATGCTATAAATACAAGGCCTCTGAGCTCATTTCAAACAAACCTTGCACGCCAGCTTTGCTCCCCAATTGAAACCCTCACAATTCAAAGGAAAACCTGAGAGTTTTCAGTTTGGAAATTGAGTTTGAATCTAATTATTTGGAGATTCAAAAACTATAGGATCCAAAGCTTTGTACCATTGCCAAACCACTTCTGCAAGCTCCTCGAGTTTGAAGCAAGCAAGATCCATTTCTGCACAGCATTGAAGGTAATTTTCAGAAATCTTCTTCTCTTCGATTCTCACTCAATTCTCATCAACTCTCTTGGATATTTGGTTGTCTGAAGTCCTACCAATGTAGGCAAGAAGATTGAGTTGCTTTGAGGTCAAATTGAAGCAACTCAGTTGACACACCTCAAAATTCAACTCCTTATATCTTTCTATATATTTGGAGTTAGTTGAAATTAAGGTCATATTCGTGCTCTACGCCATTTTTTCTTTCAGATCATGTCCTTTTTTTTACATTTTCTTGAAGGTGATGAGTAAACCAGTCCGGTGGACTTCGCCTGAGAAGGTGACCGGAGGTCCAACACCGGTGGTGTGCTGGACACGTTCTGATCCATTGATCTCATTTGAAATGTTTTAATCCTGAGCGCCCAAAGTAATTACCACGCGTGTGGAATAGTTGACCAGGTGTATGGTGGAACGCGCGCTCATGTCCACTTGATCTGCCACCTCAATTAATGAGGGAGATCAAGTGGTCCACGTTTTTTTTTTTAATTTTTTGATTTTCATTTTATTTCATTTGATTTTCATTAATTCATATTAATTTTAATATTAATCCAAAAAATATGAGAGTTTCACCAAAAAAATTTAAATAAAATCCTCTTTCATATTTTGAATTAAAATTATTTTTTGGATCATTATTAATATTTTTCATGATTTAACTAATTTTGTGAATATTTTTAATTGTTTAAAAATACTTTTAAGTCTCCCAAAATTCTGAAATTTTTTCTCCAAGGTCCTTTGACCTTGTTTGACCTATGATAAATCTCATGGCCATTTCTTTGATGTTTTGATGAGATTTTAGGAATTTGACAAACCATATTTAATTTAATGCCTTATTTTTAGTATTTTTAAATTGAATAAATGCCAAATAATTGTGTTGAGCTATCTTGATGATTTGTATAAGTTTGACTTGTGTTGTTGGGCCTTGGTCAAGGTTGATTTGACTTTGCTAGGTTAAGATCATTAAATTTAGGGGATTGATGAAATGTACATTCCATCTCCCAAAATGAATGAATGATCTTAATTTGGTAAAAATCCTCATTTGACCAATTTGAGTTTTGATCTATTCCCCTCCCTCTTCATCTAATTGTCATTCTTTATGCATCCATCTCATTTGGCCTATGATATCTCAAAGTTCTAAGGCTAGTTGGTTGAAAAATCAACATAAGTATGGATGAGATTAGGCCACATCTTTTTCACATTCTTTTTTTGTGTGATATGTTCCATGAGCATAGTCCATTATACTATGTCTCTAACATGCATTAATACCAAAATTCTATTGCCCAGCCTCAGATAGTTGTGACTTCTACATAAGTCCAATTACGATTGCTTAACATAACGCTAAATCTTTGACACAAAAAGGCATAGCATTCTAGTTAGTGAGATTCTAGTATCCCCTATTTCATGGTATTGTGTGGAAACTTGGCCTTTTTTTCTTCCTTTGGAAGATGTCTTGGTTCAAGGATCCATGCTTGTGATAAGTGGGCCGAGTGTTGATAACATGAAACTATATCACATTTTTAGACTTGATTTAATTAAATTATATCGTTATTTGATTCAATTTATTTCATATTATTCGATATTACTCGGTATTTTCTTATTATTTATTTCAGGTATCATTATTTAAAGCACGTGTGAAAAATAAAGAAAAGGGGTGCAAAAAGAAGATTTTCTAGGAAAAGCAGCAAGCTGAAGCACCAAAGCCCAGCCCACGCTTGGAATAAAAAAAAAGATTGTTGTCACGACCGCAACAAGCACGTGCCGATCGCCACGTCCTAAAACCTAGTGTTACGACCGTAACACATAGTGTGACGGACGTCACACATTCCATCCTATATTTTAGGCTTTACGTGCGGAACGGAGTGGACGGTTTTCCCCTAAATTCTCTCATGCACTCGGAGACGTTTTGAACCATACTGAAGACCCATTCTAGGAAACGGTTATTTTTTTTGGAGGTTAATATAAATAAACCTCACAAAAGCCAATTAAAGCTCTCTCTTCTCCGTATAATTTTTCCAGCATTCTAATTTTTCAAGCAATTTATTTCTTTTTCTTTTCTAGTTTAATTTCCGAAGCATACAATTTATTTTCTCACGATAGTTTCTACACCGGAAACTAGTGTGTAATTTTTACTAGATCAAACCTTACGTTAGATCATAGTATTTTATTTCCTTGTTTTTACTTTCCTATCTGATCGAGAATTGTGAAGAACAACTCCAACCGACTTGTGGTGGAGTGTTCGAGCACCGAAGCGTAGGAGATAAAATCCAGATTTCTAGTATTTTTCCAGGTTCATTAATTAATTGATTTATTGTTTTAATTTACATATGCTTTGTTCCGCTGTTTATATATATTGTTTGTTTGATATGGCTGTATTTATGCATGATTATTGTTTATGCATGTTTATCATGTCTGGCTAATTAATTTAGATATCGGTATGTAAAGTAAGCGGAATAAAGGAATCCAAATTGAGTTGGTTTAAATTTATTTCAAAATATAGTCACTCTTTTTCTGGTCTCAATTTACAAAGTTAATACCAAGGTTTTTGTACGAGAGTAAAAGACATAAAGAAGTTAAAATCAATAGAACGACGGTGTGAGTTTTTAACTGGACGATGTAAATTGAACATTAACTTTAAATCGGGGCGAAAGCAATTTTTAAGGTAAATTAAATTCTAATTATTTTAAAAAATTATTTTTAAAAGTTAAATGTGAGGACGAGAGTTAAGCATTTAAGTTTAATCATATAATCTGAGTCAACAGAGCGAGAGTTTGAGACGAGGGCGTTTAAACGGTTAGTATTTTCTCAAAAGGAGTTTCTATAGATTCTATTATTTTCAAAAGTTATTTTAGATTTAACGAAATAGTGAGAGCGTACGTTAAAATATAAAGTCATAGTCTAATTCAACAGAGCGAGAGTTTGAGGGAAAGACTTTTAATTAATAGTGTTTACTGAAAAGACTTATTTTAAATTAAGAAAAAGACCAACGAAGATTTGATTCCCCAAATACGACGAACTACATACTGATATCCATGTTATTTGATATTTTATCTAGATCCAAATTTAATTTTATTTTTTTCCCTAATCATTAAAGTATCATCCGCCTTAGCTTTACGCAGTAACCCTAGAAAAACGGTAGATCGATTCATTAAGTCCCTGTGGGATCGATATCTTTTAAAACTACGCGATTAGACTGTACGCTTGCAGTTAGTGCCCCGATAGACTCATAAAGTCGCGATCAAGTTTTTGGCGCCGTTGCCGGGGACTTTTATTTAGTCGATATCGTAACTCTTCTGTTACGCTGTAGAGACTAAGGCAATTTTTTATTTTTTCCCTTTTTTCGTTGATTTGTATGCCACACACTCACTTACAAGGCGAGCCGTACTACTTACGAATCAACGACGTTGAACGATATCTCTGATTATTACGACGAATTCGGGAGTATCGTGCTAGAAACAATCTTCCTCCAATCGAAATTCCTGATCTCAAAAATCTCCTTCCTTTGACGATACCAGCGATGGCCGAACCAGCTCGTGTTCTTCGAGATTACGCTGCTCCATCGCAGGATGAGCCGCATTCGAGTATTGCTCCACCCGCAATTGAAGCAAACAACTTCGAACTTAAACCTTTGCTGTTGCAGGCAGTGCAACAGAATCAATTTTCTGGAAATCCTACCGAGGATCCAAACCTTCATTTATCCGTATTTGTCCAATACGCTGATACTGTTAAAGCTAATGGTGTCAGTTTAGAGGTAATTCGACTTCGTATTTTTCCTTTCTCGTTAAGAGATAAAGCTAGAAGATGGCTTCAGTCTCTTCCTTCCAACTCAATCACCACATGGAATGAGTTGAAGAAAGTCTTTCTTGCCCGATATTTTCCTTCAAGCAAAACAGCTATGTTGAGAGCCCAG
The DNA here is from genome assembly GCF_024323335.1 of Lathyrus oleraceus. Classification (NCBI taxonomy): domain Eukaryota; kingdom Viridiplantae; phylum Streptophyta; class Magnoliopsida; order Fabales; family Fabaceae; genus Lathyrus; species Lathyrus oleraceus. The sequence continues at coordinate 351,700,543 of NC_066585.1, read as the reverse complement.
ATAAATGGATTTAAGCAAAAAGATAACGAATCTCTTTTTGAATCATGGGAAAGATACAAGGACATGATGAGACTTTGCTCACACCATGGTTTAGAGGACTGGTTAGTAATTCACACCTTCTACAATGGTCTCTTGTACAACACAAGGTTAACAATAGACGCCGCCGCCGGTGGTGTGCTTATGGATAAACCTTACACCGTCGCTTATCAACTTATCGAGAGCATGGCCCAAAATCATTATCAGTGGGGAAGCGACCGAACAGTGGTAGAAAAACCTCAAACAAAAGGTGGCATGTACGAGATAAGTAGCCTTGATCATGTTAATGCAAAAGTGGATGCTCTTGCCCAGAAAATTGAAAGTTTAAATGTATCACCTCCAGCCACCGTGGTTGCCGTAACTCAAAATTGCAAGGTATATGGAATTCAAGGTCACACTCCTACAGATTGTCAACTCCTAAAAGGAATTCAAACAGATCAGGTGAACTATGTTCAAGGAAATCTTTACTCACATACCTATAACTCAAACTGGAAGAACCATCCTAATTTCTCGTATAAAAGTAACAACGCTTTATACGCACCAGGTCAAGCCCCCAGTCAAGCTCCAGCTGTACCACTTGGATATCAAAAGCCGACCCCATCTACACCTAACAATAATGTTCCTAGGAAATCCAACTTGGAAATCATGATGGAGAACTTCATAGCTTCTCAACAGCAAACCAATAAAGAGTTCTTAAACCAGAATGTACAAACTAGCGAACAGATTAAACAACTAGCAAGTAAAGTAGATGCCCTGGCTACCCATAACAAAATGCTTGAAACATAAATCTCGCAAGTAGCTCAACAACAAGCGTCTACTGTTGCCCCAACTGGTACATTTCCTGGACAGCCACAACCTAATCCGAAAGGCCACGCTCATGCAATTATATTACGAAGTGGTACAGAGGTAGAAGGACCATCTGACCCAAGGATTGAGAACCAAAACTCTAAAAAGTCAACTGAGGAAGAAGGTAAACCTAAGGAAAAGGAAGAGTGTAATAAGGAAACCGTAGAAAAAAAAGAACCTTATGTACCTCCACCGCCTTACAAACCACCTATCCCTTATCCTCAAAGGCTAATTAAAACCAAAAACGCGGGCCAATTTAAAAAATTTGTTGACCTACTGAAACAATTAAACGTCACAATTCCCTTTACAGAAGCTATTACACAAATGCCCTCATATGCTAAGTTCTTAAAAGAAATTTTATCTAATAAAAGGAAACTTGAAGATAACGAAACTGTTACACTCACTGCTGAGTGTAGCGCAATAACCCAAAATATGCCTCCTAAACTTAAAGATCCTGGTAGTTTTTCTATACCCTGTCATATAGGAAAATTTGTCATAGACAAAGCTTTATGCGATTTAGGAGCCGGTATCAGTGTTATGCCCTTGTCCATATGCAAGAAACTTGAAATGGGAGAATTAAGACCAACTAAAATGTTTGTGCAATTAGCAGATCATTCCGTTAGATATCCCGTAGGAATTCTTGAAAACGTTCCCGTGCGCATAGGTCAATTCTACATTCCCACCGATTTTATAATTATGGACATAAGAGAAGATGAAGTTACCCCCATTATATTGGGAAGACCCTTCTTAGCAACTTCCGGTGCTATCATAGACGTAAAACGAGGACGACTCACTTTCGAAGTAGGAGAAGAGAAAATTGAGTTTATTCTTTCCCAATTTTTGAAAGCACCTGCAATAGAAGACACATGTTACTTCATGGATATCATCGATGAATGCATAAAAGAAACAGAATTCGAAAATGACGATTTGTCCGACTATCGTGTAGAAGACAAACTGAACCAATGTTTATCAATAACATCAGATCCTACGCAATGCCTTAAGAAACCAACCCTCGACCTGAAAACACTTCCCAAAAATCTGAGATATGAATTCCTAGACTTAGAACTTGAACGACCAGTAATAGTCAATGCAGACCTAGGAAAACGTGAAACCGAAAAACTCCTACATATCTTAAGAAAATATCCAACCGCATTAGGATACAACATCACCGATCTTAAAGGGATAAGTCCTTCTATTTGTATGCACCGCATCATGCTAGAAGAAGACTGTAAAACTTCTAGGGAACACCAGAGGAGACTAAACCCGATCATGAGTGAGGTAGTGAAGAAGGAAGTAACGAAGTTATTAGAGGCAGGTATTATATATCCTATATCCGATAGCAAATGGGTTAGTCCTGTACACGTAGTACCAAAGAAAGGAGGTATAACAGTAATCGAAAATGAAAAAGGAGAAACTATAACCAAACGAATTGAATCGGGATGGAGAATGTGCATTGATTATAGAAAGCTAAACAAAGCAACCCGAAAAGATCATTTTCCTTTACCATTCATAGACCAGATGTTAGAACGACTAGCCAAGCATTCTCATTTCTGCTATCTGGACGGTTACTCAGGTTTCTTTCAAATACCAATTCATCCCGATGACCAAGAAAAGACAACGTTCACATGTCCTTTTGGTACCTTCGCTTATCGACGAATGCCATTTGGCTTGTGCAATGCTCCTGCAACTTTCCAAAGGTGCATGATGGCAATATTCGCCGATTTTCTCGAAAACATCATAGAAGTCTTTATGGATGACTTTTCCGTATGCGGGCAAAGATTCGAAGAATGTCTTGAAAACCTAGAAAGAGTTCTAGAACAATGTGTAAAAGTAAACCTAGTACTTAATTGGGAAAAATGTCACTTTATGGTACAAGAAGGAATTGTTTTAGGACACATCATATCAAATAGAGGAATTGAAGTAGACAAAGCCAAAATAGAAGTAATCGAAAACCTTCAACCTCCGAAAACTGTGAGGGAAATACGAAGCTTCTTAGGACATGCCGGTTTTTACCGACGATTCATTAAAGATTTCTCTAAAATAACTAAACCTTTAACCGAATTATTAATGAAAGACGCTGAATTCATCTTCGACAATAAATGTTTAGAAGCATTTCAAACACTTAAACAAGCATTGATCTCCGCGTCCATAATGCAGACCCCGAATTGGAATGAACCTTTCGAAATAATGTGTGACGCAAGTGACTACGCTGTAGGTGCTGTTTTAGGACAACGAAAGGATAAAAAATTTCACGTCATATATTATGCGAGTAGAACTCTAGATGAAGCGCAAATGAATTACGCCACGACTGAGAAAGAACTTTTAGCAGTAGTATTTGCACTAGATAAATTTCGTTCCTACTTGGTCGGAGCTAAAATAATCGTTTACATTGATCACGCTGCCATTAAGTACCTCTTAACAAAAAAGGACGCTAAACCTAGACTCCTAAGGTGGATCTTGTTGCTACAAGAATTTGATTTGGAAATCAAAGATAAAAAAGGAACTGAAAACGTAGTAGCAGATCACCTCTCTAGACTTGAAAACCTGGAACCGGAAAGAACATCGATCAACGATGATTTCTCGTACGATAAACTTATAGCTAATTTGGAAGAAAATAGAGCTGACAAACAGGTAGAGACCACCTTGGCTGTATGCGTTACACCATGGTACGCTGATTTTGTCAATTATTTAGCCGCCGGAGTGGTTCCACTTGATTTATCCTACCAACAAAAGAAACGATTCTTCCATGACATAAAACATTATTACTGGGACGACCCTTTACTTTTCAAAAGAGGCTCCGATGGTATTTTCCATTGCTGTATACCTGAAGAAGAGGTAGAAAGTATAATCCAACATTGTCATTCCGCTCCTTATGGTGGACATGCAAGTACATCCAAAACCTGCTCTAAAATCCTATAAGCCGGTCTTTATTGGCCAAACATATGGAAGGATGTACATACCGCTGTCAAGAAATGCGATAGGTGTCAACGCACAGGAAACATATCTAGACGTGACGAAATGCCACAAAAAGGCATTTTGGAAGTAGAAATTTTCGATGTGTGGGGAATAGATTTCCTGGGACCTTTTCCACCTTCTTTTGGTAACAAGTACATACTCGTAGCGGTTGACTACGTATCAAAATGGATTGAGGCCATAACTTCTCCAACAAACGACACACGAGTAGTAATTAAACTCTTTAAGAATATAATCTTTCCAAGATTTGGTGTCCCAAGAATAGTCATCAGTGACGGTGGATCTCATTTCATATCTAAAATACTCGAAAAATTATTGTTTAAGTATGGTGTAAAACATCGAGTAGCAACACCTTACCATCCTCAAACTAGTTGACAAGTGGAAGTGTCTAATAGAGAAATTAAACAGATATTGGAAAAAACTGTCGCTACATCGAGGAAAGACTGGTCATCAAAATTACCCGAAGCTTTATGGGCATATCGAACCGCTTACAAAACTCCCATAGGAACAACCCCATTTAAGCTTATTTATGGTAAATCGTGTCACCTCCCAATGGAGTTAGAACATAAGGCCTATTGGGCTATTAAAAATTTAAATTTAAACTATAAGGCCACTGGTGAAAAGCGAATTCTAGATATAAACGAATTAGAGGAACTTAGACAAGATGCATACGAAAATGCCAAAATCTACAAGGAAAGAACGAAAAAATGGCATGATAAACGTATATCAAGGAAAACTTTCAAACAAGGCGATGTAGTCCTATTGTTTAACTCTAGACTTAAGTTATTCCCAAGAAAACTATGCTCTAGGTGGTTTGGCCCTTTCAAAGTCACTAAAATGTCTTTTCTAGTGGGGATGTAGAAATTAAAGGAAAATCTATTGAATCATTTATCGTAAACGGGCAGCGTCTAAAACATTATCATTATGCTGAAAACAATGAAGACTCGCAAGTCCTGCACTTAGACGTATTGTCTCCAAAATTAATAGATTAACATTTAATAGTTTTCTATCGAGCTTGCGACATTAAACAAAGCGCTTCGTGGGAGACAACCCACAAATTTTTATTTTTCTTTGATTATTCTTTTGATTTTATTCAGTTTTCATTCTTCATTTTCTTTATTTTATTAAATTTTTCTTCTTTTCTTCTTTCGGCATCTGGCCAAATCCTGACTAAAATTCTTGTTTTTCTTTTCTTTAGTTAACACTAACCTGATGGCACATATTGATCACATGGGTATTAATTTCCGAGGGAGAGCTCAAAGACAAAATTTTGAAGAACTTGCTGAGAGAGAGATGCACCCAAATTTTTATGCTGATGATTGTGCAATGACCGTACTTGGGCTAAGAGATAATGTCCTATATCTGCTGAATCAAATAGGGTGGGAAACCACTCCTATTCGGAGACAATTTGTTACTTACCGGAGGCTAACTCTAGAATTCCTTAGCTCCCTGATTTATTTACCGAACCATGGAAAAGGAATAAACCGAGGTTTCATTCAATTCAGGATGTTCAATATGGAGTATCAGTATAACATTAGAGAATTTACTAACCTCTTAGGGTTCCCTACTTCTTTTGACACATTCACCATGAACCAAGAGGACCTTTTTGAATATCAAGAGCTTGAGCATTTTTAGGGAAGTTTGACAGGAAATGACGAACCTGAGGAACATGAGTTTCTTTCTGGAAACATACATAACCCAACTTTTCGTTATTTCCACAAGATCCTAGCACACACTCTTTTTGGGAAAAGTTCAAACATTACCACAATATCACGTGATGAACTTTTCATAATATTTTGTGCTTCCCAGAATCATCCAGTGAATGGTGCCACTTATATGTTGGCGAGTTTTGACCTCCTTATTCAAGATGACCGTGCAACGATTCAAATAGGAGGATTGATAACTATGATTGCTAATGCTATTGGATTGCGCCAACCCATGCTTGATTTGAACCCTTTTTGCGGTATTCAGCCTATGAATATAAATTTCCTTTTTAACACTATGTTTATAGGAAACCTTGGACCTGAAGAGTTTGGACTATTAATTAACAACCAAGCTTTTTACCTATTCACCATGCCTAGCCCGACGACTAATGTCCATAACCGAAATAATTGGCTCTACAACCTGGATGGAATGCCTTCTCCTGTTAGATCTGTTGAAACCATCCAAGATTATGAGATTCTTGACAACCAGATTCCTAATGCTGAGTCTGATCCGCAAACACCAACTGGTTACCATGATGCTGCCTCTCCACCTCATCCTATCCCGTCCGCAGAATCGGCAGTACCTGATCTTAGACATCATATGCCCGGAACTGATTATAATACCGCTATTCAAGCTTTGATGTCAGAACAAGATGCCATTAGAGAAGAGTTAACTATGATGGGACATGGATTTATGGAACACATGAGTAGAATGACAAATCAATTTCACGAGTTGCTACACCGTGTCAATTCCTTTGCTCCTCCGACGAGAGATTCTACAAGTGGCTAGAAGAATTGCAGTTAACCAGTTTTAGTCTTAGGAAATTGATAGTTTCGTTTGACAATATTTTTAATCTTAGGATTTTTCGCATGTTTTATTTTATCTTCAGTCAAATATTACATTATGTTTATTTTTATGAAGCTACTGGCATTATTGGTTAAATTAAATTTCATTTTGATTTATGCACTGTCTAAAATTACCAATGCTGATATATATTGTATGCTATTACTTACATGGCTTATTAGAGAAAAATATATATTCTATGGTGTAGTAAAGCAGCATCCATGACACAATTTATAAAGTCAAAGTAGCATTGATATTTATGGTCATGGCAATTCAATTAAAAAATTAAAAAATTAAAAATAAATAAATATATAATAAATAAATAAAAAATTAAAAAATAATAAAACACCCCTGCATCGTAACGAACGTTTTGACCGTTGCATGATCAGAGGTGTGATGAGCGTAACGCATGCTGTCACGGTCGCCACACCCCCATGACGCCCGTCACGCATGCTGTCACGAACGTGACAACTTGCTTTCTCGTAAATGTTTTTGACCGTTGTCATGACCGTTACTCCCCATTTCAATTCACCTTTATCCCCATTAATTTTTTCTCACCAACTTCTCCTCCCAATGTCTTTAAATACCTTCACTACATTTTCTTCCTACACCACATCCTTCCAAAAACCATTCTACACAAAAATTTCATCCCTTTTTCCTTTCTTTTTTTTTCTCTACCTACCAATCAAAATGGCGGAGAACCAACATCCAGAAATGCAATTTGGAAATATTATTTTCCGAACTGAAGATAGCAACTATCAACGGGAGCAGTTTGTTCGTTTCCAGCAACGCGGTGTCACATCTACCAGATACCCAGATTTCAATTGCTTACAAGAATTGGAATTACATCAAGGAGTGCAATGGCTGCTTAGGCTATCCGATTTAACTTTTCTGTGCACACAGAATAACCCAACATACCCATCACTCACCTTGGAGTTTTTAAGCTCTTATTCATACACCACTCCAACCGGTGAGGACGAGTACTTAACCGGTGTCGCAAAATTCCGTATGTTTAACACTGAGTACGCACTATCTCAAAAACAGTTGAGTGCCATGCTATGTTTTCCTGAAGGAGACGACGTCCACCCAAGAATCCCTCCAAACTCAGAGTGGAACACGGTCGCATTCGAACTTTTTGGAAAAATATCCGGTGTGGTAACCACCAATTGGGATGCATTACTTGCTTCACACATACACAACCCCACTATCCAGTATTTTGTCCGTATTTTGCAAAAAACACCATCTTTGGAAGAGCCAACAACATCAAAGTTAACGCGAAAGAATTATTCTTCCTACACTGCATCTTTTCAGCAAATACAAGGGTCAACGCCGCCTCTTTCTTACTTCACCATATTTGTACCCTTTGTGCTCGAGGCAATCAACCTTTTGTAATTGTAGGATTAATAACCACCATCGCACTCGGTTTAATTTTAGGGGACCGACTTCAGAATTTGCAATCTTTGCCACCCCTGTTTATGGATATCAGCTATTGTCGCTCCTGCCGCTTAATCAAAAATAGGGTAGGCGGGAATTATTATCTTATGGTGAATAACCAAGAAATCCCAAGCGTCGTTATGCCCAACATTGCACTCACCGATGTTACTAACCCCAACAGATTCATCTACGATTTGAATGCTCCCGAACCTACCATGCCTACACAAGCAAACCCGCCCCCAGACGAGTTTGACGAAATGGAGCAAGGTGATCAAGGTCCTGAACAACATTCTGTCCCACATAATCCTTCCGATAATGTAGCTGGTCCATCCTCCCGACGTCGTCGAAGAAGAAGGCCTGCAACAAATGATGACATCATGGATGCTATTGAACATCAAGCCCAACGGCTCGATGCCATGCATGCGCAGAATAACGAAGTAATGCAACTGATGCGCCAAATGCAACAACAACAACAAGAGAGAAATGCAATAACCGACCAGAGGTTCACTGACTTGCTTAACAGGTTTGATGACTTGGCAGTACGTGAACGATCACCGGGTCCGAGAACAAGAGGATGCAGGCAGAATTGAGTTTGGGTACCAATTTTTTTCCTTTTTTTTTCGCTTTTTTTGAAACATTGGGGACAATGTTTCATTTAAGTGTAGGGGGGATAACTTTGTTTCATTCATGTTAAGATTCCCTTTCAAGTATGTTATTTCCCTTTCATTATTTCCCTTTCAAGTATGTTATTTCCCTTTCATTATTTCCCTTTCAAGTATGTTATTTCCCTTTCAATAATATTTTTTTTTCTTAAGTCAAGTCCCTAGTGTGAAATTTTATATTATCTTTTCTCCTCAATTTTCTTGAGCCATAACAAAATTCAACACACTCAATAAGTATAAAGGTGGCCTATTTTATAAAACTTGAGTGAAATTAAGACAAAATTATTACCGCCCCAACACTCTAAAAACCTCAGCATGTTAGATCAGTTTAAGTACCTATTATACCAATTCCTTTAACTTTTAGTTTTATAGTAACCCCGAGTAGTTTATACGAGAAGTCGGCACCATCTTAATAGCAAACTACGTGGAGAGCCGATGAATACAAGTGAATGATTCCCAAAACAACATATTAAAAATCAGGAAATGCACTAATTAAGTTAGGTGATCCTTACCCGATCATTTAATCCAAAGGTTGCGGACCCTACAAAAACATAGTATGAATGATCCATTGTGAGTTGGTTCAGCGGTTTCTGGTACTGAACTTGGTAGGGCGGACTACGGTCCGATCCCCCGCAATTTGCAATAGACTAAATAAGGAAGTTATCCAACTTATGTACCAGAACTTCTAACTAAAAGGGGATCAGAATCGCTAACCGGTTACTCCACTATGTGCGCGAAAAGATAAAGGGCTTAATGTGATTTCGCTCGAATGAAAACGGGTGAAATAAGAGTAAAAGAACTAGGCTGAGCCATAATAGCATGACTCGAACTAGTTTGCATAAGGTGGGGTTATCTAGTGTTGTTACAGTAGTTTTTGATGTTAAGATTAAACTCAGGTTATTTCTAACGAGATTTACCTGCAACCTATTACGAGTTGATGTGTGTTTGGAAATTTCATCTGGCTAATATTTAAAAAAAAAATCGATTTCTACATTGTTTCTTGCTTGAGGACAAGCAAAAGTCTAAGTGTGGGGGAGTTTGATAACATGAAACTATATCACATTTTTAGACTTGATTTAATTAAATTATATCGTTATTTGATTTAATTTATTTCATATTATTCGATATTACTCGGTATTTTCTTATTATTTATTTCAGGTATCATTATTTAAAGCACGTGTGAAAAAGAAAGAAAAGGGGTGCAAAAAGAAGATTTTATAGGAAAAGCAGCAAGCTGAAGCACCAAAGCCCAGCCCACGTTTGGAACAAAAAAAAAAGATTGCTGTCACGACCGCAACAAGCACGTGCAGATCGCCACGTCCTAAAACCTAGTGTTACGACCGTAACACATAGTGTGACAGACGTCACACATTCCATCCTATATTTTAGGCTTTACGTGCGTAACGGAGTGGACGGTTTTCCCCTAAATTCTCTCATGCACTCGGAGACGTTTTGAACCATACTGAAGACCCACTCTAGGAAACGGTTATTTTTTTGGAGGTTAATATAAATAAACCTCACAAAAGCCAATTAAAGCTCTCTCTTCTCCGTACAATTTTTCCAGCATTCTAATTTTTCAAGCAATTTATTTCTTTTTCTTTTCTAGTTTAATTTCCGAAGCATACAATTTATTTTCTCACGATAGTTTCTACACCGGAAACTAGTGTGTAATTTTTACTAGATCTAACCTTACGTTAGATCATAGTATTTTATTTCCTTGTTTTTACTTTCCTATCTGATCGAGAATTGTGAAGAACAAATCCAACCGACTTGTGGTGGAGTGTTCGAGCACCGAAGTGTAGGAGATAAAATCCAGATTTCTAGTATTTTTCCAGGTTCATTAATTAATTGATTTATTGTTTTAATTTACATATGCTTTGTTCCGCTGTTTATATATATTGTTTGTTTGATATGGCCGTATTTATGCATGATTATTGTTTATGCATGTTTATCATGTCTGGCTAATTAATTTAGATATCGGTATGTAAAGTAAGCGGAATAAAGGAATCCAAATTGAGTTGGTTTAAATTTATTTCAAAATATAGTCACTCTTTTTTGTGGTCTCAATTTACAAAGTTAATACCAAGGTTTTCGTACGAGAGTAAAAGATATAAAGAAGTTAAAATCAATAGAACGACGGTTTGAGTTTTTAACTGGACAGTGTAAATTGAACATTAACTTTAAATCGGGGCGAAAACAATTTTTAAAGTAAATTAAATTCTAATTATTTTAAAAAATTATTTTTAAAAGTTAAATGTGAGGACGAGAGTTAAGCATTTAAGTTTAATCATATAATCTGAGTCAACAGAGCGAGAGTTTGAGACGAGGGCGTTTAAACGGTTAATATTTTCTCAAAAGGAGTTTCTATAGATTCTATTATTTTCAAAAGTGATTTTAGATTTAACGAAATAGTGAAAGCGTACATTAAAATATAAAGTCATAGTCTAATTCAACAGAGCGAGAGTTTGAGGAAAAGACTTTTAATTAATAGTGTTTACTGAAAAGACTTATTTTAAATTAAGAAAAAGACCAACGAAGATTTGATTCCCCAAATACGACGAACTACATACTGATATCCATGTTATTTGATATTTTATCTAGATCCAAATTTAATTTTATTTTTTTCCCTAATCATTAAAGTATCATCCGCCTTAGCTTTACGCAGTAACCCTAGAAAAACGGTAGATCGATTCATTAAGTCCCTGTGAGATCGATATCTTTTAAAACTATGTGATTAAACTGTGCGCTTGCAGTTAGTGCCCCGATAGACTCATAAAGTCGCGATCAAGTGTTCTCCAAAGAATGACTTAAAATGAAAAGCAAAAGCAAAAACAATACTAACTTCTAACTCATTAACAACTAACATTTAATTTCAAGCCATTTACTTTTAATGCACTTTAATTTTTAAGCTCCATTCATTTGCCATTATTCATCCCATTCTAATTGTTTATATTAATGCCTTTTCACTTTGTCCACTTGGACCATATTGTGTGATATATCTTGTTTGTGTATATTTTGTTTGTTTGTGTGGTCTTTGACCATCAATGTGCATAATAAGAAACAAAAACCCTAAAAAACTATTGTGTGGACTGTTGGTTTGATCTTGGGCAATTGGACTTAGAATCTAGGCAACATCCCTATGCAAAAGGACTTGGCCAATGCCAACTTTCATGTAACCAAGTGCTTGCAATTTGAAACTTCATTCGATACATCATTGAAGATCCATCCGAGTTTGTCTGCAACATGATCATTGAGAAGCTGCTATTTTGAACCTGTGACTTATGGACTTCATCTACTACATTGGTAAATTTGAAGAAGATCATGAAGTGGCTAAAGCTTGGATATGGCCATCTTTATTTGATGCCTTGCTCGTCAAGTTAATATTGTATGCATTGTTTGTTACTTGATTCTAATATCCAAGGGAATTTGGGGTTTCTATATGACATTCTTGTCTATTGGATTGCTACCCATCGGTTAGATCTTTTCAACTCTTAACTTTTAATTTTATGCTTAGGATTAGTCTCTTCATCTCCTCCCCAACTCTTTAATTTACAAATATCTCCCTCCTTTTAACAACTTCTTTGTTTGTAATTATCTTATTTAGAACTTAGACCATTTTGCAAATTAGAAACTTTGGCCTTATGCCATTGCATTTTTCAAACTTTTTCTTAATCAAACATGTAAATAAACTTAACTATACTTGACTTAAAATTTTCAAAAGCCAAAAAGAACTAACTCATTCAAACCATTTTCTAGGCCCTTGTACCTTTCAAACTTAATTTTTATTAAAAGCAATGCATCCACTTTGAAATTTGTATCACGAACTACGAAGTTTTGATCCCTCATTTTTATGTTGGTACGTAGGCACAAGTCTGAAGGGCTTGTCAAACACAAAGATATAATTAATGAATTCTTTTCTCATCCTCCCATTCTATTTGCTTGTAAACATCACTTTGTACAAAATACATATGCACACAAGAAAGGGCTCTAGGAGTACCTAAGACACTTTGGGTGCTAACACCTTCCCTCTGTGTAACCAACCCCCTTACCTGTAATCTCTGACATTTTATTATTTTTGATTTGAAAACTTCTTATTTTTGGGTTTTGTTCGTACTTTTCCCTTTTCCATTGGAAACAATAAAAGCGCGGTGGCGACTCTTGTTATTTGATGTCTTGCTTATCCATAGTTTATTGATCATGAATTTACCGCTACAGAAATTAAGTGGCGACTCTGCTGGGGAGTAGTCTCTAGTGGGTTTAGCCTACTTGTTTGTGTGTATATAATTGAATACATGTGATGTATGTATATTTGTGTGATATAATCTGCTTGTTGTGCTTGGTGATCTCTGAGTGGTGAGATAAGTTCTAACCCGAACTTGAGTGCAATTAAGATAGGAGGATGGTATAGTCATGTTCGACTTGTGTGGAGTAGTCCTTAACAAGTTGGCTTGAGATCCATCTGCTCAGTGGAGACCCTTTTGGATTTGGAAATGTCACACAAATATTTTTGGTTAGGCATTAGTATCTCTAATTTGGGTCAGAGAAGCTAAGGACCGTAGAACATTTATCCCCTCTTGTCCTATTTAGGACGTAGTGTGAAGACTGTTCAAGTGTAGACTTGATAACAGTTGTTACGCGATACTACACTCAGACGAGTTTCTCTTGAGAATATTATGGGTCGATGAGTCAGTCATCTTAACCTGTAATATCCGATAGATGGAATTAAGACTCTGGGAACTTTTTAGAACATGATCTACAAGTTGTTATCCCGAGTTCACTCCTTTGGGATGGTTCTTACCCAGACTCCATGTTCGTGACTTACAACAAACCCTTGATTCTTGGTTGATCCAATCAAGTCTTGTCAATATCAATGGAACTTGGGTATTGATAAGGTGTAAACCATAATCCACCAAAATGGATGATTGATCTTTACAATGACTTAATTCATCCCTTGACCTTTGTTTGCTTTCCTTGTGTGTGATCCCTTATTTGTGATTGTTGCATTCATGCATTCATACACATCATAACATTCATCACACGAAAATTTCAAGGAACTGAGGTATTATTTGCAAATATTTTTAGACCATGGATTGTGGACGAAGGAACTCTAAGAAGTACAGTTTCAGATGTCCCGACTTGAAAGAGTTAAGGAAGCTAGAATATTTTGTATTAGATCGCTTGGACTTCAAACAACACGATTGGAAGCTTTTGTCTATCTTATCTGCTGACGTGGTTGAAGGACTTTTGAGTGTGTTAGTGCAGTTCTATGATCCTCTCTACCGTTGCTTCACTTTTCTGGATTATCAGCTTGTGCCTATGTTAGAGGAGTATGCCCATCTCTTGGGAATACCTATTTCTAGCAAGGTACCTTTTAGTGGGTTGGAAGAGATTCCCAGATCTCATCTTATAGCTGAAGCTCTTCACTTGGAGAAGTCAGAGATAAAGGCTCATTGGGTGAAGAAAGGAGGGTTATTTGGGTTGCCATCTGATTTCCTCATCAATAAAGCTACTGCCTTTGCTCAAGCCGGTAGTATGGACGCTTTTGAGGCTATCTTTGTGTTGCTCATTTATGGAATAACTTTATTCCCTAACATTGACGGTTTTGTTGATGTTAATGTCATTAGAATTTTCTTGATTGGGAATCTTGTGCCTACATTGTTGGGTGGTATGTATTTCTCTTTGCATCTAAGGAACTCTAAAGGTGGTGGAACTATTGTCTGTTGTGTTCCTCTTCTGTACAAGTAGTTTATTTCGCACTTGCCTCAGACACCTGCTTTTGTGGAGAACAAACTATGCCTACGGTGGTCTCAGAGACTTATGTTTGTCACTAATGATGATATAGTTTGGTATGATCCTTCTTTGAGCCGTTTGGAGATTATTGACTGTTGTGGTGAATTCTCTAATGTGCCTCTCATTGGTACACAAGGAGGAATTAACTACAACCCTGCTTTGGCTCGTCGTCAACTTGGGTTCCCCTTGAGAGACAAACCTAATAACACTCTGTTAGAAAGTCTTTTCTATCAAGAGGGTAAAGATCCCCAACATTTGAAGCAGAAGATTGTGCATGCTTGGCATAATGTGCATAGGAAGGGAAGATCCGAGCTTGGTCCATGCAATTGTGTAGCTTTGGATGGTTACACTCTTTGGGTGAAGAAAAGAGCTTTGGAGTTGAAGATGCCTTATCCTTGTGAGAGACCTATATCTATGATTGTGGTTGAGCCATCAACTCTCCCTAACCAAGATGTAGAGGAGTTGGAAGACGTGCTTATTAAGATGAAGCAAGAGAAGGATATGTGGGAAGAGCGTTTCTGTGCTTTGAGCAAGAAGCATGAGGAGTTGCAGTTAGAGTCTAAGGACAAAGATGCACTCATTGAGCTACTTGAAGACCGAGTGACGAAGAGACAAAGAGAGCCGGAGGTTTCATCTTCTAGTATGCCTCAGCCTTCCGTTGTTTGGAAGAAGATTGTTGATCAGCTTTTCCTCGAGAAGACTCAGACGAAGGCTTCTTTTGAGACCGAGATTCGACGCATCCGAAGGAAGTACGCGCCTTCATCCAGATCTTCTGACATTGCTGTTAGGGATCCTTAGGATGACTAGTCTCCTTTTCTCTTGTATTTTTCATTTGGTTTCTGAAATTATACTCAGTGTAATCCTTCCAATTATATGAATAAAAGAGATTTTTGGTCATAACGAATTGTTCCAATTGTTGCTATATATATATATATATATACATATATATATATATATATATATATATATATATATATATATATATATATATATATATATATATATATATATATATATATTCGAAAATAATATAGTAAGTTCCTTGAAAAAATAAAAATAAATAAACAAGCATTGCATTTCATGCATCATTTGCATAAGCATGTTTCTCTTTCGCCAGATGTCTCATTGGTGTTTCTTCTGTGCTTCAGCCAAGCTGACTCATCGGTACAACACTCATGCCAATCACTCCAGAATCATGGAACATCTAGAGCAAGAGAATAGAGAGCTGAAGGACGAGATCGCCCGACTGACTGCCATGATGGAGTCAGTGCTAGCTGCTCAGAGCCAGTCTTCTCCAACACCCGCAACTCCTCCCCCTCAAAGGACTGTTATTTCAGAGGTGGCTACCTCTATCATGCCTGCTGCTACCGCTTATTTTGCGCCTGCCGGATTCCCGTGGGGAATGCCACCGAACTTCATGTCTGAAGGCTTTGCACCTACCTTTGCTTCTATGCTGGCATCTATCCCGGTCATGTCTGTGCCACCTCCCGTTATGCATACCTTACCTCGCATAGAAGACACCATTTATCATTCCGAGCCATCTGAGGGCCCGAATGTTTATGAGAAAATGGATGAAATGAAGGATTAATTTCTTGAGTTGCGCAAGGAATTGAAGACATTAAGAGGAAAGGATCTTTTTGGAAAGAGTGTTGCTAAATTATGTCTGGTGCCGAATGTGAAGATTCTGGTGAAGTTCAAAGTGCCTGAGTTTGAAAAATACAGAGGGAACACATGTCCGCTCAGTCATTTGGTGATGTATGCCTACAAAATGTCTACCCAAATAGATAATGATCAGTTGTTAATTCACTACTTTCAAGACAGTCTGACCGGTGCTGCGCTCAGATGGTATGTGGGGTTGGACAGTGCAAGCATCCGCACTTTCAATGATTTGGGAGAAGCTTTCGTCAAACAGTATAAGTATAATATGGATATGGCGCCTGATAGAGACCAATTAAGGTCTATGTCTCAGAAAGATAAGGAGACATTCAAAGAATATGCGCAGATATGGAGAGAGTTAGCTGCTCAGATCACCCATCCTTTAGAGGAGAAGGAAATGACGAAGATCTTTTTGAAGACCCTGAGTTCATTTTACTATGAATGTATGATTTCCAGTTCCCCCAGTGATTTTACCGAAATGGTAAACATGGGGATGAGGCTTGAAGAAGGTGTCCGAGAAGGGCGATTGTCAAAAGAGGAGGCCTCATCGAGTAAGAGATATGGCAACAACTTCGGGAAGAAGAAAGGCAGTGAAGCCAACGCAATTTCCAATGGGAGGCAGAGGAGGCCTCAGATCAGAAGGAATCAACTACCCCGTCAACACCATCATCAAGTATCCTTCGTAATTCCTGTATTTTCCGCAAGTCAATCAACACCAATTCAACAACAACAACATCAACAACAACAACCACAACAATGAACAAACACTTTCAACAACAACAACAATACCAACAATCATCAACAACAAACTTTCGAGAGGAAGAAAGTCTTTTTTGACCCAATTCCTATGACATATGCAGAATTGTATCCGTCTTTGGTTCTCAAGAACCTACTCCAACCGAGGAATCCGCCACAAATCCCTATACCACTTCCATGGTGGTACAAGCCTGAACTCCGTTGTGCTTTTCATCAAGGAGCACCCGGACATGATATTGAGAACTGATATCCACTCAAATATGAAGTTCAGAAGCTAGTGAAGAGTGGAATGGTATCCTTTGAGGACTGTGCGCCTAATGTGAAAGCAAACCCACTGCCAACCCATGGAAATTCATCTGTTAATATGGTAGACGGCTGCCCTGGGGAGTTCAAAGTGTTTGATGTCCATTTCATCAGAAGGTCTTTAGTGACGATGCATAAAGACATTTGTTTAGTGAGCGATTGTGAGCATGACCATGATGGTTGTGTTATCTGTAGTGTTAACCCAAGGGGTTGTATGGTTGTGAAAAGAGACATCCATCGGTTGATGGATGAAGGTATGATTCAAATTGTTCAATCCCGTCACGTAGATGACGATGTGAATGTCATAGTGCCCATTTTCAAGAATCCAGAAAGAGTAGTCATTCAGTATGACAATAATAATAGTAACAACATTAGTCAGAGATCGGTATCGCCGTTGGTCATACGGTTAGTGGGTCCAATCTCGTATTCATCCGATAAGGCTGTTCCGTATCAGTACAATGCAACAATGTTTAAAGATGGTCAAGAGGTTCCATTGCCTACGACCAACTCTGTAGTGAGCATTGCTGATGTTACTGAGGTGACCCGTAGCGGTCGAGTGTTTGGGTCGGCGTTCCCAAAAGATAAGGAAGAATCAACTGTTAGTAAGAAGGTGGAAGTGCCTGTTGTAGATCCAACTAGTACTTCAAAGTGTCAGTCTGGTGAATCCAGCAATTTGAAGGCCAATGATGATGACGAGGTACTCCGTTTGATCAAGAAAAGCGAGTTTAATGTGGTGGAGCAGCTGCTCCAAACCCCCTCAAAGATTTCAGTACTGTCTCTACTCATGAATTCAGAAGCGCACAGAGAAGCACTGCAAAGAGTTCTAGAACAAGCGTTTGTGGAACATGATGTTATGGTGGATCAGTTCGATCATATAGTAGCTAACATCACTTCCTGCAACAATCTCAGCTTTTGTGATGAAGAACTCCCTGAGGAGGGTAGGAATAATAATTTGGCTTTGCATACCTTCACGAATTGCAAAGATGATGCTTTGTCCAATGTGCTTGTTGACACCAGATCATCGTTGAATGTGCTGCCAAAGTCAACATTGTCAAAGCTGTCATATCAAGGAGCTCCCATGAGGTATATTAGTGTAATCATCAAAGCTTTTGACAGTTCACGCAAAACAGTGATAGGTGAAGTGGACCTTCCAGTGAAGATAGGTCCGAGTGACTTCCAAATTACTTTCCAAGTAATGGATATCCACCCGTCCTATAGTTGTCTATTGGGAAGGCCATGGATCCACGAGGCGGAGCTGTTACCTCCATATTACATCAGAAGCTCAAATTTGTGAAGAATGGAAAATTAGTCATTGTTGGTGGGGAAAAGGCATTGTTAGTTAGCCACTTGTCATCTTTCTCTTACGTTAAAGATGAGGATGAGGTTGGAACTCCGTTCCAAGCCTTATCTATTGCTGTTGAAAAGAGAGTTGGGGAACCTATGTCCTCGTTGAAATATGTAAGGAAGATTGTTGAAGAAGGTAATATTGATCAGTGGGGGCGCATGGTAGAGGTCTCCAACAACAAAGGTAGAACCGGTCTGGGTTTTCAGCAAGGTTCGTCAGCTGTTAGGTCAGAGGATATGCAACTTAGCTTCCGTAGCGGAGGGTTCATTCATGGCAATGAACAACAGTTAGCTGTTTTGCTAGAGGATGACGAAGAGGAAGACTGCACCAATTTTGTGATGCATGGAAAGGCTTGCAACAATTGGACTGATGTTGACATTCCTGTTATTTTGCATCAATCTAAGTAATTGCTTTTATTTGTTTTAAAAAAAATCCTTCTCCTATGCCTAAGGGAGAAGTGAACATTGTTGGGCATTTTCAAATTTGATCATCAATAAAATTAATTATATTAATCCACATCTATGATGTTTTGTTTTTACTTTTTGCTTTATTCTGAAAGTGGTAATCACAAAAAATATAAATAAACAATATAATTATCCATCTGTATAATATTTGGTCACAAATTCACTTCTATAAAATCAACATATCAAATCATTATGCAGGTTGGTTTCTAACCCCATTGAATACAATGATCCTTCTCCTTCTCCAAATTTTGAATTCCCTATGTTTGAGGCCGAGGAGGAAAGCGATGAAGAAATGAGTGATGAATTGTCTCGTCTTCTTAAGCATGATGAAAAAGCCATTCAGACGTTCGAAGAGCAGATTGAGTTAGTCAACTTGGGTTCCGAGGATGATGTGAAGGAAGTCAAGATTGGGTCTCGAATGTGTCCAGATGCGAAGAAGGGGTTGGTTGATCTTATTCAAGGGTATTCAGATGTGTTTGCTTGGTCCTATCAAGACATGCCTAGTTTGGATTATGAGATTGTGGAGAATAGGTTGCCGTTGAAGCCAGAATGCCCCCCAGTCAAGCAGAAGTTGAGAAGAACACATCCTGATTTGGTAGTGAAAATCAAAGAAGAAGTGCAGAAGCAGATTGATGCCGGTTTCCTTGTAACTGTTGAATATCCGCAATGGGTGGCCAATATTATGATTGTGCCAAAGAAAGATGGAAAAGTCCGTATGTGTGTCGATTATAGAGATTTGAATAAAGCCAGTCCTAAAGATGATTTACCTCTGTCACACATTGATATGTTGGTAGACAATACTGCTAAATTCAAAGTCTTTTCGTTTATGGACGGATTTTCCGGATATAATCAGATCATGATGGCACCCGAAGATATGGAGAAGACCATATTCATTACACCTTGGGGAACATTCTGTTATAGAGTGATGCCTTTCGGTTTGAAGAATGCTAGTGCAACTTACCAAAGAGCAATGACTACTCTTTTTCATGATATGATGCATAAAGAGATTGAAGTTTATGTCGATGACATGATTGCTAAATCAATTGATGAAGAGGAACACGTCGAACATTTGTTGAAGTTATTCCAACGTTTGAGGAAGTATAAACTCCGCTTGAATCCCAATAAGTGTACTTTTGGTGTTCGTTCCGGTAAGTTGTTGGGCTTTATTGTCAGCGAGAAGGGTATTGAAGTTGATCCTTCCAAGGTCAAAGCAATACAAGAAATGCCTGCGCCCAAAACTGAGAAGCAAGTCAGAGGGTTTCTCGGTCGCTAGAATTATATCTCAAGATTCATTTCACACATGACTGCCACATGTGCGCCTATATTCAGGCTTCTTCGGAAAGATCAGTCTTGTGATTGGACCGAAGACTGCCAGAAAGCTTTTGATAGTATCAAAGAGTATCTGCTTGAACCTCCGATCTTGTCTCCACCTGTTGAAGGAAGACCGTTGATCATGTATTTGATTGTGCTTGAAGATAGTATGTGTTGTGTTTTGGGTCAGCAAGATGAGACTGGAAAGAAAGAATTTGCAATTTACTATCTCAGTAAGTTCACCGACTGTGAGACTCGGTATTCTATGCTAGAAAAGACTTATTGCGCATTGGCTTGGGCTGTTAAGCATCTGCGTCAGTATATGTTGAATCATACCACTTGGTTGATATCCAAAATGGATCCAATCAAGTATATATTTGAGAAGCCTGCTTTAACTAGGAGGATTGCCCATTGGTAGATGTTGTTATCAGAGTATGATATCAAATACCGATCTCAGAAAGCGATCAAAGGTAGTATCTTGGCTGACCATTTGGCTCACCAACCGATTGAAGATTATCAGTCAGTACAATATGGCTTTCTTGATGAAGAGATCTTGTACTTGAAAATGAAAGACTGTGATGAACCACTGCTTGAAGAAGGGCCAGAACCTGGTTCCCGTTGGGGCATGGTATTTGATGGAGTTGTTAATCAATATGGTAATGGCATTGGGGTAGTGATTATTACTCCTCAAGGCACGTATTTTCCCTTTACAGCTAGATTGAATTTCAAGTGTACAAACAACATGGAAGAATATGAAGCTTGCATTATGGGGCTCGAAGAGGCAATTGATCTCAGAATCAAGCATTTAGATGTCTTTGGAGATTCAGCTTTGGTTGTGAATCAGATCAAAGGTGAACGAGAGACGAATCAAAGTGGTTTGATACCATATAGAGATTATGCGGGGAAGATTTCAACTTTCTTTACCAATGATTCGAGATGGCAGATGCTCTTGCAACATTGGCATCAATGATTATAGTGAAGTGTAAGATCCCAATTTGACCCTAAGATCCCTCATCCAATTTCATTATAAGCATTAGCATTGGGATCATACCTTGGCATCCCCCTTACCCCTTTTCATTGGGTTTGCTTTGGGAAAGATCACCAAGCACTATATGATTGTATCTTACTTGTATATTATAATTCTACTAACCAAAATACAAAAAATATGTCTTTGTATTTGCCTAACTCTTTTGTAGGTAGGGCATGATCCCATTGGTCTATCAAGTTCACATATAGGGTTTAAGACCCTCATGAACAAAGAACACAACCATGGATTGATACAAGTATGGTCACAAGCATTATATATGAGTCCCAATGATCTCTACATGTTATTTTGATCAAGTTTTCTTCAAGAGTTTGAGGGTGATTTGCCTTGGAAACCCTAGTTTGACTGGGTATCTTGAGTAACTTCTCCAACAAGCTATCTCACCAATTGATCAAATTTCTCAAGGGACACTTCAAAATCTATAATATTATGCATATATTATCTACCATGAGCCTATAAAGTCTATATAATTGAAGATTAGAAAGTTGGTTGATGGTGGTTGGCCAGATGAATTCATCTGATCAAAACTGGGTCTCCCTAGACCCTATCGCCTACAATTTTCACCATATGAAAATGATTCCAAGAGAAACGTTACTTTAAATGAAATTACAAACAACTTTCATGTTGATACCTAGAGCTATTTTTTCTTGGAAAATCATTTTATATGTTGAAACATTATAGGTCATTTTGTCTAAACCCTAATTTGAAAGTTAACTTCCCAAGGACATAACTTTCTCAATTTTTATGAGATGAAAGATTTCCAAGTTGCAAAATCAAATTCATGATGTCTACTTCAACTTTTATGTTTGGAGTGAGAGCTAATTCAACTTTTATGAGCATGTGATATGAGGTTACATTATAGGTCACTTTTGACCTATACCATTGAACAAGTGATTTTTCCAAACTTCAAAAATGCATAACTCTATCATTTGAAATACAAATGACATGAAATTGGTGACCATTTTGAAGGTATTTGAAATAGATATAACTATTATGAAGACACTTTTCTCATTTGAAGCTCACATAAAAAGTTAAGCAAGGTGGAATATTGAGATATATGGCTTGACACTTAGAAAATTTTTTAACATGTTGAAATTTCCAAACTTCCACCTCATAATTCATCACGATACAAGCTTCAAATGGAAAAGTGTTGAACATGAAAGTTGTTCCTCTTGATCTAACCTTTCCAAAAGGTTTAAGTTCATCCATTTTGGACAAGAATTGAATAGGCTGCGCATGGCTTGAACATTACATCATCATTTGACAAAGATCAAACTTCAATTTTCCATCTACACTTGTCTTGCAATCCAAGTTGATTTCAGACTCTCTCACACTCAATTGTGGACCTAAAGCAATGATCTCATAGGCCTGTACACGCCCATGCACCCATGCATCATCCATTTCCAATTTTGGAAAGTCATTTGGAAGGTGCAAATATCACATGATCCAGCTATAAATAGAGCTCCATATGCTTAGAATTCAAGACACATTCGCGTCAACTTTGATCCTAGACCCCTAACCCTTCCATTTGAGAGGATAATCTTGAGAATTTCATCTTGAAATTGAGTTTGAATCTCACTGTTTTGAGATTTAAAACTCCAGGGATCCAAGACCTTTTGTGTATTTCATTCTACTTTTGCAAGCATTCTGAGTGAGATCAAGCACGATCCAAGGCAAGAACAGTTGAATTTAGACTTGCATTGAAGGTAATTTCCAGAAAATTTCATCTCTTCGATTCTCTCTCAGTCTTGTTCAATTCTCTTGATTCTTTGGTTGTCTGAAGTTCTACCAATGTAGGCAAGAAGATTGAGTTGCTTAGAGGTTAAATCGAAGCAACTCAGTTGACACACCTCAAAATTCAACTCCTCATATCTTTCTATATGTGAGGAGTTAGCTAAAATTGAGGTCAGATTCGTGCTCTACGCCATTTTTTCTTTCAGATCATGTCCTCCTTTTTCATTTTTTTGATGGTGATGAGTGAACCAGTCCGGCCAGGGTCACAGGAGAAGATGACCGACCGGCCTTTGGACGCCGGCGATGTGTTGGCATGGTTCAGAGCCATTGATCCCTTTTAAATTGTTTTAATCTCGTGCGTTGTTTTTAATTACCATGCATGTGCCGCGTTGACTCAAGTCTACCATGGAACGCGCGCTGGTGACTACTTGATCTGCCACCTCAATTAATGAGGGAGATCAAGTGGTCCACGTTTTTTATGATTATTTGAATTTCATTTTAATTGCTTTATTTTCATTAATTCATATTAATTTTAATACTGATCCAAAAAATATGAGAGTTTCACCAAAAAATTTCCAAAAATTTCCTCTTTTATATTCTGAATTAAAATTATTTTATGGATCATTATTAATATTTTTAATAATTTAATTGATTTTTCATTTGTTTTTAATTGTTTTAAAATACTTTTAAGTCTTTAAAAATTCTGAAATTTTTTCTCCAAGGTCCTTTGACCTTGTTTGACCTATGATAAATCTCATGGCCATTTATTTGGTGTTTTGATGAGGTTTTTAGGAATTTGACAAACCATATTCAATTTAAATGTATTATTTTAGTATTTTTAATTGAATAAATGCCAAATAATTTTGTTGACCAATTGTGATGACTTGTTTGTGTTTGACTCTTGTTGTTGGGCCTTGGTCAAGGTTGATTTGACTTTGTCAAGTTAATATCATTGGATTTAGGGGATTGATGGAATGTACATTCCATCTCCCAAAATGAATGGATGATATTAATTTGGTAAAAGTCCTCATTTGATCAATTTGAGTTTTCATCTATTCCCCTCCCACTTCATCTCATTCCCTTTCTTTATGCATTCATCTCATTTGGCCTATGATATCTCAAAGTCCTAAAGCTAGTTGATTGAAAAATTAACATGAGTATGGATGAGATTAGGCCACACCTTTTGCATATTCTTTTTGTGTGTGGTATGTCTCATGAGCATAGTCCATAATACTATATCTCTAACCTGCATTAACACCAAAATTCTATTGCCCAACCTCAAATAGTTGTGACTTCTATATAAGTCCAATTACGATTGCTTAACATAGCGCTAAATTTGTGACTTAAAAGGAATATCATTCTAGTTAGTGAGATTGTAAGTCTCCCATCTTTCATGGTATTGTGTGGAAACTTGACATTTTTTCCTTCCTTTGGAAGATGTCTTGGTTCAAGGATCCATGCTTGTGATAAGTGGGTTGAGTGTTCTCCAAAGAATGTCTTAAAATGAAAAGCAAAAGCAAAACAATACTAACCTCTAACTCATTAACAACTAATTTTTAATTTCAAGCTATTTACTTTAATGTCATTTAATTCTTGTCTTTATTCATTTGCCATTATTCATATCATTCTAATTGTTTATGTTAATGCAATTTTCACTTTGTCCACTTGGACCATATTGTGTGATATATTCTGTTTGTGTATACTTTGCTTTTTGTGTGGTCTTTGACCATTAATGTACATAATAACAACAAAAACCCTACAAAAACTTTTGTGTGGACTGTTGGCTTGATCTTGGACAAATGGACTTAGAACTTAGGCAACATTCCTATGCTAAAGGACTTAGCCAATGCCAACTTTGTTGAGAAACCAAATGCTTGCAATTTGAAACTTCATCTGATACATCATTCAAGACTCCTATGAGTTCATCTGCAACGTGATCATTGTGAAGCTGTTATTTTGAACCTGTGACTTGTGGAATTCATCTGTTACATGGGCTATTTTGAAGAAGATCATGGAATGGATAAGCTTGGATGTGGCTATCTTTATTTGATTCCTTTGCTCTTCAAGATAATATAA
Source organism: Lathyrus oleraceus (assembly GCF_024323335.1). NCBI lineage: Eukaryota > Viridiplantae > Streptophyta > Magnoliopsida > Fabales > Fabaceae > Lathyrus > Lathyrus oleraceus. The sequence goes on along the minus strand of NC_066585.1, from coordinate 351,675,565 downwards.
TTGTGAATTTGTGTGTTGTTTGATTCTAAAAGTCCAAGGGAATTCTGGGTTTCTATTGACATTCTTGTCTATTGTATTGCTACCCATTTGGTCAGATCTTTTCAACTCTTAACTTTTAATTTTATCCATAGGATTAGTCTCTTCATCTTCTCCCCATATCTTTAATTTCAAAATATCTCCCTCCCTTTTCAAAAATCTTCTTTGATTGAACTTATTTTGTTCTAAACTTTGACCACTTTGCAAAAAGATAGAAACTTTGGCTTTATGCCATTACATTTTCAAACTTCTTTTCTTAAATCAAACTTGTAAATAAACTTAACTATACTTGACTTAAACTTTCAAAAAGTCAAAAAAGAATTAACTCATTCAAACCATTTTTAGGCCTTTGTGCCTTTCAAACTTAATTTTTATTAATGCATCCATTTTGAAATTTGTATCACGAACTACGAGGTTTTGATCCCTCAACTTTTATGTTGGTACGTAGGCACAAGCCGAAGGTCTTGCCAAACACAAAAATATAATTAATGAATTCTTTTCTCATCCCCCCATTTTATTTGTTTGTAAACATCATTTTGTACCAAATACACATGCACACAAAAAGGGCTCCCTAGGAGTACCTAGGACACTTTGGTTGCTAACACCTTCCCTCTGTATAACCAACCCCCTTACCTGTAATCTCTGACATTTTATTAGTTTTGATTTGAAAACTTCTTACTTTTGGGTTTTGTTCGTACTTTTTCCCTTTTCCCTTGGAAACAATAAAAGCGCGGTGGAAACTCTTGTTATTTGATCTCTAGCTTATCCATAACTTGATGATAATGAATTTACCGCTACATGAAGTATTAGAATGAAGTTCCCAATTTGACCGTGATGCATCTTGATAGGCCAGCTCATGTGTTTGCTGTGGAAGAGATCAAAGATGAAAAGTCGTGGTATTACGACATCAAGTGTTTCCTCCAAAGTCAGATTTACCCGTCTGAGGTATCTGTGAAAGATAGGAAGACTTTGAGGAGATTAGCCAGCAATTTCTACCTTAATGGAGATGTATTTTACAAGAGAAACTTCGATATGGTTTTGCTCAGATGGGTGGATAGACACGAAGCAAACCTATTGATGACTGAAGTCCATGAAGGTTCCTTTGGTACTCATTCCAATGGACATGCAATGGTAAAGAAGATGTTGAGGGCAGGTTATTATTGGCTGACAATGGAATCTGACTGTTGCAAGTTTGTGAAGAAATGCCACAAGTGTCAAATTTGTGCGGACAAGATTCATGTTCCTCCGACACTGTTGAATGTTATTTCCTCCCCATGACCCTTCTCCATGTGGGGAATTGATATGATTGGCATGATTGAGCCTAAAGATTCGAATGGACATCGTTTCATTTTGGTGGCAATTGACTACTTCACAAAATGGGTTGAAGCAACATCATATGCGAATGTGACCTAGCAAGTTGTTGTAAGGTTTATCAAGAATCAAATCATATGCCGTTATGGTGTGCCAAGTAAGATCATTACTGATAATGGATCGAACTTGAATAATAATATGGTGGAAGCTCTTTGTAAAGACTTCAAGATTGCACATGATAATTCTTCTCCCTATAGACCCAAGATGAATGGGGTTGTTGAAGTTGCGAATAAGAACATCAAGAAGATTATTCAGAACATGGTTGTGACGTATAAGGATTGACATGAGATGCTCCCATTTGCTTTGCACGGGTATCATACATCCATCCGTACTTCAACAGGGGCAACCCCTTTCTCACTCGTTTATGGTATGGAAGCAGTGCTCCCCGTAGAGGTTGAGATTCCGTCATTGCGTGTGCTCATGGAAGCCAAGTTGACTGAGGATGAATGGTGTCAGACCATGTTTGATCAGCTGAATTTGATTGAAGAGAAGAGATTGACTCCCATGTGTCATGGCCAGTTATATCAATAGAGGATGAAAAAAGATTTTGATAAGAAGGCCATACCTCGGGTATTCAGGGAAGGTGACCTTGTGCTCAAGAAGATTTTATCGTTTAAACCAGATTCTAGGGGAAAATGGACTCCTAATTATGAAGGTCTATATGTTGTTAAGAGAGCCTTTTCAGGAGGTTCATTGATTTTGACAACTATGGGTGGTGAAGAGTTCACTCGTCCTGTGAATGCAGACGCAGTCAAGAAATACTTCGCCTAAAAAGAAAAGAACAACTTGCTAAGTTGAAAACCCGAAAGGGCGGCTTAGGCAAAAATGTGCATCTCGGTGGATTGAAAACCCAAAAGGGAGATCCAGGAAAAAATTAGAGACGTAAAACAGAAAAGAATTTTCCCAATAAGTTGAGTACCCCACCCTGGGGCAACTTATGCAAAATTTAGGGATTATGGCAAGTAACTGTATTCTACTGATCTTCAAATTTTGGAGAAACTTTGTTAAGCATAAGGGTTGACGTCAATTTATCATCCCTAGTAGCGGCCGAAAGCACATCGGATATCAAGAGTTGGTAGAAGGATTAATGGTTAATTGTATTCAATGCAACCTTTTTCCCTGAAAATTGCCATTTTCAACTTTGTAAAGATCTATGGAGTCTTGTTATTTACAGACTACCATTCTATTAAATAAAGTTGAGCTTTTATCCAATTGTTCCACTCTTATTTACTTCATCCAAATAGTTTAAATTTTGTTATGATCATTTTTGAATTTAGTTTTTTTTAGTCAAAATCATTTTCTTAAACATATAAAAGCAAGAATTTTAAAGCAATTAAAAAGAAATGTCAACAACATTTCAAAAACAGCAAGTCCTAAGTGTGGAGCATTAATGGTTCCCCCGAGCAGTTAATCCTTCAATTATTCCCCAGTCGAGTTGGTTGATACTTTCCCCCAACGGAGTTTGTGTATATTCCCCAACAAAGTGTGTATATTCCTCAGCAGGGTTGATGTTGGTTTTGATCTCCAGCAGAGTGAGATTGGTTTCCTCAGTAGATTGCATTGGTTTCTCCACTAGTCACCATCCAGCTCGATCCCCAGTCAGAGTTTCCTCCTGGTTTCTGAGCAACTATTTATGTTTATCCGTTGTACGGTTGTACCCTATTTGATATGGTGTTGACCTAGAATTTCCTGCAGATTTGATAATGTTTCCTTTCCTCAACAGATCTCCTCCTTCCCCAGATTGGGTTGAGCCTTTGGGATGTTGATCTCTTTTCTTCGACAGTTGTTCCCTCTTTTATGGATTGCCCGAGGATTGTATCGATGATTCAAATTTTTGCGACACCTTTGTATCCTTTGCGATCGTTTTGTCAGCATAATAATCACATATACATATACATATACATATACATATACATATACATATACATATACATATACATATACATATACATATACATATACATATACATATACATATACATATACATATACATATACATATACATATACACTCATATAATTTCATAATTGCATGATTGTATCATCATATTGGTTGATTCATTGTTTGAGACTCTTATTCTCTATTATGACGGTACTTTATCCCCATACAAATCTGGCGTCTGTCCTCCTTCAATTACAGAGTGTCGGCCCCTTATGCAGAAAGACTTTAACCTTTCTCCTTTCCCCACTGAGTTATTTCATCATGGAAGATTTTTGTTTTAGTTTCCTCCCTAGTGGATTATCTGTAGTGGAATCACTCTCCTTGAGTTATATCCACATTGGGTTAAGTCTTGATTGCCGTTTCTTTCTAGTTCTTACCTAGATAGATACTTTGGGTCCCCTAAGAGTTTATTACCCAGTAACTGGTAATATTCTTCTTAGTTTGCAGTTTGTTACTTCTTGCCGAATACCCAGCAAAGATACCCCTATTTTCTTCATTAGTAGAGTCCCCGGTGGACTCATTCTTTTCTCGGAAGAATATCCTTGATATGTTCATCCTAACCGATGACTGATATTTTCTTCCCCTGTTTGAGTTTATCCTTGATATGTTCATCCTAACCGATGACAAATATTCTCATCTTTGGTATTCTACCCAGTAAAAAGGTAGTTGTAATCCCTATTTTATTCCCCGAAGAGCTAATCCTTGATATGTTCATCATAACCGATGACGGGTTTCCTTCTCTTTGTTGTCTTCTACCCAGTAACCGGTAGTTGTAAATTCTGCTTTTTCTTTCCCCTTTGCAGAGTCAATCCTTGATATGTTCATCCTAACCGGTGACAAATTTTCTCTTTGTGGTATTCTATCTAGTAACTGATAGATGTAATTCATATTTTGCTCCTTAACAGAGTCTATCCTTGATATGTTCATCCTAACCGGTGACAAATTTTCTCTTTGGTGGTATTCTATCCAGCATCCGATAGATGTAATTCCTACTTTTTGCTCAGTTGGTTTATCCTTGATATGTTCATCTTAACCAATGACGGATATCCTCTTTGACAACCCCAGGCAAGTCTATCCTTGATATGTTCATCTTAACCGATGACAAATTTTCTTCCCTTCTGAGTCTACCCTTGATATGTTCATTCTAACCGATGATGGATATTCTCATCTTTGGTCTTCTGCTCAGTAACTGGTAGTTGTAAATCCTATTTCCTTCAATTTTTCCCCGACAAGGCTATTCTTACCCAGTAACCGGTAATGAATACTCCCTCCTGGTTGTTCTCAGTGGGTCATCCTTGATATGTTCATCCTAACCAATGACGGATGTCCTCTCTGTCAGATCTCTATTATCTCATTACCCAGTAACAGGTAGTGGATAATAGATTTATGCTCCTTCTGTGTTGAAGTTTATTTCTTCCCCAGTTGAGTTGAGTGCATATTTCCTTAGTGAAATCACTTTTCCTGCAATGATTCAAGTACTTCAGCTTTACCCTGATTTACTCGTATCCCCTACAGATGTTTTGCTTCCCTGGCCGAGTCTTCCCTCTAGTCCCCCATCAGTTTTTAAGTCGTAGCCGGGCCTATGCACAATCTCTTTTATCCCCCCAGAGTCTCTGTCTCCCTAGTGAGTTTTTCTTTAGGGAATGCATTATGCTCTTGAGGATATTCAGTCTCTTCGATTTCTTTGTGGATACATTCCCCCCATAGAGAATTCACTTTTACATTCATATCATATGCATCATGAGGTCTCTTAGGGACCAAAATATGTTTCTATATGTTGTTATTTAAGCCTATTCTACTGAGTCGATATGAAGATTTTAACCTTCACCTGCTCAGTTAGAATGTCCTTAAATAGGGGCAACTGTAAGACCCCAATTTTGACCCTAAGATCCCTCATGCAATTTCATCATATGCATTAGCATTGAGATCACACCTTGGCATTCTCCTTACCCCTCTTTCATTGGGTTTGTTTGGGGAGAGATCACCAAGCACTATGTGATTGTATCATACTTGTATATTATCTTTTTTTACTAACCAAAATACCAAAAATATGTCTTTGTATTTGTCTAACCCCTTTATAGGTAGGGCATGATCCCCATTGATCTATCAAGTTAACATTTAGGGTTTAAAACCCTCATGCCTAAGAGCACAAACAAGATTGATCCAAAATGTCTCTAAGCATCATATATGATTCCCATTGATCTCTACATGTCATATTGATCAAGTATTGTTCAAGAGTTTGTAAGTGATTTGCCTTGGAAACCCTAGTTTGACTGGGTATCTTAATTAACTTCTCCAACAAGCTATCTCACCAATTGATCAAATTTATCAAGGGACACTTCAAAATTCATCATCTTATGGATATATGGTCTACAATGAGCCTAGAAAGTCAAGAGAATTGAAGGTTAGCAAGTTGGTTGATCGTGGTTGGCCAAATGAATTCATCTAACCAAAACTGGGTCTCCCTAGACCCTATCTTCTATAATTTTCACCATATGAAAATGATTCCAAAAGAAAAGTTACTCTAAATGACATCACAAACAACTTTCATGTTGAATTATAGATCTAATTTTGCTTGTAAAGTCATTTTACATGTTGAAACATTATAGGTCATTTTGTCTAAACCCTAATTTGAAAGTCAACTTCCCAAGGCCATAACTTGCTCAATTTTTATGAGATGAAAGATTTACAAGTTGCACAATCAAATTAAATATGTCTAATTCAAATTTTATGTTTATAGTGAGAGCTAAATCAACTTTGATGAGCATGTGATATGAGGATACATTATAGGTCATTTTTGCCCTATACCATTAAACAAGTGATTTTCCTCAACTTCAGAAATACATAACTCTATCATTATAAATCCAAATTACATGAAATTGGTGACCATTTCTAAGGTCTTTGGAATAGCTACAACTTTGATGAAGACACGTTTCTCATTTGGAGCTCACATAAAAGTTAAGCAAGGTGGAATATTGAGGTATATGACTTGACACTTAGAAATTTTTTTAACATGTTGAAATTTCCAAACTTCCACCTCAAAATTCACTATGATCCAAGTCCCAAATGAAAAAGTGTTTAATATAAAACTTGTTCCCCTTGATCTAATATTTCCAAAGATTCCTATTTCATGCATTTTGGATGAGGTTTGCTAGGTCTGTGCATGGTCTTAACAGGTCTGCATCAAGTGGAAATATCAAATGTCCAAAACTCCATTTCACTTTGCCTTCTCATTCAAGCATGATATAAACTTCAGTACAGTTGCAATTGGATCATAATGGATTGCTTCATGGGCCTGTACACGCCCATGCAAGCTTGTACATCACCCTTTCCCTTTTTAGCAATTTTTCAAGTGTGCAATTATCTATCCCAAATGCTATAAATACAAGGCCTCTGAGCTCATTTCAAACAGACCTTGCACGCCAAATTTACCCCCAATCAAAACCCTCACAATTCAAAGGAAAACCTGAGAATTTTCTATTTGAAAATTGAGTTTGAATCTCACTATTTGGAGATTCAAAAACTCCAGGATCCAAAGCTTTGTACCATTGCCAAACCACTTCTGCAAGCTCCTCGAGTGTGATCAAGTCAAGTTTGAAGCAAGCAAGATCAATTTTTGTACAACATTGAAGGTAATTTTCAGAAATCTTCTTCTCTTCGATTCTCATTCAATTCTCATCAATTCTCTTAGATCTTTGGTTGTCTGAAGTCCTACCAATGTAGGCAAGAAGATTGAGTTGCTTTGAGGTCAAATCGAAGCAACTCAGTTGACACACCTCAAAATTCAACTCCTCATATCTTTCTATATATTTGGAGTTAGTTGAAATTGAGGTCAGATTCGTGCTCTACGCCATTTTTTCTTTTAGATCATGCCCTTTTTTTTCATTTTCTTGATGGTGATGAGTGAACCAGTCTGGTGGACCTCGCATGAGAAGGTGACCGGAGGTCCAGCGCTGGTGGTGTGCTGGACAGGTTCTGAGCCATTGATCTCATTTGAAATGTTTTAATCTTGAGCGCCCAAAGTAATTACCACACGTGTGGACAGTTAACCAGGTGTATGGTGGAACGCGCGCTCATGTCCACTTGATCTGCCACCTTAACTAATGAGGGAGATCAAGTGATCCACGTTTTTTTTTAATTTTTTGATTTTCATTTTATTTCATTTGATTTTCATTAATTCGTATTAATTTTAATATTAATCCAAAAAATATGAGAGTTTCACCAAAAAAATTTAAATAAAATCCTCTTTCACTTTTTGAATTAAAATTATTTTTTGGATCATTATTAATATTTTTCATGATTTAATTAATTTTGTGAATATTTTTAATTGTTTAAAAATACTTTAAAGTCTCCGAAAATTCTGAAATTTTTTCTCCAAGGTCCTCTGACCATTTTGATCTATGATAAATCTCATGGCCATTTCTTTGGTGTTTTGATGAGATTTTAGGAATTTGACAAACCATATTTAATTTAATGCCTTATTTTCATTATTTTTAAATTGAATAAATGCCAAATAATTGTGTTGAGCTATCTTGATGATTTGTATAAGTTTGACTTGTGTTGTTGGGCCTTGGTCAAGGTTGATTTGACTTTGCTAGGTTAAGATCATTGGATTTAGGGGATTGATGGAATGTACATTCCATCTCCCAAAATGAATGAATGATCTTAATTTGGTAAAAGTCCTCATTTCACCAATTTGAGTTTTGATCTATTCCCCTCCCTCTTCATCTAATTCCCCTTCTTTATGCATCCATCTCATTTGGTCTATGATATCTCAAAGTCCTAAGGCTAGTGGATTGAAAAATCAACATAAGTATGGATGAGATTAGGCCACCTCTTTTGCATATTCTTTTTGTGTGTGGTATGTTCCATGAGCATAATCTATTATACCATGTCTCTAATACGCATTAACACCAAAATTCTATTTCCCGACCTCAGATAGTTGTGACTTCTACATAAGTCAAAGTACGATTGCTTAACATAGCGCTAAATCTTTGACACAAAAAGGCATAACATTCTAGTTAGTGAGATTGTAAGTCTCCCCTGTTTCATGGTATTGTGTGGAAACTTGGCTTTTTTTCCTTCCTTTGGAAGATGTCTTGGTTCAAGGATCCATGCTTGTGATGAGTGGGTCGAGTGTTCTCCAAAGAATTATTTAAAATGAAAAGCAAAAGCAAAAACAATACTAACTTCTAACTTATTAACAACTAACATTTAATTTCAAGCCATTTACTTTTAATGCACTTTAATTTTTAAGCTCTATTCATTTTCCATTATTCATCCCATTCTAATTGTTTATATTAATGCCTTTTCACTTTGTCCACTTGGACCATATTGTGTGATATATCTTGTTTGTGTATATTTTGTTTGTTTGTGTGGTCTTTGACCATCAATGTACATAATAAGAAACAAAAACCCTAAAAAAATATTGTGTGGACTGTTGGTTTGATCTTGGGCAATTAGACTTAGAATCTAGGCAACATCCCTATGTAAAAGGACTTGACCAATGCTAACTTTCATGTAACCAAGTGCTTGCAATTTGAAACTTCATCTGATACATCATTGAAGATCCATCTGAGTTCATCTGCAACATGATCATTGAGAAGCTGTTATTTTGAACCTGTGACTTATAGAATTCATCTGCTACATTGGTCAATTTGAAGAAGATCATGGAGTGGCTAAAGCTTGGATGTGGCCACCTTTATTTGATGCCTTGCTCTTCAAGTTAATATTGTATGCATTGTTTGTTGCTTGATTCTAATATCCAAGGGAATTTGGGGTTTCTATATGACATTCTTGTCTATTGGATTGCTACCCATCGGTCAGATCTTTTCAACTCTTAACTTTTAAATTTATGCTTAGGATTAGTCTCTTCATCTCCTCCCCATCTCTTTAATTTAAAAATATCTCCCTCCTTTTAACTACTTCTTTGTTTGTACTTGTCTTTTTTAGAACTTAGATCATTTTGCAAATTAGAAACTTTGGCCTTATGCCATTGCATTTTTCAAACTTTTTCTTAATCAAACATGTAAATAAACTTAACTATACTTGACTTAAAATTTTCAAAAGCCAAAAAGAAATAACTCATTCAAATCATTTTCTAGGCCCTTGTGCCTTTCAAACTTAATTTTTGATTAAAAGCAATGCATCCACTTTGAAATTTGTATCACGAACTACGAGGTTTTGATCCCTCATTTTTATGTTGGTACGTAGGCACAAGTCCGAAGGGCTTGTCAATTACAAAAATATAATTAATGAATTATTTTCTCATCCCCCATTCTATTTGTTTGTAAACATCACTTTGTTCAAAATACATATGCACACAAGAAAGGGCTCCATAGGAGTACCTAGGACACTTTGGGTGCTAACACCTTCCCTCTGTGTAACCAACCCCCTTACCTGTAATCTCTGACATTTTATTAGTTTTGATTTAAAAACTTTTTATTTTTGGGTTTTGTTCATACTTTTCCCTTTTCCCTTGGAAACAATAAAAGCGCGGTGGCGACTCTTGTTATTTGATGTCTTGCTTATCCATAGCTTGATGATCATGAATTTACCGCTACACAATGGTAGAAGCTGGACACCGTGAAGGTTGGGGTGGAATGCTTGATTTTCCAGTGAACAAAGATAAATCTGGGATGGGATATCGGTAACGTCAGGTGGAGTAACAGAAGATCCCGAAGGCAACCAAGGGGTAAGTTCTCCCGATACCCGAGACATTTTTCAGTGCTAGGCACCTTTTTAAAGGCCAGGTATCTCTTGTAGATGATGAAGCCAGTATCTCTAATGCAGAATGCTTTGTGTATCATAAGGCTCTAGGCCAAAAGCTTAATAGTTGGAACTTCGTGGACATCCCCTAAGTCACTTTGATTAAAGAGTAAGTTTTCTTATTCATTTCAAAACCCTTATGCTCTGCCCAAGGAATAGTGGGAGATTGTAGGGGCCCCATTATTTTTAAACAGCATTTATCATGAATAAATAAACATTTTTGCATTCAATTGTGTTCCCTGTCTTTCATTTTTCTTTTACAAATACGACAATGTTTTATTTTTATATTTCCTTTTTTCCGTCATTCTAAAATAAGGCATGATTCATCATTCATGTAGATCCGTCTCAGATTCCATTGATGATGGTACTACTATGGCCCATTATGACTTTAAAAATCCAATCTACCATGCCGACAAGGATTGTGAGGAATATTGTGAACTCCCTAAGGAGTTGGCTATATTATTGCAGCAGGAATCAAAGTTTATTCAACCATACCAGGAATCAATGGATGTCATTAATCTTTGGACCGAGGATAGTAAAAAAGAAATCAAGATAGGCATTGCCTTGGGTGATGATGTTAAGAAGGGGCTGATTGAGCTTCTGCACGAGTATGTTTTTGTATTTGCTTGGTCATATCAAGATATGCCTGGGCTGGATATAGATATTGTGGTGTATAAGCTGTCGTTCAAAGAAGAATGTCCTCTGGTAAAGCAAAAGTTGAGAAGAACCCGACCTCATATGGATATCAAGATTAAAGAAGAGGTTAAGAAATAATTTGGTGCAGGTTTCTTAGCGGTGTCAAATTATCCTTAGTGGGTTGCAAACTTTGTTCCTGGGCCAAATAAAGATGGTAAGGTATGAATGTGTATTGACTACAAGGATATGAACAGAGCGAGCCCGAAAGATGATTTTCCGCTACCACACATTGATGTGTTGGTGGATAATACGACTCAATTCTTTGTGTTCTCATTTATGGATGGCTTTTTCGATTACAATCAGATTAATATGACTCTAGAAGACATGGAAAAAACCACCTTTGTTACCCCTTGGGGAACTTTCTATCATAAGGCCATGCCTTTCAGTTTAAAGAATGTTGGTGCAACATATCAACGAGAAATTGTGACTCTCTTTCATGATATGATTCATAAGGAGATTGAAGTATATGTCGATGATATAGTTGTAAAATCTCAAACTGAAGAAGAACATCTTATTCATCTGCTAAAGTTGTTTGAACGATTGAGAAAATTCAGGTTGAGATTGAATCCTAACAAATGTACCTTCGAGGTAAGATCTGGAAAGCTGCTGGTTTTATTGTGAGCCAACATGGGATTGAGGTTGATCCCGATAAAGTCAAAGCCATACAGAATATGCCATCACCAAGAATAGAGAAAAAGGTTCGTGGTTTCCTTGGGAGATTGAACTACATAGCTAGATTCATACCACACCTTACGACCACGTGTGAACCTATGTTCAAGCTACTCCGTAAGGATCAAGCCATTAAATGGAATGATAATTGTCAGAAGGCCTTCGAAAGAATAAAGAAGTATTTATAAAAGCCTCCAATATTGATGCCTCTAGTGTCGGGTAGGCCTCTTATCATGTATCTGACAGTTCTTGAAGAATCCATGGGTTGTGTTCTTAGGCAACACGATGAATCAGGTAGAAAAGAGCATGCCATCTACTACCTAAGCAAGAAGTTCACAGATTGCAAAAAGATTTATACCCTGCTTGAGAAGACATATTGTGCAACTGCTTGGGCTGTCAAGTGTATGAGGAAGTATATGTTGACCCATACAACTTTATTGATCTCCAAGATGGATCTTATTAAGTATATCTTTGAAAAACCTGCTCTTACTGGAAGGGTTGCCCATTGGAAAATGGTTTTAACAGAATATGGCATCCAGTATGTCAGACAAAAGGCTATCACAGGCAGTGTGATTTCAGACTATCTGGCACATCAACCTGTGGAAGATTATCAACTAATGTGTTTTGATTTTCCATATGAGGATATCTTGTTTGTCAGAGATTGCAATATCCCAGGCCTTGAGGAAGGACCTGAACCAGGATCACGATAGACACTCGTTTTTGACGGTGCTTCCAATGCGCAAGGTCATTGAATATGTAAAATAATTACTTCTCTAACTAGCTTTCGTCTTCCATTCACCGTAAGATTGTGTTTTGAATGCACCAACAATATGGCAGAGTATGAAGCATGCATCTTCGGATATAAGCAACCATTGATTTAAGGATTAAGATCCTTGAAGTATACATAGACTCAGATTTGGTAATCAGTCGGGTTAAAGGAGACTAGGAGACTCGTGATCACAACCTGATACCTTACAGAGAACACGTCATGAAGTTAGTTCCATACTTTGATGAAATCACTTTTCATCACATCCTGAGAGAAGAAAATCAACTGACAGATGCTCTTGCTACCTTAGCATATATGTTCAAGGTTCAATGGAAGAATGAAGCTCCTTATATTCATATTGAACACCTGGACGAGTGTGCGTACTTTCTAGCAACTAAGGAAGAGTCTGATGGAAGCCCTTGGTTCTGTGACATCATGAGGTATATTGAAAAATAGGAGTACCCCGAGAACACATCTATTACAGATAAAAAGGCCATGAGGGAGCTCTCAGCCAAATTCTTCTTGAGCGGGGACATGCTCTATAAACAAAATTATGACTCAGTTTTGCTCAGATGAATGGATTGACACGTAGCAAACCAAATTATAACAGATGGCCATGAAGGCTCCTTTGGGACTCACTCCAATGGACATACAATGGACATAAAGATCTTGAGAGTAGGTTATTATTGGTTGACAATGGAGGTTGATTGTGTTTTGTCATGTGCAGACATGCCACAAGTGTCAGATTTATGCAGATAATATACATGTGCCATTTCTTTGGCCTTTTGCTATGTGGGGCATAGATGTGATCAGACATATTGAACCAACTACTTCAAATAGACATCGACTCATCTTGGTAGCCATTGATTACTTCACCAAGTGGGTGGAGGCTGCATCTTATGCTAACGTCACCAAGCAAGTGGTTGCTCACTTTTTGGAGAAAGATATCGTCTATCGTTACGGGATCCCCAATAAAACCATTAGTGATAATGGTTCAAATCTTAATAACAAGATGATGAAAGAGTTGTGCAGAAGCTTCAAGATTAAACATCACAACTCATTGCCATACCATCCGAAGATGAATGGCTTTGTCGAGGCAGCAAATAAGAACATAAATAAGATCGTTCAAAAAATGGTGAATACATATAAAGATTGGCACGGAATGCTACCTTTTGCTTTGTATGGCTATCACACTTCGGTACGGATTTCAACTGGGGAATCCTCTTTCTCTCTGGTGTATGGTATGGAGGCAGTGCTTCCCACTAAAGTAGAGATTCCTTCCGTAAGGATCTTAACAGATGTCAAGCTTGATGAAGTTGAGTGGGTTCATACGAGGCTTGATCAGCTCAACCTTATTGAAAAGAAGCACCTGACAGCTCTTTGTCATGACCATCTATAATAGAAGAGGTTGAAGATGGCATTTGATAAGAAGGTTATGAAGGTATAGAAAAACAAGAAAAGGGAGGTTTGAATTATTTTCAAAGGAATTAAAAACTTTTGCAACACCACACACATAAAATAAATGATAACAACACAAAGATTTTATCCTGGTTCACTTGAAAATCAAAGTTACTCCAGTCCACCCGGCCAAGGTGATTTTACCTTCAATAAGGACTTAATCCAATAATCTCAATAGATCACAAAAACTTCTAAGAGTTTAACAACCTCTTAGCCCTCTCAAGTATACAGACATAAACAAGTCACTTGAGGAATTACAAACAATTTCAAGTGTTTGATTCAATGCTTCTAGATAAGCAATATAAACACACCTTAAGGAACTATGAAACACAACCACACAATATTTAGCAACAACTCTTGTATGAAAGTATTTCTTACAACAATGATAATGATAATATATGAAGTGTGAGAATATTGTTGTAGCAAAGTTATTTCGTTGTTTTTGGTTGTTGTCCAACCCGTTGTAAGGAGCCTATATATAGCATTTTGAGAAGATACCGTTGGAGGGAAATTAATGGAGATTTCTTGCCAACTATGGGGGTTAAAGGTATTGACTTTCTTGTCCTTTCCATAACAGTCTTGAAACATAATCCTGTATTTCCTTAAAAAGAAATTATGCTAGAGTTAGAATACTTCCAGTGTAAGTTTCTGATAAGATGAAGTGTTGAGCAGTATCAGAGTGAGCGTGATCGAAGTCTTTGAGCTAGAGTCCAGATATCTTGCAGTCTTCATATATTCTTGTGAGTCTTCATATATCAAAGATTTCAGATGTAGAGTCTTCAGATATTCTTGTGAGTCTTCAGAGAGCATAGTTGGACTACAGTGTTATGTTCTTTAGATAATTTCTCCTCAGATGAATTTTGTTTGGAGGCAGATCTGATTTCTCTTTGTGCTTGTTCAATATTTCTGGTCTGGTGCCGATGTCAAATCTTTGTTTTCCTCAGAGTTATTTTAACTTAGAAATCTGCACACTTAAAAAAATTATTAGGGTACAAAATTGTTTCATTCTTTTTTATCATAAAAACTTAGAGATATATTGCAGAATCAAAATCTTGTTCTAACAATCTACCCCTTTTTTATGATGACAAAGCTCAGAATTTTGATGAAACAATAAGTACTTTCAGAGATAAAAATTTAAATAAATCAGAGTCAGATAGAGAATGACTCCCCCTTAGATTAACAATCTCCCCCTAAGTCTGATACTTAGAAGAGGGTTTATGTCGTAGAGAATTTCTTACCGTATCTTCTTAAGTTGCTTGCGTTGATTTATTTGTTTCTCAGATAGAGATTTATATTTTCTTTATTCAGATAGGTCCTGTAAAAAGACTTAGACTATGCAATTTTTAATGTCAGAATGTAAGTAGTGCATTCTGAGAGTTAGATAGATTATTTCATCAAAATACTTCTATTTATTTCTCCCCTTTTTTTTCAGACTCAAAAAGTAATAAAATCATAAGTTATAAATTCACAGAAAGAACAAAAACTTCATTGATAAAGAATAGAAGTTAAAAAATAGAAGAAAAGGCCCTAGAGGAAAAAACTCTTAGAGAAAAAATACAAAGAAAGAGTCCTACAGTGCCTAAGGGTTTGGAGGAGGAGGTATCCTATGAAGAAGTTGAGCTAGAAGATTCTGGATGCTGGAGTTGACTTGATCCTACCGGTCGAGTCTGACTCTGACTAGTTGTTATTCTTTTTGAAACTCTTCTAGAGTCTTGATGACTAGAGGAGCTAGGTCAGTTGTTGATGACTCACCTCGAGTCAGAGCAACCTCTATCATCTTCTCAGTGTCTTCAGTAGCCTTCTAAGCAACTTCAGCTTCAGCTTTTGCCCTAGCTGCAATCTCTGCAACAGCTTTCTCAAGTGTCTCCCTGGCAGCAGCTTCAGCAACAACTTTTTCTTCAGCTTCTCTCTTTTCCCTTTCAGCATCCTCATGAGCCAGACGAGCCTTAATTTTCTCTTCAGCGCTTCTGATATAGCCATTTCTGACTTGTTCAATAAGTCCCTTTAGCTTGAAGACTTCGGAGGTTACCCATCTGATGAACCCATTCCAGCGAGTCCTTACTTTAGAAGGATTATCACTGACGCTGGATTTGTCAAGAGCTTCCTGAGTCTTGGAGCAGAATTCTCTAAGAACTTTGCAAATTCCTCATTAAGGGTTGGAAAGGTGAGGTCAGGTTTAGAGAGTTGAGGAAAGGGTACATAAGGTTCATTTATGGGTTTAGATGGTTCAGAAATGGGGCCAGAGGGTTCTGGGATGGTTTCAAAGGGTTGGGGAGTGGTTTTAGAAGGTTCTGGTACAGACTGGGGCTTTTCAGATTCAGCTATGACCTGAAGCTCTTCATGGTTTGGGGAGGTTGGGTCAGGGATATCTGAACCAGAATGTTCAGAGTTGAATGTTAGGTCATAGTATGGAGGGGAACTAGGGTTAGAGGAGGGGGGTGATATGAGTTCGTTGAGCATTATGGCTTTTGAGATGGGGATGGATATTGTGTGGAGATTGAATTAAGGTAGTGGAGGTGAAGATGGATTAGGTTTAGATGTTGGGGGTTCAGATGGACTGGGTTCATAAATGGTGGGTATAAAAGGTGTTGGTTCAGATGCAGATGGGAGTGAGGTTGTTTGTTGTTGTGTTTTAGATTTTTCTGTATGAGCGGTAGTTTGTGTTGAGGGTGAGGTGTATGAAGTAGTAACAGTGGTTGAAAGTGTGGGGGTGGAAGAGGTAGTGATGAAGTGATTTGCTTAGAACTAGAAGAATTAAGAGCTTCTGAGACAGGAAACTTACTTGGTGTTGTAGAGCTGAGAGGCACAAGTTGCTTCTGAGTTGCTGAAAATTCTCCCATCTTGAGACTCTTCTTCTTCTTCTTCTTCTCAAAGGGTTCTCTTTTCCTCTTCATGAAGTTGGGGGGTTGATCTAGGATCCAGTCCGAGCTGAAGCAAAAAATGTCAATTCGTTGGGCTTCCAGATCCTGCAAGTAGCAGGCGATGACTTCTAGAGGATCTATCTTTGAGAAAGTATACATCTCATCTGCTCTCTCTCTCTCTCTCTCTCTCTCTCTCTCTCTCTTTGTGATCCTTCAGAGCTTCCCAGGATGTGAGTCTGGAGGGTTTGACTCTGACTCTGTCAATTAAGCCCATGCTCTTTAGATTCTTTATGTTCAAAGGCTTCCCCATGTCCATATTGACGTCTTCCATCAGATTCAGAGATATGAGATGGTCCACCAGACCACTCTCTATCAAAACATCAGAAATTAGTCTTCCCAAAGGAATGTAGTTCATGGGCTTCATGTTATTCCTTGTGTCTCTGACATAATCCCTTAGATACTTGAAGAGGAAAGATGAAAGGTTCTGCTTCAGACCTTTGTGAAGACAATAAAGAATGCACTTTTGGTTCGTGAGATGTAGTTAGAGGAGCTTGAAGAGGGATGATGATGAATGGTTCCCAGAATGATTTTGAGCCACACTCTCAGATTCTGGTGAAGCTCTTTGTTCTTGGAGGATTTCCCTTCTGGGTTCTGAGAAAATATGGCGGGGATAACTTTTTGGGATATGTACTTTACCCTAGGGGTTATGTTATAAATCCTTCTTCCCCCAGCTTTTTCCATGTTCAGAAGCTTGGCTATGGACTTCTCTATGATCATTGTCTTGAGGCCCAGAACATAAGACACAATGTAGTGAGCATCACAATCAACGAATCTCTAGAATTCCTTCATCAAGAATGTGTAAATAGGGCCATGAAGACGATTGAAGTAGTTAGCCCACCCTTGATTTTCCATCTCTTGATTTAAATCCATTCTGTTTTCTTTTAGGTTATCGAAATCAACCAACAACTCACAAAGGACTTCAAGCTTCTCAAAAGGAGTAGCAAGGTTGATATGAGGAGGACGATCAAGAACATGGGGTTCTTGATAGGAGGTTGTTGAAGGCGCAACAATAATGGTTACAACTTGTTGTGAAGCTTTAACTTGTTCAATAGCATTCGTCTGTTGTGAGTATTAAAACACTTGTTGTTGTTGAGGATTCATGTTGTTGTTGAGTTGAAATTGAAGGAGATGAAGAAGTTGCAAAGAAATTTCAGAGTGTTAAAGGTAATGGTTCGTGTATGTTGTGAGTAGTAAAAAGTGTGAATGTGGGAATCGTCGGAATATATATACCCAATTTCAAAAACATGCAAAACGACAGTGTTAGCTAGAGAGGGAATAAAAATAATTATTATTTCTAAAATCTGAGTTGACAAGCGTGGGAAGAATTAAATGCAACTAATGATGGATGTCTAATATCAAGATGTGCACACTACTCAAGGGGATCTCAATAGTTTGGCCATTGAGTTCTGAGCTATACAGTTGTCTAGAAGATCCAAAGCCACACGTTTGAGGTACCACGTGTTAATGTTTCTGGAGTCAAGAATACTAAAGGGTTTCTAACTAGAGAAGTTTCTGGTAAAGATATTTTCTTACTTATAGAAGTATCAGAACCATAATTAGATAAACAATCAAAGTTTAAGTCAGAATCTAATTTTACATAAAAGATGAGAAGCACATATTCAGAGTCATTCTAGGCAATCTTCCATATTTAAGTTTTTCAGAATGAAAAGAAATCTATCTTCAACTAAGGATTTTGTAAGGATATCATCCCATTGATGGTCTGTATCTATAAATTTTAAAATAATTGTCACTTTCTAAACATAGTCTTTAATAAAATGGTGTTTAATTTCTATGTGATTTGCTCTAGAATGTAAAATTGGATTATTACTCCAGAAGATAACAACAGTATTATCACAAAAGATAGGGATGTTACTCTCATATATCTGAAAGTACTCAAGTTGATTCTTCATCCAGAGCATTTGAGTGCTGAAAAGTGAAACTGAGATGTACTCTGCTTCTGCAGTTGACAGTGCAATGGTTGATTGTCTTTTTCTTGCCCATGAGATGAGGTTTCCTCCCAGAAACTGGCAGTTCCCAAATGTACTTTTGTGTTCTAATCTATCTCCAGTATAATCTACATCACAATACCCAAAAAGCCTGTACTATGATGTTTTCTTATACATCAGGCCAATGTTAGGTGTTCCCTTCAGATACCTAAGGAGTCTCTTAACAATAGTTAAGTGAGATTCCCTTGGATTTGACTAAAATCTAGCACATAAACATACACTAAATAATATATATGGACGAGAAGTAGTCAGATAAAGTAGAGAACCTATCATACCACGATAGAGTTTCTGACAAACCTTTTTACTTACCTCTTCCTTCTCTAGAATGCAAGTAGGATGCATGAGAGTCTTGGCTGGCTTGCTTTCTGACATGTCAAATTTCTTCAGAAGATGTTTTATGTATTTACTTTGATAGACATATGTGGCTTCTGATGTTTGATTGATTTGAATTCCCATAAAGAACTTCAGTTCTTGCATAAGGCTCATCTCAAACTCTGCCTGCATTAACTCAGAAAATTCTTGGCAAATAGAGGGGTTGGTAGAACCAAATATTATATAATCAACATAAATCTAAAAAATCATAAGACCGTTTCTGTAGCGGGGTATTCGTTACCATTAGAGATATTGACTAAATCTAAGGTAAACCATACAAGTCGAGTCGCCACCGCACTTCTATTTATCCAAAGGAATAGATAGAAAGCAAACAAAAACCTAAAAGTTTTATCGAATCAAAAACTAGTAAAAATGTCAGAGATCGGGGTAAGAGGGTTGGTTATGAAATGGGAAGGTTTTAAGCACCCAAAACATCCTAGATACTCTTAGGGAGCCCTTTTCACACGTGTTGTAAGGTTGGTATTTTGTGAAAATTTGTTTGTGCAAACATGATTGAAGAGATGAGAAGAGAATATAGAAATTATTTACATTTTGTGTTTGGATGGATAAACCCATTGCCTACGTACCATCTTAAAAAAAGATTAGGATCAAAACCTTGTAGTTCGGAGTAAAAATCTCAAAATGAGTTGGTGAATTGATTGGTCCAAAAGCCTTAAGGTCTTTTGTTATCCAAGGGAGAAAACTCAACCTAAAACCACAAATCCACCATGTGAGGATAACTTCAACATGCTAGTGAGGGGATTAACCCTATAATAAGCATGGAAGACTCATTGTCCATCACTAAGGATATAGGTGAGTATTACATCTACCTCAAGGATAACTCAAACCTAATAGCCGAAGGTTATGAAAAAGTTTTGATTAAGAGAGTGGCCGTTGAAACCAAAAAAAGGTATATGAACGAGTGGTATTTACCAATGAAAAGTATTTACAAAATATGGTCAAAGTTGATTTAAAAGTTCAATTCAAAATAAGTGTTATGAAAAAGAAGTTTGAAAATCAAAAGCATAAGGCTTACGTTTCTAATGTTTGAAAAGAAGTGTTAAATGTTTGCACAAAAGTTTTGGCTTGGGTTAGAGTGGAGGGAAGAAAAAGAATGGCTAAGGTCCTAAACATACAAGAGATGAGGGATAAGAAACAAGACCACAAATGGAGTTCCTCTCTTGAGATCATATTGATGATCCAAGTAGCTCCCATCCTTTGGAATATGCAAGCAAAATAATAGTAAGCTCAAGCAATCAACATAATCAAACAACCTTCTTAGAAGATCCTCCAATGTTTCTTGTATCTTTCACTTTGGATGAACATGTCAATGATTCTTCAAGTTGAGTTCTCATAGGATCCCCTAGCACAAAAGCACACACACATCAAAGAGTCTTATTAAGCAAATCAAGAATGGACAAGAGTGAGTTTAGAGGTTTGGTCCTTCTAATCCATCTTCAACATTAAGATTCTTTTACTCCAATTTGCATAGGGAAAGTCCTAGAAACTAAGTCCATTTGTCCATTTCTTTGCATTTGGTCCACAACAATCAAAACAAAACACAAGCACAATAATATATACACAATTATGTGCTCAAGTGAGCAAAAGGCAAATTGCATTAACATAAACATGTGCTCAAATGAGCAAAGGAAAAAGCAAATGAATAATATGTACAAGAATAGTAAATTGCATAAATGTAAAGTGCAAGAAGTAAATGTTAATGGTTAATGGTTAATGTTAGTAGTTAGTGTGCCATAAGGCAAATTTAGCGCTATGTTAAGCAATCGTAATTGGACTTATGTAGAAGTCACAACTATCTGAGGCCGGTCAATAATAATGTAGGCAACAACACAAGTTAGAGGTCTTGATTAGTGAATCAAACTCCAACAACTTGCCATGCCAAAAAGAAGATGAGAAATGATCTTGTATTGATTTAGGTCCTTTGCATGATTTAGGAAGCAATCTATCCTTAATGCAAAGCCATTCACTTGATCTATGATCAAGATGAATTAGATTTGCATTAAGGAAGATTAAACCTCCATGTATCAATGCTAACCACCAATCTTTAACTCATTGATCAAAAAGAAAAAGAAGAAGGAGAAGAAGAAGAAGAATTAAAGTGCATTAATGGAAATGGTATGTAATAATCAACAAGTGTTGACCAAAGATAGAGAAGATCAAGGTCAAACAATAGAAAACAGAAGCAAAATGAAGACTAGAAGTCAAGAAACAAATAAAATATTTTTGGCATTTTTAATATTCAAAATAAAACTTGAATTAAAATAATAAAGAAAGGTCAAACTTCAAACTCACTTCAATTCAACTTTGAAAAGTCCAAGTGAATTATCCCAAGTTCAACAAGGTCAAACAAAATTTGACAAAAAATTTCAGCATTTTTAAAAGTCAGAAACTATTTTAAATCAATTAAAAATGCATAAAAATAACCTAATTGAACTAAAATCTCAAATAAATCTCAAATCAATTAATAAATTGATGAGAATATTTTTCATAGATCTATCATCATTCAAAGAGGTTGGAAAAATATTTTTGTATTTTTTGAATATAAAAAACTATTTAAAATGAATTAAAAATGACCAGAAAAGAGAAAATTACTAAAAAATAGCAAATGATACAATAAAAAATATTAAAAATCATTTTTAGAAACTAGAAATTAAAAGAGAAATAATGCAATTGGTCTCATATTTTTTGGACCAATAATGAGAGAGATATGAATTTTAGAAATAAAATGGAATTAAAAGAAATAAAAGAAAATAGAAATCAGAATTTAAAATAGCAAAAAAGGAGAAGCGTTGGATGAAGCTCATTAAATGAGGTGGCAGATCACACGGATCACACATGCGTGCCTACCAAACGCTTCAGTCAATGCAATCACACCTAGCCATTAATTAGGTCATAACATTGAAGGGCCTAGATCAAATCTGGAAATGGAAATACACGGTCATGATTCAATCTGGACACCAGACGGTGGCCAGCGCCACCGTCTTCTCCGGCCAGCTCCGGCGAAGTCCAAAACTTACAGAGATATAAATGTGCACGAAAATCCACGATCCAGGTGCCAAACGAAAGGTGGGGTGATGTACATCACCCCTATACCAACCAAATCCATTCTAGATTCCTATTGAGAGAAAAATCAGAGGTTGAATTTCATGGAGTTCAACTAAAACTTATTGGATTTTGACAATTCAAAGGATAAAATGATTGCCTCTATGAAGAGGACTTCAGACAACACAACAACAACAAGAAACAAGCAATATATGAGTTGATTCGAAGAAATTAAAATCAAAAGTAAACCTCTGATTTGTAGAGCTTGGATTCACAATTCCTTGGTGCTAAAGCTTGCAGTACACTCTATGAATCAAGGTGATGAGGTTTAGGAACTTTTAGATATGAGAAAACAGTCGAGGCAACTAAATTCTAGATCTGAAAATTGAGAGAAAAAGAGAGAGTTCCTTTGGTGTGAGGGTGAGGTTTCAATTGCACAGCATTTGGGGCACCTTCAGGTTAGTGAAATGAAGCTCATATGCAATGTATTTATAGGCAAGACATGGATGAAGTGCATTAAAAAATCCTTGCATGAATGGAAAGAGCCTTAATGCATGGGCCTGTACAGGCGTATGGAGGGCCCAATTCCACTTGGTTTTGGAAGCTGATGCATGATAGAAGCAATTTGGACGTGCAGATTGTGTATTAATGGATCATGCAATGCAAATTTAAATGATTTTCAAAAATGTGCCATAATGTTCAAGCCTTCGAAAATACCATGTCCAAAAATAAAATGCAACCCTATGAGTAATGGTTGGAAAGCTTGTTGCATAAGGAACAAATGTCATGTTGATCAAAACTCCATTTGGGCCTTGGAAATTAGTGAAAATTGAACTTGAAGTGTAGGGTGCAAAACATGCATATGTGGGATTTTCAAAATTGGCCAAAGTTCAAGCCCTCCTGTCTCAATGATGCAAGCTCCAAATGACAAAACCTTCAACGTCAAAGTTGTAGATTTTCTCAATAAAATCAATTTGGACTTAAATTTTGCATAATTTGGTTTTTTGATGAAGAAGTTATGGGCACTTGAAGTTGGACTTTTTCACATCTCAATGCATTTGGTCCAAAGTGACCTATAATGTTTTGCATTATCACATGTATTTCTTTTGAGATTTTGTAATTTTGCTCAACACAACATTTGAATTAGACACATTAATATTTCCAATGAATTAAGTCTCACATCAAAATCATGATAAATGAAGGAGTTATGTCCTTGGGAAGTTGACCCAAAATTAGGGTTTCAGTCAAAATGACCTATAATGTCTTAGAATGTATGATGACCTTCCAAGCTTCAAATTAAATTTTGATGAATATGAAAGTTGTTCATATGGTTTTTAAAAACATTTTTTCTCTTGGGGTCATCTCCATTTGACCAACACATAAAAACTTAGGTCTTAGTGTATTTCCAAATAGTTAGATGAATTGACTGATCAACTTCTCAAGTCCAAAACTCATATCTTGATGAATTGATGATTGAGGGAACTCAAATAAGTTCAAATATGCATGAAATGATGAATTAAAGAACTTACCTTGATTGTATTTGATCATGGGTTGAGGTTGCTTCATGAGCAAGGCATAGTTGATGAACAGATGAATTAGGGTTTCCTTGGGAAACAAACCTCAAGTCCTTTGATTTTCTTTGATAAAATTGATAAATTGAGATACTTGGGAGTAATATTTGATGGATGAGAGCTTTGGGAACCATTTCCATGCTTGCTTTCATCTTTTCTTGACCATATCAATGCACATAGGATCTCCTAGAAGCTTTAGACCTTGTGACTGCTCAAGCTATAAGCAAAAGATGTTAGTGACATATTTTTGTGCTTTTGGTTTAATAAATGAAATGAGAAAAGCAATAATATACAATTCAAGCATGCTTGGTGATCTCAAACCAACTCACAAGAGAGATCCCACCCTAAAGGCAAAGGGAACCAATATGCTTATGATCCTTGAGGCAATGTAAATACAATGTTATGATGCCATGAGGGATCTTAGGGTCAAAATTAGGGTCTTAAAGATGCCCCTATTTAAGGTCATTCTAGCCGGAGATATGAAGGTTAAAATCTTCGTCTCGACGAGGTAAAATGGGCTTAAATAATAACAAAGAGACGAATTTTGGTCCCTAAGAGACCTCATGATGCAAAAATGCATGTATGCGTAGAGTAATACTCTATGGAGATATGTGTCCACAAAGGGGAAAAGAAATCAGAAGAGACTAAAAATCCATATGAGTAATACACTCAATGGGATAGAGACTCTGAGGACTCTAGTGGGGATAAGAAAGGGAATAAAATGCGCGAGCAAGTCACGACTTAGAACTTGCTGAGACATGAGAGGAATTCCAAGAGAATAAATCAATGGAAAGACTCGAGCTGACTCAAAGGTGCATGTATTGGGGAATATGCCAATACAGCAAGACTATCCATAAAGGATACTTCGAATGAGAATCCAGACTTAGATGGGGAACATCCACTAAGGGACTCACTGGGGAATGTCCAATCAGGACCCATCTGAGGAAACAACAGAAAGAGGTATTACCGACTACTGGGTAATAAGCTTAAGGAGGCATGTGATTAAAACACCGGTATGAGGGTGAAGGAACAACATGCTCGGGGAGAATGAATATCTAAGACTGGTATAAGGGTGAGAGATATCAAACATCCAAAATCATCTGAAGAAGACCTAACCAGGTATATTTCAACTCAGGAAAATCTGACTCTACAGGGGACAAAAGTCATAATAGGGAGAAGAAGGGAAGGAACACCAGGGATACCGGTTATTGGGTATATAATAGGTGACCAACCAAGCGTGAATTGGGGAATATTTCCAAGACACTCATCATCCAAAAGAGGTCTGAAAGTAAACTCGATTACAGGATGGGCATTCAACTCCGCAAAAGGGAATACGAACCTTACTCGACTGGGGAAGAACAAAAGATTTCGACCAAAGAGCGCATGAGATATATTATCTATTACCGTCAGAACATAGATAATATACTCGCATGGACGATTATCCACAACCGGTTACTGGGTTAATAAAGGATAAATCAACCGAAAGAAAAGGGCATCGGGATACCAAATACTAGGTATAAAAATGATGACTGAATCAAGGGGAGAAACAATCATTACCGACAATCGGCAAATGAAAGATGACTCGCTGGGGGATACATTGACAAAGGCAATGATCCGGGAGATATGTCATCGGTTACTGGGAGACATACTAAAAAAAGGGGAAGGGCTATCAATACCGAATATTGGATAAAGATAACCGTCCAAGAGGGGATTACATCTACCACAACTAGGTAGAAAACCACAGAAATAGGACTTATAACTACCGGCATAAGGGTAGAAGGTCACAGAATCCGCCGGGGAAAAGATGGTCAATTGCTGGTTACTGAGCAATCATTCATCTAAACTACGGGGAAGTGCAAGGATAATCGCAAGAAGCCAATATAGGAACAAACTAGAGAGGCACGATGAAACAAGACTCATCCCTATGAGGATATAACTCAAAGGGGGGACTCCATCCCAATATATGTGTTGGGAAGAAACAGAAACAACCATCATCCACGAGGACATAACTCAGTGGGGAATATGGAAGAAAGGATAAACACTTTCTACTTATGGGGGCTGACTCTACATGGGGAGATCAGACACAAACATCTGCTTGGTGAAATAGGTATCACCGACTAGCAGGGGATAACAAGCAAAGGTATTTATGGCAATTAATGCAACATGAATATTTTGAATGTAAAAAATTAAATGCATATATGTGTGGTTCATGTATGATGAATGCTGATAAAACAAACATATCTAACACAAACAAGTCCAACGATCGATGAACAAACATCCGGTACTACAACTCGGGAGAGAAAGCCAGGTCCACTAGGGAACATCCCATCTAATGGGGGCCAGAGCTACCAGGAAACAAAGATCTCTACCGGGGAATGAGCATCAGTTATCCCAGCCGGGGACAAGATCAACATGTAGATAAAATCCGTCGCGGAAGTAACTCTACTGGGGAAATTATCAGAGGGGATGATGGAACTCTGTGGGGAACAACCACCAAATAAAAGTTTCCAGGGTCACCACCATGACGAAATCACATCTGCTGAGGAGGAAGGATCATAACCCTGCTGAAGGCAAATAAGCTTCTTCATCAACCACTCTGCTCGGGAGGAAAAACCACAAAGGTTCTGAAGGAAAGGATACCGTCATGCCAGGAATATGAACAAGTATCTTACCCTGTTGGGAATTATACCATCCTTGGGAGAGCACTCAAGATATCCCAAGTATCCTTTCATCATTGTGAATGTTCACTTTGTTTAAAACACATTATGAAAAAATTATTTATTTAAAACAATGATATTTCTCCATTAAAACATGCAAAACATTTGTTGAATAGAAACAAATAAGAGTGCAAATAATTGGGTAAAGGCTCAAATTTATTTGATGGGATGGTAGTCTGCAAATGGCAAGACTCTATGGATCTTTACAAATTTGAAATTGGTGATATATATTGGAAAAGGGTACATTGAACATAATGACCATTTCTCCACCAACTCTGAATCCAATGTATTTGAAACTTCAGTTGACGATGACTGAGCGAGAATCTTTGACAGATGACAGTTTGTAGAACAAAGTCTTGTCAGGATGTAGTTACTTGCCAAATCCCTAATTTTTTCCTAGATTGCCCCAGGGTGGGGTGCTCAATCTAGCGGGATACAAATTCATTTTTTTTATGTCTCTAACTTTTGCCTGGATCGCCCTTTCGGGTTTTCAATCCACCGAGACGCTCATTTTTTGCCGAAGCCACCCTTTCGGGTTTTTAACTTAGCGAGCTATTCTATTTTTATTTTAGGCGAAGTATTTCTTGACTGCATCTGAATTCACAGGACGAGTGAAATCCTCCCCATCCATAGTTGTAAGTATCAAAGCACCGCCTGAAAAGGCTCTCTTGACAACATATGAACCTTCATAGTTTGGAGTCCACTTGCCCCTGGAATCGGGCGCGAAAGATAAGACTTTATTGAGCACAAGGTCACCTTCTCGGAACATACGAGGCTTGACCTTCTTATCAAAGGATTTCTTCATCCTTTGTTGATATAACTGGCCATGCCACATGGCCGTTAATCTCTTCTCTTCTATCAAATTCAGTTGGTCATAACGATTCTGAACCCATTCAGCATGAATCAACTTGGCTTCCATCAAGACTCTCATTGATGGGATCTCCACCTCTACTGGGAGTACAACCTCCATGCCATAAACAAGAGAGAAAGGGGTTGCCCCTGTTGAAGTGCGGAAAGATGTGCGATACCCATGCAAGGCGAATGGCAGCATCTCATGCCAATCTTTGTACGTAACGAACATCTTCTGGATAATCTTCTTGATATTCTAGTTAGCAGCTTCAACAACCCCATTCATCTTGGGTCTGTAAGGAGAAGAATTATGATGTGCTATCTTGAACTCGCTACACAGCTCTTTCATCATTTTGTTGTTCAAATTAGATCCATTGTCAGTAATGATCTTATCTGGCACACCATAACGGCATATGAGTTGATTCTTGATAAACTTCACAACCACCTGCCTGGTCACATTTGCATATGACGCTGTTTCAACCCACTTGGTGAAGTAATCAATTGCTACGAGAATAAATCTGTGACCATTAGACGCTTTCGGCTCTATCATGCCAATCATGTCGATTCCCCACATGGAGAAAGGCCATGGTGATGAAATCACATTCAGAAGTATCGGGGGAATATGAATCTTATCCGTATAAATCTGACACTCATTGCATTTCTTCACATATTTGCAGCAGTCAGACTCCACTATCAGCCAATAGTAGCCTGCTCTCAACATCTTTCTAGCCATAGCATGTCCATTGGAATGAGTACCAAATGAACTCTCATGGACCTCAGTCATTAACAAGTCTGCTTCGTGTCTATCCACGCATCTGAGCAGGACCATGTCAAAATTCCTTATATAAAACACATCGCCATTGAGGTAGAAACTGCCAGATAATCTCCTCAAAGTCTTCCTATCTTTCACAGATGCCCCAGGAGGGTAAATCTGGCTCTGAAGAAAACACTTGATATCATAATACCATGACTTATCATCTTGCACCTATTTTATTGCAAATACATGAGCTGGTCTGTCCAAGCGCATCATAGTGATATTGGGAACTTCATTCCAAAGTCTAACTACAATCATCGAAGCAAGTGTAGCAAGAGCATCTGCCATCCGATTCTCATCTCGAGGAATATGATGGAAGTCAACCTCAGTAAAGAATGTTGAAATCCTCCTCACATAATCTCTATATGGGATGAGGCCAGGCTGATTCGTCTCCCATTCACCCTTAATCTAATTAACTACAAGGGCCGAATCACCATAAACATCAAGATGCTTGATCCTAAGATCAATACGTTCTTCCAATCCCATAATACAGGCCTCATACTCAGCCATATTATTCGTGCATTTGAAAGTTAGCCTTGCTGTAAACGGAAAATGTGTGCCCTGAGGAGTAATAATCACTGCCTCAATACCATTTCCATATTGATTTACAGTGCCATCAAACACAATGCTCCATCGGGAACCAGGTTCTGGCCCTTCATCGAGCGTAGGCTCATCATAATCTTTCATTTTCAAATACAGAATCTCCTCATCTGGGAAGTCATACTGAACTGACTGATAATCCTCAATCGGTTGATGTGCCAAGTGGTCAGCCAAGATACTACCTTTAATCGCCTTCTAAGCTCGATACTCAATATCATACTCAGATAACAACATCTTCCAACGGGCAATCCTCCTAGTTAAAGCAGGCTTCTCAAAGATATACTTGATTGGATCCATCTTGGATATCAACCAAGTCGTATGATTCAACATATACTGGCGTAAGCGCTTAGCAGCCCAAGCCAAAACACAACATGTTTTCTCAAGCATCGAATATCGAGACTCACAATCAGTGAACTTCTTACTCAGGTAGTATATAGCATACTCTTTCTTCCCTGATTCGTCTTGCTGACCAAGGACATAACCCATTGAGTCTTCAAGAACTGTCAGATACATAATCAACTGTCTCCCTTCCATAGGCGGAGACAGAATCGGAGGCTCAGACAAATACTCTTTAATACTGTCAAAGGCTCTTTGGCAATCCTCGGTCCAATCATGAGACTGATCTTTCCACAGGAGCTTGAATATAGGCGCACATGTGGAAGTCATGTGGGATATGAATCTGGAAATATAATTCAAGCGGCCAAGAAAACCTCGGACTTGCTTCTCAGTTTTGGGCGCAGGCATCTCTTGTATTGCGTTGACCTTGGCAGGATCAACCTCAATACCTCTTTCGCTAACAATAAAGCCCAATAACTTGCCGGAACGGACTCCAAATGTACACTTGTTAGGATTCAGACGAAGCTTAAACTTCCTCAAACGCTGAAAAAGCTTCAACAAGTGCTCTACATGTTCCACTTCCGTTCTTGACTTTGCAATCATATCATAAACATACACCTCGATCTCCTTGTGCATCATATCATGAAACAAGGTAGTCATAACTCGTTGATACATGGCTCCGGTGTTCTTCAAACCGAAAGGCATCACTCGATAACAGAATGTTCTCCAAAGTGTGATGAATGTTGTCTTCTCCATATCCTCGGGTGCCATTTTAATCTTATTATATCCGGAAAATCCGTCCATAAATGAGAAGACATTGAATTTAGTTGTATTATCTACCAACATATCAATATGTGGTAGAGGGAAATCATCTTTCGGACTTGCTTTATTCAAGTCTCTATAGTCCACACACATTCGGACTTTTCCATCTTTCTTAGGCACGAGCACAATATTGGCCACCCATTGAGGATATGTAAAAGTCACCAGAAACCCCGCATCAATTTGCTTATGAACTTCCTCTTTAATCTTCACTGCCATATCGGGATGAGTTCTTCTGAGCTTCTGCTTCACAGGCACGCACTCAGGCTTCAACGGCAGGAAATGTTGCACGATATCAGTATCCAGACCATACATGTCTTCATATGACCAGGCAAAGACGTCGACATATTCTCATAGCAACTAAATCAACCCCTTCTTAACAGATTCTTCCAGGAGTACCCCAATCTTCACTTCTGGCACACAATCTTCAGACCTCAAGTTGACTATTTCCAGATTCTCAAGATGCGGCTGAATGATCTTCTCTTCATGCTCGAGTAGACGGGTAATCTCGTCAGGAACATCATCTTCTTCTGCCTCAAATACAGGGAATTCAAAGTTGGAAGATGGTGTTGGATCATTATGTTCAATGGGTTTGATCAACCTGCATAATGATTTTGGATATAAAAGAGATTTTAGAATTCAAACAAGGAAAATCATTATGCAGATGAAAAGATTGATTTTATTTTTAGGGTTTTATGTGATCACCAATTTCATGCAAAAGCGAAAAGGGAAAATAATTGGAAAAACAAACATTTAACATGAATTTATTGAATGAAAATATCATTGTATTTATGAGCCAACAATGTCATCACTCCTCCTTTTGGCATGGGAGGAGGGTTTTTAAACACAATGAACATTACTTTGACTTATGGATAACTGTTGGAACATCAACAGCGACCCAATTATTGCAGACCCCTCCAGGGATGACGAAGTTGCCAGAATCCTCTGCGTCCTCTTCACAATAGCAACAGCTTCCTCATCTTGACCAGTGTGGATGAATCCACCACTCTTGAACAACCCTTGCTTGTTGAAGACACCGGAAGAATACCCTATGCCAGCCCGGGATTTGTTGTCTTCCAGCTTAATCATTTTCCCCAATCCAACAGTTGTACCATGCTCGATGGCTAACTTAGCATCTTTATAGGACGCAAATGAAGAAGCTCCCTTCTTAATAGGCTCAGCAATAGATAAAGCTTGGAACGGAGTTCCAACTTCATCCTCAACATCTATATAAGAGAAAGAAGACAAATGGATAACCAGGAGAGCCGTCTCTCCCCCTACCACCACCAGCTTCTTATTTTTGACAAACTTCAGTTTCTGGTGTAGGGTGGATTCACGGCGCCTGCCTCGTGAATCCATGGTCTGCCCAAAATACAGCTATACGATGGGTGAATATCCATGACCTGGAAGGTGATCATGAAATCACTTGGTCCAATTTTGACTAGGAGCTCCACTTCTCCAATCACAGTTTTACGGGACCGATCGAAAGCTTTCACCACCACCCCACTTTGCCTCATGGGAGGCCCCTGATATGACAATTTCACAAGAGTGGACTTTGGCAACACATTCAATGATGACCTAGTGTCCACCAGCACATTGGACATGGCATCATCTTTGCAGCTCATGGATATGTGTAATGCCAAGTTGTGGTCCCTTCCCTCCTCGGGGAGATCAACATCACAAAAACTCAAATTGTTACAAGCAGTGATGTTTGCAACAATACTGTCAAATTGCTCTATTGTGACGTCATGATCCACGTACGCCACATCCAACACCTTCTGCAGAGCTTCTCGGTGTGGTTCTGAATTCATCAGTAAGGATAGTACAGAGATTTTGGATGGCGTTTATAGAAGCTGATCTACCATATTATACTCACTTCTCTTGATAAGCCTAAGCATCTCATCACAGTCTTATTTCGCATTGCCACTATGGCCAACAGAGACAGAAGTTCTCAACGTAGAGGTAGGTTTGGAAACAAGTGCCAGATTCGGAGTATTCACAGCGATCCCAACTGGTCGTTCAGCATAATCAGCAGCATCAGCTCTTCGAACATCAGCTTGAGGTTTCGGCGGAGCCGAGAAGACACGACCGTTACGGGTCAGGCCGCTGACGTCAGAAATATTAACAACAGATGAAGAGGGTAGGGGCACCTCTTTCCCATCCTCTAATGCTACAACATTGTAGTGATATGGAACCGCCTTCTCAGAAGAATATGGCATAGGGCCAGCTGGCTTAATGATCAAAGAAGGAGAAGCCTTTTGCTTGCTACCATCATACTTGATAATAACAGGCTCATGGATCCGAAATACCGGAGAAATTACGTTGATTTCATCAGCATCTTCATCAACATTTCTATTCTGAAGTATCTCAATGACTCCCTCATCCAACATTTCTTGAACATCTTTGCGTACTTGGCGACATCCTCTTTGATTGACAGAACAAACTCGGCATCTATCATGGTCGTGCTCGTAATGACTGTAATCACACAACAATCTATGCATCTCGACCAGAGATTGTCAAATATGGCTTACATATTTGACTTTGTATTTACCAGGGCAACCCTGGACCATGTTGATAGATTTCCCATGCTTGGGCAATGGGTTCTACTTCACATTAGGACCTACGTCCTCGAAACACAGAATACCACATCTCACAAGGTCTTGAACCTTGGTCTTCAGTGGGTAGCAATTTTCCACGTCATGTCCGGGAGCACCGGAATGATAAACATAGTGTAATTCGGGCTTATACCACCACTGAGGGTTGGTAGGTATAGCCGGTGGGTCTCGTGGAGTAATCAACTTTATCTCTATTAAAGAGGGATATAATTCTGCATATGTCATGGGAATAGGATCAAAGGTGACCTTCTTCCTCTCGTAGCTTGTACTGGCTTGATTACTGTTTCGAGGCTGGTAGGCCTGCTGTTGAGGACGGTGTTGTTGTTGTTGATTATCTCTGAAAACAGGTGCTATGTGAGCCACCTGGTGCTGGTTACCGGCAGGACGCACGGTCTTCCTCCTCACTGAGGGTCTTCTTGGTTTCACATGGGAGGTCACAACATGTGCCTCGCCATCTTTCTTCTTTCCAAACGTCCGATACCGTTTGGCAGAAGAGCCTTCTTCTCTGGTCAGGCGCCCTTCCCTGACTCCCTCTTCCAGACGCATCCCCATGTTCACCATCTCGGTGAAGTCAGAAGGAGCGCTGGAGATCATCCGCTCATAGTAAAAAGAACTCAAGGTCTTCAGAAAGATCTTGGTCATCTCTTTCTCCTCCAGCGGAGGCACAATCTGTGTTGCTACCTCTCGCCACCTCTGGGCGTATTCTTTGAAAGTTTCCTTGTCCTTCTAGGACATGGCTCTCAATTGATCCCTATCGGGAGCCATATCCATGTTATATTTGTATTGCTTGACGAAGGCCTCGCCAAGGTCATTGAAGGATCGGATGTTCGCACTGTCCAAGCCCATGTACCATCTTAGGGCAGCACCGGACAAACTGTCCTGGAAGTAGTGAATGAGAAGCTGGTCATTGTCGATCTGAGTTGACATTTTCCTGGCATACGTGACCAGGTGGCTGAGAGGGCAAGTATTTCCCTTATACTTTTCAAAGTCAGGTACCTTGAACTTTACAGGGATTTTCACATTAGGGACTAAGCAGAGTTCAGCAGCAGACTTGCCGAACAGGTCTTTTCCTCTGAGAGTTTTCAATTCCTTGTGGAGCTCAAGAAATTGGTCATTCATAGCATCCATCTTTTCATAGACATCTGGGCCCTCAAACAGCTAAGAATGGTAGATGGTGTCATCTACTCTAGGCATAGTATGCACGACAGAAGGAGGAACAACTAGGACCGGGCTAGATGTCGGCAGAGAAGCAAAGGTGGGTGCAGGACCCTCAGGCACGAAGTTGGGAGGCATCCCCCACGGAAACCCGACTGGCATGGCCGTTGGTGCGAAGTGGGTGCTGGCTGCAGGCACGGTTGAAGAGACAATCTCAGAGATGACTGTCCTCTGGGGAGGAGTTGAAGGTGTCAGAGACGACTGGCTCTGGGCAGCCATGAATGACTCCATCAGGGCAGTCAATTTGGCTACTTCCTCCTTAAGCTCACACTTCTCTTGTTCCAAATGATCCATTAGTCTTGATGCGTTGGCTCGGGTGTAGTACCGGTGAGTCAGCTTGTCTTCAAAATAAATGAAGAACACAGAGTTAGACCATAGAACAAGAAGCCTAGAGCAAAACCTGCTTATGCACATGATGCATGAAATGCTTGTGCATATGATTTGTTTTTTTATTTATCAGAGGAACTTTTAGAGTTCTATTTGCAAATATTGGAACATTTATCACATATGGAAATATTATATCAATAACATTTGGAAATACTTTTACACCAAAGAAGTACAGTATTGGTAACCAAATACAATACAAGAGAGAAGGAAAATGAACATCCTATGGAACCCTAGAAGCAATCATCTAAAGCTCTGGAGACTGGAAGATAGGATGCACGAAGCCTCTTCACTTCCCTCTCGTAGGCTGCCTCCATGTCTGCCTTCTCTTTGGCAAGTTGATCTACTTCCTTTTCCAAAACTTGGAAGACTGAGGAAGTAGAGAAGTCCATGCATCATCAGGATCATCAATAACCTGGTGCTTGAGGAACTCTATCAAAGCATCCTTCTCTCTGATCTGCTGAAGCAACTCTTCTCGTTCACGGATCCAGGCACGCGAGCGGTCTTCGTCTCTCAACTCCTCTACTCCTTTGTTAGGAAGGGTTGAAGGCCCAGCCACAACCAAAGGTGTAGGTCTTTGATACTCATAAGGCACGAGGTATTCGGAAGCTCTCCTCCTAACCCAAGAGGTATAAGGCTCCAAAGTGATACAGTTCTTCGGACCTAGCTCATTCCTTCCTTTCTTATGGATCTTGCGCCAAGCGCGGACCATCCTGCCCTTCAAGCCTTGGGGATCTTTACCCTCCTGAAAGAATACACCCTCTAACAGAATGTTATTAGGTTTATCCTTTAGGGGAAACCCAAGCTGACGACGTGCCAAAATAGGGTTGTAGTTAATCCCACTACATGTACCAAGAAGAGAAACATTGGAGAATTCACCACAAGAGTCGATAATCTTCACACCATCATATACACGGTTGTACCAAAAGATATCATCATTAGTGAGAGACATGAGTCTCGTGGACCACCGTAGACATCCTTTGTTCTCCTTGAAGGTGACCGTCTGTGGCAAGTGCGAAGTAAAACACTTGTACAATAGAGGGAAACAACACACAATGGTACCACCACCCTTTGCATTCCTCATATGCAAAGAGAAATAAGTGTCACCCAACAGAGTCGGAACGGGATTAAGAGTAGAGAAAATCCTAATAGCGTTCACATCCACAAACTTGTCAATGTTGGGAAATAACACTAGCCCATACATGAGAAGCACAAATATGGCCTCAAAGGCGTCCTCACTCACGGCCTTCCCATACATAGTAGCTTGAGCAATGAGGAAATCAGATGGGAGACCTTGAATTCCACCTTTGGTGGTCATATGAGCACCCACAATAGATTCATCTATATGCAACAAATCAACAATCTCTTGAGAAGTAGGAACTCTCTCCAAGCCACTGAACATCAACTGATCTAGAATAGGTACACCCACAAGATAGGCATACTCCTCAAGCGTAGGCAAAAGCTGGAAATCCGAAAATGTGAAGCAACGGTACAAGGGATCATAAAACTACACCAATACACTCATCAGACCTTCATCCACATGAGTAGCAAGAATAGACAGAAGCTTCCCATGACGAGCCTTGAACTCCTAGGGATCTAATACATAGGATGTCAAACTCCTTAACTCTTTCAAGTCGGGTTGTCTGAAACTGTACTTCTTTTTATTCCTTCTTTGCTTATCCATGTCTGAAAATTTGCAAATAGACCTCTTAAGTTCCTTTAAAATTTTCTCATTATTGATGACATGGATGCAAATGGGTGCATGAATGCATGAATGCAACAATCACACTCAAGGATCAAGCAAAGCACACCAAACAAAGGTCATGGGGTGGATCATGTTATCCTTAATATCAATCATCCATTTTGGTGGATTATGGTTTACACCTTATCAACACCCAAGTTCCATTGATATTAAGGGTACAAGAACGGATCAACCATGAATCAAGGGTTTGTTGCAAGTCACGAGCATGGAGTCTCGGTTAAGAACCACCCAAAGGGAGTGTACTAGGGTTTAAACCTGCCAAACATGTTCTATAAGAGGTTCCCATAGTCATCATCCCATCTTTTGGATATTATCGGAGAAACGACTACTCGTATTCCAAAAATATTCTCAAGAGAGACTCTTATGCGTGTAGTATCGCGTAACAATTGTATCAAATCTTACACTTGAACGACTTTCGCATTACATCATAAGAATAGGCCAAGATGGGCTTGGTAAACTTAGGTCCTTGACTTCTAGGGTCTATATTGGAAAGAGTAATGTCTAACCACAACTACTTGTGTGACATTATTGATCCCAACATGACCTCCACCAAGTGAATGGGCTTGCAAGTCAACTTGCTAAGGAATAACTCCACACAAGTCAACAAGGCTATGCCATTCTCTTATCCTAAGTGCTCTCGAGTTCGGGTATAGAACTCATCTCACAAAGATCACCAAGCATACAAGGAATTAATACTCAAGCAATTCAATCATTACATACAATACAGTAATCCCAAATTGCACAAAAAATATGTCACAAAATAATACACAATACAATACAACAAATATGAAAAGGAGGCAAAGCCCACTAGGCAAATATCCCCAGCAGAGTCGCCACTTTTCTGTAGCGGGGTATTCGTTACCGTTAGAGATATTGACTAAATCTAAGGTAAACCATACAAGTCGAGTCACCACCGCACTTCTATTTATCCAAAGGAGTGGTTAGAAAGTGAACAAAAACCTAAAAGTTTTATCGAATCAAAAACTAGTAAAAATGTCAGAGATCGGGGTAAGGGGGTTGGTTATGCAATGGGAAGGTTTTAAGCACCCAAAACATCCTACGTACTCCTAGGGAGCCCTTTCCACACTTGTTGTAAGGTTGGTATTTTGTGAAAATTTGTTTGTGTAAACATGATTGAAGAGATGAGAAGAGAATATACAAATTATTTACATTTTGTGTTTGGATGGATAAACCCATTGCCTACGTACCATCTTAAACGAAGATTAGGATCAAAACCTCGTAGTTCGGGGTAAAAATCTCAAAATAAGTTGGTGAATTGATTGGTCCAAAAGCCTTAAGGTCTTTTGTTATCCAAGGGAGAAAACTCAACCTAAAACCACAAATCCACCATGTGAGGATAACTTCAACATGCTAGTGAGGGGTTAACCCTATAATAAGCATGTAAGACTCATTGTCCATCACTAAGGATATAGGTGAGTATTACATCTACCTCAAAGATAACTCAAACCTAATAGCCGAAGGTTATGAAAAAGTTTTGATTAAGAGAGTGGCCATTGAAACCACAAAAAAGGTATTTGAATGAGTGGTATTTACCAATGAAAAGTATTTACAAAATATGGTCAAATTTGATTTAAAAGTTCAATTCAAAATAAGTGTTATGAAAAAGAAGTTTGAAAATCAAAAGCATAAGGCTTAGGTTTCTAATGTTTGAAAAGAAGTGTTAAATGTTTGCACAAAAGTTTTGACTTGGGTTAGAGTGGAGGGAAGAAAAAGAATGACTAAGGTCCTAAACATACAAGAGATGAGGGATAAGAAACAAGACCACAAATGGAGTTCCTCTATTGATATCATATTGATGATCCTTTGGAATATGCAAGCAAAATAACAGTAAGCTCAAGTAATCAACATAATCAAACAGACTTCTTAGAAGATCCTCCAATGTTTCTTGTATCTTTCACTTTGGATGAACATGGCAATGATTCTTCAAGTTGAGTTCTCATAGGATCCCCTAGCACAAAAGCACACACACATCAAAGAGTCTTATGGAGCAAATCAAGAATGGACAAGAGTGGGTTTAGAGGTTTGGTCCTTCTAATCCATCTTCAACATTAAGATTCTTTTACTCCAATTTGCATAGGGAAAGTCCTAGAAACTAAGTCCATTTGTCCATTTCTTTGTATTTGGTCCACAACAATCAAAACAAAATACAAGCACAATAATATATACACAATTATGTGCTCAAGTGAGCAAAAGGCAAATTGCATTAACATAAACATGTGCTCAAATGAGCAAAGGAAAAAGTAAATGAGAAATATGTACAAGAATAGTAAATTGCATAAATGTAAAGTGCAAGAAGTAAATGTTAATGGTTAATGGTTAATGTTAGTAGTTAGTAGTTAGTGTGCCATAAGGCAAATTTAGCGCTATGTTAAGCAATCGTAATTGGACTTATGTAGAAGTCACAACTATTTGAGGCCGGTCAATAATAATGTAGGCAACAACACAATTTTGAGATCTTGATTAGTGAATCAAACTCCAACAACTTGCCATGCCAAAAAGAAGATGAGAAATGATCTTGTATTGATTTAGGTCCTTTGCATGATTTAGGAAGCAATCTATCCTTAATGCAAAACCATTAACTTGATCTATGATCAAGATGAATTAGATTTGCATCAAGGAAGATTAAACCTCCACGTATCAATGCTAACTACCAATCTTTAACTCATTGATCAAAAAGAAAAAGAAGAAGGAGAAGAAGAAGAAGAAGAATTAAAGTGCATTAATGGAAATGGTATGTAATAATCAACAAGTGTTGACCAAAGATAGAGAAGATCAAGGTCAAACAATAGAAAACAGAAGCAAAATGAAGACTAGAAGTCAAGAAACAAATAAAATATTTTTGGCATTTTTAATATTCAAAATAAAACTTGAATTAAAATAATAAATAAAGGTCAAACTTCAAACTCACTTCAAATCAACTTTGAAAAGTCCAAGTGAATTATCCCAAGTTCAACAAGGTCAAACAAAGTTTGACAAAAAATTTCAGCATTTTTAAAAGTCAGAAACTATTTTAAATCAATTAAAAATGCATAAAAATAACCTAATTGAACTAAAATCTCAAATAAATCTCAAGTCAATTAATAAATTGATGAGAATATTTTTCATAGATCTATCATCATTCAAAGAGGTTGGAAAAATATTTTTGTATTTTTTGAATATCAAAAACTATTTAAAATGAATTAAAAATGACCAGAAAAGAGAAAATTACTAAAAAATAGCAAATGATAAAATAAAAAATATTAAAAATCATTTTTTGAAACTAGAAATTAAAAGAGAAATAATGCAATTGGTCTCATATTTTTTGGACCAATAATGAGAGAGATATGAATTTTAGGAATAAAATGGAATAAAATGAAATAAAAGAAAATATAAATCAGAATTTAAAATAGCAAAAAAGAAGAAGCGTTGGATGAAGCTCATTAAATGAGCTGGCAGATCACACGGATCACACATGCGCGCCTACCAAACGCTTCAGTTAATGCAATCACACCTAGCCATTAATTAGGTCATAACATTGAAGGGCCTAGATCAAATCTGGAAATGGAAATACACGGTCATGATTAAGTCTGGAGACCAGACGGTGGCCAGCGCCACCGTCTTCTCCGGCCAGCTCCGGCGAAGTCCAAAAATTACAGAGAAATAAATGTGCACGAAAAGCCACGATCCAGGTGCCAAACGAAAGGTGGGGTGATGTACATCACCCCTATACCAACCAAATCCACTCTAGATTCCTATTGAGAGAGAAATCAGAGGTTGAATTTTATGGAGTTCAACTGAAACTTGTTGGATTTTGAAAATTCAAAGCATGAAAGGATTGCCTCTATGAAGAGGACTTCAGACAACACAGCAACAACAAGAAACAAGCAATATATGAGTTAATTCGAAGAAATTAAAATCAGAAGTAAACCTCTGATTTGCAGAGCTTGGATTCACAATTCCTTGGTGCTAAAGCTTGCAGTACACTCTATGAATCAAGGTGATGAGGTTTAGGAACTTTTAGATCTGAGAAAACAGTCGAGGCAACTGAATTCTAGATCTGAAAATTGAGAGAAAAAGAGAGAGTTCCTTTGGTGTGAGGGTGAGGTTTCAATTGCACAGCATTTGGGGCGCCTTCAGGTTAGTGAAATGAAGCTCATATGCAATGTATTTATTGGCAAGGCATGGCTGAAGTGCATGAAAAAATCCTTGCATGAATGGAAAGGGCCTCCATGCATGGGCCTGTACAAGCGCATGGAGGGCCTAATTCCACTTGGTTTTGGCAGCTGATGCATGATAGAAGCAATTTGGACGTGCAAATTGTGTATTAATGGATCATATAATGCAAATTTAAATGACTTTCCAAAATGTGGCATAATATTCAAGCCTTCGAAAATACCATGTCCAAAATTAAAATGCAACCTTATGAGTAATGGTTGGAAAGCTTGTTGCATAAGGAACAAATGTCATGTTGATCAAAACTCCATTTGGGCCTTGGAAATTATTGAAAATTGAACTTGAAGTGTAGGGTGCAAAACATGCATATGTGGGATTTTCAAAGTTGGCCAAAGTTCAAGCCCTTCTGTCTCAATGATGCAAGCTCCAAATGAAACAATATTCAACATAAAAGTTGTAGATCTTATCAATAAAGTCAATTTGGACTTAAATTTTGCATCATTTGGATTTTTGATGAAGAAGTTATGGGCACTTGAAGTTGGACTTTTTCACATTTCAATGCATTTGGTCCAAAGTGACCTATAATGTTTTACATTATCACATGTATTTCTTTTGAGATTTTATAATTTTGATCAACACAACATTTGAAGTAGACACATTAATCTTTACAATGCATTAATTCTAACCTCAAAATCATGAAACATGAAGGAGTTATGTCCTTGGGAAGTTGACCCAAAATTAGGGTTTCAGTCAAAATGACCTATAATGTCTTGGAATGGATGATGACCTTCCAAGCTTCAAATCAAATTTTGATGAACATGAACGTTGTTCATATGGTTTTTAAGAACATTTTTTCTCTTGGGGTCATCTCCATTTGACCAACACATAAAAAGTTAGGTCTCAGTGTATTTCCAAATAGTTAGATGAATTGACTGATCAACTTCTCAAGTCCAAAACTCATATCTTGATGAATTGATGATTGAGGGCACTCAAATAAGTTCAAATATGCATGAAATTATGACTTAAAGAACTTCCCTTGGTTTTATTTGATCATGGGTTGAGGTTGCTTCATGAGCAAGGCACAGTTGATGAATAGATGAATTAGGGTTTCCTTGGGAAACAAACCTCAAGTCCTTTGATTTGCTTTGATTAAAATGATAAATTGAGATACTTGGGAGGCATATTTGATGGATGAGAGCTTTGGGAACCATTTCCATGCTTGCTTTCATCTTCTCCTGACCATATCAATGCACATAGGTTCTCCTAGAAGCTTTAGACCTTGTGACTGCTCAAGCTATAAACAAAAGATGTTAGTGACATATTTTTGTGCTTTTGGTTTAATAAATGAAATAAGAAAAGCAATAATATACAATTCAAGCATGCTTGGTGATCTCAAACCAACTCACAAGAGAGATCCCACCCTAAAGGCAAAGGGAACCAAGATGCTTATGATCCTTGAGGCAATGTGTCGCTCCCCGGATTTCTCGAATCCAAGTACAAAAGCGAAAAGAGGTGGCGAGGAAAAAGAGTAGAGTCTCCAGCTATGTACTTTTATCCCAAGAGGAGGGAAAAGTAGTACTACATAACCAAGAGGGAACGGATAAAACAAAGTCTCGAACCAAAGAAAACTGAGTAAGGGGGCCGGTTATGTGAAGGGAAGGTATCGCACCCCTTCACGTATGTGGTACTCCACAGGATCCACAATTGCTATTTATGTTTAAAGTGTGTGTATAAAAAGTCCTATATGCGATGCGAAAGAGAGAAAATCAAAGTAGGGAAAAGAAAGAGTTATTGCTCGCACAGGCCCTACCCTGCTGCATACGTATCTCAAGAAGGATTGAGAATCAGAGCACCATAGCTCGGCTAACCTATTTTTGTTTGTTTTGTGTTTGAATGACGTTACTACACAATCTACCGGATGCTCGACCTTTAGAGACTTACTCACCTATAGTAGAAGGAGTTAACGTGTTCTTAGGAGAAGAAAAATCAATGAGTTTGTTTGTTTTAGGAATGCTCATGCAAAAAGGAAGTCCTAGACGAAGGAACCGTGCTACCTTAATTGACATGCAAACGAGAGACTATACGAAGCCTAGCAATCCTATGGGGGGACAAAACAAACATGCATAAAATAAACACGCCAACAAGGGGGCTCAAACATACGTGGGTAGGGCTTTAGTCAAGAGGGGTCATATCAACCTCGACAAACAAGCCATGGAAAGGTAATCAAAGGGGCTCTTAACCACTGACATTGAACGTCAGGGTGAGCAGATCAAGCGGGTAATGAGGATAAGACCTCATAGATCTTAACCTTGGATAGGGTGAGCTCACGACAAAAAGTGGGGATTCAGAAAGGTGGAACCCTCTCCACTGACTGACCGGACAAAACATCTTGGGCTTTTGTTCTGAAGCATCGACACGTAGTGCGAGCATAAAGAACGACACACGGAATAACGGGGGATTGACTACTAATCCCTTTTATCCGCCAATTGCCTCTTCATGGAGGTCTTTA
This sequence comes from Lathyrus oleraceus, assembly GCF_024323335.1. NCBI lineage: Eukaryota > Viridiplantae > Streptophyta > Magnoliopsida > Fabales > Fabaceae > Lathyrus > Lathyrus oleraceus. The sequence continues at coordinate 351,633,133 of NC_066585.1, read as the reverse complement.
CCATTGGTGCCTCTTCTTGGAGGTCTTTGGGCACAAAAGTAAACACACAAAAACATTGCCTCCTATCGAGGTCTTCCAGCTAAGAAAGCGGTAAAATACGGGAAAGATGTAAAAGGGATCAAGAGGTCTACCACACGGATAAAGATCCAAAGTAACAGCAACTAAAGAAATAAGAAACCCAGAGATCTCTCAGGCTAGCACCATCAAAGAAAACAAGTCAGCAAAGCAATCAGAATAAATCTCCAAATGGTATCCCACAAATAAAGGGGAATACCAAGCAAGCTATCTCTTCAAGGTTCATGTGAGCCGTCATAAAAAAACTCAACAAACAGGTTAGAGAAACAAGATGGAGTGCAATCAAGAGTTGCACCAAACAGAGAATCACATGAATCATGCCATTAAAGTTCACAAAAAGCTCACAAAAAGCAACCAAGGGTAGGAGGCCTAAACCTCTTGTCAAACAAATGCATTAAAAGGGTATCAAAACCCAAAGTCAGGGGGCAAGGATCCACACATCAAGACATGACATACATACTAAAACATGTGCCCACATGCAAAACCTAACGATATCCACTCTTCCAAATTCACCCATAATACCTCATACATTTAGAAATTTCAGGTTGAAAGTATAAAGTAGTGGAAATAGGGCATACCTGATTGGGGAGGATCGATTGAAATTGAATTGCACCGTTGGCTTTGCAGAATAATCTTAGGGTTTATATGAGAGGGAATTGGTTCTTTGCAGATGAGTTCCCTTCAGTCTCTAGAGGTTTCTCTGAATTAGTTAGAATCTCTCTAGGGTTTTTTTACTGAATTTTTTAAGAATTTATAACCTGATTTTCGTGGCTTTGTGGGCTCAAATGAGAGAGGTCCAAGTCCAAGATTTATTTATTTATTTATTTATTTTTCAAAATGCGTGGGCTTCGCCTAGCGAGCATGACAGTTCAGGAAATTCTTCTGAGCACAGGTGATTCTGGTGGCTTTTCTTAGGACTCGCTAGGCGACCCATTCTGCTCGCCTAGCGAGCATGACAGCTCATGAACAAACTTTTGCTCCTTCAAGATTAACGTTTTGAATGATGAATAGACCCTATTTGAACATGTTAGAAGTAACTCAAGTCATTCCCTGGCCATTTCACCTTCAGTTGACCAACAGTTGACTTTTGGCTTCATAGTTGAATTTTGAACTGTACTGAGCCCATTAAGCTTGATCCTTCAGATAGAACCCACAAAGTGACTTGGATGACATCCTCTTGGAGCTAATTCTGATTGACATGATGAAATGCAATATGAAATGTTAAATGACCTAAAAAATGAATGCATGAATGAGGAGTGCAAATTTGAGGTGCTACACAATGTAAATACAATGTTATGATGCCATGAGGGATCTTAGGGTCAAAATTAGGGTCTTACAGTTTCTAATGTTTTTGCAAAAGAGATTGGAGTCCACTTTGCCTCTGATAAAATCATTTTCTAGAAGAAATGAACTAAGTCTTTCATACCAAGCTCTGGGAGCTTGTTTCAGACCGTAAAGAGATTTCTTAAGTTTTAAAACATGTTCTGGAAGTTTTGAATTTTCAAAGCCATGAGGTTGATGAACATACACTTCTTCAGAAATGTAACCATTTAGAAACGCGCTTTTGACGTCCATTTGATATAACTTAATAGAATAATCAACAACAAAAGATACAAGGAGACAAATAGATTCTAACCTCGCTACTGAAGCAAAGGTTTCATTGTAGTCAACCCCTTCTTGTTGACTATAACCTTGTGCCACCAACTGTGCTTTATTTCTGAAAACTTCACCCTTTTTATTTAGCTTGTTTCTATAGACCCATTTAGTTCCAATCACATGGGTTCCCTTGTGTCTTGGTACAAGATCCCAAACATTATTTTTGGAAAACTGATCAAGTTGTTCTTTCATTTCCATAATCCATTCTTTATCTTGAAGAGCTTCTTCACATGATGTTGGCTCTATCAGAGATACTAGTCCTAGAAGTGTTTCTTCAGAAACTTTGAATGTTGATCTTGTTCTGACAAGTTCATCCTTGTTTTCCAGAATCAATTCTTCAGAAACACTCTGCCTAATTCTTGGTCTTTTATGATTGATTGTGCTTTCAGGTGCTTCTGAAGTTCCTCTTTCAGCTTCTTCAGAATCATTTGTCTTTTCATCAGAACCTGCATGTGTGATCTCTAAATCTACAAAATTTTCAACTAACTTTGACTTTTCAGAGTCAATCTTATCATCAAATCTGACATGAATTGATTCTTCCATAATTTGTGTTTATGTATTATATACTCTATATCCTTTAGAATATTATGAGCATCCTAACATAATACACTTTTGTGCCTTAGAGTCAAACAAGTTCAAATTTTCTTTAGTGTTCAGAATAAAACAAGAGCATCCAAAAGGATGAAAATAAGCAATGTTGGGTTTTCTTCCCTTTCACGATTCATAAGGAGTCTTCTCAAGAATAGGTCTAACAGAGATTCTATTCTGAATGTAACAAGCAGTATTCACAGCTTCTGCCCAGAAGTGCCTAGCTACATTAGTCTCATTGATCATGGTTCTGGCCATTTCTTGGAGAGTCCTATTCTTCCTTTCTATAACTCCATTTTGTTGTGAAGTTATAGAACAAGAGAAATAATGGGATATTCCATTAGAGTCAAAAAGTTATTCAAAAAGTTTATTTTCAAATTCGCCACCATGGTCACTTCTTACTCTGACAATCTTAGAGTCAAATTCATTTTGCACTTTTAAACAGAAACTAGTGAACATAGAATGTGACTCATTCTTGTGTCTTAAGAATTTTACCCATATCCAACGACTGTAGTCATCAACAATGACAAGTTCATACTTTTTACCATTGCCTGACAATGTCTTAACAGGTCCAAAAAGATCAATGTGCAGAAGTTCCAGAGGTTTAAAGGAGGAAACAACATTTTTGGTTTTGAAAGTGGTTTTAGAAAATTTCCCTTTCTAACACGCTTCACAAAGAGCATCTGAAGAAAACTTCAGCTTGGGTAAGCCTCTGACTAACTCAGGTTTATTTATCTAAGAAATCCTCCTCAAGCTAATGTGACCCAAGCGTCTATGCCACACCCATTGCTCTCCATTTATAGACATCAAGCATTTTACATTTGGTTTTTCAAATCTGAAAGTTTTATTTTATAAATGTTGTTTTTCCTCTTTCCAGTGAAAATGACTGTGCCATTTTTCTGATTAATATCTTTGCATGTTTTTTTATTAAAGATAATATCATAACCGTTATCACTTAATTGACTTATGGATAACAAATTATGCATTAATCCCTCAATATAAAGGACACCAGAAACAGAGGGAAAAGATTTGTTACCAACTGTTACAAATCCTCTGATTCTTCCTTTTTGATTTCCTCCAAAGCCTACGAAGCCAACATCTTTAAGTTCCAGGTTTTAGAACATATGCTTTCTTCCAGTCATGTGTCACGAGCATCTAGAGTCCAGGTACCATGACTGGTGTTTCAACTCTGCTGCATAGGATATCTGCAACATACACATTTTATCTTTTGGTACCCATAATATTTTGGGTCCTTTAGGATTAGTTCTCCTAGAGTTTCTGAAGACTTTGAGTTTTCTAGTATCACTAAACTTCTAGGTCTGTGTAGGTGTATAATGAAAAGAAAAAGGATATTTTGATTTGTTTTCTATAAAAGGTTTTAGATCATCTTCATCAGAGTCATAACCAATTCCTCTTTTTCCATTATGACTTATACCATAGATCATAAAAGCCATTTTGCTTCTTTCTAGGATGTTGTTCAGAAATTTCTGAAAAGCTTTTTCATATTTGTATATGATAGTGTCAGAAGTAGGTGGAGCTTTAGAGAGAGTTTCCTCAAGTTTAGAACATTTTTTAGTTGAAAATTCTTTTTCTCTTTAAAGAATAAAATTATTTTCTTTGAGTTCAGAAACTTCTTTCTCAAGCTTATCACACTCTTCAGTAGTTCCTTCATGAACCCTTTTTAGGTTCTTGAATTTCTTTCGAAGCTTCTAATACAAGCTCAGAGATTCTAACAAACATGCTTTCAGATCAGAACGAGAAAAGTCAAAGAATACCTCTTCAGAGTCACACTCTGTTTCAGATGAACTTCCAGAGGTAGTTGCCATGAATGCTATGTTTGCCCGCTCCTCTTCAGAATCAGATTCTGAAGCTTCAGATTCAGAATCATCCCATGTTGCCATGAGTCCTTTCTTCTTTGCTTTGAAAGAATTCTTCTTAAAGCTTTCTTTTCTGGAGCTATCCTTCTTTAGCTTTGGACATTCATTTTTGCAGTGTCCAGGTTCTTTTCATTCCTAACATGTTACTTCCTTGTTAGGTCTGCCTCTGGAGGTTGAATCCGGACGGTATCCCTTCTGTCTAGGCCTTCTGAAGTTGTTTTGTCTTTTTCTCCAAAGTTGTTTGATTATTCTGGAAAGAAGAGATAGTTCTTCTTCATCATCAGAATCTTCATTCTCAGGGTCATCATCTTCTTCCTCTTTAGCTTGAAAGACTTTGTTCCTTTCTGGATTTCGTCTTTCTGATCTAGACTTTAGAGCAATAGATTTGCTTTTCTTTTGATGTTCATCTTCTTCTAGCTCTATTTCATGACTCCTGAGAGAGCTGATAAGTTCTTCAAGACTTATGATGTTCGGATCCTTGGATAACTTCAGAGAAGTAACCATAGGTATCCACTTCTTGGGAATACTTATGATTATCTTCTTGATATGATCTGTTGTAGTATATACTTTGTCCAAAACCTTGAGTCCTGCAACCAAGGTTAGGAACCTTGAGAACATTACTTCAACAACTTCATCATCTTCCATTATGAAGGCTTCATACTTATGGATTAAGGCCAGAGCCTTAGTCTTTTTAACTTGATTGTTGCCTTCGTGCGTCATTTTCAAAGAGTCAAAATTTTCTTTTGTTGTTTCCTTATTGGTTATCTTCTCGTATTCATTATAGGAAATAATGTTTAACATAATGGTTCTTGCTTTATGGTGATTCTTGAAATCAAGCTTCTGATCGTCACTCCTTTTTCTTCTTGGAATAGAAATACCAAGTTCGGAAATAGGTGGTTCATAACCATTTGTGACCATATCCTAGAGATCATCATCATAGCCTAGGAAGAAACTTTCAATTCTATCCTTCTAATAGTCACATTTTTCTCCATCAAAAACTGGAGGTTTTGCGTTGTAGCTATCTCTTTCATTTGTGTTAGCCATGAAGTTTTTGTCACCTTGGGTCTTTCTACACTATTAAGTGTTTGATTCAAAAATCAATAACATAGCTTAAGCTTTTATACCAATTGAAGGTAGAGAAAAACAAGAAAGGGGGGGTTGAATTATTTTCACAGGAATTAAAAACTTTTGCAACACCACACACACAAAATAAATGCTAACAACACAAAGAGTTTATCCTGGTTCGCTTGAAAATCAAAGCTACTCCAGTCCACCCGGCCAAGGTGATTTCACCTTCCATAAGGACTTAGTCCTATAATCTCAATAGATCACAAAAACTTCTAAGATTTTAACAACCTCTTAGCCCTCTCAAGTCTACAGACCTAAACAAGTCTCTTGAGGAATTACAAACAATTTCAAGAGTTTACATGTGTTTAACTCGATGCTTCTAGATAATAAATATAAATTCACCTTAAGGAACTATGAAACATAACCATATAATATTGAGCAACAACTCTTGTATGAAAGTATTTCTTACAACAATGATAGTGATAATATATGAAGTGTGAGAATATTTTCGTAGCAAAGTGATTTCATTGTTTTTGGTTATTGTCCAGCCCGTTGTAAGGAGCCTATATATAACACTTTGAGAAGATACCGTTGGAGGGAAATCAATGGAGATTTCTTGCCAACTTTGGGAGTTAAAGGTATTAACTTTCCTGCCCTTTCCATAGCAGTCTTGAAACATAATCCTTTATTTACTTAAAAAGAAATTATGCTAGAATTATAATACTTCCAGTGTAAGTTTATGATTAGATGAAGTGTTGAGCAATATCAGAGTGAGCGTGATCAGAGTCTTTGAGCTAGAGTCCAGATATCTTGCAGTCTTCAAATATCAGAGTTTTAAGATGTAGAGTCTTCAGATATTCTTGTGAGTCTTCAGATATCAGAGTTCTCAGATATAGAGTCTTTAGATATCAGAGTTGGACTACGATATTAGGTTCTTTATTTTTCCTCATATGCATTCTGTTTGGAGCCAGATCTGATTTCTCTTTGTGCTTGTTCAACATTTCTGGATTGGTGCGGATATCAGATCTTTGTTTTCCTCAGAGTCATTTTAACTTAGAAATATGCACACTAAATAAAATTATTAGGGTACAAAATTGTTTTATTCTTTGTTATCATCAAAACTTAGAGATATATTGCAGAATCAAAATCTTGTTCTAACAGGTTCATCCTCGGAATCTCCAAGTAGGAGACCTAGTATTGAAGAAGATTATGTCGATTCATACAACTTCACGGGGCAAATGGACCCATAATTATGAAGGCCCATACATTATTGAGAAAGGTTTTCTCTAGAGGATACTTAATCCTCTCAACTATGTGTGAAATGGTGGATCATGTTAACAAACCTTGGGTTCAACAAGTGTGCGCTTGGGATTAATTCAGTCGGGTGAAAGCCTTGAGACAAGAAGGTCATGCAAGGAAGTAGCAACAATAATTGAATTAAAGCGACATTGTTGGTTACATGATCATGCGTTTGGGATTAACTTAGCCGGGTGAAAGCCTTGGTACAAGGGTTGCCTTTCATGGAAGTAGCAACAACAAGTGAATTGAAGCAGCATGGCTAGTTACTTGATCAAGATTGACCAAGGTTTTTGGAGGTGCTAGAGTCAAGAACAAACTTAGGGTTTGTGGGATTTGATTTCTCATCTCTTGTATTTATAAATTTGCAAAGTAAGATTTATTATATTAATATCTCAATTCGAATTCGAATTGAGGGCAAACGTACCCATAGCGAGGTCGATTGGGGAACTGCCTAAACAAATCCTTGCATACTCTCTCTCTCTCTTTTATTTTTTAGGTCACAAATTGTTGATTACTTTGATCTCTTGATCAACATTTTTCGGATGATAACTTTTGAATTCTTTGTTAATTTATATTATTGTAGTAATCACATACCATTTGATAGTGACTGGATCTCCAAGAACTACAAACACTATACTAATATCCAAACTTTTTTTATTGCATGCAAAGTGTTTGACAAGTTGTTTCAACTAGTTTTTTGTGTGTTGCTGTTGTAACACCTCAAAATTTGCCCTCCTCTCTTGGGACTAGCTTAGCATGTTGCATTTCATCTTGTAGGTCATTAGTCATTGCATCTTTGCATATCATGTGGAAATATTGAGCAAGTCATCCTCCTAGGTCTTTCTCAGAAGATGGAGAGGTTAAAAGATTCAAGCCTAAGGGTCTCATGAATTGATCACTAATCATCTGAGGGTTTGTGCTTCAATTAGGGTTTCTTGGTTCCTCAAGGAGATTGGGTGTTATCTTGTTTGAAATAGTACATCACCATCATCATGAATACATCATCATCACCAAGAGGTTCATTGTGCCTGATCATGTTCCTTGGGATTAGGGTTTTGACCTCTGGTCAACCCTAATCAGTTGAATTATGCCAATCAGGGTTTCTTCAAGGAGATGAGGTTTTAATTGAGATGGGGATCATTACATGGTTTTATTGATCTTGTGAAAGCTAGGGTTTTATTTTGGAGCCATTTCATCAAGTGATTGAGGCTCAGATTCATCTGTGCATAGCCAAGTCATCTATCAACTGCAAAAGTCAACTAAAAGTGAATTGTTGGATTTGGAGGTGGGAAGTGAGTAGAAATACTTCATTCATGTTCAAACAAGTCCCATTTGACATTTCAAACATAAATATTGAAGAAAATAAAGTCAGGACAAAACTTTCCAAAAATAGAAAGTGACTTGTAATTTGAAATTGCCAAAAATGGAAAGGTTTTCAACTCAATATTACATCATCAAAAAAGCTTCAAATGAAATATTGTTGAACATGAAAGTTGTAGATCGTTTTCTCCCCTTTCCAAAAAGTCCAAGATCATCAATTTCTCATGTGTGGTTGAAGAGATATGGATCAAACTTGGTCAAGTGAACATGGAACTTCAAACATGCATAACTTTCAAACCAAAAGGCCAAATGGAGTGGTTCTTTTTGTATTGTTCATGTCTTGACATGTACTATCCAAAACATACATCACATGCCATGCATTCTCATCACATAACCATTTGATTTTTCACTTCTATTTTGGAGGGAAATTTCCAACTTTAAAATTGGTCAATTATTTGAACATGGCATTACTTCCATTGGCTCCAAAACATCATTTGAAGTGAAAATAAGTGCAAATTCGTACTGTTCATCCATGCATTTTCATGCATAAGGTGAAATTCCAATTTTACAAAACACCTCCAAACTTAATTAGTTTTCATTAGCACTTGGTTTAGGTTAGTTAAACATGATTAGTGAAGCATATATAACACAAATCCTAACAGAATTCATCACATTTCCCAATTCTAGATCTAGAATTCTCAAAGTCTCTCAAAATTCTCTCTCATTTTTTCTCCAAATTTCTTCACATCTCTTGCATTTTTTTGGATCAATTCATCATTCTTAAGCATTTGTGAGCAAGATTGAACCAAGATTCAAGAGATTTCGTGCAGTTTGAAGCATATCCAAAGCTTGAGTTCATCAATGGTGGAATCAAAATTCTGTTGAATCAAAACCAATTGGACCTCAAGATCTCTTCCAAACACTTATATAAGCTTGCTAGAGGAAGATTGAAGCATTGCAAGGCCAGAAACACACGAATTACAAAGCTGCACTTCGAGAGGTCACTTTTTCGACTTCCTTAATTCTTGAAATTGTTGTATGAATGTTGTAGATCTCTTAATGGTGATGATTCTGCACTTTGAATCGAGCGATTTCGTGCATAATTGAGTGAGATCCATGCGTTTAAAGTTTTAATGATGAAACTTAAATCCTTCGATTCATGCATGTTGTATTGTTTCTTGTTAAATTAATAGTAGATTCATGATGTACAATGCAAGATCTAGGCATTAGTGTATTCAATTTTAAATTCTGATAAATTTGTTCTTGAAGTTCTTGATGAGATTACTGTTCCTCGCGCGCGCATTCTGGAGAAGATGAAGTTGGACTTTTGGCAACGGTTTTTTGAATTGCATGGCCACGCTTTGGTTCATGAGAAAACCGTTCTCTTAGGGCGCTAGGGCTGGGCACTGATTGGCTGCATGGATTTGCCATGCAGCGCGCCAATTTTGGTTTCAAAAAGTTACCTGGTTCGATCCCAGGCTGTGTATATTTTCCATTGCTTCATTCATTTTTCACATGCCATGTTCATATATGTTCCACATGCTTTTTTTTTAATTTTTCATGATCTTAAAAAATTCATAAATGATTGAATAATGATCCAAAAATTGTGTGGTTTTTTGCATTATGTCACATTTTTTGTCTAGTTTTTTATGAATATTATTTTGCAAATTGTGCATGGCTGGTTTATTTTTTGTGCTAGGGTTTTTGTACATGTGTCCTCTTTTGACCTTGCCTTGATATATCATTTGTGAAATGCTCAATTCTAATCCAATGCTCATAAAATTTGACATGTAGAAACTAGACATCTTGCTGGACATTTTGGTGTTGAGTTTGCTTTTTTATCAATTGCCATTGCTGAGTTATGATTTTTCTAAGTTAGGTGTGACAATTTGTGTCACACCTTGTGATGACCAACATGATTGATGAATTTGCCTTATCAAATGAATTCCAATTGTTCTGAATTCTTGTATGGTGCTTGATATGGATGTTGTGAATGTTCATGATTTTTGTGGAATTTTTGGAATCATTTCTGATTTGATTGAGATTTTTCATTCTGGATGATCATTTTTGAGCTTTTGAATTGTCTTGAACTTCAATGGTTTGTGAAATGCTTGTGGTTTATCCTATGGATGTGAAATTTTGCACACTAATTCTAGACATGTTGAATGGTGTTTTGGCTTTGGTTTGGGGTTTTTACCATGTTTCATCTCTGTTTTAGGCTTGTGCTAAGTTGATGTATCAAGTTGTGTCAAATATGTGCTTGATTGTGCTTGCCTGGACTTATGCAATTTGATTACCATGCCTAATCATGTCCAAATGCTCTAATTTTTTGTGTGATGATCATGTTGTTTGTTATGTTTTCCCATGATTTTTGCCAAGTTTATTTGAATCATTTTTGAATTAATGTGCATTTATTGCTTCTGATGTCACAATGTGGTTACAATGTGCATACCTTGCCATATTTGGTTCATGAAATGAATTTGGTAATTGATATTGACATGAGACCTTTTGGATGATGTTCTTAATTGATTGAAGTTGATTCATGTTGAATTTCATGTTCTGTTTTGAATTTTTTCTCCCTCTTTGACCCTAGGCCTTGCCCTAGTGGTTTGCCTCATCTTTGAGCTTTGATTTCAGGTTGAACATCCAGGTTATATGGTTCATGATGCAACCTCACTTGAGCATTTGATGCTTGCTTTTGACTACTAACATTGTGTGTTTTGTAAGATTGTTAACTCATTTGAGTTTGACTTGTTGGCTTATGCCTTTGCCCATTGGGTTTGACTGTTTGATATTCATGTTGTCTGTTTGTCTGTACAGTTGAACTGATTTGTGTGATGTTTCCACAGGTACATAAGTTGCTTAAGTTCATTTTGAACTTGCTTTTGCTTGGTTGCTTAACCACATAGGTATAACTCTCTGACTTCATGTAGTCTGGAAGACCTGTCCTGTTACTTGGGCAAGCACCTGTCTGAAGCCCTCCTTAAGAGGCAATGCTTGTGTATGTTTATTTTTGTGCCAAGCAGGAAAAGTCCTTTGATAAGGCAATTGGCAGATAAAAGAGATGTGCAATCTATCTCCTGCTATTCAGTGTGTCTTCCACTTTGCTCACACACCTTGTGTTGATGCATTGTGGATATTAACCCCAAGATCTTTGTTGAGTCAGTCATATGTGAAGAAGAGTTCCAACTTTCTGAACTCCCACACTTTCATTTGTCTGAAGCTCTCCCAGGCCAGGGATAAGAGCTGTGAGGTCTTATCCTCACTTCCCATTTCATCTGCTTCACCCTAACTCTCAATGTTAGGGTTAAGAGCTAACTACACCCGACTCCAGTTGGCTTGTGTTTCACAGCCTAACCTTGTGTGAGCCCACTTTGTTTGTATATAGTGGGTGCTAATTGTGTGTATGTTTGCTTTGCCTGTTTAGGATAGCTTGCTGCCTGTGCAAGTTAGATAGAAAACTCAACCTAGGACCATGGTGGATTACATGATAACTATTAGGCTCGAGTCAGTCTCCCTTTTAGTTTGTCATTTCCCAGTCTCTGGTTAGGAGAAAGTTTCTCCCCTGTTAAGGGGAACTACGTTGCCCTGATCCTCATACCAGATGAGGTACGTAGGCAGGAGATCGTGCGAGGTCTCTCCGAGCACCCTTTTCCTTTTTTGCGTGCGTTTTGCTTGACAACTATTAGGTCCGAGTTCCCGACTCCCTTCTAGTCTGTGTGTTCACCTTTTTTTCTTTTTGTGTGTGTTTGCTTGACAGTTACTAGGCTCGAGTGCCAGACTCCTTAGTAACTTGTTTGTTGGTTAACCTTCTCGTGTGTGTTAGGAGATGGATGTAAGACCAGCGATTGGCAGTCCGTATCCTATTGGCGTTTGTGCGGAGTCTGACGTAAGTCCAGCGATTGGCAGTTGGTTTCCTGTGTGTGTTTGTTGGTTCGGAGTCTGATGTAAGTCCCGTAATTGGCATTCGGTTTCCATGTTTGCCTGTTTGTGCGGAGTCTGACGTAAGTCCAGCGATTGGCAGTCGGTTTCCTGTGTGTGTTTTGTTTGGCGTGTGTGAGCCGAACTACGGTAGCTCTGATTCTCATTCCAGATGAGATACGTAGGCATAAGATGCGATATCCTAGCGAGCCCTTTCCCCTCTTCTCCCACCTGTGTTGTTTCCAGTGTGTGCGTGCATTCTTTTGAGCAGTGTTTGAGCAACCTTTCTTCTGTCCTTTTGAGCGTGGATCCCGTCGAGTACGACGGATGCGTAGGGGTGCTAATACCTTCCCTTCGCATAACCGACTCCCGATCCCATCTCTCTTTGGTCGCGAGACCATGTCTTTTCCATGTTTACTTTGAGCGTTTCCTTTCCCTCTTTGGGATAAATAACGCATGGTGGCGGCTCTGTTTGTTTTGTTTTTAGCCCGCCGATTGTTTTTCGCGGATGCGACAGCTGGCGACTCTGCTGGGGATCTCTGAAGTTGACCTATTGCTGGTCCATCTTCCCTAAGCGAGTCTCTCCTAGCGCTCTCTAGGATAGTTTAGGTTGTTTGTGCTGCTTTATTTATTGCATTTATGATTATTATGTTGTGTATATATATTTGCATAAATATTTGCATGCATCATACTGTCATTGTGCTGTCTTCTGTACAGGTGGTTTCTCTGATTTGGGGTGGGTGTTCTGAGTGGGGCTAAAACCCAGGCCCGAGTATACACCTAGGATTAGTGTGGTCTCACGTTTCCTCAATTGCTTTATCAGCATGATGTTGCGACGTGACATACCACAAGCCGGACGAGGTTCTTCTGAGTGAGCTCTTCCTTAGTGGGGTGTTCCACTTTGGTTGGGTTACCTCTTTAGAGTTGTTGACTTCGGTGACCGATCTTTCCTGGATCTTTGGTTTAGACGATCTTAAGAGAGCTGCAACGGCACACCCGAAAGGGCAAACCCGTTGAGTATCTTTGCCCGATTGTCGAGACCATTATCCGCCTTAGGATGACCTGATTAGAATTCACCTGTGAGGGGAGGGTTTGATTCTTACAGATGCATGTACTGATGGTGACTAATGGTTCAGCTGTTGATCAGAGTCCTATTTATAAGTTGGATTTATGGATTCATTTATGAGACGCCGGAGTTCTGTCCACGGTATTTATCAGTGGGGATCCGTTTATTTCAGGATTCCCTGGGCTGGTTCAGAGGGTCTTATGGTTATCTGTTCATAGAATCTCTGGAGATGATGGTGATGTATCATTCCGTTCCGTTTATTTCGGAACTCCCAAGTCGGATTTGTGGTTACATATTCCTTCAGATGGTTGTGATCAGTTCAGAGGCCGTAACTCAGTGCAGTGGTTGATCAGATGACTTGGAGGATGGCACAGTGCATTGCATTCATGCATCAGGATCATTAACATTTTGCATTTATCTGCATCTAACACATGTTTATCCATATGCAGGGACATTTTTGATTGAGATCCTGGTTGAGAGACCTCTTTGCTCAGACATGAGGACCGGCTTGAAAGATGATGTTGTCTACAGTTTCTTTGACCCAGAGATTTGTGTGCTGAGAGATATGATAGCATTGATTACACCTGACCATGTGGGGATGTTCCGTGAGGCATACGGTAGTATTCTGAAGTTGGTTTTCAGGCTCACAGACGGTGATAGGAGCGCCATTCATACTCTTCTCCAGTTCTATGACCCGGGCTTGAGGTGTTTTGTGTTCCTGAACTACTTGTTGGGGCCTTTGATGGAGGACTATGCTAGCATCCTGGGTATTCAGATCCGAGATCAGATTCCTTTCTATGCCACTAAGGGGGAACCTGATGTGGCTGAGATTTCTCGTGCTCTTTATTTGAGCCCGGAGGTGACCAAGGGGGGTTTGAAGGAGAAGGGAAAGTTGCCTGGTTTTCATCTGAGTTTCTTGGAGGCTAAAGCCAAGGAGCATGCTGCTGTGGGTAATTGGAAGACTGTTTGTGCCTTAATTGCTGTGAGCATTTATGGGATTATCATGTTTCCTAATCAGAAGAGCTTTGCGGACATTAATGCTATCAGATTGTTTATACAGAGGAATCCTATTCCTACTCTGGTTGGAGATGTCTATTACTCGGTCCATAATCGGAACGAGAAGCGGCGTGGGGGACTGATCAGATGTTGTGCTCAGCTGTTGTACAAATGGTTCATGGGGTATTTGCCTTCCAGAGGTGCCTTTGTCGCTTTTGATCCTACTGTCAAGTGGTCAGTCAGGTTGATGGTTTTTTGCGAGCCAAGGACATAGCTTGGACTCACAACGGTATGGCTGGACGAGATTTCATTTACAGTTGTGGAAGTCTTCCCAATGTACCTCTTATAGGAGTTTAGGGTTGCATTAATCACAACCCGACGCTTCTTAGGAGACAGATGGGGTTTGCTATGGAGGTTCCTCCTCTCGAACGTGAGATTCAAGAGTCTTTCTACTTCCCGGCTGAGGGTAATCCGTCCCAGTTGAGGCAAGTGTCTAGGGCATGGCATAACATTCAGAGGAAGGGCAAAGTTCCTTTTGGGAAGGTTAACAGTAGGTCTTTTCCTCCATTTGATGATTGGCTTAGGAAAAGGATTGAGCTCACGCATCTACCATTTCCTGGAGGTGATCCTTGGTGTCCTTTGATTGAGGGGACACATTCTTCTGTCGGCATAGAAGAGTTCCTTGAGATGAAGAAAGCCAGAGACCAGCTGCAAGCAGAGAAGACTGAATTGGAGATGAGTGTTGCTAGGGTTCAGATGGCTAATCGGGAAATCAAAGGGAAAATGGAAGACCAGGATAAGAGACATGCTCTTGTGGTGAAGCGCTTTGAGATAGACACCGCTTATTATGGCAAGGTCAGCCAAGCATTGGAGTCGTCCACAAAGGAGCATGACATCACTAAGGGGAAGCTAGCCAGAGCTTTGAGGGATATTGAAGATGAGAAGAGGAGGCAAATCCTTGTGAGGGATCAGAGAGATGCCAGAGTCAAAGTTCTTATTGCTGGGTGGGAGTCAAAGCTGAAGATGAAGGAAGCAGAGAACGTGAAGATCATTGTTGAGAGAGATCATTATTAGACTGAGAGGGATCGTTATTTCCGACAGATGAAGATTCACCAGAAGGAGATAGGAAGATTGCAGCAGGAGAACACTGAGCTCAGGTTTACCGTGAAGTTTACCAAGATGGTAGATGATGCAGAGGCTTCTGTGGGGCCTTCTTCAGTGTAACCTCTTGTTATCATTTTGTGTGGATTACCGTCAGGCCTGTTGACGGAATTCACTGGCTTGTATGTTCTTTCTGATTCTGGAGAATTGTATTTGATTTGTATCAGCCTGATGTATGACTCTTGCACTTATGGTGCACTTTCGATATACAATGGTTGTTTTCACTCAGTGATTGATCTTCAAAGCTTTATTTGCTTTCCTGTATGCACTCACATGGCACACACATGGTTGGGTGGTATCTTTGCTAAATCATATATCTCTGATCTGTATGATGAAACCAGATGTGATGACAGAATATTACCGCCGAATTATTATTTGTCTCGATGAAACCAGAATCGAAAGACAGAATGTTCCTCATATGGATAGACATTGCATTCATGCATAATCATAATAACTTGTCTTCTGTTTTGCAGGTGTCAGTTTCTAACATGTTTGATTGACACAGGGATGATGAATCCACCCAACGACGACGTTCTCGACCTGAAAGAGAAGATGGGTGAGTTGTTCAACATCATGCAACGGCTCGCCGTGGGGCAGAAAGCAATCGCTGAGAGGTTGGAGAGGATTGAAAACTGGCTGAGAATGGGGAAAATCCAAGGAGAGGCTCCGTCGTCTGAGGTAAAGAAGCCCCCTGGCTGTGGTCAACTCAAGAAGAAGGTTGAATCAGGTGGTGTGCAGGCAAAAAGAGAACGCGATAAGGATTGTTACCACCCTTATGCTGCCACTGTAACCATTCCTGTTGATAATTCACCTGCACCACAGCGACAACGGTCACCTCAATAGAGAACACAAAGAGCTGGGAGCCAGGTGAGAAAAAGGATGACGGATCGTCAGTTCGATAGGCCACCCGTGACTTATGCCTCTCTGTTTAAAAGGTTGATAGATCTTGGGTTGGTGCAGCCAAGGACATTGGTTCAAGGCAAACCGGATCAGAGGCTTGCAAGTTATGATGAGAATGTCAGGTGCGAGTTCCAAGCTGGTGCACCCGGACATCACATTGAGGGGTGTAAAGCTTTTAAGCATGTCGTTCAAGATTTGGTGGATTCTTAAGCCATCAATTTTGCACGATCTCTAAATGTTAATGCTAACCCCGTGCCGATGCATAGTCCTATGGGGGTAAATGTGATGACAGAGGATAAGAGAAAAATAGAGGTGACGAATATGGATCAGTTGAGGACTCCAATGTCTATGGTCAAGAGACATTTGATGAAGAGGGGAGTTTTCCCTGGTTGTGATAATCGTTGTGCTGCCTGCGCCGTCACTACAAATGGGTGTGTAATGATGAGGGAAACAATTCAGGGAATGATGGAAGTAGGAATGGACGGTGTAATATGTGAAACACCATGTCAGGCAGTTGAGACTGTCAAGGTAGAAAATGCCATTTGTGGTGGGAAAGAGAAAAAGCTATCCATTTCTTCTTACAAGCAGGCCATGGAAGTGGTGAAGAACGGAGAAACCCTAGGCTGGGGAAAGATCATAGACATTATGGTGAAGGCGGATATGTTCGGGGTTGGCTATCAGCCAGATCAAGAGTCGTCTAGACGAAACAGAGGACGTCGTCCACCATTCACATTTGTTAGTGCCGGAGTGCTGGATCCAGGTCACGCCTGTACAGTGGGTGAAGAGACCGACAGTGACCGCGAGCTTGAGTCGTGGATAAAATCGTGCGTACCAGGAAACTGGAAGGCCTAAAAGATCATCACTGTCACTCATCTGGAAGAGTAATAATATTTTCTGTTTTCAATTTTATTTGCATGGATGCCATACGTTTTGCCCGAAACGTAATCGTCCATTGTAAGGGCCACCTCATGTGTTTCATTTTGCAACATTTTGCATCATTAATAAATGGATGTTTTTGTAGTAAAAGCGGTGTTCCCTGTTTTTCATTTATTTTTGCAGTTTAAAAAACAAATAAAAATGGCAATGTTTATTTTCATTTTCCTTCCTTGTGTTTTGTCTCGTTCCGACTTTGGTATTCTCTGGATCTCATTGATAACAATTCGGTTACACCTCTGTATGACTTCGACAATCCGATATATCGTGCCGAAGAAGAAGGCGAAGAAGATTGTGAACTGCCGGAAGAATTATCCAGGTTGTTAAAACAAGAGGAGAAGGTGATTCGGCCGCACGAGGAGCGATTCAAGATTGTTATTCCAGGCACCGCCTAGGTCAGAAAGTGAAAATTGGGGCCGCATCAGAGGCGAGTCGAGAGCAGAATGGTAGCCCTGTGGAAAGAGCATGTGGATACCTTCGCCTGGTCGTGTCAGTATATGCCAGGGTCGGATACCAATGTCGTTATATGCAAGCTACCATTAGGAGAAGACTGTCCTCTAGAGAAGCAGAACGCCGGTGCCACGTATCAGAGTGACTTTGTTTCATGATATGATTCATCATGAAATCGAATGCTATGTTGATGACATGATAGCAAAGTCCCAAACAGAAGAGGGGCATCTGGTGGATCTGGCCAAGTTGGTCGACTGGTTGAGACAATTCAAACTGAGGTTGAATTCAAATAAGTGCACTATCACAGTGCGGGCCGGTAAGCTGCTGGGGGTTCATTGTAAGTGAAAGAGGAATCGAGGTTGATCTTGCTAAAAAAAAAGAAAAAAGAAGAAAGAAAAATACAAGAAAATGCCTGAACCAAAAACAGAAAAAGAGGTTCGTGGTCTCTTAGGTAGATCGAACTACATTTCATGGTTCACATCTCACCTAACAGCCACGTGGGAACCCACTCAAGCTGTTGAAAAAAAAAAGATCAAACGGTCAGGTGAAATAATGATTGCCAAGGGGCATTGAAAAATAAAAGAATAAGTTGCAGGAGCCTCCGATTCTGTTGCCTCCCTATGGAGGGAGACCGTAACCCCTATACTTGACAGCCCTCGAGGGGTCTATGGGGTGCGTATTGGGGCAGCATGACGAGTCTTGTCGAAAAGAGCATGCAATTTACCTTGGCAAAAAGTTTACCGATTGTGGACCAATACATTCACTGCTCGAGAGAACTTGTTGTACTTTGGCATAGGCTGCTCGCCGACTGAGACAGTATATGCTGGTTCATACCACTTTGTGGATATCAAGATGGATCTGATCAAGTACATATCTGAGAAGCCAGCAGTGACCGGACAGGTTGCAAGAGGGCATATGATTTTGGTTGAATACGATATTCAGTACATCTCTCAGAAAGCAATCGAGGGGAGTGTATTGTCCGATTACCTCGCCCAGTAACCCACTGAGAATTATCAACCAAGGACGTTTGAGTTCCCTGATGAGGACATCTCGAGGTGCTCAAATCGAAAGATTGTGAGGAACCGATCCCGGAGGAGGGGCCTGACCCTAAATCCGAACGGATTCTGATGTCTGATGGGGTCACTAAGATGAATGGAAGCGGAGTTGGTGCTGCTTTGGTTACGCCAAAAGGATCTCACATTCCTTGTGCTGCCCGACTGACATTTGAATGCACCAAAGACATGGTGGCTGAGTACGAAGCTTGTATCCTGGGTACTGAACTTCGATGCGTACATCTACTGGGGCAACGCCTTTCTCACTCGTGTACGGGATGGAAGTCGTGTTACCGGTTGAGGTTTAGATTCTTTCTTTGAGAGTCCTGATGGACGTAAAACTGCAAGAGGCTGAATGGGTGAGGACTCGGTACGAAGAGTTAAGCCTGATTGAGGAAAAGAGGCTGGCAGCCATTTGTCATGGGCAGTTGTACCAGCAGCGGATGAAGCGTGCCTTTGATCGAAAGGTGCGACCTCACGTGTATCACGTAGGAGATATGGTGCTGAAAAGGATCCTTCCTCCTCAAAACGATCGTAGGGGCAAGTGGACACCCAATTATGAAGGTCCATTTGTGGTCAAGAAGGTTTTCTCTGGCGGAGCCTTGTTGTTAACGACCATGGACGACGAGGATTTTCCATCCCCTGTGAATGCGGACGCAGTTAAAAAATACTTCGTGTAAAGAGACCCGCTGGGCGAAAAGAATAAAAACAGTCCAGGCAAAAATGGGCATCCCGGCGAACCGAAAAAAAAAATGAATGAAAAGGTTCGGGCAAAAATTAGGGATAAAAAGAAAAAATGTACAACCCGGCAAGTCGAAAACCTGAAAAGGCGGCTTGGGCAAAAAGGGGTATCCCGGTGGACTGAAAACCCAAAAGGGCGGTCCAGGCAAAAGAGGGATTGAAACGAACAACTGCGTCTGGCATGATCGTTTGTACTTTGGATATGACACATGGATAATCCCCGGTAGGGATCAGTCGGAAACGTCTTGTTCAGAAGGCAGAAAGCACGGAAAGTCTGAGGACATATGGGGTGTAACCGAGTTGGAACTCGATGAGATCGTGGTTTCACATTGCCATTAGGATAGATTTTTTCCTTTTATGCGTAATTACCTCTTTTCAGGAATTGCTTCCTTTGTATTACTTAGTTTTGAGCCACACTTTTTCAATCAATAAAATGCATATTCAGTCAAATAATTTTGTTTTTGTTTTCATTACCGCTTTGATTGCGAAAACATCAAGTTATTTTTGATAAAGAATCTTTGCATTTTAAGATATACAGGTCCCTTCCAATGCATGTTTGTAAGATTGAAAACTTGAAATCTTATTTGGAAGGTTGAGTGACTCAAGTGTTGAAATCTTGACACGCCTGGGGCACGTTTTTATCTAACGATCTCTTTTGCAGGTACTGTTAGATATTTTCACTCACTTGCAGGGTATGAAGTGAAACTTTTGACAAGAGATCCCCGCAGGGTCCAATCAGGGACGGAAGAATGGAAGAATGGTGAAAAGACGACGGAAAAACGTACGACGATCCTGGATATTAATCAAGAAGACTCTTCAAAGTCTGAAGATTAGAAAGTTTGTACCAATCTAAGGAGTTAGCTCTCCGTCGAGTACGGATAAGCGGGAATACAAGGTGATGAATCAGAAAAGTCCAGACGAGTCTGGGAGTTCTCAAAATTGGAAAGCTAACAGTGGATTTAGACGGTGAATGCCATGGTTCGACGAGTCGACGGGTGTTCGGGGCCAGAATTTCCTGGTTTCCCCAAGCAGAGTTGGGATTGTTACCTCCTCAGCAGATTCAAGGTCTGTGTTTTCCCTAGCAAGGTCGGGATGGTTATTTTCCCCAGTGGGTTTGAGATCGGTGTTTCCTCAGCAGCCAGGCCTGAAGGTTGCTATTTCCCAGTGGAGGTATCTATTGGTATTGGTTTCTCCAAGCAGAGTCGGGATTGTTGTATCCCCAGCAAGTCAGAGATTATTGGTTTCCCCACAGAGTGCGTTGGTGGTTCTTTCCCCAGCGAAGTCCCCAAGCGGACCGGGTGCGGAGGAGGTTATCCCCGATGAGGGTGGCATATTTCCCAGCAGCAGTGCTATTCCCCAGCAGGGTGGAAATGGGAGTGTTGGCGAGTGTCATACGGTGAACTGGACTTTTTGTGGTTTTAATCGCAATGTCGCGGTTAGCAAGAGTCGCCACCGACTTTTCTTTTATCCAATAAGGAAAGGTGGAATAGAACAGGAAAGACCTTAATTTAGAATTTGGGTTCGGGAGGTACATTATACAAAGGGAAGGTGTTAGCACCCTTTGTATCCATGGTTATCCATGGGCTCTTAATTGCTCGATCACTTATATTATTTTTGTCTAAAAAAGTGTTTGTGAATTGTTTGGAAAATTGTTTTGAAAAGAGAATTTAACTTTGTAATGATTCTTGTATGAATGTATACAAAGTGGTTATCCCGTTTTAGTTTTGAAAATAGTTTAGAAAAATATAACTCGGTAATGATTCTAGTATGAATGTATACCAAGTGGTGATTTTCTAAAGGCATTTTGAAAGGTGTGAGGTGCAAAAAAAATGTTTTAAGTTGTGAGCCAGCAATTAAGAGTTATACCGACCCAAGGTCTTTACGGGCATTTCTTATCCTTATGAGGGTAAAACTGTCCTTATTATTGAGAAATAAGTAGTTTTATCCTTTGGATGTAAAAGGGTCATCGTAGGGTCATCGATTGGTCATTGAAGGCAACAGTTATGAGGATACCTTAGCATTCGAAGGGACTATCATCATTTAATCGTAGGCAACATCGGAGGGTCATCGAGGGACAAAGTTGTATATTCGAAGGCAACATCCGAGGGACTATAATTTATTTTATGATGATTTAACCGAAGGGTCTTTGCTAAGGGTATCCCCACATTCGCGGGACATGACCGTAATACCGTATTATCGTAAGGCAAAAGAGAGGTCCAAGATCACATGTTTAAAGACCATATTTTAAAGTTACTTAGGTAATTAGGAGGAGTCTCCACATTAAAATCAAGACATTAAAAATAATACATTAAAATTAATACATTAAAATTAATTATTAAAATTAACACATTAAAATTAATTAAGCGATTTAGGGTGAGCTTCCACAAGGGTATCCCACAAATAAAGTGGAAGACCTAACGGCGGTCTTTTTTCCGGGATATATGAACCTTTGCAAAATTCAACAAACGGGTTAGCATACCAAATGGGGTGCAATCCAGAGTTGCACCAAAACAGTAATAGTATTCGGTAAACAAAGCATGGTTATAATAAAATAGGTCAGAAGGGCAAAGATCAAAACAGAACGAAAAACAGCGGCATCCGTTACAACAATTCAAAGTATCCAAGCATACTTAGGTCCACATGCAAAACCTCAAATATATTTATGAATTAAATTATGATATCACATGTGAATTTAGAAACTAAAGTGGTGATAGTAGCGCAAACCTGTTTGCAATTGAATTGCAACCTTGAATTGGCCGGTCGGATCGACTTGAGCGGGAGTGACCTTGCCGCCGCCGGCTTTTCCTTCAGGGTTTCCTTTAGGGTTACTCGGAACAAGTTAAACAGTGGTCTCGTAAAAAAAACGATGCCTAAGCTGCTGGAAAAGAAATTATGCAGAAGCAAAACGAAAACGACACAGGAAAAATGTGGAAAAAAAAAACCCTCCCGTTTTAGGTTTTCAAGGTGGCTATTTATATTGTTTGAGTAACCACCTCCCTTACTCGGTCTTCAACGTGTGCGTGGATATAGTGGATATAGGGCCCAACATTCCTCAACGTCTCTTCAATTCTCTGAGGCGTTACTTGCGCCAAAAATGTGGAGGAATGGTGTGACGCTCGTCACACCATGTGTGACGTCCGTCACAGGGCTGTTTTGCGTGACGCTCGTCACGCCTTCTGTGACGTCCGTCACAAGGCTGTGTTGCGTGACGCTCGTCACGCCCTCTGTGACGTCCGTCACAGGCACAACATTTGTGTCTTGCGCTTTGGGCTGGACTTTGCTATTTGGTTCGTTTTTCTCTCCTTTTTGCACCTCTTTTCCTCCATTTTGACTTGTGCTTCCAAATAAGCCACTGGACTAGTGTGTAGCGAACAGGCCAGTTTGGGTCATTCGTGAGCTGAGCCTTCGTTCCTTTAAGTGTCATAAAAATGATTCGGAATGCCTTGAAAAATGTCTTGAACTATTGATGGGCAAATTTTGGGGTATGACAGCTGCCCCTGTTCAATATTCTTGAACCGAGAGAGTCAGAATGGTATGTGCCGTTCGTGGTCTGGAGGTGAAAGATTATTGAACACTAGAATGCCCCAAAAATTTGCGCTTGTCCATCAGTCTTGACGGAGATAGGCTTAAAGATGCCATCCAGGAAGTTTGATGAGGAGATTTCCAGATTGTGTCGTACGTTAGACGAAATCTGGAGACATGGGTGTCACACCGGGTCGTGCATCAGACCGTATAGTGAGTCATCCATTATGCTGTCGACTTCGCCGGGGAGTCGGAGTATGCTATATACTGCTGGGGATAAGGGATCAGAATGGATCATACACTGGACCGTATCTGAATACCAGAGTGAGCTGTTCGTTAGGCAGATGACTTTGCCGAGGATGAAAAATCAGAACGGATCGTACGCTAGATCGTCTCTGAGTTGAAGATCCAAATGGGTCTTATGATAGACTGTATTGGAGTTGCAGGATGAGCCGTCCATTAGGCTGAATCTGATGATAAAAAGGGGGGTAGTCGTACACTAGACTACATTTCAGAAATGTATCGTACACTAGGTAGCATCTGAGGAGACGGAGGTCTAATTGGGTCGTACATTAGACCGTATCTGAGCAGACTGAGCCGTCCATTAGGCTGAATCTGATGATAAAAAAGGGGGTAGTCGTACACTAGACTACACTTCAGAAATGTACCGTACACTAGGTAGCATCTGAGGAGATTGGGTCGTACATTAGACCGTATCTGAGCAGAATGAGCCGTCCATTAGGCTGAATCTGATGATAAAAGGGGGTAGTCGTACACTAGACTACACTTCCGAAATGTACCGTACACTAGGTAGCATCTGAGGAGATTGGGTCGTACATTAGACCGTATCTGAGCAGAATGAGCCGTCCATTAGGCTGAATCTGATGGTAAAAGGGAGTAGTCGTACACTAGACTACACTTCAGAAACGTACCGTACACTAGGTAGCATCTGAGTAAGGGAGTAGCCGTATACTAGACTACCATTCAGAAATGTACCTGTCCGAAGGTAGCATCTGAGAAAAGGAGTAGCCGTATACTGGACTACCATCCAGAAATGTACCTGTCCGAAGGTAGCATCTGGGAAAGGGAGTAGCCGTATACTAGACTACCATCCAGAAATGTACCTGTCCGAAGGTAGCATCTGGGAAAGGGAGTAGCCGTATACTGGACTACCATCCAGAAATGTACCTGTCCGAAGGTAGCATCTGGGAAAGGGAGTAGCCGCATACTAGACTACCATTCAGAAATGTACCTGTCCTAAGGTAGCATCTGAGTAAGGGAGTAGCTGTATACTGGACTACCATCCAGAAATGTACCTGTCCGAAGGTAGCATCTGGGAAAGGGAGTAGCCGTATACTAGACTACCATCCAGAAATGTACCTGTCCGAAGGTAGCATCTGGGAAAGGGAGTAGCCGTATACTGGACTACCATCCAGAAATGTACCTGTCCGAAGGTAGCATCTGGGAAAGGGAGTAGCCGCATACTGGACTACCATCCAGAAATGTACCTGTCCGAAGGTAGCATCTGGGAAAGGGAGTAGCCGCATACTAGACTACCATTCAGAAATGTACCTGTCCGAAGGTAGCATCTGAGTAAGGGAGTAGCCGTATACTGGACTACCATCCAGAAATGTACCTGTCCGAAGGTAGCATCTGGGAAAGGGAGTAGCCGTATACTAGACTACCATTCAGAAATGTACCTGTCCGAAGGTAGCATCTGAGAAAGGGAGTAGCCGTATACTAGACTACCATCCAGAAATGTACCTGTCCGAAGGTAGCATCTGGGAAAGGGAGTAGCCGTATACTGGACTACCATCCAGAAATGTACCTGTCCGAAGGTAGCATCTGGGAAAGGGAGTAGCCGTATACTGGACTACCATCCAGAAATGTACCTGTCCGAAGGTAGCATCTGGGAAAGGGAGTAGCCGTATACTAGACTACCATCTAGAAATGTACCTGTCCGAAGGTAGCATCTGGGAAAGGGAGTAGCCGTATACTGGACTACCATCCAGAAATGTACCTGTCCGAAGGTAGCATCTGGGAAAGGGAGTAGCCGTATACTAGACTACCATCCAGAAATGTACCTGTCCGAAGGTAGCATCTGGGAAAGGGAGTAGCCGTATACTGGACTACCATCCAGAAATGTACCTGTCCGAAGGTAGCATCTGGGAAAGGGAGTAGCCGTATACTAGACTACCATCCAGAAATGTACCTGTCCGAAGGTAGCATCTGGGAAGATGAAGGTCTAACTTGGTCGTGCATTAGACTGTACTTGAGTTGAAGAAGGTCAGAATGGATCGTACGCTAGATCGTATCTGAGTTGTTGGGGGTCAGAATGGATCGTCCGTTAGATCGTATCTGAGTTGAAGAAGGTCAGAATGGATCGTACGCTAGATCGTATCTGAGTTGTTGAAGGTCAGAATGGATCATACATTAGATCGTCTCTGAGTTGAAGGAGTCATATGTTGAGCTGAATCAGAATGAACCGTATGTTAGGCTGTATCTGTATACGTTGTACTTGCAATAAATGTCTGGGATGGGCTTAAAGATGCCATCGCTAGGAGGATATCGAAGTGTTGTCAGAATGAATGTTCCCATGAATTGCATCTGGAATATGTATCTGAATCTTGTCTGTGATTGATAAAGGCGTCTGCCTGAATGAGCCTTTTACTTTGACTATATCAGGAGGATAATTAAGCTGCAAAGAAAAGTTAGCTTTATGCTATGTCATGATGCATGAGATGTTTTATGCTTTCGAAAATAAATGCGAATGTTGTATGCATGCGTATGCTGTGAAATGATGTAATGAATGAGTTATGCGTATGAGAAGTTCTGCTTGGGGACTCTACTGGGGAAAATAAATCCCCATCTACTGATTGGAGATATTCGTGTTGAGGACCCTCTCTCGGCTGGGGGTTCTGATTTCTGTCTGATGGTAGAGATATTCAACAGAGCCTGGCTGGGGATGGATGAGATGATCAATCTGTCTGATGATGCCGACCTCTGTTGGGGAATAGCTGGCTGTGCCGGGGAATACTGCCAACTTCTTCTGGGGAAAAAAAAAAGGCTTGCTGGGGGGAAGAGAATTGGTAGTGGATTCATTGGAAGCATGATTAGACCTTTTCCTTGATCCTGAAGTAGGGTAGTAATTGCTATTGCTATTCTATGCATGTATTTTGGTAAACATTGGTCATATTCAAATGCACATATTAATTCAAATTAAATCAATGGACATTTACGCAACCAAAACAGAAAAGTAAAAAAACAAAAGCATCTTTTTTGAAAGAGGGTTGTATTGATTTTTGAAAGAAGGCCTATAAACAGGCAAATTGTGTACAAGGAGACAGAAATCCTAGTAAGAGGAAATTGTCAAAAACAAAGAGAAAGCTATGCAGAAAAAGTCCTATTGATTTTAAGTCTACTACTGCCATTATGTCTTCAAGCATCTCATCCCCTGCTGTCGGATAGAAGTGATTGGCTTGGTCAGTCCCTTGAACTTGGATGAAAGTTGACTGAGAACGGGACATAGTCATACGCTTTAATCCCTAATTTTTGCCTGGACCGCCTTTTCAGGTTTTCAGTCCACCAGGATACCCTTTTTTGCCCAAGCCACCTTTTCAGGTTTTCGACTTGCCGGGTGTACATTTTTTTATATATATCCCTAATTTTTGCCCGAACCCTTTTGGTTCGCCGGGATGCCCTTACTTTTGCCTAGATACGTCGATCTAGCGGGTCTTTTTCATGCGTAGTATTTTTTACTATGTCCGCGTTCACGGGATGCGGGAAATCTTCGCCATCTACTGTAGCAAGTATCATGGCTCCACCAGAGAATACCTTCCTAACTACAAATGGCCCTTTGTACGTGGGAGTCCATTTGCCTCTGGGATCAGTTTGCGGTAGCACGATACGCTTGATTACCAAGTCGCCAATTTGATACACTTGTCGCTTGACCCTTTCGTTGAATGCCTGGGTCATGCGTTTCTGATATATCTGCCTATGACAAACAGCCGCGAGTCTCTTCAATCAAATTTATCTGATCGAGTCGAGTCTGAATCCGTTCCTCTTCATCTAAGCCCGCCTCTTTCATGATTCTTAGCGAGGGAATCTGAACTTCCACTGGTAAGATGGCTTCCATTCCATAGACTAAAGAGAACGGAGCTGCCCCTGTCGAAGTGCGTACTGAAGTGCGATAGTCATGAAAAGCAAATGGTAACATCTCATGCCAGTCTTTGTACATTACTGTCATCTTTTGTATAAGCTTCTGGACATTGTTAGCAGCCTCCACGGCGTCGTTCATCCTTGGCCGGTACGGAGAAGGATTAGAGTGTTTTATTTTGAACCGCGTGCAGAGTGCAGTAACCATCTTGTTGTTCAAATTAGCACTATTATCAGTGATAACTCTTTCAGGAGACAACAAGTTTCTCGAATAGATATTTGATAGAACCCATCTTAGAAATCAATAAAGTGGTATGATTCCACATGTACTGTCTTAGTCGGCGAGCAGCCCAAGCCAAAGCGCAGCAAGCTTTCTCGAGCTATGAGTATCTTGTTTCACAGTCGGTACCTTTTGCTAAGGCGGTATATGGCATGCTCTTTTCGACCAGACTCGTCATGTTGCCCCAACACACCTCATTGGATTTTCTAACACGGTCAAATACATGATTAGAGGTCTTCCTTCAACTGGTGGTGTCAGAATTGGAGGTTCTTGGAGACACTTCTTGATTTTATCAAAAGTTTCCTGACATTCATCATCTCTTGACTGTCCTCAGTAATTTGAAGATAGGTTTGCAAGTAGCAGTCAAGTAGGATATAAACCGGGCAATGTAATTCAAGTGCCCCAAGAGGCTTCTGACTTCTTTCTTGTCTACTTTTAGTACTCAGATCGACAGTTTCAATTGACTCCTCATGCGGCTGTATAGTCCTTTCTTCTTTCAGTAACAGTCTGACAAGTTCTTCAGGTACTTCACAATCTTCCTCACTTCCATCTTCGGCTTGGTAGATCGGATTTTCGAAGTCATAATGAACAGTAGCAGAACTATTATCAACAGGATCCAGAGTGGATGTGGATACGCAATTTGTTACGTGAGTGTGTGCAAGAAAGCATAGCTTATTTGAAAAATGACAGGAAAGATAAAGAGCGCAATATTTGAATGCAAAAAGTCCATTGATTTATTGAATATGAATATGCTTATGAGAATGACAAAACATTTAACCAAATTTGATACATTGAATAAACAACAAACAATTACTCCTGACTAAAGGAAGTTGGAATAGTGTCTTCAGCCTTCCAATTATCCAAGTTGCAATCGCTATTCACATCTTCTACAGCATTAACAGTCTTGTCATGATCGGGCATAGGAGCAGTGATGACATTAGGAATATCCAGAGGATCAAATTCAAATTCCCCAGCGTCGATCATATCCTGAATCTTGTTCTTCAGCGACCAGCAATCATTCGTATCATGCCCGGGGCTATCGGAGTGATAGGCACACCTGGCGTTGGGATTATAACGAGGAGAAGTAGTGTTGGGTTTTGCAGGAGGATCTCTGAGGGTAATTAAATTTACTTTTAGCATACCCTGCAGTGCTTGTGCTAAAGTCATATTGATCTTCGTAAACTGCCTTCTTCCCGGGTTAATGTGCCTCACAGATTTCTTGTCCTTTTTCTTCTTGAGCAAGAGAGTCTTTAGTTCCTCCTGCCCCTTGGATAAGTTCAAGATCATCTCCTGGAGTTGAGCATTCTGAGCCTGGAGATCTTTGACAGTTTGTTCGAGGTCCATTTTTCTGTTTGAAGGAAAACCGTGAGAATACTGATCCTTTTAGAGTACCTGTTATGCAATGTCATGTTATGCTATGCAATGTATGAAATGTTTTCAAGGACTTTTGGAATTTAATTTTGCATAAACTACCAAAAAAGAAAGCCACTTTTATTAATAATATTTGATTAATATTCATTATAATAAGAAGTAAAATACAATAAAAGCTCAGGTCTCCCAGGGACGGCTTCTTTTTGGGCGAAGATATGTATTGAGTCTTCGTTCCTCATTAAGCTGGCCGGTGAGCTCTAACACCTTCTTCCTTGTAGCACAGAACTGGGCTTCAAAAGTATCCCTTTCCTCTCTCAACTGGATCCAGGACTTCTTTAACTCTTCAACATCGGTAGGCATATCTGGATAAGGAACGATCTGAGGAGTACCTCCTTCAGCTTCTGGTTCAACAATCAGTGGTCCGACTGCCAGATATGGCATGACAAGTTCACGAGCTCTTGTGCGGACCCATCTGAGATAAGGTTCCATAGGAATAGAGTTTTTCTGTCCTAAAGTACTTCTTTTCACCATGCCCCAAGCTCGCACAAATCTTTGACGGAGACCTTGGGAATCGTTATCATAGTCAAACACCGTGCCTTGTATAATTATTTCATGTGGACCATCTCTTCGAGCACAACCAAACTGACGTAGGGCTAAAGCAGGATTATAAGTAATACCTCCTCTTATCCCCATGAGTGGTACATTAGGGAATTCTCCACAACGGTCAATGATGATATTGTTTTCTTTGAAATGAAGACACCAACGGATGTCTGAGTGGGAGAGCGACATTATCCTTTGAGACCATCTCAAACTTTGCTCATTCTTCAAGACTGACTGAGGAAGGTGCGAAATAAACCACCTGGATAATAAAGGTATGCAGCACATGAGAGTCCCTTGCCTCTTCATAGTACGAGTGTGAAGGGAATGCAGAATGTCGCCGAGCAAGGTAGGCACAGGGTTACGAGCGAGAAATATCTGAATAGCATTCATATCTATGAATTGATTTGGATTAGGGAATAACACCAAACCATAGATTAGTAATGCTAGAATCTCCTCGAAAGCATGGACATTCATGACTTTTAAGAATTCTCGGGCCTTATTCATCAGAAATTTGGCAAGTAAACCCTTAACTCCACTTCTTGTTACCCAATTAGCTTCAATATCTGACTTTGTCATGTGTAAAGCTGCGGCAACTTTTTCGGACCTCGGAATCTTTTCTAAACCACTGAAAGGTATTTGATCAAGAATAGGTATCCCAAGCAGCTGGGAAAATTCTTCTAATGTGGGCACCAACTGATAATCTGGGAATGTGAAGCAATGATGTTTAGGATCGAAGAACTGGAATAGGACTCTCATCATATCTTCTTTGAAACCAGTGGTAACCAAATCGAGGAGAGAACCATGCTTTTTGACGAACTGAGCCTGATCAGGAAGTTCTGACACTAAATCCTTGAGTTGAGGAGAGATGACTACAAAATTTATCCGGATGGTCTTCCTGGGAGCCATAGCCTTACAAAATAGAGCCAAGTTAAATCCCTAAGTCCTCGAAGTGATTAGTGCAATGTCATAATGTTATGATGTTATGATGTTATGATGTTATGATGTTATGATATTATGATATTAAACAAATAACAAGCATAAGCAAGTCATACAACAATCATTCATAGGTTTTAAGGCTTGCATGAGTTCCATAGGTAAGTACCCTCCCCACTGAAGTTTGGTGGGTTCAACCTGTCTTAGAATAGTAACCGGGTTCTAGAAGGATCTCAAATCATTGACCTTTCCTTAAGTCCACTTCAGTGCAACACCAAGTGGTTGACCGAAGCTTCCCTAAAGTCCAATCTCAAAGAGTGTAGTATCGAGTCTCAACCAACTCCAGTCGGAACCGAAGCCAGTTATCTCACTACTTTCTAATGGCCAGGATGAGTCAATTAGGGTTCTAAAGGTCTGGTTAATGCTTTTATGACACCACGCGAATGCCAAATATTTCCTCAACTAACATGAGGAACATCAGGACATCCAAAGTGCCACATTAACCGTAGCCATCATTTTGACCATTCCAGTATACGCCGGACAGTCGCGACGATCTCTTGCTACTTACCTAAGGTACACTAGATCCGGGTGTAGGATCTTTCACTCAAGCATAACATACCCAAGCAATCCCTTAAAAATAAATCAGACAAATTGAATAAGTGATCTTGTTTTTAAGGTAACCTCTCTTTTTAAATATTCCCCAGCAGAGTCGCCAGTTCTGTCATACGGTGAACTGGACTTTTTGTGGTTTTAATCGCAATGTCGCGGTTAGCAAGAGTCGCCACCGACTTTTCTTTTATCCAATAAGGAAAGGTGGAAAAGAACAGGGAAGACCTTAATTTAGATTTTGGGTTCGGGAGGTACATTATACAAAGGGAAGGTGTTAGCACCCTTTGTATCCATGGTTATCCATGGGCTCTTAATTGCTCGATCACTTATATTATTTTTGTCTAAAAAAGTGTTTGTGAATTGTTTGGAAAATTGTTTTGAAAAGAGAATTTAACTTTGTAATGATTCTTGTATGAATGTATACAAAGTGGTTATCCCATTTTAGTTTTGAAAATAGTTTAGAAAAATATAACTCGGTAATGATTCTAGTATGAATGTATACCAAGTGGTGATTTTCTAAAGGCATTTTGAAAGGTGTGAGGTGCAAAAAAAATGTTTTAAGTTGTGAGCCAGCAATTAAGAGTTATACCGACCCAAGGTCTTTACGGGCATTTCCTATCCTTATGAGGGTAAAACTGTCCTTATTATTGAGAAATAAGTAGTTTTATCCTTTGGATGTAAAAGGGTCATCGTAGGGTCATCGATTGGTCATTGAAGGCAACAGTTATGAGGATACCTTAGCATTCGAAGGGACTATCATCATTTAATCGTAGGCAACATCGGAGGGTCATCGAGGGACAAAGTTGTATATTCGAAGGCAACATCCGAGGGACTATAATTTATTTTATGATGATTTAACCGAAGGGTCTTTGCTAAGGGTATCCCCACATTCGCGGGAAATGACCGTAATACCGTATTATCGTAAGGCAAAAGAGAGGTCCAAGATCACATGTTTAAAGACCATATTTTAAAGTTACTTAGGTAATTAGGAGGAGTCTCCACATTAAAATCAAGACATTAAAAATAATACATTAAAATTAATACATTAAAATTAATTATTAAAATTAACACATTAAAATTAATTAAGCGATTTAGGGTGAGCTTCCACAAGGGTATCCCACAAATAAAGTGGAAGACCTAACGGCGGTCTTTTTTCCGGGATATATGAACCCTTGCAAAATTCAACAAACGGGTTAGCATACCAAATGGGGTGCAATCCAGAGTTGCACCAAAACAGTAATAGTATCCGGTAAACAAAGCATGGTTATAATAAAACAGGTCAGAAGGGCAAAGATCAAAACAGAACGAAAAACAGCGGCATCCGTTACAACAATTCAAAGTATCCAAGCATACTTAGGTCCACATGCAAAACCTCAAATATATTTATGAATTAAATTATGATATCACATGTGAATTTAGAAACTAAAGTGGTGATAGTAGCGCAAACCTGTTTGCAATTGAATTGCAACCTTGAATTGGCCGGTCGGATCGACTTGAGCGGGAGTGACCTTGCCGCCGCCGGCTTTTCCTTCAGGGTTTCCTTTAGGGTTACTCGGAACAAGTTAAACAGTGGTCTCGTAAAAAAAACGATGCCTAAGCTGCTGGAAAAGAAATTATGCAGAAGCAAAACGAAAACGGCACAGGAAAAATGTGGAAAAAAAAAACCCTCCCGTTTTAGGTTTTCAAGGTGGCTATTTATATTGTTTGAGTAACCACCTCCCTTACTCGGTCTTCAACGTGTGCGTGGATATAGTGGATATAGGGCCCAACATTCCTCAACGTCTCTTCAATTCTCTGAGGCGTTACTTGCGCCAAAAATGTGGAGGAATGGTGTGACGCTCGTCACACCATGTGTGACGTCCGTCACAGGGCTGTTTTGCGTGACGCTCGTCACGCCTTCTGTGACGTCCGTCACAAGGCTGTGTTGCGTGACGCTCGTCACGCCCTCTGTGACGTCCGTCACAGGCACAACATTTGTGTCTTGCGCTTTGGGCTGGACTTTGCTATTTGGTTCGTTTTTCTCTCCTTTTTGCACCTCTTTTCCTCCATTTTGACTTGTGCTTCCAAATAAGCCACTGGACTAGTGTGTAGCGAACAGGCCAGTTTGGGTCATTCGTGAGCTGAGCCTTCGTTCCTTTAAGTGTCATAAAAATGATTCGGAATGCCTTGAAAAATGTCTTGAACTATTGATGGGCAAATTTTGGGGTATGACAGCGAGTTCCTCAGCGGAGCGCCTCGAGCTCCCCAGAAGAGTCCCTTGAGGGGGATACCTTTTTATGCATTCATCATTTAAGAGATCATAGCATATTGCATAATAAATTGCGTAGCATTTCCATAATTATGGAGCATTGCACTAAAAAATCATGCATCATCATTGCGAGCATAAGCTAGTCTCAAGCCGTGGTTACCATTTGAGAAGTGGTTTCGCTGGTTGGAAGGTCAGCATCAGCATTGCAAGCATCAGTTATCCCAAGCCGTGGTTACCATCCGAGAATGGGTTTTGCCGGTCGGTGAAGATGATACTCCGAGGAGTTCAGCATCGTGACGTCGGGTCAACGTTATTCCCCAGTGGTGTGATACTGGAGGAGATTTCTGTCGTGCGAGATGGAAGTTGGAAGATGTTACTCTGAGGAGTTTAACATCGTGACGTTAGGTCAACGGTACTTCCCAGTAGTGCGATACTGGAGGAAATTTTTGTCGTGCGAGATAGAAGTTGGAAGATGGTACTCTGAGGAGTTTAGCATCATGACGTTGGAGTAACAATGTTCCCCAGTAGTGCGATATTGGAGGAAACTTTTCCGTCGGGCAGAGATGGAAATAAAATCAAAGGACGTTACGCGATCAGCGTGAAAATACAGTTCAATCGGAGAAAAGGAAGTGTTGCGGCATTTTCTGTAGAACGGGGTCCAAATGGAGAAAAGGAAGTGTTGCGGCATTTTCTGGAGAACGGGGTCCAAATGGAGAAAAGGAAGTGTTGAGACATTTTCTGGAGGGCGGGGTTCAAATGGAGATTGGAGTTGAAGATTATATTCGGGATGAGGTCCTCAGGATTATCTTTCGTTCATGTGTCACCTTAGACTTTGGCTGAGGTCAACATAGGTCGTTATGGGTGTCTTCTGAGGAAGAGATGCACATGTTACCTTACTTTTGTGAAGGTGTACCCTCTGATATGTTGCCATCAGAGTGGTATTTTGGTGTTATTTCCGACGTTGCCAGCGGAATTATCACAAGTTTCTAGAGAGCGGGATTCAAATGGAGAAAAGGAAGTGCTAAGGCATTTTCTGGAAAACGGGGTCCAAATGGAGAAAGGGAAATGTTGCGGCATTTTTTGGAGAGTGGGGTCCAAATGGAGAAAGGGAGACACGGGGTGTTTTCTGGAGAACGGGGTTCACAACGGTGATCACAAGTTATCGTCAGGCGACTGGGGTTCAATTGGAGAGCGGGGTTCATTGTTTGGAAAACAAGACTACTATGAAGATGTCGGGGTTCAAAGGCGGTGATCGGGGATCATCTGCACGAAAGAAAATTTTTGTTCGGGGTTCAAGAAAAGGAAAAAAATATTATCAATTAGAAAGTTTCGGGGTTCAAGAAAAGTAAAAAAAAAAAGAAAAGGGGAAAAAAAGTAATAATAATCCCCAGCGGATAGGTGGTGTTCAGGCCATGGTTATCCCTGTGTTACCATTTATTTTGGTATCCAGGTCGACATTCTGTTTCGGTATTCAGGCCGACTTTCTCCGTACCAGACAAATGTTTTGTTGAGTTTGCTTCTTCGCCGATTCGGACAGGCATTATTAATTATTTCCCATCAGAGTGCAAATTATTCGTCTGTTCTTGGTATTCAATCACTCTTCACCTTGATCATCTGAAAGCCGAGGCTATTCATATCGACAGGTTCATAGTGGATTGAATAGGGGCAACTGTAACACCTCAAAATTTGCCCTCCTCTCGTGGGACTAGCTTAGCATGTTGCATTTCATCTTGTAGGTCATTAGTCATTGCATCTTTGCATATCATGTGGAAACATTGAGCAAGTCATCCTCCTAGGTCTTTCTCAGAAGATGGAGAGGTTAAAAGATTCAAGCCTAAGGGTCTCATGAATTGATCACTAATCATCTGAGGGTTTGTGCTTCAATTAGGGTTTCTTGGTTCCTCAAGGAGATTGGGTGTTATCTTGGTTGAAATAGTACATCACCATCATCATGAATACATCGTCATCACCAAGAGGTTCATTGTGCCTGATCATGTTCCTTGGGATTAGGGTTTTGACCTCTGGTCAACCCTAATCAGTTGAATTATGCCAATCAGGGTTTCTTCAAGGAGATGAGGTTTTAATTGAGATGGGGATCATTACATGGTTTTATTGAGCTTGTGAAAGCTAGGGTTTTATTTTGGAGCAATTTCATCAAGTGATTGAGGCTCAGATTCATCTGTGCATAGCCAAGTCATCTATCAACTGCAAAAGTTAACTAAAAGTCAACTGTTGGATTTTGAGGTGGGAAGTGAGTAGAAATACTTCATTCATGTTCAAACAAGTCCCATTTGACATTTCAAACATCAATATTGAAGAAAATAAAGTCAGGACAAAACTTTCCAAAAATAGAAAGTGACTTGTAATTTGAAATTGCCAAAAATGGAAAGGTTTTCAACTCAATATTACATCATCAAAAAAGCTTCAAATGAAATTTTGTTGAACATGAAAGTTGTAAATCTTTTTCTCCCCTTTCCAAAAAGTCCAAGATCATCAATTTCTCATGTGTGGTTGAAGAGATATGGATAAAACTGGTCAAGTGAACATGGAACTTCAAACATGCATAACTTTCAAACCAAAAGGCCAAATGGAGTGGTTCTTTTTGCATTGTTCATGTCTTGACATGTACTATCCAAAACATACATCACATGCCATGCATTCTCATCACATAACCATTTGATTTTTCACTTCTATTTTGGAGGGAAATTTCCAAGTTTAAAATTGGTCAATTATTTGAACATGGCATTACTTCCATTGGCTCCAAAACATCATTTGAAGTGAAAATAAGTGCAAATTCGTACTGTTCATCCATGCATTTTCATGCATAAGGTGAAATTCCAATTTTGCAAAACACCTCCAAACTTAATTAATTTTCATTAGCACTTGGTTTAGGTTAGTTAAACATGATTAGTGAAGCATATATAACACAAATCCTAACAGAATTCATCACATTTCCCAATTCTAGATCTAGAATTCTCAAAGTCTCTCAAAATTCTCTCTCATTTTTTCTCCAAATTTCTTCACATCTCTTGCATTTTTTTGGATCAATTCATCATTCTTAAGCATTTGTGAGCAAGATTGAACCAAGATTCAAGAGATTTCGTGCAGTTTGAAGCATATCCAAAGCTTGAGTTCATCAATGGTGGAATCAAAATTCTGTTGAATCAAGACCAATTGGACCTCAAGATCTCTTCCAAACACTTATACAAGCTTGCTAGAGGAATATTGAAGCATTGCAAGGCCAGAAACACACGAATTACAAAGCTGCACTTCGAGAGGTCACTTTTTCGACTTCCTTAATTCTTGAAATTGTTGTATGAATGTTGTAGATCTCTTAAT
Source organism: Lathyrus oleraceus (assembly GCF_024323335.1). Classification (NCBI taxonomy): domain Eukaryota; kingdom Viridiplantae; phylum Streptophyta; class Magnoliopsida; order Fabales; family Fabaceae; genus Lathyrus; species Lathyrus oleraceus. Next base: position 351,596,973 of record NC_066585.1, on the reverse strand, counting down.
GGTGATGATTCTGCACTTTGAATCGAGCGATTTCGTGCATAATTGAGTGAGATCCATGCGTTTAAAGTTTTAATGATGAAACTTAAATCCTTCGATTCATGCATGTTGTGTTGTTTCTTGTTAAATTAATAGTAGATTCATGATGTACAATGCAAGATCTAGGCATTAGTGTATTCAATTTTAAATTATGAGAAATTTGTTCTTGAAGTTCTTGATGAGATTACTGTTCCTCGCGCGCGCATTCTGGAGAAGATGAAGTTGGACTTTTGGCAAAGGTTTTTTGAATTGCATGGCCACGCTTTGGTTCATGAGAAAACCGTTCTCTTAGGGCGCTAGGGCTGGGCGCTGATTGGCTGCACGGATTTGCCATGCAGCGCGCCAATTTTGGTTTCAAAAAGTTACCTGGTTCGATCCCAGGCTGTGTACATTTTCCATTGCTTCATTCATTTTTCACATGCCATGTTCATATATGTTCCACATGCTTTTTTTAATTTTTCATGATCTTAAAAAATTCATAAATGATTGAATAATGATCCAAAAATTATGTGGTTTTTTGTATTATGTCACATTTTTTGTCTAGTTTTTTATGAATATTATTTTGCAAATTGTGCATGACTGGTTTATTTTTTGTGCTAGGGTTTTTGTACATGTGTCCTCTTTTGACCTTGCCTTGATATATCATTTGTGAAATGCTCAATTCTAATCCAATGCTCATAAAATTTGACATGTAGAAACTAGACATCTTGCTGGACATTTTGGTGTTGAGTTTGCTTTTTTATCAATTGCCATTACTAAGTTATGATTTTTCTAAGTTAGGTGTGACAATTTGTGTCACACCTTGTGATGACCAACATGATTGATGAATTTGCCTTATACCACACCCATTGCTCTCCATTTATAGACATCAAGCATTTTACATTTGGTTTTTCAAATCTGAAAGTTTTATTTTATAAATGTTGTTTTTCCTCTTTCCAGTGAAAATGACTGTGCCATTTTTCTGATTAATATCTTTGCATGTTTTTTTATTAAAGATAATATCATAACCGTTATCACTTAATTGACTTATGGATAACAAATTATGCATTAATCCCTCAATATAAAGGACACCAGAAACAGAGGGAAAAGATTTGTTACCAACTGTTACAAATCCTCTGATTCTTCCTTTTTGATTTCCTCCAAAGCCTACGAAGCCAACATCTTCAAGTTCCAGGTTTTAGAACATATGCTTTCTTCCAGTCATGTGTCACGAGCATCTAGAGTCCAGGTACCATGACTGGTGTTTCAACTCTGCTGCATAGGATATCTGCAACATACACTATTTTATCTTTTGGTACCCATAATATTTTGGGTCCTTTAGGATTAGTTCTCCTAGAGTTTCTGAAGACTTTGAGTTTTCTAGTATCACTAAACTTCTAGGTCTGTGTAGGTGTATAATGAAAAGAAAAAGGATATTTTGATTTGTTTTCTATAAAAGGTTTTAGATCATCTTCATCAGAGTCATAACCAATTCCTCTTTTTCCATTATGACTTATACCATAGATCATAAAAGCCATTTTGCTTCTTTCTAGGATGTTGTTCAGAAATTTCTGAAAAGCTTTTTCATATTTGTATATGATAGTGTCAGAAGTAGGTGGAGCTTTAGAGAGAGTTTCCTCAAGTTTAGAACATTTTTTAGTTGAAAATTCTTTTTCTCTTTAAAGAATAAAATTATTTTCTTTCAGTTCAGAAACTTCTTTCTCAAGCTTATCACACTCTTCAGTAGTTCCTTCATGAACCCTTTTTAGGTTCTTGAATTTCTTTCGAAGCTTCTAATATAAGCTCAGAGATTCTGACAAACATGCTTTCAGATCAGAACGAGAAAAGTCAAAGAATACCTTTTCAGAGTCACACTCTGTTTCAGATGAACTTCCAGAGGTAGTTGCCATGAATGCTATGTTTGCCCGCTCCTCTTCAGAATCAGATTCTGAAGCTTCAGATTCAGAATCATCCCATGTTGCCATGAGTCCTTTCTTCTTTGCTTTGAAAGAATTCTTCTTAAATCTTTCTTTTCTGGAGCTATCCTTCTTTAGCTTTGGACATTCATTTTTGTAGTGTCCAGGTTCTTTTCATTCCTAACATGTTACTTCCTTGTTAGGTCTGCCTCTGGAGGTTGAATCCGGACAGTATCCCTTCTGTCTAGGCCTTCTGAAGTTGTTTTGTCTTTTTCTCCAAAGTTGTTTGATTATTCTGGAAAGAAGAGATAGTTCTTCTTCATCATCAGAATCTTCATTCTCAGGGTCATCATCTTCTTCCTCTTCAGCTTGAAAGACTTTGTTCCTTTCTGGATTTCTTCTTTCTGATCTAGACTTTAGAGCAATAGATTTGCTTTTCTTTTGAGGTTCATCTTCTTCTAGCTCTATTTCATGACTCCTGAGAGAGCTGATAAGTTCTTCAAGACTTATGATGTTCAGATCCTTGGATAACTTCAGAGAAGTAACATAGGTCTCCACTTCTTGGGAATACTTATGATTATCTTCTTGATATGATCTGTTGTAGTATATACTTTATCCAAAACCTTGAGTCCTGCAACCAAGGTTAGGAACCTTGAGAACATTACTTCAACAACTTCATCATCTTCCATTATGAAGGCTTCATACTTATGGATTAAGGCCAGAGCCTTAGTCTTTTTAACTTGATTGTTGCCTTCGTGCGTCATTTTCAAAGAGTCAAAATTTTCTTTTGTTGTTTCCTTATTGGTTATCTTCTCGTATTCATTATAGGAAGTAATGTTTAACATAATGGTTCTTGCTTTATGGTGATTCTTGAAATCAAGCTTCTGATCGTCACTCCATTTTCTTCTTGGAATAGAAATACCAAGTTCAGAAATAGGTGGTTCATAACCATTTGTGACCATATCCTAGAGATCATCATCATAGCCTAGGAAGAAACTTTCAATTCTATCCTTCTAATAGTCACATTTTTCTCCATCAAAAACTGGAGGTTTTGCGTTGTAGCTATCTCTTTCATTTGTGTTAGCCATGAAGTTTTTGTCACCTTGGGTCTTTCTACACTATTAAGTGTTTGATTCAAAAATCAATAACATAGCTTAAGCTTTTATACCAATTGAAGGTAGAGAAAAACAAGAAAAGGGGGGTTGAATTATTTTCACAGGAATTAAAAACTTTTGCAACACCACACACACAAAATAAATGCTAACAACACAAAGAGTTTATCTTGGTTCGCTTGAAAATCAAAGCTACTCTAGTCCACCCGGCCAAGGTGATTTCACCTTCCATAGGGACTTAGTCCAATAATCTCAATAGATCACAAAAACTTCTAAGATTTTAACAACCTCTTAGCCCTCTCAAGTCTACAGACCTAAACAAGTCTCTTGAGGAATTACAAACAATTTCAAGAGTTTACATGTGTTTAACTCGATGCTTCTAGATAATAAATATAAATTCACCTTAAGGAACTATGAAACATAACCATATAATATTGAGCAACAACTCTTGTATGAAAGTCTTTCTTACATTAATGGTAGTGATAATATATGAAGTGTGAGAATATTTTCGTAGCAAAGTGATTTCATTGTTTTTGGTTATTGTCCAGCCCGTTGTAAGGAGCCTATATATAACACTTTGAGAAGATACCGTTGGAGGGAAATCAATGGAGATTTCTTGCCAACTTTGGGAGTTAAAGGTATTAACTTTCCTGCCCTTTCCATAGCAGTCTTGAAACATAATCCTTTATTTACTTAAAAATAAATTATGCTAGAATTATAATACTTCCAGTGTAAGTTTATGATTAGATGAAGTGTTGATCAATATCAGAGTGAGCGTGATCAGAGTCTTTGAGCTAGAGTCCAGATATCTTGCAGTCTTCAAATATCAGAGTTTTAAGATGTAGAGTCTTCAGATATTCTTGTGAGTCTTCAGATATCAGAGTTCTCAGATATAGAGTCTTTAGATATCAGAGTTGCACTACAATATTATGTTCTTTATTTCTCCTCATATGCATTCTGTTTGGAGCCAGATCTGATTTCTCTTTGTGCTTGTTCAACATTTCTGGATTGGTGCGGATGTCAGATTTTTGTTTTCCTCAGAGTCATTTTAACTTAGAAATATGCACACTAAATAAAATTATTAGGGTACAAAATTGTTTCATTCTTTGTTATCATCAAAACTTAGAGATATATTGCAGAATCAAAATCTTGTTCTAACAGGTTCATCCTCGGAATCTCCAAGTAGGAGACCTAGTATTGAAGAAGATTATGTCGATTCATACAACTTCACGGGGCAAATGGACCCATAATTATGAAGGCCCATACATTATTGAGAAAGGTTTTCTCTAGAGGATACTTAATCCTCTCAACTATGTGTGAAATGGTGGATCATGTTAACAAACCTTGGGTTCAACAAGTGTGCGCTTGGGATTACTTCAGTCGGGTGAAAGCCTTGAGACAAGAAGGTCATGCAAGGAAGTAGCAACAATAATTGAATTAAAGCGACATTGTTGGTTACATGATCATGCGTTTGGGATTAACTTAGCCGGGTGAAAGCCTTGGTACAAGGGTTGCCTTTCAAGGAAGTAGCAACAACAAGTGAATTGAAGCAGCATGGCTAGTTACTTGATCAAGATTGACCAAGGTTTTTGGAGGTGCTAGAGTCAAGAACAAACTTAGGGTTTGTGGGATTTGATTTCTCATCTCTTGTATTTATAAATTTGCAAAGTAAGATTTATTATATTAATATCTCAATTCGAATTCGAATTGAGGGCAAACGTACCCATAGCGAGGTCGATTGGGGAACTGCCTAAACAAATCCTTGCATACTCTCTCTCTCTCTCTCTCTCTCTCTCTCTCTCTCTTTTATTTTTTAGGTCACAAATTTTTGATTCCTTTGATCTCTTGATCAACATTTTTCGGATGATAACTTTTGAATTCTTTGTTAATTTATATTATTGTAGTAATCACATACCATTTGATAGTGACTGGATCTCCAAGAACTACAAACACTATACTAATATCCAAACTTTTTTTATTGCATGCAAAGTGTTTGACAAGTTGTTTCAACTAGTTTTTTGTGTGTTGCTGTTGTAACACCTCAAAATTTGCCCTCCTCTCTTGGGACTAGCTTAGCATGTTGCATTTCATCTTGTAGGTCATTAGTCATTGCATCTTTGCATATCATGTGGAAACATTGAGCAAGTCATCCTCCTAGGTCTTTCTCAGAAGATGGAGAGGTTAAAAGATTCAAGCCTAAGGGTCTCATGAATTGATCACTAATCATCTGAGGGTTTGTGCTTCAATTAGGGTTTCTTGGTTCCTCAAGGAGATTGGGTGTTATCTTGGTTGAAATAGTACATCACCATAATCATGAATACATCATCATCACCAAGAGGTTCATTGTGCCTGATCATGTTCCTTGGGATTAGGGTTTTGACCTCTGGTCAACCCTAATCAGTTGAATTATGCCAATCAGGGTTTCTTCAAGGAGATGAGGTTTTAATTGAGATGGGGATCATTACATGGTTTTATTGAGCTTGTGAAAGCTAGGGTTTTATTTTGGAGCCATTTCATCAAGTGATTGAGGCTCAGATTCATCTGTGCATAGCCAAGTCATCTATCAACTGCAAAAGTCAACTGTTGGATTTGGAGGTGGGAAGTGAGTAGAAATACTTCATTCATGTTCAAACAAGTCCCATTTGACATTTCAAACATCAATATTGAAGAAAATAAAGTCAGGACAAAACTTTCCAAAAATAGAAAGTGACTTGTAATTTGAAATTACCAAAAATGGAAAGGTTTTCAACTCAATATTACATCATCAAAAAAGCTTCAAACGAAATTTTGTTGAACATGAAAGTTGTAGATATTTTTCTCCCCTTTCCAAAAAGTCCAAGATCATCAATTTCTCATGTGTGGTTGAAGAGATACGGATCAAACTTGGTCAAGTGAACATGGAACTTCAAACATGCATAACTTTCAAACCAAAAGGCCAAATGGAGTGGTTCTTTTTGCATTGTTCATGTCTTGACATGTACTATCCAAAACATACATCACATGCCATGCATTCTCATCACATAACCATTTGATTTTTCACTTCTATTTTGGAGGGAAATTTCCAAGTTTAAAATTGGTCAATTATTTGAACATGGCATTACTTCCATTGGCTCCAAAACATCATTTGAAGTGAAAATAAGTGCAAATTCGTACTGTTCATCCATGCATTTTCATGCATAAGGTGAAATTCCAATTTTGCAAAACACCTCCAAACTTTATTAATTTTCATTAGCACTTGGTTTAGGTTAGTTAAACATGATTAGTGAAGCATATATAACACAAATCCTAACAGAATTCATCACATTTCCCAATTCTAGATCTAGAATTCTCAAAGTCTCTCAAAATTCTCTCTCATTTTTTCTCCAAATTTCTTCACATCTCTTGCATTTTTTTGGATCAATTCATCATTCTTAAGCATTTGTGAGCAAGATTGAACCAAGATTCAAGAGATTTCGTGCAGTTTGAAGCATATCCAAAGCTTGAGTTCATCAATGGTGGAATCAAAATTCTGTTGAATCAAGACCAATTGGACCTCAAGATCTCTTCCAAACACTTATACAAGTTTGCTAGAGGAAGATTGAAGCATTGCAAGGCCAGAAACACACGAATTACAAAGCTGCACTTCGAGAGGTCACTTTTTCGACTTCCTTAATTCTTGAAATTGTTGTATGAATGTTGTAGATCTCTTAATGGTGATGATTCTGCACTTTGAATCGAGCGATTTCGTGCATAATTGAGTGAGATCCATGCGTTTAAAGTTTTAATGATGAAACTTAAATCCTTCGATTCATGCATGTTGTATTGTTTCTTGTTAAATTAATAGTAGATTCATGATGTACAATGCAAGATCTAGGCATTAGTGTATTCAATTTTAAATTTTGAGAAATTTGTTCTTGAAGTTCTTGATGAGATTACTGTTCCTCGCGCGCGCATTCTGGAGAAGATGAAGTTGGACTTTTGGCAACGGTTTTTTGAATTGCATGGCCACGCTTTGGTTCATGAGAAAACCGTTCTCTTAGGGCGCTAGGGCTGGGCGCTGATTGGCTGCACGGATTTGCCATGCAGCGCGCCAATTTTGGTTTCAAAAAGTTACCTGGTTCGATCCCAGGCTGTGTATATTTTCCATTGCTTCATTCATTTTTCACATGCCATGTTCATATATGTTCCACATGCTTTTTTTTAATTTTTCATGATCTTAAAAAATTCATAAATGATTGAATAATGATCCAAAAATTGTGTGGTTTTTTGCATTATGTCACATTTTTTGTCTAGTTTTTTATGAATATTATTTTGCAAATTGTGCATGACTGGTTTACTTTTTGTGCTAGGGTTTTTGTACATGTGTCCTCTTTTGACCTTGCCTTGATATATCATTTGTGAAATGCTCAATTCTAATCCAATGCTCATAAAATTTGACATGTAGAAACTAGACATCTTGCTGGACATTTTGGTGTTGAGTTTGCTTTTTTATCAATTGCCATTGCTGAGTTATGATTTTTCTAAGTTAGGTGTGACAATTTGTGTCACACCTTGTGATGACCAACATGATTGATGAATTTGCCTTATCAAATGAATTCCAATTGTTCTGAATTTGCCTTATGTCACACCCATTACTCTCCATTTATAGACATCAAGCATTTTACATTTGGTTTTTCAAATCTGAAAGTTTTATTTTATAAATGTTGTTTTTCCTCTTTCCAGTGAAAATGACTGTGCCATTTTTCTGATTAATATCTTTGCATGTTTTTTGATTAAAGATAATATCATAACCGTTATCACTTAATTGACTTATGGATTACAAATTATGCATTAATCCCTCAATATAAAGGATGTAACACCCCGATAAAAATAAGACAATTATTTAATTTAAGTTAATATTATATTTATTAATTTAATTAAAATAATTGGAATTATTGGATTATTATTATTATTATTATTATTGGAATAATAATTATTGGAAAATATATAAGTTGGAAATAAGGAAAAAGAGTTCCATTTTTGGTAAAGAGGGTTTCACGTGAAAAGCAGAGAAGCGGCTGAAAAGAGGAAAAGGGCAAAGAGCAGAGCAAGAGGAAGAAGGTTGGAGAAGAGAAAAGCTTGAAGCTTAAAGATTCGCCGGATTAATTCAGGTAAGGGGGGTTTATCGTCGTTTAATGGGTATTATAGATTAACATGTAATGGGTAGTGATAAACCGTTGAATTGACCCTAATTGGGATGATGAGTGCTGAAAATTTATGATGAATAAACTGTGTTTAAGCTGTGATTGAATCGGTAATTGTGTGAGTCGTGATTCCCCGAGCGTATCGCTTTTTACGGAATTGGAATCGGAGGTCCGGAAGTCCACCAACGGCGGAAAATGCGGAGAATTCTGCATTCTGTTTCGTGTTAGCGCAGGAACAACTTTCTGTCTTGCGTTAACCGGTTAACCCAGGGCGTTAACCGGTTAACACTGTTGTGAGTTGTGGAAATATTGATGTTCTGTCTGTGTTAACCGGTTAACCCAGGGCGTTAACCGGTTAACACCGTTGAGTTTTGCCAGAAAGCGTGTTCTGTCTGCGTTAACCGGTTAACCCAGGGCGTTAACCGGTTAACACTGTGGGAAAAGAGAAAAAAATTGATAATTGAATCTTGTGTACGTTTTGGAATGGAATTATATAGTACTTAGTTTATGTCAAAGTTGATTACAAGTTGATTATGTTGAAAACATTGTTGTGTTGCTATTATTATCCTGTTGTCGGAATTTAAAGTCGTGTATGTCAAAGTTGATTATAAGTTGACTATGTTGAAGACATTGTTGTGTTGTTATTGTTATCATGTTGTCGGAATTCATATGCATTAAGTCGGAGCTTTGCTCACACCATGTTGGCCTGGATTGGCAAAAGTTGAAAGTTGAAGGCTTAAGCCTTGATGCCTCGTTAAATTGGCAAATTTTAAGTTGGGAGTTTTACTCCAAATGGTACCACATGCATGACGAGTCGAGTCTCCTTAGAGTTGCATTTGGTTGGTTTGTTGTATGAGTATTTAATTTAATTGAGCAGTGGTGCTTGTGTTGATATTGAGCATGACGTTTGAGTTGATGTGCCGTTACTGAATGTGTGATGTGATTAGGGTGATTAATGTGTCAAATTACTTAACATGACATGATATTTTATAATGCTTTTTATATCGATTGAGGAACTCACCCTTACAACTATTTTTCAGGTAACGAGCAGTGATTAAGTAGAAGCTAGTGCTTGGAGTCTAGTGTAGTCTCCTTAGTGGGTCATGCTCTGATAGATGTAACATCGGGACGGGATGTTTTACCTTGTTGAATAATTTTACATGTAATGTGTTACATGTGTTGAATGATCGATTTGATCTCTATCCGCTGCGTATTTTGCAATGCTTTATGTTTTGATATAATAAAAGAGCATGACAGTTATGATGATGAATGGTGTGAAATGATTGTGTGACACCCTTAATTGCGTATTACTCTGATTGATATATTGTTATTCTAATTAAATATTTTGGGGTATTTTAGAAGGGTGTTACATTAGTGGTATCAGAGCAGGTCGGTCTGTCCGGCCAGTTGTCGTGTCGTTACTGTCTAACAATTGTGTATTGTTACTAATCTAACTTTTAAGTTGTGTTGTGGTGATAAGTTGAAATGGCTGGAAGGAATGACGCTGCAATGGCTGCCGCAATGCAAGCGATGGCCCAAGCTGTGCAGAACTTGCCAAATGCTGGTGGAGATGCTGGGTCACGTAGCTTGGCGACTTTTCAAAGAGAGAATCCGCCGGTGTTTAAAGGGAAGCATGATCCAGATGCAGCCTTGGGATGGTTGAAAGAGATCGAGAGAATCTTCCGTGTTATGGATTGCACTCCAGCTCAGAAGGTTCGGTATGGTACTCACATGCTAGCAGTCGAAGCTGATGACTGGTGGCTAGAGACTCACGAGAGGTTGACCGTGGCAGGTGAAGTCATTACTTGGGATGTATTCCGTAGGGAATTCATGAGAAAGTATTATCCGGAGGATGTCCGTGGTAAGAAAGAAATTGAGTTCCTTGAGCTGAAGCAAGGAAACTTGTCTGTCACTGATTATGCTGCAAAATTTGTGGAGTTGTCCAAATTTTATCCTCATTACACTGGTGCTGGTGCTGAATTTTCAAAGTGCATCAAGTTTGAGAACGGACTGCGCTCTAAAATTAAGAAGGCTGTGGGGTATCAGAAGATACGCATTTTTACTGAATTGGTGGATAGCTGCAGGATATTTGAAGAAGACAATAATGCTCATTACAAGATTGTCAGTGACCGCAGGGGCAAGCAACATCAAAATCGTGGCAAGCCGTATGATGCTCCAGTGGGAAAAGGGAAACAAGGAGCTGCTCCGGCTCAGAGGACTAGTAGGGGAGGTGCTCCTGCTGGTATAGTTTGCTTCAAATGTGGTCAGGCTGGTCATAAGAGTAATGTATGCACTGCTGAAGTAAAGAGGTGTTTTCGTTGTGGTAAGACTGGCCATGCAATAGCTGATTGCAAGCACAAGGAAATGATTTGTTTTAATTGTGGCGAAGAAGGGCATATTGGAAGTCAGTGTCAGAAGCCAAAGAAATCTCAAACTGGAAAGGTGTTCGCATTGACCGGAACTCAAACCTCCAGTGAGGACAGACTTATCCGAGGTACATGTTTCATAAATGGTACTCCTTTAATTACTATTATTGATACCGGTGCTACACACTGTTTTATTTCTGCTAACTGTGCTCGAAGACTGGGTTTAAAATTGTCCGCTTTGGATGGTGAATTGATTGTTGAGACACCAGCTAAGGGATCAACAACTACTTCCTTGGTGTGTTTAAATTGTCCTTTGTCGATCTTCGATAAAGATTTCTATGTTGATTTAGTATGGTTGCCGTTGGGTGGGATGGATGTAATTCTTGGTATGAACTGGTTGGAGTATAATTATGTTCATATAAATTGTCATCATAAGTCGGTGAGGTTTTCCACTCCTGAAGAGGAAGGAGTTGACTTATTACCTTTCAAAGAATTGCGAAAATTAATGAAAGAGGGAGCTCAGATGTTTTCTTTGATGGCGACGTTGTCGGTTGAGAGTAAAGCTAAGATAGAGGAACTGTTAGTGGTGAAAGAATTCCCTGAAGTTTTTCCTGATGAAATTCCTAGTGTGCCGCCAGAGAGGGAAGTTAAATTTACTATTGATTTGGTGCCTGGTACTAGGCCTGTTTCGATGGCACCGTATAGAATGTCGGCATCTGAATTGTGTGAATTAAAGAAGCAATTGGAAGACTTACTTGAGAAGAAGTTTATAAGACCAAGTGTGTCACCGTGGGGAGCTCCAGTGTTGCTAGTAAAGAAGAAAGATGGTAGTATGAGGCTTTGTATCGATTATAGACAATTGAATAAAGTAACGATCAAGAATAAGTATCCACTACCGAGAATAGATGATTTGATGGATCAATTAGTGGGTGCTTGTGTGTTCAGTAAAATTGATTTGAGATCGGGCTATCATCAGATCAAAGTGAAAGATGAAGACATCCAGAAGACAGCGTTCAGAACTCGGTATGGACATTATGAGTATTCTGTGATGCCTTTCGGTGTGACTAATGCGCCGGGAGTATTTATGGAATACATGAATCGTATTTTCCATACTTATCTGGATCATTTTGTGGTAGTATTTATTGATGATATTTTGATTTACTCTAAGTCCGAAGAAGAGCACAAGGAACATTTGAGATTAGTGTTGGATGTTTTGAAAGATAAGAAATTGTATGCGAAGCTGTCCAAGTGTGAATTTTGGTTAAGAGAAGTCAGTTTTCTCGGCCATGTAATTTCAAGAGAAGGTATTGCTGTAGATCCTTCCAAGGTAGAAGCTGTATTGCAATGGGAGACTCCTAAGTCGGTTACCGAGATTAGAAGCTTTTTGGGGTTAGCTGGATATTATAGAAGGTTTATTGAAGGATTTTCTAAGTTAGCACTTCCGTTGACTAAATTAACTTGTAAGGGTAAAGCTTTCGTGTGGGATGTTCAGTGCGAAGAGGGTTTTAATGAATTAAAAAGGAGATTGACGTCGGCGCCGGTTTTGACCTTGCCAAATCCGGAGGAACCGTTTATAATCTACTGTGATGCTTCATTGATGGGCTTGGGAGGTGTGCTCATGCAAAATAATAAAGTGATTGCTTATGCGTCGCGACAGTTAAGAATTCATGAAAAGAACTATCCTACGCATGATCTTGAACTTGCTGCTGTGGTGTTTGTGCTAAAAATCTGGAGGCATTACCTTTATGGTTCCAGATTTGAAGTTTTCAGCGATCATAAAAGTTTAAAGTATCTTTTTGATCAGAAAGAGCTGAACATGAGACAACGTAGGTGGCTAGAATTGCTTAAGGATTATGATTTCGGGTTGAATTATCATCCAGGAAAAGCAAATGTTGTGGCCGATGCCTTAAGTAGAAAGACCTTGCATGTGTCAGCAATGATGATTAAGGAGTTGGAATTAATTGAGCAATTTCGTGATATGAGTTTGGTTTGCGAAGTAACACCGCAGAGTGTAATGCTAGGAATGCTAAAGATTAATAATGATTTTATGGATAGTATCCGAGAGGCACAGAAATTGGATGTGAAATTAGTAGATATCCTTAATCGTTGTGGTCAATCAGAGAAGAGTGACTTTAAGATTGATGCGAGAGGTGTGCTAAAATTAGGGGAAAGAATTTGTATTCCTGATGACGCGATTTTGAAAAGAAGCATTCTAGAAGAGGGTCATAGAAGCAGTTTGAGTATTCATCCAGGAGCTACTAAAATGTATCAGGATTTGAAGAAAATATTTTGGTGGCTCGGAATGAAAGGAGATGTGGCTCGTTTTGTGTATGCGTGCTTAACTTGTCAGAAGTCGAAGATTGAGCATCAGAAGCCTGCTGGGTTGATGCAACCGTTGGAAGTTCCAGAGTGGAAATGGGATAGCATTTCTATGGACTTTGTAACGGGGTTGCCTGCTACTTTAAGAGGGCATGATTCGATTTGGGTGATCGTTGATAGGCTCACGAAGTCGGCTCACTTCATACCTATTAACATCACTTACCCAATTGCGAAGTTGGCAGAGATTTACATCCGAGTAATTGTAAAGTTGCATGGTGTTCCTCTATGTATTGTGTCGGACAGAGATCCGAGGTTTACATCGGGATTTTGGAAAAGTCTGCAAGATTCGTTGGGCTCTAAGTTGAGGTTGAGTTCGGCATATCATCCTCAAACTGATGGCCAAACAGAGAGAACTATTCAGTCATTGGAGGATTTACTGAGGGCTTGTGTTCTTGAACAAGGAGGTTCGTGGGACACTTATCTTCCATTGATCGAGTTCACATATAATAATAGTTACCATTCTAGTATCGGAATGGCGCCTTTTGAAGCATTGTATGGTCGTAGATGTAGAACTCCGTTGTGTTGGCACGAATCTGGTGAGGGTGTAGTACTTGGACCAGAGTTAGTTCGAGAAACTACCGAGAAAGTGAAGTTTATCCGAGAGAAGATGAAAGCTTCTCAGAGTAGGCAGAAGAGTTACCATGACAAGCGGAAGAAGGAATTAGAATTTCAAGCTGGTGACCATGTGTTTTTGAGAGTCACGCCTGTGACTGGTGTTGGGAGGGTTTGAAGTCTAAAAAGCTCACTCCTCGCTTCATTGGTCCGTATCAAATCTTAGAACGGGTTGGAAAAGTTGCTTATCGGATGGCATTACCACCTAATCTTTCGAATTTGCATGATGTATTCCATGTGTCGCAGCTTCGGAAGTATGTCTCAGATCCGTCTCATGTGGTTAGTATGGATGATGTGCAAGTGCGGGATAATTTAACAATGGAGACAAAGCCTGTACGAGTTGAAGATCGTGACACAAAGACTCTTCGAGGAAAAGAGATTGTGTTGGTTAAAGTCGTTTGGTCGGGAGCTGCGGGCGAAAGCATGACATGGGAACTTGAGAGTCAGATGAAGGAGTCTTATCCGGAGCTATTCGCTTGAGGTATGTTTTCGAGGACGAAAACTCTTTTAGTGGGGGAGAGTTGTAACACCCCGATAAAAATAAGACAATTATTTAATTTAAGTTAATATTATATTTATTAATTTAATTAAAATAATTGGAATTATTGGATTATTATTATTATTATTATTATTGGAATAATAATTATTGGAAAATATATAAGTTGGAAATAAGGAAAAAGAGTTCCATTTTTGGTAAAGAGGGTTTTACGTGAAAAGCAGAGAAGCGGCTGAAAAGAGGAAAAGGGCAAAGAGCAGAGCAAGAGGAAGAAGGTTGGAGAAGAGAAAAGCTTGAAGCTTAAAGATTCGTCGGATTAATTCAGGTAAGGGGGGTTTATCATCGTTTAATGGGTATTATAGATTAACATGTAATGGGTAGTGATAAACCGTTGAATTGACCCTAATTGGGATGATGAGTGCTGAAAATTTGTGATGAATAAACTGTGTTTAAGCTGTGATTGAATCGGTAATTGTGTGAGTCGTGATTCCCCGAGCGTATCGCTTTTTACGGAATTGGAATCGGAGGTCCGGAAGTCCTCCAACGGCGGAAAATGCGGAGAATTCTGCATTCTGCTTCGTGTTAGCGCAGGAACAGCTTTCTGTCTTGCGTTAACCGGTTAACCCAGGGCGTTAACCGGTTAACACTGTTGTGAGTTGTGGAAATATTGCTGTTCTGTCTGCGTTAACCGGTTAACCCAGGGCGTTAACCGGTTAACACCGTTGAGTTTTGCCAGAAAGCGCGTTCTGTCTGCGTTAACCGGTTAACCCAGGGCGTTAACCGGTTAACACTGTGGGAAAAGAGAAAAAAATTGATAATTGAATCTTGTGTACATTTTGGAATGGAATTATATAGTACTTAGTTTATGTCAAAGTTGATTACAAGTTGATTATGTTGAAAACATTGTTGTGTTGCTATTATTATCCTGTTGTCGGAATTTAAAGTCGTGTATGTCAAAGTTGATTATAAGTTGACTATGTTGAAGACATTGTTGTGTTGCTATTGTTATCATGTTGTCGGAATTCATATGCATTAAGTCAGAGCTTTGCTCACACCACGTTGGCCTGGATTGGCAAAAATTGAAAGTTGAAGGCTTAAGCCTTGATGCCTCGTTAAATTGGCAAATTTTAAGTTGGGAGTTTTACTCCAAATGGTACCACATGCATGACGAGTCGAGTCTCCTTAGAGTTGCATTTGGTTGGTTTGTTGTATGAGTATTTAATTTAATTGAGCAGTGGTGCTTGTGTTGATATTGAGCATGACGTTTGAGTTGATGTGCCGTTACTGAATGTGTGATGTGATTAGGGTGATTAATGTGTCAAATTACTTAACATGACATGATATTTTATAATGCTTTTTATATCGATTGAGGAACTCACCCTTACAACTATTTTTCAGGTAACGAGCAGTGATTGAGTAGAAGCTAGTGCTTGGAGTCTAGTGTAGTCTCCTTAGTGGGTCATGCTCTGATAGATGTAACATCGGGACGGGATGTTTTACCTTGTTGAATAATTTTACATGTAATGTGTTACATGTGTTGAATGATCGATTTGATCTCTATCCGCTGCGTATTTTGCAATGCTTTATGTTTTGATATAATAAAAGAGCATGACAGTTATGATGATGAATGGTGTGAAATGATTGTGTGACACCCTTAATTGCGTATTACTCTGATTGATATATTGTTATTCTAATTAAATATTTTGGGGTATTTTAGAAGGGTGTTACATTAGTGGTATCAGAGCAGGTCGGTCTGTCCGGCCAGTTGTCGTGTCGTTACTGTCTAACAATTGTGTATTGTTACTAATCTAACTTTTAAGTTGTGTTGTGGTGATAAGTTGAAATGGCTGGAAGGAATGACGCTGCAATGGCTGCCGCAATGCAAGCGATGGCACAAGCTGTGCAGAACTTGCCAAATGCTGGTGGAGATGCTGGGTCACGTAGCTTGGCGACTTTTCAAAGAGAGAATCCGCCGGTGTTTAAAGGGAAGCATGATCCAGATGCAGCCTTGGGATGGTTGAAAGAGATCGAGAGAATCTTTCGTGTTATGGATTGCACTCCAGCTCAGAAGGTTCGGTATGGTACTCACATGCTAGCAGTCGAAGCTGATGACTGGTGGCTAGAGACTCACGAGAGGTTGACCGTGGCAGGTGAAGTCATTACTTGGGATGTATTCCGTAGGGAATTCATGAGAAAGTATTATCCGGAGGATGTCCGTGGTAAGAAAGAAATTGAGTTCCTTGAGCTGAAGCAAGGAAACTTGTCTGTCACTGATTATGCTGCAAAATTTGTGGAGTTGTCCAAATTTTATCCTCATTACACTGGTGCTGGTGCTGAATTTTTAAAGTGCATCAAGTTTGAGAACGGACTGCGCTCTGAAATTAAGAAGGCTATGGGGTATCAGAAGATACGCATTTTTACTGAATTGGTGGATAGCTGCAGGATATTTGAAGAAGACAATAATGCTCATTACAAGATTGTCAGTGACCGCAGGGGCAATCAACATCAAAATCGTGGCAAGCCGTATGATGCTCCAGTGGGAAAAGGGAAACAAGGAGCTGCTCCGGCTCAGAGGACTAGTAGGGGAGGTGCTCCTGCTGGTATAGTTTGCTTCAAATGTGGTCAGGCTGGTCATAAGAGTAATGTATGCACTGCTGAAGTAAAGAGGTGTTTTCGTTGTGGTAAGACTGGCCATGCAATAGCTGATTGCAAGCACAAGGAAATGATTTGTTTTAATTGTGGCGAAGAAGGGCATATTGGAAGTCAGTGTCAGAAGCCAAAGAAATCTCAAACTGGAAAGGTGTTCGCATTGACCGGAACTCAAACCTCCAGTGAGGACAGACTTATCCGAGGTACATGTTTCATAAATGGTACTCCTTTAATTACTATTATTGATACCGGTGCTACACACTGTTTTATTTCTGCTAACTGTGCTCGAAGACTGGGTTTAAAATTGTCCGCTTTGGATGGTGAATTGATTGTTGAGACACCAGCTAAGGGATCAACAACTACTTCCTTGGTGTGTTTAAATTGTCCTTTGTCGATCTTCGATAAAGATTTCTATGTTGATTTAGTATGGTTGCCGTTGGGTGGGATGGATGTAATTCTTGGTATGAACTGGTTGGAGTATAATTATGTTCATATAAATTGTCATCATAAGTCGGTGAGGTTTTCCACTCCTGAAGAGGAAGGAGTTGACTTATTACCTTTCAAAGAATTACGAAAATTAATGAAAGAGGGAGCTCAGATGTTTTCTTTGATGGCGACGTTGTCGGTTGAGAGTAAAGCTAAGATAGAGGAACTGTTAGTGGTGAAAGAATTCCCTGAAGTTTTTCCTGATGAAATTCCTAGTGTGCCGCCAGAGAGGGAAGTTAAATTTACTATTGATTTGGTGCCTGGTACTAGGCCTGTTTCGATGGCACCGTATAGAATGTCGGCATCTGAATTGTGTGAATTAAAGAAGCAATTGGAAGACTTACTTGAGAAGAAGTTTATAAGACCAAGTGTGTCACCGTGGGGAGCTCCAGTGTTGCTAGTAAAGAAGAAAGATGGTAGTATGAGGCTTTGTATCGATTATAGACAATTGAATAAAGTAACGATCAAGAATAAGTATCCACTACCGAGAATAGATGATTTGATGGATCAATTAGTGGGTGCTTGTGTGTTCAGTAAAATTGATTTGAGATCGGGCTATCATCAGATCAAAGTGAAAGATGAAGACATCCAGAAGACAGCGTTCAGAACTCGGTATGGACATTATGAGTATTCTGTGATGCCTTTCGGTGTGACTAATGCGCCGGGAGTATTTATGGAATACATGAATCGTATTTTCCATACTTATCTGGATCATTTTGTGGTAGTATTTATTGATGATATTTTGATTTACTCTAAGTCCGAAGAAGAGCACAAGGAACATTTGAGATTAGTGTTGGATGTTTTGAAAGATAAGAAATTGTATGCGAAGCTGTCCAAGTGTGAATTTTGGTTAAGAGAAGTCAGTTTTCTCGGCCATGTAATTTCAAGAGAAGGTATTGCTGTAGATCCTTCCAAGGTAGAAGCTGTATTGCAATGGGAGACTCCTAAGTCGGTTACCGAGATTAGAAGCTTTTTGGGGTTAGCTGGATATTATAGAAGGTTTATTGAAGGATTTTCTAAGTTAGCACTTCCGTTGACTAAATTAACTTGTAAGGGTAAAGCTTTCGTGTGGGATGTTCAGTGCGAAGAGGGTTTTAATGAATTAAAAAGGAGATTGACGTCGGCGCCGGTTTTGACCTTGCCAAATCCGGAGGAACCGTTTATAATCTACTGTGATGCTTCATTGATGGGCTTGGGAGGTGTGCTCATGCAAAATAATAAAGTGATTGCTTATGCGTCGCGACAGTTAAGAATTCATGAAAAGAACTATCCTACGCATGATCTTGAACTTGCTGCTGTGGTGTTTGTGCTAAAAATCTGGAGGCATTACCTTTATGGTTCCAGATTTGAAGTTTTCAGCGATCATAAAAGTTTAAAGTATCTTTTTGATCAGAAAGAGCTGAACATGAGACAACGTAGGTGGCTAGAATTGCTTAAGGATTATGATTTCGGGTTGAATTATCATCCAGGAAAAGCAAATGTTGTGGCCGATGCCTTAAGTAGAAAGACCTTGCATGTGTCAGCAATGATGATTAAGGAGTTGGAATTAATTGAGCAATTTCGTGATATGAGTTTGGTTTGCGAAGTAACACCGCAGAGTGTAATGCTAGGAATGCTAAAGATTAATAATGATTTTATGGATAGTATCCGAGAGGCACAGAAATTGGATGTGAAATTAGTAGATATCCTTAATCGTTGTGGTCAATCAGAGAAGAGTGACTTTAAGATTGATGCGAGAGGTGTGCTAAAATTAGGGGAAAGAATTTGTATTCCTGATGACGCGATTTTGAAAAGAAGCATTCTAGAAGAGGGTCATAGAAGCAGTTTGAGTATTCATCCAGGAGCTACTAAAATGTATCAGGATTTGAAGAAAATATTTTGGTGGCTCGGAATGAAAGGAGATGTGGCTCGTTTTGTGTATGCGTGCTTAACTTGTCAGAAGTCGAAGATTGAGCATCAGAAGCCTGCTGGGTTGATGCAACCGTTGGAAGTTCCAGAGTGGAAATGGGATAGCATTTCTATGGACTTTGTAACGGGGTTGCCTGCTACTTTAAGAGGGCATGATTCGATTTGGGTGATCGTTGATAGGCTCACGAAGTCGGCTCACTTCATACCTATTAACATCACTTACCCAATTGCGAAGTTGGCAGAGATTTACATCCGAGTAATTGTAAAGTTGCATGGTGTTCCTCTATGTATTGTGTCGGACAGAGATCCGAGGTTTACATCGGGATTTTGGAAAAGTCTGCAAGATTCGTTGGGCTCTAAGTTGAGGTTGAGTTCGGCATATCATCCTCAAACTGATGGCCAAACAGAGAGAACTATTCAGTCATTGGAGGATTTACTGAGGGCTTGTGTTCTTGAACAAGGAGGTTCGTGGGACACTTATCTTCCATTGATCGAGTTCACATATAATAATAGTTACCATTCTAGTATCGGAATGGCGCCTTTTGAAGCATTGTATGGTCGTAGATGTAGAACTCCGTTGTGTTGGCACGAATCTGGTGAGGGTGTAGTACTTGGACCAGAGTTAGTTCGAGAAACTACCGAGAAAGTGAAGTTTATCCGAGAGAAGATGAAAGCTTCTCAGAGTAGGCAGAAGAGTTACCATGACAAGCGGAAGAAGGAATTAGAATTTCAAGCTGGTGACCATGTGTTTTTGAGAGTCACGCCTGTGACCGGTGTTGGGAGGGTTTGAAGTCTAAAAAGCTCACTCCTCGCTTCATTGGTCCGTATCAAATCTTAGAACGGGTTGGAAAAGTTGCTTATCGGATGGCATTACCACCTAATCTTTCGAATTTGCATGATGTATTCCATGTGTCGCAGCTTCGGAAGTATGTCTCAGATCCGTCTCATGTGGTTAGTATGGATGATGTGCAAGTGCGGGATAATTTAACAATGGAGACAAAGCCTGTACGAGTTGAAGATCGTGACACAAAGACTCTTCGAGGAAAAGAGATTGTGTTGGTTAAAGTCGTTTGGTCGGGAGCTGCGGGCGAAAGCATGACATGGGAACTTGAGAGTCAGATGAAGGAGTCTTATCCGGAGCTATTCGCTTGAGGTATGTTTTCGAGGATGAAAACTCTTTTAGTGGGGGAGAGTTGTAACACCCCGATAAAAATAAGACAATTATTTAATTTAAGTTAATATTATATTTATTAATTTAATTAAAATAATTGGAATTATTGGATTATTATTATTATTATTATTGGAATAATAATTATTGGAAAATATATAAGTTGGAAATAAGGAAAAAGAGTTCCATTTTTGGTAAAGAGGGTTTTACGTGAAAAGCAGAGAAGCGGCTGAAAAGAGGAAAAGGGCAAAGAGCAGAGCAAGATGAAGAAGGTTGGAGAAGAGAAAAGCTTGAAGCTTAAAGATTCGCCGGATTAATTCAGGTAAGGGGGGTTTATCGTCGTTTAATGGGTATTATAGATTAACATGTAATGGGTAGTGATAAACCGTTGAATTGACCCTAATTGGGATGATGAGTGCTGAAAATTTGTGATGAATAAACTGTGTTTAAGCTGTGATTGAATCGGTAATTGTGTGAGTCGTGATTCCCCGAGCGTATCGCTTTTTACGGAATTGGAATCGGAGGTCCGGAAGTCCTCCAACGGCGGAAAATACGGAGAATTCTGCATTCTGCTTCGTGTTAGCGCAGGAACAGCTTTCTGTCTTGAGTTAACCGGTTAACCCAGGGCGTTAACCGGTTAACACTGTTGTGAGTTGTGGAAATATTGTTGTTCTGTCTGCGTTAACCGGTTAACCCAGGGCGTTAACCGGTTAACACCGTTGAGTTTTGCCAGAAAGCGCGTTCTGTCTGCGTTAACCGGTTAACCCAGGGCGTTAACCGGTTAACACTGTGGGAAAAGAGAAAAAAATTGATAATTGAATCTTGTGTACGTTTTGGAATGGAATTATATAGTACTTAGTTTATGTCAAAGTTGATTACAAGTTGATTATGTTGAAAACATTGTTGTGTTGCTATTATTATCCTGTTGTCGGAATTTAAAGTCGTGTATGTCAAAGTTGATTATAAGTTGACTATGTTGAAGACATTGTTGTGTTGCTATTGTTATCATGTTGTCGGAATTCATATGCATTAAGTCGGAGCTTTGCTCACACCATGTTGGCCTGGATTGGCAAAAGTTGAAAGTTGAAGGCTTAAGCCTTGATGCCTCGTTAAATTGGCAAATTTTAAGTTGGGAGTTTTACTCCAAATGGTACCACATGCATGACGAGTCGAGTCTCCTTAGAGTTGCATTTGGTTGGTTTGTTGTATGAGTATTTAATTTAATTGAGCAGTGGTGCTTGTGTTGATATTGAGCATGACGTTTGAGTTGATGTGCCGTTACTGAATGTGTGATGTGATTAGGGTGATTAATGTGTCAAACTACTTAACATGACATGATATTTTATAATGCTTTTTATATCGATTGAGGAACTCACCCTTACAACTCTTTTTCAGGTAACGAGCAGTGATTGAGTAGAAGCTAGTGCTTGGAGTCTAGTGTAGTCTCCTTAGTGGGTCATGCTCTGATAGATGTAACATCGGGACGGGATGTTTTACCTTGTTGAATAATTTTACATGTAATGTGTTACATGTGTTGAATGATCGATTTGATCTCTATCCGCTGCGTATTTTGCAATGCTTTATGTTTTGATATAATAAAAGAGCATGACAGTTATGATGATGAATGGTGTGAAATGATTGTGTGACACCCTTAATTGCGTATTACTCTGATTGATATATTGTTATTCTAATTAAATATTTTGGGGTATTTTAGAAGGGTGTTACAAAGGACACCAGAAACAGAGGGAAAAGATTTGTTACCAACTGTTACAAATCCTCTGATTCTTCCTTTTTGATTTCCTCCAAAGCCTACGAAGCCAACATCTTTAAGTTCCGGGTTTTAGAACATATGCTTTCTTCCAGTCATGTGTCACGAGCATCTAGAGTCCAGGTACCATGACTGGTGTTTCAACTCTGCTGCATAGGATATCTGTAACATACACTATTTTATCTTTTGGTACCCATAATATTTTGGGTCCTTTAGGATTAGTTCTCCTAGAGTTTCTGAAGACTTTGAGTTTTCTAGTATCACTAAACTTCTAGGTCTGTGTAGGTGTATAATGAAAAGAAAAAGGATATTTTGATTTGTTTTCTATAAAAGGTTTTAGATCATCTTCATCAGAGTCATAACCAATTCCTCTTTTTCCATTATGACTTATACCATAGATCATAAAAGCCATTTTGCTTCTTTCTAGGATGTTGTTCAGAAATTTCTGAAAAGCTTTTTCATATTTGTATATGATAGTGTCAGAAGTAGGTGGAGCTTTAGAGAGAGTTTCCTCAAGTTTAGAACATTTTTTAGTTGAAAATTCTTTTTCTCTTTAAAGAATAAAATTATTTTCTTTCAGTTCAGAAACTTCTTTCTCAAGCTTATCACACTCTTCAGTAGTTCCTTCATGAACCCTTTTTAGGTTCTTGAATTTCTTTCGAAGCTTCTAATACAAGCTCAGAGATTCTGACAAACATGCTTTCAGATCAGAACGAGAAAAGTCAAAGAATACCTCTTCAGAGTCACACTCTGTTTCAGATGAACTTCCAGAGGTAGTTGCCATGAATGCTATGTTTGCTCGCTCCTCTTCAGAATCAGATTCTGAAGCTTCAGATTCAGAATCATCCCATGTTGCCATGAGTCCTTTCTTCTTTGCTTTGAAAGAATTCTTCTTAAAGCTTTCTTTTCTGGAGCTATCCTTCTTTAGCTTTGGACATTCATTTTTGCAGTGTCCAGGTTCTTTTCATTCCTAACATGTTACTTCCTTGTTAGGTCTGCCTCTGGAGGTTGAATCCGGACGGTATCCCTTCTGTCTAGGCCTTCTGAAGTTGTTTTGTCTTTTTCTCCAAAGTTGTTTGATTATTCTGGAAAGAAGAGATAGTTCTTCTTCATCATCAGAATCTTCATTCTCAGGGTCATCATCTTCTTCCTCTTCAGCTTGAAAGACTTTGTTCCTTTCTGGATTTCTTCTTTCTGATCTAGACTTTAGAGCAATAGATTTGCTTTTCTTTTGAGGTTCATCTTCTTCTAGCTCTATTTCATGACTCCTGAGAGAGCTGATAAGTTCTTCAAGACTTATGATGTTCAGATCCTTGGATAACTTCAGAGAAGTAACATAGGTCTCCACTTCTTGGGAATACTTATGATTATCTTCTTGATATGATCTGTTGTAGTATATACTTTGTCCAAAACCTTGAGTCCTGCAACCAAGGTTAGGAACCTTGAGAACATTACTTCAACAACTTCATCATCTTCCATTATGAAGGCTTCATACTTATGGATTAAGGCCAGAGCCTTAGTCTTTTTAACTTGATTGTTGCCTTCGTGCGTCATTTTCAAAGAGTCAAAATTTTCTTTTGTTGTTTCCTTATTGGTTATCTTCTCGTATTCATTATAGGAAGTAATGTTTAACATAATGGTTCTTGCTTTATGGTGATTCTTGAAATCAAGCTTCTGATCGTCACTCCTTTTTCTTCTTGGAATAGAAATACCAAGTTCAGAAATAGGTGGTTCATAACCATTTGTGACCATATCCTAGAGATCATCATCATAGCCTAGGAAGAAACTTTCAATTCTATCCTTCTAATAGTCACATTTTTCTCCATCAAAAACTGGAGGTAGAGAAAAACAAGAAAGGGGGGGTTGAATTATTTTCACAGGAATTAAAAACTTTTGCAACACCACACACACAAAATAAATGCTAACAACACAAAGAGTTTATCTTGGTTCGCTTGAAAATCAAAGCTACTCTAGTCCACCCTGTTGGTGTAAGCCCTAGAGGCCAATACTTTTGGTACTTGTATCGAATTATTTATTAATAATAAAAGGCATTTTCTTTATTATGGTTGATTAATAAAGTCCCTGGAATAGATAGTCTGTTTAATGTATTAAGTGTGACTTAATCATGAGAACACATTAAACATAAGGACACTATTCTTAAAGTATCCGTAGTCGAGCTTTAATGTGAAGTGGGATAACATTAAAGCATTAAGACTATTATGTTTGTAGATTGATGATCACATCTCATGGATCATTGATAAAGAGTTATCAAGTCTTAAACATAGGTATGAATATTAGGAGTAATATTTATACCGGATTGACCCGCTATGAGAATACTATATAGAAAGTTATGCAAAGTGTCATAAGTTATTCTCATGGTGATAATAGTGTATACCACTCTTCGACCTGAAACCACTATGGATCCTAGATGTAGAGTCGAGTGCTTTATTGCTGATCCAACGTTGTCCGTAACTGGATAACCATAAAGACAGTTGATGGGTACTCCACGAAGCATGTTGAGGGACATGAGTGTCCTAGATGGAATTTGCCAATCCTGCGTAACAGGATAAATGTCTATGGGCCCAATATTGAACTGGACAAGGGTGACACGGTCTGTACCTTGTGTTCAATATAGACATAAGGGCAAAGGGGTAATTATACACATAATTATTATCACAGGAGGTTTTGTCAGATCACATGACATTTTCGTGACTTGGGTAGCAGTGATGTGTTGCTAGATACCGCTCACTGTTTATTATGTTAAATGCATGATTTAATATAATTGCCAACGCCGCGAAAACCTATAGGGTCACACACAAAGGACGGATTGATGAGAGATAGAATAATTAAGGAACATCGTAAGGTACGGTGTACTTAAGAAGAATACAAAATATGGTAAAGTACCAAATACTTAAGTGATTTTGGCATATTCTGAGATATGGGCCAAAATGCACTTAAGTGGGCTTTTTGGCCTGAAGCCCACACAAGTGGTTCTATAAATAGAACCCCTTGGGTAGAAGCATTAACACTCCAGACAACACAACTGAAGAGTTGGAATTTCGTATCTCTCTCTCTCACTCAAAGCCTTCACTCACAAACAGCTAGCACTGCGATTGAAGGAATCCGTTCGTGTGGACTAAGTAGAGACGTTGTCATCGTTCAACGTTCGTGATCGCCCCGTGGATCTGTATCAAAGGTTGATCATTGTCAGAGATCTGCACCAAAGGTTTGAATCTCCACAAGAGGTAACGATTCTATCACTGATCATGCTCATTCGTAAGGATCATTAAAGGAGAAATTTTTATATTCCGCTGCGCCTTGGATGGCAATTCTCCTTCACACCCGGCCAAGGTGATTTCACCTTCCATAAGGACTTAGTCCAATAATCTCAATAGATCACAAAAACTTCTAAGATTTTAACAACCTCTTAGCCCTCTCAAGTCTACAGACCTAAACAAGTCTCTTGAGGAATTACAAACAATTTCAAGAGTTTACATGTGTTTAACTCGATGCTTCTAGATAATAAATATAAATTCACCTTAAGGAACTATGAAACATAACCATATAATATTGAGCAACAACTCTTGTATGAAAGTATTTCTTACAACAATGGTAGTGATAATATATGAAGTGTGAGAATATTTTCGTAGCAAAGTGATTTCATTGTTTTTGGTTATTGTCCAGCCCGTTGTAAGGAGCCTATATATAACACTTTGAGAAGATACCGTTGGAGGGAAATCAATGGAGATTTCTTGCCAACTTTGGGAGTTAAAGGTATTAACTTTCCTGCCCTTTCCATAGCAGTCTTGAAACATAATCCTTTATTTACTTAAAAATAAATTATGCTAGAATTATAATACTTCCAGTGTAAGTTTATGATTAGATGAAGTGTTGAGCAATATCAGAGTGAGCGTGGTCAGAGTCTTTGAGCTAGAGTCCAGATATCTTGCAGTCTTCAAATATCAGAGTTTTAAGATGTAGAGTCTTCAGATATTCTTGTGAGTCTTCAGATATCAGAGTTCTCAGATATAGAGTCTTTAGATATCAGAGTTGGACTACAATATTAGGTTCTTTATTTCTCCTCATATGCATTCTGTTTGGAGCCAGATCTGATTTCTCTTTGTGCTTGTTCAACATTTCTGGATTGGTGCGGATGTCAGATCTTTGTTTTCCTCAGAGTCATTTTAACTTAGAAATATGCACACTAAATAAAATTATTAGGGTACAAAACTGTTTCATTCTTTGTTATCATCAAAACTTAGAGATATATTGCAGAATCAAAATCTTGTTCTAACAGGTTCATCCTCGGAATCTCCAAGTAGGAGACCTAGTATTGAAGAAGATTATGTCGATTCATACAACTTCACGGGGCAAATGGACCCATAATTATGAAGGCCCATACATTATTGAGAAAGGTTTTCTCTAGAGGATACTTAATCCTCTCAACTATGTGTGAAATAGTGGATCATGTTAACAAACCTTGGGTTCAACAAGTGTGCGCTTGGGATTATTTCAGTCGGGTGAAAGCCTTGAGACAAGAAGGTCATGCAAGGAAGTAGCAACAACAATTGAATTAAAGCGACATTGTTGGTTACATGATCATGCGTTTGGGATTAACTTAGCCGGGTGAAAGCCTTGGTACAAGGGTTGCCTTTCAAGGAAGTAGCAACAACAAGTGAATTGAAGCAGCATGGCTAGTTACTTGATCAAGATTGACCAAGGTTTTTGGACGTGCTAGAGTCAAGAACAAACTTAGGGTTTGTGGGATTTGATTTCTCATCTCTTGTATTTATAAATTTGCAAAGTAAGATTTATTATATTAATATCTCAATTCAAATTCGAATTGAGGGCAAACGTACCCATAGTGAGGTCGATTGGGGAACTGCCTAAACAAATCCTTGCATACTCTCTCTCTCTCTCTCTCTCTCTCTCTCTCTCTCTCTCTTTTATTTTTTAGGTCACAAATTGTTGATTCCTTTGATCTCTTGATCAACATTTTTCGGATGATAACTTTTGAATTCTTTGTTAATTTATATTATTGTAGTAATCACATACCATTTGATAGTGACTGGATCTCCAAGAACTACAAACACTATACTAATATCCAAACTTTTTTTATTGCATGCAAAGTGTTTAACAAGTTGTTTCAACTAGTTTTTTGTGTGTTGCTGTTGTAACTCCTCAAAATTTGCCCTCCTCTCTTGGGACTAGCTTAGCATGTTGCATTTCATCTTGTAGGTCATTAGTCATTGCATCTTTGCATATCATGTGGAAACATTGAGCAAGTCATCCTCCTAGGTCTTTCTCAGAAGATGGAGAGGTTAAAAGATTCAAGCCTAAGGGTCTCATGAATTGATCACTAATCATCTGAGGGTTTGTGCTTCAATTAGGGTTTCTTGGTTCCTCAAGGAGATTGGGTGTTATCTTGGTTGAAATAGTACATCACCATCATCATGAATACATCATCTTCACCAAGAGGTTCATTGTGCCTGATCATGTTCCTTGGGATTAGGGTTTTGACCTCTGGTCAACCCTAATCAGTTGAATTATGCCAATCAGGGTTTCTTCAAGGAGATGAGGTTTTAATTGAGATGGGGATCATTACATGGTTTTATTGAGCTTGTGAAAGCTAGGGTTTTATTTTGGAGCCATTTCATCAAGTGATTGAGGCTCAGATTCATCTGTGCATAGCCAAGTCATCTATCAACTGCAAAAGTCAACTAAAAGTCAACTGTTGGATTTGGAGGTGGGAAGTGAGTAAAAATACTTCATTCATGTTCAAACAAGTCCCATTTCACATTTCAAACATCAATATTGAAGAAAATAAAGTCAGGACAAAACTTTCCAAAAATAGAAAGTGACTTGTAATTTGAAATTGCCAAAAATGGAAAGGTTTTCAACTCAATATTACATCATCAAAAAAGCTTCAAATGAAATTTTGTTGAACATGAAAGTTGTAGATATTTTTCTCCCCTTTCCAAAAAGTCCAAGATCATCAATTTCTCATGTGTGGTTGAAGAGATATGGATCAAACTTGGTCAAGTGAACATGGAACTTCAAACATGCATAACTTTCAAACCAAAAGGCCAAATGGAGTGGTTCTTTTTGCATTGTTCATGTCTTGACATGTACTATCCAAAACATACATCACATGCCATGCATTCTCATCACATAACCATTTGATTTTTCACTTCTATTTTGGAGGGAAATTTCCAAGTTTAAAATTGGTCAATTATTTGAACATGGCATTACTTCCATTGGCTCCAAAACATCATTTGAAGTGAAAATAAGTGCAAATTTGTACTGTTCATCCATGCATTTTCATGCATAAGGTGAAATTCCAATTTTGCAAAACACCTCCAAACTTAATTAATTTTCATTAGCACTTGGTTTAGGTTAGTTAAACATGATTAGTGAAGCATATATAACACAAATCCTAACAGAATTCATCACATTTCCCAATTCTAGATCTAGAATTCTCAAAGTCTCAAAATTCTCTCTCATTTTTTCTTCAAATTTCTTCACATCTCTTGCATTTTTTGGATAAATTCATCATTCTTAAGCATTTGTGAGCTAGATTGAACCAAGATTCAAGAGATTTCGTGCAGTTTGAAGCATATCCAAAGCTTGAGTTCATCAATGGTGGAATCAAAATTCTGTTGAATCAAGACCAATTGGACCTCAAGATCTCTTCCAAACACTTATACAAGCTTGCTAGAGGAAGATTGAAGCATTGCAAGGCCAGAAACACACGAATTACAAAGCTGCACTTCGAGAGGTCACTTTTTCGACTTCCTTAATTCTTGAAATTGTTGTATGAATGTTGTAGATCTCTTAATGGTGATGATTCTGCACTTTGAATCGAGCGATTTCGTGCATAATTGAGTGAGATCCATGCGTTTAAAGTTTTAATGATGAAACTTAAATCCTTCGATTCATGCATGTTGTATTGTTTCTTGTTAAATTAATAGTAGATTCATGATGTACAATGCAAGATCTAGGCATTAGTGTATTCAATTTTAAATTCTGAGAAATTTGTTCTTGAAGTTCTTGATGAGATTACTGTTCCTCGCGCGCGCATTCTGGAGAAGATGAAGTTGGACTTTTTGCAACGGTTTTTTGAATTGCATGGCCACGCTTTGGTTCATGAGAAAACCGTTCTCTTAGGGTGCTTGGGCTGGGCGCTGATTGGCTGCACGGATTTGCCATGCAGCGCGCCAATTTTGGTTTCAAAAAGTTACCTGGTTCGATCCCAGGCTGTGTATATTTTCCATTGCTTCATTCATTTTTCACATGCCATGTTCATATATGTTCCACATGCTTTTTTTAATTTTTCATGATCTTAAAAAATTCATAAATGATTGAATAATGATCCAAAAATTGTGTGGTTTTTTGCATTATGTCACATTTTTTGTCTAGTTTTTTATGAATATTATTTTGCAAATTATGCATGACTGGTTTACTTTTTGTGCTAGGGTTTTTGTACATGTGTCCTCTTTTGACCTTGCCTTGATATATCATTTGTGAAATGCTCAATTCTAATCCAATGCTCATAAAATTTGACATGTAGAAACTAGACATCTTGCTGGACATTTTGGTGTTGAGTTTGCTTTTTTATCAATTGCCATTGCTGAGTTATGATTTTTCTAAGTTAGGTGTGACAATTTGTGTCACACCTTGTGATGACCAACATGATTGATGAATTTGCCTTATCAAATGAATTCCAATTGTTCTGAATTTGCCTTATGCCACACCCATTACTCTCCATTTATAGACATCAAGCATTTTACATTTGGTTTTTCAAATCTGAAAGTTTTATTTTATAAATGTTGTTTTTCCTCTTTCCAGTGAAAATGACTGTGCCATTTTTCTGATTAATATCTTTGCATGTTTTTTGATTAAAGATAATATCATAACCGTTATCACTTAATTGACTTATGGATTACAAATTATGCATTAATCCCTCAATATAAAGGACACCAGAAACAGAGGGAAAAGATTTGTTACCAACTGTTACAAATCCTCTGATTCTTCCTTTTTGATTTCCTCCAAAGCCTACGAAGCCAACATCTTTAAGTTCCAGGTTTTAGAACATATGCTTTCTTCCAGTCATGTGTCACGAGCATCTAGAGTCCAGGTACCATGACTGGTGTTTCAACTCTGCTGCATAGGATATCTGCAACATACACTATTTTATCTTTTGGTACCCATAATATTTTGGGTCCTTTAGGATTAGTTCTCCTAGAGTTTCTGAAGACTTTGAGTTTTCTAGTATCACTAAACTTCTAGGTCTGTGTAGGTGTATAATGAAAAGAAAAAGGATATTTTGATTTGTTTTCTATAAAAGGTTTTAGATCATCTTCATCAGAGTCATAACCAATTCCTCTTTTTCCATTATGACTTATACCATAGATCATAAAAGCCATTTTGCTTCTTTCTAGGATGTTGTTCAGAAATTTCTGAAAAGCTTTTTCATATTTGTATATGATAGTGTCAGAAGTAGGTGGAGCTTTAGAGAGAGTTTCCTCAAGTTTAGAACATTTTTTAGTTGAAAATTCTTTTTCTCTTTAAAGAATAAAATTATTTTCTTTGAGTTCAGAAACTTCTTTCTCAAGCTTATCACACTCTTCAGTAGTTCCTTCATGAACCCTTTTTAGGTTCTTGAATTTCTTTCGAAGCTTCTAATACAAGCTCAGAGATTCTGACAAACATGCTTTCAGATCAGAACGAGAAAAGTCAAAGAATACCTCTTCAGAGTCACACTCTGTTTCAGATGAACGTCCAGAGGTAGTTGCCATGAATGTTATGTTTGCCCGCTCCTCTTCAGAATCAGATTCTGAAGCTTCAGATTCAGAATCATCCCATGTTGCCATGAGTCCTTTCTTCTTTGCTTTGAAAGAATTCTTCTTAAAGCTTTCTTTTCTGGAGCTATCCTTCTTTAGCTTTGGACATTCATTTTTGTAGTGTCCAGGTTCTTTTCATTCCTAACATGTTACTTCCTTGTTAGGTCTGCCTCTGGAGGTTGAATCCGGACGGTATCCCTTCTGTCTAGGCCTTCTGAAGTTGTTTTGTCTTTTTCTCCAAAGTTGTTTGATTATTCTGGAAAGAAGAGATAGTTCTTCTTCAACATCAGAATCTTCATTCTCAGGGTCATCATCTTCTTCCTCTTCATCTTGAAAGACTTTGTTCCTTTCTGGATTTCTTCTTTCTGATCTAGACTTTAGAGCAATAGATTTGCTTTTCTTTTGAGGTTCATCTTCTTCTAGCTCTATTTCATGACTCCTGAGAGAGCTGATAAGTTCTTCAAGACTTATGATGTTCAGATCCTTGGATAACTTCAGAGAAGTAACATAGGTATCCACTTCTTGGGAATACTTATGATTATCTTCTTGATATGATCTGTTGTAGTATATACTTTGTCCAAAACCTTGAGTCCTGCAACCAAGGTTAGGAACCTTGAGAACATTACTTCAACAACTTCATCATCTTCCATTATGAAGGCTTCATACTTATGGATTAAGGCCAGAGCCTTAGTCTTTTTAACTTGATTGTTGCCTTCGTGCGTCATTTTCAAAGAGTCAAAATTTTCTTTTGTTGTTTCCTTATTGGTTATCTTCTCGTATTCATTATAGGAAATAATGTGTAACATAATGGTTCTTGCTTTATGGTGATTCTTGAAATCAAGCTTCTGATCGTCACTCCTTTTTCTTCTTGGAATAGAAATACCAAGTTCAGAAATAGGTGGTTCATAACCATTTGTGACCATATCCTAGAGATCATCATCATAGCCTAGGAAGAAACTTTCAATTCTATCCTTCTAATAGTCACATTTTTCTCCATCAAAAACTGGAGGTTTTGCGTTGTAGCTATCTCTTTCATTTGTGTTATCCATGAAGTTTTTGTCACCTTGGGTCTTTCTACACTATTAAGTGTTTGATTCAAAAATCAATAACATAGCTTAAGCTTTTATACCAATTGAAGGTAGAGAAAAACAAGAAAGGGGGGGTTGAATTATTTTCACAGGAATTAAAAACTTTTGCAACACCACACACACAAAATAAATGCTAACAACACAAAGAGTTTATCCTGGTTCGCTTGAAAATCAAAGCTACTCTAGTCCACCCGGCCAAGGTGATTTCACCTTCCATAAGGACTTAGTCCAATAATCTCAATAGATCACAAAAACTTCTAAGATTTTAACAACCTCTTAGCCCTCTCAAGTCTACAGACCTAAACAAGTCTCTTGAGGAATTACAAACAATTTCAAGAGTTTACATGTGTTTAACTTGATGCTTCTAGATAATAAATATAAATTCACCTTAAGGAACTATGAAACATAACCATATAATATTGAGCAATAACTCTTGTATGAAAGTATTTCTTACAACAATGGTAGTGATAATATATGAAGTGTGAGAATATTTTCGTAGCAAAGTGATTTCATTGTTTTTGGTTATTGTCCAGCCCGTTGTAAGGAGCCTATATATAACACTTTGAGAAGATACCGTTGGAGGGAAATCAATGGAGATTTCTTGCCAACTTTGGGAGTTAAAGGTATTAACTTTCCTTCCCTTTCCATAGCAGTCTTGAAACATTATCCTTTATTTACTTAAAAATAAATTATGCTAGAATTATAATACTTCCAGTGTAAGTTTATGATTAGATGAAGTGTTGAGCAATATCAGAGTGAGCGTGATCAGAGTCTTTGAGCTAGAGTCCAGATATCTTGCAGTCTTCAAATATCAGAGTTTTAAGATGTAGAGTCTTCAGATATTCTTGTGAGTCTTCAGATATCAGAGTTCTCAGATATAGAGTCTTTAGATATCAGAGTTGGACTACAATATTAGGTTCTTTATTTCTCCTCATATGCATTCTGTTTGGAGCCAGATCTGATTTCTCTTTGTGCTTGTTCAACATTTCTGGATTGGTGCGGATGTCAGATCTTTGTTTTCCTCAGAGTCATTTTAACTTAGAAATATGCACACTAAATAAAATTATTAGGGTACAAAACTGTTTCATTCTTTGTTATCATCAAAACTTAGAGATATATTGCAGAATCAAAATCTTGTTCTAACAGGTTCATCCTCGGAATCTCCAAGTAGGAGACCTAGTATTGAAGAAGATTATGTCGATTCATACAACTTCACGGGGCAAATGGACCCATAATTATGAAGGCCCATACATTATTGAGAAAGGTTTTCTCTAGAGGATACTTAATCCTCTCAACTATGTGTGAAATAGTGGATCATGTTAACAAACCTTGGGTTCAACAAGTGTGCGCTTGGGATTACTTCAGTCGGGTGAAAGCCTTGAGACAAGAAGGTCATGCAAGGAAGTAGCAACGATAATTGAATTAAAGCGACATTGTTGGTTACATGATCATGCGTTTGGGATTAACTTAGCCGGGTGAAAGCCTTGGTACAAGGGTTGCCTTTCAAGGAAGTAGCAACAACAAGTGAATTGAAGCAGCATGGCTAGTTACTTGATCAAGATTGACCAAGGTTTTTGGAGGTGCTAGAGTCAAGAACAAACTTAGGGTTTGTGGGATTTGATTTCTCATCTCTTGTATTTATAAATTTGCAAAGTAAGATTTATTATATTAATATCTCAATTCGAATTCGAATTGAGGGAAAACGTACCCATAGCGAGGTCGATTGGGGAACTGCCTAAACAAATCCTTGCATACTCTCTCTCTCTCTCTCTCTCTCTCTCTCTCTCTCTTTTATTTTTTAGGTCACAAATTGTTGATTACTTTGATCTCTTGATCAACATTTTTCGGATGATAACTTTTGAATTCTTTGTTAATTTATATTATTGTAGTAATCACATACCATTTGATAGTGACTGGATCTCCAAGAACTACAAACACTATACTAATATCCAAACTTTTTTTATTGCATGCAAAGTGTTTGACAAGTTGTTTCAACTAGTTTTTTGTGTGTTGCTGTTGTAACACCTCAAAATTTGCCCTCCTCTCTTGGGACTAGCTTAGCATGTTGCATTTCATCTTGTAGGTCATTAGTCATTGCATCTTTGCATATCATGTGAAAACATTGAGCAAGTCATCCTCCTAGGTCTTTCTCAGAAGATGGAGAGGTTAAAAGATTCAAGCCTAAGGGTCTCATGAATTGATCACTAATCATCTGAGGGTTTGTGCTTCAATTAGGGTTTCTTGGTTCCTCAAGGAGATTGGGTGTTATCTTGGTTGAAATAGTACATCACCATCATCATGAATACATCATCATCACCAAGAGGTTCATTGTGCCTGATCATGTTCCTTGGGATTAGGGTTTTGACCTCTGGTCAACCCTAATCAGTTGAATTATGCCAATCAGGGTTTCTTCAAGGAGATGAGGTTTTAATGGAGATGGGGATCATTACATGGTTTTATTGAGCTTGTGAAAGCTAGGGTTTTATTTTGGAGCCATTTCATCAAGTGATTGAGGCTCAGATTCATCTGTGCATAGCCAAGTCATCTATCAACTGCAAAAGTCAACTAAAAGTCAACTGTTGGATTTGGAGGTAGGAAGTGAGTAGAAATACTTCATTCATGTTCAAACAAGTCCCATTTGACATTTCAAACATCAATATTGAAGAAAATAAAGTCAGGACAAAACTTTCCAAAAATAGAAAGTGACTTGTAATTTGAAATTGCCAAAAATGGAAAGGTTTTCAACTCAAGATTACATCATCAAAAAGCTTCAAATGAAATTTTGTTGAACACGAAAGTTTTAGATCTTTTTCTCCCCTTTCCAAAAAGTCCAAGATCATCAATTTCTCATGTGTGGTTGAAGAGATATGGATCAAACTTGGTCAAGTGAACATGGAACTTCAAACATGCATAACTTTCAAACCAAAAGGCCAAATGGAGTGGTTCTTTTTGCATTGTTCATGTCTTGACATGTACTATCCAAAATATACATCACATGCCATGCATTCTCATCACATAACCATTTGATTTTTCACTTCTATTTTGGAGGGAAATTTCCAAGTTTAAAATTGGTCAATTATTTGAACATGGCATTACTTCCATTGGCTCCAAAACATCATTTGAAGTGAAAATAAGTGCAAATTCGTACTGTTCATCCATGCATTTTCATGCATAAGGTGAAATTCCAATTTTGCAAAACACCTCCAAACTTAATTAATTTTCATTAGCACTTGGTTTAGGTTAGTTAAACATGATTAGTGAAGCATATATAACACAAATCCTAACAGAATTCATCACATTTCCCAATTCTAGATCTAGAATTCTCAAAGTCTCTCAAAATTCTCTCTCATTTTTTCTCCAAATTTCTTCACATCTCTTGCATTTTTTTGGATCAATTCATCATTCTTAAGCATTTGTGAGCTAGATTGAACCAAGATTCAAGAGATTTCGTGCAGTTTGAAGCATATCCAAAGCTTGAGTTCATCAATGGTGGAATCAAAATTCTGTTGAATCAAGACCAATTGGACCTCAAGATCTCTTCCAAACACTTATACAAGCTTGCTAGAGGAAGATTGAAGCATTGCAAGGCCAGAAACACACGAATTACAAAGCTGCACTTCGAGAGGTCACTTTTTCGACTTCCTTAATTCTTGAAATTGTTGTATGAATGTTGTAGATCTCTTAATGGTGATGATTCTGCACTTTGAATCGAGCGATTTCGTGCATAATTGAGTGAGATCCATGCGTTTAAAGTTTTAATGATGAAACTTAAATCCTTCGATTCATGCATGTTGTATTGTTTCTTGTTAAATTAATAGTAAATTCATGATGTACAATGCAAGATCTAGGCATTAGTGTATTCAATTTTAAATTCTGATAAATTTGTTCTTGAAGTTCTTGATGAGATTACTGTTCCTCGCGCGCGCATTCTGGAGAAGATGAAGTTGGACTTTTGGCAACGGTTTTTTGAATTGCATGGCCACGCTTTGGTTCATGAGAAAACCGTTCTCTTAGGGCGCTAGGGCTGGGCGCTGATTGACTGCACGGATTTGCCATGCAGCGCGCCAATTTTGGTTTCAAAAAGTTACCTGGTTCGATCCCAGGCTGTGTATATTTTCCATTGCTTCATTCATTTTTCACATGCCATGTTCATATATGTTCCACATGCTTTTTTTAATATTTCATGATCTTAAAAAATTCATAAATGATTGAATAATGATCCAAAAATTGTGTGGTTGTTTGCATTATGTCACATTTTTTGTCTAGTTTTTTATAAATATTATTTTGCAAATTGTGCATGGCTGGTTTATTTTTTGTGCTAGGGTTTTTGTACATGTGTCCTCTTTTGACCTTGCCTTGATATATCATTTGTGAAATGCTCAATTCTAATCCAATGCTCATAAAATTTGACATGTAGAAACTAGACATCTTGCTGGATATTTTGGTGTTGAGTTTGCTTTTTTATCAATTGCCATTGCTGAGTTATGATTTTTCTAAGTTAGGTGTGACAATTTGTGTCACACCTTGTGATGACCAACATGATTGATGAATTTGCCTTATAAAATGAGTTCCAATTGTTCTGATTTTTGTATGGTGCTTGATATGGATGTTGTGAATGTTCATGATTTGTTGTGGAATTTTCGGAATCATTTCTGATTTGATTGAGATTTTTCATTCTGGATGATCATTTTTGAGCTTTTGAATTGTCTTGAACTTCAATGGTTTGTGAAATGCTTGTGGTTTATCCTATGGATGTGAAATTTTGCACACTAATTCTAGACATGTTGAATGGTGTTTTGGCTTTGGTTTGGAGTTTTTACCATGTTTCATCTCTGTTTTAGGCTTGTGCTAAGTTGATGTATCAAGTTGTGTCACATATGTGCTTGATTGTGCTTGCTTGGACTTATGCAATTTGATTACCATGCCTAATCATGTCCAAATGCTCTAATTTTTTGTGTGATGATCATGTTGTATGTTCTGTTTACCCATGATTTTTGCCAAGATTATTTGAATCATTTTTGAATTAATGTGCATTTATTGCTTCTGATGTCACAATGTGGTTACAATGTGCATACCTTGCCATATTTGGTTCATGAAATGAATTTGGTAATTGATATTGACATGAGACCTTTTGGATGATGTTCTTAATTGATTGAAGTTGATTCATGTTGAATTTCATATTCTGTTTTGAATTTTTTCTCCCTCTTTGACCCTAGGCCTTGCCCTAGTGGTTTGCCTCATCTTTGAGCTTTGATTTCAGGTTGAACATCCAGGTTATATGGTTCATGATGCAACCTCACTTGAGCATTTGATGCTTTCTTTTGACTACTAACATTGTGTGTTTTGTAGGATTGTTAACTCATTTGAGTTTGACTTGTTGGCTTATGCCTTTGCCCATTGGGTTTGACTGTTTGATATTCATGTTGTCTGTTTGTCTGTACAGTTGAACTGATTTGTGTGATGTTTCCACAGGTACATAAGTTGCTTAAGTTCATTTTGAACTTGCTTTTGCTTGGTTGCTTAACCACATAGGTATAACTCTCTAACTTCATGTAGTCTGGAAGACCTGTCCTGTTACTTGGGCAGGCACCTGTCTGAAGCCCTCCTTAAGAGGCAATGCCTGTGTATGTTTATTTTTGTGCCAAGCAGGAAAAGTCCTTTGATAAGGCAATTGGCAGATAAAAGAGATGTGCAATCCATCTCCTTCTATTCAGTGTGTCTTCCACTTTGCTCACACACCTTGTATTGATGCATTGTGGATATTAACCCCAAGATCTTTGTTGAGTCAGTCATATGTGAAGAAGAGTTCCAACTTTCTGAACTCCCACACTTTCATTTGTCTGAAGCTCTCCCAGGCCAGGGATAAGAGCTGTGAGGTCTTATCCTCACTTCCCATTTCATCTGCTTCACCCTAACTCTCAATGTTAGGGTTAAGAGCTAACTACACCCGACTCCAGTTGGCTTGTGTTTCACAGCCTAACCTTGTGTGAGCCCACTTTGTTTGTATATAGTGTGTGCTAATTGTGTGTATGTTTGCTTTTCCTGTTTAGGATAGCTTGCTGCCTGTGCAAGTTAGATAGAAAACTCAACCTAGGACCATGGTGGATTACATGATAACTATTAGGCTCGAGTCAATCTCCCTTTTAGTTTGTCATTTCCCAGTCTCTGGTTAGGAGAAAGTTTCTCCCCTGTTAAGGGGAACTACGTTGCCCTGATCCTCATACCAGATGAGGTACGTAGGCAGGAGATCGTGCGAGGTCTCTCTGGGCACCCTTTTCCTTTTTTGTGTGCGTTTTGCTTGACAGCTATTAGGTCCGAGTTCCCGACTCCCTTCTAGTCTATGTGTTCACCTTTTTTTTCTTTTTGTGTGTGTTTGCTTGACAGTTACTAGGCTCGAGTGCCAGACTCCTTAGTAACTTGTTTGTTGGTTAACCTTCTCGTGTGTGTTAGGAGATGGATGTAAGACCAGCGATTGGCAGTCCGTATCCTATTGGCGTTTGTGCGGAGTCTGACGTAAGTCCAGCGATTGGCAGTTGGTTTCCTATGTGTGTTTGTTGGTTCGAAGTCTGATGTAAGTCCAGCAATTGGCATTCGGTTTCCATGTTTTCCTGTTTGTGCGAAGTCTGACGTAAGTCCAGCGATTGGCAGTCGGTTTCCTGTGTGTGTTTTGTTTGGCGTGCGTGAGCCGAACTACGGTAGCTCTGATTCTCATTCCAGATGAGATACGTAGGCATAGGATGCGATATCCTAGCGAGCCCTTTCCCCTCTTCTCCCACCTGTGTTGTTTCCAGTGTGTGCGTGCATTCTTTTGAGCAGTGTTTGAGCAACCTTTCTTCTGTCCTTTTGAGCGTGGATCCCGTCGAGTACGAAGGATGCGTAGGGGTGCTAATACCTTCCCTTCGCATAACCGACTCCCGATCCCATCTCTCTTTGGTCGCGAGACCATGTCTTTTCCAGGTTTACTTCGAGCGTTTCCTTTCCCTCTTTGGGATAAATAACGCACGGTGGCGGCTCTGTTTGTTTTGTTTTTAGCCCGCCGGTTGTTTTTCGCGGATGCGACAGCTGTCATTGGAGATAGATCATTATAATAGTATAGTATTCAATTTGTTTGTTTAAAGTGTTGATAATCAACTTGTGGATTATTATCATACCATTGACACCTTTACGCATATTCGGGCTATTTAATAGTAGGTTCGGTTAGACAATTTTTGATCCGGGAAATATTTGAAACTTGCTTCCACGCCATAAATTTTTATAAGTCAAATTTTCTAATAAATTTTTAACTTGAGATCTATTCACCCCCTCTAGATCTAGGCCTATTTTCTAACAAGTGGTTTCAAAGCCTGGTTGTTTGTGGTCTAAGATTTTCTTACTAGATAATGGCTACCGAACCTAAAGGGGTGTATAATAGAGCACCTATTTTCATCGGAGAAAATTATGGTTATTGAAAAGCTTGTATGTGTATCCATATCAACACCGTTGATAAGGGTGTATGGTACGTCATCATCAATGGTCCTAATGAAATTACAATGACCAATAGCGAAGGCGTCATCGTACCAAAACAGGAAGGTTAATGGAATGATAATGATAGAAAGTTGTAGTCACAAGATTGGAAAGCACAAAGTATTCTCATATCCATTTTAGGGGTTGATGAGTACTATCGTGTTTCTAATTGTGAAATTGCCAAAGCTACGTGGGATGCATTAGTAGTTGCCCATGAGGGAACTAATGAGGTCAAACAAGCTAGAATTAACACATTAAACCAATAGTTTGAACTCTTTTGTATGAAGCATGGTGAAACCATTGCCGACATGCAAAAGAGATTCACACATCATATTAATAGGTTGAATTCTCTAGGTAAATAAGCTAAACTTAACCTTAGTTTGGTTCCTAGCTCTAAATGCAACTGACGCCAAAACTATGATGTGAATCTGGGATCTCTATCACTGACTATACTTGTAGGTATCGCATGTAATCTAACAATTTCCTTTACATATATCTGAGCTAGTCTCTCTAAGCTAAAGGTTTGATTGATGGGAATGAAATATGCACTCTTTGTCAACCTATCAATGATTACCCAAATTACATCATGCTTCTTCTGAGTTTTGGGCAAAGAAGTTACAAAATCCATAGGTATTCCATCCCACTTCCACTCCGGAATGTCTAAAGGTTGTAACAATCCAGCGGGCCTTTGATGTTCAATCTTTTCCTTTTGACATATCAAACAACTTTGAACATACCCTGCTATATCCTTCTTTATTCCAAACCACCAAAACATTTTCTTCAAATCTTGATACATCTTTGTGGCTCCTGGATGAAAACTCATCTTACTTTTGTGGCCTTCTTCCAATATCAACTTTCGAATATCCTGGTTTTGAGGTATACACAACCTTTCTCCAAACCTTAGGATTCCATCACTCCTTATGTTAAAATCCCCATTTTGACCATCTTTGATAGTTTCCTTTATATTCTTTAATTGGTCATCAAGTTGTTGTTCATCTTTGATCCATTTTAGATATTCATTAGACACGACAATAGTGCCTATGAACATACTTCCTTCACTGTGATGTACTCCTAAGTTTAAATCCACGAATTGGTTAATCAACTCTTCTTCCTTCAACATCATTGCAGATACATGAAGTGTCTTTCGACTCAAGGCGTCTGCTACAACATTGGCCTTTCCTGGATGATATTGTAACTTAAAATCACAGTCCTTTAAAAATTCCATCCAGCGCCTTTGTCTCATGTTTAGATCTTTCTGATCAAATAAATACTTCAGGCTTTTGTGATCACTTAACAAAGTGAACTTTGATCCATAAAGATAATGCCTCCAAATTTTTAAGGCAAACACAATTGCTGCTAACTCTAAGTCGTGAGTTAGGTAGTTTCTCTCGTGCACCTTCAACTGTCTTGATGCATAAGTTATCACTTTCTTTTCCTGCATCAACATACAACCAAGACCTTGGTATGACGCATCACAATACACATCAAATCGTCCTAACGGGTCTGGTAAGATGAGTATTGGTGATGAAGTCAATCTTTCCTTCAACTTCTGAAAACTTTATTCGCACTCTTTTGTCCATTCAAAGTTCTTACCCTTCCTCGTTAACTTAGTCATAGGCAAAGAGATCTTTGAGAATCCTTCGATGAACCTCCGATAATATCCACCTAGTCCAAGAAAACTTTGAATCTCACCAACATTCTTTGGACTTTCCCACTTTATTACGGCTTCGACTTTACTCGGGTCTACTTCAATACCTTCTTTACTGATAACATGACCAAGAAATTGTACCTCCTTCAACCAAAATTCACATTTCGAGAATTTCGCGTACAATTGGCGGTCCTTTATTATATGTAGCACAATTCTCAAATGTTCTTCATGCTCTACCTCATTCTTGGAATAAATCAAAATGTCATCGATGAAAACTACAACAAATTGAGCTAAGTACGACCTAAAGATCCTATTCATGTAATCCATGAATATTGCTGGAGCATTAGTCAAACCAAATGGCATTACTAAGTACTCATAGTGTCCATAACGGGATCTGAAAGTTGTTTTTGGAATATCATTGAAAATCTGGTATCAGATATGAGATGTCGAAGGTAATGTCACGACACTAATATCTGAGTAATGCAATTAGGAAAAAGATAGAGAATAGTAATGCAAGAGACACAAGCAATTGTTAACCCAGTTCGGTCCAACTCACCTACATCTGGGGGCTACCAAGCCAGGAAGGAAATTCACTAAATAGAATCAGTTCAAAGACTCTCCGTACACTTCAACAAGTTACAGTCTTTCTCACCTAATCTCTACTCGTGCAATTTCTACCTAGGCACTCTTAGATATGAGAACCCACTCATTTCCCTTCAATCACACCTGTGATTTTAAATAACAATTCCTTGTGAAAAGAAAACACTTTTCAATGACACACACTTAATTTTACTTCACAGTTTCAATCAAGTATACACACACTTGATCTTGCTTAACAACTTTGATCAAGTAGACACACACTTGATCTTGCTTAACAGCTTTGATCAAGTAGACACACACTCTTGCTTACAAGCTTTGAGTGACACATTACAACCACAAATCAGACCAATTCAATCATCTATGGATGACTTGAATGGCTTACAAGTCTCACGACTAAACAACACACAAACCCTTGCTCTCTCTCAGTATTTCGCTCAGTATTGGTTGTGTGTAAAATCAGGTTTTCCAAGTCCCTTTTTATAGAAGCTTTCAGCTGGGCTTGGACATCTTGAAAACCCTAAAACTATTTTCAAATTAAATCTTCTCATAACAACTGGTTAGATCTCCTTGGAAAATAAGTAAATCAGATTGTAATCAATGATTGAATGCGCCTGCAAATCAGATCTTCAATCATACAGAGATTGCCATTAAATGTGCAATCACATAACACCAGACATTCACACTGAATGTTCTGTGTACAGGATGTCATGACATCGGATCTGACATCCTGGAACAATCCTGCATAATTCCATAATTCCTTTTATAATTTCCAGCAGGTACATACATATCAGATGCCATGACATTGTGTATGACATCCTGAAACAATCCTGCATAATTATGTTTTCCATTTAAACTCCAGCAGGTACACATATATCTTAAGTTAAGACATCAAATGCAACATCTTGTGAACACTCTTTGTTTTACCAAAATTGCTGCCAACACTTAGAACCAACAAACTCCCCCTTTGGCAAATTTTGGCTAAAACATATATCTGTCCTTTTTGTTCACAAGAAAAAACACATAAGTAGTTAAACAACATAACAACAGTTTAAGCAGCAGTAGAAGCAAACATAATTACTAGCTATAGCTACTAGTAATACACACAAGCACAAGGGTACTTCTCCTCCCCCTAAATCTGTGCAAAACAAACAGAATTACTAGTTATAGATGCAACTAGTAAGACACACAAATGCACAAGGGTACTTCTTCTCCCCCTAAATCTGTGCAACACAATCATCTCCTTTAAAAATAACAGCACCTGTAACCACAACACCTGTAACAATCAGAATGTCATTCTGACATCTACTTCAACATTACCTGTGCATCACATCAGACATCGCCTTTGACATCTATAAACAGAACAACATTCTGTCTTACAACAAACACATCTCCTTCAATAATAGCAGTTCATCTGTTCAGCTACATACATCTCCATACAACTCCACATCTTTAACTGCTCCACATAATCACTTCTCCCCCTTTTTAGTCAAAATTTTGACCAAAGGTGACCAATTAGACAAAATAAATGTCAATTAGCCTAGCAGAGAATGTCACAATAGATGTCATAACATTTAAAATGTTAAAACATAATTGTTAGGAGATAAAAACCAACATTATACACAGTTGTGACAACTGAGATAATGAGAAATCCATGGAACTCATTAAGAGCCCAAAATATTACAAATAGGCATCAGTAAGGACTGCCACAAATTACATATATTTCAACAAAAACAATATATTCTTCAGCATCCAAACAGCAGGGGGAACCAGCTTCCACAACAGCACACACAACAGCCAAACCAATCCAGTCTTCATTACTACACACAGAGCCTTCATAACAGGGAGAACCATTACCATTTAATCTGAGGAAGAAGTATCATCTTCACCTTCAGAATCAGAGTTGCCACTAGATTGAGCATTGGACCTCTCACTTGAGGTATTAGCATCTGAATCTTTGGTCTCACCATCCTTCTCCATCTCTTCCTTTTCTAGGCTACTAATAAGAACCTCCAGAGCCTCTTTCCTTGCCTTGGTAACCCTAATACCATTATCCAGTTCCTTGCAAGTTTCCTTTAATTTATCAATTAATCTACCTTGAGAGGCAGGCTCCTTTCTTTCAGATGTCATGACAACATCATTGACATGGCTTCCTTCAAACAACTTGTAGTGAACGGGTAGTGGAGGCTTTCTTCTGCTTGGAATGTCACTTGTGTTGAGAATGCCTGGATGTTGGCTCAAGATAATTCCACAAATGATGGATGGAAAGGCAATGGGCAGCTTCACTGCATTTGTGAAGGCATGTCTGACAATTTGATCAAACATAAACCTTGCAAAGTCAAAGTTTATCCTAGTTCCAATAGCATGAATGATTCTTCCAAGACCAATGGAGATGGTTGAGATGTGATTAGTAGGCACCCAGTTGGATGAACCAATCTTGTGTAAGATGGCATATTTGACAGTTAGCTTGCCAGCTGATAGGTGATTCCTACTAGGCCATTCCTTAACTTGGCCAGCAGTAATAGTCCTACAGACTTCATTGTCCGTAGCCTCTAAATCCACACCTCCATCAGTTCCTCTCCCTAGGAACTTGTTGATTATGGTTGGGGA
This sequence comes from Lathyrus oleraceus, assembly GCF_024323335.1. Classification (NCBI taxonomy): domain Eukaryota; kingdom Viridiplantae; phylum Streptophyta; class Magnoliopsida; order Fabales; family Fabaceae; genus Lathyrus; species Lathyrus oleraceus. The sequence goes on along the minus strand of NC_066585.1, from coordinate 351,552,647 downwards.
GAATCTCACACATATACCTCTTACAAAAACCTTGCAAAACTCCTTGCTATTTTTTTCAGAAATATCTTTTGGGATATTCACAACAAATTCTTTCACTAACCCCTTAAAGCATTGGGGAAACCAACAACAGTTTTCAACAGACCAACATTCTTGATCAGACCCATCACTTCCTTCACCTCTACAGCCTCCTTTCCCATCTCCCTTTCAACAGCTACCCTCCTTTGAATGACAAACTTGCATTTGGCAGAACCATCTTCTAAATGAAAGGAGATATTGTCTAAGTGCACCGCTGCCACTTTGCCTGGAGACTTCTTAACAAACTGCTTTTTAGCAGGGGAGATGTCTGGGACGTCGTCTTTGACATCCTCTTCAGAGTCAGAACTCTCTCTTTCTTTCCTCTTCCTAACCTCAACTTTACTCCATGATTTGGAGGGTCCTACACCAACAGTCTTCTTCCTAGTCCTGGCTGTCATCATTTCAGCCACAGTCTTCCCTTTTCCGGTCTTTAGTTTCCTAGCAGCACTTGGTTTTACATGATGAACCAAGGTGTCATCCTCTTTCTCTGAACTCTCTTCCTCCAAATTAATAACATTCTCAGCAGGCTCATGAGAACCATCAACTGGTTTCTTACTAGGCAAGGTTTTACCTAGAGAGCATAATCCTTCAACAGCCCCTTCTTTCTATGATCTAGATGAGTCATCATCTTTCTCAGCTTGGGGTTCTACCTCAGGTGAGGGGTCCCTTCTAGACAGAGGGGTAGAAACACCCTTGACTGCATGCCCTTCATTCAAAATCCTAGTAACTAGGTTCCTAATGGTACGATCAGTGAAGTGTATGTCATCTTTATGAGGAGATTTTTCAGGAATGTTACCTTGCTTACTTTCAACCATGGAAGAAGGGCCTGGGGCGTCACCTGATATCACACAAAGAGGAGTAACATCCAACACGTCTTCATCTAGAAACTCCATGGAGGGAGTCCTTGCATGATGAGAGGGTTTTGATCCTGAGGATGAGGGATGTTGAGACATTTTGTTGAACTTTTGAAAAAAATCTCTTTGCCCTAGCAGAGGTTTTCTGAGAAGTTGGATGAAGATGGAAATGGCTGTGTTTAGGTAGCATGTGGAAATGGCATAGATACTAGTTCCAATGCTAGGTAGTGATTCATCATTAATATGGCTCTCTCTTTTAAGTGGGCAGACAATATTTTTATTTCCTTTTCCACTCCACTTTAATTGCCATAACTTCACAAGAATCCAAATCCCCAATTTCACTCTTACATATTCAAGATGATTATCATCCAAGCCTTTTGCGAATTTGTCAGCTAATTGCATTTCATGCTTTAGAGCTATGAATTTGTCTTCCACAAATTTTCTAATGGAGCGATGATAGAAATTAATGTGCTTGGTCCAACTCTGCTTAATAGGATTTTTGGACATAGTTGTAGCATTCAGGTTGTCATAGTACAATGTCATGACATCGTGTGTGACATTGTAAGAAATCATCAGTAGTTTCAACCAACCCTGTTGAGAATAGCTACTTCCATCTGCTATATATTCAGCATAAACACCATTTTCATCTTTCAAGTGTGTAGGAGCAGGTGTCCTTTCACTCTTCATCCCAATCTTCTCAACATTGTTCTTGGAACTTTTGCTTTGAGATAGACATATAGGCCCTTCTATCTACTTGACTTGTAGCCCAAGTCCAACAAAGCTCTTTCCAACTTCAGACTGTATATGACCAGCAGCTTGTTCAATCATCTGATCCAACCTCCTATCTATTTGAGCCATCATGAGCTTTTCTCCTTTGGACGTGATGTTAAGTCTGAGTTTTTGGTGTGACATCCTTGTATGACATTTCCCACAGACTTTCAATTTGGGAGTTTCTCTAGCAGATATAATCATCTTCATCCCTTTCTCTTTGACTGAGGTACATTTTGAGGAGTAACTAATTTGAGAGTTCCATATGTAACAGTTATCTTTGGTTCTGACTCCTTCCATGATCACTTCACTTTCTTTGTTGGTAATCAGACATTCAGTTTTAGTGAAGTTAACATTTAGAGCTTGGCCACATAGTTGACTGATGCTTATTAAATTTGCAGTCAAGCCTTTAACCAGTAGGACCTTGTCTAGTTCAGGAACTCCAAGACAATCAAGCTTACCTGTTCCCTTGATTTCACCCTTTGCTCCATCACCAAAGGTTACATAGCTTATGGCATGAGGATGAAGGCCAGTTAGCAGGTCTTTGTTTCCAGACATGTGTCTGGAACATCCACTATCAAAATACCACTCTTCTTTGGCTGAGATTCTGAGGGGAGTGTGAGCTATTAGACTTGTAACATTAGTCTTAGGAACCCATTGCTTCTTGTTGACAGGCCTGTGCTATTTGGGTCTGGGTTGATAGTGATTCTGATGATGAACAGGGATAGGATAACCATACAACTTATAGCAGAAGGGCTTCAGGTGACCAAATTTCCCACAGTAATGGCATCTCCATCTTTGGTGTTTCCCTTTCTGCTGTCTTCTCTTCTGATGTTGTGACATATGATGTGACATCACAAGTTTGCTTTTACTATGGCTGCACTTAGGTTTGGCTTTAGGTTTGCAACCAGTGTAACTGCACTCAGGCTTAGATTCATTATACCCAATGCCAGATTTGTCTCCTGTTATTTGTCCAGTTTGGAGAATCTTGTCTAAAGAGTCAGATCCATTGTTTAACATTCTTACATACTTGGTCATCTTTTCTAGTTTAGAATTCAAGAACATAGCTTCAGTTTTAAACTTAGAGATGGTTTCCACATGGTTTGCCTTCTCATTCTCCAACTGTACTATCTTCTGGATTTCAACTTGTTGACTTTCATCTAGCTTGGCATTCAGAACCACTGCTTCTGTTTTTAGTTTGGAAATGGTTTCCAAGTGTTCTACCTTCTCATTCTGAAGTTGAGTTATTTCCTTCTTCTGGCTTTCAACCTGTTTACACAACTCTACACTTTTGTGACACAACTTTCTGTAGGTAGTGGCCAACTCTTCAAAGGTTACTTCATCATTACTTGAGTCTTCATCAGAACCTCATCTTCCAGTCAAGGCAATTACCAGATTTGCAGATTCTTCTGTTTCACTTTCATCAGACCAAGTGGAAGCAAGACTCATCTTCTTCTTCTTGAGGTAGGTTCCACATTCAGTTCTAATGTGTTCATACCCATCAGATTCATAGCATTGTACTTCTTTTCCTTATCTGGGCTTATCATCTGACATTGATCTTCTTCCAGTATTGTTGGATTTACTGATGTCAGATGAGATGTTCTTGACATTAGCCTTAGATCTTACATCCATCTTTTTCAACAGTCTGTTGAACTGTCTTCCCAGCATTGCTACTTCATTGGCCAAATCTTCATCATTATCCTGACTATTTTCCTCTTCTGTGTTTGACATGAAGGCCATGCTTTTGGTTTTCTTTTCAGAACCATCATTCAATCCCATCTTAAATGTTTGGAGGGAACCAATTAGCTCATCAACCCTCATGTTGGAGATGTCTTGAGATTCTTCTATGGCTGTCACCTTCATAGCAAATCTCTTAGGGAGTGACCTGAGTATTTTTCTTACCATTTTTTCATCTGACATCTTCTCTCCTAGGGCTTCTGAGGCATTAGCAATTTCAAGGATACTCATATGAAATTCATGAATATTTTCATCTTCTTTCATCCTTAAATTTTCAAACTTAGAGTTGAGCAGTTGTAGTCTAGACATCTTTACTCTAGAGGTGCCTTCATGAGTGGTCTTGAGAATATCCCAAGCATCTTTAGCCACTTCACAGTTGTTTACCAACCTGAAAATATTCTTGTATACTCCATTGAATATTGCATTCAATGCTTTAGAATTTCCAAGGGCTAGATCATCATCCTCCTTGGACCATTGTTCTTCAGGTTTCTTATCACCTGTGGCTTCTCCTTCTTTAGTAATTATAGGATGTATCCAGCCTGTTAACACAGACTTCCAAGCCTTGTTATCAAGAGATTTTAGGAAAGCTACCATTCGAGGTTTCCAATAGTCATAGTTAGATCCATCCAAAATTGGTGGCCTGTGAACAGATCCTCCATCTCTCTCCATTGTACCCGAAAGTGTTGTCCCTAGATCTCACCCAGAACCAGAGCAGGATGCCTGCTCTGATACCAATTGAAATTCTGGTATCATATATGAGATATCGAAGGTAATGTCACGACACTAATATCTTAGTAATGCAAACAGGAAAAAGATAGAGAATAGTAATGCAAGAGACACAAGCAATTGTTAACCCAGTTCGGTCCAACTCACCTACATCTAGGGCTACCAAGCCAGGAAGGAAATTCACTAAATAGAATCAGTTCAAATACTCTCCGTACACTTCAATAAGTTACAGTCTTTCTCACCTAATCTCTACCCGTGCAATTTCTACCTAAGCACTCTTATATATGAGAACCCACTCACTTCCCTTCAATCACACCTGTGATTTTAAACAACAATTCCTTGTGAAAAGAAAACACTTTTCAATAACACAGACATGATTTTACTTCACAGTTTCAATCAAGTAGACACACACTTGATCTTGCTTAACAGCTTTGATCAAGTAGACACGCACTTGATCTTGCTTAACAACTTTGATCAAGTAGACACACACTCTTGCTTACAAGCTTTGAGTGGCACATTACAACCACAAATCAGACCAATTCAATCATCTATGGATGACTTGAATGGCTTGCAAGTCTCACGACTAAACAAGACATAAACCCTTGCTCACTCTCAGTATTTCTCTCAGTATTGGTTGTGTGTAAAATAAGGTTTTCCAAGTCCGTTTTTATAGAAGCTTCCAGCTGGGCTTGGACATCTTGAAAACCCTAAAACTATTTTCCAATTAAATCTTCTCATAACAACTGGTTAGATCTCATTGGAAAATAAGTAAATCAGGTTGTAATCAATGATTGAATGTGCCTGCAAATCATATCTTCAATCATACATAGATTGCCATTAAATGCGCAATCACATAACACCAGACATTCACACTGAATGTTCTGTGTATAGGATGTCATGACATCGGGTCTGACATCCTGGAACAATCCTGCATAATTCCATAATTCCTTTTATAATTTCCAGTAGGTACATACATATCAAATGACATGACATTGTGTATGACATCCTGAAACAATCCTGCATAATTATGTTTTCCATTTAAACTCCAACAGGTACACAGATATCTTAAGTTAAGACATCACATGCAACATCTTGTAAACACTCTTTGTTTTACCAAAGTTGCTGCCAACACTTAGAACCAACAATCATCCTCCTTCACGCTGATCTGATGATATCCAGACTTCAAGTCAATCTTCGAGAATATCGATGCTTCCTTTAACTGGTGAATCAAGTCATCGATTCTAGGCAAAGGATACTTGTTTTTTACAGTAGCTTTATTAAGTTATCTGTAATCTACACAAAGTCTAGAAGAACCATCCTTCTTCTTAACAAACAAGACTGGAGCTCCCCATGGCGATACACTCGGTCTAATAAATTCCTTCTCTAACATCTTGTCTAACTGTTTCTTTAACTCAACCATCTCTGAGGGTGACATTCGATAAGGAGATATAGAAATTGGTCCAGTGCCTGGAACCAAGTCTATAGAAAGCTCCACTTTCCTAACCGGTGGTAAACCTGGAACCTCTTCTGGAAAAACTTCTGGGAATTCACAGACCACTGGAATATTTTCAACACTAGGGGTTTCTCCTTCTAACATAGAGAATAAGATCATAAATTTTTGGGTGAGCGTTTCCACCTTTATGACTTCTCCACTATCTTCTCTAAACGTTAAAATTTTCTTCTTGCACCCCAAGTTTACATCGTTGGCGGATAACCAATCCATTCCTAAGATGACATCTAGGTATTTTAGCGGGAGTACTACAAGATCTACTAAGAATCTTCTATTTTCTAAAATTACAGGGCAGTCTGCACAGACTGAACAAGTTACCATTCTTTCTCCCGAGGGAGTTGTAATGGTAAACTTATAGTTGAGACCAACAATTTCAAATCCCAAAGTTTCCGCACAAGATGTAGATATAAATGAATGTGTAGCTCCTGAATCGTATAATACTGATACCAACTTATCTCCAATTAAACACATACCTTGGATTAACCCATCTGACTTTGAGAACTCAGCTCCTCTAATTGCAAATAATCTTCCTGTGGTTGGCTTGTTCTGAATCTGAGGTCTTTGACCAACATTTGGGCCTCCGTTCCTTTCTCTCCCTACATTGTTATTGTTTATTAGGACGCTCTTCTGGCTTGTTGGTTGATTTTGTCCTTGGGGATAATCTTTGAGAAAATGACCCTTCTGACCACAAGAAAACAAGCTCCAATATTTCTATTTGGACAATCTTTGTTAAGATGTGCCCCTCCACAAATATAACACTTGAACATTAACCTCCTAGAATCCTGGTTATGATATGGTGTAGGCCTTTGATATGGCCTACCCCCTTGTTGGGTCCTTCCTCCATGGCCTCGTTCAAAATGGCCCTTGTGATTGTTGTTTCGGGTTGGTACTCCTGATCCATATTGATTCTTCCTATTGTCAATTCCTTCCAACTCCAAACATCTTTCTATCAGCTCACCAAAGCGCATATTATGCAGAGGTAGAACCGCCCTCTGGATATCATATATCAATCCATCTTGATACTTTTCACACATCCATTCCTCCCTTGGATGCAAGCGGTAAAATTCAGAATACTTTAGCAAGGATTCAAACTTCCAAGTATACTCTCCCACCGTCATCATACCTTGACGCAGGTTCTGGAATTCTCTCTCCTTCTCTTTCCTACATAGCTTTGGAAAATACTTCCCCAAAAATTCTTCTTTGAACATGATCCAGTTGATCTCTCTTCCTTCCTCTTCCAATAATCTATATTTTCCTCTCCACCAGGCTTCAGCGTCGCCTGTTAGCATGAATGTTGCATAACCGACTCTTCTATTCTCTCTACAGTGAGTGAAAGAAAATATCTTCTCTATCTCTTGCAACCATTTTTCAACACCCTCCGGATTAAAGTCACCACCAAACTGTGGTGGTTTACCTTTCAGAAACGAGTTCAATCCCGTATCTTCATGCACATTTTCTCTTTGTTGTTGCTGAAAAAGTTGGTGATCACGAGTGATTTGCAGGATTTGAGCATTTTGTTGTGTTTGAACTAACACAGACGCAGCAAGTTCACGAACATCTCGAGTGTCAGCTTGAGAGTTCGTTCCAGTTTGGGAATGATCTTCTCGTCCCATGGGGATGTTAGCTACCCCTTCGGGAGTAGCTTCACCACTCACATTCCTACCTACACCTCTACTAGAGCCTCTACCAGCACTCATACCACGCCTCACGTTTCTGGCGTTCTGAACCATAACTTCCTGAAAAGGATAAGTTATTAGGTTCAATCATCCACAAGACATAAAGAACATAATAAATATGTATATTTATATCCTAATGAATGATTCATCGATAAGGATTTTGTCAATTCTCTCACATGCAATGGTATGTTTAATATGTTGAATTAATGCTTAATGTTAGTTATGATTATATCTAGAATTTTGGCAAAGATAATTAATATTTAGTGTATAAACAAAAGCATATCAATTTATTCAATTACAACGATTACAAAAACCATGACCATGTTTCATTTAAAAACCTCTATTAATAAACCAAGCTAAGACTAGTAATGGTAAAACTATAATTATCATTATTGCTAAGAAATCTTTACCTAATTCATCATGCTTGATAATACCAATAAGAAACAAGATAATGACAAGAAGAGTGATGAATAAAAGAAAACATTTACCCATTTATAAGGTATGGATAATTACTTTGAAATTGATATGAAAATAATGAATAGGTGTGAAGTATTTATATAGTGAATTTTGTGAAGTGTCTGTTACGTTACCGTTGGGTTTGTGACCTTTGGGGTAAAAATTAAGAAGAATAAGTTAAGTGTGTTAAAGACGCTTCCTAGATCAGTATATTAGAACGCTATCAAGAGGAAGACTCAAAACACAAAGGAAAAGTTATCATCTGGTTTGGAATCCAACTTGATACAATCAGTATAACTCTAAACACTTACGGTCCGAGCTGAATCGACCAGCTCTGATACCATTAAATGAGACAGCCTATGTCCCATTAGTGAAACTCTAAAATAAAATATAGAAAAATTAAAATTTTTAAATAACAAGACTGATTTAATTAAAATATACTACTTCACATATATATGCTTCAAATATGTTTTACATAAAGTTTGACACCATTAAGACTAGTGGCCTTGCCACATAGATAAAACTTAAAATAAAAGTACATGAAGAAAATCAAAAGAAAGCTTAACAGAAGGACCTCCTAAATCCAACAGGACTGACACTTATACTAACTGTATATAATATTACGTACTAGTAACGATGTGATAAGCGTTTGACAAAACGCTAGCAACCTTCAGCCTTTCAGCTGGGCTTTGATATCTTGAAAACCCTAAATCTATTTTCCAATTACATCTTTTCATAACAGCTGGTTAGATCTCCTTGGAAAATAAGTAAATCAGGTTGTAATCCATGATTGAATGCGCCTGCAAATCAGATCTTCAATCATACATAGATTTCCATTAATTGTGCAATCACAAAACACCAGACATTCACACTGAATGTTCTGTGTACAGGATGTCATGACATCGGGTCTGACATCCTGGAAAAATCCTACATAATTCCATGATTCCATTTATAACTTCCAGCAGGTACACAAAAATCCGATGCCATGACATTGTGTATGACATCCTGATACAATTCTGCATAATATGTTTTTCCATTTTAACTCTAGCAGGAACACATTATCAGAAGCCATGGCATTGTATATCACATTCTGAAACAATCCTGCATGATTATGTTCTTGAACTCCAGCAGGTACATAGGATATCTTATGTCAAGACATCACACATAATATCTTGTGAACACTCTTTAATTTACCAAAATTGTTGCCAACACATAGAACCAACAAACTCCCCCTTTTGGCAAATTTTGGCTAAAACATATATCTATCCTTTTTGTTCACAAGAAAACTATCAGCAGAAGCAAATACACTTACTAGATATAGCTACTAGTAATACACACATGTAGAAGGGTACTTCTCGTCCCCCTAAATTTATGCAACAGAAACAGAATTACTAGTTATGGATGCAACTAGTAAGACACACAAATGCACAAGGGTACTCCTTCTCCCCCTAAATCTGTGCACACATCTTCCATGAAAATAACAGCTATTGTAACCACAGCACCTGTACCAGCCAGAATGTCATTCTGACATCTGCTTCAACATCAACACCTGTGCACCACATCAGACATCCCCTTTGACATCTGTAAACAGAAAAACATTCTGTTTTAACACCTGTGCACTTCCTTCAATAATAGTTGTCCTTCAGCTACATACATCTCACAGCTCCACAACTTTAACTGCTTTCACATCAACACTTCTCCCCCTTTTTAGTCAAAATTGACCAAAGGTGACCAATTAGACAAAATAAATGTCAATTAGCCTAGTAGAGAATGTCAGATCAGATGTTATAACATTAAAAATGTTAAAACATAATAGTTAGGTAGTACAAACCATTATCATACACAGCTGTGATAGCTGAGATAATGAACAAATCTAAGGAACTCATTAAGAGCCCAAAATATTACAAACAGGCATCAATGAGGACTGCCACAAATTACACATTTTAAAAATAAAAATAAAACTTCAGTCTTCCAAACATCAGCACCAGAACGGCTTCCAAAACATCAGTCACAACAGCCACACCTCACACAATCTTCAGTCTTCAACATAAAAGGGGGGGGGGCATCAATCAGAGGAAGAAGTATCACCTTCACCTTCAGAGCCTTCAGAGCTTTCAGAGTTGCCGCTGGATTGAGCTTTTGACCTCTTTCTTGAGGTATTGGTATCTGAATCTTTACCAGCCTTCTCCATTTCTTCCTGTTCTAGGCTCCTAATAAGAACTTCCAGAGCTTCTTTTCTTGCCTTGGCTACCCTTATACCATTATCCAGTTCCTTGCAGGTATCTTTTAGTTGATCAATTAAGCTTCCTTGAGATGCAGGCTCCCTTCTGGCAGATGTCCTAACAACATCATTTACATGACTTCCCTCAAACAGCTTATAATGAATGGATAGTGGGGGCTTTCTTCTGCTTGGAATATTATTTGTATTGAGTATGCCTGGTTGTTGACTCAAGATAATACCACAAATAATGGATGGGAAGGCAATGGGCAACTTCACAACATTTGTGGAGGCATGTCTGATAATTTGGTCAAACATAAACTTTCCAAAATCATAGTTAATCCTGGTTCCAATTGCATGAATGATTCTTCCAAGACTAATAGAGATGGTAGAGATATGATTAGTAGGCACCCAATTAGCTGAACCAATCTTGTGCAAGATGGCATATTTGACAGTTAGCTTGCCAGCTGATAGGTGATTCCTACTAGGCCATTCCTTAACTTGGCCAGCTGTAACAATCCTACAGACCTCATTGTCTGTAGTCTCTATATCCACTCCTCCATCAGTTCCTCTCCCTAGGAACTTGTTGATGATGGTTGGTGAGAATCTCACACACCTATCCCTTACAAAATCTTTGCAAAATTCCCTGTTGCTCCTTTCAGAAATCTCCTCAGGGATATTTACAACAAATTCCTTTACCAACCCCTCATAGCATTGGGGCAGAGCAACCACAGTCTTCCTCAATCCAGCATTCTTGATCAAATCCATGACTTCCTTCACCTCAACAGCCTCTTTTCCCAGCTCTCTTTCAATCGCTACCCTCCTCTGAATGACAAACTTCCATTTTGCAGCACCATCTTCTAAGTGAAAAGAGATGTTGTCTAAGTGCACAGCTGCAGCTTTGCTTGGAGACTTCTTAATAGCCCTCCTTTTTGCAGGGGAGATGTCTGGGACATTGTCTTCGACATCCTCATCAGAGTCAGAACTCTCACTTTCTTTCCTCTTCTTAACCTCAACCTTGCTCCATGATTTGGAGGGTCCTACAACAGCAGTCTTCTTCCTAGTTCTGGCTGTCATCATTTCAGCCACAGTTTTCCCTTTTCTAGTCTTCAATTTCCTAGCAGCACTTGGTTTTACATGGTGAACCAAAGTGTCATCCTCTTCCTCTGAACTCTCTTCCTCCAAATCAATACTATCCTCAGCAGTATCAGGAGACATGCTAGCTGGTTTGTTGGTAGGTAAATTTTTACCAAGAGTACATAATCCCTCAGCACCTACTTCCTTTTCTGACTTAGATGAGTCATCATCTTTCTCAGCTTGGGTTTCCACCTCAGGAGAGGGGTCCCTTTTGGACAGAGGGGTAAAAATACCCTTGACTTCATGCCCTTCACTTAGAATCCTAGTAAATAGGTTTCTAATGGCACGATCAGCATAATGCATGTCATTTGGAAGAGGAGATTTATCAGGGATATTACCTTGCTTATTTCCAGCCATGGAAGAGGGACCTGGGGTGTCACCTGGTATCACACAAAGAGGAGTAACGTCCATCATGTCTTCATCTAGAAACTCCATGGAGGGAGTCTTTGCATGATGAGAGGGTTTTGAACCAGATGATGATGGATATCGAGACATGTTGTTGAACTTTTGAAAGAAACTTCTTTGCCCTAACCGAGTTTCTCTGAGAAGTTGAATGGAGATGGAAATGGTTGTGTTTAGGTAGCGTGTGCTAATGGCATAGATACTATTTTCAATGCTAGGGAATGATTTATCATTAATGTGGCTCTTTCTTTTAAGTGGGCAGGCACTATTTTTATTTCCTTTTCTTTTCTACTTTAATTGCCATAATTTCACAAGAGTCCAAATCCCTAATTTCCCTCTTTCATATTGAATATCACCCAAATTCCTTGAAACCTTGTCAGCTAGCTCCATTTCATGCTTTAGACCTATGAATTCGTCTTCCACGAATTTTCTAATGGAGTGATGACAGCAAAAACTGTACTTGGTCCACCTGTGTTGAATATGATTTTTGGACCTAGTTGCAGCATTCAGGTTGTCATAATACAATGTCATGACATCGTGTGTGACATTGTATGCAATCATCAGTAGTTTCATCTAACCCATTTGAGACCAACTGCTTCCATCTTCTATATATTCATTATGAACACCATTTTCACCTTCCACATGTGTAGGAGCCAGTGTCATTCCAATCTTCTCCACATTGTTCTTGGCATTTTTTCTTTGAGATAGACACATAGTTCCTTGTGGCCTAGTTCCAACAATGCTCTCTCCAGTTCCAGACTGCATATGACTGGTCACATGTCCACTTATTTGATCTAACCTCTCAGTTGTTTGGGCCATCATGACTTTTTCTCCTTTGGAAGTGAGGTTAAGTTTAAGCTTCTAGTGTGATATCCTTGTCTGACATTTCCCATAGACTTGTCTCTCATTACTTTTGAGGGTTCTTCTAGCAGCTATACTCATCTTCATCTCTTCCTCTTTGACATAGGAACACTTTGAGGAATAACCCATTTGAGAGCTTCACATGTAACAGTTGTCTTTGGTCCTGATTCCTTTCATAATCACTTCACTATCTTTGTTAAAAATTACACATTCAGTTTTGGTGAAGTTAACATTCAGACCTTGATCACATAGTTGACTAATGCTTATTAGATTTGCTGTCAAGCCCTTAACAAGTAGAACCTTGTCAAGTTTAGGAACTCCAAGACAATCAAGCTTACATGTTCCCTTGATTTCACCTTTTGCTCCATCTCCAAAGGATACATGGCTTATGGTATGATGATGCAGGTCAGTTAGCAGGTCTGGAACATCCACTATCAAAATACCATTCTTCTTTGGCTGAGATTCTGAGGGGAATGTGAGTTATTAGACTTATAACATTAGTCTTAGGAACTCATTGCTTCTTGATGATAGGCCTGTGCTGTTTGGTTCTGGGTTGATAGTGATTCTGATGATGAACAGGGCTAGGATAACCATACAGCTTATAGTAGAAAGGCTTCAGATGACCAAATTTCCCACAGTAATGGCATCTCCATCTTTGGTGTTTCCCCTTCTGTTGTTTTCTCCTATGGTATTGTGACATATGATGTGACATCACAGGTTTACTTTTATTATGGATGCACTTAGGTTTGGCTTGAGGTTTGGCACTAGTGTAACTGCTCTCAGGCTTTGAATCATTATACCCAATGCCAGATTTGTCTCCTGTTATTTGTCCAGTTTTGAGAATCTTGTCTAAGGAGTTAGATCCATTGCTTAACATCCTTACATACTTGGTCATCTCTCCTAGTTTAGAATTTAGGAACATAGCTTCAGTTTTCAACTTAGAGATGGTTTTCACATGGTCTGCCTTCTCACTCTCCAGTTGTGCTATCTTATGACTTTCAGCTTGTTGATTTTCATCTAGCTTGGCATTCAAAACCAATGCTTCTGTTTGTAATTTAGAGATGGTTTCCAAGTATTTTACCTTCTCATTCTCAAGTTGAGTTATTTCCTTCTTCTGGCTTTCAACCTATTTGCACAGCTCTACACTTTTGTGACACAACTTTCTATAGGTAAAGGCCAATTTTTCAAAGGTTACTTCATCATCACTTGAGTCTTCATCAGATCCCCATCTTCCTGTAAAAGCAGTCACAAGATTTGCAGCTTCCTTTGTTTCACTCACATCAGACCAAGTGGCAACAAGACTCATTTTTTGCTTCTTGAGGTAGGTTCCACATTCAGTCCTGATGTGTCCATACCCATCACATTCATAGCATTGTACCTCTTTTCCTTCTTTGGGTTTCTCATCTGATCTTGCTCTTCTATCAACATTGTTGGATTTACTGATGTCAGATGAGATGTTCTTGACATTTGCCTTAGATCATACATCCATCTTTTTCAACAGTTTATTGAACTGTCTTCCCAGCATTGCTACTTCATTGGCCAAATCTTCATCAACCTCCTGACGCTTTTCCTCTTCTGTGTTTGACATAAAGGCCACGCTTTTGGTTTTCTTTTCAAAACCATCATTCAATCCCATCTCAAATGTTTGGAGGGAACCAATTAGCTCATCAACCCTCATGCTGGAAATGTCTTGAGACTCTTCTATGGCAGTCACCTTCATAACAAAACTCTTAGGGAGTGACCTAAGTATTTTTCTTACCAGTTTTTCATCTATCATCTTCTCCCCCAGAGCTCCTGAGGCATTAGCAATTTCAAGGATACTCATGTGAAATTCATGAATATTTTCATCTTCTTTCATCCTTAAATTTTCAAACTTGGAGGTGAGCAGCTGAAGTCTAGACATCTTTACCCTAGAGGTGCCTTCATGAGTGGTATTGAGAATCTCCAAAGCATCTTTGGCCACTTCATAGTTGTTTACCAACCTGAAAATATTCTTGTCTACCCCATTGAATATTGCATTCAATGCTTTAGAATTTCCAAGGGCTAGATCATCCTCCTCCTTGGACCATTGTTCTTCAGGTTTCTTATCAGTTGTGGCTTCTCCTTCTATAGTAATTAGAGGATGTACCCAGCCTGTTAACACAGCCTTCCAAGCCTTGTTATCAAGAGATTTTAGGAAAGCTACCATTCGAGGTTTCCAATAGTCAAAGTTAGAACCATCCAATATTTGTGGCTTGTGAACAGATCCTCCATCTCTCTCCATTGTACCAGAAAGTATTGTCCCTAGATCTCACCCAGAACCTGAGCAGGATGCCTGCTCTGATACCAATTGAAATTCTGGTATCAAATATGAGATGTCGAAGGTAATGTCACGACACTAATATCTGAGTTACACAAACAGAAGAAAGATATAGAATGGTAATGCAAAAGACACAAGCAATTGTTAACCCAGTTCGGTGCAACTCACCTACGTCTGGGGGCTAGCAAGCCAGGAAGGAAACTCACTAAAATAGAATCAGTTCAAAGACTCTCCGTACACTTCAAAAAGTTACAGTCTTTCTCACCTAATCTCTACCCGTGCAATTTCTACCTAAGCACTCTTAGATATGAGAACCCACTCACTTCCCTACAATCACACCTGTGATCTTAAACAACAATCCCTTGAGAAAAGAAAACACTTTTCAATGACACACTCTTGATTTTACTTCACAGTTTCAATCAAGAAGACACACACTTGATCTTGCTTCACAGCTTTGATCAAGTAGACACACACTTGATCTTGCTTCACAACTTTGATCAAGTAGACACACACTCTTTCTTAACAACTTTAGAGTGACAAATTACAACCACAAATTAGTCCAATTCAATCATCAAAAGATGACTTGAATGGCTTACAAGTCTTACGACTAAACAGACATAAACCCTAGCTCTCTCTCTATATTTCGCTCAGTATTGGTTGTGTGTTAAAACAGGTTTTCTAAGTCCCTTTTTATAGAAGCTTTCAGCTGGGCTTGGACATCTTGAAAACCCTAAATCTATTTTCCAGTTAAATCTTTTCATAACAGCTAGTTAGATCTCCTTGGAAAATAAGTAAGTCAGGTTGTAATCCATGATTGAATGCGCCTGCAAATCAAATCTTCAATCATACATAGATTGCCATTAATTGTGCAATCACAAAACACCAGACATTCACACTGAATGTTCTGTGTACAGGATATCATGACATCGGGTCTGACATCCTGGAAAAATCCTGCATAATTCCATGATTCCTTTTATAACTTCCAGCAGGTACACAAACATCAAATACCATGACATTGTGTATGACATCCTGATACAATCCTGCATAATTATGTTTTTCCATTTTAACTCCAGCAGGAACACATTATCAAAAGCCATGGCATTGTATATGACATTCTGAAACAATCCTGCATGATTATGTTCTTGAACTCCAGCAGGTACATAGGATATCTTATGTTAAGACATCACACATAACATCTTGTGAACACTCTTTGTTTTACCAAAATTTCTGCCAACACATAGAACCAACAGATTTTTTTTCGAAATGTTTCCCATCCTTTGACACTTATCGCACTCTTTGATTACTTGTTAAGCATCTTTAAAAAGTGTCGGCCAGTATAAGCCTGACTGGAGGAATTTGGAAGCGGTTCTATCACCACTAAAGTGTCCACCATAGTCAGAATCATGACAAGCTTTCAGAACATCCTTCTATTCTTCTTCGAGAACACATCTTCTTTCCAACCCGTCTACTCCCTTCTTGTACAAGAATGGGTCATCCCACAAATAGAACCTGCAATCGTGAACAAACTTTTTCTTACGGTTAGAGTCAAATTCACTCGGGATCACCCCGCCTACTAGATAGTTCGCGTAATCTGTGAACTAAGGCATTCCAATAACAGCAAGGATGTGTTCGTCCGCAAACTCATCCTTTATTGGATGCTTTTCCTCATTCTCCTCTATGGGGGACATCCGGGAGAGGTGATTGTTGGTGTAAGCCCTATAGGCCAATACTTTTGGTACTTGTATCGAATTATTTATTAATAATAAAAGGCTTTTTCTTTATTATAGTTGTTTAATAAAGTCCCTGGAATAGATAGTCCGTTTAATGTATCAAGTGTGACTTATTCATGAGAGCACATTAAACATAAGGACACTATCCTTAAAGTATCCGTAGTCGAGCTTTATTTTGAAGTGGGATAACATTAAAGCATTAAGACTATTATGGTTGTAGACTGATGATCACATCTCATGGATCATGGATAAAGAGTTATCAAGTCTTAAACATAGGTATGAATATTAAGAGTAATATTTATACCGGATTGACCCGCTATGAGAATACTATATAGAAAGTTATGCAAAGTGTCATAAGTTATTCTCATGGTGATAATGCCGTATACCACTCTTCGACCTGAAACCACTATGGATCCTAGATGTAGAGTCGAGTGCTGTATTGTTGATCCAACCTTGTCCGTAACTGGATAACCATAAAGACAGTTGATGGGTACTCCACGAAGCATGCTGAGGGAAATGAGTGACCTAGATGGAATTTTCCCATCCTGCGTAACAGGATAAATGTCTATGGGCCCAATATTGAACTGAACAAGGATGACATGGTCTATACTTGTGTTCAATATAGACATAAGGGCAAAGGGGTAATTATACACATAATTATTATCACAGGAGGTTTTGTCAGATCACATGACATTTTCGTGTCTTGGGTAGCAGTGATGTGTTGCTAGATACCGCTCACTGTTTATTATGTTAAATGCGTGATTTAATATAATTGCCAACGTCGCGAAAACCTACAGGGTCACACACAAAAGACGGGTATCAAATAATTATGTATGTATGTATAGTGATGGGTAGCAAATAATTATGTATGTATGTATGTTGATGCATGTGAATGTATGTTGATGCATGTGAGAGGCGATTTATATGATAAATAAGCCGGTGAGATCAGAAAAATTGCAATTTCCTCAAATTAAATATTAAGTTTATGCTTTCCAAGTTTTAACACTCATCAAGACTAGTATCGGATAATGTAGGTTTCGCCTACGCGAGGTGCATGTTCTATATTAGTAAGGTGCGATGGGATAATTGTAATATCCAACTGTTAAAATAATGGGTCAAACTTAACTAAACAAATTATAATAATATTATATATGTTTGCTTTCCAAGTTTTAGCATTCATCAAGACTAGTATCGGATAATGTAGGTTTCGCCTACACGAGGTGCATGTTCTGTATTAGTAAGGTGCGATGGGATAATTGTAATATCCAACTGCTAAAACGATGGGTCAAACTTAATTATAATAATATTATATATGTTTAGAAGCAAGAGTTGGGAATGATCCATATGATGGATTGGAATAAAGAGTTATTCACCCAACTGAAATTTTCGAGAGTTGTATGAGATACAACTGGAAGGAGTTCCTACCTAAATAACATAGTTTTGTGTAATCAGCCTACGCGGACTTAGAAAGAAGTGAAATATGGATCTCGACCCACTAGAAAATCTTCCAACGGGATTTTCCGAATCAAATGATGAGGGTCATTTGTTTTGAGTAAAATAGTGGGAGCATATTTAATTAAAGGCCTAGTTAAATATGTCAATGGTACTTATATTTTCATTAATTCTTATGTAGATTACCATGACAACAAACACCTCTAACAACATTTTGCGATCAATCCTTGATAAGGAAAAATTGTTTGGGACAAATTTTCTGGATTGGCACCGAAACCTGAGGATTGTCCTCAAACATGATAAAAAGTTGTATGTCTTGGAGACACCTGTTCCTGAAGAGGAACCTCCTAGTTCTGAACCTAAGGCAGAGAGAGATGCTTATAAGAAGCATGTCGATGATGCCAATGAAACTGCTTGTCTCATGCTAGCTACCATGAACTCAGAATTGCAAAAGCAACATGAGAACATGTCAGTGTTCGATATGATCGAACACCTGAAGATGCTCTATTAAGAGCAGGCAAGGCATGAGAGGTTTGAAGTTTCAAAAGCCCTTTTTCAAGGCAAGTTAGCTGAGGGAGCCCCTGTAGGTCCCAATATGCTCAAGATGATTGGGTATGTTGAAAACCTTGAGAGATTGGGTTTCCCCTCGAAAAAGAACTTGCGACTGACTTGATCTTGCAATCGTTGCCAGATAGATTCAGTCAATTTGTCCTAAATTACAATATGAATTAAATGGACAAATCTTTTCCTGAACTGCTCGCCATGTTAAGAACTGCCGAGCAGAATCCGAAGTCAAAAGGGAAGTCCATTCTGATGATCGGAAATGGAAAGAGACAGAACAAAAGGCCCACTAAGCAGGGTGATAAAGGGAAAGGCAAGGAAGTTGCCAAACCCAAACCCACCGTTGCTGCTTTAAAGCCTAGTGGAGGCATAGCAAAAGAAGGCACCTGCTTCCATTGCGGTAAGACCAGACACTGGAAGAGGAACTGCCCAAAGTACCTGGAAGATAGGAAGAATGGAGTAGAGACTCCAACTTCAGGTATTTTTGTTATTGAAATTAATTTATCTACTTCTGCATCATGGGTATTAGATACTGGATGCGGTTCTCACATTTATGCAAATGTGCATGGACTAAAAAGGAGTAGAGATTTGGCAAACGGTGAAGTCGACCTACGAGTTGGCAATGGAGCAAAGGTTGCTGCCTTAGCCGTAGGAACTTATGTATTGACTTTACCTAGTGGTTTAATAATTCAGTTAGAGAACTGTTATTATGTACCTGCAATTATCAGGAATATTATTTCCGTTTCTTGTTTGGACAAGTTTGGTTTTTCATTTATAATAAAGAATAATTGTTGTTCAATTTATTTGAATGATATATTCTATGCTACTGCACAAATGAACAATGGACTATATGTCCTTGATCTTGAAATGCCTATTTATAACATTAATACTAAAAGGATGAAACCTAATGAGTTAAATCCAACTTACCTTTGGCATTGTCGATTAGGCCACATAAATGAGAAACGCATTTCCAAACTCCATAAAGATGGACTGTTGGACTCTTTTGATTATGAATCATATGAGACATGTAGATCTTGTTTAATTGGAAAGATGACAAAATCTCCATTCACAGGAGAAGTTGAAAGAGCGAATGATCTTTTGGCCCTTATACATACTGATGTATGTGGACCACTGAACATACTAGCCAGAGGAGGTTTTCAGTACTTCATCACATTCACTGATGATTTCAGTAGATATGGTTATGTGTATTTAATGAAACACAAATTAGAGTCCTTTGAAAAGTTCAAGGAATTCAAGAATGAAGTACAAAACCAACTAGGTAAGAATATTAAAACTCTTCGATCAGATCGAGGTGGTGAGTATTTAAGCCTAGAGTTTGATGACCATCTGAAAGAGTGTGGGATCCTATCCCAACTCACTCCTCCTGGAACACCCCAATGGAATGGTGTATCTGAGAGAAGAAATCGAACCCTGTTAGACATGGTCCGATCCATAATGATTCACGCCAATCTTCCAAACTCCTTTTGGGGACATGCACTATTGACAGCAGCTTACACACTTAACCGTATTCCATCCAAAAAGGTTGAGAAGACACCATATGAGATATGGAGTGGTAAGAAACCACATATGTCTTACATGAAGATTTGGGGTTGGGAAGTTTATGTGAAACGACAAATTTCAACTAAGCTTGAGCCCAAATCTGACAAATGCTTATTTGTGGGGTATCCTAAAGAAACAAGAGGGTATTACTTCTACAATCCTTCTGAGGGCAAAGTGTTTGTCGCTCGAACTGGAGTTTTCCTAGAAAAGGATTTTATTTCCAAAGGAACCAGTGGGATGAAAGTAGAGCTTGAAGAAATTCAAGAATCACAAAGCATCGATACACCTATGGAGGAATTAGAGTAGGAAAAACAAGTGGTTGTGGAAGAGCAACCTGCTCAAGTAGAACAAGACCAGCGTAGGTCAAGCAGGATACGTCACCTACCTGAGAGATATGGATATCTCATAACAGATCAAGGTGATGTGTTACTCATGGATCAAGATGAGCCTGTGACCTACCAAGAGGCCATAACTGGTCCCGAGTCTGAGAAGTGGCTAGAAGCCATGAAATCTGAAATGGATTCCATGTACACAAACCAAGTTTGGACCTTGGTAGAGCCTCCTGTAGGAGTTAATCCTATAGGATGCAAGTGGGTCTTCAAAAAGAAGACTGACATGGATGGTAAGGTACATACCTATAAGGCAAGACTGGTTGCAAAAGGATATAAAAAAATTCATGGGGTTGACTATGATGAAACCTTTTCACCAATTGCAATGCTTAAATCTGTTCGGATTTTACTTGCTATCGCTGCATATCATGATTATGAAATATGGCAGATGGATGTCAAAACTGCTTTCCTTAATGGGAATCTTCTTAAGGATGTTTACATGACACAGCCTGAAGGATTTGACATACCAGAAGAAGCCCAAAAGATATGTAAGCTACAAAGATCAATCTATGGATTGAAGCAAGCTTCCAGAAGCTGGAATCTTTGTTTTGATGAAACGGTAAAACAATATGGATTCATCAAGAACGAAGATGAGCCTTGTGTCTACAAGAAGGTTAGTGGGAGCATGATCGTGTTCCTGGTGTTATATGTAGATGACATATTACTCATTGGAAACGATGTCCCTACCCTGCAACAAGTAAAGTCTTGGTTGGGGAAATGCTTTTCTATGAAGGGCCTAGGTGAAGCAGCCTATAAATTAGGAACCAGAATCTATATAGATAGATCATAAAAACTGCTTGGCCTAAGTCAGAGTACATACATAGACAAAGTGCTGAGACGCTTTAATATGCATGATTCCAAGAAAGGATTCATACCTATGCAATATGGCATGTGTCTATCAAAAGCACAATCCCCTTCAACTAAGGAAGAAAGGGATCGCATGAATAAGATTTCATATGCATCTGCAATAGGATCTATCATGTATGCCATGTTATGTACTCGACCAGATGTCTCGTATGCTTTAAGTGCAACGAGTAGGTACCAATTTGATCCTGGTGATGCCAATTGGGTAGCTGTCAAGAATATCCTTAAGTACTCGAGAAGGACTAAGGACCCATTCTTGATATATGGAGGTCAGGAAGAGTTGTTGTAATTGGATACACCGACGCTAGCTTCCAGACAAATAAGGATAACTTTATATCGCAATCTGGTTATGTGTTTTGCTTAAACGGTGGCACTGTGAGCTGGAAAAGTTCAAAGCAAGATACAATTGATGATTCTACAACCGAGGCCGAGTATATTGCTGCCTCAACTGCAGCAAAGGAAGCTGTTTGGATTAAAAAGTTCATTAGTGAACTTGGCATAGTCCCAAGCATTGTGGATCCCATTGGTCTCTATTGTGATAACAATGGTGCTATCGCACAAGTTAAGGAGCCTAGATCTCACCAACGATCCAAACACATACTTAGGCGTTATCATCTCATTATAGAGATAATAGATAGAGGAGATGTGAAAATATGTAGAGTACCTACACTTGACAATATTGCTGACACACTGACAAAGCCTCTTGCGCAGCTGAAGCATGATGGCCATACTAGATCAATGGGCATTAGGGGTATGCCTGATTGGCTCTAGTGCTAGTGGGAGATTGTTGGTGTAAGCCCTAGAAGCCAATATTTTGGTACTTGTATCGAATTATTTAATATTAATTAAAGGCTTTTTCTTTATTATGGTTGTTTAATAAAGTCCCTGGAATAGATAGTCCGTTTAATGTATCAAGTGTGACTTGATCATGAGAGCACATTAAACATAGGGACATTATTCTTAAAGTATCCCTAGTTGAGCTTTATTGTGAAGTGGGATAACATTAAAGCATTAAAACTATTATGTTTGTAGACTGATGATCACATCTCATGGATCATGGATAAAGAGTTATCAAGTCTTAAACATAGGTATGAATATTAAGAGCAATATTTATACCGGATTGACCCACTATGAGAATACTATATAGAAAGTTATGCAAAGTGTCATAAGTTATTCTCATGGTGATAATGGTGTATACCACTCTTCGACCTGAAACCACTACGGATCCTAGATGTAGAGTCGAGTGCTTTATTGTTGATCCAACGTTGTCCGTAACTGGATAACGATAACGACACTTGATGGGTACTCCACGAAGCATGCTGAGGGACATGAGTGACCTAGATGGAATTTGCCCATCCTGCGTAATAGGATAAATGTCTATGGGCCCAATATTGAACTGGACAAGGATGACACGGTCTATACCTTGTGTTCAATATAGACATAAGGGCAAAGGGGTAATTATACACATAATTATTATCACAGGAGGTTTTGTCAGTTCACATGACATTTTCGTGTCTTGGGTAGCAGTGATGTGTTGCTAGATACCGCTCACTGTTTATTATGTTAAATGCGTGATTTAATATAATTGCCAACGTCGCAAAAACCTACAGGATCACACACAAAGGACGGATTGATGAGAAATAGAGTAACTAAGGAACACCGTAAGGTACGGTGCACTTAAGTGGAATACGAAATATGGTAAGGTACCATACGCTTAAGTGATTTTGGGCATATTATAAGATATGGGCCAAAATACACTTAAGTGGGCTTTTTAGCTTGAAGCCCACACAAGTGGTTCTATAAATAGAACCCTTGGGTAGAAGCATTGTCACTCAGACTAACACTCAAGTGAAGACTTGGAATTTCGTTTCCCTCTCTCTCTCACTCAAAGCCTTCATTCGTACCAGCTAGCACTGAGATTGAAGGAACCCGTTTGTGTGGACTGAGTAGAGACGTTGTCATCGTTCAACGTTCGTGATGGCTCCGTGGATTTGTATCCAAGGTTTTGATCGTTACAAGAGATCTGCACCAAAGGTTTGAATCGCCATAAGAGGTAAAGATTCTATCACTGATCATGCCCATTCGTAAGGATCACTAAATGGAGAAATTTTTAAATTCCGCTGCGCCTTGGATGGCAATTCTCCTTCAGTGATCTGCCACAGTATTCTCACACCCTCTTTTGTCACGAATTTCCACATCAAACTCTTGGAGGAGCAGGATCCATCGTAACAGTCTTGGCTTAGAGTCCTGATTAGCAAATAAATACTTCAAAGCAGCATGGTCTGTGTAAACACTGACTCTAGAACCCAATAGATATTGCCTGAATTTATCAAAGGCATAGACCACAGCTAGCAACTCCTTTTCGGTAGTGGCATAATTCATCTGTGCAGGGTTCAACACATGACTAGCATAATATTTGACATGCAACAGTTTATCTCTACGTTGCCCAAGAAGTGCTCCTACTGCAATGTCACTCGCATCACACATGATCTCAAAAGGTAGAGACCAATCAGGAGCAATGATAATAGGTGTCGTCACCAATTTATGTTTTATAGTTTCAAAAGAAACGAAACATTCTTTATCAAAAATGAAAGCCTTGTCCTTAACCAACAGGGTAGTTAAGGGTTTAGCTATCTTTGAAAAATATCTTATGAACCTGCGCTAGAAACCCGCATGTCCTAAGAAACTTCTTATACCTTTTTCGTTCATAGGAGGTGGTAGATTTTCTATTACCTCAATCTTGGATGGTCCACTTCTATCCCTTTGTGAGAGATTTTGTGACCCAAGACTATTCCTTCTCGCACCATGAAGTGACACTTCTCCCAGTTGAGAATCAGATTGGTCTATTGGCATCTTTCTAACACAAGGGAAAGGTTAGTTAAACAATTATCAAAAGAAAAACCAAATACCGAGAAGTCATCCATGAAGCCCTCCATATGCTTTTCGAGAACGTCCGTAAAAATGGAGGTCATGCATCTTTGAAATGTGGCTGGTGCATTACATAACCCGAATGGCATTCTTCTGTAAGCAAAAATACCATAGGGGCATGTAAACGTTGTCTTCTCTTGATCTTCCGGTGCAACCACTATCTGATTGTATCTAGAGTATCCATCAAGGAAACAATAGTACTCATGACCTGCCAACCTTTCCAACATCTGATCAATGAATGGTAACGGAAAATGATCCTTTCTGGTCGCCAAATTCAACCTTTTGTAGTCGATGCACACACGCCACCCCGTGACCGTTCTTGTAGGGAGTAACTCATTTTTCTCATTCCTTACGACTGTAGTCCCTCCTCATCTTTCTTTTCCTCAACTTGGGGTTCCCTTAAGTTTTCCCATCGGAGTGATCGGGATCCCTTAAAGGGAGGTTGTGTTGCCATCATAGTTAACACTTCCATTTCCTTTTCATCAACTTCTTGAGTGTCTTCAGAGATTGATAGACTTAGGACTCTCTCCAAGGGCAATTTTTGTTCACCTAGAGGATTTTCTTTCAGAATCATTTGATCAATCACCTCTATGTGTTGACTGGTGGCCACATCATCTTTGTATTTCATGGTGTTGCGCACATCAATTTTTAACTCTTCGTCATAAACTTTTAGAGTCATGGTGCCCTCTTCTATATCTATCAAACATCTCCCGATCTCCAAAAATGGTCTACCAAGAATGAGCGGTATCTCTTCATCTTCCGGCATTTCTAAGATCACAAAGTCTACCGGAAACACAAACTTATCAATCTTTACAAGAACATCTTCCACCACTCCATAAGGTCTCTTCACAGAGTGGTCAGCAAATTGAAGTGGCATTCTGGTATCCTGCAAAATAGCACTACAAGTTTAGGTTAGTATAATAGAGTCAGTGTCAGTGCTCCTCCTTTTTGAAATAATATGCTTTATGAATTTAGCATAGGAGGGCATTTGCTCAAGTTCCTCCAAGAACGGAATGTTAATCTCAAGCTTTTGAACATCTCTAAGAATTTCTCGAAGTTCTTCTCACGTTGCTCTTTCTTCTTATTTCTTGTGGGGAAAGGGAGTTTGACAACCGACTTTGATTCATTAACTTTTTCTTTAACCACTAGTTTAGGTACCGTCACCTCTTCACTAACAACCTCACTTTTTTTTATCTCTAAATCAACTTCAAGCAATTGGTCTTCTTGATCATCATCTTTTTCAGGGACTTCTTTTTCCTTACCACTCCTTGTGGTTACTGCACTCACATTATTATGCTCTCGTGGGTTTGTAACTGTAGCACTCAGTAATGCACCTGGTGTTTGCGAACCCGCGAGTTGTTGAGCAATCTGACTCATTTGCACTTCCAGATTTTTTATTGAAGCACCAGTGTTTCTCAGATTACTTCTAGTCTCCTCTTAAAATGTGAACTTTGAGCTGCCATTTTTTCAATGGCAATTTGACAATCAGCTTTTCTTGGAACCTGTTGTTGAAATTGTTGTTGGGATTGGTGAAATTGTTGCTGGTAAGGTTGTTGTTGTTATGGTCGATACTGTTGTTGTGGTTGGCTTTGATACTGGATGGGCGCTTGCTTTTGAGCATTTCCTTGTTGGTCCTTCCAGGAAAAATTATGATGATTTTTCCATCTAGGATTATACGTATTGGAGTAAGGATTGTTCTGCTTTAGAAAATTAATCTCTTCTACCTGTTGTGCAGTTACCACACAATGCATGGCGAAGTGCGGTCCTCCATAAATTTCACAACTAACAACTTGAATAGGTTGGACCGGTTGCACTTGTGCAACCGTTTGAGTGTCAAGAGTCATTTTCTTGAGTCTTCTCTCTACTTCAGCTGTTATTTGATCTTCCATCTTCACAACTTGATTTGCTAGCTTGAGATCAATTATACCTTCAGGTTGACTTACATTGCGGGCATAGAGTTCCAGATGCTCATTTGCTACAATGTCTTCAATGATTTTCTTTATTCGAGTGGTTGTTGTAAAATTTGTTGAGCCACCGGAAGCTGTATCTATAAGTTGCTTAGTCTTCATTCTAAGTCCATTCACAAAATTTTGCATCTTTTCAGTTGCATCCATGTTATGAGTAGGACATGCAACCAACAATAGCTTGAACCTCTTGTAAGTGTCTCCGAGTGACTCTCCTTCCTTCTGTTTGAAATTAACAATGTCATATCTCTTGCGGATATACACAGAAGCAGGGAAGTACTCATTTAAAAATGTTGTCTCCATTTGTTGCCAAGTTGTTATGCTTCCCACGGGTAAAGAGTAAAACCACTCTTCGGCATCTTCCGACAGTGTAAACGGGAACATCACCAACTTTTTATCTTCCTCTGAGTGTCCCTTAATTTTTAACGATGTCGTCATGGTAAGAAATCTTTGTAAATTCTTATTGGCATCTTCATTGATTTTTCCGGAGAACGGTCTCCTTTCGAATAGACGAATCATTGAAGGGTCCAGCTGAAAGTGATCAACATTTACCGGTTGGTTCACAATTGTTAACCTTCCAGTAGGAGCATTTGCACCTCCATAATCACCCAGAAGTCTTTCTGCAGGAGGTGGTAGAGCTTCAGTCATTGGTTCAGAAACGGCTTCGGAGTCTTCCGAATGAACTGAAGCAGCTTCTTCTTTTTTAGAATCAAAAACAATAGGGGTTGCTTCTGAAAGTTCTAGCATAGCTTTTCGTCGTCTTGCACGCAATAATCTTTCTGGTTCTGCGTCAAAAATAAATTCAGCTGAGGCCTTACCTCGCATACACAGATTAGACAATTTTTAGAATAAACAATAATACATAAATTTTTTAGCTACAGAGAAACAAAATTCCGATTGAATTATTTTTCAATTTATACTTTTGGCAGTCCCCGGCAACGGCGCCAAAAACTTGATCGGTAAAAAAGCAAGTGTATTATTTGCACCAATGTAGTAATAAAAAGGCAGTTATCCCGAGTATCGATCTCGAGGACTGCGTAGTAAGTACCAATATTTATAATAATTCAATTGAACAAAAGATCATATGGGGTTTGATGATTGTTTTTAAAAATAATAAGAACGAGAAATAAAAGTATTAAGCATATAAAAACTGTTTAACCGATATGAGAAAGCATGCTAGGGTCAGATGTATGAATTGCTTTGTAAAACACTTCTTCCATAAAATATAACATAAATGTTATAATAATTCAAAACCGTTTCTCAAGAATTGTTTTCTCTAATTCCTTAGCCGAAAACCATTAACAGTCAATTTCAATCCTAATTCCTTAGTTATTCAGATTGCTGTTATGAAATATGTGATTTGTCAAGAATTAACGGTGACTACGGTTTAATCCTCATTCTTAAGTGATTAAACGTGGGTTTTATTATACAACAAGTGATAAGGCGGTTTGTTCGACCTAAACCTTAACTAGAGATCAGAATTTCATTTGTCCGATAAAATAAAGCATTAAGAACGTTGTATAATAATTTGAATTAAGAAAACATCGATGATTATAACAACATAGATAAAGTATTCATACAATAGCAATTCAATGACACCCCCCTAGCATTGGGGGGTTTAGCTCCTCATAATATTCAAAGACAGTAAATTACAAATTAGAGACATTATAATTTGTTGTTGATGAAGGTTGATCTTCAATCTCTTTCGATCTTGAAGATCTCTTATCCTCTAAACACTTTGCAAACTCGCTTCTTCTTTTCTGTCTCTTTTCTTCTACGATCATAAAAGTCCCTTTTCTCTATGCCAAAATTCAGACTAAATAGCTTCCAAACAACTAAAAACATTACGAAATGCCCAAAATGCCCTCCGGACGTACAAAGGGGTTAAAACATGAAAAATCAGCAAATGGGGCGAAATGGCCAACACGGCTCGTGTCAGGTGACACGGCTGCCTGTGTTGGCCTCACTGTAAGTCCACACATCATCCCTTGCTGACATGG
This sequence comes from Lathyrus oleraceus, assembly GCF_024323335.1. Lineage (NCBI taxonomy): Eukaryota > Viridiplantae > Streptophyta > Magnoliopsida > Fabales > Fabaceae > Lathyrus > Lathyrus oleraceus. The sequence continues at coordinate 351,524,480 of NC_066585.1, read as the reverse complement.
GCACCCGTGTCAGCCCCATGTTTTATGGGTTTCCATTGGTTCTTTTCTGCATATGCTGACACGGGTCTGCTGACACGGGCACCCGTGTCAGCCCCCTGTTTTTGTCATTTTTTGCTTCGCATGATGTCTTTGACCTCCATTCTTCCGGTACGGACTTTTCGGACTTGTTATTTGACCTGGAAACCAAACAGTACTACACAAAAACGCATAAAATGCGACAAAAAGAGAAGAACTACTAATGCAACATAAAACAAGCGGAAATTTATAAAATGCAATAAACTTAAGAAATCACTAAAATACAGAGAAAAATATTACCGATTCGTGAAGATTCAATGCTGGATAGATGATGAAAACTAAGTGTAAATGGTGACCGATCAGAGACACCCTAGGAGTGTACTTTGGAGGGAATACAAGGCCAATGCGGGTCATGCCTCCCATTCAACTTATATTAACAATTTTGGTATCGGAAAATTGAAATTCTTTTTCACCTACGTACGTAGTCGTATCATACCTCCAAGGCACCACCTTAGTGTCTTGTTATGGGAATGGACCGGGAGCACAAATATGGATAGGCTGAATCCTCTTGGGAGGATCTTCTATCTCTTTTTTTATATATACTATGGTTATTAGTTCGATAAAAATAATGCCTTTAACCACTCTTGATCTCGAGAGCTGGACCATCCCCTTATTCATCAAGTTCTAAACACAGCCCTTCGAAACATCACAACAATCAGGATCTGATTCACACACAACACAATTATCATGAATACCATTCAATAACCCATTCTCTTTAAGATTTTTCACAACCACAACCATCGTAGTTTTCATATCAACGACCCTTCTGACAGATTCTGTAGTATCTTCATCAATCATTACACTGACTGCTGGCCCATTATGGTTCGACAAAGGATTTGTCTTTACATTAGGTTTTTCTTCTGAAAAAGACAGAATCTTCTGATTAATAAGCTCTTGAATTTTATTCTTGAGAGACCAACAATCTTCAATTGAATTCCCTATATGCCCAACATGGTAGGCTCAAGAGGCGTTAGGGTTATGCTTAGGATGATAAGGAAGGATGGCTTGTGGAATTTCCTTTGGTACAAGAGCCCCTACATGAATCAAATAAGGCACTAATTCAGCATATGGTACTGGGATTTTATCAATGTGAGGACGTTTACCATAGTTATTTCGGTAATTCTGGCCTTGACCTTAACCCTTATTATTATGACCATTCTGTTGAGTTTGAGAAGGCTAAGTCGGTTGGGTTGTTGATTATGATGTTGTGGTTGATACTGGAAAAGAGGTTATTGATACTAGGCAGCATTAATATATGGATAAGGATAATACGACACAAGAGCCATAGGAACCTGATACTGAGGGTGAACATTTTCCGTCACAACACTTTTATCTCACCTTCCTTTTTCTTTGAAAATCTACCTTGTGGTTTCTTATTCACGACCGGCTAAGAAATAATACCACTAATTTTTCCATATTTAACCCCATTGTCAATTCTTTCTCTGATGGTTATAATATCGGCGAAATTGATTGAGGAGTTACCAATCACCTTCTTAAAATACAACACATGTAGGGTATCTATAAAGATGTCAATCAGTTCATTGTCACATAACACTGGCCTGACCCGAGAAGCCATTTCATGCCACCTCTGAGCGTGCTCTTTAAATGTTTCACTTAACTTTTGAGATTGATTATGCAATTAAAACCTAGTCGGTGCCATATCTAGATTGTACTTATATTGATTCAGGAATGCTTCAGATAAGTCTCTTCATGACCTGATTTTGGTATGCTCCAAACTCATGTACGCATCCAAGGAAGCCCCAAAAAGACTGTCTTGGAAATAGTGAATCAGCAAGTCATCATTGCCAATGTAGGATGCCATCTTTCTGCAAGACATCGTAACATGACTCCTAGGACAGCTTAATCCTTTATATTTTGGTAAATTTGGTACCTTGAAATTTTGAGGAAGTATCACATTATGGACCAAGCATAAGTCTTTGGCCTCCATGCTGAAAGTTGAGAAACCATTTATAGCCTTGATTATGTCGTCTAACAACTGATAGTCCGCTGGCCTAATCGGACTAGCATTTGGAACAACGACCTGACTGGAAGGTCGAGAAATATTCTGAACATACGCCTGAGCAGGTATAGACTGGGGAGAAAATAGCTTCCATAGAGGGTAAGAAAAACCATGAGGGATGGCTTGAGGAGCAACAATCATAACCTGAGGGAACTTCCTTCCAGTCTGAGCATTAAGAGCCAAGGGTTCCCCAGACTCCACATACTGAAGTGTAGGATTAGCAGGTGCATATGGCGTCATGGCAACAGAAGTTTCCCCAAGATAGGCATCCTGAGCAGCTTGATACTGATTCTATTTCACAGGCTGAGCTTCCTGGGAAGGAATCTGGAAGTAGAGGCGCGACCTTCGATATTCAACGTCATCGTCAAGAGTGTCAGCATGAACCTGACCTTGAAGATTCTTAGGGTTGCCAGCATCAACCGTTTGAAGAGATTGAAATGGGGGAATATCCCAAGGGAAAGAAGAATTCCGCGTAGCAAAAGGGGCAGTGAGAGCTTGGTGCAGAATGAAGGCACCTCCATTGGTAAATTAAGAAGCAAAGTTTGGGGGAATTCACCATGGATAGGCAGCAGCAAGCCTATTGGAAGGAAAAAGGGAGATTGGCTGATTCATAACAGGTGGCACCACTATCTCGACAAGAGTCTCAACAGTGGTAACAACATCAGCATCAGAGGTGGTCACCACAACATCATTGGTGACAATAGCAGTAGTAGGATTCATAGAGGTAGAAGCCCTCTGAGTCTGGAGATATTCCATAATGGTTTCATATTTCCTTGAAATAGATCCATCTTGCACTGAAATTGGGCCAAAGTCTCCTTAACATCAGCGTTGTCAGATTCAAAATCAGCCATGCGTCTTAATTTGTTAGCTCTATTAAAATATTTGTGATGAGTCGTCGTAGTTTCTGCAGAAAGATGAGAAGGTAAGCATTTTATTTTCAGAAAACCAAAACAAGTGAATGCGTGGATTCATGCAAAGAGAATTTTGACATATGCATATTTTTATCTTTTATCATTCATTTTTTATAAAGAAAAATTTCCAGGGAATATGTGAGTTTTGTTTATTAACATGAGTAATCATAAAGCATAAAGACAGAAACAATATACGAAGTCAATAGCAAAGAAACTCTTTTATTCAATATCCAGAAAATGGAGTACAAGTAGAAATTAAGAATCTACCCAACAAGCTACAATAAGCTCAAGTTTAACCCTATCAAACACCACCCTACAAACAAAGATGAAATGGAATACAACCCAAGGAACATTATGCAAAAACACTACAACAAAAGCTTCCTTCAACAATTCTGACAGGTCTTCCATGTCATGTTCAACAAACTGGGTCAAGTGTGCATGCCTTTCCCTCCAATATTGCACATCCTTAAGAAGGTTGTGCAATAAGGTGTGATCAAGTGCATCCAAAAGATCTCTCAGAAATGTCTCCTTCTGGTCTAGGAGCCTTTGAAGATATCTATTGTGCATCTCCCAATGATCATTCTCTTGCTTGAGCAGATTGGTATTCTCCAGATCCTTATGTGCTTGATCCTTCAACCCTCGAATCTCTTCAAACCTTCGGTCTAGTGCACTCTGGCACTGATGAAGAGTAACCCCTAGCTGTTTGACACGACTTTGTTCATCTCTCAACCCCTTCTTGCAAACTTCCAACTGGTCTTGAAGTGTCTTGATTTGCTCTTTGTAGTTAATCTCCAACTTGTAGGCTTGATATTGATATTTTGCCAACTGCTTCTTCTTAGATGATAGACTAGCACAAGTTCCCTTCAATGCTTCGCCTACCTTTCTTCTCTTGTACAACTCAGCTTGAACCTCGGTGTCTTCTTGAAGTGTTATATCCCTATTCTGATTCAGATTGAGCCTCAAGTTCTCCTTCTCCAATGACATCTTACCAAGATTACATCTGAGATATGCATTCTCTTTCTTTAATGCCTTGATAACTCCCTTCATCTTGTCAACTTCAGAGATAGGATTAACAATGAGTTTTGGAGGCTTGATGCTCATATAAAGCTCTGATGGAAATGGCAACAATATTTCTTTAACCCTATCCTTCACCCATCCGGTATAAGCTTCCTTGGCTATGCAGTTATTCTTACCCATTTCGGCTCTTCCTTGAGGACATGTCTCTCCCCAAGCCTTGATAATCTTCTTGAATAACTCTGGATTGTCGACCCCTTCATACAAGAGAAAATCTTCCACATGCTTAGAATTAGGTTTGTCCACCATATGGTATCCCAATTGACGTAGTGTCAATCTCATATTGTAGTTGCTTCCACCTTTTGTACCAAGAAGAGGTACATTGGGGAAGTCATTATTATTGAGGATGAGTTTGACATTATCATAGCTTCTAGAGTACCTGGAAATATCTTCATCATTCAAGGACATGATCCTTTTAGACCACTTCATATTATCTTTATTCTCAATGAAAGGACCTTTGATGGGTAGATGTAAAATAAACCATGTATACAACAAATGGATACATCATACGGTGGTTTCTTTCCTCTTTTGAGTCCTTACGCGGATAGAGTAGTAAGTATCAACAAGAATAGTAGGAACATGATTCTTGATCAAGAAAATATGGATAACATCCAGATCCATAAAGTCTTCAATATTGGGAAACAATACGATCCCATAGATAAGTAAAGCTAGAACGACATTGAAAGTCATCCATCTTTCAGCATCGGCAAAAGTAGTGGCCTTATCTATCAGAAACTTCAAGGTAAAAGCATGAATTCCACCCTTAAGCTTAAGATTCAGCTCTACTTACTTCTCTATATGAAGGGCTTCAGCAAGGATATGAGACTACGGAAGCTCTTTAGTGCAGACAAAAGGAACTCGATTCTTAATCCTAATACCCAAAATATGAGAGTATTCTTCCAAAGTACGTGCTAATTGATAATCCTGAAAGGTATAACATCTCAGTGGAGGATCGTAAAATTGCACAAGAGTGTGCACAACTGTGGTGTTGACTTCAGTATTCAGAATTCCTAGGAGGTTCTATAAGACTTCTTGAATTCTTCTTTGTTCTCAAGAATCATACGTGCCCCTAGTCCTTTCAAAACTTTCAACTGTGGTTCCACGAGCTTGTAACTATGAATGCCTCTTTTTTCAGAAGTCATGATTTATCTTGAGTAATCAATCAACAAACTTGGCTCTTGGATTCTTAGAAAAATGCATATGTAAAACTTTTTTTATGATATAATGATAATATATGATGGGAGGATATACATCACATAAATTTAAAGCCCTGATACATTCTGGATAATCTGTTCATGCTATATGTTGTAAGTTCAAAGGTTCGACGTAATATGGGAACCAAGGTATGTAGAGGCTATGGTTTCCTGCAAGAAAAACCCATACCCCCATCATAGGTATGGACTATGCTCTAAAGATGGTCTCTAAGAGGTCTCCCAGAGTCATCGACTATGAATGAAAATACCCTGCCATAGCGAATTCTCGCAGGACAAAAGTACTTCCAAGTGAATCTAGTATGGGTGCGGTTCTCGTGACAACCCAATACATGAAACATAGTGTACACAATTATCCACGACTTTATCCTGTGTGTATACTAAGCTCAGGTGTAAAGCTTCACTCATGTAACATCAACCCCAACCCAACAACAACATATATAGATATCCAACATGATAGAGTATGAAACAATGCAAGACAATAAAGTAAATGATGAATAATATAAAGCGAGTAAAACATAAAGATAAACACCTAAGGCAAGCGGAAACAACCAAAGCTAGGCTCAACTCCTTTTAGCGACTAAGAAATACTCAAAGTAGCAGAGAATCCCCAGCAGAGTCACCAACTGAAGCTAGCAAAAATATACTCGAACATATTGCACGCTCGACCATACAACAGAGTAGCCATTAAACTTTATTTATTCCCAGAGGAAAGGGAAAACATCAATAAAACTCGGGGAAAGAGATAATTGGGTAAGAAAGTCGGTTATGCAAGTGGAAGGTATTATCACCCCTAACATCCATGGTACTCCATGGGAACCGTTTTGATCGTTCTTGCTCGAATGGGTGTTATATCTAAAGGTTACTCACGAAAGAATAAAGGAAAAGGAACATAATATATAAAGTGCTCAGTGAGGATTAAGGTCCTCGTGCCTATGTATCCTTATAGTGCAATAAGGAATTCAGAGTGCCGTAATTCATATAACTAATAGTGGAAGGTGAAAAGAAGTTGTGATAAAGGTATGGTCTGAACCAAAGGATAATGTTGTTTGACTCCAAAAAGGGATAAAATCTAAACCCAAGAGTAAAACTGGTGTTAACCAATATGTGAGTAGCTGGAGCGTTCGCCACTATATGTATGGTATGGCCGAAAACAAAGAGAATTAGGTGTTTGGTTTCAGAGCACAAACAACTCTTCGTTCATAAGCAGGCACAAGATGGAGCTCAAATAGATGGTGAATTTGGCTCAAATATATAGGTATATCACATGGAGTGAATGGTTCAATAATTGAAGGTAGATGATGTTTCGTGAAAGATATGAATGGTGCCCTAAGGCAGAAGGATAATTAGGATTATTCTCGCCAAGGGAACAAAGGCTTATGCCTACGTATTCTTATCATGCAATGATAAAGTTAGTGCACTCGTAGTTCGTGGAACCACGAGAATAAAGGAAAGAGATTGAAAGTGATGAAAAGTATGACTTGCACCAAAAGACAATGGTAGCATGGGAACCCATACAGGTGAATGAACTTTGAACCAAAGAGTAAACAGACGTCTTGGCCCAAAAAGAAGGAATAAGGTGTTTGGCTTCGTAGCCAAACATCTCTTGATTCACAAGGTGGACTGCAACTATATCGTCGTAAAAAGGTGTGTATGGGGCCCACAAGAAAGTGTTGTTGGGTACAAGGAACATTATATCACTGGAGGGAAGAAAACAATTTGAAATCAAAGAAGAATGGTATATTGGATCATTAAGGGATAAACTCTGAACCAAAGGTTAAACTGGCATTAACTAATATGTGGGTAACCGGAGCATTCGCCACTATATGATACGATCGAAAACAAAGAGGATTAAGTGTTTGGTTCCGTAGCCAAACAACTCTTTGTTCACAAGGTGGACTTCTACTATATCGTCCTAAAAGTATGTACATGTAACCCAAGGAAAAATGATATTTGATCTTAAAAAGTTAGTATTGATTGACGAATGAAGAAATGATAAATCAGGTAGCTCACAGAGAATCTGAATTCTCGTGCCTACGTATTCTCACCATGCAATGAGAAAGTTAGTGATTTCGTAGTTCAGCCTACAAGGGATGACATCAATAGTTTGAGGCAAGAGAAATGATATAATGATAGAGGATGAAGAAGACTTGGTAGTCATTGGATATGAACCACATTAAAGTCTATGTGTAAAGGTGAATACGATGAGAAACTGGGTCATTCATCCCATACCCAAAGATATTCAGAATGAGTTAATATAATTCTCCACTCTCATTCATTCTTTACTACTTAAGGCTCGTGGCATATGATTCTCATCATACCTTTCAAGTTGCTGAAGAAGAATCTTTTCTTCTCCTTTTGATGATGAAGACTGTATCAATCACTTAATTCAAATTGCATTAAAGTCTATGAAAAAAGATGAATACCTTGAGCAATTGGGTCATTCGTCTCATACCCAAGGATACCCTATGTAAAGGATAGGAATTCTCCACTCTCATCATTCTTTGTTACTTAAGTCTCATGTCATGCAAATGGAATCATGATTAATATGTTGTTGATGGAGACCTCTGATAGTTGCATCGTTACCTTAAAGGGAGACTTGAAAATCATGTGATTTGAATTGTGCTAAACTCTATGAATAGAGTTGAATACGATGAGCAACTGGGTTATTTGTCCCGTACCCAAAGATATTCAGGATGAGTTAATGAAATTATCCACTCTCATTCATTCCCTATTTCTTAAGGCTCATGTCACACAATTTTAATCTTAATGGACAAGCTTCTGATGAAACACCTTTGATATGCCTTGTATAATCCACTACTTGATTTTTCTGGGATACCTTGCATGAGAACTTGGACTTGAGGCCTTGAGATCCACAGCTTTTCAGAAATAGTCTTATCAAGGGATCAATGGACTTTTGATCAATTCAATAGACTGTGGGATTATACATGAATCAAAGGATTTAGTTAATCAAAAATTCTTTTGATCAACTTGAATCAAATGGTTTGAATTAAATTGAGAATTATGGTTAAACTAATCTAAAGGTTAATAATATGTACAAATCCTAACTAAGGGATCATGCCATAATTTGGGATCAAATTAAATCATTAATCAAGTATCATATGATAATTAATGATTAAAAGATCACTTATTCTAATCCAAGTCCTAATCCTAAGGGAGCATGTCTTTGGTTAAAAGGCAATTAAATCACAAGATCAAAACAAAGTCTATCAAAAATTAGCTTGATTAAAAGGTCAATTAAGAAAAATTGAAATTCTACCTAATTAAAATTCTAAAACATCCAATTAGTTCTAACAAACCTAATGAAATGCTAAAATTCTAATTAAAATTCTAATTTCTAACTAAAATGTAGAAATTCAATTATCTCCTAATTAATTCTAATCATGTAAATCACCCTAAAATTCTAATCTAAAAAGTCTAATTAATTCCTATTTCCTAATCTAATTTACTAATTAAATCTAATTACCTAAACTAACCTAAAACCCTAATTAACAAGAAAATCAAAATTCTAATTAACTCAATTAAATCCTAAAACCTAATTAATTTCTAATTAAACACAGATTGAATAGAAAACTCACCGATTTCAATGTGGCGGAAAACACAAGTATCAGATTCTCTTTTCATTTGCTGCTTCAATTCAATCTTTATTTTCCTCCTTCTGTATGGATTCTTCTTCTCCTCGTTTCCTTCTTCTCAGCATTGTTGTGTTGCTTGAATTTGGCGTTTCTTGCGAGCTCGAGAGAACTCGAGTGTTGTGGATTCTGAGAGGAAATTGTGGGTTTGGAAGAGAGAACGAAAAACGAATCGTGCAGAATGAAAAATCTCCCCTGAATCATGAACTGCAATCGATTTATAGGGTTAGATTTCTGTTTTGAAATGTATGTGAAGTTCACATGAAATTCGGTTGTTAGTTACAAATGCACATTCTGTAAGCATTAATTTTGTTTTTAGTTTTTTTACTGGAATCTGGTGTAGATATGCAAAGTCAGTTGTGGGCTATTTTTATCATCTTGGATGAGAGAATTTCAGTATTCACCCTTGTGTCCCAAACCAAAAAGCAATTTATTCCCAAGAACTATGATGCCAGGATTCCTAACTCTCATTTGGAACAAGCTTATGACAAAGTAGGTCTTATGTTGAATTGAGATTGCTATAGTAACCAAAGCTCCCTTTCTTGTTTTGATTCAAACCAAATATTGTAATTTGATGCAATAGGGGTAGGACATGGATTAACATGTATACAAATGACTCATTGTAATGAAAAATGCTCACGGAATATGCTTATAGATAAAGGAACTTAACTGTGATTTTAACTCAAACTTGTGATCCCAAATTCAAATTAAACCCCACTTTTTGCTATATTAAAGTATATGAAATGCTTCTACAAATGCTTTATGACATAGATGCCATAGTCAACATGTTCAAATGCCTTACCTCTCATAAAAACTAGTTAGTATAAGAAGATAGCAAAATGATCAATTAAAATGAAATATGATTAATGTCATGGTAAAATGTGAAAGTGAACAAGGTTTATGTAAAATGGACATGGTTTAAAATGGCTTATGAACATACTTGTATGAACATGGTTTAAGATAAAAGTTTAAATATAACCATGAACAATATTTGAAAATGGGAATGGATTAAATAGAACAAAATCATAGTGATTGAGGGATAAAAGAATGGTAAGTTAACTTTGGTCAACTGGTTGACCAAAAATTCAACAGTTAACCAATAGCCAACTGATGCAAAGGGATGATGGAATGGGCTTCTATGATCAGAAATGCATATTCAAAATGGAGCCATGAACCAATTCAATTCAAATTGACCACCTTTCACAATTTAAAACCACCAAATGCAAACATATGACTTGGATAAATGAATGATAATGAAGCCTAATGATCATGCCATGACTTGACCAAAATGAACTGTGGAACCTGGATCAATGGACCTCAAGTGTACCCTAACGCACTATGGGACCAAAGAATGAAACTTGGACCAAATGATGAAGGTAATTAAGGGATGAAGTGGCTTAGATTAGATGAGATCAACAACAATATGTAGTGGATCATGAATGCAAGCATGCCTTTAGACCAATCACAAAGCACCAAGAACTGGGGTTTCCCTTGTCACCAGATGAAGAGTCAAGTCCCAAAGCATATTAGGGTTATACCTTCATTGATTAAGGTTTTAATGGGGCATACTCCTCAAACAAGTCCTTTGAATGAATCCAAATGCTTCACAACCAAATCTTCAAAGCATGAGTCTCAAGTTAGGGTTTAGAATTCAAGACAATGCCCATAAATCATCCTTAAGACCCCCATAGCAAGTCATCAAGAAATTTGGGTTTGAAAACCCTGAGGAGTGCCAAGATGAGATCTTATTGAACCCATGCTTCAAAAACCAAGAAACTAGGGTTTCACATCTCCTATGATCAGATGAAGAACCAAGTCATACCTTGGAGGTTTGATCCACACACAAACCCTAGCTTTTCAAGACAAGAGCTTTTAATATATAATGATCAACTATCAAGTCTTAATGAATGAATGATGCACAGGAATGAAGCATGCATGTATACAGATGATTCCCAAGTCAAGGGTTGAATGAGAAGATGAAAAAGGGAGAGAAAATGTTGGGGTATAACACATATGATAGTGAAATGTAATCCCCTTGTGTTTTTGAACAAATTTGATTCAAGGTAAAATCTCAAAAAGCTTTTGAAAACTTGAAAATTTAAGATTTTACAAGATTGAGTCAAATCAGACAGTTTTAAACTGAATTCATGATTCCGATCAAATTGGACAGAAGCTCAACTCAACAATTTGAACCTGATCAGATTTTTCACTTGATCCTGAACATTTTTCTGGGAATAGATTTTGTCTAATTTGATTTGAATCAAAAAAAAATCTTTATCCGAATCAATCTCAGATTTCACAAATCATGTTTGATTCTATTTGATTTAATTCAAATTAAATTTTCAACATGAGTTGAATCAAATTATTTTGCCAAAAAATCCTATCAGTTCTGGGCAATTTGATTCAAATCATTTTTTGTTCTTGATTTGAATCAGAAGGTGTATGAGTTGAATCACATATTCATAGATTTGAATCAACTGGCATATTTTTCAAAAATTGCGTATTTCTTTCATTTCACTTCATTTTTACTCATTTTAATTCAAATCATATTTTTCTTGATTCGAATCTAACTACCTTTTTTCAACCATTTTGTGTGCTTTACTATAAACACATATAAGTCATTTCCTATCATCATTCAAATAAAACATACATCATTATGCTAAGATTTTTCAGTGTAATTTTGTGTAAAAACTAATTTCTTCTGTTTGAGTGTTCAAAGTCTTCCTATAAATTTCTCACATCTTCAACTTCAACTGAGTTCAGATTTTGTCAATTAGAGTTCTAAGATTGATTGAAGGAGGTACGTACTTGGAACTAATTGTTCTTGGAGATCTAGTTATGTTTTCAGGTTGGTAGCAAGAAAGAGTGGTTGTCAATGGTAGTGACAAATTCCATTAAAAAGAAGTGGGTTCTTCTCTTCGGTATTTCCTTAGTAGTAAATGTGTGGAATGGTGCAGATAGGACGGAGTTCTTCTCGGATCTTCGGACAATATCACCGCTCAAGGAATCGGTAGGATCAAGGGGTTCAGAGCTACACACGAAGGCTTGGAGCAGGATTGGTGTTATTGTAAGGTTCAAGAAACGTATTCGAGTAAATATTACATAAAAGAGTTTGGAAAGTTTGATTGATACAAGTCAATACCTAAATTAGGAGATTTATTTTCTCAACTGTGAATTGTGGATTAGTGATTGTATGAACTCTTCGAAATATTTGTCAAATAACAAGGAACTATGCAGGTTCCATTGGGTAACCATTTAAGAGTGCACGTAGGCCAAGCGAGGACGAACGCCGAAGCACTATAAATCCCAATGTCATCTCTCTAACTCTACTCTTTCATTTATATTTCATAGTGAATGCATGCTAGGTTTTTCAATTCCGTCGTATTATATCATTTTATTGTTAATAGAAATTAATTACGTAAAGCGTAGGTTTTGTTGGAATTGGACAACTAGTCAAGCTAGTAGTATGATTGATAAATATGAAAATCAGTTGAATTTAGTAATCCACGTAGAATCAATTGCGTACACTTCTTCTGACTATACAACTTGAACCAAATCATACCAAACGCTTATGTGTTTGTAATCTTTGATATTTCTGAAACGAACTGTGTGTTTGCTTGATCATAATCTATTGTATAATTTTCATTTTCGGTTCAAACCTTCTGCGCGCAACTCATGTTGAAAATACTCTGATTTTGGAACATGGCAGTTGAATTTTTTAATTTGAGTCTATTCACCCCCATCTATACCGTTTTCAACTTCCATATTGACACCCACAATAATCACACTAGTATTGGAAGACTTTGATGAAAGCCCAACTCACCAAATTCAACTGTGAAAGAGAAATCATTAGATGGTTCAAAACCCCAACATCGAAATCTTTGAAAGGAAACTGGAGACCCAAGATAAAAAATGTGCACTCGTAAAAAGGGATAACGCACCCGACATATTTGCTGCATATCTTTTTGTCTTCCTTTGGGATCAATACATTTGGGTCAGATGAGAGACCAACTTTAAGGAATTCGCTTTAAAGGTTACCTTTGTGAGCGAAAATAGAAATGGTCGTCGAAAATTTAGAATTTACCTAGGCATCTGAAGTATATTTCCTTGCTTTTTGACACATTATGCGTACCACTTCTATTTGTCAAGAAGATAGTGTGCTACAAAGAATGCCAATGACAAAAGAACAAAAAATAACGATCAAGGCCTTAGAGTTATTCCCACAGATGATGCAATATACTATGAAAGAAAGGAGGTGAGCACTATCAACGGTCCATATTTCCTCATAAAGATACTAAAGTACTTTATTCCTCAAAGGTCATCGCATTGAAGAAAGTGAAAAGACAACAAAAGTATGAAGCATATTTTAGGAACAAGTTCCCCATGATGACGACGTCACATCAGAACTTTCCACTCAAACCTGGAAATGATCGACAAAAGAATGGGATCACGACAGAGCCTTCAACCTTCAAAGTAGGGGAAAAGGCTTAGGGGGAAACTATTATGCTCTGTCCATATGGCCCAATAAGAACGACCTAGAAGGAAAAATGGCCCACCGAGTCAAGGAAGAGATATGGGCACAATCCTAAGTAAGAAAGCAGATAATCTAAGCCCAAATATCAATAAGACGAATCCATGCATCTCACGTTGACAAATTAGTGAAATGTTACGACCGCTTCACTATATAATGGAAGAACGCACCATTTCTCAAGTAATTTGAATTTAAATCCCATTTATTTCAACTTACTCTGACACTTACTTGATATTAAAGTGTTAATCTTGCACTTCAACTCCTCATTCATCGTACTGGAAGCTCGAGTTCATTATTGCAATCAATTCTTGTCTCGCACAGAACAAAAATATACATGTTTCTTCTTTCGGATAATAAATCTTCTTTATATAAAGGAAAAATATACAAATATATTCAATATTACATTAATTTTTATTTTTATTTTTATACTTTTTTATAAAAATAACTTTAGAAATAAATGGCCATTAATATGAAATATATGCTTTTATTCATTATATAATTTTTTTTAGTCAGAAAAATAATATAATGAATATTTATATATATTTAATATTTAATGAGTCAATATACATACATTTTAATTAATAATGCCTATATAACTTTTTAAGAAGGATTTATGTATTATTATAAAGCCTCCACCAAGTCAAACCTACACTAGACCCCACCCCACCATAGCACAATATTTGCACTATAAAATGATGAAAACACACCAAATTATATTCAAATAGTTCTTTCTTAATTATCAAGATGAATTCTCCATTAGTGATCATTCTTCTGATGCTCTTTCACATTGTTGCATTGGTAGTTTCTGACCCCAAAGCCATGCTTTCCCCACCTTCACCTCCTCCATACCATGCTGATGAATCTACCATATTTCCAACATCTATACCCTACCAATCTCAATCTTCACCTTCACACCTTGATAAAAATCTACCTGCTGCAAACCTTGATAAAAAGAAAAAACCTCCATTGAATCCACCAAAAAAGTCTCCATCACCTCCATACCGACGACCACCACCGCCGCCACCTCGTTCTGCAAAGCCATTTGACTTTCTTATGTTGGCGGAAAGATGGCCAGAAACTTACTGCATCATTATGAACCAAGCTTGTAGAAAAATTACACCATCAAAATTTGTAATTCACGGCCTCTGGCCAAACAACGACGGTCCAATTTCTTCTCAGCCGCGTGGTTGTGATAACTCAAGTGAACCAAGTTTTTCAGTAAGTTTATATCTTGCGTCATTTATTTTAATTTTTCATTTAAATGATTTTAAAAATTTACAATTTGGTTATATTATCAGTTTGCATTTCAGAAAGAACTACAAAAGGAGTGGCCATCTTTGAGATCTTATCAGAATACTTCACTTGCGGATACTACCCTCTGGTTGAATCAATGGAAAGATCATGGAACTTGCAGCTTAATGACTCCAGAGAAATATTTCGAGGAGACACTCAAAATTCACAAGAGAACTAATTTAAAGTTCACCCTTATCAAAGCAGGTCTTCCTCCAAATGCTAGAAGACCTTACATGACAACTGAAATTTTTGATGCCATCAAGAGACGTATTGGATTTAACCCTCAAATTCAATGTATTAAAATTGGGAACAAATTCTATTTGCAAGAAATAAGACTGTGTTTGGACAAAAGCACTCAACACAATTACATTGATTGTCCTAAAACATATGTAGATTGTGGAAGTAATGTATACTTTCCTGAAAAAGAATAATGGTCCAAATAATGATGTAATAATTAGGGTGCTATTTCGGCTAAAATAAATTGTGTCATTACATGTGAAAGTCCATGAATCTTATTGTCCTTATTTATTATTTTTCTTGGCCTTAAAATGTTTGGCTTATTCAAAAAGTTAAAAAATTATTTCAGGTTTTTTTATTAGGAGAACGACTTAGATAATGAGAGTGTGCTCTTGTCTTAAAGTTGGAATTGTCTTAGATGTTAACGATTTTTATGTTAAGTTGATAAAGAGTTTTGGAGTTTTTAATTTGCCACCTCCACACTTATACCGACCGTCCCATGTATTTTCATAATTTTCAAGATGTCTATGGAAAAATGTGATTCAAAAGTGCGAATGAAATTTTCGGTAATTCATTCAAAACTTCTGATTTAACAGTATAAATTTCTGGTAATTTATTTTTAAATTTTTGATACGAAATTTTTATGTAATTTATTGAAAATTTTGAAAAGTGTAGTTTATTGGAAATTTCGAAAAGTGTTGTAGTTTTATCAGAAATTTTTAAAAGTGTTATAGTTACATGAAATTTCAAAATTTCCGATAGTCTAAAAAAATATTCAAATTTTTAGAATACTTTTTTTCAAAAATTCGGAATTTTTTTATTGGAAATTATAAAAAAATCCGGTATTTTTTAAAAATTTCCACTAAACACAATTTAATAGGGTATAAAGATAATAGGAACCACGGTATAAAACTGTCAGATTTATTTATCTGGTGATAAGTTAATATTTCAGAACTTTGCTTTAACTTTATACGATGTCCCTACAAATTGACTGTGGGTCGAATCTTGTTAGCCACTAAAAAATTTATAAGTTGTACCAAACTCATAGAAAATTTTGTTTTGATTGCTTATAAATAAACTGTGAGATTGGTCCCTTAAATTATGAAGGTCTAAAAAAAGTTTAGTTTGAATACTGTAGAAAATAAAATAAATTCAATAGACGATTAAAAATAGTATGATTTCTAAAATTGATGATTAAAATAAACTATGGTTAGGTATCTCAACTATGTGAGGTCGAATATATTTGAGGCCTTAAAAGAAAACATAAAAGTGGAGTTTTTTTTTTTATTAAATATAAGTTAATAACAATATTTAAATAAAAAAATAAAAAAATAAAATTCTTAGGTTTCTAAGATTTTTTTTTGTTATAGGTGGAAAAAGAAAAAGAAAAAAAAAGAAACTATCTAAAAAATAAAGTTCCTTTAGCGTCAGGTAGCGAAAGAGTTATGATTCCTATAGAAGGCTCCGTAAAAGAGTGGTACTCTGCATCGTTACCAACTTCATGTTTTGTTAGATAGTCAACACAAGTATTCTCTTCCATAAGAGTATGTAATATTTGAACTTGTCATTCCATAGTGAGAAACTCTTTAATATTGTGGAGAATCACGACATAATGATGCCAAACATTTATCGACATTGAGATAAGTTTGATAGCATAATTGGAGTCAGCATAACACATTAAGTCTTTGATTCCATGTTCTCATGGCAAACGCAGACCACGATATAGTTGTAAGAACAAGTTTGATTCTACATTTACATACCTTTATATTTTGATGATAACAAAGTGTAGAAGAACAATTGTGTGCACTAACTGTTTTGTTAAGTGTGTCGAATATAACATGCCATAACAACATCTAAATGGAAATAGCAAATGCTGAATGAAGCAGATTCTGATCAAGAAACTTCTAATGTTATGTCTGGAGTCAACTCTAATAGTTGAAAACTCTGAAGAAGTCAACTATGATTGTCAAATCAGGAGACATCAAAGTCTAACGGAAAGAAACTTTAAATAAAAGCGAAGTCTGAAGCAAGGTATGAACGACATCAAATTGTCAAAGCCATACTCTGGAGAAAGCTATGCCATTGAAGAAGTCAATCAGAATGAACACAAAGTATGAAGAAAGCTGATTATGGGGAGAAAATACATTCTGAACAAAGGAAGAATACAAAGATGTGTTTAAAGTAAGTCAAGCTTCAAGATTATCAAGTCAATGTTTATGAACATAACCCATCCAAACAAACTTTAATAAAGCTCTGACTATAAGTTTGTGTTAGACTCATAACCCAGTACTCCAAGGAGTCCAAAGTATCACCAAGTTTTGAAGACAACTTTTGAATTCTACTCAAGCTTCATCAAATTATATTAGAATCCTCTTACTAGAAGTTGGTAATCAAAGGAAATGGTTCTCTTATAGTCAAAGTGGAGAAGCATGGCATGCAAAGTAAAAAAGCATTTGATATGAACAAACTATTAAATGCTTTTGCATTTCTTATTCACATTCACTATATATTGTAGTACTTCCAAGCCTATCTCTAAATAGACTTTATAGTCTACATCATCTAGGCTTTGGATTCTGATCAAGCTTCACTACATCCTTTATATGAAGCCTCTGATTTTGACGAGTAGTATACTCAAGGAAAGTACATTCAAAAAGATATTTCCTTATGAAGACAAATTATGATCTCTACTCAAGCTTCAATCCACTTTTATAAGAATCTTCTGACTAGAAGATTTGAATTAAAAGTCATTACTGTTTGATGTGACAGAAGTACAAAAAGAAAATTTAATTTCAAAGTAAAGAAGCTTCTCACATCCTATCATCAAAAACTCTCTACTCCAAAAGTGCCACTTTATTGCTGCATATGAAGTAACCTCCATACAAAGAATATTTTAAGATAAATTCCTATTCTACCCTCCAATAGTTCTTTCATCCAACGGATCTATTTATCTTCTATATATTCTGGAGAAGAAGAATATGGAAGAAGAGGGCCTGGAAGAAGAAGAGATAAGAATGTAGAAAGGATAAAAAGAGTGTGTGTGTGAATGCATGCATGCATGTGTGTGTGTGTCTGTGTGTGTGTGTGAGAGAGAGAGAGATTCTTAACAAACATTGAAGCTACAAACACCACAACATAACAAAGAGATAAACACTTAGAACTTTCACTATATATATTTTAAAAGTAATCATCTTATCTTCATCTGGTGTGTTATTAGCTTATCAAAAAGAAAACTCTATATACACAAACTTTTGTAGCCCAATTGGTTATATTCCTCGAGCGACCAGGTTGGTCAGGCTCTTGAAAAGCCAGTGAAAGGTAGTCATTGAGGAAGAAATCTTCTTAAGCGACCCGGTAGGTCAGGATCTTAAATAGTCAATGATCGTTGGGGTTTCTTAAGCGAATGGGTAGGTCAGCCTCTTAAGGAATCAATGACAGGTTGTCATTGCATTTGTAATCGGTTTTAATTATTGGATTAAATCCTTGTCTAAGACAAATCTCCTAGATGGGTGGACTGGATGTAGCCTAGCTAACTGTAAACTAGGATAAAATTCTTGTGTTTTTTATCATTGTTCTTTTTATTTTTGTTGTTATTCTTAGGTCTATTTTAGGAAGCAAAAAATTGTCATACTGGAAACCCAACTCAACCCCCTTTATTGTGGTTCATGCACCTTCAATTGATATCGTAGCACCGGTTGTGTTATTGACTAGATTACATCAAAGACTTAATCGCGTCAGAAAAAGATCTAGCTTTTTAAACACATTAAGGAAATGCGAGCAACAATGATAAAATATCATTTATCCGCCACATGCATAGATATTGCAAATGATGATGATGTTGATATTAAATAAGAAGAAGGTCCACAATTAAATGGGCAAGTAAAGTAATCCAAGGTGCTAACCTGGATTCAAGCTTGGGACTTTCAAAATAAGGACTGTTGAAACTTTTGAGAACATAATGCTTGAAATTTCAAACTCTTATTTTTGTTTGAAAGTGGAAGACAAATGTCACTCGGCAAATCATGTGAAGAAGTTCATATGTAGCTAACTAGTGAAGCAAAGGGCTATAATAACTACTCTTATTGTGTTCACATTTATGAGATGAAGTGCTGGATATTTCTCTGGGTAAGCACGAGATCAATCAAGAAGAAGATGAACCTCATAATAAGTCTATGACTCTAAAGAAAACGCTGGAAGCATAATCAAATCAACGCCAAAAGCCAAACAATAACAGGTGGTCTGTGTGAAATCAACCTTTGAGCAGAAGATGTATGGAGGTGTCAGGAAGGTCATATACCTTACTCACAAGGAGCTATGTCACTACAAATGAAGTTTTTTATATTCAACATAGAAAATCCATAGAGGGAACTCGTCAAGGAGAAGAAGAAAGTTTTGATGGATACATAGAGCAACTCTAAAGAAGATTATGTTCAAAGAACAAGCCAACATGAAACTGAGCATATAAGCATTTATCTCCTTAGAAGAAGAAGCTAAAGAGGCACAAAAGCACTTAACACACATGGATAGAACTGAAGCCTTAAAATCAAACTCAGATGTAGAAAAGGTACTCTCATTTAACTCTGTATTCTTCTTTAGTTGAAATTCCTGAAAAGAATCAGAAAATTCAAAAAACTCTTTTGAAATTGAGATAGATTCATATAGCTTTTTTTAAGACCATTGTGAGCTAATAAGAAAAAACTTTAGTTTATTAATATTTAAATTATTAATGCTCTCAGAGCTAAAATGATAATCTAGAGAAAGAAACTCTTTTAAAAAGCTTTCATGGACTCCGAGTGTGTGTTGAAGAAACACTACACATTTTTCAATAATTTCAATAAGAGTTTAGTAGAATCACACTGAGTTCTATGCTCTTTTAAAATCTATTTAAAATGAAAAAGGGCACCTATTTTTAGAAAGGAAATTTTATTATTGCCAACATGTCTTTCATTGGTTTTATTCTAACAAGAAATTAAACAAGTTTGATTCTCAAAAGTGTATCATGTTAAAATACTATGAATGGTCTAAAGGCTATAGAGCATATAACATTGAAACATATACTGAAAATGAATCAATTCATATTTAGTTTTGATGATAAGTTTGGTTCTGAAAAGTCAAAGCTAGTTGAAAAAATTCCAGAGTTTGAGGACTGCTTGTCAAACTCTAAAGGCAAAGAATCTAACGAAAGAGATCTCAAAATTTGTTGAATGTAGAAGTATTCAGAATCTGATGCTAACATCGTTCCAGTAAATACTAATGATACTTGTGCATAGTCAAAATGTTATCTAAGCCAAAATCCCTTTAAGAACTCATGTCATGGAGTCCAAAGTTAAAGTAATCAAGTTTGTTCCTATGGAACTAATGTAGAACAGTTATCATAAAATAAGCCATCTGAATGTTTGAAGAAAACTTCTTGGAATGTATAAATCCTTGGCTCAATTTCAAAACTCTTTGTTCATTTCAAAACTCTTACTCTACCGCACCTCCACCTCTATTTAAACCTAGTCTTGTTCAGAATTCTTATCATCTCACTCATTCTTTCCTTTTCACTCTCATCTTCTCTTTGCACCTATCTCCTTAAATGGATTCCTTCAAAACCTCCACATGTGATGAAACCCAACTCGTTACTATTCTGGAACAAGTTGTTGACTTTGAAGAACTAAAATCCACAGGGTCCAACATTCAAAATCTTGTTACCTCTGAATAATGGGGAAACTATTTTGAAATTCTCCTTGGTCCGATCTTTCCCAGTATAGTCAAAAGCTTTTGGGTGAATGTTGCGATTCAGTTTAATAATGATAATGTTGAGGAAATCGGTATGTTGTCTTAAACATTCATATTACCATCACTCCTTCATTTATTATTGATATCATTAAGTGTGAAAAAGACGATATCGAAATTGAGTGCTACAGAACCAACCTCACCTTTTGCAAGGACATTCTCTCCGTCACCAAAAGTTTTAGAAACCCTTCCAAAGCTTCGAATCCATCTCTTGCGGCAAATTTATGGTATCAATTGATTATCACAAGCTTTTTACCAACGGATTAGAACTCTCCCTTGTTGTCTATGGATGACAAAAACCTTACCTACTTCCTCATTTCAAGGTTAAAAGTTAATCTACCTCTTAATATCTTCAACTATCTGAAGGAGAAAGTCTTAACCTCTCGTGAGGGTGAGTTTTATTCCATTCCTTTTGGGAGAGTTCTCTTTAAAATGTTTGTTCAGAAAGGGATAGTTAATGAAGTATAAATGATAGGTCTAACTGAAGCACTTGAGACCTCCTAAGAAAACAAGTTATAAGGTGTTTAAGGCTTGGGGACTCAGAAGAAGAGGAAGTGTGGTCCTTAGGAAAAATCCTTTGGATGATAGTTCATGTATCTTTTGTTGTTTGGTTTTCCCTGTATGTTTTGTATAATATTTTTTTTATCAATGAATATGTTATTCTCATTGCCCTCGTGTAATGTATTTGATCATTCTATGATTCTTTTTTATAATAACAAAGGGGGAGAAGAGTAATGATTTTGATCATTTTTATTTAGTTGATAATATCTCATACATTAGCAAAGAGAGAAGAGAAATGATCTTATGCGTGTGTTAACAATAACATTCTGAAGAGGTCAAGAATAAGGACTCTGAAGAATTTAATCTAATAACTTTGATAAATTATTTTAAAATAAAGGTTTTCATGGAATCAAAATTCTAAGTCTTGTACTCAGAGGGAGCTTGCAAACCTCACTCGGTACTTAGAGATAAAGAATTTTGATAGTCTAAAATACTCATAGAAAGCTCGCGAACCTTACTCTGAATCTTTTAACATATTTATCTTATTTGAATCTTCATTGAAACCAAATTATTTTGAATCTTAAACTCAGGGGGAGCTTGCAAACCTCAATCTGTAGATTTGAGTTGAAGAAATAATTTTGAAAGTATAGAACTCAAGGAAAGCTTACAAACCTATCTCTGAAGTTTTATAAACATGATTATCTGATTTAAACTTTCATTGGAACTAAAATTAATTCATATCTTAAATTCAGGCGGAGCTTGGAAACCTGACTATGTAGATTTAAGTTGAAGAAATAATTTTGAAAGTATAAATTCAGGGGGAGATTACAAACCTAACTCTGATATTTTATAAACATGATTATCAAAGTAAAAATTGTTTATCAAAATACATTTGTTTGTCATCATCAAAAAGGGGGAAATTGTAAGAACAAGTTTGGTTCTACACCTACATACCTTTATGTTTTGGTGATAACAAAGTGTAGAATAAAAAATGTATGCACTAACTGTTTTGTTAAGTGTGCAGAATCTAAAAGGTCAAAACATAATCTAAATGGAATGAGAAAATGCTGAATGAAGCAGATTTTGATCAAGAAAATTCTAATTTTATATTTGGAGTCAACTCTGATAGTTGAAGACTCTGAAGAAGTTAACTATGACTGTCAACTCATGAGACAACAAAGTCTAATGGAAATAAAACTTCAAATCAAAGCAAAGTCTGAAGCAAGGTCTGAAGGACATCAAAGAATCAAAGCCAAAATTTGAAGAAAGCTATGCCATTAAAGAAGTCAATCTGAATGATGACAAAGCCTGAAGAAAGCTGATTATGGAGAGAAAACACATTCTAAACAAAGAAAAAATACAAATATGTTTTTAAAGAAAGTCAAACATCAAGATTATCAAGTCAACGTTTCTGAACAGAAACCATCCAAACAAACTCAGATAAAGCTCTGACTACAAGTTTGTGTTACTCTCAGAACCCAATACTCCAAGGAATCCAAAGTATCACCTAGTTCTGAAGACAGCTTTTGAATTCTACTCAAGCTTCATTAAATTGTATTAGAATCCTATGACTAGAAGTTGGTAAGCAAAGGAAATGTTTCTCTTACAGTCAAAGCATTTGATTTGAACAAACTATTAAATGCTTCTGCATTTCTTTTTCACATTCACTATGGAGTGTAGTACTTCTAAGCCTCACTCTATATATAAATTATAGTCTACATCATTTAGGCTTTGGACTATGATCAAGCTTCACTTTATCTTTTATATAAAGCCTCTGATTATGACGAGTATTATACTCAAGAAAAGTACATTTAAAAATATATTTCCTTATGAAGACATATTCTGATCTCAACTCAAACATAAATCCAATTTTATAAGAAGCCTTTTACTAGAAGATATCAATTAAAGGTCATTACTGTTTGTTGTTGTCACGACTGGACTTTTCAGTCAGATAACAAAAATCAGGACCGTCAAAAGAACTACCTCCTCAAAGGGGAGAGAAGGCAAATATCAGAAGAGTCGCCACCAAATTTTATTTATGTGCCTCTATCGGAGAGGCGAGGGTAAATAGTCGATAAAACCCTCAAAAGGATGAGCGCACAGGAAGCGCTAGGAAAGGATAAGTAATTGGTCTCGCAACTGAGATTAGGGTTCGGGAGTCGGTTACGCAAGGGGAAGGTATTAGCACCCCTCACGTCCATGGTATTCCATGGGAACCATTTGGGTCGTTTACGTATGTGGGGATTTATTTTTGTCATCGTTTTATTTTCAAAAGAATGTGCGTGAAAGAGAAGGATTTGCTTTTATTATTATGGTGCTCGCCAAGGATTGTGGCCCTTGTGCCTACGTATCACTCATTCGCGAAAAGGGTTTTCAGCGTGGGTGCCCTAAAGCACAAAACTTAGGTTTGATTAGTGATATTGATTTTACCTTTAAACAAGGGTTTATGAAAAGAGTTTGTGATTAGATTTCACTAAAGTCTAGGGGCAAAGGTGAATCCTCCAGACAACAAGCCAAGCATCTTGCTTTCAAAATAATCAGAGTGAGGGTAGGAATGCTTCATTCTCACTCATTTTCCACCACTTAAGGCTCGTGGCACACAATACTAATCATAGTTATTAAGTGTTTTGAATTTGATTAAGAAAAATTTGTTTAACATTGAATCAAAGGTTTGTTTATTTGATTAATAAATTTGGCTTTATGAAACATGAATGCAAAGTAACCAACAAGTAAATAAAAGGGTCTCATTGTAAGGTAGCCCAAGAGAAAGCCTTGTGTGTGCAAGAGTGATATATTCTAAACAAAGGATAATGGTCTTACAAACATGTCCCTCCTAGGGTGGTGCCATGATGTCATTCTTACAACAGGGATACAAGTTACAAATGAAATCCAAAGTTTACAAAGTATCAAAAAGGAAATGGAAAAATCTCCAAGCAAAGGTCATAAATGGGATCCTCTAAGTCCAAGTTGGTTAAATGGCTTGTTTTTTGTATTACAATTTTATCATGTTTTTGTTGTTTTTGTATGATGACAATAATTAAAGACAATAGTAATGTGTATATGATGAGTTTGTACAATGATGATGATAATGAGTACTTAAATGTAAAGGACATAAAAGTAAATTACAATGAATAATAACAATTACAATAGCAATGATAATAAAAGTAACAAAAGGTTAGTAATGATCAAAGTTAACAAATTTAAAGTTAGGGTTATGAAAAAATAGACAACTTTTAAGGATTATCTATCTTTAGGTCAATAGATTCAAAATATGGCGCATCAAGGGGTAACTTATCACTGATTCAAAGTATGGAAGATGATCAATGGATCAACTTACCATAGACTTGCAATAATGAAAGTTGTTCAACCTCAAGTTCATCTATCAATAGATTGACAAAAAAAAGACTATACAACCTAAAATTGAAAGGTTGATTAAGTTGTTTAGCAAGTTATATTGAACAAAGTAAGGCATCAACAAGTTATATGGACAAGGCACAATATTAATAAGTTAGTAAGGGGTTGGTGTATAAAAAAAGTATAAGGTGTTAGAGGGTTAGTATAAACCAAATGAAATAGCAATGTATCAGATGAATCCAAGTAACCAAAATGAGACTTCATCCACAAGTCAAATGACCATGTTGTTTGATGTAAGGGCAATCTATCCATACCTCAAAGTACCATGGATGAATTCATGATCATTCAATGGTAGGTTTGAAGTATAGAAGGTTTTAACCAACCCTAGTCCAAACATATCATGACTTAAATGGATATCATTAGTCCTTAAATTCAAGACCTCAAAAGTCCATCAAAAATAATCCAAATGAAATAAAACAAGTCAACATTAAATTCTAGAGGCAAAAATAAAGGGGGTTTGTGTTGGAAATGATTTCAGCAAGATAAAAATGAATGGTGAAATAAATGGAAAGATAATAAGAGGAAATAAAATAAAAATAGGAAGCAAATAAAAAAAATAGGAAAATAAAAGTAATGTGGAAAAAGACCATTAGGGTGGTTGAGACTCAAACCCCTATCCTTAGGGTTGCAAGTCCAAAGGCTAACCACTAAAATAAAGGAAGTGGGTCTAGGGTGAAGGAAAAGAGGAAGGAGTGTGGGGACTAATCCCGGTGGGATCAAACCCACAAAAAACTCAGGGAAGAAAACCAGTTTCCTCCGTCTTCATTCAAACATTTGAAATTTCACACTCCGATGCGTCAGAGCTCTTCATTGGCGGCGGAGCTTAAATCACCGGATGAGGCCACCAAACTAAACCTCTGAACATGCCGAAAACAAAATCCAAACTTAATTTAAACAGAAACCAAACACCAGACTAAATCGAAAGAACATAAGCTTGAACCTTAGAACCTGGAAAGTAAAATTAAATGGTGGGTTGGGACAGGACGACTCTGAAACCTTAGGGGAAAAACTCCTCTAAATGAACTCTATAAGCGGGTAACTTAAACACAAGAAAATGAAGGTTTGGGGTCTACCTTCACCGGAGAAGGTGACCGGAAAAAAAGATACTCCGGTTAGTTTATTTGCTCTCTCTACTCTTTGCATTGTATTTCTACTGTCTTTCTCTCAAAATCCAATATTCAACTCAAAACTCGATGCTCCAAAAAAACCCACCCTTCTCACTCATGCTCTAAAGATCAAAAGTGGAAGTAATGGACTTTTCTTGTTTAAGTCTTGCGCGTCCATTTTCGTGCTCCTTCTGAAAAAGCACACTATAAAATCATACCTATTTTTGTCTGCTTGCAGTTTGGTTTTTGGCCTGTTGTGGAATGTTGTGTTTTCACCTTTACTACCTTGCCAACTGTACATTTTTCATTGTAGTAAAATGGTAATTTGCGAGTTGTGGTTTTTGCATTTGATTGGTAAATTGTTGCAGCTGATGCTTTAAGTTAAAATGTAAATGTGTTGATTCGATGCTTGTGCTTGTTATGAATTGATTTGTACATAGTTGCTATTAACTACGCCTGACTTATATGTTTCTTTTCCATTGCAGGTCCATTACTTGGTCTCGTGGCATGTGGATGCTTGCTTCAAGTTTGAGCATGGCTTGTGTTGCTGATTGTGTAGGTTCAGGTTTGATGTCAGGTTTGGCTTATGGTTTTTGTTTCATGGCATGTCTTTGCATCTGATTTTCTATGCTTACATGAAATATTGTAGGATCCTTTTAATCATGTCCATTTTATGATTTGTTATGTTATGCAATGGTTTATGTAAGACCCTAATTTTGACCCTAAGATCCCTCATGGCATCATATCATTGCACATTGTACTTGCCTTAAGAATCATAGCACCTTGGCTCCTTAACCCTTGGGTTGGGACTTGTGTGAGTTGGTTTGAGATCACCAAGCATGCTTTAATTGTATATTATTGCTTTTCTTATTTTTTTACTAACCAAAAGCACAAAAATATGTCACTAACATCTTTTATTTCGTAGCTTGAGCAATCATAAGATCCAAGGTTCCTAGGAGACCCTATGCTCATTGATATGGCCAGGTGAAAGTGATCACAAGCATGACAATGGTTCATAAAGCTCTAATTCATCATAAGTGCCTCCCAAGTATTTCAATCTATCAATTTCATCAAAACAATCCAAGGGGCTTGAGGATTGTTTCCCAAGGAAACCCTAATTCATTTGTGCATCAACTGAGCCTTGCTCATGAAGCAACCTCAACCCAAGATCAAATACAATCAAGGGAATTTCTTTAATTAATAATTTTATGCATATTTGAGCTTTTTTGAGTATCCTCAATCATCAATTCATCAAGGTTTGAGGTATGGACTTGAGAAGTTGATCAATCAATTCATCTGACTATTTTGAAATCCACTGAGACCAAACTTTTAATGTGTTTGTCAAAAGAAGATGACCCCAAGATAAAACATGTTCTTAAGAACCATATGAACAACATTCATGTTCATCAAAAATTGATTTTAAGCTTAGAAGGTCATCATCCATTTCAAAACATTATAGGTCATTTTGACTAAAACCCTAATTTTGGATCAACTTCCCAAGGACATAACTCACTCATTTTTTATGATTTTGAGTTGGGATAAAATGCATTGGAAGTTTTAAGATGTCTAATTAATTTTTTATGTCGAACAAATTTTCATAATCCTAAAATAAATACATGTGATAATGAAAAACATTATAGGTCACTTTGGGCCAAAGGCATTGAAATATGAAAAAGCCAACTTCAAGTGCCCATAACTTTCTCATAAAAAATCCAAATTATGCAAACTTTGAGTCCAAATTGATTTCCTTGAAAAGACTTACAATTTTGATTTTGAAGGTTTTTCCTTTTGAAGCTTGCATCATTGAAACAGAAGGGCTTGTAGTTGGTCCCTTTTGGAAATTTTCACATGAACATGTTTTGCACCTTGAACTTTATGACCAATTTTTACTAATTTCCCAATTCCAAATGATGTTTTGTTCAACATAAAAATTGATCCTCATGTCAAGACATTTCCAACCATTACCCACAAGGCCATGTTTCATTTTGGTAAGAGCTAGTTTCGAAGAGGAGAAGATTTTGGTGCAATTATGGAAACCATTTGAAAACTTCATGCACACTCCAAATAAATTGCATGTACACATCCAATTCACTTTTTTTACACCTGAATACTCATTTGGCATTGAATTTTGGCCCTCCATGCGCATGTACAGGCCCATGCATGGAGGCCCTCTTCACTCATGCACATGATTTTCCCATGCTTCCACTTTGCCTTGCTATAAATACATGAGCTCAGCTTCACTATTTTCCAACCTGAAGGCGCCTTAGATGCTACAAAATTGAATCCACAACCTCACCTAAAGGAATTTCTCTCTTTCATTTCAAAATTTCAGATCCAATTCTCAACTTCATTGGTTGATTATTGGACTTAAAATTCCTTGGCCTTGCTTCATCTTTACCTCAAGAATACACTGCAATTAAGAGATGAGAGGAATTATGCTTCACAGATCTACATTTCTAAGGTTGATGATCAAACTTTTTTTTCTTCGAAACACACTGATTATTGCTTATTTATTGTGTTTATTGGTTTGGCTGAGTCCTCTCATCAGAGGCAATTGAATAGTGTGCTTAATTTTGAAAATCCATTGAGTTCAGGTTGAACACCATTATTTTTCACCTCTGATTTCTCTTCCTATGAGGATCTAGAGTGAAAACCAATGGTATAAGGGTGATGTACATCACCCCAGCTTTCCAATGATATGAGGATTGCCTATTTTTATTGAGATTTCCATGTCTGCAACTTTGGCCGGAAAATGCAAGCTCGCCGGAGAAGATGGTGGTGTACACCACCGTCTCTTTGCCAGATCAAACGTGAGCCATTGGATGAGTTTTCCAGATCTAATCGTGGTCATCACTTATTATGACTTTATTTAATGCGCTGTGTGATTCTGTTGACTTAGGTCCATGATGCGCGCACATGCCATAACCTTTGGATGTGCCAGCTCAATTAATGAGACTGGATCTAACGCACCAGCTTTTTTCCTATTTTCTAAATTTCTTTTTATTTTCTTTTATTTCCTTTAATTCAAAAAATCATAACTGTTTCATTTTAATTCCAAAAAATATGGGACCAATTGCATTATTTCCCTTTTAATTTCTAGTTTCTAAAAATGATTTTTATTATTTTTTATTTTATCGTTTGATGTTTTTTGTGAATTTTCTCTTTTCTGGTTATTTTTAATTCATTTTAAATAGTTTTCAATATTCAAAAAATACAAAAATATTTTCTCAACTTCTTTGAATGATGATGGATCTATGAAAAATATTCTCATCAATTTATTAATTGATTTGAGATTTATTTGAGATTTTAGTTCAATTAGGTTATTTTTTATTCATTTTTAATTGTTTAAAAATAGTTCCTGGTTTCTAAAAATGCTGAATTTTTTTGTCAAACTTTGTTTGACCTTGTTGAACTTAGGATGAACCATTTGGACTTTTCAAAGTTGATTTGAAATGGATTTGAAGTTTGACCTTTAATTGTTTATTTTAATTCAAGTATTATTTGAATTTTGAAAAATACCAAAAATATTTTATTTGTTTCTTGACTTCTAAGTTTCATATTTCTTCTGTTTACTATTGTTGGACCTTGATTCCATTCATCTTTGGTCAATGCATTTTGCTTATTTCATTTGAATTCCATTAATGTACATTCTTATTCATCTCCTTCTTCATCTTTTTCTTTTTGATCAATGAGTTAAAGATTGGTGGTTAGCCTTGATATATGGGAGATTTAACCTTCCTTGATTCAAATCTAATTCATCTTGATCAAAGTTCAAGTGAATGGCTTTGCATTAAGGATAGGTTGCTTCTTGATCAAGCAAAAAGCCTAAATCAATACAAGATCACTCTCATTTTCTTTTGGCATGGCAAGTTGTAGGAGCTTGGCTTACTAGTCAAGATCTCTAACTTGTGTTTGTTGCCTATATTTTTATTGACCGACCTCAAATACGTGTGACTGCTACATTAGTCCATTTATGATTGCTTAACATAACGCTAAATTGCCTTATGGAACACTAACTCTAACTATTGACCATTAACTTTTAATTCAAGTTATTTAATTCTTACACTTTACATTAATGAAATTTAATATTCTTATACATATTTCACTTGCTTTTGCCCTTTGCTCACTTGAGCTCATGTTTATGTTTATGCAATTTGCCTTTTGCTCACTTGAGCACATAATTGTGTATATACTATTGTGCTTGTGTTTTGTTTTGATTGTTGTGAACCAAATGCAAATGGACAAAAGGACTTAGATTTTAGGACATTCCCTATGCAAAAATGGAGTCAAAGACCAACTAGGCCTCATGCCTTTAGAATGCTATAAAAGAAGAAATAATGTCAAAGAGAAACTAGGCTTCATGCCTTTAGAATGCTTAATGTTGAAGATGAATTGAAAGGATCCTAATTTCTAAACTCACTCTTGTCCATTCCTTGTTTGCATTATGGAACTTTTTCATGTGTGTGTTCTTGTGCTAGGGATCCTAAAATTTGAGCCAAATTGAAGAACCATTGTCATGAGTATCCAAAGTGAGAGATACAAAAGCCATTGGAAGATTCCTAGGAGCTTGTTTGATTGTGTGCTTGATTGCTTGGGTATTTGCTTATTTGCTTGCTTATTCCAAAGGATGGGAGCTACTTGGATCATCACTATGATATAAAGAAAGGAACTCCATTGTGGTTTTACTTCTCTTCCTTCACCTCTTGTATGTTTAAGACTTAGCCATTCTTCTTCTTGCCTCCACTCTAACCCAAGCCAAAACTTTTGTGCAAACATTAACATTTCGTTTCCAAACATTAGAAACCTAAGCATTATGCTTTTGATTTTCAAACTTTCTTTTCATAACACTTATTTTGAATTGAATCCTTAAGTCAACTTTGACCATATTTTTGTAAATACTTTTCATTGGTAAATATAACTCATTCAATTGCTTTTGTGGTTTCAATGGCCACTTCTTGCCAAAGCTTTTTCATAAACCCTTAGCTATTAGGTTTGAGTTATCCTTGGGGTTGATAAAATACTCACCTATATCCTTAGTGATGGACAATGAGTCTTCCATGCTTATTATAGGGTTAACCCCTCACTAGCATGTTGAAGCTATCCTCACATGGTGGATTTGTGGTTTTAGGTTGAGTTTTCTCCCTTGGATAACAAAAGACCTTAAGGCTTTTGGACCAATCAATTCACCAACTTGTTTTGAGATTTTTACCCCGAATTACGAGGTTTTGATCCTAATCTTTTTTAAGATGGTACGTAGGCAATGGGTTTATTCATTCAAACACAAAATTGTAAATAATTTGTACATTCTTCTCTCATCTCCCCAATCATGTTTGCGCAAATAATTTTTCACAAATACCAACCTACCTTACAACAATTGTGAAAAGGGATCCCTATGAGTACCTTGGATGTTTTGGGTGCTTAAAACCTTCCTATTGCATAACCAACCCCCTTATCCAGATCTCTGACATTTTATTAGTTTTTGATTTGATAAAACTTATCAATTTTTGTTCGCTTTCTAACCTTTCCTTTAGATAAATAGAAGTGCGCTGGCAACTCGAATTGTATGATTTACTTTTGATTTAGTCAATAAATCTAAAGGTAACGAATACCCCGCTATAGAAAAGTGGCGACTTTGCTGGGGATAGAAGTTTTTGCCTAGTGGGTTTTGCGTACTTTTCACATTTGTTGTATTGTATTGTGTATATCATTTTGTGACATATTTTTGTGCAAATTTGGGATTACTGTATTGTATGTAATGTATGAATTGTTTGATATATTAATTGCTTGTATGCTTGGTGATCTTTGTGAGATGAGTTCAATACCCAAACTCGAGTGCACTTAGGATAGAAGAATGGCATAGTCTTGTCAACTTGTGTGGAGTTATTCCTTAGCAAGTTGACTTGCAAGCCCATTCACTTGGTGGAGGTCATGTTGGGATCAATAATGTCACACGAGTAGTCGTGGTTAGGCATTACTATTTCCAATATAGACCTTAGAAGCCAAGGACCTTAGTTTACCAAGCCCATCTTGGCTTATTTTTTAGGACGTAGTGCGAAAGTCGTTCAAGTGTAAGATTTGATATGATTGTTATGCGAAGTCGTTCAAGTGTAAGATTTGATACGATTGTTACGCGATACTACACTCATAAGAGTCTCTCTTGAGGATATTTTTGGAATACGAGTAGTCGTTTATCCGATAATATCCGAAAGATGGGATGATGACTATGGGAACCTCTTGTAGAACATGATTGGCAGGTTTAACCCTAGTACAATCCCTTTGGGTGGTTCTTAACCAAGACTCCATGCTCGTGACTTGCAACAAACCCTTGATTCATGGTTTATCCGTTCTTGTACATCCTTAATATCAATGAAACTTGGGTATTGATAAGGTGTAAACCATAATCCACCAAAATGGATGATTGATATTAAGGATGACTTGATCCATCCCATGACCTTTGTGTGGTGTGCTTTGCTTGATCCTTGAGTGTGATTGTTGCATCCATTCATTCATGCATCCATTTGCACCCATATCATCAACAATGAGAAAATTTTCAAGGAACTTAAGAGGTCTATTTGCGAATTTTCAGACATGGATAGACAAAGAAGGAATACAAAGAAGTACAGTTTCAGACAACCAGACTTGAAAGAGTTAAGGAGTTTGACATCCTATGTATTAGATCCCTTGGAGTTCAAGGCTCGTCATGGGAAGCTTCTGTCTATTCTTGCTACTCAGGTGGATGAAGGTCTGATGAGTGTATTGGTGCAGTTCTATGATCCCTTGTACTATTGCTTCACTTTTCCGGATTTCCAGCTTTTGCCTACGCTTGAGGAGTATGCCTATCTAGTGGGTATACCTATCTTAGATCAGTTGTCGTTCAGTGGCTTGGAGAGGGTGCCTACTTCTCAAGAGATTGTTGATCTATTGCATATAGATGAATCTCTGGTTGGTGCTCATATGACTGCCAAAGGTGGAATTCAAGGTCTCCCTTCTGAGTTCCTCATTGCTCAAGATATTATGTATGGGAAGGCCATGAGTGAGGACGCCTCTGAGGCCATATTTGTACTTCTCATCTATGGGCTAGTGTTATTCCCCAACATCGACAAATTTGTGGATATGAACGCCATTAGGATTGTCTCTACTCTTAATCACGTTCCGACTCTGTTGGGTGACACTTATTTCTCTTTGCATATGAGGAATGCAAAGGGTGGTGGTACCATTGTGTGTTGTTGGCCTCTGTTGTACAAGTGATTTATTTCGCACTTGCCATAGACGGTCTCCTTCAAGGAGAACAAAGGATGTCTACGGTGGTCCATAAGACTTATGTATCTCACTAATGATGACATCTTCTGGTATAACCGTGTATATGATGGTATGTAGATTATCGACTCTTATGGTGAATTCTCCAATGTGCCTCTTCTTGGTACATGTGGTGGGATTAACTACAACCCCGTTTTAGCACGTCGTCAGCTTGGGTTCCCCTTAAAGGATAAACCCAATAACATTATGTTAGAAGGTTTGTTCTTTCAAGAGGGTAAAGATCCCAAAGTTTTGAAGGGCAGGATGGTCCGCGCTTGGTGCAAGATTCATAAGAAGGGAAGGAAAGAGCTTGGTCCGAAGAACTGTATTGCTTTGGAACCCTATACCTCTTGGGTTAGGAGGAGAGCTTCCGAGTACCTCATGCCTTATGAGTATCCGAGACCTACACCTTTGGTTATAGCTGGGCCTTCAACCCTCCCTGACCAAGGAGTAGAGGAGTTGAGAGACGAAGACCGTTCACGTGCTTGGATCCGTGAGCGAGAGGAACTACTTCAGCAGCTTAGAGATAAGGATGCATTGATAGAGTTTCTTGAGCATTGGGTCATCGATAAGCCTGATGATGGGGTGACTTCTCTTCTTCCTCAGTCTTCCAAGTTTTGGAAGAGGAAGTACGATCGACTCGCCAAAGAGAAGGCAGATATGGAGGCAGCCTATGAGCGAGAGGTGAAGAGGCTTCGTGCAGCTTATCTTCCAGTCTCCAGAACCTTGGACGATTGTTTCTAGGGTTCCATTGAATGTTCATTTTCCTTCTCTCTTGTATTGTATTATTTGGTTACCAAGACTGTACTTCTTTGGTGTAAAAATATTTTCAAGATATTATTGCTATGATATTTCCATGTGTGTCTAAATGATTAATATTTCCAATATTTGCAAATAGAACTCTAAAGTTCCTCTGATTAAAAAAATAATCACATGCACAAGCATTGCATGCATCATGTGCATAAGCAGGTTTTGCTCTAGGCTTCTTGTTCAATGGTCTAACTCTGTGTTCTTCATTTATTTTGAAGAAAAGCTGACTCACCGGTACTACACCAGAGCCAACTCTTCAAGACTAATGGATCACCTAGAACAAGAGAACAGAGAACTCAAGGAGGAAGTGGCAAGATTGACTGCCCTGATGGAGTCTTTCTTGGCCGCTCAAAGCCAGTCTACTCCAACGCCTTCAACTCCCCCCAGAGGACAGTCATCTCTGAGATTGCCTCTTCAACAATGCCTGCTGCCAGTGCCCATTTCACGTTAACTCCTATGCCAGCCGGGTTTCCTTGGGGGATGCCCGTGAATTTTGTTCCTGAGGGTCTCGCTCCAACGTTTGCTTCTCTGCCGGCATCTAGCCCGATCCTTGTTGTGCCACCTCCGGTCGTGCATACTATGCCGAGAGTAGACGACACCATTTACCACTCTGAGCCATCTAAGGGCCCAGACGTGTATGAAAAGATGGATGCTATGAACGATCAGTTCCTTGAGATTCGTAAGGAACTCAAAACTCTCAGAGGGAAAGACCTCTTTGGCAAGTCTGTTGTTGAGCTTTGCCTGGTTCCAAATGTCAAGATCCCTGTAAAGTTCAAAGTGCCTGACTTTGAAAAGTACAAGGGAAATACTTTCCCTCTCAGCCACTTGGTTATGTACGCCAGGAAAATGTCGACTCATACCGACAATGATCAGGTCCTCATTCATTATTTCCAGGACAGCCTGTCCGGTGCCGCCCTGAGATGGTACATGGGTTTGGACAGTGCGAACATCCGCTCCTTCAACGACCTTGGCGAAGCTTTCGTCAAGCAGTACAAATATAACGTGGATATGGATCCCGATAGGGATCAATTGAGGGCCATGTCCCAGAAGGACAAGGAAACTTTCAAGGAGTACGCCCAGAGGTGGAGAGAATTAGCTACACAGATTGTGCCTCCGCTGGAAGAGAAAGAGATGACCAAGATCTTTCTGAAGACCTTGAGCTCATTCTATTATGAGTGGATGATTGCCAGCGCTCCTTCTGACTTCACCGAGATGGTGAATATGGGGATGCGTCTGGAGGAAGGAGTCAGGGAAGGGCGCCTAACTAGAGAAGAAGGCTCTTCTGCCAAACGTTATGAGGCGTTTGGAAAGAAGAAAGATGGAGAGGCACATGCTATGACCTCCCATATCAAATCTAGAAGACCCTCTGTAAAGAGGATGACCATGCGTCCCGCCGGTAACCAGCACCAGGTGGCTCATATAGCACCTGTTTTTAGAGAAAATCAGCAATATCAGCATCACAATCAGAACCAGCAACAACAACATCATCAGTATCAACAACAACAGCACCGTCCTCAACAGCAGGCCTACCAGCCTCGAAACAATAATCAGACCAATAGAAGTTATGATAGGAAAAGGGTCACTTTTGATCCTATTCCGATGACCTACGTGGAGCTATATCCTTCTTTAATTGAAAGGAAACCGGTCACTCCACGTGACCCACCGGCTATACCTACCAACCCTCAGTGGTAGTATAAGCCCGAGCTTCATTGTGTTTATCATTTCGGTGCTCCCGGACATGATGTGGAGAACTGCTATCCATTGAAGACCAATGTTCAAGACCTTGTGAGGAACGGTATATTGTTTTTCAAGGACGTAGGTCCTAATGTCAAGAAGAACCCATTACCCGAGCATGGGAAGTCTGCTGTCAACATGGTCCAGGGCTGCCCTAGTAAATATAAGGTCCGATATGTCAGCCATATCCGACAATCTTTGGTCGAGATGCACAGACTGTTGTGTGGATACAGTCACTATGAGCATGACCATGACAAATGCCGTGTTTTCACTTTCAATGAGAGAGGATGTCGTCAAGTTAGAAAAGACATCCAAGAAATGTTGGATGAGGGGGTAATTGAAATACTTCAGAATCGCGATGAGGAGGATGAAGTCAATGTGATATCACCAGTATTCAGGATACCTGGGCCTGTTGTCATTCGATACGATGGCAGCAAGCAGAAGGCTTCTTCCACTCTCATAATCAAGCTAACTGACCCTGTGCCATATTCTTCGGATAAAGCTGTTCCCTGTCGTTATAATGTTGTTGCATTGGAAGATGGGAAGGAGGTGCCCCTACCCTCCACCTCTGTTGTTAATATCGTTGATGTCAGTGGCTTGACCCATAGTGGTCGTGTTTTCTCGGCACCGCCGAAACCCCAGGCTGACAACAGAAGGGCTGATGTTGCTGATTGTGTTGTTCGTCCTGTTGGGAATTCTTCGGTTTCTCCGAATCTGGCACTTGTTGTTAATAGACCTGCCATCGTTGCTAAAACTCCTGTCCCTGCTGGCCAGATTGGCATGATGAAAGAGGACTGTGTTGAGATGCTGAGGCTAATCAAGAGGAGTGAGTACAACATCGTAGATCAGCTTCTACAAACGCCATCAAAGATCTCTGTTCTATCTTTGTTAATGAACTCTGAGCCACACCGAGAAGCTCTACAGAAGGTGTTGGACGTGACGTATGTAGATCATGACGTCACCATAGAACAATTCGATAATATTGTTGCAAACATTACTGCTTGTAACAATCTGAGTTTCTGTGATGTTCATCTCCCCGAGAAGGGAAGGAACCACAATTTGGCACTTCACATCTCAATGAACTGTAAAGATGACGCCATGTCTAATATGCTGGTAGACACTGGATCATCATTGAATGTGTTTCCAAAATCCACTCTTACCAGACTTTCATATCAGGGGCCTCCCATGAGGCAGAGTGGAGTGGTTGTGAAAGCTTTTGATGGATCCCGGAAGACTGTGATTGGCGAGGTTGAGCTCCCAGTCAAGATTGGACCAAGTGATTTCCATATCACTTTTCAGGTCATGGATATCCACCCATCATATAGCTGTTTGTTGGGCAGACCATGGATTCACGAGGCAGTCGCCGTGACATCCACCCTACACCAAAAGTTGAAATTTGTCAAGAACAAAAAGTTAGTGGTGGTAGGGGGAGAAAAGGCTCTCTTGGTAAGCCATATGTCTTCCTTTTCCTATATTGATACTGAGGACGAAGTTGGGACGCCGTTCCAAGCTTTGTCTATTGTTGAGCCTTCTAAGAAAGGAACTTCTTCATCTGCGTCCTACAATGATACGAAGTTGGCCATTGATCATGGCACAACTACTGGTTTAGGATAAATGATTAAGCTGGAAGACAATAAATCCTGGGCTGGCATAGGGTATTCTTCGGGCACTTTCAACAAGCATGGGTTGTTTCAGAGTGGTGGTTTTATCCACACAATTGAAGATCAGGAAGTTGTTGTTGTTGTGGAAGAGGATGCAGAGGAAGATTCTGGCAACTTTTTCATCCCTGGAGGGGTCTGCAATAACTGGGTCGTTGTTGATGTTCCAACAATTGTCCATAAGTCAACGTAATGTTCACTTTTTGTTTAAAAACCCTTCTCCCATGCCAAAAGGAGAAGTGATGACATTGTTGGCCCATAAATACAATGATATTTCATTCAATAAATTCATGTTAAATGTTTGTTTTTCCCAAATTATTTTCACTTTTTGCTTTTTGCATGAAATTGGTGATCACATAAAACCCTAAAAATAGAATAAAATCAATCTTTTCATCTGCATAATGATTTGCCTTGTTTGAATTCTAAAATATCTTTTATATCCAAAATCATTATGCAGGTTGATCAAACCCATTGAACATAATGATCCAACACCAACTCCCAACTTTGAGTTCCCTGTATTTGAGGCCGAAGAAGATGATGTTGAAGAGATTCCTGATGAGATCACCCGTCTACTTGAGCACGAAGAGAAGATCATTCAGCCACATCTTGAGAATCTGGAAACAGTCAACTTGGGGTCTGAAGATTGTGTTTGTGAGGTGAAGATTGGGGCACTCCTGGAAGAATCTGTTAAGAAGGAGTTGATTGAGTTGCTACGAGAATATGTCGACGTCTTTGCCTGGTCATATGAGGACATGCCTGGTTTGGATACTGATACCGTGCAACATTTCCTACCTTTGAAGCCTGAGTGTGTGCCTGTGAAGCAGAAGCTCAGAAGAACTCATCCTGATATGGCAGAGAAGGTCAAAGAAGAAATTTAGAAGCAAATTGATGCGGGGTTTCTGGTGACTTCTACATATCCTCAATGGGTGGCCAATATTGTGCCTGTGCCTAAGAAAGACGGAAAAGTCCGAATGTGTGTGGACTATAGAGACTTGAATAAAGCTAGTCCGAAAGACGATTTCCCTCTACCACATATTGATATGTTGGTAGATAATACAGCTAAATTCAATGTCTTCTCATTTATGGACGGATTTTCCGGTTATAATCAGATTAAAATGGCACCCGAGGATATGGAGAAGACAACATTCATCACACCTTGGGGAACATTCTGTTATCGAGTGATGCCTTTCGGTTTAAAGAACGTCGGAGCCACGTATCAACGAGCTATGACTACCTTGTTTCATGATATGATGCACAAGGAGATCGAGGTGTATGTTGATGATATGATTACAAAGTCAAGAACGGAAGTTGAACATGTTGAGCACTTGTTGAAGCTTTTTCAGCGTTTGAGGAAGTATAAGCTTTGTCTGAATCCTAACAAGTGTACATTTGGAGTCCGTTCCGGCAAGTTATTGGGCTTTATTTTCAGCGAGAGAGGTATTGAAGTTGACCCTACCAAGGTCAAAGCAATACAAGAGATGCTTGCGCCCAAAACTGTGAAGCAAGTCCGAGGTTTTCTTGGCCGCTTGAATTATATTTCCAGATTTATATCCCACATGACTGCCACATGTGCGCCTATATTCAAGATCCTCCGGAAAGATCAGCGTCATGATT
Organism: Lathyrus oleraceus; assembly: GCF_024323335.1. Taxonomy (NCBI): domain Eukaryota; kingdom Viridiplantae; phylum Streptophyta; class Magnoliopsida; order Fabales; family Fabaceae; genus Lathyrus; species Lathyrus oleraceus. Next base: position 351,485,567 of record NC_066585.1, on the reverse strand, counting down.
GGACCGAGGATTTCCAGAAAGCTTTCGACAGTATCAAAGAGTATCTGTCCGAGCCTTTGATTCTCTCTCCGCCTGTGGAAGGGAGACCCTTGATTATGTACTTGACTGTTCTTGAAGACTCTATGGGTTGTGTATTGGGTCAGCAAGATGAATCAGGAAAGAAAGAGTATGATATATACTATCTGAGTAAGAAGTTCACTAATTATGAGTCTCGATACTCAATGCTTGAGAAGACATGCTGTGATTTGGCTTGGGCTGCTAAGCGCTTACGCCAGTATATGTTAAATCATACGACTTGGTTGATATCCAAAATGGATCCAATTAAGTACATCTTTGAGAAGCCTGCTTTAACTGGGAGGATTGCCCGTTGGCAGATGTTGTTATTTGAGTATGATATTGAGTATCGAGCTCAGAAGGCTATTAAAGGTAGTATCTTGGATGACCACTTGGCACATCAACCAATTGAGGATTATCAGTCAGTTCAGTACGACTTCCCTGATGAGGAGATTCTGTATTTGAAAATGAAAGATTGTGATGAACCTACGCTCAACGAAGGGCCAGAGCCTGGTTCCCGATGGAGCATGGTGTTTGATGGCGCTGTAAATCAATATGGAAATGGTATTGGGGCAGTGATTATTACTCCTTAGGGCACACATTTTCCTTTTACAGCAAGGCTAACTTTCAAATGCACGAATAATATGGCGGAATATGAGGCCTGTATTATGGGATTGGAAGAGTGTATTAATCTTAGGATCAAGCATCTTGATATTTATGGTGATTCGGCCCTTGTTGTTAATCAGATTAAGGGTAAATGGGAGACGAATCAGCCTGGCCTCATCCCATACAGAGATTATGCGAGGAGGATTTCAACGTTCTTTACTGAGGTTGACTTCCATCATATTCCTCGAGATGAGAATCGGATGGCAGATGCTCTTGCTACACTTGCTTCTATGATTGTCGTGAAATATTGGAATGAAGTCCCCAATATCACTGTGATGCGCTTGGATAGACCAACTCATGTATTTGCAGTAGAAGAAGTGAAAGATGATAAGCCATGGTATTATGATATCAAGTGTTTTCTTCAGAGCCAAATTTACCCGCCTGGGGCATCTGTGAAGGATAGAAAGACTTTGAGGAGATTATCTGGAAGTTTCTACCTCAATGGCGATGTGCTTTACAAGAGAAACTTTGACATGGTTCTGCTCAGATGCGTGGATAGACACGAAGCAGACCTGTTGATGACTGAAGTCCATGCAGGTTCATTTGGTACTCATTCCAATGGACATGCCATGGCCAAGAAGATGTTGAGAGCAGGCTACTATTGGTTGACAATGGAGTCTGACTGCTGCAAATATGTGAAGAAATGCCATAAGTGTCATATTTACACGGATAATATTCATATTCCCCCGACACTTATGAATGTGATTTCATCACCATGGCCTTTCTCTATGTGGGGAATTGACATGATTGGCATGATAGAGCCGAAAGCGTCAAACGGTCACAGGTTTATTCTCGTAGCAATTGATTACTTCACCAAGTGGGTTGAAGCAGCGTCATATGCAAACGTGACCAGATAGGTGGTTGTGAAGTTTATAAAGAATCAACTCATATGCCGTTATGGTGTGCCAGAAAAGATTATTACTGATAATGGATCTAACTTGAACAATAAGATGATGAAAGAGCTGTGTAGCGAGTTCAAGATTGCACATCATAATTCTTCTCCTTATAGACCCAAGATGAATGGGGCTGTTGAAGCTGCTAATAAGAATATCAAGAAGATTATCCAGAAGATGGTGGTTACGTACAAAGATTGGCATGAGATGCTGCCATTTGCTTTGCATGGCTATCGTACATCTGTCCGCACTTCAACAGGTGAAACCCCTTTCTCCCTTGTTTATGGCATGAAGGTTGTACTCCCAGTAGAGGTGGAGATCCCATCAATGAAAGTCTTGATGGAAGCCAAGTTGATTGAGGCTGAATGGGTTCAGAGTCGTTATGACCAATTGAATTTGATTGAAGAGAAGAGATTGACTGCCATGTGTCATGGTCAGTTGTATCAGCAAAGGATGAAGAAAGCCTTTGATAAGAAGGTCAAGCCTCGTGTGTTCCGAGAAGGTGACCTTGTGCTCAAGAAAGTCTTGTCTTTCGCGCCTGATTCTAGGGGCAAGTGGACTCCAAACTATGAAGGTCCATATGTTGTCAAGAGAGCCTTTTCAGGCGGTGCTTTGATACTTACAACTATGGATGTGGAGGATTTCACTCATCCTGTGAATTCAGATGCAGTCGAGAAATACTTCTCCTAAAATAAAAATAGAATAGCTCGCTAAGTTGAAAACCCGAAAGGGCGGCTTAGGTAAAAATGAGCGTCTCGGTGGATTGAAAACCCGAAAGGACGATCCAGGCAAAAGTTAGAGACATAAATAAAATGAATATATATATATATATATATATATATATATATATATATAATATATATATATATATATATATATATATATATATATATATATATATATATATATATATATCCCGCTAGATCGAGTACCTCACCCTGCGGCAAGCTAGGCAAAAATTAGGGATTTGGCAAGTAACTGCATCCTGATAAGACTTTGTTCTACAACTGTCATCTGTCAAGGATTTTCGCTCAGTCATCGTCAACTGAAGCTTCAAATGCATTGGATTCAGAGTTGGTGGAGAAATGGTCATTATGTTCAATGTAGCCCTTTTCCAATATATATCACCAATTTCAAATTTGTAAAGATCCATGGAGTCTTGCCATTTGCAGACTACCATTCCATCAAATAAACTTGAGCCTTTATCTAATTCTTTGCACTCCTATTTTTTTCTGTTCAACAAATATTTGCATGTTTTAATTGATAAATATCATTGTTTTAAAAATTTTCATAATTTGTCTTTAAACAAAGTGAACATGCACAATGACAGAAAGGATAATTGGGACATCTTCAGTGCTCTCCCAAGGATAGTATGATCTCCAAAAGGACACTTGTTCATATTCCTAGCATACTTGTATCCTCTTCAGTGTCTTTCAGGTTGTCTCCTCCGCGAGCGCTGAGGAAGGTCATACACCCCACCAAATCCCCAGAGAGTCTGGAGTTTGGTCTCAATTTTCTAGCTCCCCAGTTGAGGCTAGATCTAGCATTTGTGCTATCAGTTATATGGTTGTCATCCCTTGTGTGGATTGACCTAAAATCCCTTATAAATTGATAAATTGACATGCTATCTTTTCGAGGAAGTTGGTCTACCCTCATTCAGATTGGAATTCTCCCGTAGAGTGAGCAGGAAATCCCCAGCATGAGTGGAATTCTCAACAAGTTTGGTTTGCAGCCCTTGTGGACTCGCCTACATTAATCTCCAGCAGAATTGGCTTTGTTCATCCTCATCAGGGTTGATCCCATTTGAACTCCCCAATATGGTCACCAACAGGTTGTCTCCAGTTGATTGCCTACAGGTTATTCCCGATTCAGTCATCGGCAGTGTTTCCCTAGTGAAATTGTCTGATTAGAGCCTATTTGTTGTTTCCTCCTGAATGGAGCGGGTGATGAAAATGTTTATTTTTCTATCCCTAGTGGAACAATGTTTCTCTTCTCCTCGGCAAAGATAATTTCTCCAGCAGTACGAGGAAATATGTAGGTTTTGGAACTTTCGATTGGTGGTTATTCCCCACAGAGTCTCATCTCTCTCCTTGATAAGATCCCCAATAGTCGCTTCTCTGACTGATCTTATCCCTGTTCTCTGAGTACTGTTGGAAGATCCCCAGCTTTGGTGATTGTGATCCCTTGCTTATCCCCAAAAGTATTCTCTGGTTCCCGGTGATCCTGCTTGTTTCTCTGGCAGTAGTCTTTGTCCCCGGCAGTGACTATATTTGATTCTCAGCATTGGCCTTTGATCCCTTGCAGAGATTGGTGTTTCCTGGTATTTGTCGCCCCCATCAGATTGGGAGTCTCCCCAGTGGGCTTGGCTTTCTCTTTTTGAGTTGTAGTACCAGATGTTTGTCCATTGATTCCTGGACCTGTTTGTGTCAGATATGTCTGTTTGTCAGCATTAATCATACATAAACCATGCATATACATGCATAATTATAACATTCAGATATTCATGTTGCATTCTTTGCCATATATCTTTATTTGTTGTCTCCTGCTATTTGGTGATATATATTTCCCCAAGCAGATGTTTGTGTCTGATCTCTCCATATAGAGTCAGCCCCATAGGCAGAAAATGTCTACCCTTTCTTCCATATTCCCCACTGAGTTACGTCCTCGTGGATGATTATTATTTCTGTTTCCTCCCAAAATATGTGTTGGGATGGAATTACTCCCTTGAGTTATATCCTCGTTGGGTTGAGTCTTGTTCATTGTGTGTCTCTAGTTCGTTCCTAGATCGACTCCTCTTGTTGTTTTCCCCTTGCACTTCCCCGTAGTTTAGATGAATGATTGCTCAGCAACCAGTAATTATCCATCTTTTCCCGGCGGAGTCCGTGGCCTTCTATCCAGTAACCGGTAGTTGTAAGTCCTATTTATGTGGTTTTCTACCCTCATACCAGTAGCTGTAAACCCCATTTTTATCCCCTTGCAAAGTTACCCTTACTTTTGTTCATCCTAACCGATGACGGTTACCCTCTTCTGTGGTTTTCTACCCAGTATCCGGTAGATGTAATCCACTCTTTGACAGTTATCTTTATCCAATATTCGGTATTGATATTCCTTCACCTTTTGAGTATATCTCCCAGTAACCGGTGATATATCTCTTGGATAATTGCTCTGATAAAGCAATTTATCCCCAGCGAGTCATCTTTCATTTACCCTTGTTTGGTAATGATTGTTTTCCCCCCTTTTTTGATAGGTCATCATTTTATACCCAGTATTTGGTATCCCGATGTCCTTTCTTTTCGATCGATTTATCCTTTATTAACCTAGTAACCGGTTGTGGATAATCTTCCATGCGAGTATGTTATCTACGTTCTGACGGTAATAGATAATATATCTCATGCGCTCTTCGGTCGAAGTCTTTTTTCTTCCCCAGTCGAGTAAGATTCGTTTTTCCTTATGGAATCGAATGTCCATCCTATAATCGAGTTTGCTTTTGGCCCTCCTTTCGGGATGATGAGTGTCTTGGGAATATTCCCCAATTCACACCTGGTTGGTCACCTATTATATACCCAGTAACCGATATCCCTGGTGTTCCTTCCCTTCTGCTGCCTATTATGACTTTTGTCCCCTGTGGAGTCAAATTTTAATGAGTTGAAATACACCTTCTAGGTCTTCCTCAGGTGATTTTGGTTGATTAATATCTCTCACCCTTATACCGGTCTTAGATATTCATTCTCCCCTAGCGTGTTGTTCTCTCACCCTTATACCGGTCTTAGATATTCATTCTCCCCGAGCGTGTTGTTCTCTCACCCTTATACCAATGTTTGGATCACATGTCCCTTTGAGCTTATTACCTAGTAACCGATAATACCTCATTTGTTTCCTCAGCTGAGTCCTCTTTCGCCATTCCCCATCGGAGTCCCTTAGAGGATTTTCATAGCCTGAGTCCGGATTTTTATCCAAAGTATCCTTTGTGGATAGTTTTGCTGTATTGGCATATTCCCCAATACACGCATCCTTGTGTCAGCTCGAGTCTTTCCATCGATTTATTTTCATGGAATCCCTTCGTGTCTCTCAGCATATTTTAAGTCGTGACCTGCTCACGCATTTTATTCCCCTTTACTCCCCAGAGTCTCTGCTCCATTTATGAGTGTATTACTCATATGGTTTTTTTAGTCTTCTGATTTCTTTTATTCTTTATGGACATATATCCCCACAGAGTATTACTTTTGCATACATACATTTGCATCACGAGGTCTCTTAGGGACCAAAATTCGTATCTTTGTTATTATTTAAGCCCATTCTACCTCGTCGAGACAAAGATTTTAACCTTCATATCTCCGGCTAGAATGACCTTAAATATGGGCATTTGTAAGACCCTAATTTTGACCCTAAGATCCCTCATGGCATCATATCATTGAACATTGCACTTGCCTCAAGGATCATAGCACCTTGGCTCCTTAACCCTTGGGTTGGGACTTGTGTGAGTTGGTTTGAGATCACCAAGCATGCTTGAATTGTATAGTATTGCTTTTCTTATTTTATTTACTAACCAAAAGCACAAAAATATGTCACTAACATCTTTTATTTTGTAGCTTGAGCAATCATAAGATCCAAGGCTCCTAGGAGACCCTATGCTCATTGATATGGCCAGGTGAAAGTGATAACAAGCATGACAATGGTTAAAAAAACTCTAATTCATCATAAGTGCCTCCCAAGTATTTCAATCTGTCAATTTGATCAAAAAAAATCAAGGGGTTTGAGGATTGTTTCCCAAGGAAACCCTAATTCATCCGTGCATCAATTGTGCCTTGCTCATGAAGCAACCTTAACCCAGGATCAAATAAAATCAAGGGAAGTTATTTCATTCATCATTTCATGCATATTTGAGCTTTTTTGAGTATCCTCAATCATCAATTCATTAAGGTTTGAGGTATGGACTTGAGAAGTTGATCAGTCAATTCATCTGACTATTTTGAAATCCATTGAGACCTAACTTTTAATGTGTTTGTCAAGTGAAGATGACCCCAAGAGAAAACATGTTCTTAAGAACCACATGAACAACTTTCATGTTCATTCAAAATTGATTTGAAGCTTGGAAGGTCATCATCCATTTCAAAACATTATAGGTCATTTTGACATAAAGCCTAATTTTGGATCAATTTCCCAAGGACATAACTCACTCATTTTTTATGATTTGGAGGTGGGATCAAATGCATTGGAAAGTGTATGATGTCTAATTCATTTGTTATGTTGAACAAAGTTTCATAATCCTAAAAACAATACATGTGATAATGCAAAACATTATAGGTCACTTTGGGCCAAAGGCATTGAAATATGAAAAGGTCCAACTTCAAGTGCCCATAACTTTCTCATCAAAAATCCAAATCATGAAAATTTTGAGTCCAAATTGATTGACTTAAAAATATTTACAACTTTTATGATGATGGTTTTTCCATTTGAAGCTTGCAGCATTAAAACAGAAGGGCTTGAAGTTGGTCCCTTTTGGAAATTTTCACATGCACATGTTTTGCACCTTGAACTTTATGACCAATTTTCACTAATTTTCCAATTCCAAATGAAGTTTTGTTCAACATAACAATTGATCCTCATGTCAAGACCTTTCCAACCATTACCCACAAGGCCATGTTTCATTTTGGTAAGAGCTAGTTTCAAAGAGGAGAAGATATTGGTGCAATTATGGAAACCATTTGAAAACTTCATGCACACTCCAAATCAATTGCATGTACACTCCATTATTTTTCACCTCTGATTTCTCTTCCTATGAGGATCTAGAGTGAAAACCAATGGTATAGGGGTGATGTACATCACCCCAGCTTTCCAATGATATGAGGATCGCCTATTTTTATTGAGATTTCCATGTCTGCAACTTTGGACGGAAAATGCAAGCTCGCCGGAGAAGACGGTGGTGTACACCACCGTCTCTTTGCTAGATCAAAGGTTAGCCAATAGATGAGTTTTCCAGATCTAATCGTGGCCATCACTTGTTATGACTTTATTTAATGCGTTGTGTGATTCTCTTGACTTATGTCCATGATGCGCGCGCATGCCACAGCCTTTGGATGTGCCAGCTCAATTAATGAGACTGGATCTAACGCACCAGCTTTTTTCCTATTTTCTGAATTTCTTTTTATTTTCTTTTATTTCCTTTTATTTCAAAAAAATCATAACTCTTTCATTTTAATTAATAAATATGGGACCAATTGCATTATTTCCCTTTTAATTTCTAGTTTCTAAAAATGATTTTTATTATTTTTTATTTTATCGTTTGATATTTTTTGTGAATTTTCTCTTTTCTGTTTATTTTTAATTCATTTTAAATAGTTTCCAATATTCAAAAAATACAAAAATATTTTCTCAACCTATTTGAATGACGATGGATCTATGAAAAATATTCTCATCAATTTATTAATTGATTTGAGATTTATTTGAGATTTTAGTTCAATTAGGTTATTTTTTATTCATTTTTAATTGATTAAAAATAGTTCCTGGTTTCTAAAAATGCTGAAATTTTTTGTCAAGCTTTGTTTGACCTTGTTGAACGTAGGATGAACCATTTGGACTTTTCAAAGTTGATTTGAAATGGATTTGAAGTTTGACCTTTAATTGTTTATTTTAATTCAAGTATTATTTGAATTTTGAAAAATACCAAAAATATTTTATTTGTTTCTTGACTTCTAAGTTTCATATTTCTTCTGTTTACTATTGTTGGACCTTGATTCCATTCATCTTTGGTCAATGCATTTTGCTTATTTCATTTGAATTCCATTAATGTACATTCTTATTCATCTCCTTCTTCATCTTTTTCTTTTTGATCAATGAGTTAAAGATTGGTGGTTAGTCTTGATATATGGGAGGTTTGACCTTCCTTGATTCAAATCTAATTCATCTTGATCAAAGATCAAGTGAATGGCTTTGCATTAAGGATAGATTGCTTCTTGATCAAACAAAAAACCTAAATCAATACAAGATCACTCTCATTTTCTTTTGGCATGGCAAGTTGTAGGAGCTTGGCTTACTAGTCAAGGTCTCTAACTTGTGTTTGTTGCCTATATTTTTATTGACCGGCCTCAAATACGTGTGACTGCTACATTAGTCCATTTACGATTGCTTAACATAACGCTAAATTGCCTTATGGCACACTAACTCTAACTATTGACCATTAACTTTTAATTCAAGTTATTTAATTCTTACACTTTACATTAATGAAATTTAATATTCTTGTACATATTTCATTTGCTTTTGCCCTTTGCTCACTTGAGCTCATGTTTATGTTAATGCAATTTGCCTTTTGCTCACTTGAGCACATAATTGTGTATATACTATTGTGCTTGTGTTTTGTTTTGATTGTTGTTAACCAAATGCAAATGGATAAAAGGACTTAGATTTTAGGACATTTCCTATACAAAAATGGAGTCAAAGAGCAACTAGGCCTCATGCCTTTAGAATGCTATAAAATAAGAAATAATGTCAAAGAGAAACTAGGCCTCATGCCTTTAGAATGCTTAATGTTGAAGATGAATTGAAAGGATCCTAATTTCTAAACTCACTCTTGTCCATTTCTTGTTTGCATTATGGAACTTTTTGATGTGTGTGTTCTTGTGCTAGGGATCCTAAAATTTGAGCCAAATTGAAGAACCATTGTCATGAGCATCCAAAGTGAGAGATACAAAAGCCATTGGGAGATTCCTAGGAGCTTGTTTGATTGTGTGCTTGATTGCTTGAGTATTTGCTTATTTGCTTGCTTATTCCAAAGGATGGGAGCTACTTGGATCATCACTATGATCTCAAGAAAGGAACTCCATTGTGGTTTTACTTCTCTTCCTTCACCTCTTGTATGTTTAGGACTTAGCCATTCTTCTTCTTCCCTCCACTCTAACCCAAGCCAAAACTGTTGTGCAAACATTAACATTTCGTTTCCAAACATTAGAAACCTAAGCATTATGCTTTTGATTTTCAAACTTTCTTTTCATAACACTTATTTTGAATTGAATCCTTAAGTCAACTTTGACCATATTTTTGTAAATACTTTTCGTTGGTAAATATAACTCATTCAATTACTTTTGTGGTTTCAATGGCCACTTCTTGCCAAAGCTTTTTCATAAACCCTTAGCTATTAGGTTTGAGTTATCCTTGAGGTTGATATAATACTCACCTACATCATTAGTGATGGACAATGAGTCTTCCATGCTTATTATAGGGTTAACCCCTCACTAGCATGTTGAAGCTATCCTCACATGGTGGATTTGTGGTTTTAGGTTGAGTTTCCTCCCTTGGATAACAAAAGACCTTAAGGCTTTTGGACCAATCAATTCACCAACTTGTTTTGAGATATTTACCCCGAACTACGAGGTTTTGATCCTAATCTTTTTTAAGATGGTTCGTAGGAAATGGGTTTATCCATTCAAACACAAAATTGTAAATAATTTGTACATTCTTCTCTCATCTCCCCAATCATGTTTGCACAAATAATTTTTCACAAATACCAACCTACCTTACAACAATTGTGAAAAGGGCTCCCTAGGAGTACCTAGGATGTTCTGGGTGCTTAAAACCTTCCCATTGCATAACCAACCCCCTTACCCAAATCTCTGACATTTTATTAGTTTTTGATTTGATAAAACTTCTCAGTTTTTGTTCGCTTTCTAACCTTTCCTTTGGATAAATAGAAGTGCGGTGGCGACTCGAATTCTATGATTTACTTTTGATTTAATCAATAAATCTAAAGGTAACGAATACCCCGCTACAGTTTATTGGTCATGTTGTGTTGCAATGGTTTTGCCTTGCTGCAACAGGTTTACATTTGGCCTTTGCTAGAAAGGTTTTGAACCATGGTTGCTCATTACTGCAGGATTGGCATGTTCATGTCTGTTGCAGTCTACATGATGATTTGCTACAGGGTCTGAGTTTCTAATGCAGGTAGGCATGGCTTATGGTTGGTCCATGCTTCATGATATGGTGCAAATGGGTCAGGTTTTACTCATGTTTCATGGAACCTTTTGACATGGTTCTGCAGATGTGTTGCAAGCAGGATGCAAGGTTTGTGAGGTTGAATTAGTTTGATTGTAGGTTTGTTACTTCATGTTACATCTAGTATGGCTGCACTGCAACAGAATTTGCTGCAAGGTTGTGTGTTGGTAGCATGACATTGATCTGGTATTTCTCATGCTTCCTGGCATGCTCTTGTTTACACACATGAAATGGTGGTTTGAACAAGGCTTGTAAATAGTGGCTTACATTTGAAGAAAACTAGTGAAGGCAAGCAAAACTCAAGAACATGGAATTTTGATGGATCATGGAAGAATGGCACAAGAAATTAGGGTTTAGGATAGTCATGGTTGGTTAGTTGACTTTGGTCACCTGGTTGACCAAAAAGTCAATAGTTGACCAAAAGTCAACTTAGGTTGAAAAAGTCAAATTTTTGTAATTTGTTTTTATGTATTGACATTGGTGATGTAATTGAATGGAATTTGACTTATATGAATGAAATTGATGTTTGTATTGACATGAACATGACATGAATGAATTTGGTATTTGAATTGAATGAATTGTATGAACATGAACATGACTTAAACTGAATGGACATGAAATGGTTATATTAACATGGACCAAATACAAAATGATTGTGAATGAACCATGCCTAAACTAATGGATGTATATGGATGACACAAGACTTAGATGAATTCTTAGGCCTTTAGAAAGGACCAAATGCCGGTGACTATGCATACACCAATAGATGCAAAATGAACAAACCAAGAATAAACCATGTACTGGAAGTGACCAAATGAAATGGACCTTAGCAAGACCTGAGCAAGCCATGGGCTAGGAATGAAGAAATGATCAGATGAAATGCCATGGTTGAATGGAAGAAAATGAAAGTTATGAGGACATGGACTTAGACTTGAACCAATGAACAAACACAAGATGAAAATCTGAGACCATGAAGTGAATGGAATCAAAACCAAGGAACCAACGTGAAGGGCCATGAACAAATGGCTCTTGGATGAATCATGGCCAAGCAAGTGAATCAATCATAATGGATGAAGAAGAATCAGATGAAACTAGGGTTTCTTGGACCACAAACTTCACCAAGAACCATGGTCAATCAAATTAGGGTTTGGTGATGCAAATGGGTATATGGATGTGTTTTCAAGGTATAGGACATGAAAAAACTTTGGATTTGAGGGGTTCTCAATGGCATGGTCAATATCCATGGTGAATCATGACTTGTACAAGCCAAAGGAGGGTCAAGAACTAGGGTTTGGTCCTTAGGTAACCAGATGAATCTTGAGGCTTCTTCAAAGGGGACTCACCACCAAAATTGGACTTGGGGAGTTAGTGAGATGTCTTGAGTGATCCTCCAAGCTTTGTGAGATACTTGATGATGAGATTAGGGTTAAGGTGGCTTGGGCACACCTCAACATGATCATATGATCCTAGGGCTTTGCAGATGAATCCCATGCCTTGGGCTTATGGATTATTGTGATCATTAAGTTCTAATGCATATGAGATCATATGTATGAGATGCATGCTTAGGTTTCCAGGTTTAAGAAGATGACATGGGTGGGGAAATTTTGGGGGTATGATAGTTGTGGCATAAGTACAAAAAGAAAATCTACTTTCAAAGTAAAGAAGCTTCTCATGTCCTATCATCAACAACACTCTACTGCAAAAGCGCCACTCTATTGTTGCATATGAAGTGACCTCCATACAATGAATACTTTAAGGTCAATTCCTATTCTATCCTCCAATAGTTCTTTCTTCCACCAAATTTTTTTATCACCTATATATTCTCAAGAAGAAGAATATGGAAGAACAGGGCATGGAAGAAGAAGAGAGAAGAGTGTAGAAATGATAAGAAGAGCATGTGTGAATGTAGGCATGCATGTGTATGTATGTGTGTGTGTGTGTGTGTGTATGTGTGTGTGTATGTGTGTATGTGTGTGTGTGTGTGTGTGTGTGTGTGTGTGTGTGTGTGTGTGTATGTGTGTGTGTGTGTGTGGGTGTGTGTGTATGAGAGTCTTAACATATGTTGAAGCTACAAACACCACAATATAACAAAGAGAGAAACACTTAGAAAGTTTATAGTATATCTTAATTCTAATCATCTGATGTGTTATTAGCTTATTAAGAAGCAAACTCTGTAAACACAAACTGTTGTAACCCAGTTGTTATATGCCTCGAGCGACCAGGTTGGTCAGGCTCTTAAGAAGTCAGTGACGGGTAGTCATTGAGGATGAAATCTTCTTAAGTGATCAAGTAGGTTGGGATCTTAAGGAGTCAATTACCACTGGGGTTTCTTAAGCGACCGAGTAGGTCAGGCTCTTAAGGAATCAACGATAGGTTGTCATTACATTTGTAATTAGTTTTGATTATTGGACTAAGTCCTTGTCTAAGGAAAGTCACCCAGGTGGGTGGACTGGATGTCGCCTAGTTAATGTTGAACCTGGACAAAATGCTTGTGTCTTTTATCATTGTTCTTTTTATTGTTCTTCCTATTCTTGCGTCTATTTTGGGAGGCAAAAAGTTATCATATTGGAAACCCAATTCAAACCCTCATTTCTTGTGCTTCCTACACCTTCAATAGCCCTATCAACTCGGCATGAAGGATGTTGTAATAACCAATATTATCCGCAAAACTGTGAATCCAAGCACCATCAGCACTTTGAATTAATCCACCAAAAACTCGTGATGTCGGGATTACCAAGGCTACTTCCATCAACATTGAAAATCATATCATTACCTTTATGTGCACTCCATGTGACCGTTCTCATTGGTTGAGACATATTATGCTCGAGAAAACATTTAGCTAACAGATTAACATAATTCACTATGATGAGTTTCTAAGTATAGAAAGATATCACTTCATTAGCAAGACCCAATTTTTTCATAGCGGGCCATAACTACCAGTAAGTAACAAGAAAGATAGAGCCACCATCGATGCCATGTCTAATCCAACCATATAAAGAATCTCTTTTGAAGAATATTGGTTCCAAGAAGCCCATAGATTTCCAAAAGAGGGTAGAAAATTCGTAGTCTCTCAGTCAGTGTAGAGTTGTTTCAATGTCCTTATTTCATCCAGGACAAAGATCTTCCTGAAGCATAACATGATGACACAACATCGATCTTGTAGGAATGGACTTTTGTAAAATCATCCAATGGAAGAATTTCACCTTCTTAGGAGCAGGAATATGCCACATCCACTTCCAAAATTTGTTTATGTTGTATTTTGAACAAACTAAGGTCTGTTGAATCAGTTACAACCACTCAAGCAGTATAGGTACTATCGCACCTCTAAAAATGAGAACACGACGCTCGTGGAGCATAATCACACGCTTGCGGGATGGACTGAACAGATTCACCATCGAACTTTATTTATTCCCAAAATGGGAAAGGGGAAATATCGATAAACCCCTAAAAGAAAGGATAAGATATGGTCATCGCAACCAAATCAAGGTTCGGGAGTCGATTACGCAAGGGGAAGGTATTAGCACCCCTCATGTCCATTGTACTCAACGGGAACCATTAGGTTAGTTGTGCGCGTTAGTGTTAGCTGGGAATGTTAGGCTTCTCGATTTATTAGGTGGGAAAGAAAGAACAGAAGATAGGAGAATGTTTTTGGATTTTGAAACAAAGGGGACTAAACCTAAGTGTTTTATTAATGGGCCTGACAAGATTTATAAATCTTGCTCATACGTATCTCCGAGTGCAATAGAGAACTCAAGGCTTACGTAGTTCTGGGTAGAAAAATGTTTGTTTGTTGGTCGATTTTAGCGAAAGCTAAATTGTATTAATCGATGAAAAACATTGTTTTACCCAAAACAGGTGAGGAGCGGACGTATACCATACATCGAATGGATTTACAAATCAACATTCGGAAAAACGTCACTTATCTCAACTCAATAATTGTGGACGAAGCATTGCTTTACATCATCTTAAGAAAAGATGTCTTTCGTTTATGAAAAGGTTTTTCTGATCAATCGCATGGCGGCGAAAAAGAGTTTGATAGATTGAATGTATTTTGGGGCTTGAAAGACTAATATTTATGACTTGCAAGCTCTTACAACTTGGGTCTAATACTCAGGATTACGGCTGGACCTTTCACCCAGGTAATCTTTTTCTTTCAATTTTATTGAGAAAAGAAGTTTGAATATTTATAAGTGTTTTGAAGGAGAAGACAAACGGTTATGGCTTGCAAGCTCTTACAACTTGGGCCTAGCGTTCGGGACTACGACTGAATATTTCATCCAGGTAATCTTTTTCATCCAACTTACTTATGAAAATGATTTGAATATTGGAGCATTTTGAAGAGATGACGAATACATAGGGCTTACAAGCTCTTACAACTTGGGCCTAATATTCAGGATTACGACTGGATATTCCGTCTAGGGTAATCTTTTTCTTCCGATCTTACTGAGAGATTTTTTTTTAATATTGGAGTGTTTTTAAAGAGAAGACGAATACTTATGGCTTGCAAGCTCTTATAACTTGGGCCTAATATTCGGGGTTACGACTGGATATTCCATCCAGGGTAATCTTTTTCTTCAGATCTTACTGAGAGATTTTTTTTTAATATTGGAGTGTTTTTGAAGAGAAGACAAGTACTTATGGTTTGCAAGCTCTTACAACTTGAGCCTAATATTCGGGATTACGACTGGATATTCCATCCAGGGTAATCTTTTTCTTCCAATTTTAATTATGAAAATATCTTTAAATTAAATTAAAATGATTAATGTTCAAGGTTTTGAAATGATTTGAGGGTAATTGAAATGCAGAGAAGTAAATGCGAGCACTCAAAAAGAAAAGAGTTCATTGTAAGAAATCTCAAGAGTAAGCCATGGGATTGAGAGCCAACCGAAATTGAGAGCAAACAAATTTAGTTTTAAGATAACTTAGAGTGGATTCATGTAAGAACCATTCTAAGGAAGTCGAACAAAAATCTATGCGTCCAAACGATTTTCGGAATTTAAATTGAATTTAAAATTCCAAAGTCGAAATGCAATGAAATAAAATAAAATAAAATAACAGCAACAACTAAATATATTATTATTACAACAGTGTTACAAATTTTTTTTACATCAACTCAAAGTAATCGAAAAATAGAAAGCTAAACGCAACACACACGCATTATCCACAATGAATTTGTATTGTTACAAAATCGAAATAGAGCTAAAAGAATAAAATGTAAAAAATATATTAGCACAATATAAATATATACATATACATTTAAAACTTATGTGAACCAAAAGTATATATATATATATATATATATATATATATATATATATATATATATATATATATATATATATATATATATATATATATATATATATATATATATATATATATATATATATATATATATATATATATATATATATATATATATATATATGTAAAGTTAAGAACAACATTGTATATATAAAAATCACAAACAACGATATCTATATTACATCATAAAAGAAAACTATAAGTTAATTCATATTTTGCTGAAAACTAGATTTTTTTTAAAGAATAAAAAGAACTATTTTTTGAATGGTCACTTCATCTCAATGCATAATAAGCTAAACAAATCAATCACATAGGAAATTGAAAATTGAAAGAAATGGATCTCTCACTCACATTGCTATGTTCCTACTCTTCTCTTTTACTTTTTCTTTGTTTCCCTTTTTAATTTCCTGAGAGAGATGTGGTAAATGGTACCAAGTATCAGCCACTTGTTTTCATTGGTTTTTGGTGAATTGTGTAGTGCCTCTTGGTGTATGCTGTTTTTTTTTGGTGTTGTCCGAATGTGGTTGGCTCCCCTTAGTATACATACTTGGAATTTAGGGTTACTCTATTTTTTTTAAAAATGCCAATAGTATCCTTTTTTTATGTTTTTAGTTAATAAAATGAATTTTAAAATTAAAATGAAAAATTAAAATAAAAGATAAATAAAATCAAAATGAATATATCATTAATTCTAATTATTTTTTACGAACATTTTGACAAAAAAACAAAAATAAACGGACTCAAAATGAAAAAAGTCGGGCACAAAAATGCTCGAAAAATTAAATTGAACGCGCCAAAATGATCAGCGCAAAATAAACTTATTGGAAAAATACAGCGTTTCTTTTAATTTTGAAATAAATTTTGATCGATTAAACAACCCCGAGCCGATCAAAAAGTGGCCGAAAAATTAGTTGAAAAATAAATCGAGCATACCAGATTAAACTACGTGAAACGTAAATTAATAGAGCAGATGTCTAAAAGCTTGATTTTAAAATTTTTCGTCCACTGATTTGACGCACATCCATCGATTAATTCAACCGGTTTGCTTGTAGATCCGAAAAAATTATTTTGACTGATATTCTAGGCACTATGCGGTATGGAATGCATGGTATGCTATGTAGAGATGCAATAACTATGATGAATGTACAAAATCCATGATTTAGGGTCAAAATTAGGGTATGACAGGTACCATCTAAATTGCCTTTCCAAGTTAACCGATCAGGAACCATAAAATTCAAATAAATGGGGAGGGCTTTTAAGTGGTCACAAGCACTCAGAGGTATATTAGTATATGATGAATTAAATTTTCAATTCTCATCCAAGTAAACATCATTCACTCACTTTTCAATATCATGGATATCTATATAGAGAACCTGCTCCGGTAATTTCCCTACCCCAAACCAATGGGAAACCCAAAAAGAGGAATTCCCATCCCTTAATATAAATTCAAAGTCATCTTTAAGTACATAGAAATCTTTCATAATTGCATTCCAAGCAAATAATCCATGTTTCTTTTTCATATTAAGGAACATTTCTTCTCTAATGTACTTATGATATAAAACTTGGACCTATAGGAAATTACAATCCCGATGGAGGCTCGAAACTAGCTTACCCAACATATAAGTATTGACATCTCTTGCTCTCTAGATCCTAATACCACCCAAATATTTGGGATTAGTGATTTTATTCTAGCCAATAAGATGTACACTAGAGTTTGAATTACCTTTCCATAACGAATTCCTAGACATCCTATCAATAAAATCACAAGTTGGTTGAGTTTTCATATAATAATTTAGGATGGAGTTCAAGACAGACCTAACTAGAGCCAAACGACCATCCTTATTTAACAATTTATGTTGCCATGGTAATAACCTCTAAGCGATTTTCTCCTCTATAAAATCAGAGTCTTTTCATTGAAGACGACTATGCAACAAAGGAAAACCCAAGTATTTATCTGGAGTAAGAGTTTGATCGATACCTGTGTCGGAGACAATTAAATTAATCTTAATTCTCTTAGTGGTAGCTAAGAAGAACACCCTTGATTTAGAAACATTAACTTTAAGGCTAGAAAATATGACAAAATGATTCAAGATATCAGAAATGATCCCTGCGTGGGAGTTGGAAACATTCGCGAAAAGAAGAACATCATCTGCAAAAAATAAATGTGATAGAGGGGGTCCATTATAAGATAACCTGGAAGGTTTTCAATGGCCTTCATTGAGTACCCTGATGATTGTCTGTGATAAGAATTTCATGGAGATAACAAAGATATATGGTGAAAGGGGGTCTGTCACCTTGCTGTAATCCTCTAGTCGGAACAAAATTTGGTAGTCGTCTCCCATTATAGAGAATAGACATAAAGGAGCTAGTTACACAATGCATGATCAACTTTATAGTAATGGGAGGAAACTCGTTTTCATTCAAACAAGATTCAAAGAAATCCTAATTAACATAACCATAAGCATTCTCAAGATCTATTTTGAACACCATGTTCGCTTTTTTGTTTTTAGATTTACACATATAATGAATTTCTTTTTGAAGGTTAATGGAATTGTCAATTGTCCCTTTATCAGGCAAAAAAATGCTATGGACGGGTCCAACTATATGATTTGGATAAGGACGCAATATGTTAACCATAATATTCGTAACAAGCTTATAAATAGTGTTACACAAGCTAATGGACCTGAATTTCTTAAATTTTTGGGGCAATCTACCTTAGGAATTAATGCAATAAGAGTCTTAGAAAGAGATGAATGAAAGTTATCAATCACAAAAGCATCTGACATAAGTTAGACAACATCATCTCCAACTATATGACAAAACAGTTTAAAGAAAATACCTTGGAATCCATCATGGTCAAGCTCCTTGAAAGGGTGCGTTTGAATCAACGCATAAGTAACTTGTTCCCTCCTCACTTGTTGAGTCAAAAAGTGTTGGGCTTCTTTAGTAACGATCATAGCCATATTTGAGTCACGCATACTAACGGGTAGTATATGAGATATAGGGCAGTAAAGAACTTTAAAGAAATTCAACATTTCTTCCTTGAGAATAGTGTCATCATTGCATTGAAACCCATTTGTAATACCCCAATTTTGACCCTAAGATCCCTCATGCAATCTCAACATATGCATTAGCATTGGGATCATACATTGGCATCTTCCTTACCCCTCTTTCATTGGGTTTGTTTTGGGAGAGATCACCAAACACCATGTGATTGTATCATACTTGTATTTTTATTATTTTACTAACCAAAATACCAAAAATATGTCTTTGTATTTGCCTAGCTCTTTTGTAGGTAGGGCATGATCACCATTGATCTATCAAGTTCATATCTAGGGTTTGAGACCCTCATGGCTAAGAGCACAACCAAGGAGTGATCCATAGTGACTCTAATCATCATATATGAGTCCCAATTATCTCTAAGTGTTATTTTGATCAAGTTTGGGGAAGAATATGAAAAACAACAACCGAAATCCAGGAAAAAAATTTAGTCAAGGATTTTTCATTGTTAAATCAGTTACAAAAGATGGTTTAAGCCACATGGTATCCTACGTCGGTTCCACATAACCTTATTGATTGAATTTATCTAGCCCGATGGGCAAAATAGCTAATTATGGATCTATGTGCTTGCTGATACAAAGACTTCAACAATATGTTGTTTTAGTTTTGATGTTGACAACACTTTAAAGAGAAGTCTTCACCAGTCTTGATCTTCATGTGACAACACTTGAAGATTAACTATTACAAAAACACATTTTGTAATAATTTATAACTATGACCACTTAACCAACCAAAGTCATATATGTTCATTAGACGCCTTTCATTTTTTTTTTAATTTCATATAACAACGGTTCATAAAAATAACCATTGTGATATTTGAAGCAATGACACGCTTTGAATCCCCACACATGTGATTTTATATTTATTTTGTTAAAAAATTGTGTTCCCTTAATTTCTATTTATATATAAAAATTTAACATATTTCACCATGGTCCATATAAAGAATTGTAGTCAAATATAATGGCATTTCACCATTGTTCTTTTTTTCAATTGTGGTGAAATATATTACTTACAAAAACTAACTAATATCAGTTCAGAATCGACTGGGCCCAAAGGAAACCGTAACTTATCTCGTCTTATCCCAATATCTCAAAACTCTAATATAACTTCCTCCTTTATTATGAATCAAGGAAAGGTTTCACGAATCTTTGCAATACGTTGTTGGAATTAAATTAATAATGATTAACCAAATCATACGTGCTCAAGAAATTATAATATATAATTTAAGCGCATAAATCAAGCATGTATAAAACTAAAGAATTGATAAATTGATTTTAGAATACCTGGATCCATTGAGAAAAAACTCTTAGACGACAATTCTGAAACCCAGAAGTTGATGGCTTTTGTGGTTCTTCCTCAACCAATACTTTTTATGCCTTGAATTATCTTCATATGGGGAGAATAGATAATTTTCCTGTGTACGGTATATTGGGTATCATAGCCTATATATAGTGTGATGGCCAATTAGGGTTCCCATTATTCCCAAATGAGTCATCCTAACATCCACTCATATTTAAGATCATATCCAATTATTTAATTAATTAAATAATTTCTAAATGAAATCTAATCAGCCTTTTAACTCGATTTGATCATTTAATTATTTAAGGCACTTAATTGATAAAATAGCTAATATAATTAAAATATATATTTGGCCATATAATGATCATTGGGATATTAAAATAACATATATAAAATTATTCCAACAATCTCCCACTTGGGCAATATATCTTAATAATTATATCAAAGTTCTTTCGGCGCGCATCTGAAGGCTATTTATCTTTAGATTTCAACTTTACAATCAGGTCCACCTCATACATCAATAATGGGACCATCACGGCTGTAGTCACTAACATATAACGTGACAGAACCCTGACGGCCACCATATCAACGTACTTGATGACATAGATCGATATGGATGAATGGCATGGAAATTTCATGCAATGTGATCTCTAAATGATGCATATTTCCAACTGGTCCTACTGGAGTCTTTAGTGATATCAAACTGAAGTTCCTTAGGTGCAATTCAAAAAATTACAATATTTGCATATAACAAAAACACTTGATATTGTTATAACAATAGTACCTCATAAGTTTTTATTTCTACAGAAAATTAAACATAACATAAAGTTTGTACCAAAACATAGAACATAGAAAAAAGAGGAAAAAACTCCCACTAATCAAAGGCAATCTCAAAACCAAGACCCATGTGACCAACATTTCCATGAAAATTCTTAGGTGTCAAACGTTTGGTTAATGGGTCAGCTAGCATTAAGTATGTCCTTATATGTTCTATAAAATTTTCTTCTCCTGAACTCTTTCTTTCACAACAAGATACTTGATATCAATAAATTTTGATTTTGTAGAACTCATATTGTTGTTGGAGTAGAGCACAGTTGCACTATTGTCACAATAAACCTTCAAGGGCCTTTCAATGCTCCTAACAATGTGTAGGCTTGTGACAAAATTCAACAACCATATTGCATGATTTGATTCCTCAAAGCAAGCCACAAACTTTGCTGCCATGGTGGAGGGAGCCACTAAACTCTATTTTAAAGACTTCCAGGAGACGACTCCTCAAGTCAAGAGAAAGATGTAACCAGATGTGGAATGTCTGCTATCTAGGCATCTTGTAGAATCTGAGGTAGAATACCCAATGATCTCCAAGTTATCTTACTTTCGATAAGTGAGCATTAAGTGTCTTGTTCTCTTCAGGAAGCGCATTACACGTTTTACTGCTATCTAGTGCTGCATACTAGGGTTGCTTAGATATCTGCCAAGAACTCCTCCAATGAATGTTAAGTCGAGACGGGTGCAAACTTGAGCATATATAAGACTTCCCACAGCTAAAGCATATGGAAACTTATGCATCTCTTCCTTTTCGAGATCCGTAGTGGGGAACTGTTTGAGACAAAACTTGTCTCCTTTAGCAACATTTGTGTCTCCTGGTTTACTATCTTTCATGGAGAATCTATCCAAAACTATATCAATATAGCTCCAAAAGGATATCATCTACATATAGTACCAAGAAAACAAATTTACACCCACTGAACTTTTGGTATACGCAGTTATCAACTGGATTAGCCTTAAAACCAAATGAGGATATTACTTGATGAAATTTGTAATACCATTGATGGGAAGCCTGTTTAAGGCCATAGATGGATTTCTTGAGTTTGCAAACCATAAAATTTGGGTCTCCTGATACAATTTTTTCTGGTTTCACCATATATATTGTTTCTCCAATGTTTCCATTTAAAAACGCAGTCTTTACATACATCTGATGCAACTCTAAATCAAAATGAGCTACCAATGACATCATGATCCTAAGAGAGTCTTTCAAAGAAACTGGAGAAAAAGTCTCTTTATAATCAATTCCTTCCTTTTAAGTAAAGCCTTTTGCAACAAGACGAGCTTTATATCTCTCAATGTTACCCTTTGAATCCCTTTTGGTTTTAAATATCCATTTGAAACCAATGGGTTTCTTTCCTTCAGGTAATTTAACGAGATCCCAAACATCATTGTCAGTCATCAACTTCATCTCATCCTTCATAGCATCAACCCACTTTAGAGAGTTTGGACTCCGCATAGCTTGACTAAAGTCGATAGAATCTTCCTCAGTCAAACCAATGCCATCCTCACGTTCCTGAAGAAATACAACATAATCATTTGAAATTGCGCTCTTTCTCTCTCTAGTGGATCTACTTAATGGTGGATCTTGAGGTTGTTGAGTTTGAACTATAGGTGGTGCTTGGGGAAGAAACTCAGTATTGTCTTGTTCTTGAGGGATGTTAGGAATAAAATCATTGTTTATTTCAGGATCTATTTCTAGAATGAAGATAGGTACAAAGACTTGATCATTTTGAGAAACAGTTTATTCATCAAAGATAACACTCCTTAGGCTTCCCTCCCCTCCAAACTCTACATCCTAAAGGAATCTTGAATTTCCCGTTTCAAAAATTGTTCTAGTGATGGGATTGTAAAACTTGTACCCATAAGAGCATTCAGCGTATCCAATAAAATGACAACTAATTATCTTCTCATCCAACTTACCTTCATGAGGCCTATAAAGCCTAACTTCAACTAGACATCCTCAAACTGGGAGGTGTTTAATGCTAGGCTTTCTCCCAGTCCAGAGCTCATAAGGGGTTTTAGCTACTATTTTACTAGGTACTCTATTAAGGATATAAACAGCGGTCTTTAATGCTTCTCCGCAAAATGACTCTGGAAGTGAAAAATGACTAATCATACTCCTTACCATGTCCTTAGGAGTCCAGTTTCATCCTTCTGCAACTCCATTCATGTTAGGTTTTCTCGACATTATGTATTACGGAACAATTCCACACTCATTGAGAAAAAGGGAAAAGGGACCTGGACGTTGTTCCCCTGGTCCATCATATCGACCATAGTATTCACCACCATGGTCGTATTTGACAGCTTTTATTTTCTTTCCAAGTTGAAGTTCGACTTCAGCTTTGAATGACTTGAACACATCCAAAGATTGAGATTTCTCATGAATCAAATACAAGTATCCATACCTTGAGTAATCATCTATGAACATAATAAAATATCGTTGTCTATTCCAAGAACCTGTAGGGAAAGGACCACATATATCGGTATGAATTAGTTATAAGACATCCTAAGCTCTTTCAGCATGGAAATTCCTCTTGCTTGTTTGCTTACCCTTGATACATTGAATGCATACTTGAAAGTCTGAAAAATCAAGGGATCTAAGAATATTGTCTGACATAAGCCTCTGGATTCTTTGTTTAGATATATGTCCTAATCACTTATGCCATAAAGTGGAGGAATTCTCATTTAATTTTCGTTTTGTACCATGTGACTCTATTTGCATTATTTTGTTATAACGACATTTAATATCAAGCATATAAAGATTGTCATTCAAAGGACTGTAACCAACAACATTTAAATCATATAAGAGGCTATATTTATTATTTCCAAATGAACAAGTATAACCTGATTTGTCAAAAATAGAATATAAATTAAATTTCGTCTAATAGACGGTGCAACAAAAGTCTCAATCAAATCCAAATGAAAAATGGTCTTTAATAATAATCTAAAAGTTCCTATACTACAACTTTATTGCCATCGCCTACATAGATGACTCTTTCAGCATCATTTGGCGGACGGCTCCACAGACAACCCTGCATGGACATACTAATGTGAGTAATAACACCAGAGTCTACCCACAAAATATCCTTAGGAACAAAAACTAAATTAATTTTAGAACAAACAAAAGTGAGAAAGTTTCCCTTCTTTTCACGCCATGCAGCATACTTGGAACATTCCTGCTTCATGTGTCCAGCCTTTTTTCAAAAGAAGCAAGTGGTCTCCTTAGGTTGTTCTTTTGCCTTCTTATTTTGAGAAAAATTTCACGCATGTTTCTTCCTTTTATTCTGAGAACTAGTAGCCAAGTGAGCACTTTCAGTCTTATCTTTCTTTAGCCTCTCTTCCTCCTGCACACAGTGAGATATGAGCTCATTGAGAGACCATTTGTCCTTTTGAGTATTGTAAATCACTTTGAATTTCCCAACGTGTGTCGAGAGAGAGAGATCAAAACCAAGTGCACAATCAAATCCTCAGGAAGTTCTAACTTCAATGCCTTGAGTTTTGATGCGAGATTGGATATCTCCATGATGTACTCCCTTATATTCCATTTGCCTTTATAGACCATTGAAATGAGTTTGAACAAGGTACTAATTGTCTCAACCTTATCATTTTTAGCAAAGAATTGTTCCTCAGTTTCAAGGAACTTCTTGGCGCTTTCAATCTCAGCAATCGATCCCCTAATCATTTCAGGTATAGATCTTTTGATCATCATGAGGCACATTAGATTAGATCAGCCCTATTTTTCTATTTTAGTTTTATTTGGATTCTCAGCAGTGGCGGTGGGACGCTCCTCCCTCAAAGATAAGTCTAAATCCATGCATCCAAGAACGATCTCCACAGATTCTTTCCAAGATTTAAAGTTCATCCTGCTCAACATAGGGATAGAGTTGATCTGAGCAACAAAATTTGGAGCGGTAGCAACGGAAACTCGATCCATTGAAAAGAACAACAAACATACAATAATATTAGTAGGTATGCTAAATAACCATATAGATATGCACAATATTCTTTATATGCAAATTTAATAAGACTTGTACAAGATACCCAAAAACACCATCAATTCTCAATCTTTGATTGCAAGAATTAACTGTAAGCAGTACTCTCACGTAATGATCAAACATTAGTAATAAGTCCTGTCAGACAATGAATTCCTTTGACATCAATCAGTAGCCACATGGATAAACTTGATCATTACTACATACTTACCATCACAGGTGTGCAAATTTCCGGCCAAATTGTGTCTTTGTAACAACCCGTATAATATATATCTAGAATAATATCATACGAGTGTTAATAATTGGTACTGATCCAACGTAAGTGCCTAATGGCATCAATATATATATATATACATTTCCAAACTAAAAACATCAATGGAACATGTTATACAATAATGCCTAAACAATAAAAAGTCTAAGAACTATGTGCAATATCTTCATTGCACACAACTCCACAACGGAAGATCATGATAAACAGCATCCCTTGAAACAACCATAACGACTTCTCCTAGATTCAACCTGAAAGGATTACCTAAAAAATAACAACAATAATGGGATGAGATAATAATCTCAGTGAGTTCTCCTATCCTATGGGTCCACTCGGCTCTATAGGGTTTTCTAATCAATATTCAACTCATATCCAACTCAAGTCAACAAGGGAACGAAGACTTGAGCGATGGGGAACTATCTCGCAATTGTATGGCAACATGCATCTGAGTTCTCATAACTCAACCACGATCATTATTCAGATCACAACACATCAATTCTTGAACGGACTTACGTCTAAGCCAGGCCCGGTTCATGCATGCTCGTATGATTCGACTTTCGCAGTGGATATCAGGTTCCCTTATGGGACTCGAACCCACTTTTAAGAACCATCACTCGTATGGGACTCAAACCCACTTTGAGTATCTTTCACCGTATGGGACTCTAACCCATTTAGGTGTCCACCTTCCCCCATGTCCTCCATGGTTGGGGCTCAAACCCAATTAAGGCTCGAATCATTGGTCCCACATCCCAATGCTTACACGTCTAAGCATACCGATAGAGAGATGTACCATCACAGAAAAACACATATTTTGAATACATGTTCGGTTGCACAATCATCGGTTCCACGAACCATAACAAAATCCATCAGTCACAGGCGACTTCATTCACCACAATACACAAATAATAATATGGCATGTTCCATACAATGCGTCTCATTCTCAATCATGGCAACAATTCGTCCACGACCTCTACATAAGCGTCGTACGAATGAATACCGTATTCTCATACATATATCACACATGTTCCATAACCTAGATTGTTTTTCTAAGTTATTAATCTTGTTATACTCCTAGGTTTCCTCACTCATCTTTGTAAGGTTTTTAATCATGTTATTTCACAATCAAACATATCAACAATGTTTAACATCCATCATAATATAATTCATAGAATTTGTAAGTCACGTGATATACTATAACATGGTATCATAATAATAACCTTTTTCGTTATCTTACTAACGCATCCGTCCGCATCCAAAACGGAGTTATAATCCTCAAGTAATTCGTTAATCCATCTTAATCAAGATTTAGATTAACATTTATTCATTGCATAAGTATTCAATAACAACATCTTTGGCCTAGTGGTAAGGCTTGTACAGTTCCAAGGAGGTCCCGGGTTTGAACCCCATTGGTGACATATTTTAATTCATATATGTGAAAAATATAAAGGATTACTTCATTTCTAACACACCATCCATTTCTTCTTCCAACAAACTCATCATACTACATGTTTATATGTGCATGTATAACAAGGATTTCAACATCATGAACACAAATCATGCAATCACAACAATCACGAAGAGTACATCAAGCACATGTTCATAAAACAACAACATCAAGAGAAATATTCATCACATAGCATGGATTATTCATAATTTATCTATGACTCTACAACCCTAATCTTCTAGAACCTAGGGTTTCTAACTAGAACTCACCTAGTAGAAGAAGAAGATGAAGTTGGTGATGATGAAGATGAGTAGAAAATGGTGATGAAGATGAGATGATGAAGATGATGGTGGTGGTTTCCTTCCTCTTCCTCTTTCTTCTTTCCTTCTCTTTCTTTTCCTTTTCCTTTCTGATATCTCTCACTCTCTCTTACCTACTTCTTCTTATCCTTTTCTTTTTCTTTTCTTTCTACACCATACAATATATAACATAATATATATATATATATATATATATATATATATATATATATATATATATATTATATATATATATATATATATATATATATATATATATATATATATATATATATATATATTCATAATATTAGGTAGGAACATAAAATATCTCAATTGATATTTCATCTTCCAGTATCAATTGACCAATTATTAATGTTACCAAAAGTGTCCTCTCTTGTACTTATTAATATTGGTCTGTCTCTTTATTAATAGTGAATCTCTTTAGAGTTCACTGGTTACTCTATTGGTCCCAATTGACAACATTTAAAGCACATAGAAGCTCCAATTGTTACAAATGATAATAGATAGAGTACATAGGAACTCAATTGGTCTTAATTGACAACTAATTGAGCATTTAAGGGAATATGGGATATTACATTCTCCCCCCTTTAAATTGAAATTCTCCCCCGAATTTCCTTCACTCAACAAACGAACAATTCTTGCATCAACGTCTTAGACCAACACTTGACTTCTCTGCGATTTCAAGCCTCTGACATACTCATTCTTCTAACTTGTCTTTGCTATCAAATTTCCTTCTTCATGAACTCTTGAAACTTCTTGATTTCCATCACAATCTCATTCTTATATTGGATTAATATTTAAACTTGCTTCCACTTAATTCCTCTTATATACCGCTCAACATCAGTTGGTCACTTTCCTCCCGGAACCACGACTTCCTTTCCTTGCACTAAGTTACACAAAACATAATTACGACATCTTATCTTGATTTGCTTAATCAATGCTCATTAATTCTTCATAAGAAAACTTATTGATACCTTGACGCACACAATATTGAATACTCTTCTCTTATTATTCATTCAATAAATGCGACAACTTTGTAATCCATCTATCGGTAATCTTATAAACTTCACTTGACCTAATGCTACATGCTGCAAGCCTCTACTCCAATTGTTTCCCTTCTCTCGTACTACTCCAATGAGATAGAACCATTAGCACGAGGTTGTCTTACGCTTATCCTTACCTCCATTCTTACGAGTAACTATCTCCCTGATCCCCATAGACTTGATTGAGCTCTTTCTTCTATCACCTTCCATTGTGCTATTCTGATTCCGATAGTGGAACACTTTGGATTCCTAGGCACTACTGGTTAGCTGACAGTCTACATAGAAACACATTTATCCTCCAGAGTGCCTACTATCCAAAATGGTACTAGAACCTTACTGACTTCCATTAGTAGAATAACTTCCTTGATGGCTCACAAAAGTTTAGAATAAGACCAACATTCTTCATAAGATAGGTATCTAGGAGTTACATCCTTACAACCATAAAAATGTAGAAAATCCAAATTCATCATGTGTTCAATGCAGCTAAACCAAATTAGTTTGACAATATCCAGTTTTGGTTACTATATTCCATATCAAATCCTCTTGTAGGGCTTTGATTCATTCAAGATTTCTCCCGACACATGATCTCGACCAAAACAACATAACACCATCAAGGAACTTTAAATCATCAATGAGACACCACTTCTAAGGAACTTAAGCAATCTAGAGCAGAAATATGAGTGTCCATACACCTCATAAAGTCACCCACAATATTTCATACACATCTAGAGATAACATTTCACTTCGTATCCAAAATCATTCATCTCAATCGTCCTGTCCCATCTTCCATGATCTTAGCTCATGCTCTTACCAATATACAATCTGAGTTATATGTTTAACTTCAAGAATATCTGATTCCCGTTCCTCCTGGGAAGTATAACTCGTGAATCCTTCCAATAGGGTAGAGTATCATTGTACATAAAAGTACTACTCTCCTGGGGGTCCTCGTCCGAAGCTATGAATCCAAGAAATTATTGAATGCCATATCCCGACTAATCAATTTACACCTTACCAACTCATACAATATACTGAACTAATCCCTTCCAGATCACCACTTAGTAAGTCTCTTCCAGATCTGTTCCTTATAGTTATTCATAATCTTAATATTGGTACTTCCCAAACTTACTTAAACTGAGCATGGTTCACCAGGTTGGTTTTCCCACACTGTTGCACCCCAAAATTT
This sequence comes from Lathyrus oleraceus, assembly GCF_024323335.1. NCBI lineage: Eukaryota > Viridiplantae > Streptophyta > Magnoliopsida > Fabales > Fabaceae > Lathyrus > Lathyrus oleraceus. Next base: position 351,456,225 of record NC_066585.1, on the reverse strand, counting down.
GCCCTCTATTTTTAACTCTAACCAATTTTTTGTTTCACATTCATTTGCATCATCTTCATAGCATAACATTTTTTTCTGTCTTAATATTAGCCGAAATAATTTCTCGGAATTTACAAACAGACTGGTCAAATTAACTTTTTAACTGTGCCTAAAATTAGTCAACGAAAAAATGTCAAGTTTAAGTTTGCAAATGTCGGTAACATTAATTTGCGGTTCACGTGGTTTAATTTGACGTGCTAAAAATATTTTTACGACTATTTTTGGTCATATGTTGATCAGTCTGAGCAGTTTAAACGGTCATAATTTTTATCTCAAAATCCGACCAAACGCTGTATTTTTCCGAGTCATTTATTTCGTGCTGATTATTTTGACGTGTTCATTTTATTTTTTCGAGCATTTTGGTGCACGACTTTTTTTTATTTTTTTTGAGTCTATTTATTTTTATATTGGGTCTAGAATAAATAAATAGGTTAATTAGTTTTTATTTTAATTTTAACTATTTTAATTATTTAACTTTATTCAGTTTTTAATTTAATATTGGGTTTCAAAATAAACTTAGGCCCATTATCATTAACCTAATTTGTTCCTATATATATTTACTAGCATGACTGATAGAGGGAGGCCGAAAGACAGAACAAAAAAGAGAAACTGAGAGTGGCTGATCTATACTATCATACACACGGTTTGGTAATAGTTTATATATGATATATACTTTATCTATTTTGTTGATATATTTGATTATGTTTTCGGATCGGATCGTGTCAATACGCCGTTTTCACATATACGTGTATGAGGCGTGACATTTGTGTTATCCGATCCAGTTGCGATGATCGCAATTTTGCGCTAGCAACGCCGTTGTTTTTTTTTTAATTCATATTTTTTTTTAAATACATATATTTAGATCTGCACATTTTTTTTTCATAACTAACTACCCTGATTTTTCCTAAACCCTGACAATTTCGCCACAAACTCTAAATTTCAAACCTAAAACTTTAACCGTGTTATTTCCTCTAAACCATAAACTTTTTCTTAAACCTTAACAAACCTTATTATTATTTCCTATTTTCGCTCATATTTATGTTATTCATACACTGTAACTGCTTCGCCCTTGTAATATTTTAAGTTTTAACTTGTAATATTTTCAGTTTTACTTTTCGCCATCTTTATTATGTAACTGCACCAAAGCGTTGTAATAATTAGGGTTTTATTTTCTGCCATTTATTTTCTGCCATTTTATTTTTCTACCATTTATTTTTCTGCCATTTAAATTCCTGCAATTGATCCTATATTAACTGCGTGGTTTAGTAATGTAGGGCGTGAAAACCTACTAAATTAATTATTTAATATTTTTCTATAACCTTTATATTTTTTGTAAATAAATAATAAATACTAACTATTTTAATAACTTTTTTTATTACTTACTTATAATAATAAATCCTTATATATTTTGTAAATAAAATCTAATTGACCATTTTTCTAATTGAATAATAATAATAAACCTATTAATCTAATAATTTGATATTTTCTATAATCTTTATTTATTTTTTAAATAACTGACTTAATATTTTTCATATAACTCTTTTATTTTATAATTTGTACATTAATGTATTTTAAATTCTTTTATTATTACTAATTTATTTTAAACTCATATTTTTCTAATAACTTCTAAAAAAATCTAACTTGTTTAACCTAAAATAATTTCTTTTAAAATTCTAACCTTTTTATTATCACTTTATTATTATTGTTATTTTATTATTGCTTTATTACCATTGTTTATTTATTATTTTATTATTATTTGCTTTTATCTATTCTATTTTTGCTTCATTATTTTCCTTATTTTAATTTTGTTTTATTTATAATATTAGGAACAAATGTATAGGTTGTAAATTTATTCTTTCTCGCCTGATTATTATGTATCTGTCCCATAGCCATGTAATAGTTTAGGAATTTATTTTTCTTGCTTTTATTTTTGTAAATATTTATTGCGTGGTTAGTAATTTAGGGAGTGCAAAAAACTAACTGTAAATAATTGAACTTAGAAAATTAAATTCAAGACAAATATCTGAAAAATAACACTCACACACGTAAGTCGATCTTTGATCGCCATCTGTACTTCCTAGGGTATTCCTCTTGGTTGCCTTCTTTAAATGGTCAAGTCCCTCGAAAATAGGGGTGTCCTAAGCAAAGTCCCTTCAAACAGAAAAATCATCAAGTCCCTATAAACTTAAAAGATCAAGTCCCTACGAGGTTGCCTACGATATAATGATCTTGTCCCTTCGGTAAATATGATGATAGTCCCTACGAGTTGCTAAAGACACCCCTTATGTTGCCTTCATTGACCATACGATGACCCTACGCCCATCCCTTAAACACATCCAAGGTAATGACTACCTATTCCTTAATAATAGGGACAGTCTTACCATTGAAAGAATATACGAGAACACGAAAGACTTAATCTAGGGTAGGTATCTCATAGTTACTTGCTCACACTTTTCAAAATTACTTTTACACCTCATAATTTCTAAACTAGGCTTTGTATACACCCATACGAGGGTCATTACAAGGTACTTAAAGAAATTTTTCTAATCACACACTACACTCTTGCAAACAAACAAAGTGAGCTAAGTAACTAAGAGCCCATGGATAACCATGGATATAAAGGGTGCTAATACATTCCCTTTGTATAACCTACCCCCCGAACTCAAAATCTTTTTAAGGTCTTTCCTGTTCTTTTATGTCCTTTCCTTTTGGATAAAATAAAAGTCGGTGGCGACTCTTGCTATCCGCAACATTTAACTAAAGTCAGTTCTCCCACCGTGTTACAGAACTGGCGACTCTGCTGGGGACTTAATAAAAGAGGGATACCCTTAGGAATTAGATCACTTTAAAATTGTTTGCCTTGCTTGCTTTATACTTATCTGTTGGGTGCTCTTATGTGTGAAAGACCCTAACCCGGATCTAGTGTACCTTAGGTAAATGGAAATAGACCAAGGAAACTGTACGGCGTATATCGATATGGTTGATCTGGTGGCCATAGTTAGTGTGACTTCTTGGTTGGTGCTTATGTTCCTTAAGCAAGTTGAGGATAATATGAGGCTGCCATATGTTGTCAATACACTAACTGACTTTTAGAACCCTAGTCATCCCATCTTGGCCTTTAGAAAGTAGTGAGATAACCGGCTTTGGTGAAGACTGAAGTTGGTTGATACTCGATACTACATACATTGAGATCCTAAACTTGGAGGGTTTTGGTTGGCAAGTAAGTTGCCTACTGAACAACCACCCTTGTGAAGGATCAATGATTTTGAGATCCCTTAGAACCTGGTTACTTTTGTAGGACAGGATGAATCAACTAAACTTCAGGGGAGGGTACTTACCTTTAAACCTCATGCAAGCCTTCAAACCTAGGGCTATTGTTAGACTTGTTTGTGTGTGCCACATGTTTGTGATTGAGCATAACATCATAGCATCATCATGCATCATAAGCATAGCATTTTCACTAACCATTTCAAGGACCAAAGGATTTATCTTTGTTCTTTGTTGCAGGTCATGGCTTCTGCTCGTAGGTATACTATCCGGATCAACTTTGTAGGAATACCTCCTAAGCTTAAGGAATTGGTCTCTCAAGTTTCTGAAAACTCCCAGTTCATCAAGAGGCATGGTCACCTACTGGATCTAGTCACTTCAGGATTCAATGAAGACATGATGAGTGTCCTGTTTCAGTTCTTTGACCCTAAACATCATTGCTTCACATTTCCCGACTATCAGCTGGTTCCTACAATGGAAGAGTTCTCCAAGCTTCTGGGTATACCTATTCTTGATCAGAAACCCTTCACAGGCTTGGAAAAAGAGCCTAAACCTGAAGTCATTGCTGCAGCCTTACATTTAAAGAAATCAGACATTGTCCTAGAAACAAGGAGTGGAGTTAAGGGTATTCTTGCTAAGGTATTGGTGGAGAAAGCTCAAGTATTCCTGAAGGCTATGAGTTATGATGCTTTTGAGGAGATCTTAGCCCTATTGATTTATGGCTTAGTACTGTTCCCCAATCTAGACCAGTTCATAGACGTACACGCCATCAACATATTTCTGACTCGCAATCCAGTGCCTACATTACTTGGAGACATCTTACACTCTCTTCATACCCGTACTACGAAGGCACGAGGAACTCTGATGTGTTGCATACCTCTATTATCTAGGTGGTTTATTTCTCACCTTCCTCGATCAGTGATGAAGAATGAACAAGGGTTCAGGTGGTCCAAGAGGATTATGTCACTTTCTCATTCAGATATTCATTGGTGCTCTAGATCTATGGAGAATGTTACCATCATTGACCGTTGTGGGGAGTTCCCTAATGTGCCACTCCTTGGCATAAGAGGGGGCATTACCTACAACCCTTCTTTAGCTCTACGTCAGTTTGGTTACGCTCGGACTGATGGTCCTCATGACATGCTTATTCAGGGTATTGTGTTCGACTACGACAACGTTCTTCAAGGTTACCGTCAAAGGTTCATACGAGCATGGGGTAAAGTGAACAAGGTTGACATCAAGACTCTGGAACCCAAGTACACTATTCCTATGGAACCATATCTCAGATGGGTACGATCTCGTGCTCAGACTCTTATGATGCCATATGCTGCTATCCTGCCAGTTACCATGGAGCCTGTTGCTGAAGGAGATACTTCTTACATCATTCTTCATCCAGACATGCCCACTGACATGGAAGAGTTACAGAGGTCCTAGATCTAGTTGAAGGAGCAAAGAGATACTTTTGAGACTCATTACAAGGCAAGTCAGGAAAGAATCCTGGAGCTAACAAAACAACTTCACGAGGAGCAGAATCTCAACTCATACCTCAACACAAAGAGGAAACGTCCATGGCAGACTTAAAACCCCATTTTTTGTATTCATTTCATTTTTATTGTAAGCCCAAGGGGCAAACAAGTTTATTACTAATAAAAGTTTACTTTTTGGTGGTTTAAACAAATTTAAATCCTACGGTCCTTGAAAACATTGCATAAGCATCTACATACCATATTATTGCATCACAGGTTTCTTATGAACAGGTATCTTATCTTCTCGCTGTTTATCTCAATAGAAATGGCTCTTGAACAGACTGTCAAAGATCTCCAGGCTCAGAATGCACAATTCCAAGAGTTGATTTTGAACTTGTCCAAGGGGCAAGATGAGTTGAAGACATTGCTGGCTAAGAAGAAGAAGAAGACTAGAAGATCAGGAGGCCTTATCAATCTGGGCAGAAGATTCAGAGGCCCTATCAAGACAAAGGAACAGGTTGATGATTATGAGTCTGAAAATTCTGAGAAAGAGGGAGGTAGTCCCCATGATACTGTGGGAGATTCTGATTCTGAAGCAAATTATTACCATGATCCTAATGAAGATAAGTACAAGATACTGGTGGATAGAATGAATGCTATGGAGTTACAAAAATCTTTTGGGCTGGATTTTGAAGATCTGAGTTTAATATCTGGAGTGGTTATACCTATTGGTTTCAAGGTTCCTGCTTTTGTGGTGTATGATGGTGTCTCATGTCCCAAGCTGCATTTAAGATCCTATGTCCGGAGGATTCAACCACATACTGCTGATAAGAAGTTATGGATTCATTTCTTCCAAGAGAGCTTGTCTGGAGCTCAATTGGAATGGTACTATCAATTGGAGAGTGTCAATATCCGTGATTGGAATGATCTTGCTGAGGCCTTCTACAGGAAATACCAATACAATGCTGATTTAGCACCTACTCGCATGCAGCTACAAAGCATGTCAATGGGTGCTAAGGAGAATTTCAAGGAGTATGCCCAGAAATGGAGAGACCTGGTTGGCAGAGTTCAACCTCCTCTGACTGACAGGGAGCTAGTGGATATGTTTATGAGTACGCTGAATAGTCCTTTTTGTAGTCACCTCATTGGAAGCTCATCATCTGGTTTCACTGAGCTGATAATGACTGGAGAGCGTGTGGAAAGTGGTATAAGAAGTGGTAAGATACAGGTGGGTGCCTCTTCATCAAGCACTGCAAAGAAGCCCCCTAGTGGAAAGAAGGAGTCTAATGCTGTGTATGGTCAACCTGACCGTAACAGAAGTCACCAATCCGTAGGAGCAGTTCACATTTCTAATCCTACTCCTGCAACACCAGAGCTACCACAGAGTAATCAACAGAAGCCTAGAAGACAATTCACCAAGATCAACATGTCACTGGCCCAAGCCTTGCAACACATGTTGAAAGGGGAACTCATTACTTTGAAGGACCCTCCTCAGAATCCTAATACTTCCTCTCCTCGGTACAATCCTAATGCACGATGTCACCAACAATTGCTGGGTGCTGAAAAATAAGATTCAAGATATGATTGAAGCTGGGGAGATTGAATTTGACCCTCTTGGGACTCCAAATGTGATTACTGCTCCCATGCCCAATCATGAGAAAACTGTTAATGTTGTTGATGAAGTTTCATATGTTTCCTCAGTAGCAGATGTGACTACTCCCTTATCTATTATCAAGAAGAAGCTGGTGCAGGCTGGATTCTTTCCAGGTTGCAACGAAGACTGTTTTTATTGTGCCTACAAACCTGATAGCTGCTGGAAGTTGAAAGATGGTATTCAACGCCTCATGGACAATTACACTATATTGTTTGAGAGAACTCCTTCTGTGGAAAGTATGTGTGAACACCTAACTCGAGGTAAGAAGTTTGAAGATGTGGATATGGTTGATAAAGTGCCAGTGAAGATTACCTCCAAAGGCCCTGTCAAGATCACTTCCAAGGGTCCTATCAAAATTACTGCTGAAGGCCTGGTGAAGACTGTTGCTGAAGTTAGAGTGCCTCCCATGATTATTACCACTCTTGGCCCTATTCCTTATACTTCTGATAAAGCTATACCCTAGAATTACGGTTCTGATGTTTATATCCATGGTGTTAAGCAGGAACCTTTGACTGATACACATGTTACTGATGATAACCTTGATGTTGATAATATTGCTGGATCTAGTAAGATCACCAGAAGTGGAAGAATTTTCTCTCCTCCAGCTACCTCAAAAAATACAGTTCTTCCAACTACTACCTCCACTTCTGAGCCAAGTACTGATGCTCGAGGCAAAGGTCCTGTGGTTGAACCTGTGCAAGCTGAAGCACCGACTGCTGAAAATCTCTCTAAACAGATGGAAGAAGTGCTGAAGATCATTCGTAAGAGTGATTATGATATTATTGACCAGTTGGGGCATACTCCCTCCAAAATTTCCATGTTGTCTTTGTTGCTGTGTTCTGAGGCTCATGCTAAAGCCTTGATCAAATTCTTAAGGACTGCTCATGTACCAAATGAAATTTCTGTGGATCAATTTGAAAATTGTGTTGCACATCTGACTTATGATAACGGGTTAGGTTTTTCTGATGCTGACTTGACTCCTGCCAAAAGAAACCATAACAGAGCTTTACATATCTCCATTGAATGTAGGGGCACTACCTTGTCTCATGTGTTGATAGACAATGGCTCTTCATTGAATGTACTTCACAAAGAGGTTCTGAACAAGCTCAGTCCTGAAGATGCTGTGTTAAGAGCAAGTAATATAGTGGTGAGAGCCTTTGATGGTTCAAGAAGAGTGATGCATGGAGAAATAGATCTCCCGATCAAAGTAGGCTCTCAAGTCTTCGATTCTACCTTCTATGTAATGGATATTCGTCCTGCGTACTCTTGTTTGCTTGGGCGCCCCTGGATCCACGGGGCAGGTGTTGTGACCTCCACTCTACATCAGATGTTGAGATATCCAGTGAAGGGAAAGATCGTAACTGTTTATGAAGAGGAAGAATATATGGTCAGTCATGTGAATACATTTAAGTATGTTGAAGTGGAAGGTAAATATGTTGAGACTCCTTGCCAGAAATTTGAAGTAGTTCCTTGGGTCGTTCCCGCTACTAAAGCTCCTCCTGTGGTTAAAAAAGTTTCTGTGGTTACCAGAGTACCTCCTACAATGGCTTCCCTCAAAGATGCTAGAGATGTGGTTGAAGAAGGTGGTTGTACTATTTGGGGTCAGCTTCCCGACATTCCTTACAAGTCTGACAAGTTTGGTATGGGTTTCACTGCAGAGTCCCAGAAGGCTGTTCGTCGTGCTCGTGCTGTTCGTATCACCAATCCAGGGAACATGAAAGATCAAATCAATGTTGTGGGTGACTATAATGAAGACTACAATCTGGATAACTGGATTTTTCCTACTGTGGGTGATGGGCTCAACAATTGGAAGACTGAAGACGTTATTTCTATCTCCTTTAGTCAGGAGTAAATACTAATACTGTGTTGTTATTTTTAAGTTTGTAATTAAACTTTTAAGCCTTGTGCCTTACCCGGGGCACAATGGTATGCTTGTTTCGGGATGTCATTTCATTTGCATACTTCATTCAATAAAAATCAATGGACGTTTCGTTTTCGTAAATATTGGGCTCTTTGTTTTTCTTTTATTTTATTTTCATCAGCTATGTGTTCCTACACACACCCACATCACTAAAATGCAGATCCTCATCCACTCTGGATCCTGTTGATAACAGTTCTACTATTGCCAATTATAATTTCGAGAATCCGATCTATCAAGCTGAAGATGGAAAGGATGAAGATTGTGAAGTACCTGTAGAGCTTGCTAGGTTATTACAACAAGAAGAGAAAGTTACACAGCCGCATGAGGAATCAATTGAGGTTGTAAATCTGGGTACTGAAGTAGACAAGAAAGAAGTCAAAATAGGAGCAGGCTTGGAAAACAGTGTCAAAGAAAGATTGAGTCGGATGTTACGTGACTATGTAGAGGTTTTCGCTGGAAAAATCAAGAGATGATATGGAATGATGAATGTCAAGAAGCTTTTGACAAAATCAAGAAGTATCTCCAAGAACCTATAAATCTGATGCCACCAGTTGAAGGAAGACCTCTAATCATGTATTTGACCGTGTTAGAAAATTCAATAGGGTGTGTGTTGGGGCAACATGACGAGTCTGGTCGAAAAGAGCATGCAATATACTACCTTAGCAAAAGGTACCGACGGTGAAACAAGATACTCCCAGCTCGAGAAAGCTTTATATGCTTTGGCTTAGGTTGCTCGCCGACTAAGACAGTATATGTTGAATCATACCACTTTATTGATTTCTAAGATGGATCTTATCAAATATACATCTGAGAAACCTGCTCTCTCCGGAAGAACAACAAGATGATTGCTGAACTCTACACGCAGTTCAAAATAAAACACCATAACTCTTCTCCGTACCGGCCAAAGATGAATGGCGCCGTGGAGGCTGCTAATAAGAATATTAAGAAGATCATACAAAAGATGACAGTAACATACAAAGACTGGCATGAGATGTTACCCTTTGCTCTTCATGGTTATCGCACTTCAGTGCGCACTTTGACAGGGGCAACTCCTTTCTCTTTGGTCTACAGAATGGAAGCCGTGTTACCAGTGGAAGTTCAGATTCCCTCTCTAAGAATCATGAAAGAGGCAGGTTTAGACGAGGATGAATGGATTCAGACTCGACTCGACCAAATAAATTTGATTGATGAGAAGAGGTTGGCAGCTGTTTGTCATGGTCAGATCTACCAGAAACGGATGATCAAAGCTTTCAATAAGAAGGTTAAGCCAAAGGTATATCAGGCTGGTGACTTGGTAATCAAGCGTATCATACTACCACAGGGTGATCCTAGGGGCAAGTGGACTCCTACATATGAAGGACCATTTATGGTCAAAAGAGTATTCTCAGGAGGTGCCATGATGCTTACTACTATGGATGGTGAAGACTTTCCACAGCCTGTAAACGCAGACATAGTTAAAAAAATACTACGCATAAAAAGAGACCCGCTAGGTTGACTGGCCTAGGCAAAAATAAGGGCATCCCGGCAAACCAAAAGGGTTCGGGCAAAAATTAGGGATATATATAAAAAAAATGTACACCCGACAAGTCGAAAACCTGAAAAGGCGGCTTGGGCAAAAAAGGGTATCCCGGTGGATTGAAAACCTGAAAGGGCAATCCAGGAAAAAGTTAGGGATTAAAGCGTATGACTATGTCTCGTTTGGATCACTCATGTAACTTCAACTGATGGTGCTACCTAAATCAAGTTCAAACAGATAAAGATCAATCCAATCATTTCTGTCTCAACAGCAGAAGATGAGATATTTGAAGATAATGGCAATAGTAGAATTGAAACTCAATAGGATCATTTTTCACATAGCTGTTTTCTTTGTTTTATAAAAAATTTATGACGAATTCCTCTTACTAGGATTTCTGTCTCCTTGTACAAACTTGCCTATGTATAGGTCACTTTGTGATATAAATAAAATTTCATCTTTGAATCCAGATTTACTTTTACTCTATTTACATAAGCGAAAACGTCCATTGGTTGTGTTTGAATGTATGTATGCTTTTGAATACAATTGATGTTTACTAGAAATTCATAAAATGCAGTAATAGTATTTACTAAGGACGAACGAGGGTAGTAGTTCAACGAAGCTTCGCCGGTTCATCCCCACTACAAATCCCCAGTAGAGCAAATCTATCTTTATAGATGCTTCGAATTACGTCTCCCCTTGAATTTATGTCCATCTCTTTTATCCTCAGTCGGGATACTCAGGAACTTATTCCTTCAATAGAAGTACGACGAACGAATACGGGAAGTGACAAATACAATACTATCAAACAAGACGGGAACGAGTTCCTCATATTCTTCAGCAACAAATCGGGATTTATTTTCCCTAGCCAGCAATTGTTATACAAAGATATCCGGACGCTTCAGGCCGCATGATTCATACATACATCATTTACATCATACCATAGCATATCCATAAGTGCATAATACATTTACTTAGATGCACCATGCCATGCATGCATACATATTGCATAAACTAACCTTTTCCTTGAAGGATGGTTATATACAGATAAAATACTATCAACAATTCACAACAGGTCAGAAACGATCTATACGAAGTGTTGATTCCTTAGGATTGGCATTAATTTTAGAAAACAAATAATGTAATCATCTCTGTTGTTTTAATATGTTGGGTTGAAGAAATTCAACATCTGGACCAACATGTCATGTACGATGTCACGACATCAGGTCTGTGCCATCGCACATGTGTAGAAAACTGAATTAATTGATTCAATATATATTCTGGGATCAGCAAGGATATCTGGTGAATATCCTAACTCCCATGTGGAGGTCTTGAAGACTCAATCAGAAGATATATAGGCTCAAAATATGGAGATATATATGGAGAGATTCTAGGATTGAAGACCTTGTTTGTAGCAGAATTTTTCTGCTGAAGTTGTAACAGCAAAGAACAAGTCTGCTGCGATTTCTGAAGGCCCAAATCCAGTTGGGTGATTAGGTTATAAATAGCTGATTGTAACCTAGTGTATGTAAGCCTCTTAGAATGAATTTTTAGGGGTGTGTGTAAGGTAAACCTCCCAATCTGTGGGAAGGTTACCATGTGTATCTCAGTGGTAAATCCTGAGAGTTTTTGTAACTCAAAGCCTGTAGGCAAGAGTGATTTTGTTCTTGAATGAAGCTGTGAAGCAAGTTCAAGGTGTGTTAACATTACATTGTATTTGTAGTGATAGGAATGGAAACTGGAGGTTTCTATCTAGGAGTTCCTAGGTATAGATTGCATTGGGTAGGGATTAAGTGATGAGTTGTAAACGGGTGAGTTTAACTCTGAATTGATACTACTAATAGTGGATCTTCTTCCTGGCTTGGTAGCCCCCAGATGTAGGTCGTGTTGGACTGAACTGGGTTAACAATTTCCTGTGTTTGTTTTCCTTCTGTATGTTATTATCCTTCTGCCATAACATAGCTGGTATTCCAGATGATAGCAGACCTGGTAAATAGCCCTCTGGTTGAATGTCAATCAGAATGTCTTGACATTCATCATTGACAGCATAAACTGAATAATAGGCAAGTGGCCTTTATGCTTCAGTTCAGTATATATGTAAAACTGGTTTTTAAGAGGAAAACAGACCTGGCCACAGGATCATTGTGAAACTGTCAAACTGGACGTTTTGACAGTTGATACTGAAGGTTGATACTGAAGTAGAGACTAGTTAGTCTTTTACTGTACTGCAAACTTAGCACAACACGTTTACAGGAACATAACAGAATCAACATATGTTCTGGATGTCGAACTGAATGTTGTGACATTCATTCCCAACAGCAGGTGCTAAAGTGTAGGATGATTAGTTTTTCTGGTTTAGTATCTTTCTCAGGCTATTCTTTAGGGTGTCAACAGCTTAGAGAAAAACCAGGAAACCAACTACTAACCTACAATTAATGAACCTAACAAATAACCTAATTGTTAGCAATCTAATAAGTGGAAATTAGATTAACATGTTCAACCTTTAATTCAGGAAATACAAGTAAAAGATACACACACTGGAACAATGTAACAAATGATGTCCACAAACAACAGTAAGACATCATGCTGATAACTGTGGAAGAAAACAACAGAAGTGAGTGCTAGGTTTGATCTCTGTTGAGTCCTTCTTCCTGATGCCCAGAACCAGGGGTTCATACATTCTAGGGTGACATAGAATGAGATGTCGTGACATCTGTGAGCCTGTGCATATTAGTACAGTGGTTAATAACTATCTTGCTGTATTAGGTACAATGTTAGATCAGATGTCATGACGTGGAGTATAACATCTGAATTCTGACTACACCAAAATTTCAATTGGTATCAGAGCAGGCATCCTGTTCTGTCTCTGGATGAGATCCATGGGTGATACTTTCTGGTATCTTACAAGGAGTTATGGTAGTACTAATGTTGGAACCTGTGGAAGGTTCTGGAATTTCCCTGAATGGTCCCTTGAAGTAGATGGATGGACTATTCATGACAGGAAGGATGTGTACCTGTATCTGGAGGTTGGCAATTGGCCTTTGGATGGGACATCTGTGCCAGTATTGAATCACCTTCAAACTTGGTATAGACTTGGAGGCTGATCTGGTGAAATGTGTGTTCATAGGTTGAGTTGTATTATGATTTCCGCTGCATAATACCTGGCAAAACTCAAACTCTGATGTAGTTTCCCCTCATGTGGATGAAAGGCTGCTGTATTCAAGATTTCATCATAACCTCTGAAGATGCCAAAGCTACTTGAGTCCCCTCAAGTCCACTCATCATGATGTTCTCACGTCAGAAGGGTAAGAATCACCTGATCACTGATTCTTTTACACTCTTGGGTAGTGTATATGAAGACCTTGAAGACTCTCAAGGAGGGTTTGTTCCAAGGAGGTGGAACTAATGTTCTGTGCGATGTTAGAACATGTTGTTCAACAAGTATGCAGCTACTAGTTGAAGAGAAGATGTCTTTAGGTGTCAAACAAAGGGATACTTGTTTGGAACCTACTCCTGACCTGGAAGAGGAGACATCTGTGTGTGCTAAGTTGACAAGGGTAGGGTCAACTGTGTGTATGCTCAAGAAGGTCACATGTAGAGGTCTGGTCTCTAGAAGTGGAGCTGGGTGAGATGTGACACTGAGCAATTTCCTGCTGCTAGTCCTACTCCTGTAGATTGATCAGGGATGGATGGCTGTTCTCTGGAGTACTATGGAGTGTTGGAAGACAAGTCCTCTGGATGCTCGCAGTCAACAATGGGATAACCTGACTGCTACTTCACTTCAGAGGATTGGGACCATGAATCTTGCTATTCAAGCACCACGATCAGAAGTGGCAGTTCTTTCAAGGAGTGAGAATATGAAGATTCATAGGTTGGTTGATGTAGTATGCTCTGGCAATGCATATCTGCTATTGACTGGTGTTCCTCTAGTACTTATGGTCAGCTAAAGTCTGATTGGTGTGGTAGGAGTTTGCGTAGGGATGGAGTATGTCATGTTGAGACATAGCTGTACAATACATGGATGTTGGTGTGAAGTTTCCATGATTGTTAATTTGAGGGGGAGTTTTGGTTAACCTCCTCACATTTGGTCAGCCTAGGGTCTGGTTGGCTGTTGACCTGTGTCACATGGGCTCTGGTGGTTGGGTGACACATTTGCAAGGAAGAATTCATCTCTCTCATTCCTAAGGGTGAATTTAATCTGGGAAGACTGTCAAAATTGTCTAGGTGCTTGCAAGCAGAAGATGTTGACACAAGAAGAGTACTTTCAAAGTATTCTTATGGTGGAAGTATCTGAAAGGAAAATCGGGAAAGGATTTAAGATCAATGTCTACTTGTGCCAAGTACAAGTGTTTAATTGATTATCCTTGGAGTTCAAGATAACTGATGTTCTTAAAGATGTTGGAACATCACTTCTTCAAGACCCTGTGCAGAATCACAGGAAGGATAGTACATTGGCTTATGATCTATCTCTTTGGTGGCAGCAAAAGCATATGATCTCTGAAAAGGTTTCCTGGCAAGAAACATGTTCAGCCTTGGTATGTTCAAGAAGAAGAAGACATCATAGTCTTGATGGTGGTTACTTGGATCAGTTTATTTCTGATCTAGGTAAGGAAGTGCATTAGCTTATGCACACTGTGGAGTCAAGAACAAGTGGCAGCAGTCTTGACATCATGAAAACAGCCTTGCTTTAGGAAGTGGTATCCTGGGTATAGCTGAAGGGTTAGTGTCTAACTGGTCCTTCTGAAGACTCATGCATCAAAGTGGCTGATGTCTTTGGAGAAGAAGCAGGGATTCATCAAGGTGTGAGCTTGGATGACTTAACTGCAAACCTGCAGGATGGAGGTTGTTTACTCAAACTTGGTTCCACAATCAAGTCTATGAGAACATTGAACTCTAGTTCTGTGAAGGGAGGAAGTTCTTTCAAGTGGCAGAAGAAGGAGCTGAATTCAACAGCTAGATGTCTAAACACAATGTTGTGACATTTGGTTTAACATCAGATTCTTAGTTGGTGAAGTGGCACATCAACTTGAGATAGAAGGGTCTACAGAGTTGTAGATTGGGTACTTCAAAAGGATCGGTCTCATTGCAGTTCTTAGGAGTTGCTGGTTGGAGAAGATGCTACATGTTCATGTCTTAGAGAACCTGAGCTATGTTCAACATGTAACTTGAAGTTCAAATCTCACTTGGAAGGTCAGAATATCTTTGGGAAAAGTCTGATAAACTTGGGGAGGTCAAAAAGCAGCATTTGACCTTTTCATGAGGATTCATGAAGGAGGTAATCAACCAGTGGCAATTGGTTTACCTCAGAAGTGAGTTCGAAGAATCAAGATAATCAACATATGGCAGCTGATTATTCTTGAGGAAAGTCTGAGACAAATTACTCTTGAGTAGAAAAGTAGTAAGTTGAAGACTAAAGGAGGTGCCTTCTATTCATCCCTTGGAGCTTGTGGTAGGAGTTCTGAGCTATCTATGGAAGATTATCTCGTGTAATGGGATGAAATTGTATGTGTCCCAATGAATGTCTGGGTTCTTCTTGATCAACCCGAAGACTCAGTGGTATCTGAAGACTATCAGATGGTGTGCCTTGTCCTGGTGTGAAGGATGTCCCAGCGGGTGTTAGAACATCCAGTGAAGTGGTCTTATGTTCTGGTTAGAAGAGAAACTGACACAGAATGTGAATGTGTTCAGCTAAGAGGGTTGAACAGAGGGTGTGCTCTTGAAGACATGAAGATGCGTCTTGTGTTTTCCATTCATCAAGTGGTCTGGATTCTCTATGAATCAAGAAGTATGTGAAGGTCCAACTTTGGGATGTTGGATATGCCCATGTGTGATCTCCAATCTTCAAGAGGAGAGTGGGGTGTTCATGACAGGGGGAGTTCTGGCCTTGAAGCTGCAAGTAATCATCAAGCTTGTGGTCTATGTGTACTCAGATAACCAGGTATGGCACCTTGTCAGTTATCAGGATGTTGTGTCAAGGCTGAGTAAGCTGAAGAATGTCTGACCGAATGTCATGACATTGCCCTGGACAATGCTGCTAATTCCTTCTAAAACTTAAAGTCAGTAGGAATTGTGAAGGTGATGTGTCAAATTCTGGTAAATCAGAATAAGCCAGATGGCTACAGCTGTGTGGTACAGGGGGAGTAACCATCTGCTGAAGTGTGGGAATTTGACTGTATCAGTGCCAGATGTCAAGTCTCTACTGGAGGTATGACAGGAACCTTGGAAAATGTTGAATACTAGCAGAATGCAGGAAATGTTGAGACATCGCGTGCAACGTGTCTGACTGCATATATGGAATAGTCTCCATGCACTGGAATGGCTGTTTTGGAAAAGAAACAGTCAAGAGCTATAAAAGGTATTCAAAGATAATCTGAGATTTTGTTGGTGATTCTCTGACTGTTTCTCAGCAAAAATAAATGCATCTTGACCAAGCATTTATTTCTACCAGAAATTCCTAGGCACGGGCTGAACTAGTTAAAGGATGCAATAGCCCTCTTCCTCTCACAAGAAAAACACTCCATCCTCAGAATCATGGGGTATGTTAAGGTTTGGGCAAGCTGCGCCTGGATATGGTTTTGTGAAGGGTGCCTTTACAAATATTTAGCTAAAAAGGGGGAGAGAAATATAGTCATGGGGTTGAGAATGTACCAGAAGCAAGCCAACTGTGGATGTGGCAGCAAACAGAAGTTGGCATCAGGCACAAAATCCACCAACTGGGGTTCCCACTTGTGTCTTGTGATCTGAGTTAAGAAGACAGTTGTGCCTTGTGATCTGAGTTACATTGTCGATGTACTCAGCATTACATATTCTTCTGGAAGCTCTCCGGTTGAGGGGAAGGGTTCTGGTACAACTGAGTCTTGTCCATCTTCTTCCCCATGTACACCAACCTTGGTGTTTGTGGTGGTGGAGCCAATGACGGAGATGAAGAGCATTCCCAAATTGGGATGTTTTGTCCAGTGTATTGTTTATTTGTTTTAGCTAAAATTTGCCAAAGGGGGAGATTGTTGATTCCTTAGGATTGGCATTAATTTTAGAAAACAAATAATGTAATCATCTCTGTTGTTTTAATATGTTGGGTTGAAGAAATTCAACATCTGGACCAACATGTCATGTACGATGTCACGACATCAGGTCTGTGACATCGCACATGTGTAGAAAACTGAATTAATTGATTCAGTATATATTCTGGGATCAGCAAGGATATCTGGTGAATATCCTGACTCCCATGTGGAGGTCTTGAAGACTCAATCAGAAGATATATAGGCTCAAAATATGGAGATATATATGGAGAGATTCTAGGATTGAAGACCTTGTTTGTAGCAGAATTTTTCTGCTGAAGTTGTAACAGCAAAGAACAAGTCTGCTGCGATTTCTGAAGGCCCAAATCCAGTTGGGTGATTAGGTTATAAATAGCTGATTGTAACCTAGTGTATGTAAGCCTCTTAGAATGAATTTTTAGGGGTGTGTGTAAGGTAAACCTCCCAATCTGTGGGAAGGTTACCATGTGTATCTCAGTGGTAAATCCTGAGAGTTTTTGTAACTCAAAGCCTGTAGGCAAGAGTGATTTTGTTCTTGAATGAAGCTGTGAAGCAAGTTCAAGGTGTGTTAACATTACATTGTATTTGTAGTGATAGGAATGGAAACTGGAGGTTTCTATCTAGGAGTTCCTAGGTATAGATTGCATTGGGTAGGGATTAAGTGATGAGTTGTAAACGGGTGAGTTTAACTCTGAATTGATACTACTAATAGTGGATCTTCTTCCTGGCTTGGTAGCCCCCAGATGTAGGTCGTGTTGGACTGAACTGGGTTAACAATTTCCTGTGTTTGTTTTCCTTCTGTATGTTATTATCCTTCTGCCATAACATAGCTGGTATTCCAGATGATAGCAGACCTGGTAAATAGCCCTCTGGTTGAATGTCAATCAGAATGTCTTGACATTCATCATTGACAGCATAAACTGAATAATAGGCAAGTGGCCTTTATGCTTCAGTTCAGTATATATGTAAAACTGGTTTTTAAGAGGAAAACAGACCTGGCCACAGGATCATTGTGAAACTGTCAAACTGGACGTTTTGACAGTTGATACTGAAGGTTGATACTGAAGTAGAGACTAGTTAGTCTTTTACTGTACTGCAAACTTAGCACAACACGTTTACAGGAACATAACAGAATCAACATATGTTCTGGATGTCGAACTGAATGTTGTGACATTCATTCCCAACAGCAGGTGCTAAAGTGTAGGATGATTAGTTTTTCTGGTTTAGTATCTTTCTCAGGCTATTCTTTAGGGTGTCAACAGCTTAGAGAAAAACCAGGAAACCAACTACTAACCTACAATTAATGAACCTAACAAATAACCTAATTGTTAGCAATCTAATAAGTGGAAATTAGATTAACATGTTCAACCTTTAATTCAGGAAATACAAGTAAAAGATACACACACTGGAACAATGTAACAAATGATGTCCACAAACAACAGTAAGACATCATGCTGATAACTGTGGAAGAAAACAACAGAAGTGAGTGCTAGGTTTGATCTCTGTTGAGTCCTTCTTCCTGATGCCCAGAACCAGGGGTTCATACATTCTAGGGTGACATAGAATGAGATGTCGTGACATCTGTGAGCCTGTGCATATTAGTACAGTGGTTAATAACTATCTTGCTGTATTAGGTACAATGTTAGATCAGATGTCATGACGTGGAGTATAACATCTGAATTCTGACTACACCAGAATTTCACGAAGATCTAGTGCTGATACTTAATCATTACTCAAGGTGTCCTTGGATAGTAGGCAAACGGTCTATACGAAGATCTATTCCCTAGTCCAGGATATTTTCAGGAGATTTCATCCTGACACTCTTTTGTTCTTAGATATTAGGCAAACGGTCTATACGAAGATCTATTCCCTAATCCAGGATATTTCCAGAAGAGATAATCATCACGAAGATTTATTTCTACTGGTCTATTCAACAATTCAAAACAGTTCAGAGACGATCTATACGAAGGTCTAGTGCTGATACTTAATTCAGAAAGAAATCGCCACGAAGATTTGGTTCTGACACTTCAATTAAAAGTATGTTCTTAGATACGATTTAGAGACGGCCTATACGAAGACCTAGTACTGATATCTAGTATCAACATCAAGATATTATCACCTCCTGATATTATGGATGGCATCTATAAGCCCATCTCCAGTTCTTCCAAGTGGCATCTTCAAGCCCACTTAAGCATATACAACCAGTCATCAGTGTTACTTTACGCACCGGCGAGTGCAAATTTTTGGGCTTTTGTGTTCAATCCCCTTCAACCTTCCAAGTCACGAATGGCACACAGGCCAATCTAACTCCTCAGGTTTCAGAAAATTGAACAGGGGCAGCTGTTGCACCCTAAAATTTGCCCTCTATTTTTAACTCTAACCAATTTTTTGTTTCACATTCATTTGCATCATCTTCATAGCATAACATTTTTTTCTGTCTTAATATTAGCCGGAATAATTTCTCGGAATTTACAAACAGACTGGTCAAATTAACTTTTTAACTGTGCCTAAAATTAGTCAACGAAAAAATGTCAAGTTTAAGTTTGCAAATGTCGGTAACATTAATCTGCGGTTCACGTGGTTTAATTTGACATGCTAAAAATATTTTTACGACTATTTTTGGTCATATGTTGATCAGTCTGAGCAGTTTAGATGGTCATAATTTTTATCTCAAAATCCAACCAAACGCTGTATTTTTCCGAGTCATTTATTTCGCGCTGATTATTTTGACGTGTTCATTTTATTTTTTCGAGCATTTTGGTGCCCGACTTTTTTTTTTTTTTTGAGTCTATTTATTTTTATATTGGGTCTAGAATAAATAAATAGGTTAATTAGTTTTTATTTTAATTTTAACTATTTTAATTATTTAACTTTATTCAGTTTTTAATTTAATATTGGGTTTCAAAATAAACTTAGGCCCATTATCATTAACCTAATTTGTTCCTATATATATTTACTAGCATGACTGATAGAGGGAGGCCGAAAGACAGAACAAAAAAGAGAAACTGAGAGTGGCTGATCTATACTATTGTACACACAGTTTGGTAATAGTTTATATATGGTATATACTTTATCTATTTTGTTGATATATTTGATTATGTTTTCGGATCGGATCGTGTCAATACGCCGTTTTCACATATACGTGTATGAGGCGTGACATTTGTGTTATCCGATCCAGTTGCGATGATCGCAATTTTGCGCTAGCAACGCCGTTGTTTTTTTTTTAATTCATATTTTTTTTTAAATACATATATTTAGATCTGCACATTTTTTTTCATAACTAACTACCCTGATTTTTCCTAAACCCTGACAATTTCGCCACAAACTCTAAATTTCAAACCTAAAACTTTAACCGTGTTATTTCCTCTAAACCATAAACCTTTTCTTAAACCTTAACAAACCTTATTATTATTTCCTATTTTCGCTCATATTTATGTTATTCATACACTGTAACTGCTTCGCCCTTGTAATATTTTAAGTTTTAACTTGTAATATTTTCAGTTTTACTTTTCGCCATCTTTATTATGTAACTGCACCAAAGCGTTGTAATAATTAGGGTTTTATTTTCTGCCATTTATTTTCTGCCATTTTATTTTTCTGCCATTTAAATTCCTGCAATTGATCCTATATTAACTGCGTGGTTTAGTAATGTAGGGCGTGAAAACCTACTAAATTAATTATTTAATATTTTTCTATAACCTTTATATTTTTGTAAATAAATAATAAATACTAACTATTTTAATAACTTTTTTTATTACTTACTTATAATAATAAATCCTTATATATTTTGTAAATAAAATCTAATTGACCATTTTTCTAATTGAATAATAATAATAAACCTATTAATCTAATAATTTGATATTTTCTATAATCTTTATTTATTTTGTAAATAACTAACTTAATATTTTTCATATAACTCTTTTATTTTATAATTTGTACATTAATGTATTTTAAATTCTTTTATTATTACTAATTTATTTTAAACTCATATTTTTCTAATAACTTCTAAAAAAATCTAACTTGTTTAACCTAAAATAATTTCTTTTAAAATTCTAACCTTTTTATTATCACTTTATTATTATTGTTATTTTATTATTGCTTTATTACCATTGTGTATTTATTATTTTATTATTATTTGCTTTTATCTATTCTATTTTTGCTTCATTATTTTCCTTATTTTAATTTTGTTTTATTTATAATATTAGGAACAAATGTATAGGTTGTAAATTTATTCTTTCTCGCCTGATTATTATGTATCTGTCCCATAGCCATGTAATAGTTTAGGAATTTATTTTTCTTGCTTTTATTTTTGTAAATATTTATTGCGTGGTTAGTAATTTAGGGAGTCCAAAAAACTAACTGTAAATAATTGAACTTAGAAAATTAAATTCAAGACAAATATCTGAAAAATAACACTCACACACGTAAGTCGATCTTTGATCGCCATCTGTACTTCCTAGGGTATTCCTCTTGGTTGCCTTCTTTAAATGGTCAAGTCCCTCGAAAATAGGGGTGTCCTAAGCAAAGTCCCTTCAAACAGAAAAATCATCAAGTCCCTATAAACTTAAAAGATCAAGTCCCTACGAGGTTGCCTACGATATAATGATCTTGTCCCTTCGGTAAATATGATGATAGTCCCTACGAGTTGCTAAAGACACCCCTTATGTTGCCTTCATTGACCATACGATGACCCTACGCCCGTCCCTTAAACACATCCAAGGTAATGACTACCTATTCCTTAATAATAGGGACAGTCTTACCATTGAAAGAATATACGAGAACATGAAAGACTTAATCTAGGGTAGGTATCTCATAGTTACTTGCTCACACTTTTCAAAATTACTTTTACACCTCACAATTTCTAAACTAGGCTTTGTATACACCCATACGAGGGTCATTACAAGGTACTTAAAGAAATTTTTCTAATCACACACTACACTCTTGCAAACAAACAAAGTGAGCTAAGTAACTAAGAGCCCATGGATAACCATGGATATAAAGGGTGCTAATACCTTCCCTTTGTATAACCTACCCCCCGAACTCAAAATCTTAATAAGGTTTTTCCTGTTCTTTTATGTCCTTTTCTTTTGGATAAAATTAAAGTCGGTGGCGACTCTTGCTATCCGCAACATTTAACTAAAGTCAGTTCTCCCACCGTGTTACACACACGTCTGACTTCCATGATGTCTCCACAGATGACCAACTATGCACTACACCTTTAGAAATCCCAATTTCAAAACTACCAATCTGACTTGTGGTGACTTGCAACTCCATCCTCAATTTGTACATCCACAACGGTACACTTATGACATTTAAGACACCCTTAGCTCCAACACGGTGTGAATGTTTATACACCGTGACCAACCAACCAAACACTTCTCAAGAAGATAAATAACAACTAGACTTCCAATAAGCCAATATTAATCTTGCAATTCGAATAAATTTCACTTAAGGTGAACCTTATCATTGCCACACACTTATGACTAGAATTTTCTTCTAAACCAATACCTACTACACCCTTAATCATACTAGGGTTACTTGTCTAGATGACTTGCTATGGACAATCCTCATTGTCTCCCAATAAGCTCTTACAACATAACATATTCAACATCCTACACTTATTCCATATTCTCCAGCTTGGTTTATCTTTCATTATCTATCATCAACTGAACTTCTTAGAATACAAGACTCACTACTCAACAAAATGTGTGTTACTTTACATCCATCTCAAGACAAGGAATCCATTACACTTACTTGTGAACATAATGCTGCTATCACATACTTCTCTTAATACCAAGGTATAACTTCCTCCACTCCACTACATACTCTAGAAATCCTCGATGCGAACAATCATCAACTACAAGCCCATAACTTCGTCTTAATGAATCTTAATGGTCCCATTGTGCCTCTATCTAAAATTTACCCCATTACAATAGTTGTATAGTAACATTCATGCTTCTTCCACACTCTGTGTTCACATATCTTCCTATGGTAATTCTCCCGGTTCCAATTACAAAACCATTCTACTAGAATTCCTTAAATCCAACTTATTTGCTCTTCTCTTAAACCAGATCTCATACAACCAAAACCCACTGGAGCTTTCATTACTATATAATGTGCGTTCTCCCCCTCCACACAAACTCTTATGATTGATCCTTAGGTAACTCAACATTCCATAATGGTCTCTTACCAACACTGAACCGCTGACGAGCTATCCCAAATCCGATCTCCCTTCTAAGACTGAACATACTTGGTTTATCTTCTAGCTTCCATTTAGTCCATACATGTTTCACATGGAATAGGCAGCCATGTCCTCGAGTCTCTCCTTAGACTTCATCACAACCTTAGGCTCCCAACAAAACTGATCGTCCTTACCCTCAAGTCCTTAACCACTTGCAAGATACAAATCCAAAAATATATATTCCATGAAGTACTCTCATTCTTCCAAAATATTGTAGTGGCCTTAGAAACTGAAACACTGATACACTACCTCACTTCCAGACCTTATGACATATGTGCAACATAACCATCTTTCTCCTTCACCATACGGAATTACTCACAATACTTATTCCATATCAGTGAGTGTATCTCATTCCACTAACAATTCACACCTTTCTCAAAGCTTTGACAATTCATCCAATAGAGATCCTCAACTTCTCAACTCTGTTAACACCGCAGAATCGCTTGAATGATACACTACTGTCATACCCCAAAATTAGCCCATTAATCTTGCAAAACATTTCTCGAAGCACTCCAACTTATTCTGCAAGGCCCTGACCTTAAACGAACAAAAGCCCAGCTCACAACAGACCCCAATCCAGAAAATGGCCCTAACTGGCCTGCTCGCTAGGCGAGCAACTCCTTCGCCTAGCGAACCCTTCGCTACACGCTCGCCTAGCGAAGCTTGCGAATATCAGAATTTTTGGGCTTCATTCTGAGCCCATTAGGTCACCACAATCACTATAAATACCGACACTTCAGTCACGAAAAGGGGGAGGACAAACGAAAACGGAGAAAGGAGAACCCTAGCAAGCAAACCCTAACGCTCACAAACGGCAAGCCCTGGAGGCAAACCCTGAAGGAACTCAGCGGCATCAAGGTTACCTCCGCCCAGTTCAATCCGATTTGCCAATCCAAGGTCGCAATTCAATTTGCAAACAGGTTTGCATCGCTATTACCGCCTTATGTTCTTAATTTGCGTATGGCATTATGATTAAATTTATGAAAATATCTTAAGTTCGGCATGTGAATTTTAGTATGCATCTGAATATATTAAAGGATTAACCATGTAATTGCGGTAATGAAAGCCATAAGGCATAAAATTGGCTGAAATTGTACTGTTATCAAAACCGGAATCCGCAGCCGCTCGCTAGCACATCGCTAAGCGAGCCTGCAGCGAGTATTCGCTAAGCCGTCGCTAGGCGAAGCAGGAGCGAACGTGACAGTAGCTGACTTTTCTGTTCTAATTTTTTTTGCCCATCTGACATGTTTTATCATAGCCATGCATTGTTTATCTGATCATATTACTGTTGTGATTTCTTTTGTGGTGTAATTCTCGATTGCACCCTGATTTAGTATTCTGACATGTTTGCTGAGTTTTGTAAAGGTTCACATATCCCCGGAAAAGATAGCTTGGTAGGTATTCCACTTTATTTGTGGGATACCCTCGTGGAGATTCACCCTAAATTACTTAACTGATTTTAATGTATTAATTTTAATGTGGAGACCCACCCTAAATTACCTAGCTGATTTTAATGTATTGATTTCATTGTGGAGATTCATCCTAATAACCTAATTGATTGTAAAATATGGCCTTTGAATATGTGATCTTGGACCTCTCTTTGTTGCCCTACGGTATTACGGTATAACGGTCATGTCCCGCGAATGTGGGGATATACTTAGCAAAGACCCTTCGATTAAATCATCATAAAATAAATCATAGTCCCTCGGATGTTGCCTTCGAATATATGATTTTGTCCCTCAATGACCCTTCGGTGTAGCCTACGGTTAAATGATGAGTGTCCCTTCGAATACTAAGGTATCCTTACAAATGTTGCCTTCAATGACCAATCGATGACCCTACGAAGACCCTTTTTACATCCAAAGGGATAAGACTACTTACTTCTCAATAGTAAGGACAGTTTTACCCTCATAAGGATAGGAAATACCCATAAAGACCTCGGGTGGGTATAACTCTTAATTGCTGGCTCACAACCTAAAACATTTTTCATACCTCACACTTTGCAAATACTAGAAAATCACCACTTGGTATACATTCGTACTAGAATCATTGCCAAGTTTTATTTTTCTAAACAGCTTTCAAAATTAAACGAGATAAACACTTTGTATACATTCGTACAAGAATCATTACAAAGTTAAACTCTCTTTCCAAAACATTTTTTAAGCAATTCACAAACACTTTTTTCAGACAAACATAAGTGATCAAGCAATTAAGAGCCCATGGATAACCATGGATACAAAGGGTGCTAACACCTTCCCTTTGTATAATGTACCTCCCGAACCCAAAATCTAATTAAGGTCTTTCCTGTTCTTTTCCACCTTTCCTTATTGGATAAAAGAAAAGTCGGTGGCGACTCTTGCTATCCGCGACATTTGCTTTCCAAAGCAAAAACACATAAAGTCAGTTCACCGTATGACAGAACTGGCGACTCTGCTTGGGACCCTTAAAAAGAGAGGTTACCTTAAAAAACAAGATCACTTATTCAAATTATCTGATTTACTTTTAAAGGATTGCTTGGGTATTTTATGCTTGAGTGAAAGATCCTACACCCGGATCTAGTGTACCTTAGGTAAGTAGCAAAAGATCATCGCGACTATCCGGCGTATACTGGAATGGTTAAAATGATGGCTACGGTTAATGTGACACTTTGGATGTCCTGATGTTCCTCATGTTTACTTGAGGAAAAATTTGGCTTCCGCGTGGTGTCATCAAAGCATTAACCATACCTTTAGAACCCTAATTGACTCATCCTAGCCATTAGAAAGTAGTGAGATAACTGACTTCGGTTCCGACTGGGGGTTGGTTGAGACTCGATACTACACTCTTTGAGATTGGACTTTAGGGAAGCTTCGGTCAACCACTTGGTGTTGCACTGAAGTGGACTTGAAGGAAGGTCAATGATTTGAGATCCTTCTAGAACCCGGTTACTATTCTAGGACAGGTTGAACCGACCAAACTTCAGTGGGGAGGGTACTTACCTATGGAACTCATGCAAGCCTTAAAACCTAGGAATGATTGTTGTGTGACTTGTTTGTGCTTGTTGTTTACTTAACATCATAACATCATAACATCATAACATCATGGCATTGTACTAACCATTTCAAGGACTTAGGGATTTAGCTTTGCTCCGTTAAACAGGTTATGGCTTCCAGGAAGACCATCCGGATCAATTTTGTAGTCATCTCTCCTCAACTCAATGATTTAGTGTCAGAACTTCCCGATCATGCTCAGTTCATCAAGAAACATGGTCGTCTCCTCAATTTGGTTACCACTGATTTCAAAGAAGATATGATGAGAGTTCTATTCCAGTTCTTCGATCCTAAACATCATTGCTTCACCTTCCCAGATTATCAATTGGTACCCACATTAGAAGAATTCTCCAGGATGCTTGGGATACCTATCCTTGATCAAACACCTTTCAGTGGTTTAGAAAAGATTCCGAAGTCTGAAGAAGTTGTCGCGGCTTTACACATGACAAAGTCCGATATTGAAACCAATTGGGTAACAAGAAGTGGAGTTAAGGGGCTACTTGCCAAGTTTCTGATGAATAAGGCCCGAGAATTCCTAAAAGTTATGAACGTCCATGCTTTCGAAGATGTTCTAGCATTACTAATCTATGGTTTGGTGCTATTTCCTAATCCCGACCAATTCATAGACATGAATGCTATTAAGATATTTCTCACTCATAACCCTGTGCCCACCTTGCTTGGAGACATTTTGCATTCCCTTCACACTCGTACTATGAAAAGGCAAGGGACTCTCATGTGCTGCGTACCTTTATTGTCTAGGTGGTTTATTTCGCACCTTCCTCAATCAGTCCTGAAGAATGATCAAAATTTGAAATGGTCTCAAAAGATAATGTCGCTCTCTCATTCAGACATCCGTTGGTGTCCCCATCTCAAAGAAAATGTTATCATCATTGATCATTGTGGAGAATTCCCTAACGTACCACTCCTGGGGATAAGAGGAGGTATTACTTATAACCCAGCTTTAGCCCTACGCCAGTTTGGTTATGCTCGAAGAGATGGTCCACATGAAAGAATTATTCAAAGCACGGTGTTTGACTATGACAACGATTCCCAAGGTCTCCGTCAAAGATTTGTACGAGCTTGGGGCATGGTGAAAAGAAGTACTTTAGGACCGAAAAACTCTTTTCCTATGGAACCTTATCTCAGATGGGTACGCGCAAGAGCTCGTGAACTTGTCATGCCATACCTTGCGGTCGGACCGGTGATTGTTGAACCAGAAGTTGAAGGAGGTACTCCTCAGATCATTCCTTATCCAGATATGCCTACCGATGTTGAAGAATTAAAGAGATCCTGGATCCAGTTGAGAGAGGAAAGGGATACTTTTGAGACTCAGTTCGTTGCAGAAAGGAAGAAAGTGTTAGAGCTCACCAACCAGCTTAATGAGGAACGAAGACTCAATACATATCTTCGTCCAAAAAGAAGCCGTCCCTGGGAGATTTGAGCTTCATTGTATTTTACTTTTGTAATGAACATTGATTAAAGAAATTATTAATAAAAGTTTCCCTCTTCTCTTTTGGTGGTTTACGCAAAGCTAAATTCCAGTAGTCCTTGAAAACATTTCATACATTGCATAGCATGACATAACATTGCATAACAGGTATCCTAAAAGATCAATGTTCTCACGATCTTCCTTGCAAACAGAAAAATGGCTCTCGAACAAACTGTCAAAGATCTCCAAGCTCAGAATGCTCAATTCCAGGAGATGATGTTGAGCTTATCCAAGGGGCAGGAGGAACTGAAGGCTCTCTTGCTCGAGAAGAAGAAAGACAAAAAACCTGTGAGTTACATTAACCTGGGAAGAAGGCTTAAAGGACAGGCTGCGGGAGTCAAGATTAGACTTCCGAAGGATCATGAAGAGGAGACAGAAAATGATTCAGGAGAAGAGGATGTCGACCTCTTCAACTCTGAGGATGACGATGAAGATTATGAGAAGGAACAGTATTCTCCAAGAGATGGCAAGTACAAGTTGCTGGAAGAACGTATGCTAGCTATGGAGGGTCAGAAGGCGCCCGTTCTAGATTTCGAAAGCTTGGGACTGGTCTCTGATATGGTCATTCCTCGCAAATTCAAGATCCCCACTTTCACTAAGTACGATGGTGCGTATTGTCCTCAGATGCATCTGAGAGCTTATGTGAGAAAGATTCAGCCGTATACCACTGATAAGAAGTTATGGATCCATTTCTTCCAAGAGAGTCTATCTGGCACACAGTTGGAATAATATTATCAGCTTGAGAGCTCTAACATCCGCACCTGGACTGATTTAGCGACAGCTTTCTACAATCACTACCAGTATAATTCTGAATTGGCGCCTACCCGGCTACAGTTGCAGAATATGACTATGGGATCTAAAGAAAGCTTCAAAGAGTATGCTCAAAAATGGAGAGATTTGGCTGGCAGAGTTAAACCCCCCATGACTGATCGAGAATTAGTGGACATGTTCATGAGTACATTGACTGGCCCGTTCTACAGCCATCTACTGGGAAGTTCTTCATCGGGTTTCACTGAACTTATACTGACAGGTGAACGCGTTGAAAGCGGCATTCGAAGTGGAAAGATACAGGCGACTACCTCTGCAAGCGCCAAAAGGTCTTACCAGGGGAGGAACGAATCAAATGCTGTGTACGGTCAAAAGGGTCGTAACAAGAAAAATCGTGACCATACCATTGGAGCAGTTACGATTGCAGCACCGCCATCTCAAAACTTCCAGCACAGACAAGACAGGCCAAGAAGGCAGTTTACCAAGATCAATATGACTTTAGCACATGCACTGCAGGGTATGCTAAAGGCAAATTTGATTACCCTCAGAGATCCTCCTACGAATCCCAACACTACTTCTTCTCGTTATAATCCCAATGCCAGGTGTGCATATCACTCCGATAGCCCCGGGCATGATACAAACGATTGTTGGTCGTTGAAGAATAAGGTTCAGGATATGATCGATGCGGGGGAAATTGAATTTGAGCCTCCGGAGACTCCTAATGTCATCACGACACCTATGCCTAACCATGACAAGACTGTTAATGCTGTGGATGACAATTCTCACATTTCTAATGTAGCTGATTTAATATCTCCTCTCTTGATCATCAAGAAGAATTTATTGCAAGCTGGTTTATTTCCAGGTTGTACTCAAAGTTGCGACCTTTGTGTACTTCGACCCGATGATTGCCTGAAGTTGAGAGATGGTATTCAACGACTGATGGATGATCGCACAATTCTCTTCGAAAAGGTTCCTAAGGTGGAAAACCCTACTGAAGAAATATATGTGATTGCTAGGTCCAAAGTTCCAGTGAAGATTACCGCTACTAGAGTGCCTGTGAAGATTACTGTTGAGCCCAAGGTAGCTCCCCTAATCATTACTGCACCTGGCCCAGTACCGTATTCCTCAAACAAGGCCATCCCGTGGAATTATGGGGGTGATGTTTACATCCATGGCATAAAGCAAGTTGATAATTCTGCTAATCCTAATGACATTGTTGGGACTAGTAAAGTTACTCGAAGTGGAAGGATCTTCTCTCCAGAAATCTCACCCCCCGCCCCTGAAACTCGAGGAAAGGAACCAGTGATCAACCCTTCTCAGTCAAAGACACCAGTCGAAGTTACTACTAAAGATGTTGCCAAGTAGGAAGTGGAGGAAATGCTGAAAATCATCCGTAAGAGTGATTTTGATGTGGTAGAACAGCTGGGACATACTCCGTCTAAGATCTCGATGTTATCCTTGTTATTATCTTCTGAATCTCATGCCAAAGCGTTGATAAAATTCTTGAAGACTGCCCATGTACCTCAGGAGACCTCCGTCGATCAGTTCGAAAACTATGTTGCTCACCTGGCTGTTGACAATGGCCTAGGCTTTTCTGATGCTGACATGACACCAGCAGGAAAGAATCACAATAAAGCTCTGCATATCTCCATTGAGTGTAAGGGGATCACCTTGGCTCATGTATTAATCGACAATGGCTCTTCTTTGAATGTGCTACCAAAAGCTGTACTCGATAAGCTTGACTGTAAGAGCATCGAATTGAAACCTAGTGATACTGTGGTGCGTGCGTACGACGGTGCGAAAAGTGTTGTCCACGATGAAGTGGTTCTTCCTATCAAGATAGGACCTCAAGTCTTCAACACTACCTTTCACGTGATGAACATCCGTCCTGCCTATTCCTGCTTGCTGGGACGCCCTTGGATTCATGAGGCAAGTGTCGTAGCTTCATCTCTCCATCAAAAGCTGAAGTATCCAATAGAGGGTAAGATTGTCACGGTGTGTGGAGAAGAAGAGTACATTGTCAGTAGTGTGCAGGCCTTCAGATACGTTAAGATGGATGGCGAATTCTTGGAGACTCCTTCTCAGTCATTTGAAGTAGTTCCTCCGACTAATCCTGTCCTTAAGCCGACTTCCTGTGTGCCCAAGGTTATCCGTGCTCCTCCTGCCATGATTTCTCTGAAGGACGCTCAAGCCGTGGTTGAAAATGGTGGTCGTACTGGTTGGGGTCAACTGATCAACGTACCATACAAGTCTGACAAGTCTGATCTGGGATTTAACTCTGAAAAGATGGTTAAAGATCAAATTAATGCTGTAGAAGATGCTGATAGCGATTGCGATCTGGATAGCTGGATTTTCCCAACAATTGGCGACGGACTCAATAATTGGAAGGCTGAAGACACTATCCCGATTTCCTTTAGTCAGGAGTAATTGTTATTGTCTGTTTTAGTGTTGCAATTTTTTTTTTTTTTAATTTTTACAATTGAACTTCTTAAAGCATTGTGTCTATGCCCGGGGCACAATAGCTAATTTGTTAAGGGTTTTGTCATTTTCATAAGCATATTCATATTCAATAAATCAATGGACTTTTTGCATTCAAATATTGCGCTCTTTATCTTTCCCGTCATCTTTTAAACAAGCTATGTATTCTTACACACACTCACGTAACGAATTGCAGATCCATACCCACTCTGGATCCTGTTGATAATAGTTCTACTACTGTTCATTATGACTTTGAAAATCCGATCTACCAAGCTGAGGATGGAAGTGAGGAAGATTGTGAAGTACCTGGAAAACTTACCAGACTGGTACTGCAAGAAGAGAAGACCATACAGTCGCATGAAGAGTCAATCGAAATTGTAAACCTGGGTACTGAAGTGGACAAGAAAGAAGTCAAAATAGGAGCAGGCTTGGAAAACAGTATCAAAGAAAGATTGATTCAGATGTTACATGACTACGTAGAGATTTTTGCTTGGTCTTATGAAGACATGCCAGGATTGGATACTAATATAGTAATGCATCGTTTGCCAACGAAGGAAGAGTGTCGTCCTGTTAAGCAAAAGGTTCGTCGCATGCGTCCTGAAATGTCTGAGAAAATCAAAGCCGAGGTTATGAAACAATTTGATGCAGGTTTTCTGGCTGTTACTTCTTATCCTCAATGGGTTGCTAATGTGGTACCGGTACCGAAGAAGGATGGTAAGGTGCGAGTGTGCGTCGATTACAGAGATCTGAATAAAGCGAGTCCCAAAGATGACTTTCCACTCCCGCACATTGATGTTCTGGTAGACAATATCGCTCAACACAAAGTATTCTCCTTCATGGATGGATTCTCGGGTTATAACCAGATTAAGATGGCACCTGAAGACATGGAGAAAACTACGTTTGTGACGCAATGGGGCACTTTCTGTTACAAAGTAATGCCATTCGGTTTAAAGAACGCCGGGGCAACGTACCAGCGTGCTATGGTGGTTTTGTTCCATGATATGATTCATCATGAAATAGAAGTATATGTGGATGACATGATAGCCAGGTCTCATACTGAAGAAGAACATCTTGATCATTTGTACAAATTGTTTGAGAGGTTGAAGAAATACAAGTTGAGATTGAACCCGAACAAATGCACCTTTGGAGTAAGATCCGGTAAACTCTTGGGATTTATTGTCAGTGGTAAAGGAATTGAGGTTGACCCGGCTAAGGTGAGAGCTATCTAAGAAATGCCAGTACCACGTACGGATAAGGAAGTCAGAGGTTTCTTGGGACGTTTGAATTACATCGCCCGGTTTATCTCCCATTTAACTGCTACCTGCAAACCCATCTTCAAACTACTGAGGAAGAATCAAGAGATGATATGGAATGGTGAATGTCAAGAAGCTTTTGACAAAATCAAGAAGTATCTCCAGGAACCTCCGATCCTGATGCCACCAGTTGAAGGAAGACCTCTAATCATGTATTTGACCGTGTTAGAAAATTCAATGGGGTGTGTGTTGGGGCAACATGACGAGTCTGGTCGAAAAGAGCATGCCATATACTACCTTAGCAAAAAGTTTACTGACTGTGAAACAAGATACTCACTGCTCGAGAGAACTTGCTGTGCTTTGGCCTGGGCTGCTCGCCGATTAAGACAGTATATGTTGAATCATACCACTTTGTTGATTTCTAAGATGGATCCTATCAAATACATATTTGAGAAACCTGCCCTCTCCGGAAGAATAGCAAGATGGCAGATGATTTTAACAGAGTATGATATCCAGTATACTACCCAGAAAGCAATCAAAGGAAGCGTGCTAGCTGATCATTTGGCTCATCAAGCAGTGGATGATTACCAATCTATGAACTTTGAGTTCCCAGATGAGGATGTCATGCTTGTTACTGATTACGAGGAACCTGGACCAGATGAAGGACCCGAACCGGGATCCCAATGGACTATGGTTTTCGATGGATCTTCTAATGCGTTGGGCAATGGTGTTGGTGTTGTAATTATTTCTCCCAAGGGTTGCCATACGCCTTTCACAGCTAGACTATGTTTCGATTGTACCAACAATATGGCCGAGTATGAAGCATGTATTTTGGGACTCAGAGCTGCTATAGACCTGAGAATCAAGTTTTTGAGTGTGTGCGGAGACTCAGTATTAGTAATCAGTCAGATCAAAGGAGAATGGGACACTAAACATCCGAATCTCATCCCTTATCGAGAGCGGGTGTTGACATTAATCTCATACTTTGAAAAGATTACATTCGAACATATTCCACGAGAGGAGAATCAGTTGGCAGACGCCTTGGCCACAATGTCATCTATGTTCAGAGTCAGATGGGACAATGAAGCTCCCAGGATCACCATTGAACGACTAGATGAACCAGCATATTGTTATGAACTTAACGCTGTTGAAGTAGAAGAGAAACCTTGGTTCCACGAAGTAAAAAGATATTTAGAAGCTCAGGAATACCCTGAAGGGGCGTCCATCAATGACAGAAAATTCCTGAGGAAGTTCTCCGCTAGATTCTTTTTGAGTAATGGAATATTATACAAACGTAATCATAATTCGACTTTGCTTCGTTGTGTGGATAAAAAGGAAGCGGAAAAGATTATGGAAGACATGCATGACGGTATTTTTGGGACTCACTCTAGTGGACATACAATGGCCAAGAAGATTCTGAGATCAGGGTATTATTGGTCTACCATGGAAGCTGATTGCCATCGTCACTCCAGAACTTGTCACAAGTGCCAGATCTATGCGGACAAAGTACATGTGCCTCCTACTCCTTTAAACGTGTTGACAGCTCCTTGGCCCTTTCCAATGTGGGGCATTGATATGATCGGAGAGATCAAACCTACGGCTTCTAATGGACATCGATTCATCCTTGTTGCTATCGATTACTTTACAAAGTGGGTAGAGGCAGCCTCATTTGCTTCTGTCACCAAGAATGTGGTGGCACGATTCATCAAGAGTAATCTCATTTGTCGATATGGTATCCCTGAAAGAGTTATCACTGACAATGGCACCAATTTGAACAACAAAATGATTACTGAACTCTGCACGCAGTTCAAGATAAAGCACCATAACTCTTCTCCGTACCGGCCAAAGATGAACGGCGCCGTGGAGGCTGCTAATAAGAATATCAAGAAGATCATACAAAAGATGACAGTAACGTACAAAGACTGGCATGAGATGTTACCATTTGCTCTTCATGGTTATCGCACTTCAGTACGCACTTCGACAGGGGCAACTCCTTTCTCTTTAGTCTACGGAATGGAAGCCGTTTTACTAGTAGAGGTTCAGATTCCCTCTCTAAGAATCATGAAAGAGACGGGTTTAGACGAGGATGAATGGATTCAGAATCGACTCGATCAAATAAATTTGATTGATGAAAAGAGACTTGCGGCTGTTTGTCATGGGCAGATATATCAGAAGCGCATGACCCATGCATTCAACAAAAAGGTCAAGAGACAGGTGTATCAAAATGGCGATTTGGTGATCAAGCGTATCATTCTACCACAAGGTGATCCCAGAGGCAAATGGACCCCCACATACGAAGGGCCATTTGTAGTTAAGAAGGTATTCTCTGGTGGAGCCATGATACTTGCTACGATGGACGGCGAAAACTTCCCGCATCCCGTGAACGCAGACATAGTCAAAAAATACTACGCATAAAAGAGACCCACTAGGTCGACGTACCTAGGCAAAAGTAAGGGCATCCCGGCGAACCAAAAGGGTTCGGGCAAAAATTAGGGATAAACATATACACCCGACGAGTCGAAAACCTGAAAAGGCGGCTTGGGCAAAAAAGGGGTATCCTGGTGGACTGAAAACCTGAAAAGGAGGTCCAGGCAAAAATTAGGGATTAAAAGCGTATGACTATGTCCTGTTCTCAGTCAACTTCATCCAAGTTCAAGGGACTGAACAAGCCAATCACTTCTATCCGACAGCAGGAGATGAGATGCTTGAAGACATAATGGCAATAGTAGAATTAAAATCAATAGGACTTTTTCTGCATAACTTTCTCTTTGTTTTTGACAATTTCCTCTTACTAGGATTTCTGTCTCCTTGTACACAAACTGCCTTTTATAGGCCTTCTTCCCAAAATCAATACAACCTTATTTCCAAAAAAAAAAAGATGCTTTTGTGTTACTTTCTCTGTTTTGTTTGCGTAAATGTCCATTGATTTAATTTGAATTAGTATGTGCATTTGAATATGATCAATGTTTACCAAAATACATGCATAAAATACACAATAACAATTACTACTAGACTTCAGGATCAAGGAGGAGGTCTAACCATGCTTCCAATGAATCCGCCACCAATTCTATTCCCCCGGCAAGCCTGTTATTCCCCAGAAGGAATTGCCATTATTCCCCGGCAAAACCAGCTATTTCCCAGAAGAGGTCAGAATCACCAGACAGGCTGATCATCTCATCCATCCCCAGCCAGGCTCTGTTGAATATTTCGGCCACAAGACAGAAACCAAGTACCCCCCCAGCTGAGAAAGGGTCATCAATACAGATATCTCCAATCATGATATGGGGGTTTATTTTCCCCAGTGGAGTCGCCAGAAAAAAAAAACTTCTCAGACGCATAATTCATTCATTACATCATTTCACAGCATACGCATGCATATCTTGTTCGCATTTATTTTCATAGGCATAAAACATCTCATGCATCATGACATGGCATGAAGCTAACTTTGTTTTTCAGGCTAATTATCCTCCTGATACAGTCAAAACAAAGGTCCATTCAGACGGACATCTTTATCAATTACAGTCAAGATTCAAATACACCCCAGATATTCATCGCAAATACAACATATACGAATACTATCAGATATAGCCTGGCGTACGGTTCACTTTGATTCAGCTCAACATATGACTCCTTCAACTCAGATACGATCTAACGTACGATTCATTCTGACCTTCAACTACTCCAATACGGTCTAATGTACGACCCAGTTGGACCCTCAAATCCTCAGATGCTGCCCAACGCATGGTACATTCCGGGGTGTAGTCTAGCGTACGACTACTGTCTTCTTCAGATACAGCCTAACGTACGGCTCATTATGCAACTCAGATATGATCTAGCGTACGATCCATTCTGATTCTACCTTCGCCAGATACAGCCTAACGAACGGCTCATTCCACAACTTAGATACGATCTAGCGTATGATCCATTCTGATTTTTCCTCCCCAGCGAAGTCATCCGCCTAATGAACGACTCCCTCTGCTATTCAGATACGGTCCAACGTATGATCCATTCTGATCCCTTATCCCCAACAATGTATAACACCCTTTGACTCCCTGGCGAAGTCGACAGCCTAATGGGTGACTCACTATACGGCCTAACGTACGACCCGGTATGACACCCATGTCTTCAGATATCGTCTAATGTACGACACAATCTGAAGCTTTCGTCATCAAACTTCCTGGATGGCATCTTTAAGCCCATCTCCATCAGGACTAATTGACAAGTGCAAATTTTTGGGGCATTCTAGTGTTCAATAATCTTCCACCTCCAGACCACGAATGGCATACTTGCCATCCTAGCTCTCTCGGTTCAAGAATATTGAACAGGGGCAGCTGTCATACCCCAAAATTTGCCCATTAATCTTGCAAAACATTTCTTGAAGCACTCCAACTTATTCTACAAGGCCCTGACCTTAAACGAACAAAAGCCCAGCTCACAACAGACCCCAATCCAGAAAATGGCCCAAACTGGCCTGCTCGCTAGGCGAGCAACTCCTTTGCCTAGCGAACCCTTCGCTACACGCTCGCCTAGCGAAGCTTGCGAATATCAGAATTTTTGGGCTTCATTCTGAGCCCATTAGGTCACCACAATCACTATAAATACCGACACTTCAGTCACGAAAAGGGGGAGGACAGACGAAAACGGAGAAAGGAGAACCCTAGCAAGCAAACCCTAACGCTCACAAACGGCAAGCCCTGGAGGCAAACCCTGAAGGAACTCAGCGGCATCAAGGTTACCTCCGCCCAGTTCAATCCGATTTGCCAATCCAAGGTCGCAATTCAATTTGCAAACAGGTTTGCATCGCTATTACCGCCTTATGTTCTTAATTTGCGTATGGCATTATGATTAAATTTATGAAAATATCTTAAGTTCGGCATGTGAATTTAAGTATGCATCTGAATATATTAAAGGATTAACCATGTAATTGCGGTAATGAAAGCCATAAGGCATAAAATTGGCTGAAATTGTACTTTTATCAAAACCGGAATCCGCAGCCGCTCGCTAGCACATCGCTAAGCGAGCCTGCAGCGAGTATTCGCTAAGCCTTCGCTAGGCGAAGCAGGAGCGAACGTGACAGTAGCTGACTTTTCTGTTCTGATTTTTTTTGCCCATCTGACATGTTTTATCATAGCCATGCATTGTTTATCTGATCCTATTACTGTTGTGATTTCTTTTATGGTGTAATTCTCGATTGCACCCTGATTTAGTATTCTGACATGTTTGCTGAGTTTTGTAAAGGTTCACATATCCCCGAAAAAGATAGCTTGGTAGGTATTCCACTTTATTTGTGGGATACCCTCGTGGAGATTCACCCTAAATTACTTAACTGATTTTAATGTATTAATTTTAATGTGGAGACCCACCCTAAATTACCTAGCTGATTTTAATGTATTGATTTCATTGTGGAGATTCATCCTAATAACCTAATTGATTGTAAAATATGGCCTTTGAATATGTGATCTTGGACCTCTCTTTGTTGCCCTACGGTATTACGGTATAACGGTCATGTCCCGCGAATGTGGGGATATACTTAGCAAAGACCCTTCGATTAAATCATCATAAAATAAATCAT
Source organism: Lathyrus oleraceus (assembly GCF_024323335.1). Lineage (NCBI taxonomy): Eukaryota > Viridiplantae > Streptophyta > Magnoliopsida > Fabales > Fabaceae > Lathyrus > Lathyrus oleraceus. The sequence goes on along the minus strand of NC_066585.1, from coordinate 351,418,498 downwards.
AGTCCCTCGGATGTTGCCTTCGAATATATGATTTTGTCCCTCGATGACCCTTCGGTGTAGCCTACGGTTAAATGATGAGTGTCCCTTCGAATGCTAAGGTATCCTTACAAATGTTGCCTTCAATGACCAATCGATGACCCTACGAAGACCCTTTTTACATCCAAAGGGATAAGACTACTTACTTCTCAATAGTAAGGACAGTTTTACCCTCATAAGGATAGGAAATGCCCATAAAGACCTCGGGTGGGTATAACTCTTAATTGCTGGCTCACAACCTAAAACATTTTTCATACCTCACACTTTGCAAATACTAGAAAATCACCACTTGGTATACATTCGTACTAGAATCATTGCCAAGTTATATTTTTCTAAACCGCTTTCAAAATTAAACAAGATAAACACTTTGTATACATTCGTACAAGAATCATTACAAAGTTAAACTCTCTTTCCAAAACATTTTTTAAGCAATTCACAAACACTTTTTTCAGACAAACATAAGTGATCAAGCAATTAAGAGCCCATGGATAACCATGGATACAAAGGGTGCTAACACCTTCCCTTTGTATAATGTACCTCCCGAACCCAAAATCTAATTAAGGTCTTTCCTGTTCTTTTCCACCTTTCCTTATTGGATAAAAGAAAAGTCGGTGGCGACTCTTGCTATCCGCGACATTTGCTTTCCAAAGCAAAAACACATAAAGTCAGTTCACCGTATGACAACTACTCTTCAATTCCATAATACCCAAATCACAACTTCTCTGAAACTTCATATGGGCTACCTATTTATCCTTGCTTTCTAAATCTTGGCTTGAGCCTACTCTCAAAGCGCAAGTTCCACCCACACTTCGGAGTCCTTGTGGTCGCTCAACCATGATCCTACCTACCATGCACATAATATTAGGTTGATCAGGCCCAATACTACATACAGTGATATTAAAAATCATGTTGGCTAAACACATATATGAGACAGGAATAGATTTACTTATGATGTTTCAAGGCTAGGTCGAGAATCGACCTATTCTGATACCAACTGTAACAACCCGTATAATATATATCTAGAATAATATCATACAAGTGTTAATAATTGGTATTGATCCAACATAAGTGCCTAATGACATCAATATATATACATGTCCAAACTAAAAACATCAATGGAACATGTTATACAATAATGCCTAAACAATAAAAAATCTAAGAACTATGTGCAATATCTTCATTGCACACAACTCCACAACGGAAGATCATGATAAACAGCATCCCTTAAAACATCAATAACGACTTCTCCTAGATTCAACCTGAAAGGATTACCTGAAAAATAACAACAATAATGGGATGAGATAATAATCTCAGTGAGTTCTCCTATCCTATGGGTCCACTCGGCTCTTTAGGGTTTTCTAATCAATATTCAACTCATATCTAACTCAAGTCAACAAGGGAACGAAAACTTGAGCGATGGGGAACTATCTCGCAATTGTATGGCAACATGCATCTGAGTTCTCATAACTCAACCACGATCATTATTCAGATCACGACACATCAATTCCCGAATAGACTTACGTCTAAGCCAGGCCCGGTTCATGCCTGCTCGTATGATTCGACTTTCACAGTGGATATCAGGTTCCCCTATGGGACTCGAACCCACTTTTAAGAACCATCACTCGTATGGGACTCGAACCCACTTTGAGTATCTTTCACCGTATGGGACTCTAACCCACTTAGGTGTCCACCTTTCCCCCATGTCTGCCATGGTTGGGGCTCAAACCTAATTGAGGCTCGAATAATTGGTCCCACATCCCAATGCTCACACATCTAAGCATACCAATAGAGATGTGTACCATCACAGAAAAACACACATTCTGAATACATGATCGGTTCCACGAACCATAACAAAATCCATCAGTCACAGGCGACTTCATTCACCACAATACACAAATAATAATATGGCATGTTCCATACAATGCGTCTCACTCTCAATCACGGCAACAATTCGTCTAGGACCTCTACATAAGCGTCGTACGAATGAATACCGTATTCTCATACATATATCACACATATTCCATAACCTAGATTATATTTCTAAGTTATTAATCATGTTATACTCTTAGGTTTCCTCACTCATATTTGCAAGGTTTTTAATCATGTTATTTCACAATCAAACATATCAATAATGTTTAACATCCATCATAATATAATTCATAGAATTTGTAAGTCACATGATATACTATAACATGGTATCATAATAATAACCTTTTTCGTTATCTTACTAACGCATCCGTCCGCATCCAGAACGGAGTTATAATCCTCAATTAATTCGTTAATCTATCTTAATCAAGATTTAGATTAACATTTATTCATTACATAAGTATTCAACAACAACATCTTTGGCCTAGTGGTAAGGCTTATAGTATTAGGTAGTAACGTAAAATATCTCAATTGATATTTCATCTTCCAGTACCAATTGACCAATTATTAATGTTACCAAAAATGTCCTCTCTTATACTTATTAATATTGGTCTGTCTCTTTATTAATAATTAATCTCTTTAGAATTCACTGGTTACTCTATTGGTCCCAATTGACAACATTTAGAGCACATAGGAGCTCCAATTGTTACAAATGATAATAGATAGATTACATAGGAACTCAATTGATCTTAACTGATAACTAATTGAGCATTTAAGGGAATATGGATATTACAGTCTTCCTTTTGGCCGACCATAATAATTCGTATGAAAAATTTAAATCAAATTAAGACTGGATACATAAAATTTTTTTTAATCAAATTAAGACTAGATACATAAAAAAAATACACTTAAGCACCAAATGATTAAAAAAGTGTAACTTAATAATAGTGTAGTAATGCGACATATACATAACTAGTGCAACTGTAACAATGCATAAAGTGACGACCATAATATATAATAATTAGGTTAACTCTATAATATATATATATATATATATATATATATATATATATATATATATATATATATATATATATATATATATATATATATATATATATATATATATATATATATATATATATATATATATATATATATATATAAAGTTACGACAATGCATACACTTGATCCAATTCTCACAATTAAATATTAATTTAGAAAGAAAAAATAATACTTAACCGGCTACGATACCATTTGTTGGAATTATATTAATAATGATTAACCAAAACATACATGCTCAAGAAATTATAATATATAATTTAAGCGCGGAAATCAAACAAGTATAAAACTAAAGGACCGATAAATTGATTTTATAATAACTGGATCCATTGAGAAAAACTCTTTGACCATAATTTTGAAAACCAAGAAGTTGATGGCTTTTGTGGTTCTTTCTCAACTGATACTCCTTATGTCTTGAATTCTCTTCAGTTGTGTATGATATATTGGGGATCATAGCCTATATATAGTGTGATGGACAATTAGGATTCCCATTATTCTCAAATGAGTCACCCTAACATCCACTCATATTTGAGCTCATATTTAATTATTTAATTAATTAAATAATTTTTAAATAAAACCTAATCGGCCTTTTAACTTTATTTGATTATTTAATTACTTAAGGCACTTAATTGATAAAATAATTAATTTAATTAAAATATATATATGCCAATATGATAATCATTGGGATATTAAAATAATATATATAAAAATATTCCAACATACGTGACAAGTGGCTCATTTCTTTGTCTTAGTTATTCACGTATTTTTCAATGAAAGGTACGTTTTTGAAACATCCTATGAGTTGATGTTATTGTTGTTCAATTTTTTTGTCTTGTTTTTTATTGTTTTTCATGTTCAAAATATACGTGAAACATTGTTTTATTGTTTTCTTGTTGTTAAGATGAGATTTTAGTTTTTATATTGTTGTTTTTCTAGAGATTAGTAAAGGGTTTAACTTATACTTAAGGTATTTTGTTCTTTTTATGTTAAGACAAGTTGTTGTTTTTTTATATATGATGTTATTTGTGTTATTGTAGACGTTTTTTAATTAGGTAGGTTGATGTTTTTGTGGAGTTATGTTGTTGTTTTATTAAGGTTACTTGTTGGAATATTTTATAATTTAAATATTATTTAATTATTATATTCCAATAATTATTATGTGGGCATATATATTTTAATTATATTAGATATTTATCAAATTAATAACCTTTATTGATTAAGTTGTCAAATAAATTTAAAAGGATATTTAGATTTCTATTTAGTAATTAATTAATTAATTAATTAGATATTGGTTAAAATATGAGTGGATGCCAAGATGACCCATTTAAGAATAATGGAAACTCTAATTGGTCATCACCTTATATATAGGCTATGGTCCCCAATATACGGTACAAAAGTAATTTATCTCTTAGGAGTACCGGTTGAGGAAGAACCATACCTGCCATAGATGTTCGTTGTTTGTCTTCTAGCTTTCAGGATTATCGTCAACAAAATTTTTTCTCAATAGATCCAGGTATTCCTGCCATCTCTTATCTCATATACTAACATGTCGTAGATCCTATAATTATATACATGTTTGTATTATCTATTATATTCCACACTAAAGTATATGACATAATATGTAGAAGATGTCTATTTGAATAATTTTTATAGATTTAATTCCAACAAGTGGTATCACAGCAGGTCTACATGTTAAGTTTATTGAGATTTGTCCACTATACTTCAATTTTTTTGTGTGGATATGCGATTATGAAACATACATTTGAAATTTATGAAACATATATTTGAAATTCATGATTGTGTGAATTTTGTTTTTCAAGACATGAATTTTTCATGATAATATTTGAGGATATTTTCTTTTATTTGTTAAATTATTGTGATAGTATAAATTTTATAATTTTGTGTATATTTGTTTTGAAACGATTTTATGGTTTAAGTTCTACACATGTTCTTTTATGTTCTTTCAAATAAATAATTATACATCTTTTATATATAAATATTTTCATGGATGATTGCAATTGTTTTGTCCTTAATTTTTATTATAATCTTAAATATCTGTTTTGATATGTTTTTGTATAAAATAAAAACCAAAGAAATATATTAGAAATAATTTTTTGTATTATTTAAAATTAAATAAAGAATTGTGATATATATCATAAATTTTATATTTGATTCATATATAGTTTGTTACCATCAAATAAAATTTTGAATTTGACTTGCAAATTATATGATAAAGTTTTGATTCAAAATAATATCTTTTTGTTTTTTTTGAAGAAAAGTATTTGTAAAAATTTTGGTTTTCTTTGAGAAATATATTATTTAATATATATTATACTAAATATATTTGGAATCACATATATGGTTATGATTGATGATTGAGAATCATAAATATATATATATATATATATATATATATATATATATATATATATATATATATATATATATATATATATCAATTTTTGGGAAAATAAATATTGAATTTAAATCTTATTTTGGTGATTTGACTCTTGGTTTTGAATTTAAAAAAAAAATTATTATCAAATCATCTTATTTGATTTTTAATTATTGTTTTATCTTTCAATTTGATTCACATAAAATCTGCACATGAATTTAGATTTTGAGAGATAAGAAAAATTCTAATTTGTTTAATATATATTTAGTTATTATATATTATTTATAAAAATCTTTTTAATATTTTGAATGTCTTTCAAAATTATAAGGTAAAAACAAAATATTTGGTGTATATGTGAAATTGTTAGACACTTATTTTGGGTATATAAATATTTAATATTTATTTGATTTTAAGTTAAACGTTTAGCATGATTATGTTATTTGAGTTTATTGTTATTAAGTTTTATACAATAATATATTTTTAATCATGCAATTTGTATAAATTCATAAAATTTATGTTTTATTGTGAATTTGTTCTCACAATAAGGACTTTCAATAAATATTATTATTATTAAACGACATCCTAAGGATCTGTTTGGATTGATGGAAATGGATGAAATGGAGTGGAGTAGAGTTATATTCCATTGTTTGGTTTTGCAAAAAATGAATGGAATGGAGTGTGATGGAACCAATTCCATCCAATGCCATTTTTTAATCCATTTTTCATTCCCCAAATTGGAGTGTATCCAATGGAATGGAATCAATTAATAACCCAATTATAATTTTATCCTCAGAAATTTCAATTTTATTAACCGTTCCTATTCTTCATTCTTCAATTCACGTGACATTTTTCTATTCATTCATTGTAACTCTCTCTATCTAGACCTGTTTCTTCTTCTACCCTAACAAGGTATGTCATATTTCTTCTTATTTTTTCACCTATTTATATGTATGTTCTATTGATTTATTTTCATGTTCATGAGTATTTCAATTTTTAGAAATTAGATATGGTACTCTTGTGTGCTTCTTGTTGCTTTTTCCTATTGTTGTGTGTCTTTTTCTACCATTACTGTTCATGGGTTGCTTTTCTTCATGATTTATAATGATAGTTAGTACTATATAAATTAACTTTTTTATCTTAAGTGTTAAGTGTTCAAGGGTATAAATGGAATAAAAAATTAAAATGCCTTTCCACTCTGTCCAATTTCCAAACAGTGAAATGGAATATTAGTTCTGCTCTGTTGCACAATATCCAAACAGTGGAATAAAGTTTATATTTCATTCCACTCCGCTCCATTCCATTTCGCTCTATTCTGCTCCGTTAGTTTTAAATTATCCAAACATAGCCTAAATGAATACGACCTATATTTGTGGGTAGTGTCTTGTAAATTTAAGACTCTTCCCATTTAATTTATTAAAATGTCTAATAATTTTGATTGAGTTGATTGAAGAAACATGTTGTAAAAGTAACATATGTTGTGTAAATTTGATTCAATCGAAATTACAAAAGATGTAGTGTGTAATTGTTCATGCGAACTGTTATGGTCGGCCAAAAGAAAGACACAGTTTCTCCGAACAAATGCATACTTGTGATAATAAATATGAAGTAATAATTAATTTTATCCATGTGGATAATGATTGATGTCAAAGATGTCCATTATCTGACCGGACTTATTACTAATGTTTAATCATTGCGTGAGAGTACCGTTTACAGTTAATTTTTGCAATCAAAGATTGAGAATTAAAAGTGTATTTGGTATCTTGTTTAAGTCTTTAATTTATAAATAAAGATGATGTTGTATGAGTGTAAATCTTTCAAATGTTTATTTGATTGTACTCACACATATAATGCAAACATGTGACAAAAATTAATTTTATTTCCTAAAGACTTAATATCAATCGTGAATTTGGTATTTTGGTGAGTAAATTTTGCTCCATTTTGTTGTGCCCTTTTAAGATAAATCTAACTTCTGATTATAAAGTATGATATTTCCTAATTTATGATATGATTTAAGATGACACAAATTTTTCCATATTTTTTTTGTTTAATCTAAGGTATTTTTAAGGTAATAACGAGACAAACTCTCATTGGAGTGATGACTTTTCATTAAGATTATTAAGCAAAGAAAATATAAGAAGTGTACTATGAAACTATTTAATCTTGATAATGCGCTTTAGTTTCGGCAATTAGGTGACTTTGTCGAAAATTTAACATATGGTATTCTCTTTTCATAATTAAATTTATAATATTGAAGTTAGAAATTATTTTTTAATAGAATAATTTCATAAAGTATGTAATAAAGAAAAGATTGAAGCAAGAGAAAATAAAATAGTGATCATTCGATAAATACCTAAAAGGATAAGGACAAATAAAGAATAATAAGAAAATATGGTATGAACTGACAAATGTTCAATGGTGTTGAAAGATACATCAATTTAAATGTGACAAATTTGGTGAAGATTGATATTTTTTTATTTATTTTTAACTATTTTAGACTGTCATTATAAGCCTAAATTTATACTTAAAAGACAATTTGGTGAATAATAAAGTTTTGTTTTAATATGATAACTTCTTCTTTTCTTTTTTAAATGACGGGTTCAATTTGTCTTTTAAATTTAAATATTATTATACTTAATTCAGTCATTACTTGTGACAATCTAGAATTGTTGAAAAGTTTGAGAAATATAAATTTTAGTCTCAAGTTAAAGAATATTTTGAGACAAATATTATAATGTGTCTTAAGAATATTGAGTTTGGGGGAGAGATATTGTCAAAGAACAAAATTGAATGGGAAAGAATTAGTTCTAACCCAATTCATATAGTTTCTATTTATATAGAAAATTTGGACCCTCATACGGATATTATTGTTCTTTCTCTCAATTAAATTAAGAAATTAATTCTTGAAGATCAAACTCAATATCCTCAAAAACTAAAATATCAAGTGTCATAAAGAATCACCTGAAAATAGAAATTCTATTTGATATAATTGAAAGACTCTATTATGATAGTTGTGACACTTGTTACTTGTTATAATTTGTGTCAATAGATACAAAGTTTATGGTTTCCGAACCGATAAAAACTATTTACGAGTTAATGAAATTGTCTCATTAGGGATACCACAATCTTTTATAAGGTAATTGTCTCAATTGGTTTTGAGATGAATATTATGATAATAATTGTCTTATTTGATTTTAAGATGATTATTCTAAAGTTATTTCTCTCATTCGGTTGAGATGAATAAGAGAAAAAAAGTTTATGGGTACTATAAAGTCGGTGGGAGTAAGTTTATGTTTCTTATATAAAATGTCAATTTTATTGTATTAAGTGAAAAATAGTAAAGTTTCTTATCTGAAACCAAGAAATCTCTAATGAAATTTAGCGATGAAAGATCTTGGGAAAACCTCTTTTGTATTAAGCTATTTTGGTAATTAGAGATTATTCTCAAGGTACCCTTCGAATGTCACAAAAGAGTTTCATCAATAAGGTTGAAAGAAAATTCAACATGAAATACAATAATATTTGGGATATTTAAATTACTAATTTAGACTATTGCGTCTCAATTATAACTACCTTAAAGTAAACATAGAAATTTGAAATTTTGAGTGTTTTCTTACGTTTTGGTTGCAAGTATTTTATATATGATTTTTCTTATATGTATATGGAAAATATGTATACTTGAACAAATCAATATTGAATTGTTGGAAAAAAAAGGATGACAACCATCAGGATAATTATAGAGAATCAAAGAGTTTATGCTAAAAAATTGGAGATCGGACAATGGGGAGATCATTAGTATGTTAGACTCTGATACTTTAGATGTCAAATAGACATTCTAATACAAAATAAATGAAGATATATATTTATGTCGTACAATTGCAATTCAATATATGAATTTGAAATACCGCTCAAGTTATATTTATGTTGTAAGACAGTCATATAGTGTTTCAACAATAGATTTTAAAAGGTCAGTTGACTTATAAGTTATTATATACGTATAGAATTAAAGCTAAAGTTTCACTAATCAAAGACTTGACATATAAGATCTTTCATATGATTGTTATCACTAAGGATATCATAGATTAGTGGGAGTCACTCTTTCTTTATGTTTTATAATATTGTTTTGATATTGATACATACTTTATGTTAAGATTATCTGCAGAAATAAAATTTATGAGGTTATTACTGTTATAACCATTTCTGTATCATTTGTGCAAATATTGAATTTCCAAATTTCAGTTTCTTCTCAATAAAGAGTTCAGTTGCACCGGTTGGAAATAGACATGATTCAGATATCACATTACATAAAATTTTCATGCCACTCATTCATACCGATTTATGTCATCAAGTACATTGATATGGTGGTTGTCGGGGTTATGTCACGTTATACGTTAGTGACAACAACCGCGGTGGTTCCATCATTGATGTATGAGGTGAACCAAATTAAAAGTTGAGATCTAAAGATAAATAACATCGGATGCGCACCTAAAGAATTGTAATATAATTATTAAAAATATATTTCCCAAGTGGGAGATTATTGGAATATTTTATAATTTAAATATTATTTAGTTATTATATTCCAATAATTATTATGTGGGGATATATATTTTAAATATATTAGTTATTTATCAAATTAAGAGCCTTAATTGATTAAGTGGTCAAATAAAGCATTAAGAGTACAAGTTGAGAAGAACCATACAAGCCACAGGTGTTCATTGTTTGTCTTCTAACTTTCAGGATTAAAGCCAATGAAACACCTTCTCAATAGATCCAAGTATTCATGCAATCTCTTCTCTCATATACTAACATGTTGTAGATCCTATAATTAAATACATGTTTGTATTATCTATTTTATGCTATACTAAAGTATATGACATAATATGTAGAACATGTATATGTGAATAATTGTTATAGATTTAATTCCAACACTATTTACTATAAAAATTAAACATATTTCACCACGATCCATATACATAATTGTAGTCAAATATAATGGCATTTCACCACGGTTCTTTTTTCAATTGTGGTGAAATATATTACTTATAAAAACTAACTAATATCTGTTCAGAATCAACTGGGCTCAAATGAAACCCTAACTTCTCTCGTCTTATCTGAATCTCTGAAAACTCTAATATAACTTCTTCCTTTATTATGAATCAAGGAAAGGTTTCATGAATCTGTGCAATACGTGACAAGTGGCTCATTTCTTTGTCTTAGTTATCCACGTATTTTTCAATGAAAGGTATGTTTTTGAAACATCCTATGAGTTGATGTTAGTTGTTCAAATTTTTTGTCTTGTTTTTCATGTTCAAAATATAATGAAAGGTACTTTTCTTGTTGTTAAGATGAGATTGTAGTTTTTATATTGTTGTATTTCTAGATATTAGTAAAGGGTTTAAGTTATACTTAAGGTATTTTGTTTTTTATGTTAAGGCAAGTTGTTATTTTTTTTATAAATGTTGTTGTTTGTGTTATTGTAGATGTTTTTTATTAGGTATGTTGATGTTTTTGTGGAGTTATGTTGTGGTTTTATTAAGGTTAGTTGTTGTTTATGTTGAAGTATGTTGATGTTTTTGTTGATAAACATTGTTGTTTATGTTATTCTAAATGTTTTTTATTAGTTATATGTTGATGTTTTTGTGGAGGTATGTTGTTGTTTTATTAAGGTTAGTTGTTGTTTATGTTGAAGTATGTTGATGTGTTTTGTTGATAAATATTGTTATTTGTGTTATTTTTAATGTTATTCCTTATACACTGCAATTTTCATTTTCGGCCAACATGTCCTAGAAGATGAGTTTTTTTTATATCGTATGAGGTTTAAGTGTTTTACTAACCCTTCACTAACTACATAACCTTTCAAATTTAATTAGAAAATAGTAATATGATATATTAAGTTATATTGGAAAACAACTTACACTAATCAATGTTTTTCAATCTTTTTGCATCCTATTATTCGTATCTTGCTCTTTAACGGTTAGAACTTGGTTCGTTGCTTCTAGTTTTTCTGCTATCACTTCTTTCACCTTGAGTCTTGTTTGCAAAATGATTAGTACTTTAAAAAATTAACTAGTAATGGAGGAAGGGTTAGCATAAGAACTAGAAGCATTGAAACAAGTACAAAATGTTAAAGAGCAATATGTGGATAATAGGTTGTATGAAACTCCTACAACATTGATTGGTTTGATTCTTGGTGGGAACAATACTTGGCCAGTGTCATGACCTCTTGGCACGAACTCTGGATTACTAGGGCCTCTTTCCTCTGGGAACCAGAGTGCAAAATGCAAAAAAAATAATATTGATTTCTAAATTAGATTGAATGGTTATATATTTATTGAGCAGTTGATGAAATAAGCATTCCACATAAGTTATACTAAACTCAAGTATACATATCACCATAGTTGAAATATATAACTGCGGTGATATTTCGTGTGGTAAGTATTTCAAAAGAGTTATAAGGAATAACCGTGGTGAAAAGGTTTAAATATCTGTCGAACTCATGATCTCAGCCTTTACTACAACTATTTTCTACAACCATAGTGATAGTTTACACACTATTGTGTTTTTACCATGGTTACCATCCCATGGGGGTAAAGAGGTACATATTACCACACCATATGTTACCACGTTTAATGACTCGTGTCGATATATCTTTTCTAAACCTGGTGAATGACCCTTTTTGTAGTAGTGATTAATTAAGTGGTGATACTTGATATATTGATCAAATGATGGTGTTTGGCAATTTGTTGATCAAATTATGATGCTTAATATTTGGATCAAGTGATGTTTATTGATATGTTTTTTACACTACTATAAATAACGCTTTTAACATCTCACGCGAAAGAGATGTAACCTCAGATACCGAGGCGACATAACAAAGGGTGGCGTGAAAAGATGCCACATAACATATCAGTTAATGGAAAACCGAGGGGTAAACTTATCTGATCACGAGTTTTAACCCCAACATCTTCATTTTTATTATTTACAAAAAAAGCACCTCATACCTTTTGGTTTTCCATATAACCGAGGGATAAGATAGATTGTTTTATTTTAATTAAAACTAGTTACATTATTTACACAAAATATTAATACAATAATTTATTTACAAACTACATTATTTACCCATAATATTACATTATTTACACAGTATATTAAAATAAAAATTAATTAGTCCATGGATATTCGAATCCTTGATATTTTGGCAAAATCAAATGATGGGTGCGACTATATTCTCAATGGATTTACCTCACATGGATTTGTTTCTGATATAAAACAAACAATGGGTTGATAAAAAAGGTTAGATAAATAAATTATTTTTGCTCAAATAAATAGTTAAGAACATAAACCTTAAATCGAAATAATTTTCTGCTCTCGCATCCATCTTAGCGATCTTTTCATGGCAAATTATCTTGCAAACCTTAAAGATGTGGATGTAGATAGTTTCAAGTGCTTCATGATGATTCACTTTCTTTTTCATATTCATAAATATGTTTTTATTATGAATGTTTTTTATGTTTCATGCGGATCACTAATGGTAGTGTCTTGAGTGTTGATATGTCATGAAATGAACGACATATATTTGATCAACAAAATCACTAATGGTTTTTTATGTTTAATTTAGGTAAAATTCTTTAACTTGAAGGAGAATAGATATCCAAAACGCAGCGGAAATTAAATTTTTCTCCTTTAGTAATCCTTACGAATGAGCATGATCGGTGATAGAATCGTTACCTCTTGTGGCATTTGAAACCATTGATAAAGATCGAAGGAGTGATCACGAACGTTGAATGGTGACAATGCCTCTACTCAGTCCACACGAACGAATTCCTTCAGTCTCAGTGCTAGCCGCTACAAATGAATGCTTTGAGTGAGACAGAGAGAGAGAGAGAGAAACAAATTTTTTATCTACTCAAATGCTTCTGCACAAGGGTTCTATTTATTGAACCACTTGTGTGAGTTGTAAGCTAAAAAAGCCTACTTAAGTGTATGTGGCCCATATCTTATGATATACCAAAATCACTTAAGCGTGTGGTACCTTGATAACACTGAAATTTACCGTATTTTTGACTCCGATTTCACATGCATTCTAGTTGTTTTAATTTTATTTTGTTGTGTTATTACTATGTTTTTCTTTGTTTTAAGGTTTTTACTTTAATCGGAGCCCCGATCGAGAAAAGGAGCGAAAAAGAGCCAAAAACCCTAAAATTCAGCATTTTGTACTTGTGGCTTCCCCCATGGCTGGCGCCATAGACCCTGCCATGACGTGTCCAAGCTCAATCTCCCTCAACTGCCATGTTCCCCACTACTTCCACTAAGGCGCCTTAGATTAGTCTTGTGGCGGGCGCCATGGCCTTGTGGCGGGCGCCACAAGAGGAAAAGTTTTCCCTCCCATTTTCAAGTTGAAGGGCATCCTTGTCATTTCCATCTTTTTACTTGCTTATAAATAGAAACTCGAAATCACTTTTTCAATCATCCAAACATAGAACAGAGGCAAACTCAGAACAACTTTGTTTCACTTAGGCATATATTCAGTATTTTAAAGTGGTAATCGCTTCGCATTGGAGTGTTACCACAATTGTGTAATCAAGTCTGTGATAGAGTCTGTAATCAAGTTTGGAGCACTTTGGAAGGAAGTTAATTCTGCCGCCATTTTCATTTCCGCTTTGCAATTTATTCAACCCTCCGATTGGAGCAGGTTTTTATTACTTGTCTTTATCTTATTTAATTTTTCGCACTCGCTTTAAATTATTTATTTCCTCGCACTCGCTTTAAATTATTTATTTCCTTGCACTCGCTTTAAATTATTTATTTCCCGCACTCGCACTACTTTTATTTACTTTCCGCACTCGCACTACTTTTATTTAAATTAATGCACTTTTAATTTACCATGTCTAACTAAATTTATAAGGTTAGAATGTAAGGATTGTAATTGAATCGATAATCCGTACAATGGTTCGTAGAAACACTTAAGGGCTATTTTAACTTTCGACTTAAGTTTTCCCGCACTTCAATTCCGTTGGGTAAGATCGAAAGCCGTCCAACGTCTATCTAAACTTAAATGGTTTTAACTATTTCAAAACCAGCAAAAGCGCTTTGTTTAGTTCATTAGGAGTTTTTAACTTAAGAAGAAAAGAGATTTTAAAACTATTTTCGGATGCGCTTATAAGTTTAGAGTCTGGTTCGTGAGAACCTCTTTTGGTTAAGAAATCCAGGTTATGATACTTTTCAACTTAGTCAAGATACTATATTTCTTAAAAATAGGTTTACTACTCTAACGCAATGCGTGCCTTTTTATAAGTGACAATAAGAGGGTTTGATTAAGGAGTACAACTCGGTTCTAAATATGCGAAAGCGACAGTTCCCGTTAAATTAGTTCTTTTCAAAGTAGGAAACATTGCCCATAAGTAGTTCTATTAGCAAGTACTTGGATTATTAATTGATTATGTGAATTACATTCGACCCTGTCTTTATTAATTAAACTTTATTCAATACTTTACTTTTCACTGCACACTCTAAAAACACCTATTTTGATTGCCTTTGATAAACACCATAATAATAGATAACGATAGATTGACACTTGGTCTCTCTGGATTCAACAATGTTTTATATTACTCTGATGCGTTCGTATACTTGCGAAAAGCACGCATCATACCTTACCATATTTCGTATTCTACTTAAGTGCACCGAACCTTACGATGTCCTAAAATTCACTTAAGTGCACCGTACCTTACAGTGCTCCTTATTTAATCTATCTCTCATCAATCTGTCCTTTTATGTGTGACCCTGTAGGTTTTCACGACATTGACAATTATATTAAATCACGTATTTAACATAATAAACAGTGGGTGGTATCTAGCAACACATCACTGCTACCCAAGACACGAAAATGTCATATGATATAACAAATCCTTTTGTGATAATACTTATGTGTACAATTACCCTTTTTCCCTTATGTCTATATTGAACACAAGACATAGACCGTGTCATCCTTGTCCAGTTCAATATTGGGCCCATAGACATTTATCCTGTTACGCAGGATGGACAAATTCCACCTAGGTCACTCATGTCCCTCAGCATGCTTCGTGGAGTATCCATCAACTGTCTTTATGGTCATCCAGTTACGAACAATGTTTGATCAGAAATAAGACACTCGACTCTATATCTAGGGTCCATAGTGGTTTCAGGTAGAAGGGTGGTATACACCACTATCACCATGAGAATAACTTATGACACTTTGCATAACATTCTATTTAGTATTCTCATAGCAGGTCAATCCAGTATAAATATTACTCCTAATATTCATACCTATGTTTAAGACTTGATAACTCCTTATCCATGATCCATGAGATGTGATCATCAGTCTATATATATAATAGTCTTAATGCTTTAATGTTATCCCACTTCACAACAAAGCTCGACTATGGATACTTTAAGAATAGTGTCCTTATGTTTAATGGGATCTCATGATTAAGTCAAACTTGATACATTAAACAAACTAGCTATTCTAGGGACTTTATTAAATAAACATAATAAAGAAAAATCCTTTTATTATTAAAAAAATACTTCGATACAAGTACCAAAAGTATTGACCTCTAGGGCCTACACCAACATAACCCTCGTTTTAATAGAAAACCGAGGTAAATAACCTTTAATTTTTTTTACATTTCATTGATTACAAAGAATATTTTCAAATAAAAAATATAATTAAAAAGAAAGGTTCATGGATTGTTGGTTCCTGGGTTTTCCCCTCAGTTATATGAAATAACCGAGGTAATATGTTGTTTTTATATTTTTAAAAAATAGTAATGACCATTGCGCCTTGGATTCAAAACATAACATATCTTTTGGATTTTGAAGGAGGCGTTTGAGCTTCTCTGATTACTTCACTTCCTCTTTTCCAATTTATTTATACATTATTTAGGTATCATTTCATTTATATCTCTTTGTGTCTTCAAATCTAGTTTAAAAGTCTTTTCTTTTTATTCAAAAATTGTCTACAAAAACCTTCAACAGAGATGAAAATATTTTGTTCGTTATCAATAAAAAGTTTGTTGGTTTCAATGAGTTGAAAGAAAAAAGGTTTTGATCTAATGAAAACTATTTTCAAACATAAGTTAAAAGGTTACTTTGACATGCTTCATGGACTCATCTACACTAATCTCGTAACAGAGTTCTGGTTAAATGCCTCTGTTGGGAAAGATAGTGAGGATGTTAAGTCAATACATCCCAATGTATATTGCTTTCCTATCACCATGACTTATTGCTCAGACAATAAAGTGTGAAGAGAAAGTTAGTTGTGTTAAATAATATAGATTCAACAATGTCTTCTCAAACCTCCTTCTCCTAATTTATGTCAACTACAATAACCTCACCAATCCTACTACTCTCAATCCAATTGCAAAAGTTTGGCATCAACTTCTAGTGTCAAATCTCCGTCCAAGAGAGAAACAATTAGAAATGCTTACTTCATATGACAAGCATCTTTTGTACTTCCTTATCCACAACGTCAAAATTAATCCTCCTCTTACTATTTTTAACTTCTTAATGAAAATGGTTGTAACCTCTCACGAGGAAATAACTTTCCTCATACTATATGGAAGAGTTCTTTCTGAAATTTTCTTTTAGCTAAGGATAGTTAAAAGGTTAAAAACAGCAGGATTAACTGTTGAAGTTTACTGGAGTCAAAAGTTTGAATATGCGGAATAGTTCTCTGATTATCAATGAAAAAAATTTCTTTCATTTTCAATCTTATTATTACGTAATTGATAATAAAGATTTTGAGTTTTTCTAATTAACTTAGAAAAAATATAGAAAAATAATTTAACAAAGAAAAAATGGAATCTGAAAAGGCGCCAAGTGAGAAATACTAATTAAACCATTGAAAAAAACATAAAAATGAAGTAACCGGGATTCAAAACATCCCTAAAATTTATATTCCCTCAGTTTTTACAAAACACCGAGGTAATGGGTTATATTAAAAATAAAATAGCGCTCCTTATAGATATATTCTCTCAATTTCATGGAAAACCGAGGTAAAAGGTTGTTAGCATGACGCTACCCGGAACTATACTCTCAATTTTTAGCATTTTGATGTGAAAGCTTCGTCATAAAAAGTATTATTTATAGTAGTGTTATAAAGTGATAATGCTTAATATGTTGACCAAGTGATGGTGTTTGACAAGTTATTGTTCAAGTGATGTGATGGTGCTTGACAATTTGTTAATCAAGTAAGGGTGTTTGATGTGTTGTCCAAATTATGGTGCCACGTGTGTTGACCAAGTAATGGTGCTTAGTGTTTGAAGATCAAGATAAATGTCTAAATATCATCTAATGAAATGACCAAGTCACTATAATATTTAAAAAGGGATTTGCGACGGTTTTTTCTGGTAGTAAAGGTGGTTTTAACCATCATAAAATACAGATTATGATGGTCCACAACAATCACAAAAACATGTGTCGTGATCCGTTTTTGCAACGATTTAGAAATTTTTCGTTCCAACTGCCGTAGCTAAGTGCTACGGTTCTAAACCTTCTTTAAAGTAAAATAGAAACATTTTATTAGCGTCATGTATTTTATTTGATGTTTCATTTTTAGTGTTGATAGCGGCGGTTTAAAAAACACTATGGAGGTTTATAACCCCGCTAAATTAATCAAATTTTAAGAAAGATAAAATATCTAATGTAGCATTGCTATGAATAGATCCGAATATATACATATAAATTATCAATACAAAGCAACATGGATATTAACAAATCACATTATATAACCATATCACTAAATAACTTAAACTCATAAGTTGTTTAGTGATACGGAAGATGATATAATTCAGGCTGATATAATATATACGTTCTATTTACACACAATACTACATATTCAATACAATTTTAGAATGATATAATTTAGACCTCATCTCAAGATAATCACCCAAAGCAGATGCATCAGGTGCAGAAAGAAACATAAAAGTTACTCCAAAATCATAAGGTAGCAGTTACAAGGAAGGATCACATATCACATTCAACAACCATCTATATCCAAGAAAAATTGACAAACTCTAAATAGGTTGTCCAAACTCAAAACAAACATAGTGAACAAATGATTCCATGGGCATTCGAACGAATAAAATATATAAAAATTATGAACATACATAAAACTGAACCAATGAATGAACTCTAGATGGGGAGGGCGGGATGCAAATTTGGTTTAACAAATGTTCTTCTTAAAGAACAACAGAAATAAAAGTGAAAAATTAAAGGCAACATGTTTTGATAATAAAATTTGTGGTGATAAAGATTTCTATGCTAAGAGATCAAGTTTCATATGCCTATCTGTGAAGGTAACACATTATGTCAAGTGACATTTCGTAATGTCGGCAAAGATCTATGATCAATCGGTTTGTCTGATGTTATTAATTTTTATGAAGAGTTATATCAAACCTCATCAGAAGAAGATTTAATATTCTAGATAAAGGATAAAGTCAAATATAGTGTGATAAGGAACCAGAAACTTTAGAGTTGTGAAAGAGAGCAATTGTGAAAGCTCGTCTCTCAGTGTCTAGGGATTAATATCAGTAAAGGTATAAGACAATCTCCCAATTTTCTAAGTAAAATCACACACACATTTAAACCTTTTCAGAAGTCTCTCTTGATTTTATAAAATCATCTAAAAATGTTTTAAAAGTTTGACCAATTGATTAGCGAATTGTATGATTAGTTAAAAACATGTTTTACAAAGTAAAGATCGATTAAGCCCCGGGAGTAGTTGATTATTTAACTCTATAACACATAAAATCATTTTCAGAGGTTCTTTAAATGATTGGAAACAATCTGGAATTAAAAACTTCCATTTTAGGGTGGCATAATTGATTATGAGGCTTAATTAGCCCATGGATTGTTTCGAAATTTATACCATGCTTTGTCATATAAATAGAGAGATTCTCTATCATTTTAAATGATCTAGAAAATGGGTTATGATCCCTCTTAATAATTATCCACTCTTTTTCTATAAATCTTTAACTTCTCACTATAGTTTTGCCTTAGTGCTTTGAGAGTGAACATTTGCTTTGTGAGGATATCTGTTTTTGCTGAGGGGAAATTTTGTAAATTTCTCAAGAGTGTATTATCTATTGTGCAATATTTTTCTTATAAGAAGGTGTTGTTTGGTTGTGAGCTAAACCATTAAAATATATTGTTTGGTTGTGAGCTAAAACTTTAAAAGCTTTTGTTTTGTTGGGGAGGTCTTTGTAGTTAAAAGTCTCATTAGGTCCGTGAGCTTAGCTTCCTGTTAAAAGCCCTCTCTTGGTTCGTGAATTTAGCCTATACTAAAAGCTTTCGGTTGGTTGTGACGGTCTCCGTACTAAAAGCTCTCAACTGACTCTTGTTTTTGAAAATGGGTTTCTTAATCGAACACAATTCACCACTCTCTTGTGTTTGGAGTCTTATATCCAACACTAACATGGTTCAGTTTATATAGTCAAGGGACTGGAATTTTTTAAAAGGTAGGGGACAAAACTAGACCCCAAGTATAAGATCTGGGACAAAAAAGTGTGTTAGCCTAATAAATTTGTAATTTGACATGACAGGTTGAAATGAAAATTCATGTAGTAATCAATTGAAAAGTCAAGAGATGATTCAATCTAATGAGTTCTAATGCAGCTCTTTCTTTCAAGGGAAGTTGATAATTCAACCATCACTAGCGAAAATTTGAAACAAATCTCTCAATTTTTTTATAGAATATTCATGGTGATATTTGTGTACCAACACACCCATCATGTTAATAATTTAGATATTTTGTGGTTTTAATTGATGCGTCAACTATAAGGTTACATATGTATTTGTTGTTAACTCGTGACCAAACATTTGCAAGATTTCTCGCTCAAATAATTCGAATAACAACTCATTTCTCTGAGAATGTTATCAAGAAAATACTTCTTGATAATATGAAAAGTTTTCATCTTAAGCATTTAATGAGTAACATATGCCTAACTAAATTGACATTGAACATCAAGTGGCACATGTGCATGCACAAAATGGGCTTGATGAATCATTTGTTAAGCATATACAATTAATTGCAAGACCACTTATCATGAGATGAAAAGTTCCAATTTATACTCGGGGACATGCAATTTCGTATGCTACAACATTAATTCATATCAAGCCAACAAATTATCTCACCGTTTCCCCTTTACAGTTAGTTTTTGGTTAAAAAACTAATATTTTCCATCTAAGAATTTTTGGATGTACGGTGTATGTTCCAATTTCATACCACACCGAACTAAGATAGGTGCTAAAAAGAGGTTGGGAATATATGTAGGATACAAACAATAAGATATTTATCTAAAGTTTCTAATTGTCATTTTGACGAATCAAATTTCCCAACATTCGGAAGATAGAATAAGATATCAGTTAGAATGAATTATCAATGTATCATCATGATCTTTAAACAAAACTATGTGAGATAGAAGTTTAAAATATATTTCATTTGTTACGCTTAGTAAATTAATTCACTGGTCCAAAAAATGTGACTAAATTATATCTACCAACAACAAATGCTCCAATAAAAATGGATGTCCCATTTGGACAATCAAACAAGTTTCATGCGCAGATGAAGTTGTTTACGGTCAAAATTGGTAAACAAGCGCTAGTCTTCCAAATTCAAAATATTTTGGTTACTCGCAGGATCGACTAGATTGATCCTAGGACATGTGCTTTTATTAATTTAGGTTTTGCAAATGATGAACATTTCGACAATGTTCTTGGCTTGAAAATAACGTTCGAAGTTTAAGAGTAAAATGCAGAAATATAAAGAAACAATGTAAATAAGACTTCAAAGTAAAATTTCAATGAAGATAAATGGCGAAATTGTAAATGATTTCATAAAAATGTAAAACTATGGTGATCATACGTACATTCTCTCAGCAACTCGTTTTCTCAATACGTAGATACTTAGAGTAAATTTGTGAGTTTTATACAAGATGGAACACCCCGAGTCCTAAATACAAAGAACCTTATTTATACTAATTCAAAAATAACTGTAACAAACTGTCTCTTCTCCAAAAGATAACACATTTTCGTCTGAATGCACCTCATTATCCAGAGCTTTCCACGTGTTTTTCCTAAATAATCAGGTAAGGCCAAAAAACAATTATGAATTTGAATTCATGCTCCGCCGAACACAACTCCAATAGAAATGCCTATGTCAAATTGCAGTTTGAACCCAAAAATATTTCTAAGTCTCAAACCAACATTTCCCTCTATGCAAGGGGTTCCTTCGACTAAAACTCCTTCTGTCGAAAGAATCATTTTCATGTATTCTTTTCAGAGTATTTCCCCGGGCCTTTCTAGTTCATCTCAAACATTTCCTTAACATCAAAATTCCAGCTAACAAATTGCCCCCCAAAAAATGTCATTTTCGACTTAATGAACAAAAAGGCATTTTTTGAGAACGTTTCGACGCAACAACATCTTTTACTGCTATAACGTCATGGTTATCATGACCACTTTTATCAAAACGTCTCGTCAAGACATGCACAAAATCCACTTTAATTATCACGTCCCTATTTCCTAGGAGATCGCGGGCCACGCCAACTGCTACCATCCATTTAATCATCCTTCAATTAAACATGTGTCCCACGATCAACATCAACCATTAATGCTCGAAGTGAAACGT
This sequence comes from Lathyrus oleraceus, assembly GCF_024323335.1. NCBI lineage: Eukaryota > Viridiplantae > Streptophyta > Magnoliopsida > Fabales > Fabaceae > Lathyrus > Lathyrus oleraceus. The sequence continues at coordinate 351,396,479 of NC_066585.1, read as the reverse complement.
TTCTTCTTCACACTACTATAAATAATCCCTTTTAACTTCTTTTCCATTCTTCCACTCTTCTGAATTTCTCATACTCCCAAGTAAGAAAAAATTCTTCATTTCTCTCAATTTCAAAACCCATATTTTCTTCAATAAATATCCATCAATGGCCTTAACGACAAAAAGCTCCAAAGACTCCAAGAAACTTGCTCCAGTTCACAAGATTCATGGCCTAACAATAGTGGGAAACCAATAATATATCCCAGAACATCCTCTTGAAGAGGAAAAATGCCGTATTTACCAATCTCAGGTATTAATCGTCATTTCTATTTCTGGTATAAAACATGGAATTTTAGGTCAGTTACTAGATGTGAATGTTAATCCTGCAAAACTCAAAGAATTTTTCCCAACATATCATCGTAACAAACCCATATCTAGTAAGAAGAAAACTAGGGTTAATATTGAGGTTACAGAGAAATAAACCAAGTCTTCGACTGAGTCCACCGAAAACCCCATAAACCTAGACTATGTGAATAACTTTAGGGTGTTTTTCTCTTTCCCTTTGTTCAAAGATCCCAAAGACCACCTAGCTTGGCTAGCCAAAGTAGAGAAAAAGAAAACCCAAGTCTGGAAGGATATGGGAATCTTTGACATGATTCAACTGTCGAAGGTTGGTCCTGGACATAGCCAAGCTATGTTAATAGCTTCCTTATATTTTTGGGATAATACTCACAACACTTTTCACCTTCCTTGTGGGATGATGACCCCAACACTCTTCGATGTACCCGCAATCACCGGTCTTCGACCAATAGGGGAATCTACAACCCTAACTTCATGGCTGAAGACACTATTGGCTTTGATGGTAGTCGATCCATTTTCACCAACTACTTCGGAGACTATCATAAGAAAGACATTGAAGAAGTCTCTGATGTGGATCATATTGCATTTCATACACTCTGGCTATCCAGGTGTGTTTTCTGTTCAAAATCTCTCCAAGTAGCAAAGAAATATTAGCCTATGGTGGACCAGTTGCATGTTGGGCACAAACTTTGACTTAGCCAAATGATCATGGGTTGTCTCCATGAATCCTTGGGAGGAGGTGTCGACACACTTAAGAAGTTTCATCCTGGGCCAAATCTGATACTTTCTGGCCCATACTGGTTACTTCAACTGTGGCTTAATGCCACTTTCGAAGCGTCATTTCCAACACACAACCCTATCAACAAAGAAGCTGATGAAATTAAAAGAAAGAGGGTTAAAGAAACATGCCTCACCCAACTGACTCCCAATAACGAAGGGCTTAGCCTGTAGAAAACCTTCACTAGATACATGATGATGTATGCCAAGTGTTACAACTTCACCTCTTCTATGTCCCCATTCACCAATAGGATTCATGCTCCAGAATGGTTCACTAGAAAATTTCTCCCTCCTTTGAAGGATCAGGAGGCAAAATCTATGGCCATATGGGACGCATTCCTCACACCCAAGTTGATCTCTACAAGACTCAGACCATCAAAGAACCAGTTTGTTCTTCTCAGTTATCAACCAAATTTGGTCTCTCGACAGTTTGGTCTTAATCAGATCTTACCCAAACCACTTTTCGCCAAGAAAAGTGTTGTCATCCTCTACAGCATGGTCGACTATGAAGTTGAATGTATGGAAGAAATGGAGAAATACTCTGGCATCACATAATTTACCCTTATCCCCATTAATCCATCATTCTTTTGTACACAAGAATATGATACCTGATGGAAGAATTATTACTCCACAAAGATGTTTGACATGCCAGCTTTTACTCAACATCTAACAAATATGTTTTCTAATGTACATGAAAGGACTAAGGAAGGTACGTCGACTCATATCAAGGAAATCCAAGCACTCCAAAAATACTTTGAAACTACCTATAGACCTGATGATCTTAGTCGAACCATCCGCGAAACAACAATTACTTTGAGAGAAAAATTTATGAAGAAACTCTCGGATTTAAAATTGCCTTTGTATGTCAAACCGGAACACAAGTATGAGTTGGCTTTCAGGCTTTACAAACTAAAATTCCCTCGACTACCATCTGCTAATTTCGGTGTGTCCTTCATCCTTCTGTTTCTAGACTGGTTCGCTTGTGGGGATTCTGTGAAAATTCTGCGAAAAGACTCTCAAAAGCTGGCGAAACGGGTAGTTCCGACTAAGCATACTCTGGACAGTTTCAAAGGACACCTTCATATTGGCATAGAAGATGTTCACATAGAGTCTCCAATATATGAAGGTGTGGAATGGGAGGTTTTTCAATTTACTTGCTCTCCCAACAGTTTCTTGATTCCTCTTTTTATTTGTGATAATTGTTTTGGCTTATTTTTTCCTTTTCAGTTTTCCAAAGGAAACCAACACAAAAAGGTCCTGCAAAGAAAACCATTGTGACAAAAGATGCAGTCGGAGAGGAAGAAGAAACACCCACAACAACAACAACAATAATAAAGGTATAATTCGTATATTGTTATTATTTCTCTTGATGTGTTATCTTCGTATTTTAATAGTTGATATATTTCTTTTCAGGAAAGTCGAAAGCCACCAATAACACCAAAAATTTGAAAACTCAAGGAACCCCGGGTCCCAACAGTCAAATCAGATGATGGAAATATCTCGCCAGATACCTCCAAACAAGCCATGAAGAAGAATAAAAAGGAGAAGACCTTTGATGCCACTTCTCACCAAAGGTTGTTGTCACCAAGGTTCAAACCAAAAAACTTGTTATTCCAATGGTGCTTGCTAAGCATGCTGCTAAGAATACTCCTGAACGACTTGAGATTGATAACTCGAGCCCCGGAGCTAAAGGTCCTAAGGTAAAATAATCTCACCTTAATTTCGTCAGTTATTTCATTCCTCTTCCTTTCGACTATTCACTCTAGCTTGACTTCCTTTGTAGGGTGGCGCGGAAGGTATTGGGAAATTAAGCTCCAAACAAATTATTCATGTAAGTAACGATGACCCTTCATACCATCCCACCAGAACTCTGTCATATCATCCTGCCAGCACTCCTTCATATCATCCTACATCCACTAAAGATTCAACAAAGGGATCTACGAGGGAGGTTAGCAAACCTGCTGAAGAACAACGGGAAGTCTCTCCACCAAAAACTACTAAATAACATTCTAAAACAAGCGAATATGATCGAGAAGAAGAAGAACATCCCATCATCAAAGTCCAAGAAGACACGAATATGCCAGAGGCGGAGGAAGATGTCAAAGACAAATCGAATGACGCTTCTCCGGACATTCTCGACCAAGCTAAAGATGTCTCAGATGATGAGGCAGAACAAGATGAAGATTGCTCTATGTTCGATATCCCTTTAGTTGATGATCAAAACAAACAAGAAGAGGACGAAGAAGAAAACGACGCGGATGATGAGGAAAAATCAGGTGAAATGCCTGAGGCTATCCAAACTTCTAAAGCTTCCAAAAAATTGAAATCACCTTCGACTGGTAATATTGATGCTCTTTCTCTAGAGGAATTAGAAACATTGAAATTGGTAAGCCAGCAGAATACCTAAAGGCAATCATAAGCATCGAAGGTAGTTCGAACGACAAATTCTCCAGCTCCTCAACTGTGTCTAGTAGTCGATCTATGAGGGAGTATGTTGATGATCTTCTCAAAAAGATCAAAGAGAAAGCTTTCGATGTTGACCTGCTTCAAGACTTAGAGAATGATCCTTCTGCCTGTTTTAGGATCAAGGATCTTCCGAAGCGAGTCGATATCCTAACCACCTCTCTAGAAGTCACACACATCATCATGGAACTTGGGCTATTGATTGATCAAATCATTGTAGACATCCATCGTGTCAATGATGTTTCGACTAAAATTTAGAGTAAAACAAAAGCCCAAATGGCTGAGTGAGCGGCTGTCACTGAATCCACCACCAGAGTTGCTGAGTTGGAAATAAGTTCGGAACAAAATAAGAAAGAAATCGAAACTTTTGATAGCAATATCGCTACTTAGGAACAACAAATTAAAGACCTGTAGACCAACATAAAGAAAGCCAAAGAGCTCAAAGAGGAGATTCTAAAGGTTGGCCACGAGGAGCCTAACAAAGAAATCCATGTCACGATACGTCACGTCGAACAAGCCCAAACTCCGGAGAAAGAGATTAACACTCTGACCTCCACCATGTCTGTGTTCAAACATCGCTTAGGGCTTTCGAAGTTGAAGTATGAGTGCATGAAGGATGCTCTTCCCTTCTAGTCATCTTGTTATATTTGTTTGAGCTTTTCTCTTTGACTGTTGAATTTATGGTGTAGTAACATTAGCCATTTTTTGCATTCTGTAATGACTTAAGCCGTTTTGGCATTTTACCATAATTACCATTTTGGCTTAGATTCTGCATATGAATTATTCTGTTAATGTTTTAACCTCCCTAAGTGTAGGTCTATATTTTTTCAAATATTTCCCATTTACTCTCAGGATTCTTCGATCCTCAGCTAACTCCTCTATTTCATATGCACCATTAGAAAAAACTTGGATAATTTGGAAAGGGGCCTTCCCACTTTAGAGACCATTTACCCAATGCCTTATCCTTTTGATCCATAACTAGAACAACTTTTCACATTAAGTCTCCAATCAAAAATGATTTGACCTTAACCTTTTTGTTGTATGATTTTTCTACCCTTTTTTTATGTCTTTTCAATAATTCTAAGGCATTCCACCTTTCTTCGTCTAAATCAACTAGTTTGTCCAACATCATGTTCCAATAGGGCTCAGATGGGATTTCGTTTTGCTTTTGAATTCTAGTTGATTGGATATAGATTTCGAATGGTAGCACTGCATCGTGCCCATAAGTCAATCGAAAAGGCATAACATTTGTGGCCTCTTTAGGGGAGGTTCGACATGCCCACAAAATCTGGTCCAATGTCTTGTGCCAATTCCTTGGCTTTTTCCCCACATGTTTCTTTATCAATCCAATTACTACCATATTTGTTGCTTTGACTTGACAATTTGCTTTAGTGTAATAAGGCGTAGATGTTAACAACTTGAACCCTACTTCCTTAGCAAAGTCTTGAACCTTTCAACTATTAAAAACTGACCCTTGATCAGTTGTGATGGTCTTTGGGATCCCAAACCAATAAATTATGTGCCTTTCGATAAACTCGATCACTACTTCTTGATCAAAATTCACCAAAGGTATGGCCTCGATCCACATAGTTAAGTAATCAATGCCCGCTAAGATGTATATTTAACTTTTAGAAGATGATGGTCGAATCTCTCCAACTAGATCCAACACCCAACCTATGAAAGGCCAAGGCTTCACAATAGAGTGTAATTCACTTGCAGGAACATGTTGGATACCTGCATGTATCTAGCATTCCTGACATCCCTTAGAAAATTCGATACAATCGTTTAGCATAGTGGGCCAGTACATCCCTTGACGAAACAAAATATATTTCATCTTGTGGCCTACATGATGTGCTCCACATGCCCCACTATACACATTAGAAAGAGCTAAGTACTATAGCGGGGTATTCGTTACCATTAGAGATATTGACTAAATCCAAGGTAAACCATACAAGTCGAGTCGCCACCGCACTTCTATTTATCCAAAGGAATGGTTAGAAAGCGAACAAAAACCTAAAAGTTTTATCGAATCAAAAACTAGTAAAAATGTCAGAGATCTGGGTAAGGGGGTTGGTTATGCAATGGGAAGGTTTTAAGCACCCAAAACATCCTAGGTACTCCTAGGGAGCCCTTTTCACATTGGTTGTAAGGTTGGTATTTGGTGAAAATTTGTTTGTGCAAACATGATTGAAGATATGAGAAGAGAATATACAAGTTATTTACATTTTGTGTTTGGATGGATAAACCCATTGCCTACGTACCATCTTAAAAAAAGATTAGGATCAAAACCTCATAGTTCGCGGTAAAAATCTCAAAAGAAGTTGGTGAATTGATTGGTCAAAAGCCTTAAGGTCTTTTGTTATCAAAGGGAGAAAACTCAACATGAAACCACAAATCCACCATGTGAGGAGAGCTTCAACATGCTAGTGAGGGGTTAACCCTATAATAAGCATGGAAGTCTTATAGTCCATCACTAAGGATATAGGTGAGTATTATATCAACCTCTAGGATAACTCAAACCTAATAGCTAAAGGTTATGAAAGGTTTGATTAAGAAAGTGGTCATTGAAACCACAAAAGTATTTGAATGAGTTATATTTACCAATGACAAGTATTTACAAAATATGGTCAAAGTTGATTTAAAAGACCAATTCAGAATAAATGTTATGAAAAGAAGATTTTGAAAATCAAAAGCATAAGGCTTAGGTTTCTAATGTTTGGAAACAAAGGTTAAATGTTTGCACAAAATTTTTCGCTTGGGTTAGAGTGGAGAGAAGAAGAAGAAAGGCTAAATCCTAAACATACAAGAGGTAAGGGAAAAGAGAACAAGACCACCAATGGAGTTCCTCTCTTGAGATCATATTGATGATCCAAGTAGCTCCCATCCTTTGGAATAAGCAAGATAAACAAATACTCAAGCAAGCAAGCACACAATCATAACAAGCTCCTAGGAATCTGCCAATGGCTTTTGGATCTCTCTCTCTTAGAAACTCATGGCAATGGTTCCTCAATTTGGTTCAATGTTGGAATCCCTAGCACAAGAACACACACATTAAAAAGTTCCATAATGCAATCAAAGAAAGAACAAGAAGGAGTTTTAGAGATTGGTCCTTTCAAAGTTCATCTTCAAGTTTTAAGCATTCTAAAGGCATGAGGCCTAGTTGCTCTTTGACTTTTATAGAATTCTAAAGGCACAATGCCTAGTTGCTCTTTTGACTCCAAATTTGCATAGGGAAAGTCCTAAAGTCTAAGTCCATTTGTCCATTTCTTTGCATTTTGTCAACACCAATCAAAACAAAAACACAAGCACAAGAGTATATACACAATTATGTGCTCAAGTGAGCAAAAGGCAAATTGCATTAACATAAACATGTGCTTAAGTGAGCAAAGGAAAAAGCAAATGAATAATGTGTACAAGAATAATAAATTGCATAAATGTAAAGTGAAAAAAGTAAATGGTAATGGTTAATGGTTAATGTTAGTAGTTAATGTGCCATAAGGCAAATTTAGCGCTATGTTAAGCAATCGTAATTGGACTTATGTAGAAGTCACAACTATCTGAGGCCGATCAATAATAATGTAGGCAACAACACAAGTTAGAAGTTTTGATTAGTGAACCAAGTCCCAACAACTTGCCATGCCAAAAAGAAGAGAAATGATCTTGTATTGGTTTAAGTCCTTTGCATGATTTAGGAAGCAATCTATCCTTAATGCAAAGCCATTCGCTTGATCAATTGATCCAGATGAATTAGATTTGAATCAAGGAAGATTAAACCTCCCTAATCAATGTCAACTTATCAACCTTTAACTCATTGATCCAAAAGAAAAGAAGAAGAAGAAGAAGAAGATGAATAATGGAAATGAAAAGAATAAAGTGAATTAAATGAAATGGAATGTACCAATCAACAAGTGTTGACCAATGACATTAAGGATCATGGCCAAACTATCAAAAATAGAAGTGGGATGAAGATTGGAAGTCAAGAAATGAACAAAATATTTTTGGCATTTTTAATATTTGTAAATAAACTTGAATTAAAATATTAAAGAGAGGTCAAACTTCAAAATCACTTCAAATCAACTTTGAAAAGTCCAAGTGATTTATCTCAAGTTCAACAAGGTCAAACAAAGTTTGACAAAAAAAATCAGCATTTTTAAAAGTCAGAAACTATTTTTAATCAATTAAAAATGAATAAAAATAACCTAATTGAACTAAAATCTCAAATAAATCTCAAATCAATTAAAAAATTGATGAGAATATTTTTCATAGATCCATCATCATTCAAATAGGTTGAGAAAATATTTTTTGTATTTTTTGAATATCAAAAACTATTTAAAATGAATTAAAAATAACCAGAAAAGAGAAAATTCACAAAAAAAATATCAAATGATAAAATAAAAAATATTAAAAATCATTTTTAGAAACTAGAATTAAAAAGAGAAATAATGCATTTGGTCCCATATTTTTTGGAACTAAAATGAGAGAGTTATGAATTTTTGAAATAAAATAATAAAATGGAAATTAAGAAAATCAGAAAATAGGAGAGGCGTTGGATGAGATTTCATTAATTGACGTAGAGGATCAAACGCTCCACATGCGTGCGCTCACCATAGGCCTTAGTCAATGAGACACACGAGGCATTAAAATAAGTCATAACAATTGATGGCCACGATTAGATCTGGAAAATGCATCCAATGGCTCAGATTTGATCTGGCAAAGAGACAGTGGTGTACACCACCGTCTTCTCCGGCGAGGTTGCGTTTTCCGGTGAGAGTTGCAGAGAAAAAAAACTTAATGAAAACACGCGATCCTCATATCATTGGAAAGCTGGGGTGATGCACATCACCCCAATAACCTTGGATTGTACTCAAAGTTTCTATGGAATGAGAAATCAGAGTTGGAAAATCCAAGTGCATAAATTGAAGTTCATCAAAACATAAAATCGAAGCCACCACTGGCTTGCCTCTTGCACGAGGACTTCAGAAAACCAAATGGACACAAACAAATCACATTATACAAAGAGATATGGATCAAAACAGTTGAGGTGTAAACCTTTGAAGAGCAACTCTAATTCACACGATTCCTTCCAACTTTTGCTTGCAGCTTGAACTTGAAGTATGGTATGAGTGCAAGGTTAAGGAATAAGTATTGAAGATCAACTAATTTTGTTGAAATTCAAACTTGAAATCAGAAGTGAAAAATGAGTATTCCTTTAGTGATGGCTAGGTTTTGATTTCTGCAGCATTTCAGATTGATTCAGGGTGTCCAAATGAATGAAGTAGTGCATCTATTTATAGCACAAGGTGATGCAAGGAGGTGGAAAACTCGTGTGTGCATGAGCTTGGGTCCTCCATGCATGGGCCTGTACAGGCGCATGTGAGGCCCAAACTCAATTGGTTTTGCATGCTGAACACAAATGAATGAGTTTTGGACGTGCAAATGGCAAGGCAAAGGCTTGTGCATGAAGTTTCATCATGAATTCCATAATTATGCCTAAATATTCACCTCTTCGAAAATGCCAATTAGAAAATCCAAACATAAGCATGTGGGTAATGGTTGGAAAGGTCTTGACATAAGGAACAAGTGTTATGTTGAACAAAAACTCATTTGGAATGTGGAAAATTATGAAAACAGACCATGAAGTTCAATACTCAAAATATGCCTTTGAGAAATTTGTCAAAATGAACCAACTTCAAGCCCTTATGTTTTGATGATTCAAGCTTCAAATGGAAAAATCTCCAACATCAAAATTGTAGATCTTTTCAAGACAATAAATTTGAGCTTAAATTTTGCATCATTTGGATTTTTGATGAAGAAGTTATGGGCACTTGAAGTTGGACGTTTTTCCATTTCAATGCATTTGGCCCAAAGTGACCTATAATATTTTGCATTATCACATGTATTTCTTTTGAGATTTTGAAATTTTGTTCAACATAATCTTTCCAATGCATTTGGTTCCACCCCAAAATCATAAAAAATGAATGAGTTATGTTCGTGGGAAGTTGACCTAAAATTAGGGTTTCAGTCAAAATAACCTATAATGTCTTGGAATGGATGATGATCTTCCAAGTTTCGAATCCAATTTTGATGAACATGAAAGTTGTTCATATTGTCCTTAGGAACATTTATTCGCTTGGGATCATCTCCATTTGACAAACACACAAAACGTTAGGTCTCAGAGCATTTCAAAATAGTTAGATGAATTGACTGATCAACTTCTCAAGTCCACAACTCATATCTTGATGAATTGATGATTGAGGGCACTCAAATAAGTCCAAATATGCATGAAATGATGAATTAAAGAACTTCCCTTGATTGTATTTGACCATGGGTTGAGGTTGCTTCATGAGCAAGGCACAGTTGATGAATAGATGAATTAGGGTTTCCTTGGGACACAATCCTCAAACCCTTTGATTTGCTTTGATGAAAATGATGAATTGAGATGTTAGGGAGACATATTTGAGGGGTGGGAGCTTTGGCAACCATTGCCATGCTTGCCTTCATCTTCTCTTGGCCATATCATTGCACAAAGGATCACCTAGAAGCTTTTAGATCTTGTGACTGCTCAAGCTACAAACAGAAAATGTTAGTGACATATTTTTGTGCTTTTGGTTAGTAAACAAAATGAGAAAAGCAATGATATACAATTCAAGCATTCTTGGTGATCTCAAACCACTCACAAGAGAGATCCCACCCAAAGGGAATGAAAACCAAGATGCTTATGATCCTTGAGGCTTTGCAAATGCAAATGTTATGATGCCATGAGGGATCTTAGGGCCAAAATTGGGGTCTTACAGATTCCCCTATTTAAGGTGATTCTAGCCGGAGAAGTGAAGGTTAAAATCTTCGTCTCGACGAGGTAGAATGGGCTTAAATAATAACAAAGAGATGAATTTTGGTCCCTAAGAGACCTCATGATGTAAATGTATGTATGCAAATGGTAACACTCTGTGGGGATATGTGTCCACAAAGAAAGAAAGACATTAGGAATAATTGAAAATCCCTTGGAGTAACACACTCATAAATGGGACAAAGACTCTAGGGACTTTACTGGGGAGTAAAGGGATAACAATGCGTGAGCAGGTCACGACTTGAAACTTGCTAAGAGACACGAAGGAATTCCATGAAATAAATCAATGGAAGGACTCGAGCTGACTCAGAGATGCATGTATTGGGGAATATGCCAATACATCAAAAATTATCCGTAACGGATACTTTGGGTAAAAATCCGGACTCAGGCTGGGAGAATCCACTAAGGGACTTTGCTAGGGAAACACCCAAACAAGACTCCTCTGGGGAAGCAACAGGATGAGGTATTACCGGTTACTGGGTAATAAGCTCAAAGAGTCATGTGATATGAACACCGGTATAAGGGTGAGAGAACACCATGCTCGGGAAGAATGAATATCTAAGACCGGTATAAAGGTGAGAGATATCAAACATCCGAAATCATCTGAGGAAGACCTAGAAAGGTATACTTCAGCTCAGGAAAATCCGACTCCGTAAGGGACAAAAAGTCATAATAGGGAGCAGGGAGGAAGGAACACCAGGGATACTGGATACTAGGCATATAATAGGTGACCAACCAAAGCGTGAATTGGGGATATATTACCAAGACACTCATCATCCAAAAGAGGGCTTAGGAGCAGACTCGATTATAGGATGGACATTCGATTCCACAAAAGGGATACGAATCTTACTCGACTGGGGAAGAGCAAAAGACTTCGACCAAAGAGTGCATGAGATATATTATCTATTACCGTCAGAACGTAGATAACATACTCGCATGGAAGATTATCCACAACCGACTACTGGGTTAATAAAGGATAAATCGACCGAAAAGAAAAGACATTGGGATACCGAATACTAGGTATATAGTGATGACCAATTCAGGGGGAGAAACAATCATTACCAACAAAGGGTAAATGAGAGATGACCCACTGGGGATACATTGACAAAGGCAACGATCCAGGAGACATATCACCGGTTACTGGGAGATATGCTCAAAAAGAACAGGGTGAAGGAATATCAATACCGAATATTGGATAAAGATAACCAACAAAGAGAGGATTACACCTACCAGATATTGGGTAGAAAACCACGGAAAAGTAACCGTTATCAGTTAAGATGAACAAAAAGGTTAATTCTGCCAGGGGATAAAACAGGGTTTACAACTACCGTTATGAGGGTAGAAAACTACAGACTCCGCAGGGGAAAAGATGGATAATTACCGGTTAATGACCAACTATTCATCTAGACCACAGGAAAGTGCAGGAAACAGACACAAGAGGCCAATCTAGGATCAAACTCGATAGGCACGATGAAACAAAACTTGTCCCCGTGAGGATATAACTCAATAGGGACTATGGAGGAAAGGATAAACACTTTCTGCTTATGGGGCTGACCCTATATGGAGAGATCAATCACCAACATCTGCTTGGGGAAAACATAATACCCTCAAACAAGAAATAACAATCAAAGATATATGGCAAATAATGCAACATGAATATTAGAATGTTATCACTATGCATATATGTATGGTTTATGTATGATGAATGTTGACAACAGACATTTCTAACACAACAGGTCCAACGACCCAAACACAATATCCAGTACTACATCTCAAGAGAGAAAGCCAGGACAACAAAGGTCTCTGCAGGGGAATGAGCATCAGTCGTTCCAATTGAGAATATGATCATGGAGACTTTATTGGGGAAACTATCAAAGGAGATGATGGATCCTTGTGGGGATAAAACACCGACTAGAAACTTCCAAGGGTCATCCAAGTATTATCTCTACCCAGGATTTCATCTGCTGAGGAGGAAAGGAAGCTACATATCTTCTGCTCAGGATAGGAAACCACAAAAAGGTTTCGGAGGAAGAGGATACAAACATGCTAGGAATATGAACAAATGTCTTACCTTGTCGAGAATCTTACCATCCTTGGGAGAGCACTGAAGACATCCCCAGTATCCCTTCATCATTGTGAATGTTCACTTTGTTTAAAAACAAATTATGAAAACTTTAAACAATGATATTTCTTCAATTAAAACATGCAAACATTTGCTGAATAGAAATAAATAAGAGTGTAAATAATTGGATAAAGGCTCAAAATTTAATTGATGGAATGGAAGTCTACAAATGACAAGACTCCATAGACCTTTACAAATTTGAAATTGGTGATATATATTGGAAAAGGGCTACATTGAACATAATGACCATTTCTCCACCAATCCTGAATCCGATGTATTTGACGCTTCGGTTGACAAAGACTGAGTGAGAACCTCTGACAGATGACAGTTTGTAGAACACAGTCTTGCCAGGATGCAGTTACTTGCCAAATCCCTATTTTTTGCCTAGATTGCCCTAGAGTGAGGTACTCAATCTAGCGGGATATATATATTCAAAAAAAATTATGTCTCTAACTTTTGCCTGGATCGCCCTTTCGGGTTTTCAATCCACCGAGACACTCATTTTTGCTTAAGCCGCCCTTTCGGGTTTTCAACTTAGCGAGCTATTCTGTTTTTATTTTTAGGCGAAGTATTTCTTGACTGCATCTGAATTCACAGGACGAGTGAAATCCTCCCCATCCATAGTTGTAAGTATCAATGCACCGCCTGAAAAATCTCTCTTAACAACAAATGGACCTTCATAGTTTGGAGTCCACTTGCCCCTCGAATTGGGAGTGAAAGACAAGACTTTCTTGAGCACAAGGTCACCTTCTTGGAACACACGAGGCTTGACCTTCTTATCAAAGGCTTTCTTCATCCTTTGCTGATATAACTGACCATGGCACATGGCAGTCAATCTCTTCTCTTCTATCAAATTCAGCTGGTCATAACGACTTTGAACCCATTTAACATCAGTCAACTTGGCTTCCATCAAAACTCTCATTGATGGGATCTCCACCTCTACTGGGAGTACAACCTCCATGCCATAAACAAGCGAGAAAGGGGTTGCCCCTGTTGAAGTGCGGACAGACGTACGATATCCATGCAAAGCGAATGGCAGCATCTCATGCCAATCTTTGTACGTAACAACCATCTTCTGTATAATTCTCTTGATATTCTTATTAGCAGCTTCAACAGCCCCATTCATCTTGGGTCTGTAAGGAGAAGAATTATGATGTGCTATCTTGAACTCACTACACAGCTCTTTCATCATCTTGTTGTTCAAGTTAGATCCATTGTCAGTAATGATCTTATCTGGCACACCATACCGGCATATGAGTTGATTCTTGATAAATTTCACGACCACCTGCCTGGTCACGTTTGCATATGATGCCGCTTCCACCCATTTGGTGAAGTAATCAATTGCTACGAGAATAAACCTGTGTCTGCTGGACGCTTTCGGCTCTATCATGCCAATCATGTCGATTCCCCACATGGAGAAGGGCCATGGTGATGAAATCACATTCAGAAGTGTCAGAGGAATATGAATCTTATCCGCATAGGTCTGACATTTATGGCATTTCTTCACATATTTGCAGCAGTCAGACTCCATTGTCAGCCAATAGTAGCCTGCCCTCAACATCTTTCTAGTCATGGCATGTCCATTGGAATGAGTGTCAAATGAACCCTCATGGACCTCAGTCATTAACAGATCTGCTTCGTGTCTATCCACGCATCCGAGCAGCACCATGTCAAAATTTATTTTATAAAGCACATCACCATTGAGGTAGAAACTGCCTGACAATCTCCTCAAAGTCTTCCTATCTTTCACAGATGCCCCAGGCGGGTAAATCTGGCTCTGAAGGAAGCACTTGATATCATAATACCATGGCTTATCATCTTGCACCTCCTCTACTGCAAATACATGAGCTGGTCTGTCCAAGCGTATCACAGTGATATTAGGGACTTCATTCCAAAGTCTGACCACAATCATCGAAACAAGTGTAGCGAGAGCGTCTGCCATTCGATTCTCATCTCGAGGAATATGATGGAAGTCAACCTCAGTAAAGAATGTTGAAATCCTCCTCGCATAATCCCTATATGGAATGAGGCCGGGTTGATTCGTTTCCCATTCACCCTTAATTTGATTAACAACGAGGGCCGAATCACCATAGACATCAAGATGTTTAATCCTAAGATCGGTGCATTCCTCCAATCCCATAATACAGGCCTCGTATTCAGCCATATTATTTGTGCATTTGAAAGTTAGCCTTGTTGTAAAAGGAAAATGTGTGCCCTGAGGAGTAATAATCACCGCCCTAATACCATTTCTGTATTGATTTACAGCGCCATCAAACACCATGCTCCATCGGGAACCAGGCTCTGGCCCTTCATCGAGCGTAGGCTCATCGCAATCTTTCATTTTCAAATACAAAATTTCTTCATCTGGGAAGTCATACTGAACTGACTGATAATCTTCGATCGGTTGGTGTGCCAAGTGGTCAGCCAAGATACTACCTTTAATAGCCTTCTGATCCCGATACTCAATATCATACTCAGATAACAACATCTGCCAACGGGAAATCCTCCCTGTTAAAGCAGGCTTCTCAAAGATATACATGATTGGATCCATTTTGGATATCAACCAAGTCGTATGATTCAACATATACTGGCGTAAGCGCTTAGCATCCCAAGCCAAAGCACAACATGTCTTCTCAAGCATTGGGTATCGAGACTCACAATCAGTAAACTTCTTACTCACGTAGTAGATGGCATACTCTTTCTTTCCTGATTCGTCCTGCTGACCGAGGACACAACCCATTGAGTCTTCAAGAACAGTCAGATACATAATCAATGGTCTCCCTTCAACAGGCGGAGACAAAATCGGAGGTTCAGACAAATATTCTTTAATACTGTCAAAGGCCTTCTGGCAATCCTCGGTCCAATCATGGCGCTGATCTTTCTGGAGGAGCTTGAATATTGGTGCACATGTGGCAGTCATGTGAGATATAAATATGGAAATATAATTCAAGCGGCCAAGAAAACCTCGAACTTGCTTCTCAGTTTTGGGCGCGGGCATCTCTTATATTGCTTTGACCTTGGCAGGATCAACCTCAACACCTCTTTCACTAACGATAAAGGCCAAAAGCTTGCCGGAACGGACTCCAAATGTACACTTGTTAGGATTCAGACGAAGCTTATACTTCCTCAAACGCTGAAAAAGCTTTAACAGGTGCTCTACATGTTCAACTTCCGTTCTTGACTTAGCGATCATATCATTAACATATACCTCGATCTCCTTATGCATCATATCATGAAATAAGGTAGTCATGGCTCGTTGATACGTGGCTCCGACGTTCTTCAAACCGAAGGGCATCACTCGATAACAAAATGTTCCCCAAGGTGTGATGAATGTTGTCTTCTCCATATCCTCGGGTGCCATTTTGATTTGATTATATCCGGAAAATCCATCCATAAATGAGAAGACCTTGAACTTAGTTGTATTATCTACCAACATATCTATATGTGGTAGAGGGAAATCATCTTTCGGACTAGCTTTATTCAAGTCTCTATAGTCCACACCCATCCAGACTTTTCCATCTTTCTTAGGCACAGGCACAATATTGGCCACCCATTGAGGATATGTAGAAGTCACCAGAAACCCCGCATCAATTTGCTTCTGAACTTCCTCCTTGATTTTTACTGCCATGTCAGGATGAGTTCTTCTGAGGTTCTACTTCACAGGCACGCACTCAGGCTTCAAAGGCAGGAAATGTTGCACGATATCTGTATCTAGACCATGCATGTCTTCATATGACCAGGTAAAGACGTCAACATATTATCGTAGCAATTCAATCAACCCCTTCTTAACAGATTTTTCCAGGAGTGCCCCAATCTTTACTTCTCGCACACAATCTTCAGACCCCAAACTGACCGTTTCCAGATTCTCAAGATGCGGCTGAATGATCTTCTCTTCATGCTCAAGTAGACGGGTAATCTTGTCAGGAATCTCCTCAACATCATCTTCTTCCGCCTCAAATACAGGGAATTCAAAGTTGGGGGATGGTGTTGGATCATTATGTTCAATGGGTTTGATTAACCTGCATAATGATTTTGGATATAGAAGAAACTTTTAGAATTCAAACAAGGCAAATCATTATGCAGATGGAAAGATTGATTTTATTCTTATTTTTAGGGTTTTATGTGATCACCAATTTCATGCAAAAAGCAAAAAAGGGAAAATAATTGGGAAAACAAACATTTAACATGAATTTATTGAATGAAAACACCATTATATTTATGTGCCAACAATGTCATCACTTCTCCTTTTGGCATGGGAGAAGGGTTTTCAAACACAATGATCATTACTTTGACTTATGGATAACTGTTGGAATATCCACATCGCCCCAATTATTGCAGACCCCTCCAAGGATGATGAAATTGCCAGAATCCTCTTCATCTTCTTCCAAAATGGCAGCAGCCTCTTCGTCTTGACCAGTGTGGATGAAACATCCACTCTTGAACAAACCTTGCTTGTTGAAGACCCCAGATGAATAGCCTATGCCAGCCCGGGACTTGTTGTCTTCCAACCTGATCATTTGCCCCAATCCAGCAGTTGCACCATGCTCAATGGCCAACTTTGCATCTTTATAGGAAGCAAATGAAGGAGTTCTCTTCTCAACAGGTTCAGCAATAGATAAAGCTTGGAACGGAGTTCCAACTTCATCCTCAGCATCTTTATACGAGAAGGAAGACAAATGGCTTACCAGGAGAGCCTTTTCTCCCCCTACCACCACCAGCTTCTTATTCTTTACAAATTTCAGTTTCTGGTGTAGAATGGATGTCACAGCGCCAGCTTCGTGAATCCATGGTCTTCCTAGGAGACAGCTATACGATGGGTGAATGTCCATAACCTGGAAGGTAATCTGGAAATCACTTGGTCCGATTTTGACTGGGAGATCAACCTCACCAATCACAGTTTTGCGAGACCCATCGAAAGCATTCACAACTACTTCGCTCTGCCTCATGGGAGGCCCCTGATATGATACCTTCGCAAGAGTGGTCTTCAGCAGTACATTCAATGATGACCCAGTATCCACCAACACATTGGACATGGCGTCATCTTTGCAGCTCATAGATATGTGTAATGCTAAGTTGTGGTCTCTTCCCTCATCGGGGAGATCAGCATCACAAAAGCTCAAATTATTACAAGCGGTGATGTTTGCAACAATGCTGTCAAATTGTTCTATCGTGACGTCGTGATCCACATACGCTACATCCAACACCTTCTACAGAGCTTCTCGGTGTGGTTCTGAATTCAATAGCAATGATAACACAAATATTTTGGATGACGTTTGTAGAAGCTGATCTACAATGTTGTACTCACTTCTTTTGATGAGTCTCAGCATCTCATCACAATCTTCTCTCATATTTCCACTCGGGCCAGCAGAACTAGGAGTTCTCAACGTAGAGGAGGGCTTAGCAACAAGTGCCGGATTCGGAGCGCTCACAGCATTCCCAATCGGGCGTTCAGCAAAATCAGCATAAACACTTCCTCGAGCATCAGCTTAAGGCTTCAACGGAGCCGGAAAAACACGACCGCTACGGGTCAAACCGCTGACGTCAGCAATATTAACAACAGATGAAGAGGGCAGGGGCACCTCTTTCCCATTCTCCAATGCTACAGCATTGTAGCGATAGGGGACTGCCTTCTCAGAAGAATACGGTACAGGGCCGACTGGCTTAATAGTCAGAGCAGGCGAAACCTTCTGCTTGCTCCCATCATAATTGATGATAACAGGCTCAGGTATCCGGAATACCAGAGAAATTACATTGACTTCGACAACATCTTCGTCAACATTTCTGTTTTGAAGGATCTCAATGACTCCCTCATCCAGCATTTCTTGAACGTCTCTACACACCTGGCGACACCCTCTCTGATTAACAGAACAAACTCGACATCTATTGTGGTCATGCTCATAATGGCTATAGTCACACAGCAGATGATGCATCTCAACCAACGATTGTCGAATATGACTGACATATTTGACTTTGTATTTGGCAGGACAGCCCTTGACCATATTGACAGATTTCCCATGCTCGGGCAATGGGTTCTTCTTGACGTTCGGACCTACGTCCTCGAAAAACAAAATCCCACTTCTCACAAGGTCTTGTACCTTGGTCTTCAAGGGATAACAATTCTCCACGTCATGTCCGGGAGCACCGGAATAATATACACAGTGATGTTCAGGCTTGTACCACCACTAGGGGTTAGCAGGTACAGCGGGAGGGTCTCGCGGAGTAATTAATTTTTTATCAATCAGAGATGGATAGAGTTCAGCGTAAGTCATCGGAATTGGATCAAAGGTGACCCTCTTCCTCTCATAGCTGGTGTTGGCATTGTTGTTGTTGTTTCGAGGCTGGTAGGCCTGCTGTTGTTGATGTTGATATTGCTGAGATTGTGGTCGCTGATAATGTTGAGCTTCCCTGAAGACAGGTGCTATATGAGCCACCTGATGCTGATTGTTGACTGGGCGAGCAATCTTCCTCTTCACAGAGGGTCTTCTCTTGACACGGGAAGACACAACATGTGCCTCTCCCTCTTTCTTCTTCCCAAAGCTTCCATATCTCTTTGCTGAAGAGCCTTCCTCTCGAGTTAAACATCCTTCACGGACCCCCTCTTCCAGTCTCATTCCCATATTCACCATCTCGGTGAAGTCTAAGGGAGCACTGGCTATGACTCTCTCGTAGTAGAATGAACTCAAGGTCTTCAAAAAGATCTTGGTCATCTCTTTCTCCTCAAGGGGTGGCACCATCTGAGCTGCCAACTCGCGCCACCTCTGGGTGTATTCTTTGAAGGTTTCTTTCTCTTTTTGGGACATTGCCCTCAGCTGGTCCCTATCAGGAGCCATATCCATATTGTATTTATATTGCTTGACGAAGGCCTCGCCAAGATTGTTGAAAGAGCGGATGTTCGAACTTTCCAGACCCATGTACCACCGGAGAGCGGCATCGGACAGACTGTCCTAGAAATAATGAATGAGCAGTTGATCATTATCAGTTTGTGTTGACATCTTGCGAGCAAACACCACAAGATGGCTGAGAGGGCATGTGTTCCCCTTATACTTCTCAAAGTCAGGCACTTTGAATTTAATAGGGATCTTCACGTTGGGCACGAGGCACAACTCAGCAACACTTTTACCAAAGAGGTCCTTCCCCCTCAAAGTCTTCAGTTCCTTGCGAAGCTCAAGGAATTGATCTTTCATGTCATCCATCTTCTCATAAACCTCTGGGCCCTCAGAAGGCTCAGAATGGTAGATGGTATCTTCAACTCTTAGTAACGTGTGCACCACAGGAGGTGGCACTGAAAGGACCGGGCTAGATGCCGGCAAAAAAGCAAGAGTAGGAGCAAAACCCTCTGGCACAAAGTTGGCGGACATTCCCCAAGGGAACCCGGTTGGCATAGATGGCGCAAAGTGGGCTGTTGCAGTAGGCACAGTAGAAGTCACGATCTCAGAAATGACCGTCCTCTGGGGAGGAGTTGCAGGTGTTGGGGAAGACTGGCTCTGAGCGGCCAAAAATGACTCCATCAGGGCAGTCAGTCTGGCTACTTCCTCTTTCAGTTCGCGTTCTCTTGTTCCAAATGATCCATCAGTCTTGCAGAGTTGGCTCTAGTGTAGTACCGATGAGTCAGCTTGTCTTCAAAATAAATGAAGAACATAGAGTTAGACCATAGGACAAGAAGCCGGGAACAAAACTTGCTTATGCGCATGATGCATGCAATGTTTGTGCGCATGATTTGTTTTGATTTCAGAGGAACTTTAGAGTTCTATTTGCAAATTTGGGAAATACTATACTTTTATCATATATGGAAACATCTCATTAATAATATCTGGAAAATATTTTTTTACACCAAAGAAGTACAACATTGGTAACCAAATACAAGGGAAAAGGAAAATGATCATCCTATGGATCCCTAGAAACAATCATCTAAAGCTCAGGATACAGGAAGATAAGATGCATGAAGCCTCTTAACCTCCTCCTCATAGGCTGCCTCCATATCCGCCTTCTCCTTGGCGAGTCGATCGTACTTCCTCTTCCAAAACCTGGAAGACTGAGGAAGTAGAGAAGTCCATGCATCATTAGGATCATCAATAACCTGATGCTCGAGAAACTCAATCAAAGCATCATTCTCCTTAATCTGCTGAAGCAACTCTTCTCGTTCACGGATCCAAGCACGTGAACGGTCTTCGTCTCTCAACTCCTCTACTCCTTGGTTAGGGAGGGTTGAAGACCCAGCCATAACCAAAGGTGTAGGTCTCGGATACTCGTAAGGCATGAGATACTCAAAAGCTCTCCTCCTAACCCAAGCAGTGTAAGGCTCCAAAGCGACACAATTCTTTGGACCTAGCCCCTTCCTTCCTTTCCTATGAATCTTGCGCCAGGCGCGGATCATCCTGTCCTTCAAGCCTTGGGGATCTTTACCCTCTTGAAAGAACACACCTTCTAATAGAATGTTATTGGGTTTATCCTTTAGGGGGAACCCAAGCTGACGACGTGCCAAAACGGGGTTGTAGCTAATCCCACCACATGTACCAAGAAGAGGTACATTGGAGAATTCACCACAAGAGTCAATAATCTGCACACCATCATACACATGGTTGTACCAGGAGATATCATCATTAGTGAGAGACATGAGTCTCGTGGACCACCGTAGACATCCCTTGTTCTCCTTGAAGGTGACCGTCTACGGTAAGTGAGAAATAAACCACTTATACAACAGAGGCAAACAACACACAATGGCACCACCACCCTTCGCATTCCTCATATGCAAAGAGAAATAAGTGTCACCCAACAGAGTCGGAACGGGATTAAGAGTAGAGAAAATCCTAATAGCGTTCACATCCACAAACTTGTCGATGTTGGGAAACAACACTAACCCATAGATGAGAAGTACAAATATGGCCTCAAAGGCATCCTCACTCATGGCCTTCCCATACATGGTAGCTTGAGCAATGAGGAACTCAGAAGGAAGACCTTGAATTCCACCTTTGGTAGTCATATGAGCACTAACCAGAGATTCATCTATATGGAACATATCAACGATCTCTCGAGAAGTAGGAATACTCTCCAAGCCACTGAACGACAACTGGTCTAGAATAGGTATGCCCACAAGGTAGGCATACTCCTCAAGCGTGGGCAAAAGCTGAAAATCCGGAAACATGAAGCAATGGTACAAAGGATCATAAAACTGCACCAATACACTCATCAATCCTTCGTCCGCCTGAGTAGTCAGAAGAGGAAGAAGCTTCCCAAAACGAGCTTTGAAACCCAAAGGATCTAATACATAGGATGTCAATTTCCGTAGCTCTTTCAAGTCTGGTTGTCTGAAACTGTACTTCTTTGTATTCCTTCTTTGTCTTTCCATGTCTGAAAATTTGCAAATAGACCTCTTAAGTTCCTTGAAAATTTTCTTATTATTTTGATGATATGGATGCATGAATGCATGGATGCAACAATCACACTCATGGATCAAGCAATGCACACCAAACAAAGGTCATGGGATGGATCATACTATCCTTAATATTAATCATCCATTTTGGTGGATTATGGTTTACACCTTATCAACACCCAAGTTCCATTGATATTAAGGATACATGAACGGATCAACCATGAATCAAGGGTTTGTTGCAAATCACGAGCATGGAGTCTCGGTTAAGAACCACCCAAAGGGAGTGTACTAGGGTTTAACCTGCCAAACATGTTCTACAAGAGGTTCCCATAGTCATCATCCCATCTTTCAGATATTATCGGAGAAACGACTACTCGTATTCCAAAAATAATCTCAAGAGAGACTGTTATGAGTGTAGTATCGCGTAACAATTGTATCAAATATTACACTTGAACGACTCCCGCACTACATCCTAAGAATAGGCCAAGATGGGCTTGGTAAACTAAGGTCCTTGGCTTCTAAGGTCTATATTGGAAAGAGTAATGTCTAACCACAACTACTTGTGTGACATTATTGATCCCAACATGACCTCCACCAAGTGAATGGACTTGCAAGTCAACTTGCTAAGGAATAACTCCACACAAGTCAACAAGACTATGCCATTCTCCTATCCTAAGTGCACTCGAGTTCGAGTATAGAACTCATCTCACAAAGATCACCAAGCATACCGGGAATTAATATTCAAGCAATTCAATCATTACATACAATACAGTAATCCCAAATTGCATAAAAAATATGTCACAAAACATTATACAATACAATACAACCAATATGAAAAGTAGGCCAAAACCCACTAGGCACATCTGTCCCCAGCAGAGTCGCCACTTTTCTGTAGCGGGGTATTCGTTACCATTAGAGATATTGACTAAATCCAAGGTAAACCATACAAGTCGAGTCGCCACCACACTTCTATTTATCCAAAGGAATGGTTAGAAAGCGAACAAAAACCTAAAAGTTTTATCGAATCAAAAACTAGTAAAAATGTCAGAGATCTGGGTAAGGGGGTTGGTTATGCAATGGGAAGGTTTTAAGCACCCAAAACATCCTAGGTACTCCTAGGGAGCCCTTTTCATATTGGTTGTAAGGTTGGTATTTGGTGAAAATTTTCTTGTGCAAACATGATTGAAGAGATGAGAAGAGAATATAAAAGTTATTTACATTTTGTGCTTGGATGGATAAACCCATTGCCTACGTACCATCTTAAAAAAAGATTAGGATCAAAACCTCGTACTTCGGGGTAAAAATCTCAAAAGAAGTTGGTGAATTGATTGGTCAAAAGCCTTAAGGTCTTTTGTTATCAAAGGGAGAAAACTCAACATAAAACCACAAATCCACCATGTGAGGAGAGCTTCAACATGCTAGTGAGGGGTTAACCCTATAATAAGCATGGAAGTCTTATAGTCCATCACTAAGGATATATGTGAGTATTATATCAACCTCTAGGATAACTCAAACCTAATAGATAAAGGTTATGAATGGTTTGATTAAGAAAGTGGTCATTGAAACTATGGTCAAAGTTGATTTAAAAGTCCAATTCAGAATAAATGTTATGAAAATAAGATTTTGAAAATCAAAAGCATAAGGCTTAGGTTTCTAATATTTGGAAACAAAGGTTAAATGTTTGCACAAAAGTTTTGGCTTGGGTTAGAGTGAAGAGAAGAAGAAGAAAGGCTAAATCCTAAACATACAAGAGGTAAGGGAAAAGAGAACAAGACCACCAATGGAGTTCCTCTCTTGAGATCATATTAATGATCCAAGTAGATCCCATCCTTTGGAATAAGCAAGATAAACAAATACTCAAGCAAGCAAGCACACAATCACAACAAGCTCCTAGGAATCTTCCAATGGCTTTTGGATCTCTCTCTCTTACAAACTCATGGCAATGTTTCCTCAATTTGGTTCAATGTTGGAATCCCTAGCACAAGAACACACACATTAAAAAGTTCCATAATGAAATCAAAGAAAGAACAAGAAGGAGTTTTAGACATTGGTCCTTTCAAAGTTCATCTTCAAGTTTTAAGCATTCTAAAGGCATGAGGCCTAGTTGCTCTTTGACTTTTATAGCATTCTAAAGTCCCAATGCCTAGTTGCTCTTTTGACTCCAAATTTTCATAGGGAAAGTCCTAAAGTCTAAGTCCATTTGTCCATTTCTTTGCATTTGGTCAACACCAATCAAAACAAAAACACAAGCACAAGAGTATATACACAATTATGTGCTCAAGTGAGCAAAAGGCAAATTGCATTAACATAAACATGTGCTCAAGTGAGAAAAGGAAAAAGCAAATGAATAATGTGTACAACAATAATAAATTGCATAAATGTAAAGTGCAAAAAGTAAATGTTAATGGTTAACGGTTAATGTTAGTAGTTAGTGTGCCATAAGGAAAATTTAGCGTTATGTTAAGCAATTGTAATTGGACTTATATAGAAGTCACAACTATCTGAGGCCGGTCAATAATAATGCAGGCAACAACACAAGTTAGAAGTTTTGATTAGTGAACCAAGTTCCAACAACTTGTCATGCCAAAAAGAAGAGAAATGATCTTGTATTGGTTTAAGTCCTTTGCATGATTTAGGAAGCAATCTATCCTTAATGCAAAGCCATTCGCTTGATCAATTGATCAAGATGAATTAGATTTGAATCAAGGAAGATTAAACTTCCCTAATCAATGCTAACTTATCAACCTTTAACTCATTGATCCAAAAGAAAAGAAGAAGAAGAAGAAGAAGAAGATGGATAATGGAAAGGAAAAGAATAAAGTGCATTAAATGGAATGGAATGTACCAATCAACAAGTGTTGACCAATGACATTAAGGATCATGGTCAAACTATCAAAAACAGAAGTGGGATGAAGATTGGAAGTCAAGAAATGAACAAAATATTTTTGGCATTTTTAATATTTGTAAATAAACTTGAATTAAAATATTAAAGAGAGGTCAAACTTCAAAATCACTTCAAATCAACTTTGAAAAGTCCAAGTGATTTATCTCAAGTTCAACAAGGTCAAACAAAGTTTGACAAAAAAAATCAGCATTTTTAAAAGTCAGAAACTATTTTTAATCAATTAAAAATGAATAAAAATAACCTAATTGAACTAAAATCTCAAATAAATCTCAAATCAATTAAAAAATTGATGAGAATATTTATCATAGATCCATCATCATTCAAATAGGTTGAGAAAATATTTTTTGTATTTTTTGAATATCAAAAACTATTTAAAATGAATTAAAAATAACCAGAAAAGAGAAAATTCACAAAAAATATCAAATGATAAAATAAAAAATATTAAAAATCATTTTTAGAAACTAGAATTAAAAAAGAAATAATGCAACTGGTCCCATATTTTTTGGAATTAAAATGAGAGAGTTATGAAATAAAATGGAATTAAAGAAAATAAAATGGAATTAAAGAAAATAAAATGGAAATTAAGAAAATCAGAAAAAAGGAGAGGCGTTGGATGAGATTTCATTAATTGACGTGGAGGATCAAACGCTCCACATGCGCGCGCTCACCATAGGCCTTAGTCAATGAGACACACGAGGCATTAAAATAAGTCATAACAATTGATGGCCACGATTAGATCTGGAAAATGCATCAAGTGGGTCAGATTTGATCTGGCAAAGAGACGGTGGTGTACACTGTAACACCCCGATGAAATAAGATAATTATTTAATTTAAGTTAATAATATATTTATTAATTTAATTAAATAATTGGAATATTTTTATTGGAATTATTATTATTGGATTATTTTATTATTATTATTATTGGAATAAAAGTTGGAATTAGAAAAGGTCCCATTTGGTAAAAGGGTTGTTTTCACGTGAAAAGGAAAAAGGGACAGAAAAGTGGAAAGAGAGCCAGAGAACAAGGGTTGAAGGGAGGAAGAGCTTGAAGCTGAAGGATTGCCGGATTAACTCAGGTAAGGGGGGTTTATCGTCGTTTAATGGGTATTATGGGATAACATGTAGTGGGTAGTGATAAACCATTGATTTTGACTCCGATTAGAATGATGTATGCCGAAAATTTGTGAAAATATTGGATGAACGAAATATGGGTTTAATTGGAGAAATTCGTAGGAATTAGATGTAATAATGTTAGCAATTGTGAAATCGAATAAGGTATGATTCGTGTTAGATGATATGAGCGATTAATGTGAAAAATTGGATTGTGGGAGGTTGGAGTTGGGAGATCTCGTAGCAGAGAAAACCATAGCAGATCTGGAAATCTGGTTTCTGGTCATACGCGTATGGCACTAGGCAATACGCGTATGAGATGGTCTGATACGCGTATGGCACTAGGCAATACGCGTATGGATGAGGAAGATGATGTTTTGAACGTGATTTTGGCCTCTGTTGGTACGCGTATGGGGAAGTGGTACGCGTAGCATACGCGTATGAGATAGGTGGTACGCGTATGGGATTGGCTGAGAATTGGGCCATACGCGTATGGGACTAGGCAATACGCATATGGGCAGGATTGTGATTTTTCTGTGCTGTTGTTGTGCAGTTTTTGGTTGTTCAGCTGAGTAATGTAATTTAGCTGATGTATGATAGAGTAGGGATCATTTCCCGTTGTTTTGAGTAGTATAGGTATTAGTAGAGTGTGCTAATGTTGTGATTGACTATGTGGTATGACATGATGTGATTATGTGGTGAATATGTTGATGATGTATGATGATATGCATAATGTTATGAATGTATCTATCATGTATGAAATTATGAATGGACTGTTTATGGCTTGGACTGTTTATGGCTTAGAGTGTGACTAAGTGAGTGAATGGACTGATTATGATATACATAATGTTGATGATGTATGATGATATGCATAATGTTATGAATGTATCTATCATGTATGAAATTATGAATGGACTGTTTATGATTGTTGATGTTTGCATGACTAAGTGAGTTAGTTTGCATATTGTGGCCTTTATGGTGGTAGCTAATTCCCATGGTGAGGAATTAGTGAGTTAGTATTGTGGATTGTTGTTGATGTTTGCATGCTAGGTGATTAGCGTGCATATCATAGCCCTTGGGGTGGTAGCTAATTCCCATGGTGAGGAATTAGTGAGTGAGTCACTAGGTCTCCAATGAGTGGGACTAGTGAGCTTGGTAGCCGTATCTGGATTTGATCGGTGAGGTTGAACTATATGTTCACGAATAGTCGGTACCGCATGCATGGAGTCTCATTGCATAATATATGTATGTATGGCGTATAATATGAATGGATGTATTCCAATATTATACGTGTGTTTGATGGTTGTGTTGAGTTGAGTATGATGATGATGATGATTATGAGTTGATATTGCCGTTGCTGAATATGTGTAATCTGATTAGGGTGATGATATGTGTTAAATTACTTAGCATTACATGATATTTTATAATGCTTATTATATCGATTGAGGAACTCACCCTTACAACTGTTTTTCAGGTAACGAGCAGTGATTGAGTAGAAGCTAGTCCTTGGGGTCTAGTGTAGTTCCTTAGTGGGTCATGCTCTGGTAGATGTAACATCGGGATGGGATGTTTTACTATGTTTTCATTTGGTTGTTGAACAACTTTACATGTAATGCGTTGCATGTTTTGCATGTTGTTGTTAATTTCTATCCGCTGCGAATTATGCAAATGTTTATTTTGATAAATAAATGAGTATGACCAGATATTTTGGAACACGGTGTGAAGTGTCAAGTGTGACACCCTTAGTTGCATATTTACTCTGATTTATGTTTTGATGTTATAATTTATTTTTGGGGTATTTTAGAAGGGTGTTACATTAGTGGTATCAGAGCATAGTCGGTCGAGTCGAGTCGTAATTATTCTGTTTCCCTGTATGTGATAGGTGTTGTGTAACCCTATCCGTACTTATTGTTTTAGCTTGTTGGGTTTTCAGAATAGAGATGGCTGGAAGAGGTAGAGATGATGCTGCGATTGCTGAGGCTCTGGGTATGCTAGCTGGAGTACTTGGAGGGAATCCGAATGTTGTGGGAATGGGAGCTGCTCGTCAACTGAGTGAGTTCCAGAAGAACAATCCTCCAACGTTCAAGGGAGCATACGATCCAGATGGTGCTCAGAAGTGGTTGAAGGAGATCGAGAGAATCTTCCGAGTGACTGAGTGCGCCGATAACCAGAAGGTCAGGTTCGGTACGCATATGCTGTCAGAAGAAGCAGATGATTGGTGGGTTGCTACCCGCACTGAGTTGGAATCTGCTGGGAATGCTGAGATCACTTGGGCTGTGTTCAGAGAGAGATTCCTGAGGAAGTACTTTCCAGAGGATGTTAGAGGAAAGAAAGAGATAGAGTTCTTAGAATTGAAGCAGGGCAATCGGTCTGTTACTGAGTATGCTGCTAAGTTCACAGAGCTGTCGAAGTATTACACTCCCTATGATGAGGCTACTGGGAAATTCTCGAAATGTGTGAAGTTTGAGAACGGGTTACGTCCCGAGATTAAGCAGGCTATTGGGTATCAACGGATTAGAGTGTTTTCTGATTTGGTTGACTGTTGCAGGATTTTTGAACAGGATACCAAAGCCAAAGCGGAGAGCTATCAGCAGAGGGTTGATAGGAAAGGCAAGAATCAGAATGATCGTGGGAAACCGTATGCAGCTGGCAAAGGTTTCCAGAGACAGAGTGGGATGAAGAGGCCTAGTGGGGGAGACTCTAGTGCCCCTGCTAAGTGTTTCAGATGTGGTCAGGCTGAACATCGTATCCATGAGTGTACCAGTAATGAGAAGAAGTGTTTTAAGTGTGGCAAAGGTGGTCACTTGGCTGCAGAGTGCCGGTTGAAGACTGTGACTTGTTTCAACTGTGGAGAGGTGGGTCATATCAGTCCACAGTGTCCTAAGCCTAAGAAAGAGAACCAGTCGGGAGGCAAGGTCTTTGCTTTATCGGGTTCTGAGACTTTTGCAGATGATCGTTTGATCCGAGGTACGTGTTATATTAATGGCTTTCCTCTTGTAGCTATTATTGACACAGGAGCGACTCATTCCTTTATATCTTTGGATTGTGCTGTGAAACTTAAATTAGAGATATCTGAGATGCATGGAAGTATGGTGATTCATACTCCTGCGAAGGGTTCAGTGACTACTACTTCAGTTTGTTTGAATTGTCCTTTGAGTATTTTTGGTAGAGACTTTGGGATGGACCTAGTGTGTCTTCCACTAGTGCAGATTGATGTTATCCTGGGTATGAACTGGTTGGTGTTTAACCGAGTTTATATCAACTGTTTTGACAAGACTGTGATCTTTCCTGAGAGTGAGGAAGGAAAGAGTTTGTTTCTATCTGCAAGGCAGGTGAATGAGGCAGTAGTAGATGGAGCAGAGTTGTTTATGCTGTTAGCGACTTTGGAGGCTAAAGATAAACTGGTGATTTGCGATCTAGCCGTGGTGTGTGATTTTCCTGATGTGTTTCCTGAAGAGGTGAATGAATTACCGCCAGAGCGTGAAGTTGAGTTCTCGATTGATTTGGTACCTGGTACTTGGCCGATATCGATGGCTCCGTACCGTATGTCTGCTGTTGAGTTAACTGAATTGAAGAGTCAGTTGGAAGGTCTGTTGGATAAGAAATTTATTCGTCCGAGTGTGTCACCGTGGGGTGCACCAGTGTTATTGGTTAAGAAGAAAGAAGGTACTATGAGGTTGTGTGTGGACTACAGGCAACTGAATAAAGTGACGATCAAGAATCGGTATCCTTTGCCGAGGATTGATGATTTGATGGATCAGTTGGTTGGTGCGAGTGTGTTCAGCAAAATAGATTTGAGGTCGGGATATCATCAGATACGTGTGAAAACTGAGGATATTCAGAAGACTGCTTTCAGAACAAGGTATGGACATTATGAGTATTCTGTAATGCCTTTTGGTGTGACTAATGCGCCTGGAGTATTTATGGAGTATATGAATAGGATTTTCCATCCGTACCTAGACAAGTTTGTTGTGGTGTTTATTGACGATATTTTGGTGTATTCGAAATCTGAAGAAGAGCATGCTGAGCATTTGAGAGTGGTTTTAGGAGTTCTACGAGAAAAGAAGTTATTTGCTAAACTGTCAAAGTGTGAATTTTGGTTAGAAGAGGTTAGTTTTCTTGGTCATGTGATTTCAAGAGGCGGTGTTGTTGTTGATCCTTCTAAGATAGAAGCGGTATCTAAGTGGGAAGCTACGAAGTCAGTTTCTGAGATAAGAAGTTTTCTTGGTTTGGCTGGTTATTATAGGAAGTTCATCGAGGGATTTTCTAAGTTGGCGTTACCGTTGACGATGTTGACTAGAAAGGGGCAAGCGTTTGTTTGGGACTCAAAATGTGAAGAAAGTTTCCAAGAGTTAAAGAGAAGGTTGACTACTGCTCCTATTCTGATATTACCGAGTCCGTCAGAACCATTTGAGGTTTACTGTGATGCTTCATTGTTGGGTTTGGGTGGTGTTTTGATGCAGAATAAGCAGGTTGTAGCTTATGCTTCGAGACAACTGAAGGTTCATGAGAGGAACTATCCGACACACGATTTAGAGTTGGCAGCTGTGGTATTTGTTCTGAAGTTATGGTGGCATTACTTGTACGGGTCAAGATTTGAGGTTTTCAGTGACCATAAAAGTTTAAAGTATTTGTTTGATCAGAAAGAGTTGAATATGAGACAGAGGAGATGGTTAGAGTTTCTGAAGGATTATGACTTTGGTTTGAATTACCATCCGGGTAAAGCAAACGTAGTGGCGGATGCATTGAGTCGGAAATCATTGCATATGTCTATGTTAATGGTTAAGGAATTGGATTTAATCGAGCAGTTTAGAGACTTGAGTTTGGTGTGTGAGAGTACTCACAATAGTGTTAAACTGGGAATGTTGAAGTTAACGAGTGGTATTCTGGATGAGATTAGAGAGGGTCAGAAATCCGATGTGCTTTTGGTTGATAAGTTGACTCTAGTGAATCAAGATCAAGGTGGTGAATTCAGAGTTGATGAGAATGGTGTTTTGAAATTTGGTAATCGGGTGTGTATTCCGGATGTTACCGAACTTAAGAAGAGTATTCTTGAGGAAGGACATCGTAGTGGCTTGAGTATTCATCCTGGAGCTACGAAGATGTATCATGATTTGAAAAAGTTATTTTGGTGGCCGGGAATGAAAAGAGAAATTGCGAGTTTGGTTTATTCTTGTTTGACTTGTCAGAAGTCAAAGATTGAGCATCAGAAGCCGTCTGGGCTAATGCAACCGTTGGCTATTCCAGAGTGGAAGTGGGATAGTATCAGTATGGATTTTGTTTCTGGTTTACCGAGGACAAGTAAGAATTTTGAAGCTATTTGGGTGATTGTTGACAGATTGACAAAATCGGCTCATTTCATTCCGATTAGAATGGATTATCCGTTAGAGAGATTAGACGAGTTGTATATTGAGAAGATTGTAAGTTTGCATGGTATTCCGTCGAGTATTGTTTCGGACAGAGATCCTAGATTTACATCGAAGTTCTGGGAAGGTTTGCAGAGGGCTTTGGGAACTAAGCTGAGATTGAGTTCTGCATATCATCCGCAAACTGATGGTCAGACTGAGAGGACGATTCAGTCACTAGAGGGTCTTTTAAGGGCTTGTGTTTTGGAAAAGGGAGGTGCTTGGGATTGTTATTTACCTTTGATTGAGTTTACCTACAACAATAGTTTTCATTCGAGCATTGGTATGACACCGTTTGAAGCCTTGTATGGTAGAAGATGTCGGACACCTTTATGTTGGTATGAGTCCGGTGAGAGTGTTGTGGTTGGACAGGAGATTGTTCAACAAACTACGGAAAAGATTAAGATGATTCAGGAGAGGATGAGGATTGCTCAGAGTCGTCAGAAGAGTTATCACGACAAGAGGAGGAAGTCACTTGAGTTCCAAGAGGATGATCATGTGTTTCTTCGTGTTACTCCGATAACTGGGGTTGGTCGAGCTTTGAAGTCGAAGAATTTGACACCTCGATTTATTGGTCCTTATCAGATTTTAGAGAGGATAGGGGAGGTAGCCTATCGTATCGCTTTACCGCCGTCACTTGCGAATTTGCATGAGGTTTTTCATGTGTCTCGGTTGAGGAGGTACATTCATGATCCGTCGCATGTGGTCCAAGTAGATGATGTACAGGTGAGAGATAACCTGACTGTTGAAACATCACCTATGAGGATCGAGGATCGAGAGTTGAAGCAGTTGCGGGGTAAAGAGATTGCTTTGGTAAAGGTAGCTTGGGGAGGACCAGCAGGTGGCAATGTGACTTGGGAACTTGAGAGCCAGATGAAGGAGTCGTATCCGGAATTATTCGCTTGAGGTATGTTTTCGAGGACGAAAACTCTTTTAGTGGGGGAGAGTTGTAACACCCCGATGAAATAAGATAATTATTTAATTTAAGTTAATAATATATTTATTAATTTAATTAAATAATTGGAATATTTTTATTGGAATTATTATTATTGGATTATTTTATTATTATTATTATTGGAATAAAAGTTGGAATTAGAAAAGGTCCCATTTGGTAAAAGGGTTGTTTTCACGTGAAAAGGAAAAAGGGACAGAAAAGTGGAAAGAGAGCCAGAGAACAAGGGTTGAAGGGAGGAAGAGCTTGAAGCTGAAGGATTGCCGGATTAACTCAGGTAAGGGGGGTTTATCGTCGTTTAATGGGTATTATGGGATAACATGTAGTGAGTAGTGATAAACCATTGATTTTGACTCCGATTAGAATGATGTATGCCGAAAATTTGTGAAAATATTGGATGAACGAAATATGGGTTTAATTGGAGAAATTCGTAGGAATTAGATGTAATAATGTTAGCAATTGTGAAATCGAATAAGGTATGATTCGTGTTAGATGATATGAGCGATTAATGTGAAAAATTGGATTGTGGGAGGTTGGAGTTGGGAGATCTCGTAGCAGAGAAAACCATAGCAGATCTGGAAATCTGGTTTCTGGTCATACGCGTATGGCACTAGGCAATACGCGTATGAGATGGTCTGATACGCGTATGGCACTAGGCAATACGCGTATGGATGAGGAAGATGATGTTTTGAACGTGATTTTGGCCTCTGTTGGTACGCGTATGGGGAAGTGGTACGCGTAGCATACGCGTATGAGATAGGTGGTACGCGTATGGGATTGGTTGAGAATTGGGCCATACGCGTATGGGACTAGGCAATACGCATATGGGCAGGATTGTGATTTTTCTGTGCTGTTGTTGTGCAGTTTTTGGTTGTTCAGCTGAGTAATGTAATTTAGCTGATGTATGATAGAGTAGGGATCATTTCCCGTTGTTTTGAGTAGTATAGGTATTAGTAGAGTGTGCTAATGCTGTGATTGACTATGTGGTATGACATGATGTGATTATGCGGTGAATATGTTGATGATGTATGATGATATGCATAATGTTATGAATGTATCTATCATGTATGAAATTATGAATGGACTGTTTATGGCTTAGAGTGTGAGCATATGTCCATTGTGGATGATTGTTGATGTTTGCATGACTAAGTGAGTTAGTTTGCATATTGTGGCCTTTATGGTGGTAGCTAATTCCCATGGTGAGGAATTAGTGAGTTAGTATTGTGGATTGTTGTTGATGTTTGCATGCTAGGTGATTAGCGTGCATATCATAGCCCTTGGGGTGGTAGCTAATTCCCATGGTGAGGAATTAGTGAGTGAGTCACTAGGTCTCCAATGAGTGGGACTAGTGAGCTTGGTAGCCGTATCTGGATTTGATCGGTGAGGTTGAACTATATGTTCACGAATAGTCGGTACCGCATGCATGGAGTCTCATTGCATAATATATGTATGTATGGCGTATAATATGAATGGATGTATTCCAATATTATACGTGTGTTTGATGGTTGTGTTGAGTTGAGTATGATGATGATGATGATTATGAGTTGATACTGCCGTTGCTGAATATGTGTAATCTGATTAGGGTGATGATATGTGTTAAATTACTTAGCATTACATGATATTTTATAATGCTTATTATATCGATTGAGGAACTCACCCTTACAACTGTTTTTCAGGTAACGAGCAGTGATTGAGTAGAAGCTAGTCCTTGGGGTCTAGTGTAGTTCCTTAGTGGGTCATGCTCTGGTAGATGTAACATCGGGATGGGATGTTTTACTATGTTTTCATTTGGTTGTTGAACAACTTTACATGTAATGCGTTGCATGTTTTGCATGTTGTTGTTAATTTCTATCCGCTGCGAATTATGCAAATGTTTATTTTGATAAATAAATGAGTATGACCAGATATTTTGGAACACGGTGTGAAGTGTCAAGTGTGACACCCTTAGTTGCATATTTACTCTGATTTATGTTTTGATGTTATAATTTATTTTTGGGGTATTTTAGAAGGGTGTTACATACACCACCGTCTTCTCCGGCGAGGTTGCATTTTCCAGTGAGAGTTGCAGAGAAAAAAAACTTAATGAAAACACGCGATCCTCATATCATTGGAAAGCTGGGGTGATGCACATCACCCCTATAACCTTGGATTGTACTCAAAGTTTCTATGGAATGAGAAATCAGAGTTGGAAAATCCAAGTGCATAAACTGAAGTTCATCAAAACATAAAATCGAAGCCACCACTGGCTTGCCTCTTGCACGAGGATTTCAGAAAACCAAATGGACACAAACAAATCACATTATACAAAGAGATATGGATCAAAACAGTTGAGGTGTAAACCTTTGAAGAGCAGCTCTAATTCACACGATTCCTTCCAACTTTTGCTTGCAGCTTGAACTTGAAGTATGGTATGAGTGCAAGGTTAAGGAATAAGTATTGAAGATCAACTAATTTTGTTGAAATTCAAACTTGAAATCAGAAGTGAAAAATGAGTATTCCTTTAGTGATGGCTAGGTTTTGATTTCTGCAGCATTTCAGATTGATTCAGGGTGTCCAAATGAATGAAGTAGTGCATCTATTTATAGCACAAGGTGATGCAAGGAGGTGGAAAACTCGTGTGTGCATGAGCTTGGATCCGCCATGCATGGGCCTGTACAGGCGCATGTGAGCCCCAAACTCAACTGGTTTTGCATGCTGAACACAAATGAATGAGTTTTGGACGTGCAAACGGCAAGGCAAAGGCTTGTGCATGAAGTTTCATCATGAATTCCGTAATTATGCCTAAATGTTCACCTCTTCGAAAATGCCAATTAGAAAATCCAAACATAAGCATATGGGTAATGGTTGGAAAGGTCTTGACATTAGGAACAAGTGTTATGTGGAACAAAAACTCATTTGGAATGTGGAAATTTATGAAAACAGGCCATGAAGTTCAATGCTCAAAATATGCCTTTGAGAAATTTGTCAAAATGAACCAACTTCAAGCCCTTCTGTTTTGATGATGCAAGCTTCAAATGGAAAAACCTCCAACATAAAAATTGTAGATCTTTTCAAGAAAATAAATTTGGACTGAAATTTTGCAACATTTAGTTTTTTTATATAGAAGTTATGGGCACTTGAAGTTGGACTTTTTTTCATTTCAATGCATTTGGCCCAAAGTGACCTATAATATTTTGCATTATCACATGTATTTCTTTTGAGATTTTGAAATTTTGTTCAACATAACTTTTGAAGTAGATACAATAAGATTTCCAATGCATTTCGTTCCACCCTAAAATCATAAAAAATTAATGAGTTATGTTCTTGGGAAGTTGACCTAAAATTAGGGTTTCAGTCAAAATGACCTATAATGTCTTGGAATGGATGATGATCATCCAAGTTTCAAATCCAATTTTGATGAACATGAAAGTTGTTCATATTGTCCTTAACAACATTTTTTCTCTTGGGATCATCTCCATTTGACCAACACACAAAGAGTTAGGTCTCAGTGCATTTCAAAATAGTCAGATGAATTGACTGATCAACTTCTCAAGTCCACAACTCATATCTTGATGAATTGATGATTGAGGGCACTCAAATAAGTCCAAATATGCATGAAATGATGAATTAAAGAACTTACCTTGATTTTATTTGACCATGGGTTGAGGTTGCTTCATGAGCAAGGCACAGTTGATGAATAGATGAATTAGGGTTTCCTTGGGACACAATCCTCAAACCCTTTGATTTGCTTTGATCAAAATGATGAATTGAGATGTTAGGGAGACATATTTGAGGGGTGGGATCTTTGGGAACCATTGCCATGCTTGCCTTCATCTTCTCTTGGCCATATCATTGCACAAATGATCACCTAGAAGCTTTTAGATCTTGTGACTGCTCAAGCTACAAACAAAAAATGATAGTGACATATTTTTGTGCTTTTGGTTAGTAAACAAAATGAGAAAAGCGATGATATACAATTCAAGCATGCTTGGTGATCTCAAACCACTCACAAGAGAGATCCCACCCAGAGGGAAGGAAAACCAAGATGCTTATGATCCTTGAGGCTTTGCAAATGCAAATGTTATGATGCCATGAGGGATCTTAGGGCCAAAATTGGGGTCTTACAAGTACGCCTCAGACTCACTAAGGCATTTGAGTAAGACTCCTTCTGGTGTCTTTTTGAATAATTCATTCCCCATAAGGGTATAACTCATAGAATGATACCTAACCTTTTGTTCTGAAGATGTTGTTGGATTTTCTTAGTACTCTACTGTTGGTTTTCTCCAATCTTCATCTGTCAAACAGTATATGGCCAATATCTCAAAGTTCTCTTCATCTGCATAGCCTAACTTATTTGCTTCCAAATCTGTGGAGACAATCTGGTCAACATAACTCTCCCTCGGACTTCGATTGCATCTTCCAATTTTTCTTTCAAAATTTTGTACCCAGAAGCAATTTGAGCCAAGTCATTTGCCTCTTGGTTCTTAAGTCAAAGAATGTGTTTAATACTCACCATTTCGAACCTTCGTAATAGTCTATTTGCTATTACAAAGTATAGTATTAGGTTATCTTTCACACATTTGTATTCCTTTGTTATTTTCCTTATAACTAACTCAGAGTCACCCATCATTTCAACTTTAGTTTCCCTCAATTCCAACAAAATTTCAAGTCCGACTATCAAAGCCTCGTATTCAGCTTCATTGTTCGAACAAAGACCTTCGATCTTCTACTTGATATTTTTTAGAATTTTATTAGGAGAAATAATCAACACTCCAACACATGTTCCATCTCTATGACTCGAACCATCGAAATATAATTTCCAAGACTCTAGCTCTATATAGTTTTAGAAGTTTTCGACTATAGAGTGGTCAACTATAAAGTTTGCAACCACCTGCCTATTTATAGCTTTTAAAGGAATATAAATTAGGGAGTACCCAGTCAAAGTAAGTGCCCATTTTCAAATTCGACTATGTAGAATTGGCTTAAATAGCATGTGTTTAAGAATATCAGAGTGAGACGAAACATACACATCAATCGGTTTTATATAATGCTTCAACTTTGTACAAGAGAAATGCAGACATAGACACAACTTTTCGATCATACTATATCTAGTTTCTGCATTATTTAGGACTTGACTAAGGTAGTAAATGGCTCTTTCGGCACCATTTTCATCCTATTGGGCA
Organism: Lathyrus oleraceus; assembly: GCF_024323335.1. Lineage (NCBI taxonomy): Eukaryota > Viridiplantae > Streptophyta > Magnoliopsida > Fabales > Fabaceae > Lathyrus > Lathyrus oleraceus. The sequence continues at coordinate 351,359,027 of NC_066585.1, read as the reverse complement.
AGCATGCGCCCTAAAGTTACATCAGATGTAAAAATGTACAACCTCATACTTTTATTCCTATAGGAAGGTGACAGAATTAGAGGCGAACAAGATAGTCTTTGATCTTTTTGAAAGCATCCTGCTGCGTTTTCCACCTGTCGCAACCTGAAAAATACAGTGCGCGAAAAAAACAACCGGCGAAAGAAAATGACAGAAGAGTTGCCACCGTGCGTTATTCATCCCAAAGGAGGAAAAGGAAACGCTCGAAGTAAACCTGAAAAAGGAAAGGACAAGACGGGGTCTCGCAACCAAATCTTGGGTTCGGGAGTCGGTTATGCGAAGGGAAGGTATTAGCACCCCTACGCATCCGTAGTACTCTACGGGATCCACTTTTGTAGTTCTTGTCTAAAGGGTGTGAGTTTATCTTGTGTTGTTTACCAAAAAAAGGTTAAATGAAAATGACTCGCGCGAATGTCGCATCCACTGCATACGTATCTCATCTGAATATGAGAATCAGAGTCTTCGTAGCTCGGCTGACCTATGGGTTGGAAGGATGTGTGCTCGCTAAGACATCGCGTCTTATGCCTACGTATCTCATCTGGAATGAGAATCAGAGCAAGCCGTAGTTCGACTAATTATGGGGTTATGGATTGGGTTTTGGACGAACGACGTCACTACGCAATCTACCAGATGCTCGACCTTTGGAGACTTACTCGCCTGTAGTAGAAGGAGTTAACATGTTGCTTTGGGTTTTAGGGTTTGAGGGTTACTCATGCAAAAGGGCAAAAAGGCAGTCCTTGACGAAGGAACCGCGCTACCTGCAGGGATACGAACATATACAAAATAAACATGTATAAAGTAAATGTGCCGACAAGGGGCTCAGAAGTAAATAAACAAAAGAAAACAAATGCCTCCTATCGAGGTCTTCTAGTTAAGAAAGCGATAAAATGCGGAAAAAGAGGTAAAAGTACCACACGGATAAAGATCCGAAGTAACAACAATTAAAGGAGTAATAAACCCAGGGATCTCACAAGCTAATGCCATCAAAGAAAGGTAAGTCAGTACAGGTAATCAGAATGAACCTCCAGGGGGTATCCCACAAATAAAGTGGGAAAACCACGCAAACCATCTCTGCAAGAGTCTGTGAGCCCTCACAAAAACTCAACAAAAGGGTTAGTGAAACACGATAAGCATTTTTTTCATGGATAACAATATGGTTTCAGAAACCTCAAACCCTGTGGCATACATTTCAGAAATCATGTGATTAAACATTCAAGGCATAGGTTTCACCCATTCATGCATAATTAAACCCGTGGGCAAAAACATAATGAAATTCATCCATCATACCTCATACATTCAGATGATCCAAATTAAGAGCATAAAATTATGGGAATGAGGCAAGCCTGATGGGAGAGACCGGTTGAAATCAAATGGCACGGCTGGGTTTGCAAGAATATTTTAGGGTTTGCGTGAGATGAAAGTGTGTGAGTCAGATTGAATTTTTCAGAGCTGCCTGGGGGTTGCTCTGAGTTCTCTGTCAGGTTTCTCTTCAGGTTTTGTCCAGGGTTTTGTTTCAAGGAAACCTCAGAGTATTTTGCTTCCCTTCCTTTTTCTGTTTGATCTCCCTCTTTTATAACCTGATTTTCATGGCTTTGTGGGCTCAAATGAGAGAGGTCCAAGTCCAAGTTTTTTTGTTATATTTTATTTATTTATTTATTATTTTTTATTTATTTATTTATTTATTTATTTTTTTCATAAAGTTTCTTGGATCTAATTCTGATTGACATGATGAAATGCAATATGAAATGCTAAATGAATGCATGAATGAGGAGGGCAAATTTTGGGGTGTTACAGCTGCCCCTATTCAATCATCAGTTAACCCGAGCAGGGTGAAAGCGAACAGCTTATCAGACAAACGGGGTGAGCTGTGATTGAATACCAAAGACAGACCGAAAATTTGAGCTCCGAGAACTCCACAAAAATGCGGAAATACTCCGCGCTGTTTATTTTTCTTCCGATCCTCTAGCTGGATCTAAATCAGTCTTCTGGCTTAATCTGGAGTTTCGATCCTCTGGCTGAACCTATACTCAATTTAGTCCTCTGGATGGATATTAATTTTGATCCCCGGGCTGGATACGATTTTGATCTTCTGGCTAGATCTTCTTCGATCTTCTGGCTAGATCTTCTTCGATTCGATTCTCTGGCTGAATCTATCTCCTTTGATTCTCTAGCTGAATCTACTTCGATCTTCTGGCTAGATATGGATTGTTTTGATGATAAATTCCCATCATTAGGATCCCGCATCTGAGGCATGCGCTGGTTGACCCTCTTTTGAAATCTACACCCAACCTTCATATTAGATATGCAGCTTCGAGAATATTCCACTTTTGGGCTTCGTACATATTCTTCGGGCTAGAACATGTTGTAACGACTCCTCAATTGGGCTTGTTGGGGAAATAAAGCTTGTAGGTGACTTCACTGGGGAATCTTCAAATTGAGCCTTAGGCTGGCTTACTGGAACACGATTCTCAGGCTGAATCTTCGAAATGACCCTCAGGCTGGCTTACTGGAACACGATTCTCAGGCTGAATCTTCGAAATGCCCCTCAGGCTGGATCACTGGAACACGATTCTCAGGCTGAATCTTCAAAATGAACCTCAGGCCGGATCACTGGAAAACGATTCTCAGGCTGAATCTTCGAAATGACCCTCAGGCTGGATCACTGGAAAACGATTCTCAGGCTGAATCTTCAAAATGACCCTCAGGCTGGATCACTCACGCTTGATCCTCTGGCTGGATCTCATGACCTTGGTTGTAAAGTAATTCTTCAGTCTGCTTGGAAGAACCTGTTTATCAACTTATGTGTATGCTTGATATGATATGCATGCAAATGCAAATGTTATGCATGGTGTAAAAAGAAATCTGCTTGGGGAAGCAAAGTCCGGTAGAGAACAGATCGTTGTATCAATCCTTGAATGCTCTGTGGGGAATGATCCGTCTGCCGGGACCAATGAGCCACCAAAAATAAATTGGCTGCTTGAAAAGTTGACCTTACGGGGGGAATATCAACTAAGGAAACTTTGTTCGGCGAGGCTCTCTGAGGAGAGTCTGTGGGGAAAACACTTCCTGGGGAAATGTCGTAGGAAACGACCTTTGCTGGGGATATGAACTTACTAATCACCCTCAAGCTGGGGATTAACAAATCTGTTAAAAATAATCTGCTGGGGAATGAGATGAACACTGGGAACACCACCCTCTCATCTGTTGGTTATGCAACCACTCCGCTGTTGCTAGGAAGATACAGTCTGACACTGTCAACTCCGCTGGGGATATATAGTCTGGATACTGTCAACTCTGCTGGGGAATATGCTCTGCTGAGGAGAGACTTTGTCAACCGCTTAGGGATGAGGATTCATGACTTGGCATCCGGTTCCTGTGACCTGCAACAAAAAATACACGTATGCCTCGGGGGAATTACTCGATTTGAATTCACCGTCCGGGATTAAGCACATTCAAAGCAATTTTAAATGTTTTCCTGTGCAAATCATCTGCAAAAGCCACCATTATGTTCATATGCAATATGTTTTATAAACAATTCGGACATTTTTGCAAACAAACTGATAAATGAAAAATAAAGAGGCTCTTCAACTGAATTATTCGACTCTTACTAGGGAGAAATTTTTGCCAGGAATAGTCGAGGGTATCAGGAAGCTGATCCCTGAAAAGAGGTGATCGCTATAAAAAGAGAACTATCCTAATGGCAATGTGGAAACGGGGTCCCACTGAGTTTCGACTTTGCTATGGCTCGTATGTCCTCAAGACGCTCTGCTCATCTTGCTTTCTGAAGTGGATGATTAGTCGATCTTTAACCTTCGAAGATTGCCGGATTGAATGAAACGGTGATATAACACTGATGAACTCAGATCACAGTCATTCGTTTATTCCCTAACTTTTGCCTGGATCGCCCCCTTTTCGGGTTTTCAATCCACCGGGATACCCTTTTTTGCCTGAGCCGCCCTTTCGGGTTTTCGACTCACCGGGTGTACATTTTTTATTTTTATATCCCTAATTTTTGCTCGAACCTCTTTATTCTTTTTTTTTTGGTTCGTCGGGATGCCCTTTTTTTGCCTGGACTATTCTTTTTATCGTCCAGCGGGTCTATTTTATGCGAAGTACTTTTTTTTTAAAAATGCGTCTGAGTTAATAGGGGACGAGAATCCTTCGCCATCCATGGTTGTTAGCATCAAAGCTCCGCCATAGAAAATCCTTTTAACCACGTACGGACCCTCATAGTTCGGTGTCCATTTGCCCCTGTGATCTGTGTTGGGAGGAAGAAATCTTTTGAGTACCAATTCACCAACTTGATACCCCCGAGGGCGCACTTTCTGACCAAATGCTTTCTTCATTCGTCTCTGACCGAGATACGTCAATTCTGGGTACGTAGTTCCAGCATAGCACCATTTCCCGTTGGTTTGATTGATGACCAAAGCTGAATCCCCGTATACATCCAGGGTTTTAATCTGTATATTGACGGCTTCCTCAAGTCTTAGGATACAAGCTTCATATTCGGCTTCATTGTTGGTGCAGGGAAAAGTTATTCTGGCACCAAATGGCATATGAACCCCCTTCCGGTGTGATCAACACTACACCAACTCCGTGACCATTGACGTGGACCGCCCCATCAAACATCATAACCCATTTGGATTCAGGGTCAGGCCCCTCCTCCGGGAGTGGTTCCTCTCAATCTTTCGATTTGAGAAACATGATGTCCTCATGAGGAAAGTCAAACCTCATAGGTTGATAATCATCAATCGGTTGCTCTGCAAGATAGTCTGACAAGACACTTCCCTTGATGGCTTTTTGTGAAGTGTATTGGATGTCATACCCTGTCAGTATCATTTGTCACCTAGTAACCTTTCCGGTAAACGCTGGCTTTTCAAAAATATACTTGACTTGATCTATCTTTGATATCAATAGAGTCGTGTGAGTCAACATATACTGTCTTAGTCGGCGAGCAGCCCATGCCAAAGTGCGACAAGTTTTCTCGAGCAATGAGTATCTTTGTTCACAGTCGGTAAACTTTTCCTAAGGTAATATATTGCATGCTCTTTTCGACCTGACACGTCATGCTGACCGAGCACACAACCCATTGACCTTTCTAACACAGTCAAGTACATGATCAAAGGTCTTTCCTCTCGGCTTGTAGACTTGCCCCGATCTTGATCTCTTTCTTGTCGTCTGCGGTACCGATGTTGACGGTCTCAATCACCTCCTGATAAAGTGTAATAGCTCGGTCCTCCTGTTTCAACAATTTGGCTAACCCTTCAGGCAATTCACAATCTTCCTCAACCCCATCTTCGGCTTAATAGATAGAATTGTCGAAGTCATACTTGGCCATAGCAGTGTCGTTAGTAGTGAGATCCGGGTGGTCAGCTCTGCATGATGGAGGATCATGCTTTACTTTAGCATGAGCGATTTTATTTTGGAAAGAAAGAAAAAACGAAAAAAGAAACATTGCCATTTTTTTGTAAAAGTAAAAAAAAACTGAAAGAGAGAGAACACAAAATTGTTTGCAAAAGCCGTCCTTTACTGATGATAAAAATAATTGCGATATGTAACTAAATGGATGGCCCTACAAATGAGCCGTTACACCTTGGGCAAAGTGTAAGACTTTATTATGCATGTAATAAAGGAAAACAATAAAAATCACTCTTTCAGTAGAGTAACCCGGACGGTTTTTCAGACGACCAATTGTCGAGCTTTTCTCCCGGGACACACGGGCGAATCCAGCTATCTAAGTCACAGTCGCTGTCAGCCTTGTCTTCATCTGCAGCATTGACGAGGTGGGGAGAAACCAAACCCCCGCTGGAGATAGTACCGGTTTCATTCTTCTGAGATCCCGGAGCATACCCCAATCCAAACTTGTCTTCTTTGATGACTGGCTCCACAAATTTGCCCCAGCCTTGGGCATTACCAGCTTTAACCACTTCGACAGCTTGCTTGTATGAAGAGATAGAAGTCCCGACCTTCTCAAACTCAGGTGAAAAGACAGCTTCGGGCGCGACCTCATTGATTTTTATGGCTTCGAAGCCCTGACACAGCATCTCGTGCATCTCGCCGTCCATCTCTACATACTTAAATGTAGACAGGTGGCTAACAAAAATATCCTCTTCACCACAGAAAGTGACGACATGACCTTCTAGTTTATATTTGAGCTTTTGGTGGAGGGTAGAAGTAACAGCACCGGCAACATGAATCCAAGGCCGACCTAGCAGACAACTGTAGACAGGCTGGATATCCATCATATAAAAGGTGCTCTTGAACACCTGTGGTCCAATCTTAATTGGCAACTCAACTTCGCCAAAGACAGCTCTCTTAGAGCCATCAAAAACCCTCACAGCTAAGTTACTTGGCCTCAGGATGATGTCATCACAATCCAACTTCATTAAGGCTTTCTTTGGAAGAACATTCAGAGAAGAGCCTGTATCAACCAAAACATGGGAAAGCATCACCCCTTTGCACTCCATTGTGATATGCAAGGCTTTGTTGTGATTCCTGCCCTCAGATTTCAGGTCATTATCAGCGAAACCTAGCCCCCGGCTAGCGTTTACATTGGAAACTACCGACTCCAGCTGGTTAATAGTTATCTCCGGTGGAACATAGGCCATATTCAGTACTTTCAACAAGGCTGCTCTGTGCGCCTCAGAGCACAGCAATAGTGAGAGAATGGAGATCTTTGAGGGTGTCTGATTTAGCTGGTCGACTACCTTGTAGTCACTTTTCTTGATAATCCTCATAAACTCATCCACTTCCTTCTCGAATGCGGTCTTAGGAGGATCTTCCTCAGTAGTAACCTCTTCGGCGGCCATCTGTTTCCCTTTAGCCTTGGCAGCTGCCTCGGCTTCAGTATTCGTGCGTAATGTTGATGGTGCAAATAGGCGTCCATTGCGAGTGAAGCCATCAACCCCTCAAACATTGTCTACAGCGGAGCTACCAATGTCAATGTCTTCTTCGTTAACTCTCTGCCCCTGGCAGTAGATATCAGCCCCATAGTGCCACGGGATATCACTGTCTTTCTCATACGGAACGGGTCCTGGTATTGTGATGGTGATCGGACCAACCAAAGTCGGTTGAGGGCTGTCAGAGTAAATTGCAACTGGTGTTGAACTTTCGATGTCCACCGCTGCTGGTTCTGTACTTTCTGGGAAATATATTGTTGTCAGAGCGAGTCTCTCGGGAACATATATTTCTTCAGGAGTGAAATAAAACGTCACCGTCGATACATCATTCTTCACTGGACGGGCCTGATCGAACTTAAGACAACCTTCATCTATCAGTTGCTGAATACCCCTTCTCAAACTGTCACATCCGTTTTCGGCAGCTTGATAATTTCTGCATTCTTCCGCACAGCCCGGGAAAATCTGTCCTTTCAGAAGTCGGTCTTTAACCACCGATAGCGAAGTCTTCACCTTAGTCACATCAGAAACCAAATTCAAAGTTTCCCCACTATCAACAACATTAATCCTCTGCCCGCCGTGAGCCGGCATCGGGTTCTGGATAACATTAGGCACCAGAGCAAAATTGATAGCCTGGGCATCTCTCAAATCTTGTACCTTTAACTGGAGAGCCTTGCAATTATCTGTAGTATGGCCAGGTGCGTTGGAGTGAAAAGCACATCTGGCGTTGACATCATAACCTCTAGGCAAATTATTGGGATCGATTGGTGGGGCCAGAGTTCTCAACGTAACCAGATTCATGTCAATCAGCTTGGGAAGTAATACTGAATAAGGCATTGGGATTGGCTCGATGACCCGGTCCGTCTGCCTTGGACGTTGTTGATAGTGTCTCTGCTGACCCGGATTACCTCCTTGTTGTTGATTGTTGTACCTGGGTTGTTGTTGCGGATGATATTGCGGTTGAGGAACAGGTGTTGGAAAAGTGACTGCGGCCACTTGATCTTGATAATAATTAGGGCGTCCTCTACCCCTGCCTCTGCCGGCATACACAACGCTTGCCTCGCCTTCTTTTCTTCGCTGACCGTTACCAGCAAACGGTCTCTTGGGACCTGATAAGTTGGAAGCACTATTGTCTTGAATTCGGCTCATCTTCAACAGACTCAACTCTTTCTCTAGCAATTACTATCTCTGCAAAGCTGATTGACGGGCAAGTAGCCAATCTCTCAATATAATTGCCTTGAAGAGTGTTCATGAACATGTCCCCCATCTCCCTTTCAGACATAGGGGGTTGTGAAATTCTAGTTATCAGACTTTGGATGTCACACTGGTTGTTATGACATCCAATTCTGCACAGACAGGGATTATGCAGAACTTAATTGTAAGTGCAGTAAATAACACAAGTAATTGTTCACCCAGTTCAGTCCAATATGACCTACATCTGGGGGCTACCAAGCCAGGGAGGAAATCCACTATTAGTAGTATCAATTCAAAGCTAAACTCACCCGTTTACAACTTATCACTTAATCCCTACCCAATGCAATTTCAATCTTAACCTAAGATCAGAGTTCCTACTCACTCCCCCTCAATCACCTCAGTGATATTAAAAACACTTTGAAGTCACACTTCAAAAACAATTCTTGATTATGCTTCACAGCTTAAATCAAGATACACAGCACTCACGCTTAAAAGCTTTGAGTGACACAACACTTACAACTCAATGAACACCCTATGCCAAAGCAATCATCTACTTGATAATGGCTTGGCTTACAAGATACGTCTAATACAAGACTCACAAAATACAGCAGTGAAGTATGATGGACACACTGACTCTTCACGCTTCAAAATCCCCGAAACTGAATGGAGGAATGCCTTCCTTTTTATATTGCAGCACCTGGGCTTTTGCACCTGTATTTTCCTGAATTTTAGGTCACATAAGTTCCCACAAATTCAATATTTAGGTTGCTAACAAATAGGCTATTTGTTAGGTTCATTGAATGTAGCTTGGTTGTTGATTTCCTGGATTTTCTCTAAGCTGTTGACTTCCTAAAGAATAGCCTGAGAAAGCTGTAACAGAAAACTGAACAACCTACAATTTAGCATATGCTGTCAGGAATGAATGTCACGACATTCAGCTTGACATCAAGGTCCATATGCTGAGTCTGTTTTTCCAGAAAACAGACTGTACAAATCTGCTGACATGTACATGATCAAAATGACCATACTACAGTACCAGCTTACATTAGTAAATGTCAAAGTGTCCAACTTAACATTTACACAGTTGGCCTTAAGTTAGTTCTGTTATTCTCTTGAAGAACAAACTAAGTAAAATGCTGAAGTATAGCAGAACACCACTCTGCCCAATCTTCAGTAGCTGCTGTCAATGATGAATGTCACAACATCCAGTTTGACATTCAGTCAGTAGGCCTTATGCCAGGTCTGGTTCTTCCTTGATAACCAGACTACAAGTGAATACTAAGTTCTAACAGAACTCCTGATGTTCTATTCCTTAGTATCTATTGACAGGTATGAATGTCACAACGTCCAGTTTGACATTCAATAAATCCTGTGTTAGCTAGTCCTGCAGTAACTACAAAGTAGTCCCATATGCATGTCATGACATCAGTCAAGACATTAGTGTTTTACCATATAATGCAGCCAATTAAACACCTACAAACTCCCCCTTTGGCAATTTTTTGGCTAAAACACTTTGATCCCCATAACAGAGTTCATAGCAGCGGAAACACTCACCTAGCAGGAAATAATACTAGCTAAAAACACTCAGAGTGGCAGCACACTCACACACATGGAAGTTAAATAAAAACTTCACTTAGCAGCACACACATATTAGAAGTTGCACCTAAACTTCAATATCTGCTGCAGGGGGGGGAGTTAAATAAAAACTTCACACACATATCAGCAAACACACAGAGGCATACAACAGTGTGCACACAGAAGTTAACTACACACTTCAACACACAGCAGCTGTAGTAGGGAAAACTTCAATCTGTTATGAAAGGGTACCTGTTTTAATACTAAAGTTTAACAATGTAAACTTCTGTTGTCCTGGGGTATCACTTGTCACTCCCCCTTTTTGTCAAAAATGTTGCCAAAGCAACACTTTAATATACAGACCCACAAAAGAAATATAAATTACACACATAACAGAAAAAACAGCAACAAAAGGATTAATCCTCTGCCTCATCATCAGCCTCCTCATCAGCCTCCTCTTCAGAGCTGGCCTCTTCCTCCCCCTCAACCATTTGCCCTTCAGCTCCATCCGTGTCCTCAGCAGTAGACTCCAGCTGCAAGATGAGCTGTTCCAGTGCATGCTTTCTAGCTCCCAGCTCTTTGCAGGTCTCCTTGAGAACTGCAATGACATCAGCTTTGTCTGGTTGATTGCTAGTTTTGGAAGTCTCTCCCGATGTCACGACAATGTCCGGGACATGCTTGCCCAGGAACAGCTTGTAGCTGAAAGCCAATGGACTCTCCCTTCTCCTCACAAAGTCATTATCTGTCAGGATGTGTGGAAATTGATTCAGCACAATTCCACATATTAGAGAGGGGAAGGCAATGGGACCCTTTACACTGAAGCTCCCAGCATGCTTCATTGTCTGATCAAATATGTAGGCACCATAGTCCACCTTAGCTTTGGTTCCCACTGCATAGATGAACTTCCCTAATGCCACAGACACAGTTGACTTGTGGTTAGTGGGTACCCAGTTGGCTGATCCAACTTTGTGCAGCATTGCATACTTAACACTTAGTTGGCTGGCTACTAGCTTCCCTTTGAGAGGCCATTTTCGGACTTGCTTTGCTGTGATGACTTGACAGATTGTATTGTCAGTCACTTCAAGCTCAGGTTGCTCTTCATCCGCTCTTCCCAGATACTGATTTATTACAGAGGGGGAAAAAGTCACACATTTGCCGCGCACATAGACCTTTCGAAATTCCTTGGATCTCCCATCAGCACACTCCTCTGACAGATTTACAATAAACTCCTTCACCAAGGTCTCATAGCACTTAGGAAGTTGTGACACAGTTCTTATCAGCCCTGCCTCCTTGATGAGATCCACAATCTCTTTACAGTCCATTGCATTCTGTGCCAGTTCTCTTTCCAATGCCAGCCTCTTGTGGTATACATACTTCCACCTGTTAACACTGGAGGCAAAGTGGAAGGACATATTGTCAATGGGAACTTCTGGGACACTGGTTGCCAACCTACTGGAAGAGGGCTTCTTCCTGGACATGGATGTTGTGACATCACATGGGGCATCAGATTCAGATTCAACTACCACAGCTTTGGTTTTCACCTTCTTAGGCACCTCTTTGCTCCAAGCTTTTGTAGGTCCATAGCTTTTCCTCTTGTGTGTGCTTTCTGACTCTGGTTGCTTGTGAGGGTTTGTTGCACCAACTTCCTTGGAGGGGGACTTCAACTCCACAGCCTTTTTCTCCCTTCTGGTCCTGACTCTCTTGGCTATCCTAGGAACAACTGTAGCCAGAAGATCATTGTCTGAGAGTTCTTCCACGTTAATCGTCTCAGCCCTAGACTTGACCTCAACACTTTGAGTAACCTTGGCCTTCTCACTTCTCACCTTGCCTGAGGGTTTTTCAACCTTTGATCCCTCATGAGCATCCGGTTTCTCAACATTGTCAGTGACATTTTTTCTCAGCACTACAGCTTTATCTTGACATGCAGCAATGTCAGAAATGATTGTGTTCAAGGGAACAGAAACCCCAGGAACATCTCGATTGCCAGATAGAATCTGAGTGACGATAGTTGCAATGGAGTTGTGTACATACCTTGACCCTTCCCTTGTGTGTTTATCAAGAGCAATTTCTGATGAAAACCCGGTGACCGTTTCCTTAGGTCTTCTTGCATGGGAAGAAGTTGCTGCGTCAACAACTGGATCCTCCCTGGTAGGGTGGTGAGACTCGGTGCTGTGAGAATCTGACATGGTGGTGTACGAGGAGGTGTCGGATTGACGAGCCATGCTGAACCTTTGAGAGGGAAGATGGATCGTTTCCTTGGGCGAGGGTTTGCACGAGTGGAGAATGAAACGACTGAATGTGAAACGCTTTGTGCTAGAGTAAGGTCTATTAGATTTTGACCACTCAGCGCTCACCATTTGTTTAATAATTTGACTTATTAAACAGTAGCTAACTAACTTCATTAGTTGCTATAACTTTTCAGACGCACACATCCCCTTTTTGTACTTACTGTACAATGTCATGACATTCTGGGTGACATTGTACTCTGTCTGCATCAGGTTCCTCCAAACTAGAGATGACCACTTGCCTCCACAAGCAAGGTACTGAGTTTCTGCAGACGTCAATAACCTACACCTATGTCTATCCTTTGCTGTCATATCAGTTGTATGATGGCCAAAGGTAACCAAGGGCTCATTACTTTTGAGCAGACAATTTCCATAGTATGTCCTTTTATCTAAGGACAGATATGAGACTCTCCTCATAGCTCCCTTGGTAATGCTCTTTATCACTCCTTTTACCTGAGGGGCATCTAGTTTTCCATGTCCCACCTTCCCTTTGGTCAAAAGACACTTGGGAGGGTTGATAGAGTCTTTAGATTTCCATAGATAGCAATTATCTTTGGATCTATCTCCTCTCATCACTTCTTGATTGCTCCCATTCACTACCACACAACCTCCCTTGGTAAATTCCACCTTATGTCCTTGGTCACACAGCTGGCTTATGCTTATGAGGTTCACCGTTAGTCCTTTTACTAACAATACATCACTCAATTGTGGAGCATCTGGACAGTCCAGCTTCCCAACACCCATGACTTCTCTTTTAGTTCCATCACTTAATGTCACAGACTTGGTGTTAGAGGGATGTAGATTCACCACTAGGTAGTTCATCCCAGTCATATGCCTTGAGCAGCCACTATCAAGGTACCAATCTTGTTTGATATGTCCCCTTGAAGAAGTGTGAGCAAGGTTAGCAACACACTGTTGATTCTCAGGAGAGAAGTGCATTTTAGATGCTAGCTGCTTAGGACTGACCTGAGGTGTCTGCTTAGCCGCCCATGTTGGTTTCTTAATGGGGGCATTATGAGTAGACACCTTTTTCTTGGGCCTACCTTGAGGGGTCTGGTTTGGATAACCATGCAGCCTGTAGCAGAATGGTTTTATGTGACCGAATCTGCCACAGTAATGACATTTCCATCTCTTGAATTTCTTCTTCTGATGGTTGTTCATTCTGGTTCCTCGATGTTGTGACTTTGGATGAGACTTCCCTTTGGATTTCTGAACTTTAGCCTTTGGGCGTTTGCGTTCAGTTGAGGATCTTTTCCCAAAGCCTAGACCTGATGTGTTTCCAGACTTCTGTCTTGTTTTCAGGATTTCTTCCAAGGTGTCAGATCCCTTACTCAACATTTTGAAGGATTTGGTCATTTGGTCTAGCTTAGAGATTAGCAACGAAATCTCACTCTTCAGACCCTCTATGACTTTCAGCTGCTCTAGTTTCTCAGCTTCTAGTTCTTTGATGAGTTTCTTATGCTTTTCTCCTTGGATGCAAACTTCTGCACTTTTAACACATAATTCTTTATATGAAACAGCAAGCTCATCCAATGTGAGTTCATCTCCACTTGAGTTATCCTCTGAGGCACAAACACTGGTTAAGGCAGTGACTTGTTTTGCCGATTCTCCTTCAGATTCACTCTCAGTGTCTTCTTCTGACCAGGTGACAGATAGCCCTTTCCTTTGTCTCATGAGACGGGTAGGGCAGTCAGCCTTACTGTGACCACATCCTTCAAATCCATGGCACTGGATTCCCTTGCCTTGGTTGGCCTTTTCTTTATGAGTTGATCTTTTCTTTATGTCAGACGGGATGTTCTTGACATTAGATTTACCCTGTTGATCAACTCTCTTTATGAGCTTGTTGAACTGTCTCCCAAGCATGGCTAAGGCTTCTGATATACTTTCATCACCTCCAGTATATCCTTCTCCTATAAAGACTATGCTTTTCTTCTTCTCAGCATACTCACCTAAGCCCATTTCAAAGGTTTGGAGAGAACCAATGAGCTCATCTACCTTCATATTGCTGATGTCCTGAGCCTCCTCTATGGCAGTGACCTTCATAGCAAACCTCTTAGGCAAGGACCTGAGAATCTTTCTTACAAGTTTCTCTTCAGTCATTTTCTCACCTAGTCCACCAGAGGTGTTTGCAATTTCAAGAATATTCATGTGAAAGTCATGAATAGTCTCATCCTCTTTCATCCTCAGATTTTCAAACTTGGTTGTCAACATCTGAAGTTTTGACATCTTCACCTTGGAAGTACCTTCATGAGTTACCTTGAGGGTATCCCAAACTTCCTTAGCAAGTTCACAATGGTGTACCAGCCTGAAGATGTTCTTAGTGATTCCATTGAACAGTGCATTCAAGGCTTTGGAATTTCCAAGAGCTAATGCCTCTTGTTCCTTGTCCCAATCTTCTTCAGGAATCTGCACACTGACTCCATCTTCATCAGTCCTCGTTGGATGTTCCCATCCCTTGTTGACAGCTCTCCAGACTTTGCTGTCTAGAGACCTTAAGAAGGCTATCATGCGAGGCTTCCAGTCATCATAATTAGATCCATCCAACATGGGTGGTCTGTTTGAGTGTCCTAAGTCCTTGTCCATGGTACTAGAAAGTAACTTCCCTAGATCTCACCCAGAGCTTCACAGGCAGGGTGCCTGCTCTGATACCAATTGAAATTCTAGTTATCAGACTTTGGATGTCACACTGGTTGTTATGACATCCAATTCTGCACAGACAGGGATTATGCAGAACTTAATTGTAAGTGCAGTAAATAACACAAGTAATTGTTCACCCAGTTCAGTCCAACATGACCTACATCTGGGGGCTACCAAGCCAGGGAGGAAATCCACTATTAGTAGTATCAATTCAAAGCTAAACTCACCCGTTTACAACTTATCACTTAATCCCTACCCAATGCAATTTCAATCTTAATCTAAGATCAGAGTTCCTACTCACTCCCCCTCAATCACCTCAGTGATATTAAAAACACTTTGAAGTCACACTTCAAAAACAATTCTTGATTATGCTTCACAGCTTAAATCAAGATACACAGCACTCACGCTTAAAAGCTTTGAGTGACACAACACTTACAACTCAATGAACACCCTATGCCAAAGCAATCATCTACTTGATAATGGCTTGGCTTACAAGATACGTCTAATACAAGACTCACAAAATACAGCAGTGAAGTATGATGGACACACTGACTCTTCACGCTTCAAAATCCCCGAAACTGAATGGAGGAATGCCTTCCTTTTTATATTGCAGCACCTGGGCTTTTGCACCTGTATTTTCCTGAATTTTAGGTCACATAAGTTCCCACAAATTCAATATTTAGGTTGCTAACAAATAGGCTATTTGTTAGGTTCATTGAATAGAGCTTTGTTGTTGATTTCCTGGATTTTCTCTAAGCTGTTGACTTCCTAAAGAATAGCCTGAGAAAGCTGTAACAGAAAACTGAACAACCTACAATTTAGCATATGCTGTCAGGAATGAATGTCACGACATTCAGCTTGACATCAAGGTCCATATGCTGAGTCTGTTTTTCCAGAAAACAGACTGTACAAATCTGCTGACATGTACATGATCAAAATGACCATACTACAGTACCAGCTTACATTAGTAAATGTCAAAGTGTCCAACTTAACATTTACACAGTTGGCCTTAAGTTAGTTCTGTTATTCTCTTGAAGAACAAACTAAGTAAAATGCTGAAGTATAGCAGAACACCACTCTGCCCAATCTTCAGTAGCTGCTGTCAATGATGAATGTCACAACATCCAGTTTGACATTCAGTCAGTAGGCCTTATGCCAGGTCTGGTTCTTCCTTGATAACCAGACTGCAAGTGAATACTAAGTTCTAACAGAACTCCTGATGTTCTATTCCTTAGTATCTGTTGACAGGTATGAATGTCACAACGTCCAGTTTGACATTCAATAAATCCTGTGTTAGCTAGTCCTGCAGTAACTACAAAGTAGTCCCATATGCATGTCATGACATCAGTCAAGACATTAGTGTTTTACCATATAATGCAGCCAATTAAACACCTACAGGTTGGACGAACGCAGAAATCTGTCTCCAACGCTGAGCATACTCTCTAAAGGTTTCCTTGGCAGTCTGAGACATACCTTGCAATAAGGTCCGATTTGGAGCCATGTCCAAGTTGTATTGATATTGCTTGACAAAAGCCTCTGCCAAGTCTTTCCAGCTCTTGATGGTAGTACGAGACAAATGAGAATACCATTCACGAGAAGCTCCAGTTAGACTGTCTTCAAAATAGTACATCCACAACTTTTCATCTTCCGTGTGAGCTCCCAACCTTCCCAGATAAGATTGGAGATGAGTGCGTGGGCAAGAAGCCCCGTTGTATTTCTCAAAAGTAGGGGGTTTGAACTTGTGAGGAATCCTTACTCCCTGAACCAGACCAAGATTTGTGACATCAAAGCCTAAGGAATTTTGAGACTCCAAAGATTTGAGCTTCTCAGCAAGTTCATCCATACGGCGAGTGGTCTCGTGAGCTTCGTCGTGCAACGAGAATTGATCATACTGATAATCTTTAGTAACGGGGTGCCCGTTAATCCGAATTCCTTGATTCACATTGTACCTTCCGCCAATACCATTTCCAACATTCCCTGTGTTGCCAACATTACCCGGGTTTCCATCAGCATTTGCGTTACCCGCTTTACCAGTGTTCATAGGGTTATCAGCGTTCCCAGGGTTACCAGGGTTTCCCTCAGCATTTGGTATCTCCACCTCCGGATCGGGTCTCGGTTGCTCAACCAATTCCCTCATCTTTTCCTGGCCTTCTGCCATACCAGTCATCAATGTCATGAACTGATCCATCCTTTCACGCATATCAGCCAACTCCTTCTGTACTTGGTCCATCGCTAGCTGTGGACGATTTTCCTTTGTCGGGTACCTGTGGAGTCGCTTGGGACCAATAACTGCCTGATTCAGGGAACAAACATTAGACACTGCGGTGACACCTGCAAAACAGACAAGGGTTAATATGCATGGTATGCGATGCACTGCTTGTTCAGTTTTAAGGCACCCCCGTTTTGAAAGGGAATACCCTGCAATTGAATAAGCATGAGATGTTGGATGCAAATATGCAGATGATGTTATACAATGCAAAGGCATGTCAATCAGAATTGATGGATCCGCTTGAACATCTGTCAGGTTGCACTGCTTGGAGAGAAATTCACTGAGGAATATAATACAAGACCAAAACTCTGCTCCAGAAAATCGGGTTGGTTGGAGGTTAAGGTTTCCTGAATTTAGCCCGCCCCTCACTGGTAGGTTCTAAGAATAGAAGTTCGTCAGCTTCAGCCCTTCAGTCGCGAATAATACGTTCACCACTGAAGGTTTGGTATTATTACGGGACAAAAGACCTCCGTTGACTCCCCTCAACAGGACATCCTAATAGCAAGTTCCCAGTCTCGGGATCCTCGGATTGAGCAGCGAGAATGCGCCCACCAGAGCTAACATAATCACGTCTCGGAGGAGAGGCCTCGACTGAGTTCTCGGGAAATGGTCACCAGAGTCGACGATTTCTAGAGGAACATCCTGCCGTTACGGAACACCCGTAAGACATAATATATCCAAAAGAAACCTCGTCTGGGTGTGGTTCTTCACGAACGACTTAACGTAGCAACACGCCACGCAAGCCTCATGATTATCCACTCTAAAACCTGTGTGTACACTCAAGCCTGGGGAATGGGCTTATCTCTCATAGAACACCCCATCCCAACAAACAAACAAACAGATCCAACAGATACAACAGATACAACAAATGCATGTAAGCAGGTAAGCAAATAAAGGTACAAAAGCATGAACACCCAATAAACAAGAAATCACACAAGCTAGGAGGGACTCGCTTAGGGAAGATGGACCAGGAAGAGGTCAACTTCTTTCAGTCGCCAGCAGAGTCGCCAGCTATCGCAACCTGAAAAATACAGTGCGCGAAAAAAACAATCGGCGAAAGAAAATGACAGAAGAGTGGTCACCGTGCGTTATTCATCCCAAAGGAGGGAAAAGAAACGCTCGAAGTAAACCTGAAAAAGGAAAGGACAAGACGGGGTCTCGCAACCAAATCTTGGGTTCGGGAGTCGGTTATGCGAAGGGAAGGTATTAGCACCCCTACGCATCCGTAGTACTCTACGGGATCCACTTTTGTAGTTCTTGTCTAAAGGGTGTGAGTTTATCTTGTGTTGTTTACCAAAAAAAAGGGTTAAATGAAAATGACTCGCGCGGATGTCGCATCCACTGCATACGTATCTCATCTGAATATGAGAATCAGAGTCTTCGTAGCTCGGCTGACCTATGGGTTAGGGGGATGCGTGCTCGCTAAGACATCGCGTCTTATGCCTACGTATCTCATCTGGAATGAGAATCAGAGCAAGCCGTAGTTCGGCTAACTATGGGGTTATGGATTGGATTTTGGACGAACGACGTCACTACGCAATCTACCGGATGCTCGACCTTTGGAGACTTACTCGCCTGTAGTAGAAGGAGTTAACGTGTTGCTTTGGGTTTTAGGGTTTGAGGATTACTCATGCAAAAGGGCAAAAAGGCAGTCCTTGACGAAGGAATCGCGCTACCTGCAGGGATACGAACACATACAAAACTACCATGTATAAAGTAAATGTGCCAACAAGGGGCTCAGAAGTAAATAAACAAAAGAAAACAAATGCCTCCTATCGAGGTCTTCCAGTTAAGAAAGCGATAAAATGCGGAAAAAGAGGTAAAAATACCACACGGATAAAGATCCGAAGTAACAACAATTAAAGGAGTAAGAAACCCAGGGATCTCCCAAGCTAATGCCATCAAAGAAAGGTGAGTCAGTACAGGTAATCAGAATGAACCTCCAGGGGGTATCCCACAAATAAAGTGGGAAAACCACGCAAACCATCTCTGCAAGAATCTGTGAGCCCTCACAAAAACTCAACAAAAGGGTTAGTGAAACACGATAAGCATTTTTTTCATGGATAACAGTATGGTTTCAGAAACCTCAAACCCTGTGGCATACATTTCAGAAATCATGTGATTAAACATTCAAGGCATAGGTTTCACCCATTCATGCATAATTAAACCCGTGGGCAAAAACATAATGAAATTCATCCATCATACCTCAAACATTCAGATGATCCAAATTAAGAGCATAAAATTATGGGAATGAGGCAAACCTGATGGGAGAGACCGGTTGAAATCAAATGGCACGGCTGGGTTTGCAAGGCAATGTTAGGGTTTGCGTGAGATGAAAGTGTGTGAGTCAGATTGAATTTTTGAGAGTTGCTTGGGGGTTGCTCTGAGTTCTCTTTCAGGTTTCTCTTCAGGTTTTGTCCAGGGTTTTGTTTCAAGGAAACCTCAGAGTATTTTGCTTCCCTTCCTTTTTCTGTCTGATCTCCCTCTTTTATAACCTGATTTTCATGGCTTTGTGGGCTCAAATGAGAGAGGTCCAAGTCCAAGTTTTTTTGTTATATTTTATTTATTTATTTATTATTATTATTATTATTATTTTTTATTTATTTATTTATTTATTTTATTTTATTTTATTTTTTATTTTATTTTATTTATTTATTTATTTATTTATATATATATATATATATATATATATATATATATATTTTTTTAATAAAGTTTCTTGGATCTAATTCTGATTGACATGATGAAATGCAATATGAAATGCTAAATGAATGCATGAATGAGGAGGGCAAATTTTGGGGTGTTACACCACCATTTGAAACCTTTCTTATTTATTTGAAGTAGAGGAGAGAAGGCTTGAGTCTTACCACTTAAGTTAGAGATGAACCTCCTTAAGAAGTTGACTTTCATAATAAAGATTAGAGTTCCTTCTTTGTTGATGGCACTTTCGCTT
The DNA here is from genome assembly GCF_024323335.1 of Lathyrus oleraceus. Taxonomy (NCBI): domain Eukaryota; kingdom Viridiplantae; phylum Streptophyta; class Magnoliopsida; order Fabales; family Fabaceae; genus Lathyrus; species Lathyrus oleraceus. The sequence goes on along the minus strand of NC_066585.1, from coordinate 351,339,179 downwards.
CCATAATGGCCTTGGTCTTATTTTTGTTGATTTTGGTTCCCTTTTTGTGGACCACGAAGGCTAAAAAATACCCCGCCTGCACACATAGCACACATTTGAGAGGATTCATCTTTAGACCATGCTTCCTCATCCTTTCGAATGATTGTCGAAGATGATCTATGTGATTCTTCCCTTAAACAGACTTGACAACTATATCGTCAATGTAAATCTGCATGAATGTTTCAATAAAGTCGTGGAAAATAGAATTCGTTGCTCTTTGATAAGTTGCCCCAACATTTTTCAGAGCAAAAGGCATCACCACTCATTCATAGGTGCCTATGGCTCCGGGGCAATGAGATGTCGTTTTTGGCACATCTTCCTTAGCAATGAATGTTTGATTTTATCCGTAATATCCGTTGAGCATACTAAGATACTCATAGCCTGCAGCATAATCGATAAGCATTTCGGCCACAAGCATTAGATACTCATCCTTTGGGGTTGCAACATTCAGGTCTCTGAAGTCAATGCAAACCCTCAAAGTCCCATTCTTCTTAGTGACAGGGACTATGTTAGCAATCCATTTGGTACACAAGGAGGAATTAACTATAACCCTGCTTTGGCTCGTCGTCAACTTGGGTTCCCCTTGAGAGACAAACCTAATAACACTTTGTTAGAAGGTATTTTCTATCAAGAGGGTAAAGATCCCCAACATTTGAAGCAGAAGATTGTGCATGCTTGGCATAATGTGCATAGGAAGCTTACACTCTTTGGAAGCATAATGTAGAGGAGTTGGAAGAAGCACTCGTCAAGATGAAGCAAGAGAAAGATATGTGGGAAGAGCGTTTCTGCACTTTGAGCAAGAAGCATGAAGAGTTGCAGTTGGAGTCTACGGACAAAGATGCACTTATTGAGTTACTTGAAGACCGAGTACAAAGACACAGAGAGAGCCAGAGGTTTCATCTTCTAGCATGCCTCAGCCTTCCGTTGCTTGGAAGAAGATTGTTGATCAGCTTGTCCTCGAGAAGACTCAGATGAAGGCTTCTTTTGAGACTGAGATCCGTCGCATTCGAAGGAAGTACGCGCCTTCAGCCAGATCTTCTAACATTGTTGTTAGGGATCCTTAGGATGACTAGTCTCCTTTTCTCTTGTATTTTCATTTGGTTTCTGAAATTATACTCAGTGTAATCCTTCCAATTATATAAATGAAAAGAGATTTTTGGTCATATAAAAACAATTGCAATTGTTGATATATATATATATATATTTGCAAATGATATAGTAAGTTCCTTGAAAACAAAAATAAATAAACAAGCATTGCATTTCATGCATCATTTGGATAAGTAGGTTTCTCTTTCACCAGATGTCTCATTGGTGTTTCTTCTATGCTTTAGCCAAGCTGACTCATCAGTACAACACCCGCGCCAATCATCTCAAAATTATGGAGCATTTAGAGCAAGAGAAGAGAGAACTGAAGGACGAGATCGCCCGACTGACTGCCATGATGGAGTCAGTGTTGGCTGCTCAGAGCCAAGCTTCTCCAACGCCTGTAACTCCTTCTCCTCAGAGGACAGTTATTTCAGAGGTGGCTACCTCTACCATGCCTGCTGCTACCATCCATTTCGCACCTACTATGCCTACTGGATTCCCGTAGGGAATGCCGCCGAACTTCATGCCTGAAGGCTTTTTGCCTACTTTTGCTTCCATGTCGGCATCTAGCCCGGTCATGTCTGTGCCACCTCCCGTTGTGCACACCTTACCTCGTGTAGAGGATACCATTTATCATTCCGAGCCATCTGAGGGTCTGGATGTTTACGAGAAAATGGATGAAATGAAGGATCAGTTTCTTGAGTTGCGCAAGGAATTGAAGACGCTAAGGGGTAAGGACTTGTTTGGAAAGAGTGTTGTTGAGTTGTGTTTAGTGCCCAACGTCAAGATCCTGGTGAAGTTCGAAGTGCCTGACTTTGAAAAGTATAAAGGTAGCACATGTCCACTCAGTCATCTAGTGATGTATGCTCGCAAGATGTCTACTCAGACTGACAATGATCAACTGTTGATTCACTACTTCCAAGACAGTCTGACCGGTGCTGCGCTCAGATGGTATATGGGGTTGGACAGTGCAAGCATTCGCACCTTCAACGACTTGGGAGAGGCTTTTATCAAACAGTATAAGTACAACGTGGATATGGCGCCGGATAGAGACCAGTTGAGGTCTATGTCTCAGAAGGATAAGGAGACATTTAAAGAGTATGCACAGAGATGGAGAGAATTAGCTGCTCAAATCACTCCTCCCTTGGAGGAAAAAGAGATGACAAAGATCTTTCTGAAAACTCTGAGTTTATTTTATTATGAACGTATGATTGCTAGTGCCCCTAGTGACTTTACCGAAATGGTAAACATGGGGATGAGGCTTGAGGAAGGAGTCTGAGAAGGACGTTTTTCAAAGGAAGAAGCATCTTCGAATAAGAGACATGGCAGCAATTTTGGGAAGAAAAAGGACACTGAAGCGAATGCAATAAGCAGTGGGAGGCAGAGGAGGCCTCAAATCATAAGGAACCAACCATCCCGTCAATATTATCATCAAGTATCTTCAGTCATTCCAGTTTTCTCTAATAATCAATCAACACCAGTTCTATAACAACAACGTCAACAACAACAACCACAACAACAAACAAACACCTACTACAACAACAATACCAACAACAATCATCATCAATAAAACTTTGAGAGGAAGAAGGTCTCTTTCTTCCCGATTCCTATGTCTTATGCAGAATTGTATCCATCTTTGGTTCTCAAGAACCTAATCCAACCAAGAAACCCGCCACAAATTTCAGAACCACTTCCATGGTGGTACAAGCCTGAGCTCCGTCGTGCTTTTCATCAAGGAGCACCCGGACATGATATCGAGAATTGTTATCCGCTCAAGTATGAGGTTCAAAACCTGATGAAGAGTGGAATGGTATCCTTTGAGGACTGCACGCCGAACGTGAAAGAAAATTCGTTGCCCTCTCATGGGAATTCTTTTGTGAATATGGTGGATGGTTGTCCTGGCGAGTTTAGGGTTTTTGATGTTCGTTTTATCTGGAGGTCCTTAGTGCAGAAGCATAAGGACATTTGCTTGGTGAGTGATTGTGAGCATGACCACGAGGGTTGTGCTGTTTGCAGTGTTAATTCGAGGGGTTGCGAAGTTGTGAAAAGGAACATCCAACAACTGATGGATGAATGCATGATTCAAATTGTTCAATCACGTCATGTAGATGATGATGTGAATGTCATAGTGCCCATTTTCAAGCAGCTAGAGAGATTGGTAATCCAGTATGACATCAGCAACAGTAACAATGTCAACAATAAATCAGTATCGCCGTTGGTTATACGGTTAGCGGGCCTAGTCCCGTATTCCTCTAATAAAGTTGTGCCATATCAGTATAATGCTACAATGATAGAAGGTGGTCAAGAGGTCCCGTTGCCTACGACTAGCTCTGTTGTGAGCATTGCTGATGTTACCAAGGTGACCCGTAGTGGTTGAGTGTTTGGGTCGGTGTTCCCAAAGGATAAAGAAGAATCAATTGTTGGAAAGAAGGTAGAAGTTCCTGTTGTAGATCCAGTTGGTACTTCAAAGCGTAAGTCTGGTGAATCCAGCGATTTGAAGGCTAACGATGATGATGAGGTACTTCGTTTGATCAAGAGAAGTTAGTTCAATATGGTGGAGGAGCTTCTCCAAACCCCCTAAAAAATCTCAGTGTTGTCTCTGCTCATGAATTCAAAAGCGCACAGAGAAGCACTGCAGAGAGTTTTGGAACTAGCATTTGTAGAACATGATGTTACAGTGGATCAATTCGATCATATCGTGGCTAACATCACTTCTTGCAATAATCTTAGCTTCTGTGATGAAGAACTCCCTGAGGAGGGTAGAAATCATAATCTGGCTTTGCACATTTCTATGAATTGCAAAGAGGATGCTTTGTCAAATATGCTTGTTGACACCGGGTCATCACTGAATATGCTGCCGAAGTCAACTCTGTCCAAGTTATCGTATCAAGGAGCGCCTATGAGGTATAGCGGTGTAATCATTAAAGCTTTTGACAGTTCGTGCAAAACAGTTATTGGTGAAGTGGACCTTCCAGTTAAGATAGGTCCGAGTGATTTTCAAATTACTTTTCAAGTAATGGATATCCACCCGGCCTACAGTTGCTTGTTGGGAAGGCCATGGATCCACGAAGCAGGAGTTGTTACCTCCACTTTGCATCAGAAGCTCAAATTTGTGAAGAATGGAAAGCTTGTTGGTTAGCCACCTGTCATCTTTCTCTTATGTTGAAGCTGAAGATGAGGTTGGACCTCCGTTCCAAGCCTTGTCTATTGCTGCTGAAAAGAGAGTTGGGGCACCTATGTCCTCATTGAAAGATGCAAGGAAGATTGTAGAAGAAGGAAATGTTGATTAGTGGGGGCGCATGGTAGAGGTCTCCGACAACAAGGGCAGAACCGGTTTGGGGTTCTAGCGAGGTTCATCAACCGCAAGGTCTGAAGATATGCAACTTAGCTTCCGTAGCGGAGGGTTCATTCATGACAATAAACAACACTTAGTTGTTGTGCTAGAGGATGACGAAGAGGAAGACTGCACCAATTTTGTGACGCATGGAAAGGCTTGCAACAATTGGACTGCTATTGATATTCCCGTTATTTTGCATCGATCTAAGTAATTGCTTTTATATGTTTTTAAAATCCTTCTCCTATGCCTAAGGGAGGAGCCAACATTATTGGTCATTTTCAAATTGATCATTAATAAAATTAATTCTATTCATCAACATCTATGATGTTTTGTTTTTACTTTTTGCTTTATTCTAAAAATGGTAATCACAAAAAACATAAATAAACAATATGATTGTCCATCTGCATAATATTTGGTCATAAATCCACTTCTCTAAAATCAAAATATCAAATCATTATGCAGATGATCCCTCTCCTTCTCCAAATTTTGAATTCCCTGTGTTTGAGGCCGAGGAGGAAAGTGATGAGGAAGTGAGTGATGAATTATCTCGTCTTCTTGAGCAGGATGAAAAGACCATTCATCTGTTCGAATAGGAGATTGAGTTAGTCAACTTGGGTTCCGAGGATGATGTGAAGGAAGTCAAGATTGGATCTCAACTGTGTCCAGATGTCAAGAAGGGGTTGATTGATCTTCTTTGAGAGTATTCAGATGTGTTTGCTTCGTCCTATCAAGACATGCCTGGTTTAGATTCTGAGATTGTGGAGCATAGATTTCCATTGAAGCCAGAATGCTCGCCAGTCAAGTAGAAGTTAAGAAGAACGCATCCTGATATGGCTGTGAAGATCAAAGAGGAAGTGCATAAGCAGATTGATGCCGGTTTCCTAGTGACCGCTGAGTATCCGTAATGGGTGGCCAATATTGTGCCCGTTCCTAAGAAAGATGGAAAAGTCCGCATGTGTGTCAACTATAAAGATTTGAATAAAGGCAATCTGAAAGATGATTTCACTCTGCCACACATTGATATGTTGGTAGACAATACTGCTAAATTCAAAGTCTTTTCGTTTATGGATGGATTTTCTGGATATAATCTAATCAAGATGGCACCCAAAGATATGGAGAAGACCACATTCATTACACCTTGGGGAACATTCTGTTATAGAGTGATGCTTTTCGGTCTAAAGAATGCTGGTGCAACTTACCAAAGAGCAATGACTACTTTTTTTCATGATATGATGCATAAAGAGATTGAAGTATATGTCGATCACATGATTGCTAAATCAATTGATGAAGAGGAACATGTTGAGCATTTGTTGAAGTTATTCCAGTGTTTGAGGAAATATAAACTCCGCTTGAATCCCAATAAGTTTACTTTTGGTGTTCGTTCTGGTAAGTTGTTGGGCTTTATTGTCAGCGAGAAGGGTATTGAAGTTGATCCTGCCAAGGTCAAAGCAATACAAGAGATGCTTGCGCCCAAAACCGAGAAGCAAGTCAGAGGTTTTCTCCGCCGCTTGAATTATATCTCCATATTCATTTCACACATGACTGCCACATGTTCGCCTATATTCAAGCTCCTTTGGAAAGATCAGTCTTGTGATTGGACGAAGACTGCCATAAAGCTTTTGACAGTATCAAAGAATATCTGCTTGAGCCTCCGATTTTGTCTCCGCCTGTTGAAGGAAGACTGTTGATCATGTATTTGACTATGCTTGATGAGAGTATGAGTTGTGTTCTTCGTCAGCAAGATGAGACTAGAAAGAAAGAATTTGCAATTTACTACCTCAATAAGAAGTTCACCGACTGTGAGACTCAGTATTTTGTAATTGAGAAGACTTGTTGTGCATTGGCTTGGGCTACTAAGCGTTTGCGCCAGTATATGTTGAATCATACCACTTGGTTGATATCCAAAATGGATCCAATCAAGTATATATTTGAGAAGCCTACTTTAACTTGGAGGATTGCCCGTTAGAAGATGTTGTTATCAAAGTATGATATCGAATACCGATCTCAGAAAGCGATCAAAGGTAGTATCTTGGCTGACCATTTGGCTCACCAACCGATTGAAGATTAACAGTCAGTGCAGTATGAATTTCCTGATGAAGAGATTTTTTACTTGAAAATGAAAGATTGTGATGAAGCATTGCTTGAAGAAGGGCCAAAACCTGGTTCCCGTTGGTGCATGGTATTTGATGGAGCTGTTAATCAATATGGAAATGGCGTTTGGGCAGTGATCATTACTCCTCAAGGCACACATCTACCATTTACAGCTAGATTGACTTTCAAGTGTACAAACAATATGGCAGAATATGAAGCTTGCATTATGGGGCTTGAAGAGGCCATGAATCTCAGAATCAAGTATTTAGATGTCTTAGGAGATTTCGCTTTGGTTGTGAATCAAATCAAAGGTGATTGAGAGACAAATTAACCCGGTTTGGTACCGTATATAGATTATGCGAGGAGGATTTAAACTTTCTTTACAAAAGTTGAGTTTCATCATATTCCTCGAGATGAGAACTGGATGGAAGATGCTCTTGCAACGTTGGCGTCAATGAATATAGTGAAGTATTGGAATGATATTCCCAATTTGTCGGTGATGCGTCTTGATAGACCAGCTCATGTGTTCGTTGTCGAAGAAGTCAGAGACGAGAAGCCATGGTATTATGACATCAAACGTTTCCTCCAAAGTCAAATTTACCCGCCTGGGGCATCTTTGAAAGATAAGAAGACTTTGAGAAGATTAGCCAGTAATTTCTACTTGAATAGTGATATAATGTACAAGAGAAAATTCGACATGGTTTTGCTCAGATGCGTGGATAGACACGAAGCAAACCTGTTGAAGACTGAAGTGCATGAATGTTCCTTTGGTACTCATTCCAATGGACATGCAATGGAAAAGAAGACGTTGCGAGAAGGTTACTATTGGCTGACAATGGAATCTGACTGTTGCAAGTTTGTGAAGAAATGCCACAAGTGTCAAATATATGCTGATAAGATTCATGTTTCTCCGACACTATTGAATGTTATTTCTTCCCCATGGCCCTTCTCAATGTGGGGAATTGATATGATTGGGATGATTGAGCTCAAAGCTTCGAATAGACATCGTTTCATTTTAGTGGAAATTGACTACTTCCCAAAATAGGTCGAAGCGGCATCGTATGCAAATGTAACCAAGCAAGTTGTTGTAAGGTTTATCAAGAATCGAATCATATGTCGTTATGGTGTGCCAAGTAAGATCATTACTGATAATGGATCAAACTTGAATAATAATATGGTGGAAGCTCTTTGCAAAGACTTCAAGATTGCACACCATAATTCTTCTCCCTACAGACCCAAGATGAATGGGGCTGTTGAAGCTGCAAATAAGAACATCAAGAAGATCATTTAGAAGATGGTTGTCACATATAAGGATTATGAGATGCTCTCGTTTGCTTTGCATGGGTATCGAACATCCATCCGCACTTCAACAAGGGAAACCCCTTTCTCTCTTGTATATGGTATGGAAGCAGTGCTCCCCGTAGAGGTTGAGATTTCTTTATCACGTGTGCTCATGGAAGCCAAGTTGACTGAGGCTGAATGGTGTCATACCAGGTTTGGTCAGCTGAATTTAATTGAAGAGAAGAGATTGACTGCCATGTGTCATGGTCATTTATATCAGCAGAGAATGAAGAAATCTTTTGATAAGAAGGTCAGACCTCGTGTGTTCAGAGAAGGTGACCTTGTGCTCAAGAAGATCCTGTTGTTCAAACCAGATTCTAGGGGAAAATGGCCTCCTAATTATGAAGGCTCATATGTTGTTAAGAGAGCCTTTTCAGGCGGCGCTTTGATTCTTACAACTACGGATGGTGAAGAGTTCACTCGTCCTGTGAAAACAGATGCAGTCAAGAAATATTTCTCCTAAAAAAAGAAAAGAACAACTCGCTAAGTTGAAAACCGGGAAAGGGCGACTTAGGCAAAAAAGAGCGTCTCGGTGGATTGAAAACCCGAAAGGGCGATCCAGGCAAAAATTAGAGACATAAAAACAGAAAGAATTTCCCGATAAGTTGAGTACCCCACCTTGGGGAAACTTATGCAAAAATTAGGGATTATGGCAAGTAACTGCAGTCTGCTGATCGTCCAGTATCGGAAAGACTTTGTTGAGCACAAGGGTTGACGTCGATTCATCATCCCAGTAGCGGTCAAGAACAGAGTGGATATCAAGAATTGGTCGAAGGATTAAGGATCATTTGTATTCAATGTAACCCTTTTCCCTGTAAATTACCATTTTCAACTTTGTAAAAATCTATGGAGTCTTGTCATTTACAGACTACCATCCCATTAAATTAAATTGAACTTTTATCCAATTGTTTCTACTCTTATTTACTTCAGCCAATAGTTTAAATTTTATTATGATCATTTTGGAAATTTACATTTTTTTAATCAAAATCGTTTTTTCTTAAAACATATAAAAACAAGAAATTTTTCAAAGCAATTAAAAGGAAGTATCAACAACACTTCAAAGAGCAGCAAGTCCTTAAGTGCTAAACATCAGAGGTTCCCTAAACAGTTAACCCTTCGGGTATCCCTAGTTGTTTGTGTTGATCCGGTTCCCCTACGGAGTGTTTGTTCCTTAGCGGAATTCCAGTACTTTTCCCCAGCTGAGTTGGTTGATTCAGTACCTTGCAGCATGTTATTTCCCCGACAGAGTTTCTGTGTTCCCCAACAGAGTTCGTGTTTCTTCAGCAGGGTTGATCTTCAACAGAGTAAGATGTTCTTCCCCAGTAGAGCACATTGGTTTCTCCACTAGTCATCACCCGACTCGCTCCCAGTCAGAGTTTCCTCCTGGTTTTTGAGTAGCTATTGTGTGTTTATCCTCTGCATGGTTGTCTCCCATTTGATATGGTGTTGACCTAAAATTCCCTGCAGACTCGATAATGATTCCCCTCCTCAGCAGATCTCCTCCCTCGGCTAGATTTGAGCCTTTGGGATGTTGATTTCTCTGTTCTCCAACATTTGTCTCCCTCTTTTTGTGGATTGGCCGAGGATTGTATCGATGATTCAAATTATTAGCGACATCTTTGTATCCTTTGTGATTGTTTTGTCAGCATAATCATCATATATATACATATACATATACATTCATATAATTTCATAATTGCATATTGTCGCATCCGCGAAAAAACAACCGGTGGGAAAAGACAAAACAAACAGAGCCGCCACCGTGCGTTATTTATCCCAAAAGAGGGAAAGGAAACGCTCGAAGTAAACCTGGAAAAGACATGGTCTCGCGACCAGAGAAAGATGGGATCGGGAGTCGGTTATGCGAAGGGAAGGTATTAGCACCCCTACGCATCCGTCGTACTCGACGGGATCCACGCACAAAAGAATAGAAGAAAGGTTGCTAAACACTGCTCACAAACTGCACACACACACTTGAAGGAAACATAGATGGAAGAAGAGGGGAACGGGCTCGCTAGAATATCGCATCCTATGCCTACGTATCTCATCGGGAATGAAAATCAGAGCTACCGTAGTTCGGCTAACGCACGCCAAACAAAACCCACACAGGAAACCGACTGCCAATCGCTGGACTTACGTCAGACTCCACACAAACAAACAAAACACAGGAAACCGACTGCCAATCGCTGGACTTACGTCAGACTCCAAGCAAACAAACACACACTGAAGGGTTGAAAAAGGAAAAGGGCGCCCGGAGAGATCATCTCATCTCCTGCCTACGTACCTCATCTGGTATGAGGATCAGGGCGACGTAGTTCCCCTTAACAGGGAAATAACTTCTAACCTAACCAGAGACTGGGAAATGACAAACTAGAAGGGAGCATAACTCGAGCCTAATAGTTATCATGTAATCCACAATGGCCCTAGGTTGAGGTTTCTATCTAACTTGCACAGGGAGCAAGCTATCTTAAACAGCACAGTCAAACACACATAAGCACAATAAAGCAAGCACACACACTATATACAAACAGTTGGGCTCATACAAGGCTAGGCTGCAGAAGCAAACCAACTGGAATGGGGTGTGGTTAGCTCTTAACCCTAACATTGAGAGTTAGGGTGAAGCAGATGAAATGGGAAGTGAGGGTAAGACCTCACAACTCTTATCCCTGGCTTGGGAGAGCTTGACTCAAAATAGAATGTGTGGGAGTTCAGAATGTAGGAACTCTTCTCCACAAGTGACTGACACAACATGATCTTGGGTTATTATCCACAATGCATCAACATATGGTGTATGAGCAAAGTGAATGACACACTTAGTAGCAGGAGATGGATTACACATCTCTTTTATCTGCCAATTGCCTCTAAAGAGGACTTTACCTGCTTGGCACAAAATTAAATATTCACAAGCATTGCCTCTTAAGGAGGGCTTCAGACAGGTGCCTGCCCACATAACAGGACAGGTCTTCCAGACTACATGATGTCAGAAGAGTTATACCTCAGTTGTTAAGCAACCAAGCAAAGAAAGTTAAAATGAACTCTAAGCAACTTAGGTACCTGTGGAAAATCTAAACTAATCAGTTCAACTGTACAGACAAACAATCAACAGGCAATAACAAACAGACAGACAATGTTCACAATGTGCAAGCCACAAAGCAAACTCAAATGAGCTAGCATCAACCTACAAAACACATAAATATTAGTAATCGAGAGCAAACATCAATGCTCAAATGTGTAAGCATCATCAACTATGGACTTGGAAGTTTAAACCTGAAATCAAAGCCCACATGTAAGCCACAAACCACTAGGTCAAAGCCTAGGGTCAAAGATGAATCAAAAATCCAAAACAGAACATGAAATTTAACATGAATCATCTTCATTCAATCAAGAACAAACCTCAAAAGGTCCCATATCAAAATCATTAATCATATTCATTTCATGAACAAAACATGGCAAGGTATGCAAATCGTGATCACATTGAGACATCAGAAGAAACAAATACACATTAAATAAAAAATGATTCAAATAATCTTGACAAAATTCATGAGTAAACAGGACATACAACATGATCATCACACAAAAGATTAGAGGCATTAGACATCATTAGGCATGGCAATCACATAGCATAAGTCAAGACAAGCACATGTGTGACACAAATTGTCACACCAACTTAGCATAAGCATAAAACAGAGATGGATCATGGTAAAAATCTCAAACCAAGGCCAAAACATCACTCAACATGTCTAGAAATCACATACAAAATTTCAGAAGCATTGGATCATTTTTGAGCATTTTATGATGAATGGAACAAGGCAAGGTCAAACATGCATATACATTCAAACATCCTAGGACAAATCATTTTCTAAGCCAGGCACAGCTTGCAACTTAATGATCATAAAAAAGTAGACAGAATGAGGATCACATAGCAAAAAATTGGAGATCATTTGGTGCATTTTTCAATTTATGGTGAATTTTTGAAGTTCATGGAAAATTGAAAATGGAAATGTGAAGCAAGCATGAAATATGAAGGAAATGGTGAGAAAATGCAAGGCAATATGAGAAATGCCTCTCAGCCAGGATCGAACCTGGCGCATATTCAAAATTCCAAGCGCGCACTACACAAAACGGTGGCATTTTCGTAGCTAAATGGAAGCAATGCCCTAGCTATTTTGGAAACGTATGAAGCTCATGAATATCATGAAGATCTTCATCTGGATTTTCCAGATTTCACCAACATGTCCAGAAATCAATAATTTCTATACCAATCAACTCGCCATGCCACATACATCAAAGATCAACAACTAATTCATGCAAAAACATCCATATACGTTCAGATAGAAGGAATCAAAAATCAACATCAAAACTTCAATCAACCCTAACTAACTCAAAACAGCACCAATTCATGCGAATTTTATATCAGCATTATCACCAATCAATGAACTACACAATAGACATAATGAATTTCAAAATAAAGGAGGTCGAATTCTGACCTGTTGAAGAACAGCAACTGGAATCAGCTCGTTTCAATGCTTGTGAAGGTCCATAAATCTTCTATGATGCTTGTGGATGTGATTGGTGATGAATTAGAAGCTCCTATGCACACGAATTCAGTTCAATCTTCAACTGCCATGGATGCTCCAAGCTATGAACATGAACAAGAATGCCACGATTTCCTCTGCTTCCACGTCCAAATGTGCTCAATTATGCTTCATGATGATGAATGGATCAATGAAAAGTGTTCTTGTTTGAAGGATTTTACAAAAAAATGTGAGAGAAAAATTTGGTGATTCTTTGGTTCTAGATCTGAAATTGTGCTTCTGATGAAAAACAGTTATGGTTAAGCATATATACCACCTACTAATCATGTTTAAAACCAACTTAAGCCTAATGCAAATGTGATTAGTAAGTTGGAAGGTGTTTGTGCAAAAATGATATTTCCACCTCATGCACCCCATGCCACGTGAACAGTACTCTTTCAAGGCCCAAAATCCCTTAAAATGAGTTCATGCAAGGTTTTGGATTGGTTTGATATGCATATGTTCAACAAAAATGAGTTTATGAAATTTTCTTCCAAAAACTTCATGAATAAGCCAAAGACCATGCAATGAGATTTCATGCCATGTAATTATATTCTTGGAAAATACATGTTATAAGGATCAAAATGCCAAAAGAACCACTCATTTTGGAGTTTTGGTTAAAAAGTTATGTCCATTTGAACTTTGAAACACACTTTGCCATGATTGGACCATAACTCCTCAACCACATATGCGAAATTCATGATCTTGGACTTTTTGGAAATGGGAGAGAAAGATATGCAACTTTCATGCTGGACAAAATTTCATTTGAAGCTTTCTTGATGATGTAATCTTGAGTTGAAGTTGGTCCAAAATCTTTCCATTTTTGGAAATTTCAAATTACAAGTCACTTGCTATTTTTGGAAAGTCTTGATCTGACCTCAAATTCTTCAATGTTGATGTTTGAAATGTCAAATGAGACTTGTTTGAACATGAATGAAGTATCTCTACTCACTTCCCACCTCCAAATCCACAGTTGACTTTGCAGTTGACTTGCAGTTGACTTGATCATGCACAGATGATTTTGAGCCTCAACCACTTGATGAAATGGCTCCAAAAATGAAACCCTAGCTTATACAAGCTCCACATAACCATATGATGATCTCCATCTCAATAAAGATATCATCTCCTAGAAAAACCCTGAGTGGTAGAATGCAACTGATTAGGGTTGACCAGAGGTCAAAACCCTAATCCTAAGGAACATGATCAGGCACAATGAACCTCTTGGTGATGATAAAACCATGATGATGGTGATATACTCTGGCAAATAAGATAACACTCAACCTCCTTAAAGAAACCATAAACCCTAATTGAAGCACAAACCCTCAGATGGCTAGTGATCAATTCATGAGACTCTCAAGCTAGAATCTTTTAACCTCTCTATCTTCTGAGCAAGACTTAAGAGGGTGACTTGTGTATTTTCCATGATATGCAATATGCAATGACTAATGTCCTACAAAATGAAATGCAATATGCTAAGCTAGTCCCAAGAGAGGAGGGCAAATTTTGAGGTGTTACAGTTGCCCCTATTCAATCCACTATGAACCTGTCGATATGAATAGCCTCGGCTTTCATATGATCAGGGTGAAGAGTGATTGAATACCAAGAACAGACGAACAATTTGCACTCCGCGGGAAAATAATTAACAATGCCTGTCAGAATCGGCAAAGAAACAATCTCAAAAGAAGAATCCGTTTGGTACGGAGAAAGTCGGCCTGAATACCGAAAAGGAACGCTGACCTGGATACCAAAATAAATGGTAACACAGGAACCATCATGGCCTGAACGCCGCTCATCAGTCTGAATACTGATCATCGGAACATGAGAGTATTAATGTCGGCCTGATCGCCGAGAGATTGGCCTGAATGCCTGAAAAACTGGCCTGAATGCCCTTTTAGTCTGGATACCACTTTGGTCTGGATACCACTTCGGTCTGAACACCGGAAAACTGGCCTGAATGCCACTTCGGTCTGAATACCACTTCGGTCTGAACACCAATTTGGTCTGGATACCAGGAAATTGGCCTGAATGCCACAAGTACTTCAACCCGATCGTCGGAAAATCTAGTCTGAACACCCACCTCGGTCTGAACACCGGAAACCTGGCCTGAATGCCACAAGTACTTCAACCTGATCGTCGGAAACTTCTTCGATCTGAAAACCGGAAACTGGTCTGAATACCCGAAAAACTTGTCATGCCTGTCAGCATCGGCAGAGATAAGGAATAGTGATAAATGAGGAGGCACGCGTGCCAACGACCTATGCCGGGGATAACAAGCCATGAGCATGCTATCCTCTATTCAAACCTAGCAAACGAACAATTTGCGCTAAGCTGGGGATTATTCTCTCTTTATTTTTTGCTTTTCTTGAACCCCAAAACTTCTTGAATTAACATTTCCATCCCCGCCCGACAGAAACTACTCCTCCAATATCGCACTACTGGGGAATACTGTTGATTCAACATCACGATGCCAAACTCCTCGGAGTAACATCTTCACCCTCGGGCGAAACACCTCTCAAACAATAACCACGGTTTGAGACTAGCTTATGCTTGCAATGCTGATGCATGCTGATGATTTTTAGCGTAATGCTCCATAATTATGGAAATGCTACGCAATTAGCTATGCTTATCTACATGATGAATGCCTAAAAAGTATCCCCCTCGAGGGACTCTCATGGGGAGCTCGAGGCACTCTATTGAGGAACTCGACAACACTCCGATCTCTGCCCTACTGGGGAATAACGCTGCTGCTGGGGAAAGGACCACCCTTACCAGGGATGACCTCCACTGAACCCGATCCACTTGGGGACTCCGCTGGGGAAGAAACCACCACCGCACTCTGCGGGGAAGACAATAGTCTCTGACTTGCTGGGGGAAAAGCCAACAACGGACACCTCCGCTAGAAAAATAGCAACCTTCAGGCCTGGCTGCTAAGGAAACATCGATCTAAAACCTGCGGGGGAGATAACCATCCCGACACCGCTAAGGAAGACACAGACCTTGAAACCGCTGAGGATGTAACAATCCTAAATCTGCTTGGGGAAACAAAGAAAGTCTGGTGCAGAACACCCGTCGACTCGTCGAACCCTGGTATTCCATATCTAAACCCAACATCAGCTTTCCACTTTTGAGAGCTCCCAGACTCGTCTGGACTTTTCTGATTCATCACCTTGTATTCTCGACTCCTCCGTACTCGACGGAGATCGAAATCCTTGGATTTATACAAACTTTCCAATCCTCAGACTTTGAAGAGTCTTCTTGATTAATATCCAGGATCGTCGTCATCCCTTACCGTCTTTTCACCATTCTTCAACGCCTAGTCCCTGATTGGATCCCACGGGGATCTTTTTGTCAATACTCCACATCACAACCTGCAAGTGAGTGAAAATATCTAACAACACTTGCAAAAGAGATCATTAGATAAAAACGTCCCCCAGGCATGCCAAAATTTCAACCCTTGGGTCACTCAACCTTCCGAATAAGATTTCAAGTTTTCAATCTTATAATCATGCATTGGAAGTGACCTGTATGTCTTAAAATGCAAAGATTCTTTATCACAAACACTTGGATGTTTTTGCAATCAAAGCGGTAATGAAAAAAACAAAATTATTTGACTGAATATGCATTTTATTGATTGAAAAGGTGTGGCTCATAACTGAGCAATACATATGAATCAATTCCTGAAAAGAGGTAATTGCGCACAAAAGGAAATCTATCCTAATGGCAATGTGAAACCGGGATCTCATCGAGTTCCAACTCGGTTACACCCCATACGTCCTCAGACTCTCCGCTCTTTCCGCCTTCTGAACAAGACGTTTCCGACTAATCCCTGCCAAGGATTACCCAGGTGTCATAACCAAAGCACAGACGATCATGCTAGACGCAGTTGTTCGTTTCAATCCCTCTCTTGCCTGGACCGCCCTTTCGGGTTTTCAGTCCACCGGGATACCCTTTTTTGCCCAAGTCGCCTTTTCAGGTTTTCGACTTGCCGGGTGTACAGTTTTTTTCTCTTTCTTATCCCTAATTTTTGCCCGAACCTTTTCATTTTTTCTTTTTGGTTCGCCGGGATGCCCATTTTTGCCTGGACTATTTTATTCTTTTCGTCCAGCGGGTCTCTTATACGAAGTATTTTTTAACTGCGTCCGCATTAACAGGGGATGGAAAATCCTCACCATCCATGGTCGTTAACAACAAGGCTCCGCCGGAGAAAACCTTCTTGACCACGAATGGACCTTCATAATTGGGTGTCCATTTTCCCCTACGATCGTTTTGAGGAGGAAGGATCCTTTTCAATACCATATCGCCTACGTGATATACCCGAGGTCGTACCTTTCGGTCAAAAGCACGCTTCATTCGCTGCTGGTACAACTGCCCATGACAGACGGCCGCCAGCCTCTTTTCCTCAATCAGGCTCAACTCCTCATACCGAGTTCTTACCCATTCAGCCTCTTGCAATTTCACCTCCATCAGGACTCTCAAAGAGGGAATCTGGACCTCAACCGGTAGCACGGCTTCCATTCCATATACCAACGAGAAAGGTGTTGCCCCAATAGAAGTACGCACTGAAGTTCGATACCCATGCAATGCAAACGGCAACATCTCATGCCAATCTTTATATGTCACGACCATTTTCTGCACAATCTTCTTAATATTCTTATTGGCTGCCTCGACCGCCCCATTCATTTTCGGACGATAAGGAGAAGAATTGTGATGCTCAATCTTGAATTCCCGACACAGTTCTACCATCATCTTCTTATTCAAATTAGAACCATTATCAGTAATGATTCTCTCGGGAACCCCATATCTGCAAATGATGTCTCTTTTTAAAAATCTGGCAACGACCTGCTTCGTCACGTTTGTGTACGAGGCTGCTTCCACCCACTTGGTGAAGTAATCAATAGCCACTAATATGAACCGGTGCCCATTCGAAGCCGTAGGCTCAATCTTCCCAATCATATCAATGCCCCACATAGCAAACGGCCATGGAAATGACATCAAACTCAATGGATTTGGAGGCACGTGCACCTTGTCAGCATAAATCTGGCATTTATGACACTTCCGCACGAAGTTGAAACATTGGGCCTCCATCGTCATCCAATAATAACCAGCTCTTAACAGCTTCTTCACCATTGCATTCCCACTGGCATGGGTACCAAACGACCCCTCGTGAACCTCTTTCATCAATTGGCTTGCTTCTTTATCATCAACACATCTGAGCAAAACCCAATCGAAATTTCTCTTGTACAAAACCCCATCCTTATTCAAGTAGAACACCATGGCGAACCTCCGCAGAGTCTTTCGGTCCTTCTTGGATGCTCCTTCAGGATATTCTTGGGTTTCCAGATAGCGCTTGATATCGTAATACCACGGCTTCTCATCATCAGACGCTGTGTCAACAGCAAACACATAAGCCGGTCTATCCAGACGTCCCACCTCAACACTGGGGAACTGATTCCACCACTGCACCTTAATCAAGGCGGCCAAAGTAGCCAAAGCATCTGCTAAAGGATTCTCTTCTCTAGGCACATGATGCAGTACCACCTTGGTGAAGAACGTCAACAATCTTCTCGTATAATCCCGGTATGGAACTAAATGAGATTGATGCGTATACCATATTCCGTTAACCTGATTCACAACCAAAGCTGAATCTCCATATATGACAAGGTTCTTGATTCTCAAATCAATCGCCTCTTCAATTCCCAAGATACAAGCTTCGTATTCAGCCACGTTGTTGGTGCATTCAAATGTAAGTCGGGCAACAAAAGGAATGTGGGATCCTTTCGGCGTAACTAAAACAGCACCAACTCCGCTACCATTCACGTTAACGGCCCCATCAAACATCAAAATCCATTCGGACTTAGGGTCAGGCCCCTCCTCCGGGATTGGTTCCTCACAATCCTTCGATTTGAGAAACATGATGTCCTCATCAGGGAACTCAAACTTCATCGGTTGATAATCCTCAATGGGTTGCTGGGCGAGGTAATCAGACAATACACTCCCCTTTATCGCTTTCTGAGAGGTATACTGAATATCATATTCAGTCAAAATCATTTGCCATCTCGCAACCCGTCCGGTCAATGCTGGCTTCTCAAAAATGTACTTGATTGGATCCATCTTGGAAATCAATAAAGTGGTATGAACCAGCATATACTGTCTCAGTCGGCGAGCAGCCCAGACCAAAGCACAGCAAGTTTTCTCGAGTAGTGAATATCTTGTTTCACAGTCGGTAAACTTTTTGCTAAGGTAGTATATGGCATGCTCTTTTCGACCGAACTCGTCATGCTGCTCCAATACACACCCCATAGACCCCTCGAGGACCGTCAAGTACAGAAATAACGGTCGTCCCTCCACAGGAGGTATCAGAATCGGAGGCTCCTGCAAATACTCTTTTATCTTTTCAAATGCCGCTTGGCAATCATTATTCCACCTGACCGTTTGATCTTTTCTCAACAATTTGAATATAGGTTCACACATGGCTGTTAGATGAGATATGAACCGTGAAATGTAGTTCAATCTACCTAAGAAACCACAAACCTCTTTCTCTGTTCTCGGTTCAGGCATTTCTCTTATTGCTTTTACCTTAGCAGGATCGACCTCGATTCCTCTTTCGCTTACTATAAACCCCAGTAATTTACCGGACCGTACTCCGAAAGTGCACTTATTCGGATTCAACCTCAGTCTGAATTGTCTCAACCGGTCAAACAACTTGGCCAGATCTACCAAATGCCCCTCTTCTGTTTGAGACTTTGCTATCATGTCATCAACATAGCATTCGATTTCATGATGAATCATATCATGAAACAAAGTCACCATAGCCCTCTGATAAGTAGCACCGGCGTTCTTGAGACCAAATGGCATCACCTTATAGCAAAAAGTGCCCCACGGTGTGATGAACGTTGTTTTCTCCATATCATCTGGCGATATTTTGATTTGATTATAGCCAGAAAAGCCATCCATGAAGGAAAACACCGAGAATTGAGCTGTATTATCTACCAACACATCAATGTGAGGTAATGGGAAATCATCCTTTGGGCTAGCTCTGTTCAAATCCCGGTAGTCCACACACATTCTCACCTTCCCATCCTTCTCCGGGACCGGCACAATATTCGCGACCCAAGGCGGATAATTAGTGACAACTAGGAAACCAGCATCCAACTACTTCTGTACCTCTTCTTTAATTTTCATGGCCATCTCAGGTCGGGTTCTGCGCAACTTCTGCTTCACTGGAGGACAATCTGCTCTCAACGGTAGCTTGTGCACAACAATATCGGTATCCAACCCTGGCATATCTTGATAAGACCAGGCAAAGATATCAACATATTCTTTCAACAATGCTACCATTCTGCTCTTGACACTCGCCTCCAAAGCGGCCCCAATTTTCACTTCTTTCCTGACCTCGTCGGTACCCAGATTCACAACCTCGACTTGTTCCTCGTGCGGCTGAATCACCTTCTCCTCTTGTTTTAACAACCTGGCTAATTCTTCCGATAGTTCACAATCTTCTTCGCCTTTTTCTTCGGCATGATAAATTGGATTGTCGAAGTCATATGAGGGTGTAACAGGATTCCAACACTGGTGAACGTGACTGACGGACGACGTCCTCTGCCCTGTCCAGACAAGCCTCGGCCCGGCTGATAACCAACCCCAAATCGGTCTTTCTTAGCGGCGATGTCCATCGTCTTTCCCCATCCTGGAGCTTCCCCACTCTTCACCACCTCAGCAGCCTGTTTGTACGAAGAAATGGACGGCTTCTCCTCTTCTTTGGCAAAAAGAGCATTCTCCACCTTGACGGTTTCGAATGCTTGACTTGGCGTTTCCCATATCTCACCGTCCATTTCCACGTATTTGAACGATGATAGGTGGTTGACGAAGATGTCTTCTTCCCCACGAACGGTGACGACCTGCTCGTCCCATATATATTTCAATTTTTGGTGTAAAGTCGAAGTCACTGCCCCAGCAGCATGGATCCATGGGCGACCCAACAGGCAACTGTATGCTGGCGGAATATCCATGACATAAAATACTGACTTGAACACCTCGGGCCCGATCTTCACCGGGAGCTCCACTTCCCCGAACACAGCCTGCTTCGAACCGTCAAAAGCTCTCACTATCAGGTCAGTGGGCATCAAAATTAACCCTTCACAGTCCAGCTTCGCCAGGGCTTTCTTCGGCAACACATTTAAAGACGAGCCGGTATCAACCAACACGTGCGAGAGCACGACTCCTTTACATTCCATTGCAATGTGTAACGCCCGATTATGGTTCCGCCCATCCATAGTTAAATCAAGATCGGTGAAACCCAGCCCATGGCTGGCATTGACGTTTGACACCACCGTCTCCAACTGATTAATTGTTATCTCCTGAGGAACATAGGCTCTCTTCAAGATTTTCAGCAAAGCCTCTCTATGCCCCTCGGAGCTCAGCAATAATGACCGAATTGAGATCTTAGATGGCATTTGCTGCAGATAGTCAACAAGCTTCTACTCTGACCTCTTGATGATCCTTAAAAATTCTTCAGCTTCATCATCAAGCTCTCTTTCCGACCCACCAGGCGCCGGTGTCACCACAGGAGTACCTTCATTTACCACCTGCTTTCCTCTTGCCCTGGCTAAAGCCTCGGCCTTTTCTTTCTTTTCTTTTTCTCCTTCCCCACTTCTCAAAGCATCAGGGGCAAACAACCTTCCACTGCGAGTGAAACCACTAGGTCCCGCATTATCCACCTTTGAAACGGTGTTTTCATCCGCAGTTTGATCCTCCAACTTCTCCCCATTAAGGTATACTTCTCCACCATAATGCCACGACACAGCGTCATCTTTGTCATAAGGAATTGGCCCAGGTACCATGATAGTAACTGGAGCCGCATCGGCCAGCGTTGACAAATCAACCGGGTCAAAATAGATGGTTATGGTGGAGACATCTTCCATCACCAAATCAACCTTCTCAAATCGGAGGCTTCCCTCATCCATCAGTCTCTGGACAGCCTCCCTCATCGATACACACCCATCAGGAACAACAGTGCACGCAGCACAACAGTTATCACAGCCCGGAAAAACCCCATTCTTCAACAGTTGTCTTTTGATCTCAGCCACCGGAGTCTTCAACTGATTCACACTCATCAGCCCGATTTTTCCCTCTTCAGAGATTGCGTTCACCCCCATTTGACCATGCGCGGGCATGGGATTAGCATTCACATTTGGAGATGGTGCAAAGTTGATCGCCTTAGAATCCACCAAGTCCTGGACCACATGCTTAAAAGCTTTACAGTTTTCTACATTGTGTCCAGGGGCACCTGAATGGAATTCGCACTTGGCATTCTCATCAAAACTGGCCGGCCTCTGGTCAGGTCTCAACGGTGCCAACGTCCTCAGCTGGACCAACCCCAAATCCTTCAACTTCTTCAACAGGAACGAGTAGGTCACAGGTGGTCTATCAAATTGACGATCATTCATTCGTCCTCTCACCTGATAGCCGGCCCACTGCGGTCTCTGTTGAAAAGACTGTCGTTGTTGTTGCGGTTGTTGCTGTTGCTGTTGTTGATTATCAGCAGGAATGGTTACCGCAGCAGTGTGCTGGTAGTAACGATCCCTGCTCTGCCCCCTCTGAGCATACACAGCACTGGTATCACCCTCCTTCTTCCTCTAACCATTTCCAAAGGGCTTCTTCGATCCAGACGCCGAAGCATTACCATGTATCTTTCCCATCTTCAACCAACTTTCAATTCTTTCTCCAGCCACCACTATATCAGCAAAGTTGGTGACCGGGCATCCAACCATTCTCTCTGCAAATGTCCCCTGAAGGGTACCCATGAACAGGTCTGACATTTCTCTGTCTACCAACGGAGGTTGGATCCTTGCTGCCAACTCCCTCCATCTCTGTGCATATTCTTTAAACCCCTCGTTAGGCTTCTGAGACATACCCTTCAATTGGGTACGACTAGGAGCCATATCAGCATTAAATTGGTATTGCTTAAAGAATGCATCACCAAGATCCTGCCAAGTCTTGATATCAGACGACCTCAACTTAGTGTACCATTCCAAGGACCCTCCAGACAGACTGTCCTTGAAGAAGTACATCCATAGCTTCTGGTCCATTGTATAAGTAGAAATCTTGCGGACGAAGGCCTGGAGATGGGTTTCCGGGCAATAACTCCCATTGTATTTGTCAAACGCGGGCGTCTTAAACTTTTGTGGAATCACAATTCCCTCAACAAGACCCATATTCGACATGTTAACAACCCCCGAAGTAGCATGACTTTCAAGAGCTTTGATCTTCTTCGCCAGCACCTGAATCTCTTTGTTTGGTGGTTGGACACCGTACTGCCCAAACTGTTCATTAAGCACGGAGAACTGATCTTCCTCTCTATCCTTCTCTGCCCCGAAGAAAGGAGGAAACAGGCTATCCTTCAAATTGTTGCCCATCGGACCCGGTCCACCGCCTGTGGCAACACCAAAACCACCAGCATTATTAGTCACTACACCAACAGTTATCCTCTTTCCGAGATCTCCTCCATCCCTAGAACCACCAAGACCATGGTTGGAAACACCCTCTAAATTAACACCACTATTAGCAGCTGAAGCCCGCTCGAGCTTCTCCACTTTATCAGCAAGTGCTTTTTGCCCCACGGCAAACCCTTGCATGACATTGATCAGTTCATTCATTTTCTCCTTCAGCTCGAGAAAATATGCGTTGGGTAGATCCATCAGCCTGGGTGTGTTGCGTCTGGTAAAGTATCTGTGTGGACGGGTTGTGTGCAAGGGAATGATTCTACGCGCACGAGCAATGATTCCTGAAACAATCAAGCACGTTAGAAACTGACACCTGCAAAATAGAAGACAAGTTATTATGATTCATGCATGAATGCAATATCTATCCATATGAGGAACATTCTGTCTTTCGATCCTGGTTTCATCGAGACAGATGATAATCCGGCAGCAATATTCTGATATTCAATCATCTGGTTTCATCATACAGATCAGAGAATTATGATTTAGCAAAGACCCCACCCAACTATGTGTGTGTTGCGAGTATGCACAGGAAAGCAAATAAAGCTTGAAGATCAATCACTGAATGAAAATAACCATTGCATATACAAAGTGCACTATACGTGCGAGAATCATACATCAAGTTTGATACAAATCAAATACAATTCTCCAGAATCAGAAAGAAAATACAAGCAAGTGAATTCCGTCAACAGGCCTGACGGTAATCCAACACAAATGATAACAAAAGGCTACGCTGAAGAAGGCCCCACAGAAGGCTCCACATCATCTACCATCTTGGTAAACTTCACAGCAAACCTGAGTTCGGTGTTCTCCTGCTGCAATCTTCCTATCTCCTTCTGGTGAATCTTCATCTGTCGGAAGTAATGATCCCTCTCAGCAAGACAATGATCTCTCTCAGCAATAATCTTCGTGTTCTCTTCTTCCTTAATCTTCAGCTTTGCTTCCCACTCAGCGATGAGGACTCTGACTCTGTCTTCCCTCTGATCCCTCACAAGGATTTGTCTCATCTTCTCATCTTCAATGACCTTCGAAGCTCTAGCCAACCTCTCTTTGGTGATGTCGTGCTCCTTGGTAGACGACTCTAAAGCTTGGCTAACCTTGCCATAAAAAGCGGTGTCCATCTTAAATCGCTTCACCACAAGAGCATGCCTCTTATCCTGGTCTTCTATTCTCCCTTTGATTTCCTGATTAGCCATTTGAAACCTAGCAACACTCATCTCCAACTCAGTCTTCTCGGCTTGCAGCTGATCTCTGGCTTTCTTCATCTCAAGGAACTCTTCCATGCTGACAGAAGAACACGGCCCTCAATCAGTGGACACCAAGGATCACCTCCAGGAAATGGTAGATGTGTTAGCTCAATCCTCTTCCTAAGCCAATCATCAAACGGAGGAAAAGACCTGCTATTAACCTTGCCAAAAGGAACCTTGCCCTTCCTCTGAATGTCACGCCACTCATCAAACACTTGCCTCAACCTTGGCTGATTACCCTCAATTGGGAAGTAAAAAGACTCCTGAATCTCTCGCTCGAGAGGAGGACCCTCCATAGAAAATCCCATTTGTCTCCTAAGAAGCACGGGGTTGTAATTAATGCAACCTTGAACTCCTATAAGAGGTACATTGGGAAGACTCCCACAACTGTAAATGAAATCTCGTCCAGCCATACCATTATGAGTCCAAGCTATGTCCTTGGCCCGCAAACCCATCATCCTGAATGACCACTTGACAGTAGGATCAAGAAAGACAAAGGCACCCCTGGAAGGCAAATACCCCATGAACCATTTGTGCAACAGCTGAGAACAACATCAGACCAATCCCCCACGCCGCTTCTCGTTCCGATTATGGACCGAGTAATAAACATCCCCAACCAGAGTAGGAATAGGATTCCTCTGCACAAATAATCGGATGGCATTAATATCCACGAAGTTCTTCTGGTTAGGGAACATGATGATCCCATAAATGCTGACAGCAATCAAAGCACAAACAATCTTCCAGTTACCCACACTAGCATGCTCCTTGGCTTTGGCCTCCAAGAAAGTCAGATGAAAACCGGACAACTTTCCTTTCTCCTTCAAACCCCCCTTAATCATCTCTGGGCTCAAATAAAGAGCACGAGAGATCTCAGCAACAACAGGCTCCCCCTTAGTGGCATAGAAAGGAATCTGATCTCTAATCTGAATACCCAAGATGCTGGCATAGTCCTCCATCAAGGGTCCCAACAAGTAATCCGGGAGCACGAAGCATCTCAAGCCCGGGTCATAAAACTGGAGAAGAGTATGGATGGCACTCCTGTCACTGTCTGTGAGCCTGAAAACCAACTTCAGGATACCACCATAAGTCTCACGGAACATCCCCACATGGTCAGGTGTAATCAATGCTATCATATCTCTCAGCACACCAATCTCTGGATCAAAGAAACTGTAGACGATGTCGTCTTTCAAGCCGGTCCTCATGTCTGGAACAAAGAAGTCTCTCAACCAGGATCTCGATCAAGAATGTCCCCTGCATATGGATAAACATGTGTTAGATGCAGATAAATGCAAAATGTGAATGATGCTGATGTATGAATGCAATGCACTATGCCATCCTCCAAGTCATCTGAACATCCACTGCACTGAGTTACAACCTCTGAACTGAACACAACCATCTGAGGTACTGAGTAACCATAAGTCCAACTTGGGAGTTCCGAAATAAACGGAACCTAAGGATATATCACCATCATCACTGGGAAATCACTGAACTGATAACCACAAGACCCTCTGAACCAGCCCAGGGAATCCTGAAATAAACGGATCCCCACTGATAAATATCACGGACAGAACTCCGGCGTCTCAGAAATAAATCCATAAATCCGACTTATAAATAGGACTCTGATCAATAACTGGACCATTAGTCACCATCAAAGTCACCATCAGGACATGCATATGTAAGAATCAACCCTCCCCTCACAGGTGAATTCTAATCAAGTCATCCTAAGGCGGATAATGGTCTCGACAATCGGGCAAAGATACTCAACGGGTTTTCCCTTTCGGGTGTGCCGTTGCAGCTCTCATAAGATCGTCTAAACCAATGATCCGGGAAAGAACGGTCACCGAAGTCACCGGCTCAGATGAGGTATCTCAACCAAAGTGGATACTCCACAAAGGAAAAGCTTCCTCAAAAGAACCTCGTCCGGCTTGTGGTATGTCACGTCGCCCAA
This sequence comes from Lathyrus oleraceus, assembly GCF_024323335.1. NCBI lineage: Eukaryota > Viridiplantae > Streptophyta > Magnoliopsida > Fabales > Fabaceae > Lathyrus > Lathyrus oleraceus. Next base: position 351,313,017 of record NC_066585.1, on the reverse strand, counting down.
AACATGTTGACCTAACATGAGAGGCAACATGAGACCACACTAATCCTAGGTGTATACTCGGGCCTGGGTTTTAGCCCCACTCAGAACACCCACCCCAAATCAGAGGAACAACCTGCACAGAAGATAACACAATGATAGTATGATGCATGCAAACATTTATGCAAATATATACACAACATAATAATCATAAATGCAATAAATAGAGCAATAAAAGCAACCAAAACTATCCTAGAGAGCGCTAGGAGTGACTCGCTTAGGGAAGATGGATCAGCAAGAGGTCAACTTCTATTATATCCCCAGCAAAGTCGCCAGCTGTCGCATCCGCGAAAAAACAACCGGCTGGAAAAGACAAAACAAACAGAGCCACCACCGTGCGTTATTTATCCCAAAAGAGGGAAAGGAAACGCTCGAAGTAAACCTGGAAAAGACATGGTCTCGCGACTAGAGAAAGATGGGATCGGGAGTCGGTTATGCGAAGGGAAGGTATTAGCACCCCTACGCATCCGTCGTACTCGACGGGATCCACGCACAAAAGAATAGAAGAAAGGTTGCTAAACACTGCTCACAAACTGCACACACACTGGAAGGAAACACATATGGAAGAAGAGGGGAACGGGCTCGCTAGGATATCGCATCCTATGCCTACGTATCTCATCGGGAATGAGAATCAGAGCTACCGTAGTTCGGCTAACGCACGCCAAATAAAACCCACACAGGAAACCGACTGCCAATCGCTGGACTCACATCAGACTCCACACAAACAAACAAAACACAGGAAACCGACTGCCAATCGCTGGACTTACGTCAGACTCCAAGCAAACAAACACACACTGAAGGGTTGAAAAAGGAAAAGGGCGCCCGGAGAGATCATCTCATCTCCTGCCTACGTACCTCATCTGGTATGAGGATCAGGGCGACGTAGTTCCCCTTAACAGGGAAAGAACTTCTAACCTAACCAGAGACTGGGGGATGACAAACTAGAAGGGAGCATGACTCGAGCCTAATAGTTATCATGTAATCCACAATGGCCCTAGGTTGAGGTTTCTATCTAACTGGCACAGGGAGCAAGCTATCTTAAATAGCACAGTCAAACACACATAAGCACAATAAAGCAAGCACACACACTATATGCAAACAGTTGGGCTCATACAAGGCTAGGCTGCAGAAGCAAACCAACTGGAATGGGGTGTGGTTAGCTCTTAACCCTAACATTGAGAGTTAGGGTGAAGCAGATGAAATGGGAAGTGAGGGTAAGACCTCACAGCTCTTATCCCTGGCTTGGGAGAGCTTGACTCAAAATAGAATGTGTGGGAGTTCAGAATGTAGGAACTCTTCTCCACAAGTGACTGACACAACACGATCTTGGGTTATTATCCACAATGCATCAACACATGGTGTGTGAGCAAAGTGAATGACACACTGAGTAGCAGGAGATGGATTACACATCTCTTTTATCTGCCAATTGCCTCTAAAGAGGTATTTACCTTCTTGGCACAAAATTAAACATTCACAAGCATTGCCTCTTAAGGAGGGCTTCAGACAGGTGCCTGCCCACATAACAAGACAGGTCTTCCAGACTACATGAAGTCAGAAGAGTTATACCTCAGTGGTTAAGCAACCAAGCAAAGCAAGTTCAAAAGAACTCTAAGCAACTTAGGTACCTGTGGAAAATCTAAACTAATCAGTTCAACTGTACAGACAAACAATCAACAGGCAATAACAAACAGACAGACAATGTTCACAATGTGCAAGCCACAAAGCAAACTCAAATGAGCTAGCATCAACCTACAAAACACACAAATATTAGTAATCAAGAGCAAACATCAATGCTCAAATGTGGAAGCATCATCAACTATGGACTTGGAAGTTTAAACCTGAAATCAAAGCCCACATGTAAGCCACAAACCACTAGGTCAAAGCCTAGGGTCAAAGATGAATCAAAAATCCAAAACAGAACATGAAATTTAACATGAATCATCTTCATTCAATCAAGAACAAACCTCAAAAGGTCCCATATCAAAATCATTAATCATATTCATTTCATGAACAAAACATGGCAAGGTATGCAAATGGTGATCACATTGAGACATCAGAAGAAACAAATACACATTAAATAAAAAATGATTCAAATAATCTTGACAAAATTCATGAGTAAATAGGACATACAACATGATCATCACACAAAAAATTAGAGGCATTAGACATCATTAGGCATGACAATCACATAGCATAAGTCAAGACAAGCACATTTGTGACACAAATTGTCACACCAACTTAGCATAAGCATAAAACAGAGATGGATCATGGTAAAAATCTCAAACCAAGGCCAAAACATCACTCAACATGTCTAGAAATCATACACAAAATTTCAGAAGCATTGGATCGTTTTTGAGCATTTTATGATGAATGGAACAAGGCAAGCTCAAACATGCATATACATTCAAACACCCTAGGACAAATCATTTTCTAAGCAAGGCACAACTTGCAACTTAATGATCATAAAAAAGTAGACAGAATGAGGATCACATAGCAAAAAATTGGAGATCATTTGGTGCATTTTTCAATTTATGGTGAATTTTTGAAGTTCATGGAAAATTGAAAATGGAAATGTGAAGCAAGCATGAAATATGAAGGAAATGGTGAGAAAATGCAAGGCAATATGAGAAATGCCTCTCAGCCAGGATCGAACCTGGCGCATATTCAAAATTCCAAGCGCGCGCTACACAAAACGGTGGCGTTTTGAGATTTAAACCCTAGCTTGGCGCGCTGCATGGATTTCGTAGCTAATCTCAATTTACACATGCAAGTTTTCGTAGCTAAATGGAAGCAATGCCCTAGCTATTCTGGAAACTTATGAAGCTCATGAAGATCATGAAGATCATGAAGATCTTCATCTGGATTTTCCAGATTTCACCAACATGTCCAGAAATCAATAATTTCTATACCAATCAACTCGCCATGCCACATACATCAAAGATCAACAACTAATTCATGCAAAAACATCCATATACGTTCAGATCGAAGGAATCAAAAATCAACATCAAAACTTCAATCAACCCTAACTAACTCAAAACAGCACCAATTCATGCGAATTTTATATCAGCTTTATCACCAATCAATGAACTACACAATAGACATAATGAATTTCAAAATAAAGGAGGTCGAATTCTGACCTGTTGAAGAACAGCAACTGGAATCAGCTCGTTTCAATGCTTGTGAAGGTCCAGAAATCTTCTATGATGCTTGTGGATGTGATTGGTGATGAATTAGAAGCTCCTATGCACACAAATTCAGTTCAATCTTCAACTGCCATGGATGCTCCAAGCTATGAACATGAACAAGAATGCCACGATTTCCTCTGCTTCCACGTCCAAATGTGCTCAATTATGCTTCATGATGATGAATGGATCAATGAAAAGTGTTCTTGTTTGAAGGATCTTACAAAAAAATGTGAGAGAAAAATTTGGTGATTCTTTGGTTCTAGATCTGAAATTGTGCTTCTGGTGAAAACAGTTATGGTTAAGCATATATACCTCCTACTAATCGTGTTTAAAACCAACTTAAGCCTAATGCAAATGTGATTAGTAAGTTGGAAGGTGTTTGTGCAAAAATGATATTTCCACCTCATGCACCCCATGCCACATGAACAATACTCTTTCAAGGCCCAAAATCCCTTAAAATGAGTTCATGCAAGGTTTTGGATTGGTTTGATATGCATATGTTCAACAAAAATGAGTTTATGAAATTTTCTTCCAAAAACTTCATGAATAAGCCAAAGACCATGCAATGAGATTTCATGCCATGTAATGATATGTTTGGAAAATACATGTTATAAGGATCAAAATGCCAAAAGAACCACTCATTTTGGAGTTTTGGTTAAAAAGTTATGTCCATTTGAACTTTGAAACACACTTTGCCATGATTGGACCATAACTCCTCAACCACACATGAGATATTCAGGATCTTGGACTTTTTCGAAATGGGAGAGAAAGATATTCAACTTTCATGTTGGACAAAATTCCATTTGAAGCTTTCTTGATGATGTAATCTTGAGTTGAAGTTGGTCCAAAATCTTTCCATTTTTGGAAACTTCAAATTACAAGTCACTTGCTATTTTTGGAAAGTCTTGATCTGACCTCAAATTCTTCAATGTTGATGTTTGAAATGTCAAATGAGACTTGTTTGAACATGAATGAAGTATCTCTACTCACTTCCCACCTCCAAATCCACAGTTGACTTTGCAGTTGACTTGCAGTTGACTTGATCATGCACAGATGATTTTGAGCCTCAACCACTTGATGAAATGGCTCCAAAAATGAAACCCTTGCTTATACAAGCTCCACATAACCATATGATGATCTCCATCTCAATAAAGATCTCATCTCCTTGAAAAACCCTGACTGGTAGAATGCAACTGATTAGGGTTGACCAGAGGTCAAAACCCTAATCCTAAGGAACATGATCAGGCACAATGAACCTCTTGGTGATGATAAAACCATGATTATGGTGATATACTCTGGCAAATAAGATAACACTCAACCTCCTTAAAGAAACTATAAACCCTAATTGAAGAACAAACCCTCAGATGGCTAGTGATCAATTCATGAGACTCTCAAGCTAGAATCTTTTAACCTCTCTATATTCTGTGCAAGACTTAGGAGGATGACTTGTGTATTCTCCATGATATGCAATATGCAATGACTAATGTCCTACAAAATGAAATGCAATATGCTAAGCTAGTCCCAAGAGAGGAGGGAAAATTTTGAGGTGTTACACATATTTGCATCATCATATCTGATTAACTTGTTGGTTTCAGATTCTCATTCTCTGTTATTGCGGTACTTTATCCCCATACGAACCTCGATGTCTGTCCTCCCTCAATTGTAGAGTGTCAGCCCCTTAGGCAGAAGGACTTTAACCTTTCTCCTCTTCCCCACTGAGTTGTTTTCTCATGGATGATTATTACTTCAGTTTCCTCCCCCAATTGTTTATCTGGATGGAACCACTCCCCTTGAGTTATATCCTCATTGGGCTGAGTCTTGATTGACCGTTTCTTTCTAGACCTTACCTAGATAGATTCCCTTGGTCCTCTAAGAGTTTGTTACACAGTAACTGGTAATATTCTTCTTAGTCGGCAGTTTGTTGCTTCTTTCCCAATACCTGGGAAAAGTATCCCAGTTTTCCCAGCAGTGGAATCCCTAGTAGATTCATTTGTTTCTGATTCCCCAGGAAGTATATCCTTGATATGTCATCCTAACCGGTGACGGATATCTTTCTTTCCCCTGCCTGAGTCTATCCTTGATATATTCATCCTAACCGATGACAGATATTCTCATCCTTGGTATTCTACCCAGTAAAAAGGTAGTTGTAATCCCTATTTTGTTCCCCAGAGAGTTAATCCTTGATATGTTCATCCTAACCAATGACAAGTTTCCTCCTCTTTGTGTTATTCTACCCAGTAACCGGTAGTTGTAAACCCTACTTTCTCCCACAGAGTCTATCCTTCATATGTTCATCCTAACCGGTGACGAATTTTCTCTTCGATGGTATTCTATCCAGTAACTGATAGATGTAATTCCTATTTTCTCCCCTCACAGAGTCTATCCTTGATATGTTCATCTTAACCGGTGACAAATTTCCTCTTTGATGGTCTTCTATCCAGCATTCGATAGATGTAATTCCTACTTGTTGTGCAGTTGGTATATCCTTGATATGTTCATCCTAACCGATGACGGGTATCCTCCTTGACAGTCCCAGGCAAGTCTATCCTTGATATTATCATCTTAACCAATGACGGATTTTCTTCCCTGTTGAGTCTATCCTTAATATGTTCATCCTAACCGATGACAAATATTCTCACCTTTGGTCTTCTGCCTAGTAACTGGTAGTTGTAAATCCTATCTTCTGCAGTTTCCCCCAAGCAAGGCTATTTTTACCCAGTAACCGGTAATGAATACTCTCTCCTAGCGATTCTCAGCGAGTCATCCTTGATATGTTCATCCTAACCGATGACGGATGTCCTTCCTGTCAGATCTTTATTATCTCCTTACCCAGTAACAGGTAGTAGATAATAGATTTCTGCTCCTCTTGTGTTGAAGTTTATTTCTTCCCCAGTCAAGTTGAGTGCGTGTTTCCTTAGTGAAATCGCTTTTCCTGCATGATTCAAGTACTTCAGTTTTATCCTGACTTACTCGTATCCCCTACAGATGTTGTTGTTCCCCGGCTGAGTCTTTCCCATTTTTGTATGGAATTCCTCGAGTCCCCCAGCTGTTTTAATTCGTTGCCTGGCCTACACATAACTCCTTTATCCCCCAGAGTCTATGTCTCCCCAGTGAGTTTTCCTTACGAAATACATTATACTCCTGCGGACTTTCGGTCTTTCTGATTTCTTTTCCTTTATGGCAATTTTTCCCCATAGGGCATTAACTTTTGCATTCATATCATTTGCATCATGAGGTCTCTTAGGGACCAAAATTTGTTTCGATGTTGTTATTTATGCCCATTCTACTGAGTCGACATGAATATTTTAACCTTCGCCTCCTCAGTTAGAATGTCCTTAAATAGGGGCAGCTGTAAGACCCCAATTTTGACCCTAAGATCCCTCATGCAATTTCATCATAAGCATTAGCATTGGGATCATACATTGGCATCCTCCTTACCCCTCTTTCATTGGGTTTATTTTTGGAGAGATCACCAAGCACTTTGTGATTGTATCATACTTGTATATTATCATTTTACTAACCAAAATACCAAAAATATGTCTTTGTATTTGCCTAACTCTTTTGTAGGTAAGGCAAGATCCCATTGATTTATCAAGTCCATATCTAGGGTTTGAGACCCGAATGACAAAGAGCACAACCATGAATTGATCAAATAATGGTTATAAGCATAATATATGAGTTCAATTTATTCCTACATGTTATATTGATCAAGTTTTCTTCAAGAGTTTGGAGGTGATTTGCCTTGGAAACCCTAGTTTGACTGGGTATCTTAAGTAACTTCTCCAACAAGCTATCTCACCAATTGATCAAATTTCTCAAGGGACACTTAAAAATTAATCATATTATGCATATATGATCTACCATGATCCAAGAAAGTCAAGACAATTGAAGGTTAGCAAGTTGGTTCATGGTGGTTTGCCATATGAATTCATCTGATCAAAACTGGGTCTCCCTAGACCCTATATCCTACAATTTTCACCATATGAAAATGATTCCAAGAGCAACGTTACTCTATATGACATTCCACACAACTTTCATGTTGAGACCTAGAGCTAGTTTTTCTTTTAAAGTCATTTTCTATGTTGAAACATTATAGGTCATTTTGTCTAAACCCTAATTTGAATATCAACTTCCCAAGGCCATAACTTGCTCAATTTTTATGAGATGAAATATTTCCAAGTTGAACAATAAAATTCAAGATGTCTACTTCAACTTTGATGTTTTTAGTGAGAGATAATTCAACTTTTATGAGCATGTGATATGAGGATACATTATGGGTCATTTTTGACCTATACCATTGAAGAAGTGATTTTTCCAAACTTCAAAAATGCATAACTCTATCATTCTAAATCCAAATGACATGAAATTGGTGACCATTTTGAATTTCTTTGAGATAGCTACAACTTTGGTGAATACACTTTTCTTATTTGAAGCTCACATAAAAAGTTAAGCAAGGTGGAATATTGAAGTATATAGCTTGACACTTAGTAAATATTTCAACATGTTGAAATTTCCAAACTTCCACCTCAAAATTCTCCATGTTCCAAGCTCCAAATGAAAAAGTGTTGAACATAAAACTTGTTCCCCTTGATCCAAGATTTCCAAAGAACCCAAGTTCATGTATTTTGGATGAAGATTGATAGGTCTGCGCATGGCTTTGACATGGCTGCATCATTGGAAAAAATCAAATGTACAAACTGCAGTTCATATTGTCTTGCCATTCAAGCTTCATTCAGACTTCAACATGAATCATTTTGGACTTTAATGCATTACATCATGGGCCTGTACATGCCCATGCACTCGTGCCATTCACAATGCCAGTTTTGGACAGATTTTGAAGTGTGCAAATATCATTCCCTTTGGCTATAAATAGAAGGCTTATGAGCTCATTTGAAACACACCTTACGCGCCAGCTTTGCCCCCCAATCCTAACCCTCTCATTCTAAAGGAAAACCTGAGAAATTTCAATTTGAAATTTGAGTTTGAATCTCAACTGTTGGAGATTCAAGAACTCCAGGATCCACAGCCTTGCAACCTCTCCAATCACTTCCTGATAGCTTCTCAAGTATGATCAGATCGTGTCTGAAGCAAGCAACATCAAGTTCTGCATAACATTGAAGGTAATTTTCAGAAAAATTCATCTCTTCGATTCCGACTCAATTCTACGCAATTCTCTTGGATCTTTGGTTGTCTGAAGTCCTATCAATGTAGGCAAGAAGATTGAGTTGCTTAGAGGTCAAATTGAAGCAACTCAGTTGACACACCTCAAAATTCAACTCCTCATATCTTTTTATATATTTGGAGTTAGTTGAAATTGAGGTCAGATTCGTGCTCTACGCCATTTTTCTTTCAGATCATGTCCTCCTTTTTTATTTTGGTGATGGTTGAGGGTTGACCAGTCCGGTGAGGTCCAACGGAGAAGAAGACCGGAGTTACAGTTCCGGCAGTGCGTTGGCACGTCTCCCAGCCATAGGATCTAGTTGATTTGTTTTAATCCTGAGCCTCATTGTGATTATCATCCCTGCAGCGTGCTGACTCGTGTGTTTGATGGAACGCACGTTTCAGGCCACTTGATCTGCCACCTCAACTAATGAGGGAGATCAAGTGGCTCACGTTTTTTTGATATTTTCTGATTTTGTTTTATTCCTTTTATTTTCATTAATTCATATTAATTTTAATATTGATCCAAAAAATATGTGAGTTTCATCAAAAAAATTCAAATAATTGCCTCTTTCATATTTTGAATTAAAATTATTTTTTGGATCATTATTAATATTTTTCATGATTTAATGGATTTTGTGTTTGTTTTTAATTGTTTAAAAATACTTTTAAGTCTTTAAAAGTTCTGAAATTTTTTCTCCAAGGTCCTTTGACCTTGTTTGACCTATGATAAATCTCATGGCCATTTCTTTGTTGTTTTGATGAGGTTTTAGGAATTTGACAAACCATATTTAATTTAAATGTATTATTTTAGTATTTTTAATTTGAATAAATTCCAATTAATTGTGATGACTTATTCGAGTTTGGCTCTTGTTGTTGGGCCTTAGTCAAGGTTGATTTGACTTTGTCAAGTTAATATCATTGGATTTAGGGGTGGCCTAATCTCATCCATACTTATGCTGATTTTTCAATCAACTAGCCTTAGGACTTTGATCAATTTGAGTTTTGACCCATTCCCCTCCCTCTTCATCTCATTCCCATTCTTTATGCATTCATCTCATTTGGCCTATGATATCTCAAAGTCCTAAGGCTAGTTGATTGAAAAATCAACATAAGTATGGATGAGATTAGGCCACCTCTTTTTCATATTCTTTTTGTGTGTGGTATGTTTCATGAGCATAGTCCATTATACTATGTCTCTAACATGCATTAACACCAAAATTCTATTGCCCGGCCTCAAATAGTTGTGACTTCTACATAAGTCCAATTACGATTGCTTAACATAACGCTAAATTTTAACACAAAAGGCATAACATTCTAGTTAGTGAGATTGTAAGTCTCCCCTCTTTCATGGCATTGTGTGGAAACTTGGCCTTTTTTCCTTCCTTTTGGAAGATGTCTTGGTTCAAGGATCCACGCTTGTGATAAGTGGGTTGAGTGTTCTCCAAAGAATGACTAAAAAACAAAAATCAAAAGAAAAACAATACTAACTTCTAACTCATTAACAACTAACTTTTAATTTTAAGCCATTTACTTTAATGTCATTTAATTTTAGTCTTTATTCATTTGCATTATTCATACCATTCTAATTGTTTATGTTAATGCAATTTTCACTTTGTCCACTTGGACCATATTGTGTGATATATTCCTTTTTGTGTATACTTTGTTTGTTAGTGTGGTCTTTGACCATTAATGTACATAATAACAACAAAAACCCTAAAAAACTTTTGTGTGGACTGTTGACTTGATCTTGGACAAATGGACTTAGAATTTAGGCAACACTCCTATGCTAAAGGACTTGGCCAATGCCAACTTTCTATGTAACCAAGTGCTTGTGATTTGAAACTCCATCTTACATCTTTGAAGATCCCTTTGAGTTCATCTGCATCATGATCATTGTGAAGCTATTATTTTGAACCTGTGACTTATGAATTCATCTGTTACATGGGCTATCTTGAAAAAGATCATGGAGTGGCTAAGCTTGGATGTGGCTATCTTTATTTGATGCCTTGCTCTTCAAGATTTATATAATTGTGCATTTGTGTGTTGCTTGATTCTAAATGTCCAAGGGAATTTGGGTTTCTATTGACATTCTTGTCTGTTGGATTGCTACCCATTGGTCAGATCTTTTCAACCCTTAACTTTTAATTTTGTGCATAGGATTAGCTTCTTCATCTCCTCCCCATCTCTTTAATTTCAAAATCTCTTCCTCCTTTTAAAAACTTCTTTGTTTGAACTTATTATTTTTCTAAATTTTGACCACTTTGCAAACTAGAAACTTTGGCCTTATGCCATTGCATTTTCAAACTTCTTTTCTTAATCAAACTTGTAAATAGACTTAATTATACCTGACTTAAACCTTCAAAAAAGCCAAAAAGAACTAACTCATTCAAACCATTCTTGGGCCTCTATGCCTTTCATACTTAATATTTGTTAAAAGCAATGCATCCACTTTGAAATTTGTATCACGAACTATGAGGTTTTGATCCCTCATTTTTATGTTGGTACGTAGGCACAAGTCTGAAGGTCTTGTCAAACACAAAAATATAATTAATGAATTCTTTTCTCATCCCCCCATTCAATTTGTTTGTAAACATCATTTTGTACCAAATACATATGCACACAAAAAGGGCTCCTTAGGAGTACCTAGGACACTTTGGGTGCTAACACCTTCCCTCTGTGTAACCAACCCCCTTACTTGTAATATCTTACATTTTATTAGTTTTGATTTAAGAACTTCTTACTTTTGGGTTTTGTTTGTACTTTTTCCCTTTTCCCTTGGAAACAATAAAAGCATGGTGGCGACTCTTGTTATTTGATCTCTAGCTTATCCATAGCTTGATGATCATGAATTTACCGCTACACAGAGCAAAGAGAAACATCTCATTCCAGTCCTTGTATGTCTTGACCATCTTCTGGAAGATTCTCTTGATATTCTTATTAGCTGCTTCTACGGCGCCGTTCATCTTGGGCCGCATGGTGAAGATTTGTGGTTCTCGGTCTTAAATTCTTCACACAAATCCTTCATCATAGTGTTGTTGAGGTTACTGGCGTTGTCAGTGATGATCTTGCTAGGTATCTCATAGGGGCAGATTATCTCTTTCTTGATAAACCGGGTAACCACTTGTCGAGTGACATTAGCATATGAAGCAACTTCGACCCATTTCGTGAAGTAATCGACGACGACCAGGATGAATCAATGCCCATTGGAGGCTTTGGGCTCTATCATCCTAATCATATCGATGCCCCACATAGAAAAAGGCCACGGAGAAGTCAGAACATTCAACGAAGTTGGTGGCACAAAGATCTTGTCACCATATATCTGGCATTTATGACATCTTTTAACAAAGTTGTAACAATCAACCTCCATTGTCGTCTAATAATACCCAGCCCGAAGGATCTTCTTGGCCATAGCAGGACCCTTTGCATGTACACCCTTGCAACCTTCATGTATGGATTTTATGATTGTACAAGCTCCATGTCTATCCACACATCTGAGCAGTACAAAATCATAATTCCTCTTGTATAACATATCACCATTTAGGAAGAACTTAGAAGAGAGTCTTCTTAAATCTTTCTTATCGGTAACGGATATACCCTCGGGATATTATCGTTTCTCCAGTAATATCTTTATGTCATAGAACCAAGTCTTATCATCAGGATTTGCCTCAATTTCTAGACAATGTGTTGGTTCATCTAGGTCGTCAATATGGATGGATGGTGCTTCATTCTTCCATTTGACTTTGAACATGGATGCCAACGTGGCTAGAGCATCTGCCAACTAATTTTCTTCCCTAGAAATATGGTGAAAAGAGATTTCATCAAAGTAGGGTATCAGTTTCCTTATATGCTCTTTGTAAGGTATTAACTTGCTATCCCGAGTCTCCCAATCACCTTTCACCTGACTGATTACTAGAGCTGAATCACCGTATACCTCAAGAATCTTGATCCTTAAGTCGATTGTCGCATCTACACCGTAGATACATGCTTCATATTCTACCATGTTGTTGGTGCAGTCAAAACATAATCTAGTGGTAAATGGAAGGTGGAAACCAGTTGGAGAGGTGATAACCACACCTATGCCATGTACTCGAGCATTGGAAGCACCGTCGAACACGACCGTCCATCGCAATCCTGGTTCGGGGCCTTCCTTAGGGCCTGCTTCGAAGCCTGGCATGGTGAAGTCTCTGATAAACATAATGTATTCGTCTGGATAGTTAAACCTCAACAGTTGATAACCTTTGACGGGTAAGTGAGCAAGGTAGTCAGACATAACACTCCATTTTATTGCTTTTTGGGTCACATACTGAATATCATACTCGTTTAACAACATTTGCCACCGGGAAATCCTACCAGTAACAACAGGCTTTTCGAATATATACTTTATCGGATCCATCTTGGGCATCAGTAAAGTAGTATGGCAAACCATATATTATCTCAGGCGTCGAGCAACCCAAGTCAAAGCACAACACGTTTTCTCTAAAAGTAAGTATCGGATCTCTCATTCAGTGAATTTGTTGCTGAGATAGTAGATAGCATGTTCTTTCTTGCCTGTGTCGTCGTGTTGACCCAAAATGCAACCCATAGATTCATCGAGCACTGTGAGGTACATAATTAGAGGCGTACCAGGAACTGGTGGTATCAAGATTGGTGGTTCTTGCAAGTACTCTTTTATTTTATCGAATTCCGCTTGGCAATCGTTGTTCCACACAATCAATTGGTTTTTTCTCAACAGTTTGAATATCGGTTCGCATGTAGCCGTTAAGTGTGATATGAATCTGGAGATGTAATTAAGTCTCCCAAGGAAGCCCCATACTTCTTTTTCTGTTCGGGGAGCTGGTATTTCTTGGATGGCTCGAACTTTGTCGGGATCAACCTCAATACCTTTCTGACTGACTATGAAACCCAAGAGTTTACTGGATGGGACCCTAAAAGTACATTTACCCGGATTCAGGTGCATCTTAAACTTTCGGAGTCTGAGAAAAATTTTCCTCAGGTTCACCAAGTGATCTTCTTCAGTTCTGAATTTAGCAATCATGTCGTCCACATAAACCTAAATCTCTCCATGAATCATGACGTGGAAGAGGGGTACCATGGTGTACTGATATGTTGCCCCTGCATTCTTCAAGCTGAATGGCATGACTTTGTAGTAGTAAGTTCCCCAAGGTGTGATGAAAGTTGTATTCTCCATATCTTTTGGAGACATCTTTATCTGATTGTGTTAGACTATGGCACGGATCTAGAAGGGGGGGTTGAATAGATCCCAATTAAAAACTTGAGTCGGCGCTACCAATTTAAAATTGGTTTTAAAAATTTGTTTTAAGTGCGGAAGCGGCCGAGGAAAATTTTAGTCTAAAACGAACCGTTATTGGAAAACCGGATATGCGTTAAGCTAATGGAATAGAGATAAAGTGAAATACGAATCACTACACTTTTTGCACAATCAATGATATGTTTCACTTACTAGCAAGCCTAGTTCCAATGATCCAAAATACCAAATTAAACTGGATGCAAACTTAAGACAACTTTGGCTTATGCAAATTAACAAACACTTGGTGTGCATAAACACTCCAAGTGATATTTGAGTTGAGTAAGTAATTCAAATTGACCTAGTACAATATACTATTGTACTTTGTATTCACACAGCAATTTTAATCTCTTACTCAACTTATATCAGTGTTTGGTAAAATTGCTTAAACTAAAAATCACTTAATTTTTTAAGCTGAAAAACACTTATGCAGAAAACTAAAGAAGACAGAGATTTGATGAGGCAGTTCCCCCGCCGTCCTCGCTTCGGGGTACGTCTGCCCTCAATTCTAAACTTAGAATTGAGATGATTTAATTAGATATCACCTGTGAAATTTAACCGTTTATACAAGGATTGCAAAGCAAGTAAACAACAGAACTCCCAATGTGTTGAATGATGCTTCCTATCCTTGCTCTTTGATTCAAGATGAATCAAGACCTTCGATCGTTGTTGCTAGACCTCCAATTCCAGCCCCTTTGCTGAAGAATCTTCCTTTCTTCCAACCCTCGGCCCAACTGATCTCAAACACAACGAATCGAACCCGAATCCTTCACTTCAATATCACCGAATCCGCTACTAGACTGAAGAAGACTTCCTCTTCTCAATCACCTTCACTCAGCTGAATATTGATGAAGCAATTCGTCCAAAAAACCCCAAACACAAACCTGTATTGGAGGACAAAACCCTAACGGTTTTATTCAAGAAAGAACCTGCCACAAGCTTCAACCCGAACCGGATTCTCCGATCACAGCTTCGAACCTTATCACCTTTAACCGAACACGAAGCACATCAAAAATGGTTGTGTGTAGTTGATGTGTTGTGAGATGTTGAAGATGAAGATGATGAATCTTGGACACCTATTTCACTCCTTCTTGTTTCCTTGAACACTTGAATTCAAATTTGCAAATGTTAGTTGAAAAAAGTGATTTTACTTCTATTAATAGTAACAGCTTACCAACCAAAAATAACAGCTTTTCAAACAGTGGAAAATACTCAGAAAACTGAGTTTACGCCCGAGCGGTCGACCATAGGTCGGCGTGCGCTGACCCGTGGGAAAATGAAAGTTTCATGCGCCGACCCTATGGTCGACTCAAGTCTTCCATGCGCTGACCCGTGGCCAACTGCACTATGCCATGCGCCGACCTGTGGTCGACTCAAAGCCATCATGCGCTGACCAGTCACCAACTGGTCTGTGTTATGCGCTGACCCGTGGCTCATGCGCTGACTCTTGCGGTCGACTCAAAGCTTCCATGCGCTGACCTGTGGTCGACTCAAAGCATCATGCGCTGACCCGTGGTTCATGTGCTGACCCGTATGGTCGACTCAAAACCTGCACATCTGCATAATTTCATATTTTTGTAATTTTCATGCATTTTGTCATGATCACATCTTGTCCATATATGTTTTTAAGAATTATAACAGATTTAGATAATCATAGGAAAGGATACGATAGGTGATGTGTTGCATTTGTTTGTAGACGTGGAATCGACAATGCCGATTCATCTATGATGGTCATTTGTCATCATCGAAACTTGTGATTGTATGTTGTCTGACAATTTGCCCTTACAGATTGTACCCGGAGAACCCATCCATGAAAGAAAAGAAGGAAAACTGAGTTGTATTATCAACCAAAACATCAATATGAGGCAAAGGGAAGTCATCCTTTGGACTCGCTCTATTGAGGTCTTGATAGTCTACACACATTCTGAATTTACCATCTTTCTTCGGAACTGAAACGATATTAGCAACCCACTACAGATATTCAAAAATGGCTGAGAAGCCAACATCAAGATGCTTCTTAACCTCTTCCTTGATCTTGAGGGCCATGTAGGGTCTATTCCTTTTGAGC
Source organism: Lathyrus oleraceus (assembly GCF_024323335.1). NCBI lineage: Eukaryota > Viridiplantae > Streptophyta > Magnoliopsida > Fabales > Fabaceae > Lathyrus > Lathyrus oleraceus. The sequence continues at coordinate 351,297,260 of NC_066585.1, read as the reverse complement.
TTCTGCTTGACTGAAGGATATTCAGGCTTGAGTGGCAAGTGATGTTCAACAATGCTGGTGTCTAATCCTGGCATATCTTGATATGACCAAGCGAAGACGTAAATATATTCATGCAGTAACTCTACCAACTCGGAGTGTACATGCTTGGCAAGAGATGCCCCAAATTTTACTTCCCTTTTGTCAGTTTCGGAACCCAAGTTAATGACATCCATTGGTTCTTTGTATGGTTGAATCTCTTTTTCTTCGTGCTCAAGGAGCCGTGCTGGTAATTCATAATGTTCCTCACTATCGTCTTCAACTTGGTTGATTGGAAATCTAGATTTACAGTTGTTTTAGCCATGCTGTAATCAATAGTTTTGTTTGCTCTGCATATGATGAGCTTATTTTAGTATGCTTTTTTGAGAAAAGTGAAAAAAGAAAAAGAAATCTTTTGCCATTTCGTTGTTTTTAGTGAAAAAAGGAAAATAACTGAAAGAAAAGGGAACACAAGTTTTGCATGCAAAAAGTACTTTTTTATTTATTCAAATAATACTTTTAAACGTGGAGGCCTTTACAAGCTATCCTCTCGTCTCGGGCGAGGACGAGGGATTGAGAAAACAAAATGCATTACGTTTTTTCCGAGTATACTATGGGAATCACGGTGGACGTCCAATTGGGAAGCTTGAACCCTATAGGACATCTGCGAATGAGGATGGGCGCCCCTGGTTTGCTACCGTTGGACTCCCCAATAACTACCACAATATGCTCATTTTGATAGCCGACACTGCTGAATTCGACCGGGTTGAACTGCTTTTTCTTCGGGCTTTCCTTACGTGCTGCTGGGTGATAATCGATACCAAACCTGTCACGTTTCTCTGCCACATTGATGACTTTACCCCAACTGGGAAGCGGGCCTTTCTCCAATGTATGCTTGGCACTTTTGGCTGAGGATAGGATGGTAGCGGAAGACTGGTTATGATTGGCGGTAGCGGATCTTCTTTATATCTGAAAGATGAGATTTCATTGACCAACAAATCTTCTTCACCATAAACAATTACCAGTTTGCCATCGATCAAGTACTTCAGCCTTTGGTGCAATGTATAAGTGACTGTCCCAACGACATGAATCCATGGTATGCTCAACAAACAGCTGTAAGTTGTGTTGATATCCATGACTTGGAAGGTGATGCTAAATTGGTGGGGTCCAACACAGATAGGCAAATCGACTTCCCTAATAACCTGCCTTCCGGAACCATCAAAAGCTCGAACGATCAGTGCGCTGGTCCTCATCTCGGGCCCCTTGAATTGCAATTGGCTTAATGTAGACTTTGCAGTACATTAAGCGAGGAACCAATGTCAACGAGGACTCGAGATTGGAGAGAGTCAGTGCACGTGACCGAAACGTGTAGTGCTTTGTTATGGGCATTTCCCTTAAGAGGTAGCTCTGCTTCATTATATCCCAGATACCTACTGGCAGTGATATTGGCAACCACGTCATCAAATTGATCGACCGTGATATCTTGCATCACATGAGCGACATATAGAACTTTCAGCAATGCCTTGTGATGAGCCTCATAACTCAATATCAAGGACACAATTGATATTTTGGAGGGAGTCTGATTCAACTGGTCAACAATTTTGAAATCACTTTTCTTGATCAATTTGAGGAATTCTTGGCTTTCCTCAAAAGTGATGCTCTTCTTGTGATCTTAAACTCGTTCTTTCTCAACCATCGGCCCTTTACCCTTAGACGTTTCAGATTTTGTGGCCTCATTATCAATAACCTTCATTAACACTGGAGTAGTCGTCACCCTCGGAGTGGCAAGTACAGTTGCCCCTGCATACGGAGTCGGAGTAGGAATGACCTTCTCCTTAGGTGGGATAATTTTGGGTGCTGGAGACACCCTAGGAGTGTATTTTGGAGCAAATACACGGCCACTCCGAGTCATGCCTCCCGTTCCAGCAATGTTGACGACTTCTGTGTCAGGAATGCAGATTTCTTTTCCTCCCAAATACGATGTAGTCTCATAATCCCAAGGAATTGCCTTGGTATTCTGATACGGGAACAAAGTGGGAACACGAAAATGAATCGGCTGAATCCTCTTAGGAGGAGCTTAAACCTTCTTTTTTTGTACACGATTGTTATTGGTTCAATTATTGTCACCTTTTCTGCTGCTTTAGACTTGGAGAGCTGTATTAAACCTTGATCCATCTATTCTTACACACAACCCCTCAGCTTGTCGCAATTGTCCGGATCAAACTTGCACACTGCACAATCATCATGTACACCTTCTAGCAACCAAAATTGTTCAAGTCTCTGTAACATAACGGACATCGGAGTCTTCACCTTTTCAGCCCTTAGTATAGATTCAGCATTTTCTTCTTCGATCACAGCATTGACTGTTGCGCCACCATGGTTTGGCAAGGGATTAGTCTTCACGTTGGGCTTTTCCTCGGAGAACGACATGATCTCTTGATCAGTTAACTCTTGGGTCCTCTTTTTGAGAGCCCAACAGTCCTTGATGGAGTGTTCTATATACCCTGTGTGAAAAGCGCACGTGGCATTAGGATTGTGACTGTGATTAAAGGCAGGAGAGGATGTTGGGAGTTCTCTTGGTAAGATGGCCCCTACGTGGATCAGATACGGCACCAACTCTGCATACCGTACTAGGATCTTATCAAATAGGGGACGGTTACCAAAATTGCTTCTATTGTTCTGACCTTGATTTTGTCCTTTGTTGTCACGATTATATTGTTGGTTCATATTTTTATGTGCCGGTGTTGATTGTTGATTACCTTTCTGCGGTTGGTATTGGAATGGCGGTTGCTGATATTGAACTGCGGCGACGTATGGGTAGGGGTAATATGACATAGGGGCCATCGGAAATTGATATTGGGGGCGAGCACTCGCCGTCATAGCGCTTTCCTCCCCCTCCTTCTTATTTGCGAAGCCCCCATGCGACCTCTTGTTTGTTGACTCCGGTGCGGTTGTGTCTGTGATTTTCCCCGATTTCAGCCCATTCTCTACATTCTCCCCAACAGTTACCATATCAGAAAAATTTGTTGACGAACTTCCAATCATCTTATCATAATACAACCCTTGCAGTGTACCCATGAAGATATCTACCAATTCGTTGTCAAATAATGTGGGTCGGACCATAAACGCCATTTCGCGCCAATGTTGAGCATACTCCTTGAAGGTTTCATTAGATCTTTGAGACTGATTCTGTAATAGAAGCCTTGTCGGAGCCATGTCAAGGTTGGACTTATATTATTTCAAGAATGCCTCAGATAGATCCCTCCATGACCAGATTTTTGTGCGTTCCAAACCCATGTACCAATTCAGGGAAGCCCCATACAGGTTATCCTAGAAGAAATGGATCAGGAGGTTGTCATTATCGATGTATGAGGCCATTTTGCGGCAGTACATGGTGATGTGACTGCGGGGACAGCTGAGGCCCTGGTATTTCGGAAGGTCAGGCACCTTGAATTTCTGTGGGAGTACCACATTCGGGACCAAGCATAGGTCTCAAGCGTCTATGCCGAAGGTGGAGAAATCCTTGATGACCCTTATTTTGTCGTCCAAGAGCTGATAATCCACCAGTTTAGCCGGATCAACAGCGGGAGGAGCGACCTGACTGGCCGGACGGGAAGTTTCTGGAGCAATCTGTGCGGGCATGTTTGGGGTAAGCCAGATTTGAGGTGGGTAAGAGAAACCTGGTGGCAAGGTTTGGGAAGCATGGACCATTTGAGGATATTGTCCTCCAACCTGAGCATTGGGAGCCTGAGGTGCCCGTCTCTGCATATGTTGGAGTGCAGGATTGGTAGGTGTATAGGTCAGCATGGGCATGAAGGTTTCCCCAGGATAACCAAACAGAACGGCTAGGAACTGACTTGCGCTGGCAGCTTGAGCAGTCTGAGCGGGGATATGAAAATGGAGGCGCGGACCTTGGTAGTTATCCTCAGTGCCAAGGGTGTCGTTAGGTACCTGACCTTGGTTGGTCTCCGGATTGGCAGCATCGACTGGAGGAGTTTGGACAGTGGGGACACCCCACGGGAAACCAGTGTTTCCAACAGTAGCAAAAGCAGCGAGAGCCGGGTGAGGGAAGAAATCCCCTCTATTGGCGAGATGAGCAGCAAAGTGTGGGGGCATTCCCCATGGGTAGGCAGCAGCAAGCCTAGTCGAGTTAGCAGGGACCATTTGACGGTTCCCAGTGGTTGGCACCACAGTTTCTGCCAGAGTTTCGGCGGTAGTGCCGGCAACAATAGTAGGATTTGTCACCCCAACAACATGGGTGACATTGGCAGCAGTAGAGGCAAGATCCCTCTGAGCTTGGATAATTTCCAGGATGGTCTCTATGTTTCCCCTGAAAAGGTTCATTTCGCCTTAAACCTGGGCGAGGGACTCATAGACAGCGGCATTGTCAGCTTCGTATTCGGCCATTATCTTTTATTTGTTGGAATGCATGAAGTATTGATGACGAGTCGTTGTTGTTGCTGTGGAAAAATGACAAGAGTAAGCATTTTGTTTTCTGGCGGCTTATGACAAATAAATGTGTGGATGCATGTATGTATGCGAAAAGATTGATGTGTACACTTATCTTTTACATTATATTCATTTTTTGTTAAAGGAAAATAATTCCAAGGAATTCGTGAGTTTGTTTATTTAACACAAGCAAGTACATAGCATAAAGGGAGACAAATTATGAAGCCAAAAGCCGAGAAACTCTTTCATTCAGTATCGGGAAGCTGGAATAGAAGTACATTCCAAAAAAGTCCCCATTGGGCTACAAGAGTATCAACATTGACCCTATCAGACATCAACCTAGGGAATTACAAATAAAACTTAAAGAGAAGTAATTAGAAACATCTTAATAATAGCTCTTTGTAGTAAGTCTAAGACTTCGGAGACAGGAATACGCCCCATTTTCCCAATATCACACTCCCTTCAGGTGGTAAGTCGTGATCGAGTTTGCCTGGCACGCTGCTCACAACTGTTTCCTCTCGGTTGGGGAGATCTTCAGGACGTCTATTCACTTGTGTGTTGGTGTCTTCCAGGTTCTTATGTGATTGCTCTTTTAGCTCGCGAATCTCTTCTAGTCTCTGGTTTAGCTCGTACTGATTTTGGAAAAGAGTGACTTCTAGCTGATTGGTGCGGCTTTGCTCATCCTTTAGCTCTTTCTTGCAAGCTTTAGCAGATTTTGGAGTTTCTTGGTTTGTTCCATATGTTCGAGCTCCGCTTTGCTAGCCCGATATTGAGTTTCGGCTAATTGCTTCTTCTTGGCTGCCAAGCTGGCATAAGTCCCTTTGAGTGTGTCACTCATGTTGAGTCTTTTGAATACCTTTGTTTGCACCTCATCATCTGCCTGACGAACTCTATCTCTTTTCTGATCCAGATTGAACTTCAAAGTTTCTTTCTCCAAAGAGATCTTACCATGTCTAGATTTGAGATCAGCATTCTCTTTCTCCAGTGTCTTGATAACCCTTTTCAATTCATCGACTTCAGAATTTTGATGGTTCACTGGTTCAAGAGGCTTGACGTTCATGGATGGTTCAGGTGGAAACGGAAACAAAATCTCACTAACTCTATCTTTGACCCATCTAGTGTAAGCTTCCTTGGAAATGCAATTCTTCTTACCCATCTCTGTTCTTCCTTGAGGACAAATTGCTCCCCAAGCCTTGACAATCCTCTTGACTAGTTTTGGCTCTCTGACCCCTTCATATAAGACAAAACCTTATATACTCTTGAGATCAGGCTTGTCCACCATAGGGTATCCCAGTTTTCGTAGTGCTAACCTCGGATTGTAAATTGATTCCCCCTTTTGTACCAAGGAGAGGTACATTGGGAAAATCCCCACAGTTGAGGATAAGCTTGACACCATCGTAGATTCGAGAATACCAAGAAATGTCTTTGGCGTTCAAGGACATGATCCACTAGGACAACTTCAAGTTGTCTTTGTTCTCAACAAAAGGGCCTTTGCTGGGTAGATGCGAAATAAACCATCTATACAGCAAAGGGGAACAACAAACGATAGTTCCTTTCTTCTTCTGAGTCCTCACATGGATGGAGTAGTAAGTATCAGCAAGAAGAGTAGGAATAAGATTTTGAGTTAGGAAGATATGAATAGCAGCCACATCTACGAATTCTTCCATGTTCGGAAATAATATGATTCCATATTCGGAAATAGATTGGCGTTGAAGGCCGTCCAACTCCCAACTTCGGCGAAGGCAATAGCTTTGGCCACTAGAAACTTGGAGGTATTCCATGAATTCCACCCTTAGGTTTCAAGTTTAATTCCACTTCCTTCTTTCCTATGTGTAGAGCTTCAGCAAGGTCTTGATATTTGGGAAGTTCCTTAGTGCGAACATAAGGCACTTGGTTCTTGATCCTAATACCCAGAATGTGTGAATACTCTTCCAATGTAGGTGCCAATTGGTAATCTTGGAATGTAAAGCATCTCAACGGAGGATTGTAGAATTGCACCAGAGCATGCACATCAGTGATGTTGACTTCGGTGTTCAGGATACCCAAAAGGTTACCATAGGACTCCTTGAAGTCATCTTTGTTCCCCAGATCTAAATATGCCCCAAGTCCTCTCAAGACAGCCAACTGAGGTTCCACGAACTTGTAATTGTGAATGTTCTTCTTCTCAAGATTCATGCTTCGCTTTGAATGCTTGGTAAATAAACTGGACTCTTGGATTCCTAGAAAAGAAATGCATATGCAAATTTTTTGTCATGATGAATGATAATGCAATGATGGGATGATATAAGTCACATGGATTCAAAACTCTAGTATGTTCCGAATAATCTGTATGTGTCGCATGTTATAAGTTCAAAGGTTCGGCGTAACATGAGTATCAAGGTAAGTAGAGTCTATGGTTTGCTGCAATAAAAACCCATATCCCCCTCACAGGTGTGGACTATGCCCTAAGGTGGTCCCTAGAAGGTCTCCCAGAGTCATCGACTCGAAATGGAAATACCTTACCGTAGTGAATACTCATAGGACAAATGTACTTCCAAGTGAATCTAGTCTGGGTGTGGCTCTCATGACAACCCAACGCGCGAAACGCAGACGTACACGACTATCCACGAGTCTAACCATGTTTATACTAAGCTCGGTTACAGAGCTTTCCTCTCATGTAGTCTAACCCATCCCAACAATAGCATAACAGATAATATCCATAATATAAAGCGAGTAAAAAATGAGATAAATAAAAGCAAGAAAATCTATAGAGGTAAACACCTAAACTAGCGAGGGAGCAACCTAAATTAGGCTCGACTCCTTTTAGCAACTATGTAATACTCCAAGAAGTGAAGTATCCCCAGCAGAGTCGTCAGCTGAAGCTAGCGGAAATATACTCGAACATATCGCATGCTCGAATATACAATAGAGTTGCCATCGAACTTTATTTATCCCCAAAGGGAAGGGAAACATCGATAAAACCCAGGAGAAAGAGATATGCTGGGTAAGGAAGTCGATTATGCAAGGGGAAGGTGTTAGCACGCCAAACATCCATGGTACTCCATGGGAACCGTTTTGATTGTTCTCGCTCGAATAGGTGTTATATCTAAGATTACTCGCCAAAGAAATGGGAAAAGGGAGGGAAATAGATAAAGTGTTTGATGAGGATTAGGGCCCTCATGCCTATGTATCCTCATAGTGCAATGAGGAATTCAGAGCTTCGTAGTTCAAGGAACTAGAGGAGGGAGATGAAAAGAATGGTGATCAAGGTATGGTATGAACCAAAGGATTGTTGTTTGAACTCCAAAAGAGGGGTGAAAACGTGAACCCAAGAGTAAACAGGTATGAACCAACAAGTGAGGGCCTACAGTGTTGTATCATTGTATCAGAACAACCAAAAAAAGAGAGGAATTAGGTGTTTGGGTTAATGGACAAACAACTCTTGGTTCACAAAGAGGTACCAGAAGAAGCACAAAGGTATAGTGTATTTGGCTCAAAGGATAGGTATATCACATGGAGCGAATGAAGGTAGAATACGAATGTATCATGGGATGGATGGAGTAAAGTGACCGATGTCACAAAAATGAATATTTGGTGATAAGTCATTGAATAGGTATTGTTTGAAATCCAAAGGTGAAAATGTATTGGAATCCATAAGAGAAATGAGATTTCTACCATAGAGGGAAACAACGTTAACTGATACATGGACTAGCAGGCCGCCACTATAGGGTGTTTAGCTAAAAATAAGGAATTAAGTGTTTGGGTTAAGGGCCAAACAACTCTAGGTAGAAATGCAAACTATTCGTTAGGCGTCCTAAAAGGATGTATATGGAATTCCAAGGAAAGTGTATCTCGATGTCAAAGAGACAGTATGTCACGGGGTGAATGATTTATGTTCGAAGGTAGAGAATGGATAGTGAAAGATATGAATAATGCCATAAGGAGAAGGAGGAATAATTAGAAGTATGCTCGCCAAGGATTCACATCTTCGTGCCTACGTATTCTCACTATGCAATGAGAAAATCAGAGCAATCGTAGTTCGGAACTACGAGAATAGAAAGAGAGAGATATTTGTATAAGCAACAAGGACTCACAAGACAAATACTTCGTCAAGGAAGGATTGTAGTACTGGAATGCAAGGAGTAGTGTATCACTTGCTAGGGAATCAATAATTCGAGATCAAATAAGGATAGTATCTTGGATCCAAGAGAGGGATATACTCTTAATCGAAGAGAAAAGTGGCGTCTTAGCCGAAAAAGAATGAATTAAATGTTTGGGTTATGGGCCAAACAACTCTCGATTGTTGAGGTGGAGTGTCGCTATCGTCCTAAAAGGATAAACAAGGAGTCCAAGGAGAAGTATGATTTATCTCAAAATGATGGTATTGACTGAATGAATAGAGAATGATTGATTGATAAATATGATTTAGCTCGCTAAAAAACCTGGTTCTTCTGTCTACGTACCCTTATAGTGCAATAAGGAAATCAGAGCTTTCATATTTCAGCCCACTAGGGCTGAAAGCAAGATAATGGAGGCAAAAGAATGATAGAATGATTGAATGAGAGAGTGGAATATACTTGATAGTTATTTGATAAGAATCACACTAAAGTCTATGAGTAAAGGTGGATATGATAAGCAACGAGCCAAACGTCTCGCACCCAAAGATATACAAAATGAGTGTAGGAAAGCTCTAGTCTCATTCCTTCTTTACCACTTAAGGCTCGTGGCATGCAACTCTCGTCTTAACTTTCAAGTGGAGAGAGAAGAGTCTTTGTAGTTGTTTCTTTCATTGATGATGAAGACCTTATCAATTTTTTGATTCGAATTGCACTAAAGTCTAGGAATAGAGGTGAATACGATGAGCGTTGGGTCATACGTCCCACACCCAAATATACTCAGAATGGGGGTAGGAATACTCCAGTCCCATTCCTTCTCTATTACTTAAGGCTCGTATCGTACAACTTGATTCATGATTGATAAGTTGTTGATGTAGTCCTTGCTTTGTTGTATTTTGCTTTGTGAAGAGGGACTTGTCAATCATATGATTAGAATTGTGCTAAAGTCTATGAATATAGGTGAATACAATGAGCATTGGGTCATACGTCCCATACCCAAAGATACTCAGAATGGGGGTAGGAATACTCCAATCCCACTCCTTCTCTATTGCTTAAGGATCATGCCACACTCTTCTAACTTATATTTAGAAAGTTTTTGAAGAAGCCACCTTTGATGTGCTTGAATAATCCGCTGCTTGGTATGACTGAGGATGCCTTGATTGATGATCTTTACTTGAGGCCTTGAACTCCACAACTTGGAATAAAAGTCTTATTAAGTGACCAAGGGTCTTTTGGTCACTAATTGGGATTGTGGGATTATACAAGTTCAAAGGATTTAATCAATCAAAATTTCTTTTGATCAATTTAATCATGAGTTTTGTTTTGGTTTCAGGGAAGTAGGTTAATTCTACTCTAGGAGTTAGTATTTGTTAGAAACTATCCTAAGGGATCATGCATTGATTTATTATTGTTGATTAAAATTCTAAGTTAGAGGTCCTAAGGGAGCATGCATATATTGGTCAAAATCATGATTAAAAACCCTACGTATAAGTCTTACAATTGTTAGGAAATGATTAAAGTTCTATGTCACATTCTAGTTCTAATGGGATCATGTCATTCTATCACTAAAATAACAAAATAGGCCCATAAGGGCAAAATGGTCATTTACAAAATATGTCAAATTAGGACCAAAATATTTACTTCTGATTAAAACATAAAAATTGATTAAGTTCTAAAATCTATACTAACCTAATGTCTGGAAATTAATTAGATTCTAAAATCAAATTAAAATTCCAACTAAATTTTTATGAAATCCTAATTAAAATCCTAATGAAAATCCTACTATCCTAATGAAAATTCTAATATCCTAAAAATCAAGATTGAATTCTTAATTGTTAATTATCAATCTAGTTAATCCAATATTGTCCTAATTAACCTAACCAAATTGCAAAAAAAAAACAATTAAGAACATAAAAGACATAAAATTAAATGGGAGGTTGGAATTAGAAATGGAGGTGCAGAACTAGATTTGATTAATGGGATGCATGTGAGCCCAACACAGTTTTTGGTACAGGAAGCCTATTCCAAAAATGAAGGTGGGGTGTGAAACAGAAAAAACGCATGGGCTGCGTATGAGCCCATAATCATTTCATCCGTTTACTGGGGGTGTGCGTTGAAAATGTAGGGTGAATCAAATCAAAACAACAATGAGCTTTGTTAAAGCCCAAATATCATTTCCTCACTAGCCATTGGGGGTGTATCATCAATGGTGGTGTATGAAAAGCAATTTAATGGGCCTAAACCAGCTAAGCCCAATCACCCTCCCTGTTGACTTGTCCAAGTCAACAGGTTTGAATAGAAATTCAAGGCGTACTAACTTCTCTCCTAGTCTCACCGTCTGTTCACACAAAACCACCGCGCCGGCGGCTGTCGCCGCTGACGGTGGTGGCCTACACACAACTACCACCACTATTGGATGCACAAAGATAAGTTAAACATGAATATGGAAACGGATTTGTGAAACATCCACATGATCAGTTGAATCGAACATAAACGTGGAAGAACCCTAACTTTATAAACTCAAGTTAAATAGCGTCTGGCTCAAATTGATCCCTACTACTATGGGGATTTCATTCCCTACCTTAGATGTTACGCTCCAGTAAGCTCAGAGTAAGAAAATGGTACGAAAGGGAAATGACTTACTGGAGAAGACGATCGGAAAATTCCACCGGTGAGGTCTTGAACTTGATTCGTCCTCTTCTTCTGCCTCTTTCTTCTTCTTCTCCTTCTTCTGAACTTGGAAATAAGGGAATTAGATTGTTGTGGCTTAGCTCAAGCGGATTGAAGCTTGAATGTGAAGCTTCAATGGCTTCTAGGAAAGAGAGCTTTGAGTAAGGTGAGGGAATAGAGATTGCAATAGGGAGAGTGTATGTTCGAGCAAAAATCCAAGCGTAACAAAATGTGAGTGGTGAATTCCTTAAATAGAAGTGAGGTTTGGAAACTTTGGTTGGTTTGGATTTAGGTCTGGAGTTGGTTAGATATGGCTTTGAATTAGTTGGACTTAACTCACTCAGTTAACTGAAAACTCAGTTAGTTATGTTAGGGAAATGCAGTTAGTTATGTTAGTTTATGTTGGTTAGTGTGTGAGTGATGTTGACACTTGATTGGCTATTGCAGGTTATGGTTTGATTGAAGTTATGTGGAATTGGTTTAGTGACGTATTGAACTTATTGCAGGTTTCTTTTAAGTGGCTTTGGCTTTGCCCTTTGGATTGATGATTGGCTTGTTGTTCAGCTGGCTTATAGCAAGGTAACAAGTGAACTCATACATAACCTGCCATAGATCAAAGTTTATTGAACTCCTTCTGCATATTTGCTTGTGATGTCAATTGTTGTTAACACTTAGGTAGAAAATGTTCAAGGCTTTGTATATTGCTTCACACTGCAAATGATTAGCCATAGTCCTGCTTCCAATTTCCCCAATGGTTCTTGCCATGCTAGGTTATTCATCCAGTGGCAAATCATGTTCAAATTTAGTTTGGCTATAACTGACATTGTGATCACCTTTATGCAAGCTTGTAACAGGTTTTGCTTTGAGGTATGTATTTCACTATGATAATGCACTACTATTTCCCCAACTGGTTTTGCAATGCACTTGGGTGAATCATGTTGCGTCCCCCTTCCAGTTCAACATGTGGTAGGTTGTTAAGTTTGATTTATTGTGTAAGGCTCGTGTTTGTTTGGTGATTGGTGATGTTGCTACCTTGCATATTACAGGATGCAGGACCAATGGACCTCACTACCAAATTCATGCACCATGGACATGACTTGGCACAATTGGCTTGTGATGTTGAACCCTAGTTGTGTACAGCAGGTGACCTTGTCATTGCCTTATGTGGTGTCTGGATGCAACAGGTTTTGGGGACTTAGGTCCATGGTAACACACTTCATGGGCTGGCATTGGATTAATGGTGTGTGCAGCTGGTGTTTTCAACTCTGGATCCAGGTTTGTCCTGCCTCCATTGGTTTCAAGTGTGTATGGTATGGCTTCAAAACTTCACACCCTGTACTGTTTGGTGTTAGTTACCTTGATGAATTGTCCTGCTGTGTCTTTCCAGGATTTTGCACTTATGATGCAATTGTACGCTACTGTTACAGGTGTATGTTTTGTAGATGTTAGGTTGATAGTATTGTGTGATGACTCATTGTCTTCATGATTGAGTTTCTTGAATGCATCGGTTCTGCAGGATCATGTAATGCCTTTGTATTTGGTTAATTTCACAACCTAGTATGCTATTTTGGTGTTATGTGGCATGAATTGTTTTGTCATGGCTTTTGGACTTGCAGTAGGTATTAATGGCCATGGCAGTTAGGTTTTGTAGCAAGTTTGTATTGGTTTGCAAGGCTTTGATCCAATTGATGAACTTGTTTCATCCAACATTGAGGCATGTGCATTTCCTGTATGTCTAACACAGTCACTATGCATTGCAACTTGTGTATTGCATGCAGTGGCAACATGTTAATTCCATTTGGTTCAATACTTCATGGTTTGACTTATGCCTTAGATTCTCATGTGATCAAGTTTTATTTTTACCTTCATAGACTGTGCATTGATACTTCTGGCTGGTTTTGTTTTTGCAGGGAGATTGGTTCATTTGCTGCAGCCTTCATGAACCTTTCTCATCATCACAAGTTCAAGGCCAAATATATATGCTAGCATGTCCAAATGGTTATGTAGGTGTCATGTTATTGTGGTATTTAATTGTTGGTGAATGCAGGACTATGTATATCAAGGTATAGTCATGCTTGGCAAGGCAAAAGTGACCAAGTCATGGCATGGTAAGTGTGGTTTTGAAAATGGGCCAAGTTACTTGAAAATGAAGAAACCAAGCAAAGCATATCAAATCAAGATCTTTGCATGATGTGTCAAGGCCAAGTGGGTTAGATTAGGTTTGAGAGGGTTAAAAAATGGGAAGGTTGACTTTGGTCAAAGTTGACCAAAAAGTCAATTGTTGACCAAAGTCAACAATCAATCAAAATTCACTTTTCTTTGTATTTTCTTTATAAATTGACATTGAATTGATGGTTATGGGTAATTTTAGGGTTTAGGGATTCTAGGTTGACTTTGGTCAAAGTTGACCAAAAAGTCAATTGTTGACCAAAAAGTCAATTGTTGACCAAAGTCAACAATTGGTTAAAATTGCCAAGAGTTGTACTTTTTCATGTAAAATCAAATGTGATGGTTTAGAATGATGTAAAATAGATTGAAATGGATTGACAAATAGTTTGAAATTGGTTTTACAATCGGTTTGTTTTATGACTTGAATGCTTGACTTTGAAAAGAAAATGACTTGACTGGTAATATATATATTAACAAGGCCATGAACTAAGGGCATAAGATTAGGGTTTGAATGAAACATCCATGAATCAATGGGCATGACTTGCAATGGGCTTGTGACATAAGAGTCTTGGTTGTTTGGATGACCAAGACCATAAATACATCCACCATCAACTGGGAAACAGTAGGGCCTTGAGACCAAGATGGATTAGACCAAGTACATTGATGATAGGTGAAGATTGGGTGTCATGGATGCCAAACCCATCTGATTCACCATCTCCTTGGTTAGGGTTTCCCTAGGGCTTACCCCCCAAGCAAGTCTTTTAAATTAAGCCATATACTCCAACCATCAGTCTTCTAGTGTGTGAACCTACATTAGGGTTTTGAAGGCCAAAACAAGGCCTATGAAAGCTCCATGAGATCACCTTGATGCATTAGGGTTTAAAAGTCCAAGACAAGGCCTAGGGAAGCTCCATGAAATCACGATTAATGATATAGTCAGACCCAGCTTTTGAGATTTGATATCCACATAAACCCTAGCTTCACAAGCCCCAGGTTTGTGAATCCATGATGATCCATTGGTGGAGGAATGATGCATGTGGATGAATTATGAATGTATGCGAGTGATCCCCTTATGAAGTGGTTGGATGAACAATTAGGAAAAGAGGAGGGCAAATTTTAGGGTACAACAACTGCTATTGCGATGATTCTTGCTTGAGTTACCGCGGGATTCTATGTTAGCAGGCTTATGTTACAACTTCTTGCTCATGGTGATGCTTGGCCTGCTGCATATTGATGTGATTATGCATGATTTGTTGTAGTTCATTATAGGTAGATAGAATGTAGCTTGCTTAATGCCTGTTACAGCAGTTAGCACTGTTGCATTGGCTTGGCCTGTTTATTGATTGAATTTCCATGGATCTTTGTATGCATATGCAGCCACATTATTAGAAGAATGCATGATACTGTTGAAGATTTGATCACTAACCTAGCACCATGCAAATTGTTAATCAGGTTAGGTTTGTAATGGTTTGGTGAATAAAATTGGGATTATATGTGATATTATGTTATGGTTTCTTGATGACAGGATGATGATGCTTGCAATTGAGGTCATGTATATGAGATTCCTGTTTTGAATGTACTTAAGGTTGTTATTGTTGCATGATGTTGGATGGATGCATTCACATTTATGTATGCTAATGCACATGGATGGTGTGCTGTTGATTTTTATTTGCTATGCAGGTAGTATTTGAATGCCATGGGACTACCATACACTTGGCTAAAGTTGTTGGTTATTTCATTGAATCCAAAGCTTCGTCATGGTTAATATGGAGGCTTTATGGTCATGGTTAAAAGAAAACACCATGCTTGCTTGAAATGGCAACCAAATGGAATGGTAGATGAATGGGATAGAGAATGCAACATGAAGAGTGAAAACTATGAAGTTAGGACTTTATAAAATGTGTGTTGACTTTGGTCAAAGTTGACCAAAAAGTCAATTGTTGAACAAAGCCAACTTTGGTCAAAGTTGCTTCTTTTTTTCTATTTTCTCTTGTAAAAGTGATGTAAAGGTGACTAGGTATGAATGAATCTTTGTATAATCATGCCTTTTGAATATAATGAAATAATGATTTACTTTTCCTACTAAAATCATGTTTGAATGAAATATGAACCATGACCCATGCGTTTGAATGAATGAGTTTAAAGTATCAGGTGATCAAGCATGTGTATGAAATCATCATGGATTAGAAATTCCACAAATAGACTAACCATCAAAGGTATGCCAATGAAACAATGAAATAAGACATTTATAGAAAGAATCAATGTAAAACAAACAATGGACAAACTTACAAATCAAACAACCAAATGACTTGAATGCGTCTTGACTATGCCATGCTTGTGGGTGGAACCAAATGAAAAGCAAAAACCTTGAAGCAAGCAACATAATGACATGCACTATGACTACATGAACAAGTGATCAACCAAGATAAACAATATTTGTCCAAGGCTTAGTCAAGCACAACCAATTGAATAAAAAAAAGCCTTGAAGCAAGAAATTAGGGCATGAGGTCAACCCTTAGTGATTGGGAGATGATAACGAGAAATCGTATCGTGTTTTTAGAATTATTTCACATGTTTCTGTCTATGTTTTTATGTATTTTATTGCCTTTTACTTCCGTTTTACTTGTTTTGCAGTTGTTAGCTGATTTCATTGGAGATTTGGAAGCCTTGCGGAAAAAGAGTGAAAAAGGAGCTAAAGAGGATCAAAAGAGTTGGATTTGGCCATTCTAAGTAGATGGCATTCGCCACCTGCTAGATGGCGTTCACCATCTCCAATGCCTGCCACGTCACTTAAGTATTAAAGGAATGGAGTTCCCCATTCCCCTAATGGCATTCGTCATTATCATGCAGAAGGCAGTTCTACATAGTGGGCAATTTTTCCAGTAGTTTCTCAACCACCACTCCCTCCATTAGGTCTGCATGTCCAAAGCAGTTGCCAAGAGTATGAACTCTATATATAGGGCCATTTTTGGAGTGTTTTCCATCCATCGAATTCGCGCGGAAGCTCTATCAAAATTTCTTCTTAGTTTTAGGAAGAAAATTACCTATAAAATGACAATAACTCACATCGATGGATTGTCACACCTTTTAATTTTCTTATCATTTTTACTTTGGATCAAGAACAAGCTTGTAGCCATTTTCAAGTTCAATTTAATTCAAGTTTAAATTTATGTAATTTTAGGTTTTTTGTTACCGCTTTTAATATTTGTATGCTTTACTGCTTTTCATTACTTGCATGCCATGGTATTATCAGTTTTAATTACTTTAATTATGTTGTTTTCAATTAATAACATGCCTTTCTAAATTATCTTGAGACCGGCGTATGAGGATGGTCGTTACCGACAGGACTCAGTAGAAATAATAGGCGCGATTATATGATTTAATTATGTTCTGGATTTAGTTTCTAAATGTATGTTTTATTTTTTTGACACGAGAGTGAAGAACAAATCAAGGTTCAGTCCAGTAGCGCGAGAGTGTGAGGAAGGAACCAGATAGCGGAAACTAGGCATCGATCCTAAAAACAGCAAGAGCGCTTAAGGCATCATTTAGGATTTCATTAAGTTTCAAAATACGCTTTCTAATTAGAACGGGCGAGTGAGAGAAAAATCTTGTGGTTAGGAGGTATGGTCTTTACCGATAGCGCGAGAGTGTGAGATGGGACCTTTAAGTCGATATTTTCTACATAACGTAATAGAGTCATATTTAGTTCTCGGGTTCTACCTAAGCCCTTAGGATCACATAATCCATATTTCGGGCTCGTTTTATCATAACTTTTAAACCTTTAGAAATTAGTATTTTTATTCCCATTCATAACCTTATAACCTTTTGCCTTAGCTTTGCACTACAACAATAGATAACATTAGTTTGACTATTAGTCATTGTGGGTTCGATAATCTTTTAAAACCACACGATAGACTGTGCACTTGCAGTCATCATCCGACAAACACGTCTGGACGCGGCCAAGTTTTTGGCGCCGTTGCCGGGGACTAATTTAGTCAATATTGTGATTCCTTTATTATGCAGTATAAACTAAGGCAACAAGTTTTCTTTTTCCTTTTTCAATTGTATGCCAAATAATCGCTCTCAGAGCAAGGAGTTAGAGCAATCAATTGAAGATATTGAGCGTTATCTTAATTTAAAACGCCGAATCAACAAATTTCGTATTAAATACGATCTTCCAGATCCTATTATCCTAATTTTAGAACCAGAACCGATTATGGATGAAAGACCACAAAACCGTCTGTTGAAGTATTATGATGCTCCATCGTAAGCAAAACCACAAAACATCATTGTTGCCCCTGCCATCAATCGAAATGATTTCGAGTTGAAACCTTCGTTGTTATCAGTCATTCAACAAAACCAATTTTTAGGTAGTCCTACGGACGATCCTAACTTACATTTGTCAGTGTTTGTGCAGTAAGCAGACACAGTGAAAGCAAATGCTGTCAGTCAAGAAGCGATTAGACTACATCTTTTCCCTTCTTAGCCTGATATTTTCCACCAAGCAAAACAACTATGCTAAGAGCTCAAATCAACGAATTTAAGCAAAAAGACAATGAATCACTTTTTGATGCTTGGGAAAGATACAAGGAAATGATGCAACTTCTCCCATACCATGGACTTGAAGAATGGCTGATTATCCATACTTTCTACAATGGTTTGTTGTATAACACTAAGATGAATTTAAGCGTTGGAGCTGGCGGTTCTCTAATGGACAAACCGTATGACGAAGCTTATGAACTCATAGAGAACATGGCTCAAAATAATTTCCAATGGGGACGTGAATGTGCCGCTGTAGAAAAACTAACTCCAAAAGGCAGAATGTACGAAATTAATGGCATAAACCGCGTCAATGCTAAAGCGGATGTGCTTACTCAAAAGATTGAAAGCTTGGCCATAACATCGGTAGCTACCGTAGCTACTATAACACCAAACTATGAATTATGTGGAACCCCTGGGCACACTATTGTTGATTGTCAGTTATTGGATGGTGTTCCCACCGATTAAATAAAATATGATCAAGGAAATCCATATTCAAACACTTACAATCCTGACTGGAGAAACCATCTGAACTTTTCCTATAAAAGTAACCATGCTTTGTTTCCACCAAACCCAACACCTGCTATTCCACCTGGCTATCAGAAAGGAGCCCCAGTTTCTCCACAAGCATTTAGAAAGTCAAATCTGGAGATCATGATGGAAAACTTTATGAATTCCCAAGCTCAACAAAACAAAGAATTTGCAAATCAAAATGCTCATACGAGTGAACTGATGAAACAATTGTCAAATAACTTTGATGTTATGGCTACCCATAACAAAATGTTAGAAAGTCAGATCTCTCAAGTAGCCCAATAACAAGCCGCAATAGCAGCCTCAGCTAGAGCATTTCCTGGCCAACCACAACCAAACCCAAAAAGTCATGCTAACGCTATCACACTTCAAAGTGGAACAAAACTAGATGAACCAGTTGACCCAAGAATCCAAAATCCGGCCATGTATCAAAATTCTGGTAAGGGATCCGAAAAGGTAAACGGACTAACCAATGATGGAAAAGAAGACGAAAACGGAGAGGCAAAAGATAAAGAACCACCTTATGTGCCTCTGCCACCATACAAACCACATATACCTTATCCCTAAAGACTTGTTAAGTCCAAAAATGAAGGACAATTCAAGAAATTCGTAGAACTTCTAAAGTAACTTAATATCACTATACCATTCGCATAAGTCATTACGCAAATTCCTTCATATGTTAAATTCCATAAAGAGATTCTATCGAACAAGAAAAATCTTGAGGATGACGAAACTGTTATGCTTACCGCCGAGTGTAGCGCTATTATTCAAAACAACATGCCTCCTAAACTGAAAGATCCAGGTAGTTTTTCCATACCATGTGTAATCGGAAATTTTATCATAGACAAAGCTCTATGCGATTTAGGATCCTGTGTTAGTTTAATGTCCTTATCCACATGCAAAAAACTCAATCTAGGAGAATTAAGACCAACAAAGATGTCTCTACAACTAGTTGACCGTTCTGTTAAATTTCCAATAGGTATGCTAGAGAACATTCGCGTTCGTATAGGACAATTCTATTCCAACAGACTTTGTAATAATGGATATAAAAGAGGATTCCCATATCCCTATTATTTTAGGAAGACCCTTTTTAGCCACAGTCGGAGCCATCATAGATGTGAAGAAAGGTAGGTTAACAT
Organism: Lathyrus oleraceus; assembly: GCF_024323335.1. NCBI lineage: Eukaryota > Viridiplantae > Streptophyta > Magnoliopsida > Fabales > Fabaceae > Lathyrus > Lathyrus oleraceus. The sequence continues at coordinate 351,277,654 of NC_066585.1, read as the reverse complement.
TCGAAGTTAGAGAAGAAAAAGTTAAATTTCTCTTAGCTAAATTCCTACAAGCACCATGTTATTTTTTAGATGTCATCGACGTATGTGTGAAAGAGATGAAGAAGGAACCATATAAGTATACTAAAGTAAGGAGGATTCTAACACCTCTTATATTCGAAGAAGATAATTGGCGTGATCCATACGTAGATGACAGTCTGAGAGAATGTCTAGAACTAACACCAAATTCAATGTCATGCCTCGAGAAACCTTCAATAGAACTCAAAACACTAACCAATGATTTAAGGTATGAATTCCTAGATATCGAGCTTGAAAGACCAGTTATAGTCAATGCTAACTTAGGACAGATAGAAACCGAAAAATTACTCCATGTCTTGAGAAAAGATCCAACATCTTTTGGCTATAACATCTTTGACTTAAAAGGAATAAGTCCCTATATATGTATGCATCGCCTTATGATAGAGGAGGACTGTAAAACCTCTAGAGAGAATCAGAGATGAATAAATCCTATCTTGAGTGATGTAGTCAAAAAGGAGGTACAAAAGCTATTAGAAGCATGAATTATATACCCGATATCCGACAGTAACTGGGTCAGCCCGATACATGTCATTCCAAAGAAGGGAGGTGTTATCGTTGTTAGTAATGAGAAGGGCGAACCTGTAGCAAAAAGAACTCAAACTGGATGGAGAATGTGAATAGGCTATGGAAAATTAAATAAAGCCACTCATAAAGATCACTTTCCATTACCTTTCATTGATCGAATGCTTGAACGACTGGCTAAACATTCTCACTTCTTCTATTTAGACGGATGCTCAGGATTCTTTCAAATTACTAACCATCCTGATGACCAAGAAAAGACTACTTTCACATGTCCTTATGGTACATTTGCCTATCGACAAATTTCGTTTGGATTGTGTAATGCCCCTGCAACATTTCAGAGATGCATGATGTCGATCTTTGCGGATTTTATAGATAACATAATGGAAGTATTTATGGATGACTTCTCTGTTTGTGGGTAAAGCCTTGAAGGATATCTTTCGAACCTAGAAATGGTACTTGAGAGATGCGTTAAGGTCAATCTCGTATTAAATTGGGAAAAATTCCATTTCATGGTTCGACAAGGAATTGTACTTGGCCATGTTGTATCCGACCGGGGAATTGAAATGGATAAAGCAAAAATCAAAATTATAGAACATCTTCAACCTCCGAAAACAGTTAGAGAAATTCGCAGTTTCCTAGGACACGTCGGTTTCTACTGATGATTCATTAAAGATTTATCTAAAATAACAAAACTAGTAACAAGCTTATTAATGAAAGATGATGAATTCATATTCGACGAAGAGTGCTTAAAAGCGTTTGAACATCTGAAAAATGCTCTTATTACCACACCCATTATGAAACCACCTGATTGGAGTAAGCCATTTGAGATAATGTGTGACGCTAGTGATTATGCCGTTGGCACTGTCTTAGGACAAAGAGAAGATAAAAAGCTTCATGCTATTTATTATGCAAGTAGAACCCTAGAGAACGCATAAATGAACTACGCCACCACAGAAAAAGAACTTCTAGCTGTTGTGTTCACTTTAGATAAATTTTGTTCCTACTTAGTAGGAGAAAAAATAATTGTCTATACCGACCACGCCGCAATTAGGTACCTTTTAAGTAAGAAGGATGCTAAACCGAGACTTTTAAGATGGATCCTACTCTTACAAGAATTCGATCTAGAGATCAAAGATAAGAAAGGCACCGAGAACATGGTAGTAGATCATCTCTCTAGGATTGAGGATGTAGAACCCGAACAAGTGCCCATCAATGACGATTTTCCTTACAATCGACTTGTATCCCAGTTAGAAAACAAAAGTGAAATGATCGAATGCTCTTTAATGTATAATGACACAGATACTAATGAAGTTGTAGAATCTATTTGCACCAAGACCGTCCTGCCATGGTATGCTGACTTTGTCAACTACTTAGCCGCTAGAGTGCTTCCACCAGACCTAACATACCAGCAAAAGAAGAAATTCTTCCATGATATTAAACATTATTATTAGGATGAACCACTAATTTTCAAGAGAGGCGCCAATGGTATTTTCTGAAGATGTGTCCCTGAATCGAAAATAAAGGATATCATACCTCACTGCCACTCTGCCTTCCTATGGAGGGAACGCAAACACCTCGAAGATTTGTGCGAAAACTTATAATCTGGCCTCTTTTGGCCTAATCTATGGAGAGATGTCCACATCGCGATTAAGAATTGCAACCGGCGCCAACGCAGTGGAAATATCTCTACACGCAATGAGATGTCACTAAGAGGTATCTTAGAATTTGAAGTCTTTGATGTCTGGGGTATAGATTTCATGGATCCTTTCCTATCTTCTTATGGTAACAAATACATACTCGTTGTAGTTGATTACGTATGAAAATGGATCGAGGCAGTAGCCTCTCCCAGTAACGATGCACGAGTAGTAATTAAACTTTTCAAGAATCAAATCTTCTATAGATTCAGTGTACAAAGACTCATAATTAGCGATAGAGGATCTCACTTCATTTCCAAACTCTTTGAAATATTGTTGCTTAAATATTGAGTCCGACACCGTGTAACAACGTTATATCACACTCAAACAAGTGGGCAAGTTGAAGTTTCCAATAGAGAAATCAAACTAATTTTAGAGAAAATCGTTGCAACTTCTAGGAAAGATTGGTCTGCAAAACTTCATGAAGCTCTGTGGGCTTATAGGACAACTTACAAAACCCTGATAGGAACAACACCATTCAAACTAGTTTATGGTAAATCATGTCACCTGCCTGTGGAACTCGAGGATAAAGCTTATTGGGCCATCAAGACCCTTAACATGAATTACACAGCTGCAGGTGAGAAAAAAAATTGGATATCCATGAATTAGAAGAACTTAGATTAGATGCCTATGAGAATGCCCGTATTTAAAAGGAAAGAACCAAATAGTGGCATGAAAAACAAATTACAAGGCCAGAATTCAATGAGGGTGACATAGTCCTTCTCTTTAATTCTGGACTCAAATTATTTCTAGACAAACTTCGTTCTAGATGGTCTGGCCCTTTTGAGGTCACGAGAGTTTTCCAAAGCGGATCTATGGGAATAAGAGGTCAAACTAATGAACTATTGATTGTAAACGAGAAGCGACTTAAGCACTACCACAATGTAGAAAATAAGGATTTATGCATGAGCTATAAACTAGAAGAGTTGTCCGCTCTTTCGAAAGATTAGCACCATTCCAAATTAATGTCGAGCTCCTGACATTAAACGAAACGCTATGTGGAAGGAAACCCACGATCTTTAGTCTTTATCATTTCTTTTTAGTTGTTTTCATTTTTATTTTTATTTTTATTCTTATTCTATGTTTGTTTTTATTATTATTAACATTATTATTATTAGAAACTATTCTAACACTTACATGTGGTACCTTTTACTAATAGTATAACCTTTGTTTACTTTCAGGCTAACCTAACTTAGGATAGCTTATAACTAACTTAGGAGTATGAAGCCTGTTGACAATATGGAGGTTATATTTAGGAGCGAAAATCAGAGGCTCCGTTTTGACATGTTAGCACAGAGGGAAATGGCACTTTCTATATATACTGATGGATTGACCCTGACTACCTTAGGATTAAGAGACAATGTTATGTATCTTCTCAACCAAGTAGGTTGGGATAATTTTGATGTGAGGAAGAGGTATAAACAATATCGTAGGCTCACCCTTGAATTCATGAGTTCCCTTTATTATGATCCTAATAGAGGAATATGATTTGGTAGAGGCCTGGCTACATTTAGGCTATTAGGAACCAAGTACCGTTTCACCCACCGTGAGATGGCTGAGTTACTAGGATTTCCTAGTGGCCCTGATGCATACACCATTTCCCCTGATAATGGCTTTACAGAACTTGACCTTAACATGATGAATGGATGGAAGAACAATTTTTAGCACAGTGGTTTTGGTGAAGGTGGCTTGAAGAAGGTGAACTTGAGCAGCTTTAAATCAGGTAATTTTCCTCTCCGTGCTTCTCTACTCCATACTCTCCCTACTTCTCCTTGCTTAATTAGATTTGAGTGAGAAAATATGTATGTAATTGTATGGTATGGGGGCAGAGTGATGAGTTGAGTAAGGGAGTGAGGTGAGGGAGGATTTTGGAAGCATAACCTTAGGTGTATTCTCCCTGCCATTCTCCAATCTCAGGTTGCTATTTATAGAAAAAGGAGAGTGAGTTATAATGGTTCGTGTGAGGTCATGGAGAAATGAGATATGTGAGGAAAATCGTGTGTAGCAAGTGATTGAGTGTATGATCGTGTCATGTGCAAAAGTCGTGCAATAAGTGTGATGGTATGCATTTTGTTTTTAGTGTATGGAAGTGGTCCCCTCTTGATTCAAATTAAATTCCCTGATGAGTTGTTAATGATGATTAGTGATATTGATAGCATGTTAGCATAATTGAAATTATTATAATTAATTTGAATAAGGATGGGAAAGTATCAAATTGTTGAGTGGAGTTAGATAGTAATGTTAGTTGGTGTTGGAGGGTATTCATGATCAAAGTGCATTTTGCACTACCAATGGATCACACAGCTAAAAGCAACAATACCAATTAGCAGGCAATGCGTTTTTAGAAATAGAAAAGTTAGAACCACTTGAGTCTTGTTTCAAAATTAGTGGGAATTGTGATGCTTATTGCTGCTGCGATGATGCTTGTTTGAGTTGCTGCCAGATTCGATGTTAGAAGGCTTATGATACAACAATTTTCTCATGATGATGCTTGGCCTGCTGCAGATTGATGTCATTATGCATGATTTAATGTGGTTCATTGCAGGTAGATTGAATGTAGCTTGCCCAATGTATGTTGCACCAGTTAGCACCCTTTCAATGACTTGGATTGTTTATTGATTGAATTATCATGGATCCTTTTATGCATATGCAGTCATATTATTAGAAGAATGCATGGAACTGTTGAAGTTTTGATCACTAACCTAACACCATGCAAATTTTTAATCGGGATAGGTTAGAAATGGATTGGTGAATAAAATTAGGATTACATGTGACACTATGCTATGTTTGCTAGATGACAGGATGATGATACTTGCAATTGAGGTCATGTATATGAGCTTCCAGTTTTGAATGTACTTAAGGTTGTTATTGTTGCATGATGTTGGATTGATGCATTCACATTTATGTATACTAATGCACATGGATGGTGTGCTGTTGCTTTCTGTTTGCTATGTAGGTAGTATTTGAATACGATGGGACTACCATACACTTAGTTAGATTTGTTGGTTGTTGCATTGAAATCAAAGCTTCATCATGGACAATATGGAGGCTTCATGGTCATGGTCAAAAGCAAACACCATGCTTGCTTGAAATGTCAATCAAATGGAATGGTAGATGAATGGGATGGAGAGTTCAACATGAAGAGTCAAAACTATGAAGTTGAGACTTTATAAAAAAGTCTGTTGACTTTGGTCAAAGTTGACCAAAAAGTCAATTGTTGACCAAAGTCAACTTTGGTCAAAGTTGCATTTTTTCTATTTTCTCTTGTAAAAGTGATGTAAATTTGAATAGGTATGAATGAATCTTTGTATAATCATGCCTTTTGAATGCAATGAAACAATGCTTTACTTTGCCTTCTAAAATCATGTATGAATGAAATTTATGAAATAATGCCCTTCGGGTGTTACATGTAACCACTCTCCACCCTTTTCGGTCTTGAGTGTTACATGCCCACTAGCTTCCGCTTGGTTTATCCCTGAACCATATCGTATTGAGAGGGGTCTGGACCTGATACCATTTGTAACACCCCAAACTGCTTTCAGGATTACCGATTGACCCCACAAACCAACACGAGTCTTTTCAGCATATTTTGACCTCACTTACACGCTTTCCAGGAAACTTCTCAGAAGGTCACCCATCCAAATACTACTCCATGTCTAGCACAATTAACTGTGGAGTTCTTATATGTTGGGCTACCGAAAAGAAGATGCATTTTGTTGGCATAGGTAGTACCAATTAATCCTTATAAGCTTTCCTTCAAGCCTGCAGTCTTTTCCCTGCACAGCCTCAGGATCCCTCTCATTTCGATGTGAATTCGGGTTTTCCTTATAAGTTGCTAGGAGTGTCTCATTGTCATGCCTCGTGCACCGACAACCACTTCATCGCCTTCGTATGTTACATGTAACCACTCTCCACGCTCTTCGGCCCTGGGTGTTACATGCCCACTAGTTTCCGCTGGGTTTGACCCTGAATCATATCGTACTGGGAAAGGTATGGCTTTGATACCATTTGTAACACCCAAAACTTCTTTCAGGATTACCGACTGACCCCACAAACCAACACGTGTTTTTTCAACATGTTTTGACCTCACTCACACGCTTTCCAGGAAACTTCCTAGAAGGCCACTCGGTCAACAACAATCTACGTGTCATACATGTTAGATACTTAACACAAAATTAATCTCCTATAACATGCAACACAATGGTTTAAAACAAAGATGCAGAGGATGAAGATAGAGAGAGTAAAGAAGCCACATATGGATCCATCTATCCACAAGTCAAAGGACTCAAAATATGCTGCATCAAGGGATAACTATCATTCATGCAAAGTATTGAAGATGATTCATGATCATCTATCAACATATTTGGATCAAAGAAGGCTTAATCAACCTCAAGTCCATCTATCATTGATTTGAAATGTGAAAGATTTCATCCACATAATAACCAATACCAACGAAGTCAAAATATAAACAAAATTGAATTTAAAATAAATAATAAATCAAAATGAAAATAGAATTCAATATAAGAAGAAGAAAAAAAATATCTGATTAAAATGTTACTAAAATAATAAAATGGAAAATATTGAAATGATACTAAAAATAACAAACAAAACAAAATAATAATAATGAAAACAAAAGAAATGATTAAAATAGAAAGAGAATTGGGCCTTGGGGGTGTAATCCGAAATTGGGGTGTGAGGAGAGGGTAGGCACCAAGCCCAAGCCCAAACGATTCATCATTCAGAAATAGAAAGGGAAACAAAATCACAAACGTGCGCCTTCCACATTCAAAACCTTCACCATCTCCGTTGCGGCAGCAGAGAACCTAAAAATCCCCACCAATTATGTCATCTTGATCATCTTTGTAATGTCCAAAATCTCATCAACCAGTTCAGATTGAGGCTTTCCACTAAAGAACCCTAGAGTTTAAAGGCGAAATTAAATGCTTCCTGTGGGTGAACCAAGAAGTTGATTGAGGGCTTTTGATCTTCGGAGCAACCTCTACACATGGGTAACCTTAACATGATGAATGGATGGAAGAATAATTTTCGGCATGGTGGTTCCGGTGAAGGTGACCTGAAGAATGTGAACTTTAGCAGCTTTGAATCAAGTAACTATCCTCTTCGCGCTTATCTATTCCTTACTCTCCCTGCTTCTCCTTGCTTATTTAGATCTGAGTGAGAAAAAATGTGTGTGATTGTATTGTTTGGGGGCAGAGTGATGAGTTGAGTAAGGGAGTAAGGTGAGGGAGGATTTTGGAAACATAACCATAGGTGTACTCTCCCTACCATTCTCCAATCTCAGGTTTCTATTTATAGAAAAAGGAGAGTGAGTTGTAATGGCTCGTGTGAGGTCATGAAGAAATGAGATATGTGAGGAAAATTGTGTGCAGCAAGTGATTGAGTGTGTGATAGTGTCATGTGCAAAAGTCGTGCAGTAAGTGTGATGGTATGCATTTTGTTTGTAGTGTATGGAAGTGGTCCCCTCTTGATTCAAATTAAATTCCCTAATGAGCTGTTAATGATGATTAGTGATGTTGATAGCATGTTAGTGTAATTCAAATTCTTAGAATTAATTTGAATAAGGATGGGAAAGTATCAAATTGTTGAGTGGAGTTAGATAGAAATGTTAGTTGGTATTGGAGGGTATTTTGATCAAAGTGCATTTTGCACTACCAATGGATCACACAGCTAAAAGCAACAACACTAATTAGCAGGCAATGCATTTTTAGAAATAGAAAAGTTAGAACCACTTGAGTCTTGTTTCAAAATTAGTGGGAATTGTGATGCTTATTGCTGCTGTGATGATGCTTGTTTGAGTTGCTGCCAGATTCTATGTTAGAAGGCTTATGATAAAACAATTTGCTCATGATGATGCTTGGCCTGCTGCAGATTTATGTGATTATGCATGATTTAATGTGGTTCATTACAGGTAGATTGAATGTAGCTTGCCCAATGCATGTTGCACCAGTTAGCACCCTTTCAATGACTTGGATTGTTTATTGATTGAATTATCATGGATCCTTGTATGTATATGCAGTCACATTATTAAAAGAATGCATGGGATTGTTGAAGTTTTGATCACTAACCTAACACCATGCAAATTGTTAATCAAGTTAGGTTTGTAATGGATTGGTGAATTAAATTGGGATTACAGGTGATACTATGTTATGGTTGCTTGATGACAGGATGATGATACTTTCAATTGAGGTCATGTATATGAGCTTCCAGTTTTGAATGTACTTAAGGTTGTTATTGTTGTATGATGTTGGATGGATGCGTTCACATTTATGTATGCTAATGCACATGGTTGGTGTACTGCTGATTTCTGTTTTCTATGTAGGTAATATTTGAATGCCATGGGACTACCATACACTTGGCTAGAGTTTTGGGTTGTTGCATTGAATCCAAAGCTTCATCATGGTCAATATGGAGTCTTCATGGCCATGGTCAAAAGAAAACACCATGCTTGCTTAAAATGGAAATAAAATGGAATGGTAGATGAATGGGATGGAGAATTCAACATGAAGAGTGAAAACTATGAAGGTAGGACTTTATAAAAAGTGTGTTGAATTTGGTCAAAGTTGACCAAAAAGTCAATTGTTGACCAAAGTCAACTTTGGTCAAAGTTGCATTTTTTCTATTCGCTCTTGTAAAAGCGATGTAAATGTGACTAGGTATGAATGAATCTTTGTATAATCATGCCTTTTGAGTGTAATTCAATGATTTACTTTTCCTACTAAAATCATGTTTGAATGAAATATGAACCATGACACATGAGTTTGAATGAATGAGTTTAAAGTATCAAGTAAAAAAGCATGTGTATGAAATCATCATGGATTAGAAATGCCACAAATAGACTAACCATCAATGGTATGCCAATGAAACAATGAAATAAGACATTTATAGAAATAATCAATGCAAAATAAACAATGGACAAACTTGCAAATCAAACAACCAAATGACTTGAACGCATCTTGACCATGCCATGCTTGTGGGTGGCACCAAATGAAAAGCAAAACCCTTGAAGTAAGCAACATGATAACAGGAACTATGAATGCATGAACAAGTGATCAACTAAGGCAAACAATAGTTATCCAAGGCCTGGTCAAGCACAACTAGTGTAATGAATAAAACAAAGCCTTGAAGAAACAAGTTAGGGCATGAGGCCAACCCTTAGTGGTTTGGAGACTAAGTAAGATCAACAAGTGCTAAAGCATGGTGTACCTCCTGAATTAGGGTTTGGGATCAAGTCATAAGGTCACAGATGATTAGACAAACAACAAGGGATCAAGTACCTAGGGTTTTGCAAGCCATATGATCAAAAGATGAGTATTTGATCCAACATGCCTTAAAAAAAGGGTGACAACAAATTAGGGTTTCCCTAATCAAAGTGAAAGGTGAAGTGAACAAGGGCCAAGGATCAAAAAGAAAACTCACATCACACTCCCCCTAGAATTAAGGTTTATGATTAAGGAAAGAACCAAGAGCTTCTCATGAACAAGAGATAAGGTTTAGGGATCAATCATCATGAATACAATGCCATGAATCCCACTACAAACCTTTTAATCTATGAAAATGCTTATGGATATTAGTATGCTTATATGATACACATGAGATTCATAAAGGAGAAGAAGAAGAGGCAATACAAAGAGAAAAGATCAAGGATATTTGTTCAAGCTTTATCACATTCAGGTCATTTCTTCGCCGGATCCACCGTGTCGGAGGTCTTCTCTCTTTCATCCATCCATGAAATAATTGATACCAGAGTGAACAGTACACTTCAGGCGTCAATAGCCCTAAGTCAATTGCTGGATTCGACGCAAGTTCACCATTTAATTTTACCTCAAAGATCTAGGGTTTATCTTTGGGAAGCTTCGATTTATAATTCTAGTTGATTCTTTGGATAAACTATCATTGGATTTGGACTCAAGAAGAAGAGACGGGTGTTTTGAGGTAGGTTGTTTTGGATTCGGGAATATCCTCAGCCGCCAAAGGTGACACCGGTGCAACGGAGATGGTGTTTATTTTGAAAACATGAGGGACGTGCGTTTCTGATCCTGAGCCTTTCTATTTTTGTTCTCACGTGTGGGTTGGGGTTCAAGCCTATTTATTCTCTCCATATACTTATGGCTTCCATTTTTCACCCCCCCCCCCTTCTTGTTTCAGGCTAAGGCATTTGGGCCTTAGGTTGGGCCTATGCTGGATTTCTGCACCAAACACCCCCCCCCCCCTTCTTGTTTCAGGCTAATGCATTTGGGTCTTAGGTTGGGCCTATGCTGGATTTCTTCACCAAACACCTGAACCACTTGTTGCCCCCCAGGCCCAATCTTTCTATTTCTTTTTATTTTAATTATTTTATTTTATTATTATTATTTTGTTTTGTTTTTTTAATATCATTTCTATATTTTCTATTTTATTCTCTTAGCATTTTTTATCATATTTTCATATTGAACTTAATTATTATTCATGTTAATTTCAATTTTGTTCATGTTTTGGTTTAAATTGGTTGTTTGGTTGATGAGGTCTTTCATATCTCAAATCATTGATAGATGGACTTGAGGTTTATTGAACCTTATTTGATTCAAATATGTTGATAGATGATCATGAACATCTTCACTATAAGTTATCCTTTGATGCGTCATATTTTGAGTCCGTTGACTTGTGGGTAGATTGATCCCTATGTGACTGCCTTAGCTCTCCTCTTCACTCTTTCTATATTCATCCATCTGCTTCTTTTGTTTTAAACCATTGTGTTGGATGTTTCAAGATATTAAATTTATGTTAATTCTCTAACATGAAATACACATACGTTGTGATTGACGATCTCAGATAGGCATGGCTTCTACATAAGCCTACTTACAATTGCTTAACATAGAGCTAAATTGTCCCGATATGGTCAATTGACCACTAACAGTTACCATTATTGACTTGCTAAATTTTACTTTCTTGTCATATACTTTTATGCTATTACTTTAAGTCATTTACTTTTAAGTCATTTACTTTTACGCAATTTACTTTTATGCATTGACTTTTATGCTCCTAACTCCTAACATTTATATCTTATTGAACTTAATTCTTTCCATTTCATTTTATTCTTGTTAAGACACTCTTAATAAAATCTAAACATAATAAAAGACTTAAAGGATTGGATCACTTTGCCCTGTGCTTGTCCTGGATTTTGGACTATGGACTTCGGACTTCGGACTTAGACCATTTGCTTGACCTGGAGTAACATTGGATCTAAGTACTGGTAATAGACTTTGTGCATGACTCTAGCCCAACATGAAGATCATCATGGACATGTGGGTTTGATTTACAGGTTTTCTATTCATATAACTTTGTTCTTATCTCCATTTATTTGTGCCTCTTCTTATTGCATTCATCTGTTTAGCTTAACACACTTGCACCCACATGGTATAATCTTGGGATAACTAATAATGAGACATAGGATAACACACTTTTCACCCACATGGATTACTCTTGGGTTACCTAACAATGAGACCTTAGGCTAGTCTTTGTATGATCATGCATCATATTTGTTCATCAATCTTATTCCCTTTGATTTAGCTTGATCAAATTCTATTTGATCCACTACATCATTTCATCTATTACACTTTCCATTGTATTTTTCAAGTGGCCATAAGTCCCTTGGTCACTTGATGGGACTTGTCTCTATCACTTTGGAGCTTCATTCTCTTAACAAGTCTAGACACAAAAGCAAACTCTCAATCATCAAAAAATTAATTGCAGTTCCTGAGATTCTTGATTTCATTAGAGTTCTATGGTGTTAAAATTTTGGACCACAGGGTTGATGAATAATTGACTAATCACTACTACAAATAAGATATTTTACGGCAAAACTTTCATCTCGAATGATAAAAAATCGATGTGGTATATCCTCAGAGCATCATGTTTTATTTAAAATATATATATACAACATATTCCCTCGGTTTTTAACCGAAGGAATATAGCTAGAGAGGAATTAACTTTAAATCCTTATTATTACATTTTATGTTATTTTTTCAATGGTTTAATTAATATTTCTCGGTTGGCGTTTTTTCAACTTCCTTTTTTTTTCTTTATTAATCTTTTTTTTCTTCATTTTTTATTAGTATTAATCCTGGTTACATGATCAAACTGAGAGGTAATATATTTTGCATTAATATTTTCAACTCAATTTTTAAAAAAATCCTTGTATATTTTTTATTTTAAATATCCCCCCCCCCCCCCCCCCGGATTTTCTAAAAAATCGACGTTATAGATATTTTAAATATAATCCCGGAATATGGTGCTATGGTGGTTTTTTATATATATTTTTATTTAAAACATACATGTTGGATTTTTTTTAAAAACCGACGTGATTTCTCTTTTGCATGAAATACTTCAGAGCACTAGATTCTAACTTTTCATTTACCTATCAACGCTCTAACTTCATATTGTTTTTCTCTTCGCCAAAATCCTAGGCGATTTTCATCATCACTCTCATCAAAACTCTTTCAACAGTAGGCGATATTCATCAACACTAGAACGTCAAAAGTCATCACGTTTGAGGTACGTTTGTTCTTCTTTTTGACATTTGTTCTTCTTCCAACAGTAGGTTTATATCACTAAAATGATTTTAGTATCACTGAAATGACTTTAGTTTCTCTTGTTCTTTTATTTTTATATTTGATCATTTGTTTCAGTATCTATATAAGCAGTGTCTTCTATGAGTTGTTTTTCACTTGCATTTGTTTTACTGAAAGGACTTTAGTATTACTGAAATAGATTTAGTATCACTGAAATGACTTTAGTTTCTCTTGATAATTTTTTTGTCCATTTTGATCACTGAAATATTGTTAGTTAGTATGTTTCTGCGTCTTGTTTATCATTGAAATAATGTTAGTTAGTATGTTTCTTTATTTAGATAGGTACGACCAATTTGACAAGCATCTCCCATACAACATTTGTGAGCAAACTCTTTACTTTGAACAAGTTTTGAATGATAGCAAATTGTGTGATCATTGTCTAATTGTTGGTTGTGCATTATTTTACATGTTTCATTTGTGTTTTTAGCCTATACTATTTTGGAGCTTCATTCTCTTATCAAGTACAAGACTCCGAGTGAACTACAAATTTCCTCAACAAATGTCAATCATCTGATTCATCCCCACAAGCATCTTTGGGAACCTGCTTCAACAACTTGTCAGCCATTGACTAGGCTTGCATTCCATGAGCCTTAAGCAATAAATAATGATGAAAGGGAATCTTTCCTGCACTTGTCTAGAATATCTCTGAGTATAAGATGAATGACCCAGTTGCTCAGAGTATTTGTCTCTGTTCATAGACTTTAGTGCAATTTCGATCAATTCACCAATAAGTTTGCAACTAGCCCTATGGCTCATTTTATCTCTCCTTTTGGTTTAAACACCATTGCAATCTCCACATTTTGGGACACAATTTCATGGTTAACCCCCATTCCTTGGTTTTAACACCAATTTTATCTTTCTTTGCTTGGTTTTGACACCACTTTTATCTTTCTTTCCTTGGTTTTAACACCACAATTTAGGGACACATCTTTTATAATTAACCCCCTTTATTGGTTATGACACCACATTTTGGTACACACCTTCATGGTTAATGTAAGACCCCAATTTTGACCCCTAAGATCCCTCATGCCATATCATAAACTTTGCATTAGCATTGGGATCACACCTTGGTATCCTCCTCAAGTTTCATTCATTGGGTTTGCATTGGGAGAGATCACCAAGAATTTGAGATTGTATCATAGTTTATTCTCTTTGTTTACTAACCAAAAATACAAAAATATGTCTAGTGTAGCTTTGTTTCTTTTGTATGTAGTATATGTGTCCACCTGTGCCTCATCAAACTTACGACTAGGGTTTGAGACCCTCAATGAAATGAATCAAGCACACAAAGGTCCACATTGGTTCTAAGCATCATATATGTATCCCCATGTTCTTTATTTGTCATTTTGATCAAGAATTCATCAAGAGTTTGAAGCTTGTTTGTCAAGGAAGCCCTAATTCATCTGGGTACCTTGTGTGTCCTCCTCAGCAAGTTTCTTCAACATTTTTTCAAAGATATCAAAGGATATTTCATTGAAATTCATCATAAGCATATATGATCCTCCATGATCCCCAAAGAGCAACGGAACTTCAAGTTTGCAAGTTGGTTCAAGGTGGTTGATCAGAAAAGTCAACTAGTCAAATCTAGGGTTCCCTAGACCCTATCTCCTACAGTTTTTATCATATGAAAATGATTCCAAGAGAAAATTTACTCCTTATGAAATTCCAATCATGTTGGTATCAAGATCTAATTTTCCTTGGAAAGTCATTTTTTATGGTGAACGATTATAGGTTATTAAGTTTGTGCTCTAGATCGAAGGTCAACTTCTAAGAACCATAACTTCCTAAATTTTTTTGATATGAAAATGATCCAAGTTTCATTATCAATTTCAAGATGTATTATTCATCTTTTCTTATTTGAGAAAAGTAAAATTCTACTTGCAAGGGCATGTTCCAAGAGGAAACATTATAGGTCCATTTTGGTCCTCATCATTGAATAAGCAATTTTTTTTAATTTCTAAAATCCATAACTCCATCATGCAAGCTCTAAATGGTGTCAAATTTGTGATAAAATTTAAGACAATTGAAAGAGATACAACTTTGTAGAAGTAACCAAAGTCATTTGAAGCTCACATCAAAAGTTATTTGAGGTGGAAAAAGGGTTCATTTGACTTTTAACTTAGAAAAGTTTCAAGTATATTTGATTCTTCCAACTTCAAGGCCATAATTAATCATGTTACAAGATTCAAATGTAAAACATCCAAACGTAAAAGTTGTTCCCCATGGTGGTATCTTTCCAAAGAGTCCAAGATCACTTTATTTGGACAATATTTGAAGGACTTGCGCATGGATTCTTTTCAAGGCTCAATTTTGAAACTTTTGAACCAATTGTTTCGTAACTTTGCATGGATTCGTGTTATGACATCATTTGGGAATGAACACATGCCCATGCACCCATGCACATGAACTTACTATTTTTGGTCCAATTTTTGAATTCCTTAGATGTAGAGTCGAGTGCCTTATTGCTGATCAAATGTTGTCCGTAACTGGATGACCATAAAGACAGTTGATGGGTACTCCACGAAGCATGTTGAGGGACATGAGTGACCTAGATGGAATTTTCCCATCCTACGTAATAGGATAAATGTCTACGGGCCCAATATTTAACTGGACAAGGATGACACGGTCTATGCCTTGTGTTCAATATAGACATGAGGGCAAAGGGTAATTGTACACATAAGTATTATCACAAAAGGATTTGTCAGATCACATGATATTTTCATTTCTTGGCTAGCAGTGATGTGTTACTAGATACCGCTTACTGTTTATTATGCTAAATACATGATTTAATATAATTGCCAATGCCGCGAAAACTTACATGGTCACACACAAAAGGACGGATTGATGAGAGATAGAGTAAATAAGGAACACTGTAAGGTACAATGGGCTTAAGTGAATTTTAGAACATCGTAAGGTACAGTCCACTTAAGTAGAAGACGAAATATGGTAAGGTACCACACGCTTAAGTGATTTTGGTATATCATAAGATATGGGCCACATACACTTAAGTGGGCTTTTTAGCTTACAACCCACACAAGTGGTTCTATAAATAGAACCCTTGTGCAGAAGCATTTGTTCAGATGAAATTTCATTTCACTCTATCTCTCTCACTCAAAGCCTTCAGTCGTAGAAGCTAGCACTGAGACTAAAGGAATCCGTTCGTGTGGACTGAGAAGAGGCGTTGTCACCATTCAACGTTCGTGATCACTCCTTAGATCCGCATCAAAGGTTTCAATCGCCTCAAGACGTAACGATTCTATCACTGATCATGCCCATTCGTAAGGATCACTAAAGGAGAAAAAATTTTAATTCCGCTGTGTTATAGATCGCTATTCTCCTTCACATACTACATAGAATAGCTTGAGGATTTCATTGAGATCGAGCTTCTAGTTTAACTTCTATTTGTGAACTAGAACTCCAAGGATTCACAGCTTTTTTGATCCCAATCATCTCCTACAAGCAAGAGGAAGAAGAACCAAGTGGAATTACATCAAGATCGAGCTTCAAAGCTGCTACCTGAAGGTGAATTTTCTCAAATTTCCACTCTTCGATTCTCTCTTATTTCTTAAGATCTTGGTTTATTTTGTGTATGACTGAAGCCCTACCAATGTAGGCATTGATATTGAGTTGCTTTGAGGTTGAATTGAAGCAATTTAGTTTTGGTACCTCAACTTTCAACTCCACATTTCTCATTATAGAGTAAGAGTTGGAAAATTTGGAGGTCATATTTAGAATCCTCGTGATTTTCTCTTCAAATTGATGGATGATCCATTCATTTTGGTGACATTTTTTACTTGACCAGTCCGGTGAGTTGGCCGAAGAAGATGACTGGAGTTAAAGCTTCGATGGTGTGTTGGCGTTGTCCAAGCCATTTGATACTGTTGTCATATTTTAATCTGGTCCCTTGATTGTCTTTATCATTGTTGCGCGTGCATTGACTAAGGCTTATGGTGGATGACATGTGCGTGGGCATCAGATATGTCACCTCAATTAATGAGTGAGATTTGATGACCCTTGTTTTTTTATTTGTTTTAATTTTCAAAATTATTTTTTTAAATAGCATTTGCTTATTAAATTCACTATAATTTCATTTTTAATCCAAAAATTATGGGACTACCACAAAAATTTCACAAATAATTTCCTCTTCCCATTTCTAAATTAAAATTAATTTTTGGGTTGTGTTTGATATTTTTAGTGAATTTTGTGAATTTTGTTTTGTTTTAATTGATTTTTAAATACTTTTGACATTCAAAAAATGCCAAAAAATTAGTCAATGGTCATTTGATCTTATTTGGCCTATGATAAATCCCTTGGTCATTTCTTTGGTGATTTGAAGGGATTTTAGGTTTTCCCCCTTTTAAAAACCATTTTCTTCATTTTAAAAAATTGATTTAAATTGTTTAAATTGATTTAATATTTTATTGACTTTGTGTTGACTCAACTTCTGTTTGGCCTTGATCCTGGTTGAATTGGACCTTGACTTGGTCAATACCATTGGATTTAGGGGGTTGGTGATGTTTGAAATTCATCCCTCAAAATGAATGAATGTTATTGTTCATGTGAGGTTCATCCCTTGATCAATTTGGGATCTCTTTCACTTCATCTCTTCATCTTTATCTCACTTCTTGCCGAATCCCTTCTTGGCCAATGATTCATCATAAATCAAAATGCTAGTTGATTCATCAATGACCTTGTGTCAGACGAATCAACATGAGCTTGATTGAGATAGGTCCATCCCCTCTTATTTTTATGTGTGGTATGCTTTAGGAGCTTGGTCTTGATACCTTGTCTCTAGCATGCATTAACACCAATATTATTATTGACCGGCCTCAGATAGTTGTGACTTCTACATAAGTCCAATTATGATTGGTTAACATATCGCTAAATTTGTCCCAGAGGCATTAGCATTTTTGTAAGTGAGATTGTAAGTCTCCTATTTCTTATGGTTTTGTGTGAATATTTTTCCTATTTTCCATTTATGAGAGATAGTGCCATACTTGTTGATTTTATCCAAGTTGGAGCCATTCTCATGAATGATGTCTAGGTTAATATCTTCATGCTTGTGAGTGGATGGTTGAGTGTTCTCCAAAAAAATGACTTAAACATTCTTTTCTTCTTCCACTAACATTGGCTAATATCTCTTTATATTGACTTTACTTTAATGTCATTTACTTTAATGCAATTTAAATTCTTGCACTTTATCATTCATTGTCATTTACATTCATGCAATTTGTTTATGTTTTAGTCATTTTCACTTTGCTCACTTAAGCCATATTTTGTGCTTGTATTATATTTGTGCTTGTGATTTTGCTTTTTTTATGGTCTTAGGACCTTAAAACACTTAATAAAAACAAAAACCTTAAAAAATATATTGGTGGACTATTGGACCTCTGTCTGTGACTTGATCTGGACCTATGGACTTAGAGTAGGCAACATCCCTGAGCTATGGAAGAAACTTGGCCAATGCCATTCATCTGATACAAGATTGAGAGACTCCCCTTGGTTTATCTTATGCATCTCTTTCTCTGTGTCTAAGTTGTTATTTTGATCTTATTATTACTATCTAATGTTTTCTCTGTGAGTATGCTTCAAAGGGACTTTTCATCTGATACATCTAAAGGACATTGAAGATTGATTGCTTTGGAGTTCTTGCTTGGATGTTTGGTTATCTTTATTTGATACCATTGGTCTTCTTATTAATTGCTTGGATGTTTATGGATTTTTTGCTTGCTTGAGAATCAAAAGGAAATGGGTTTCTATAAGACACTATTGTCTTGTGGATGCTTCCCATTAGTTATATCTTTTTAACTCTAAACTTTTAAATACTCTATAGGATAGTCCCTTCATCTCCTCCTCCTTCTTTAATTTCAAAATCTCTCCCTCATTTTCAAAACTTATTTGCTTGTGTTTTCGACTTAGACTTGTTTTAATGAGTAGAAACCTTGGCCTTATGCCATTGATTTTAAAAATATTTTCTTAATCAAACTTGTAAATGAACTTAATCATATTGACCTTATTTTTTCAAAAAGACAAAAAAAGAACTAACGACCTCATACAATCATTTTGGTCACTTTGTGCCTTTTCTTTTAAGCTTTTTCAAAAGAGAGCATTTAGATTTGAGTTATCTTTGGTTGAGATATAATTCTCCCACTCCATGATATATTGATTGTAAGACTTTCCATCTATTATAGGTTAGTGGCATACTTGTTGATTGAATCCAAGTTGGACCTTCCCTCTTAAATGTTGTAAAACCCTCATTATTGGTGGATGTTTGGTTGAGTATTCTTCCATTGATAATAGAAGATCTTTAAGCTTTTATTAAAAATCAATCCACCCATCATTGAAATTTATATCACGAACTACGAGGTTTTGATCCCTCATTTTTATATTGGTACGTAGGCATAAGACCGAAGGTTCTGTCAAACACAAAAAATGTAAATAGTGAATTCTTTTCTCATCCCCCCATTCTATTTTTTAGCAAATATCCTTTTCAACAAAAACACTTACATACAAAAAGGGCTCCCTAGGGGTACCTAAGACACTTTGGGTGATAATACCTTCCCTCTGTGTAACCAACCCCCTTACCTGTAATCTCTGATATTTATTAGTTTTGATTTGAAAAATTCTTATCTTTGGGTTTTGTTCGTACTTTTCCCCTTTTCCATTGGAAACAATAAAAGTGCGGTGGTGACTCTTGTTTTATTGAGTATTTCTCAGTGGGTTTAGCCTACTTTTTGTGTGTATTATATTTGTTAATTATTAATGTTTGCATTTTTATATATATTGCATGTGTAATACTCTCTGTCTATTGTGCTTTGTGATCTCTGTGTGGTGAGATAAGTTCTATACCCGAACTTGAGTGTAATCTAAGATAGGAGGATGGTATAGTCCTGTTGGATTTGAAGGAGTTATTCCTGAAAGAGTTGACTTGAGATCCCCCACTCAGTGGAGACCCCTTTGGAGTTACTAATGTCACACGAGTAAGTCGTGGATAGGCATTACTTTCTCTGATCTGGGAGTCCGAGAAGCTGAGATCCGTAGAACATTTAACCCAACATGGCCTATTTAAGATGTGGTGCAGAGACTCTTCAAGTGTAAACTTGATAACAATTATTAGGAGATACTACACTCAGGCGAGTTTATCTTGAGAATACTATGGGTTGATGAGTCAGTCATCTAAACCTATAATATTCGATAGATGGGATCACGAGTCTGGGAACTTTCTAGAACATGATCTACATGTTTTTATCCTTAGTACACTCCTTTGGGATGGTTCATAACCCGACTCCATGCTCGTAACTCGCAACAAACCCTTTGGTTCTTGGTTGATCCGATTAGTCTCATCAATATCAATGCAACTTGAGTGTTGATAAGTGTTGCACCCCAAAATTTGGCCTCTATTTTTAACTCTAACCAATTTTTTGTTTCACATTCATTTGCATCATCTTCATAGCATAACATTTTTTTTGTCTTAATATTAGCCGGAATAATTTTTCGGAATTTACAAACAGACTGGTCAAATTAACTTTTTAACTGTGCCTAAAATTAGTCAACGAAAAAATGTCAAGTTTAAGTTTGCAAATGTCGGTAACATTAATCTGCGGTTCACGTGGTTTAATTTGACATGCTAAAAATATTTTTACGACTATTTTTGGTCATATGTTGATCAGTCTGAGCAGTTTAAACGGTCATAATTTTTATTTCAAAATCCGACCAAACGCTGTATTTTTCCGAGTCATTTATTTCGCGCTGATTATTTTGACGTGTTCATTTTATTTTTTCGAGCATTTTGGTGCTCGACTTTTATTTTTTTTTAGTCTATTTATTTTTATATTGGGTCTAGAATAAATAAATAGGTTAATTAGTTTTTATTTTAATTTTAACTATTTTAATTATTTAACATTATTCAGTTTTTAATTATTTAACTTTATTCAGTTTTAACTATTATAATATTTTTTTTTAGTCTATTTATTTTTATATTGGGTCTAGAATAAATAAATAAGTTAATTAGTTTTTATTTTAACTATTTTAATTATTTAACTTTATTCAGTTTTTTATTTAATATTGGGTTTCAAAATAAACTTAGGCCCATTATCATTAACCTAATTTGTTCCTATATATATTTACTAGCATGACTGATAGAGAGAGGCAGAAAGACAGAACAAAAAAGAGAAACTGAGAGTGGCTGATCTATACTATCGTACACACAGTTTGGTAATAGTTTATATATGATATATACTTTATCTAATTTATTGATATATTTGATTATGTTTTCGGATCGGATCGTGTCAATACGCCGTTTTCACATATACGTGTATGAGGCGTGACATTTGTGTTATCCGATCCAGTTGCGATGATCGCAATGTTGCGCTAGCAACGCCGTTGTGTTTTTTAATTCATTTTTTATATATATATACATATATTTAGATCTGCACATTATTTTTCATAACTAACTACCCTGATTTTTCCTAAACCCTGACAATTTCGCCACAAACTCTAAATTTCAAACCTAAAACTTTAACCGTGTTGTTTCCTCTAAACCATAAACCTTTTCTTAAACCTTAACAAACCTTATTATTATTTCCTATTTTCGCTCATATTTATGTTATTCATACACTGTAACTGTTTCGCCCTTGTAATATTTTAAGTTTTAACTCGTAATATTTTCAGTTTTACTTTTCGCCATCTTTATTATGTAACTGCACCAAAGCGTTGTAATAATTAATGTTTTATTTTCTGCCATTGATTTTCTGCCATTTTATTTTCTGCCATTGATTTTCTGCCATTTTATTTTTCTGCCATTTATTTTTCTGCCATTTAAATTCCTGCCATTGATCCTATATTAACTGCGTGGTTTAGTAATGTAGGGCGTGAAAACCTACTAAATTAATTATTTAATCTTTTTCTATAACCTTTATATTTTTTGTAAATAAATAATAAATACTAACTATTTTAATAACTTTTTTTTATTACTTACTTATAATAATAAATCCTTATATATTTTGTAAATAAAATCTAATTGACCATTTTTCTAATTGAATAATAATAATAAACCTATTAATCTAATAATTTGATATTTTCTATAATCTTTATTTATTTTGTAAATAACTAACTTAATATTTTTCATATAACTCTTTTATTTTATAATTTGTACATTAATGTATTTTAAATTCTTTTATTATTACTAATTTATTTTAAACTCATATTTTTCTAATAACTTCTAAAAAAATCTAACTTGTTTAACCTAAAATAATTTCTTTTAAAATTCTAACCTTTTTATTATCACTTTATTATTATTGTTATTTTATTATTGCTTTATTACTATTGTTTATTTATTATTTTATTATTATTTGCTTTTATCTATTCTATTTTTGCTTCATTATTTTCCTTATTTTAATTTTGTTTTATTTATAATATTAGGAACAAATGTATAGGTTGTAAATTTATTCTTTTTCGCCTTATTATTATGTATCTGTCCCATAGCCATGTAATAGTTTAGGAATTTATTTTTCTTGCTTTTATTTTTGTAAATATTTATTGCGTGGTTAGTAATTTAGGGAGTGCAAAAAACTAACTGTAAATAATTGAACTTAGAAAATTAAATTCAAGACCAATATCTGAAAAATAACACTCACACACGTAAGTCGATCTTTGATCGCCATCTGTACTTCCTAGGGTATTCCTCTTGGTTGCCTTCTTTAAATGGTCAAGTCCCTCGAAAATAGGGGTGTCTTAAGCAAAGTCCCTTCAAACAGAAAAATCATCAAGTCCCTATAAACTTAAAAGATCAAGTCCCTACGAGGTTGCCTACGATATAATGATCTTGTCCCTTCGGTAAATATGATGATAGTCCCTACGAGTTGCTAAAGACACCCCTTATGTTGCCTTCATTGACCATATGATGACCCTACGCCCGTCCCTTAAACACATCCAAGGTAATGACTACCTATTCCTTAATAATAGGGACAGTCTTACCATTGAAAGAATATACGAGAACACGAAAGACTTAATCTAGGGTAGGTATCTCATAGTTACTTGCTCACACTTTTCAAAATTACTTTTACACCTCACAATTTCTAAACTAGGCTTTGTATACACTCATACAAGGGTCATTACAAAGTACTTAAAGAAATTTTTCTAATCACACACTACACTCTTGCAAACAAACAAAGTGAGCTAAGTAACTAAGAGCCCATGGATAACCATGGATATAAAGGGTGCTAATACCTTCCCTTTGTATAACCTACCCCCCGAACTCAAAATCTTTTTAAGGTCTTTCCTGTTCTTTTATGTCCTTTCCTTTTGGATAAAATAAAAGTCGGTGGCGACTCTTGCTATCCGCAACATTTAACTAAAGTCAGTTCTCCCACCGTGTAACAGAACTGGCGACTTTGCTGGGGATTTAATAAAAGAGGGGTACCCTTAGGAATTAGATCACTTTAAAATTGTTTGCCTTGTTTGCTTTATACTTATCTGTTGGGTGCTCTTTTGTGTGAAAGACCCTAACCCGGATCTAGTGTACCTTAGGTAAATGGCAATAGACCAAGGAAACTGTACGGCGTATATCGATATGGTTGATCTGGTGGCCATAGTTAGTGTGACTTCTTGGTTGGTGCTTATGTTCCTTAAGCAAGTTGAGGATAATATGAGGCTGCCATATGTTGTCAATACACTAACTGACTTTTAGAACCCTAGTCATCCCATCTTGGCCTTTAGAAAGTAGTGAGATAACCGGCTTTGGTGAAGACTGAAGTTGGTTGATACTCGATACTACACTCATTGAGATCCTAAATTTGGAGGGTTTTGGTTGGCAAGTAAGTTGCCTACTGAACAACCACCCTTGTGAAGGATCAATGATTTTGAGATCCCTTAGAACCTGGTTACTTTTGTAGGACAGTTTGAATCAACTAAACTTCAGGGGAGGGTACTTACCTTTAAACCTCATGCAAGCCTTCAAACCTAGGGTTATTGTGTGACTTGTTTGTGTGTGCCACATGTTTGTGATTGAGCATAACATCATAGCATCATCATGCATCATAAGCATAACATTTTCACTAACCATTTCAAGGGCCAAAGGATTTATCTTTGTTCTTTGTTGCAGGTCATGGCTTCTGCTCGTAGGAATACTATCCGGATCAACTTTGTAGGAATACCTCCTAAGCTTAAGGAATTGGTCTCTCAAGTTTCTGAAAACTCCCAGTTCATCAAGAGGCATGGTCACCTACTGGATCTAGTCACTTCAGGGTTCAATGAAGACATGATGAGTGTCCTGTTTCAGTTCTTTGACCCTAAACATCATTGCTTCACATTTCCCGACTATCAGCTGGTTCCTACAATGGAAGAGCTCTCCAAGCTTCTGGGTATACCTATTCTTGATCAGAAACCCTTCACAGGCTTGGAAAAAGAGCCTAAACCTGAAGTCATTGTTGCAGACTTACATTTAAAGAAATCAGACATTGTCCTAGAAACAAGGAGTGGAGTTAAGGGTATTCTTGCTAAGGTATTGATGGAGAAAGCTCAAGTATTCCTGAAGGCTATGAGTTATGATGCTTTTGAGGAGATCTTAGCCCTATTGATTTATGGCTTAGTACTGTTCCCCAATCCAGACCAGTTCATAGACGTACACGCCATCAACATATTTCTGACTCGCAATCCAGTGCCTACATTACTTGGAGACATCTTACACTCTCTTCATACCCGTACTACGAAGGCACGAGGAACTCTGATGTGTTGCATACCTCTATTATCTAGGTGGTTTATTTCTCACCTTCCTCAATCAGTGATGAAGAATGAACAAGGGTTCAGGTGGTCCAAGAGGATTATGACACTTTCTCATTCAGATATTCATTGGTGCTCTAGATCTATGGAGAATGTTACCATCATTGACCGTTGTGGGGAGTTCCCTAATGTGCCACTCCTTGGCATAAGAAGGGGCATTACCTACAACCCTTCTTTAGCTCTACGTCAGTTTGGTTACGCTCGGACTGATGGTCCTCATGACATGCTTATTCAGGGTATTGTGTTCGACTACGACAACGATCTTCAAGGTTACCGTCAAAGGTTCATACGAGCATGGGGTAAATTGAACAAGGTTGACAGCAAGACTCTGGAACCCAAGTACACTATTCCTATGGAACCATATCTCAGATGGGTACGATCTCGTGCTCAGACTCTTATGATGCCATATCCTGCTATCCTGCCAGTTACCATGGAGCCTGTTGCTGAAGGAGATACTTCTTACATCATTCTTCATCCAGACATGCCCACTGACATGGAAGAGTTACAGAGGTCCTGGATCCAGTTGAAGGAGCAAAGAGATACTTTTGAGACTCATTACAAGGCAAGTCAGGAAAGAATCCTGGAGCTAACAAAACAACTTCACGAGGAGCGGAATCTCAACTCATACCTCAACACAAAGAGGAAACGTCCGTGGGAGACTTAAAACCCCATTTTTTGTATTCATTTCATTTTTTGTAAGCCCAAGGGGCAAACAAGTTTATTACTAATAAAAGTTTACTTTTTGGTGGTTTAAGCAAATTTAAATCCTACGGTCCTTGAAAACATTGCATAAGCATCTACATACCATATTATTGCATCACAGGTTTCTTATGAACAGGTATCTTATCTTCTCGCTGTTTACCTCAGCAGAAATGACTCTTGAACAGACTGTCAAGATCACTTCCAAGGGTCCTATCAAAATTACTGCTGAAGGCCTGGTGAAGACTGTTGCTGAAGTTAGAGTGCCTCCCATGATTATTACCACTCCTGGCCCTATTCCTTATACTTATGATAAAGTTATACCCTGGAATTACGGTTCTGATGTTTATATCCATGGTGTTAAGCAGGAAACTTTGACTGATACACCTGTTACTGATGATAACCTTGATGTTGATAATATTGCTGGATCTAGTAAGATCACCAGAAGTGGAAGAATTTTCTCTTACTGTTGCTCCTATGTTGGCATCTGGCCCGGTCATGTGAATTTCTCCTCCAGTTGTGCGTAGTATGCCACATGTTGAAGAGACCATTTATCATTCTGAGTTGTCTGAGGGCCCTGATATGTATGAGAAAATGGATGAAATGAAAGACCAATTTCAAGAGCTGAAAAAGGAATTGAAGACCCTGAAGGGTAAAGATTTGTTTGGGAAGAGTGTTGCAGAAATATGCTTAGTGCCCAAAGTGAAAATCCGTGTTATATTCAAGGTCCTTGACTTTGAGAAGTACAAGGGGAATACTTCTCCTTTGAGCCATCTTGTGATGTACGCCCGCAAGATGTCGACCCAGGTAGATTATGATCAATTGCTCATACATTATTTTCAAGACAGTTTGACCGGTGTCGCGCTCCGCTGGTACATGGGTTTAGATAGTGGGAGCGTTCGTACTTTCAATGACTTAGCCGAGGCCTTTGTCAAGCAGTACAAGTACAAAATATATATGACGTCAGATCGTGACCAGTTGTGGTGCATGTCTTAGAAGGATAACAGGACGTTTAAATAGTATGTGTAGAGGTGGAGAGAGCTTACTGCTCATATTAGTCCTCCATTGGAAGAAAGGGAGATGAGTAAGATCTTTCTTAAGACTCTGAGTTCATTCTATTACAAGCGTATGATTTCTAGCGCTCCCAATGACTTCACCGAGATGGTGAACATGGGGATGCGTTTAGAAGAGGGTGTCCGTGATGGTCGTTTGTCTAAAGAAGAAGCATCTACTAGCAAGAAGTATGAGGGAAGTTTCTCTAAGAAGAAAGGAGGCAAAGGAGGTCTCTTGTGAGGAAGAGTTCCAGATCTCAGCATCATCAAATATCCTCTATCATTCCAGTATTTACCAACAATTCTGCTATTCAATCAGCATAAGTTCAACAACAACAACAACGTACTCACAACAATCATAATTGCAACAACAATCAGCACAGTAATTTTGAAAGGAAGAAGGTCACGTTTGACCCTCTTCCTATGTCGTATGCAGAACTGTATCCTTCTCTTGTTGTCAAGAATTTGATCCAGCCGAAGAATCCTCCACATACACCAGGACCTCTACCATGGTGGTACAAGTCTGATCAGAATTGTGATTATCATTAAGGGGCGTTCGGCCATGATATCGAGAATTGTTATCCATTGAAGTATGAAATCTAGAAAATGGTAAAAAATGGGATGGTGTCCTTTTAGGACCGCGCACCGAATGTCAAAGTTAATCCATTTCCCACTCATGGAAATTATTCTGTGAATATGGTGGACGATTGTCCTGATAAATGTAGAGTTTTTGATGTCTGATGTATCCAGATATCTTTGGTGGAGATACATAGAATTTGTGTCTGATTAGTGATCATAAACATAATTATGATGGTTGTGTTATTTGCAATGTTAATCCACGAGGATGTATGATTGTTAAGAGGGACATTCAGAAGTTGATGGATGAAGGTGTGATTCAGATCAATCAAGCCAGCGATATGGTTAATGACGTGAATGTAATTGTGCCAGTGTTCAAGACTCCTAAGCGAGTGGTAATCCAGTATGACAGCAGCAAAAGAGATAATAGATTGATATCCTTGTTGGTAATACGGTTGGAGGGCTTGGTCCCGTATGGATCCGATAAAGTTGTACGTTATAAATATAACGCTACTATGATTAAAGATGGGCAAGAGTTTCCTCTTCCCACATCCGTTTCAGCAATGAGCATTGCTGATGTTGTTAAGGTGACCCGAAGCGGTCGTGTGTTTAGTCCAATATCCCCAAAGGTTGTGGGGGATGTTGTTGTTGTAAATAGGATGCTTTGTCTAATGTGTTGGTAGACATTGGTTCATCTCTGAATGTTTTACCCGAGTCTACTTTGGCAAGGTTATCTTATCAGGGTGCACTCATGAGATATAGAGGTGTGGTTGTGAAAGCGTTTGATGGTTCCCATAAAACTGTCATTGGAGAAGTGGACCTCCTAGTTAAGATTGACCAGAGTGACTTCCAAATTACTTTCCAAGTAATGGATATTCACCTGGCCTATAGTTGTTTATTGGGAAGGCCGTGGATTCATGAGGTTGGTGCTGTCACGTCGTTTCTACATCAGAAACTCAAATTTTTTAAGGATTGTAAACTCGTTATCGTTAGAGGTGAGAAAGCGATATTGGTAAGCCATTTATCATCTTTCACCTACGTTGAAGTTGAAGAAGAGATTGGAACTCTGTTCCAAGCTTTGTCTATAGATAATGAGATCCAGAAGACTGGAGCATCCATGACTTCTTTGAAAGATGCACGAGAAGTTGTTCAGGCTGGAGGCATAGATAAGTGGGATCGTGTCATGGAAGTTGTCGAGAACAAGAATAGGGCTGGTCTGGGATTTTAGGAAGGGCCATTCGAAGGATAATTCAAGGCTATGCAACAATTTTTCTACAGTAGAGGGTTCATCACAAGGAAGAACAACACTCATCTAATATCATTCATGAAGACAAAGATGAAGAAGATTGTGCCAACTTTGTGAGACATGGATAGATTTGCAACAATTGGGTTGTTGTTGATGTTCCTGTCATAATGCATCGTTCAAAGTAATATGTCTTATTGTTTATAGAAAAATCCTTCTCATATGCCTAAGGGAGAAGTGAAACATTGTCAGGCATTTTCAAATTATCATTAATAAAATGCAATTTTTATTCATCCACAATGCCCGCCCGTCAAGCAGAAGTTGAGAATAACTCATCCTGACATGGTAGTGAAGATCAAGGAAGAAGTGCAGAAGCAGATTGACGTTGGTTTCCTTGTTACCTATGAATATCCGCAGTGGGTGGCCAATATTGTGCTTGTTCCAAACAAAGATGGAAAAGTCTGCATGTGTGTTGATTATAGAGATTTGAATAAAGCTAGTCCGAAAGATGATTTTCCTCTGCCACACATTGATATGTTGGTAGATAATACAGCTAAATTCAAAGTCTTTTCTTTTATGGATGAATTTTCCGGTTATAATCAGATTAAGATGGCACTCGAAGATATGGAGAAGACCATATTCATTACGCCTTGGGGACACATTCTATTATCGAGTGATGCCTTTCGGTTTGAAGAATGTTGGTGAAACGTACCAAAGAGCCATGACCACTCTTTTCCATGATATGATGTATAAAAAAAATTGAGGTCTATGTTGATGATATGATTGCCAAATCAAGGACTGGAAATGAACATGTTGAGCATTTATTGAAGTTATTCCAGCGTTTGAGGAAGTATAAACTCCGCTTAAATCCCAATAAATGTACATTTGGTGTTTGCTCTGGTAAGTTGTTGGGCTTTATTGTCAGTGAGAAAGGTATTAGAGTTGTTCCTGCCAAGGTCAAAACAATACAAGATATGCCTGTGCCCAAAACCGAGAAGCAAGTCAAACGTTTTCTCAACCGCTTGAACTATATTTCAAGATTTATATCGCATACGACTGCCATATGTGCGCGTATATTCAAGCTCCTTCGGAAAGATTAGTCTTGTGATTGGACCGAGGATTTCCAGAAAGCTTTTGACAGTATTAAAGAATATTTGCTTGAGCCTCCGATTTTGTCTCCACCTGTTGAAGGAAGACCTTTGATCATGTATTTGGCTATGCTTGAAAAAGAGTATGTGATGTGTTCTTGGTCAGCAAGATGAATCTGGTACAAAAGAATATGCTATTTACTACCTCAGTAAGAAGTTCACCGATTGTGAGTTTGGATATTCTATGCTTGAGAAGACATGTTCTGCTTTGGCTTGGGCTGCTAAGCGTTTATGCGAGTATATGTTGAATCATACTACCTGGTTGATATCCAAGATGGATCTGATCAAGTACATATTTGAAAATCCTTCTTTAACTGGGAGGATTTCCCGTTGACAAATGTTGTTATCTGAGTATGATATTGAATACCGAGCTCAGAAAGTAATTAAAGATAGTGTTTTAGCTGACCATTTGGCTGACCAACCTATTGATGATTATCAGTCAGTGCCGTATGATTTCCCTGATGAAGAGATTTTGTATTTGAAGATGAAAGATTGTGATGAACCATTGCTTGAAGAAGGGCCAGAACCTGGTTCCCGTTGGGGCATGGCATTTGATGGAGCTATTAATTCGTATGGTAATGGCATTGGGGAAATGACTATTACTCCTCAAGGAACTCATTTTCTGTTCACAGCTAGATTGACCTTCAAATGTACGAATAATATGGTTGATTATGAAGCTTGCGTTATGGGGCTCGAAGAAGCCATTGATCTTAGAATCAAATATCTCGACGTCTGTGGAGATTAGACTCTGGTGATTAACCAGATCAAAGGTGAATGGGAGACAAATCAACCCGGTTTGATACCATATAGAGATTATGCGAGGAGGATATCAACTTTCTTTACAAAGGTTGAGTTTCATCATATCCCTCGAGATGAAAATCAGATGGCAGATGCTCTTGCAGCGTTAGCTTCCATGATTATTGTGAAGTGTTGGAATGAAGTTCCTAATCTGAATGTGATGCGTCTGGATAGGCCACCTCATGTATTTTTTGTTGAAGAGATCAAAGATGATAAGCCATGGTTTTATGATATCAAATATTTCCTCCAAAGTCAGATATACCCGCCCGGAACATCTTTGAAAGACAAGAAGACTTTGAGAAGATTAAATGGCAACTTCTACCTGAATGGTGATGTGCACTACAAGAGAAATTTCAATATGGTTTTTCTCAGATGCGTGGATAGACACGAAGCAGACCTATTGATGACAGAAGTCCATGAAGGTTCCTTTGGTACTCATTCCAATGGAGATGTTATGACAAAGAAGATGTTGAGAGCAAATTACTATTGGTAGACAATGGAATATGACTGTTGTAAGTTTGTGAAGAAATGCCACAAGTGTTAAATCTATATGGATAAGATTCATGTTCCTCCAACACTTTTGAATGTCATTTCCTCTCCATGGCCCCTCTCCATTTTGGGAATTGATATGATTGGCATGATTAAGCCCAAAGCTTCGAACGAACATCGTTTTATTTTGGTGGCTATTGATTACTTCACAAAGTGGGTTGAAGCGGCATCCTATGCAAATATGACCAAGCAAGTTGTTGTAAGGTTTATCAAGAATCAGATTATATGCCAATATGGTGTGCCAAGTAAGATCATTACTGATAATAGATCGAACTTGAATAACAATATGGTGGAAGATCTTTGCAAAGACTTCAAGATAGTAGATCATAATTCTTCTCCCTATAAACCCAAGATGAATGGGGTTGCTGAAGCTGCGAATACGAATAGCAAGAAGATTATCTAGAAGATGGTTGTGATGTACAAATATTAGCATGAAATGCTCCCATTTGCTTTGCAAGGGTACCGTACATCAGTCCGCACTTTAACAGGGGCAACCCATTTCTCTCTTGTTTATGGCATGGAAGTTGTGCTCCCTGTAAAGGTTGAGATCCCATCAATGCGTTTGTTGATGGAAGCCAAGTTGACCAAAGATGAATGGTGTCAGAGCAGATGTGGTCAGTTGAATTTGATTGAAGAGAAGACATTGACTGCCATGTGTCATGGTCAGTTATATCATTAAATAATGAAGAAAGCTTTTGATAAGAAGTTCAAGCCTCGTGTGTTCCGAGAAGGTGACTTTGTGCTCAAGAAGATCTTATCTTTCAAACCTGATTCTAGGGTAAAGTGGACGCCTAACTATGAAGGCTTAGATGTTGTTAAGAGAGCCTTCTCAAGTGGTGCATTGATTCTTACAACTATGGATGGTGAAAAGTTCACTCGTCATGTGAAATCTGATGCAATCAAGAAATACTTCGCCTAAAAATAAAAATAAAATAAAAACAACTCGCTAAGTTGAAAACCTGAAATGATGGCTTAGGCAAAAATGAGTGTCTTGGTGGATTGAAAACCCGAAAGGCCGATCCAGGCAAACATTAGAGACATAAAACAGAAAAAATTATCCTGGTATATTGAGTACCCCACCTTGGAGAAATCTAGGAAAAAATTAGGGATTATGGAAAGTAACTGCATACGGTTAGATCTGGTCATTGAAGCAGCATTGCTAGTCAGTTTGGTTCTGATTCATCATTCTCAACGGAAGACAAAACCACTGTGGATTTCGAAGTTGGTAGGGAGAGTAGTAGTCATTATATTCAATGTAGCTCTTTTCCATGTAAATTACCATTTTCAAACTTTGTAAAGATCCATGGAGTCTTGCCTTTTGCGGACTACCATTCTATTAAATAAAGTTTAGCCTTTATCCAATTGTTTGTTATTCTTATTTGTTTATGTTTAATTAAATTACATTTTTATGATGATAATTTTTGAAATAAATAAATCAATGAATAAACATTTTTCTGAAATAATAAGGCATTTACTTTAAGAACATTGAATTCGAAAAGGAATGTCAACAGCAGTCTGAGAACGGTATGTCTTGACGTGTGAAGAATTATTATTGTCCCCAAGCAGTGTTTGAAGGTGTTTGCTCCATAAATAGTTCGTTGTTCATCCCCAACATGGTTGATGTGTTATTCTCCTTGTAGTTTATCATCTTTCCCCAATTGAGGCCTTTTTGGATCTCATCCTCGGTTTGCATTATATTATGATTGAACTTTGGATCTCTGATAAAACCTTTATTTGGTTTTCAAATCCCCAACGCACCTTTGTTTGGTGGTTGCGTAGCCATGGCATGGTTTCTCCAGTTGTGTGTTTTGCAGGCTGGTTGATATTTTTGGTTCCTTGGAATTGGTTTATTTCTCAATCTCCAAGAAGATTCTTGTGATTGTTGTTGTTTGCATCCTCGTGTGGCGCATGATTTGTCCTGACGGATTTTTATTCCCTAGTGAAGTCCCCAGAGAGTTGATTTTGAATCATGGAATCCCTAGTAAGCTGTCTGGTTCCCCACTCAGAGTTTTGCCTCTTGTTGTGACGCGGATTTCCCGTGGAGTTTCCTTTTTTGATGAAAGATCTCCCCATTCAGACATTATTTGATTCTGAGCGATATTAATGAAGCCGTCTCTTTTAGGGTTATCTCCCATTTGATACGTATTGACCTGAAATCCTCGCAATGTTGACTTGTTGCTTAGAATATATATATATATATATATATATATATATATATATATATATATATATATATATATATATATATATATATATATATATATTTTAAGCTAGAAGATGTGGATCCTCAACAGATCTCTCTTATCCTCAACATATTGGTTGATGTCCTCAGTCGTGCTTTCGTTCCCCAACAGAGTTGTCAAGCTGTATTTTCTCCTCTCCCATAGAGTTTGAGCTTTAAGCAAGATCTGTGTCGATCATTGCTTATCCTCTCGCAGTTATTTCCTCCTCTTCTGAAAGTCAAGTTTTGAGAATTGGATTTGTTTTAATCCTCGTGATTGCTACTGATATATATATATATATATATATATATATATATATATATATATATATATATATATATATATATATATATATATATATATATATATATATATTCTTCATTTCCTCTAAGCGCTGAGTCTTCGGCAGCTTTTGGTCTGATGCATGTTCTTCATGTCTTTCCAACCAAAGTTGAGCATTTGATTTGGATTGTTATATCTCCAATCTTCCTTGAGTACATGGTTGTGTGCTATTCCCAAGGAATTGAATATTTGAAGATAGGCTCTATATCCTCGATGATTTATTTTCATCCCTAACGAGTTATCCAGTTGGTGTTCCCATCTTATTGAGATTAGTCGAGTATCTAGTTGTGATTATTGGATCTTTAGTGTTTGTATCCTTTGTGCTTGTTTATCAACATAATCATATTCATGCATATACATGCATAAGCGTAGCATCATATATTTCATTGTGCATTTTTACACATTGACCTAATTTTTTCTGATCCCCTGCTTGGTGATATCATTTCCCCATGCAGATTTGGTGTGTTTGTCCTCCTTCAATGTAGAGTGTCAACCCCTTAAGTAGAAATAGCATATCCTTTCTTCTTCCACATTTAGTTATTTGCTCGTGGATGAATGTTATTTTGGTTCCCCCCCAGTTCATTACCTGGATGGAACCACTCCCCTTGAGTTATATCCTCATTGGGTTGAGTCTTGTTTGACCGTTTCTTTCTGGCTCTTACCCAGATAGATATTTTGGTCCCCCTAGAGTTTATTACCCAGTAACTCATAATATCCCTCTTGATGTTTAGTACTTTACCTGTGTTAATTTACCCAGTAACCAGTAAAAGGTAATTTACTTCTTTGATTTCCCAGGGAAATTTACTTTCGTTTCCCCAACGAGTTTATCCTTGATATGTTTATCTTAACCGGTAACGGATATTCTCCTATGTTTGGTCTTCTGCCCAGTAACTGGTAGTTGTAAGTCCTATTATTTTCTGGTAGTTTATCCTTGATATGTTTACCTTAATCGGTAACAGATATCCCTTCCTTTGGTCTTCTACCCAGTAACCGGTAGTTGTAAATCCTATTCTTTTTGGTGGTCAATCCTTGATATGTTTACCGTAACTAGTAATAGATATTCTTTCCTTTGGTCTTCTACCCAGTAACCAGTAGTTGTAAATCCTATTTCTTTTTGGTAGTTTATCCTCGATATGTTTATCGTAATTGGTAACAGATATTCTTTTCTTTGGTCTTCTACCCAGTAACTAGTAGTTGTAAATCCTATGTTTTTTATGGTCGATCACCTTTGTTAAGCTGCCCAATAGCTGGTAGTTGTAAATCCAACTTCTTATTTTTCTCAGCGAGTCATCCTTGATATGTTTACCTTAACTGGTAATGGATGTCCCTCTGCCCGAGTGTATTTTCTTCTAACTCAGTAACAGGTGGTAGATGATATATCGCTTTTACTCCTGTGTTGAAGTTTTACTTCCCCAGTTGAGTCTGGATTCGTATTTCTTTGTAAAGTCGAATTTCCTTTTGAATGTTTGGGTATTTAAGCTTTGTTCTGATTCACACCTTTCCCAGTGGATGTTTATTGTTGTGTTGGTTGTATTTTGATACATGCAGATTCTTTTTCCCCAATCTGAGTCTTTCTATTGATTTATTTTCATGTAAATCCTCTCGTGTCTCCATCTGTTTCTAGGTTGTATCCTGGCCTACACATAGCTCTTTATCCCGAAAGTCTTTTTCCCCTTAGTGAGTTTTCCTTATGGAATGCATTGTGCTCCTATGGACTTTTAGTCTCTCCGGATTTATTTTCCTTTGTGGCAATATATCACCCACAAAGATTATTTTTGCATTCATATCATATGCATCATGAGGTCTCTTAGGGACCAACATTTGTTTCTTGTTTTTGTTATTTAATTCCACTCTACCGTGTTGATTCGAAGATTTTACCCTTCACATCCCCGGATAGAATGACCTTAAATAGGGGAAGCTGTAAGACCCCAATTTTGACCCCTAAGATCCCTCATGCCATCTCATAAACTTTGCATTAGCATTGGGATCACACCTTGGTATCCTCCTCACCTTTCATTTATTGGGTTTGCATTGGAGAGATCACCAAGCATTTGAGATTGTATCGTACTTTATTCTCTTTGTTTACTAACCAAAAATACAAAAATATGTCTAGTGTAGCTTTGTATCTTTTGTAGGTAGTGTGTGTGACCTGTGCCTCATCAAGCTCACAACTAGGGTTTGAGACCCTCAATGCAAGAAATCAAGCAAGCGAAGGTCCACATTGGTTCTAAGAATTATATATGGATCTCCATGTTTTTTATTTGTCATTTTGATAAAGAGTTTGAAGCTTGTTTGCCAAGGAAACCCCAAATTCATCTGGATATCTTGTGTGCCTACCTCAGCAAGTTCCTTCAACATTTGGTCAAAGATATCAAGGGATACTTCGTTGAACTACGTCATAAGCATATATGATCCTCCATGAGCCTCAAAGAGCAAAGGAACTTCAGGTTTGCAAGTTGGTTCAAGGAGGTTGACCATAAAAGTCAACTGGTTAAATCTAGGGTTCCCTAGACCCTATCTCCTACAATTTTTGTCATATGAAAATTATTTCAACAGAAAAGTTACTCTTAATGACATTACAAACAACTCTCATGTTTTCATCAAGAGCTAATGTTTCTTGGAAAGTCA
This sequence comes from Lathyrus oleraceus, assembly GCF_024323335.1. Lineage (NCBI taxonomy): Eukaryota > Viridiplantae > Streptophyta > Magnoliopsida > Fabales > Fabaceae > Lathyrus > Lathyrus oleraceus. Next base: position 351,241,700 of record NC_066585.1, on the reverse strand, counting down.
TTTTTCTGGTGAAAGATTATAGGTCATTTTGTATGTGCCCTTGATAGAAGGTCAACTTTCAAGAACAATAACTTCCTCAATTTTTATGATATGAAGATAATACAAGTTTCATGTTCAACTTAAAGATGTCTTCTTAAACTTTACTTCTTTGATAAAAGTCAAATTCTACTTTCAAGGGCATGTGCCAAGAGGAAACATTATAGGTCCATTTCCGTCCTCATCATTGAACAAGCAATTTTTCTCAACTTCTAAAATTCATAACTCCATAATGAAAGCTCCAAATGGTGTCAAATTTGTGATAAAATTTAAGATTATTGAAAGAGATATAACTTTGTAGAAGGAACCAAATTCATTTGAGGCTCACAACAAAAGTTATTCAAGGGGGAAAAAGGGTTCATTTGACTTTTAACTTAGAAAATTTTCAAGCATGTTTGATTCTTCCAACTTCAAGTCTAGAATTCATCATGTTCCAAGTTTCAAATATGTTCCAACATTAAATTTGTTACCCATGATGGTAGCTTTCTAAAGAGTCCAAAATCACTTCATTTTGACAACATTTGAAGGAATTACGCATGGATTCTTTTCATGGCTCAATTTGGCAACTTTTGAACTCAATTGTTTCACAACTTTGCATGGCTTCATGGTATGACATCAGTGGCGTTTGTGCCTGAATTTGGTTGGATTGTAATGATCATTTGAGCCTGAACTTACTATTTTTTGTCCAATTTTTGAATGGTGTAAAAATGAATTGCATTGCCTATATAATGAAGTGCATTGCTCATAATTAAAGAGTGCCCTTGCCCAAGCTCTTCCCAGCAATCCCATAGCCATACTACATAGAATACCTTTAGGATTTCATTAAAGTCGAGCTTCTAGTTCAACTTTTATTTGTGAACTAGAACTCCAAGGATTCACAACTTTTTTTATTCCAATCATCTCCTGCAAGCAAGAGGAAGAAGAACCAAGTAGAATTGCATCAAGATTGAGCTTCAAAGCTGCTACCCAAAGGTGAATTTTATCAAATTTCCACTCTTCGATTCTCTCTTATCTCTTAAGATCTTGGTTTGTTTTGTGTATGACTAAAGCCCTACCAATGTAGGCATTGCTATTGAGATGCTTTGAGGTTGAATCGAAGCAATTTAGTTTTGGTACCTCAACTTTCAACTCCATATTTCTCATTATAGAGTGAGAGTTGGAAAATTTGGAGGTCAAATTTAGAATCCTCTTGATTTTCTCTTCCTATTGATGTATGATCCATTCATTTTGGTGATATTTTTTACTTGACCAGTCTAGTGAGTTGGCCGGAGAAGATGACCGAAGCTAGGGCTCCGGTGGTACGTTGGCGATGTCCAAGCCATCTTATCTTGTTGACATGTTCTAATTTGGTCCCTTAATTGTAATTACCATTGTTGCGCGCGTGTTGTCAAAGGCATATGGTGGATGACATGCACGTGGCCATCAGATATGCCACCTTAATTAATGAGGGAGATCTGATGGCCCTTGTTTTTTTTATTTGTTTTAATTTTCAAAATTATTTTTTTAAATAGCATTTGATTATTAGATTCACTATAATTTCATTTTTAATCCAAAAATTATGGGACTACCACCAAAATTTCACAAATAATTTCCTCTTCCCATTTCTGAATTAAATTTACTTTTTGGATTAATTTTGATATATTTAGTGAATTTTGTGATTTTTGCTTTCTTTTAATTGATTTTTAAATACTTCTGACTTTCAAAAAATGCCAAAAAAATTTAGTCAATGGTCCTTTGATCTTGTTTGACCTATGATAAATCTCTTGGTCATTTATTTGGTGATTTGAAGGGATTTTAGCTTTTTCCCCTTTTAAAAATTATTTTCTTCATTTTAAAAATTAATTTAAATTGATTTAATTGCTTTAATATTTTATTGAGCTATTTTATTGACTTTGTATTGACTTAACTTCTGTTTGGCCTTGATCTTGGTTTAATTGGACCTTGACTTGGTCAATACCATTGGATTTAGGGGGGTGATGAAGTTTGAACTTCATCCCTCAAAATGAATGAATGGTATTGATCAAGTGAGGTTCATCCCTTAATCAATTTGGGATCTCTTTCACTTCATCTCTTCATCTTCATCTTCATCTCACTTTTTCCCCAATCCCTTCTTGGCCAATGATTTCTCATAGATCAAAATGCTAGTTGATTCATCATTGACCTCGTGTCAGATGAATCAACATGAGCTTGATTGAGATAGGTTTGTAATGGTGCATTCATGGCCATCGACCAATGGATAAACTCGATGTCAATTGAAGAATTAGAGTCGCCACCGCGCCTTATTTGTTTCCAAAGGAAAAGGGAAAAGTACGAACAAAACCCAAAGATAAGAAGTTTTCAAATCAAAACTAATAAAATGCAAAAGATTACAGGTAAGGGGGTTGGTTACGCAGAGGGAAGGTATTAGCACCCAAAGTGTCCTAGGAACTCGTAGGGAGCCCTTTTTGTGTGCAAGTGTTTTTGTTGAAAAGATGTTTGATAAAAATAGAATAGGGGGATGAGAAAAGAGTTGATTAATTATATTTTTGCGTTTGACAAGACCTTCGGTCTTATGCCTACGTACCAACGTAAAAACGAGGGATCGAAACCCCTTAGTTCGTGGTAAAAATTTCAAAGAAAGTGGGTGAGTTGATTTTAACAAAAGTTTAGTAGAGAAAGGCACAAAGATGGCCAAAGATTCGAATGGGGTTGTTAGTTCTTTTTTGACTTTTGAAATTAAAGTTTGTATGGTTAAGTTCATTTACAAGTTTGATTTAAGAAAAATGTTTGAAAATTCAATGGCATAAGACCAATGTTTATAATCATTAAAACATGTCTAAGTTGAAAAACACAAACAAAGAAGGTTTTGAAAAGAGGAAGAGATTTTGAAATTAAAGAAGTGGGAGAAGATGAAGAGACTACCCTAGACAAAAATTAAAAGTGAAGAGTTGAAAGGATCTAACCAATGGGATGCAATCCACAAGACAACAATGTCAGATAGAAACCCATTTCCTTTGGACTTTTGAGCAGACAATAAGCATAAGCAAACATCCAAGCAATTAATCATGAAGCCCAAGGCATCAAAAAGATAGGCATAATATCCAAGCAAGCATTCCAATAGCAAGCAGTCTTCAGTGTCTTCAAATATATCAGATGAAATATTTCGTTGGTAAACTCATAGAAACAATCATCAAACATAGTCAACAATAACAGTAAAACAATCAAGCACAGAGACAAAGTGACAGATGAATTCAAGAGAAATTAAGACTTGTATCAGATGAAAGGCACTGTCAAGGATAACTCAGTCTTAAATAGTGGCATTGGCCAAGTCCTTAAAGCATAGGGAATGTTGCCTACTACTAAGTCCAAAAGCTCAAATCAAGTCCAACAACATATTTTTTAGAGTTTTTTTGTTGCTATTAAGTATTTTAAGGTCCTAAGACCATAAACAAAATCAAAAGCACACAATATATAGAATCACAAGATATGGCTCAAATGAGCAAAGTGAAAATGAGTGAAGTATAAACATCTTGCATGTAATGCAAATGGAAATCAATGATAAAGGTACTGAAATTTAAATTGCATTAATTAAATGACTCGAAAGTAAGGCAATGTTAATAAGAAGTTAGTCAATGGTTAGTGGGGAGTTTTAATTACTTAATTCATTCTTTGGAGAACACTCAACCATTCATTCACAAGTATGAATCCATGAACCAAGACATCATCCATGAGAAGGGCTCCAACTTGGATAAATCAACAAGTATGCCACTAGCTCTCATGAATGGAAAAAAGCTCATGTTTTCACACAATACCATGAAGAATGGGAGACTTACACTCTCACTTACTAGAATGTTATACTTTGTGGGACAAATTTAGCTCTATCCTAAGCAATCGTAATTGGACTTATCTAGAAGTCACAACTATCTGAGGTCGGACAATAAAGATATTGGTGTTAATGCATGTTACAGACTTGGTACAAATGACAAAGTTCCTAAAACATACCACACGCAAAAATAAAGATGGGATGGACCTATCTTAATCCAGCTCATGTTGATTCATCTGACACAAGGTCATTGATGAATCAACTAGCATTTGGATATTAGAGAAGTCATTGATCAATGATGGATTGGGAAAGAATAGGGATGAATATGAAGAGGGGAGGGGAAATAGGACCCCAAATTGATCAGATGAGGAAATTCATATGATGAATAATATCCATTCATCTTGAGGGATGAAATGTACATTTCATCCACCCCTTAAATCCAATAGTATTGGTCAAATAAAAGTCAAATCAACCCTGACCAAGGCCAAATAGAAAGTCAAACATCACAAGGTCAATTAAATGGCTCAACAATATTTTTAAACAGTTAAAAAATTTAAAAAATCAATTTTAAAATGAATTAAAATGCATTTTTAAATGGAGAAAACCTCAAATACCTTCAAATCACCAAATAAATGGCCAAGGGATTTATCCTAGGTCAAACAAGGTAAAAGGACCTTAGACAAAAAATTTCCCAATTTTTGGAAAGTCAGAAGTATTTTAAAATATTTAAAAACAAGTCAAGAATTATTTGATTCACAAAAAATACCAAAATTAATCCAAAAATGATTTTAATTCAAAATATGGATACGAAAATTATTTAAAGATTTTTGGTGAAAGTCCCATATTTTTTGGATTAAAAATGAATTTATTATGAATTAATTAAAATAAAGGGATTAAAAGAAAAATCAGAAATTAAAAGAAAAATTAGAAAAAAAGAGGGCCATTAGATCTCCCTCATTAATTGAGGTGGCAGATATGATCGTCAACGTGTGTTATCCACGATGGAGCCTAGTCAATGCGCCACACGCATGGTATTTCGAACCAAGGGTCATGATTAAAACCTTTAAACAAGATCAGACGGTTGGAAGGGGAGTGTAAGACCTCAATTTTGACCCTATGATCCCTCATGCTATCTCATCATATGCATTGGCTTTGGTATCACACCTTGGCATCTTCATTACCCCTCATTATTGGGTTTGTATTGGGAGAGATCACCAAGCATATTTTATTGTATCATACTTTGTTTTTCTTTGTTTACTAACCAAAATACCAAAAATATGTCTATGTATAGCTTTGTTTCTTTTGTAGCTAGTGTGTGCATCCACCAATGCCTCATCAAGCTCACAATTAGGGTTTGTGACCCTTAGTACAACGAGATAAATCAAGAGATTATTCAAATTGGTTCTAGACATCATATATGGATCCCCATGATCTTCATTTATCATTTTGATCCAGAAATCATTAAGAGTTTGAAGCTTGTTCGCCTTGGAAACCCTAATTCATCTGGGTATCTTGTGTGACTTCCTTAACAAGTTTCTTCATCATTTGATCAAATATATCAAGGGATACTCCATATTACATCATCTTATACATATATGATCCTCCAGGAGTCCCAAAGATCAATAGAACTTCAAGTTTGCAAGTAGGGTCATGGTGGTTGACCAGAGAAAGTCAATAGGTCAAAACTGGGGTTCCCTAGACCCTATCTCATACAATTTTTGTCATATGAAAATGATTCCAAGAGAAACGTTATTCTTTATGACATTCCATACAACTTTTGTCTTGACATCAAGATCTAGTTTTGCTTGGAAAGTCATTTGTTATGGTGAAAGATTATAGGTCATTTTGTCTGAATCCTAGTTAAGAGGTCAACTTCTAAGGACCATAGCTTGCTCAACTTTTATGATCTGAAGGTCATCCAAGTTTCATGATCAATTTCACAATGTCCTCTCCAACTTTGATTCTTGATAAATGTCAAATTCAACTTTCAAAGGCATGTTCCAAGAGGAATCATTATAGGTCATTTTGGGTCATTACCATTCAACAAGCCAAATCCAAATAAGGTCAAATTTGTGGCCAAATTGAATAGGATTGAAATTGAATCAACTTTTATGAAGGAACCTTTTCCATTTGAAGCTCATAGAAAAAGTTATTCAACGTGGAAAAAGTGGTCATTTGACTTGGTACTTAGAAAATTTTCAATTATGTTTGATTTCTCAAACTTCCACATCAAAATTCATCATGATCCAGGCTTCAAATGGAAAAGTATTCATTATGAAAGTTGTTCCCCTTGATGTTACCTTTCGAAAAATTCCAAGATCACTTCATTTGGACAAGATTTGAGGGACTTGCACATGGCTCCTTTGTTGGGTTTGTTTTGGAAAGTTTTGGATTCAAATGATCATTTCTCTTTGAATGCTTCCATATGATAACTGTAAGACCTCAATTTTGACCCTAAGATCCCTCATGCTATCTCATCATATACATTATCATTGGGATCATGCCTTGGCATCCTCCTTAGCCCTCATCCATTAGGGTTTGTAGTGGGAGAGATCACCAAGCACTATGTGATTGTATCATACTTTGTATTTTATCTTCTTTACTAATTAAAATACCAAAAATATGTCTTTGCATTTGTCTAACTCTTTTGTAGGTAGGGCACTTGATCACCTTTGATCTATCAACCTCACATTTAGGGTTTAAGATCCTCATTGCCAAGAGCTCAACCAAGAAATGATCCATAATGGCTCTAAGGCATCATCTTTAGTCCCCATGATCTTTACATGTTATTTTGATCAAGAATTCTTCAAGAGTTTGGAATTGGTTTGCCTTGGAAACCCTAGTTCATCTGGGTATCTTGAGTAACTTCTTCAACATGCTTCTTCACCAATTGATCAAATATTTCAAGGTACACTTCAAATTTCATCATCTTATGTGTATATGATCTCCTATGAGTCCTAAAAGTCAAGAGAATTGCAAGCTAGCAAGTTGGTTCATGGTGGTTGACCAAAGGAATTCATCTAATCAAAACTGGGGTCCCCTAGACCCTATCTCCTATAATTCTAATCATATGAAAATTATTACAAGATAAAAGTTACTCTAAATGACATTTCAAACAACTTTCATGTTGAAGTCTAGAGCTAGTTTTTCTTGTAAAGTCATTTTTTATGTTGAAAGATTATAGGTCATTTTGTCTAAACCCTAATTTGGAGGTCAACTTCCCAAGGCCATAACTTGATCAATTTCTATGAGATGAAATATTTCCAAGTTGAAAATTTAAATTAAATGTGTCTACTTTAACCTTTATGTTTTGATTAAGAGCTAATTCAACTTTTATGAGCATATGATATGAGGATACATTATAGGGCATTTTGGACCAAGGCCATTGAACAAGTAATTTCCCCAACTTCAAAAATGTATAACTCATTCATCTCAAATCTAAATGAGGTCAAATTTGTGACCATTTTGAAATATTTTGAAATAGATACAACTTTGATGAATACACTTTTCTCATTTTAAGCTCACATAAAAAGTTAGCCAAGGTAGAATAAGTGAACATATGGCTTGACATGTTAAAATTTCTCAACTTCCACCTTAAAATTCATCATGATACAAGCTTCAAATGTAAAATTGTTAAACATAAGAGTTGTTCCTCTTGATCTAACCTTTCCAACGAGTACAGTTTCATCCATTTTGGACAAGGTTTGAGTCATTTGCGCATGGATTGAACATGGATTCATCATTTGGCAAAGATCAAACTTCAAACAACTGCACACTTCTGCCTTGCATTCTAATTCACTTGCAGACTCAATTACACTTGATTATGGACCTAACTGAGTGGCTTCATGGGCCTGTACACGCCCATGCAAGCATGCATCATCCATTGCTAAATTTGGAATTTCAAATTCAAGGTGCAAATATCATGAGCTGCAGCTATAAATAAAAGCCTCTAGCATCAGAATTGAGGACCCTTGCGCGCTAACTTTTCTCCAATACCTCAAACCCTCACATTTGAAAGGAGAAACCTAAGAATTTTCTTTAAAAATTGAGTTTGAATCTCACTGTTTTGAGATTCAAAGCTCCAGGGATCCAAAGCTTTTGTTCAATTCTAAACCACTTCTGCAAGCTTCCTGACTGAGATCAAGCAAGAATCAAAGCAAGAGCAATCGATTTCTACACAACATTGAAGGTATTTTCCATATTTTTTCTTCTCTTCGATTCTCTCTCAATTTTCATCAATTCTCTTGGATTCTTGGTTGTCTTAAGTCCTACCAATGTAGGCAACAAGATTGAGTTGCTTTGAGGTCAAATCGAAGTAACTCAGTTCATGTACCTCAAATTTCAACTCCATGTATCTCTCAATATACTTGGAGTTAGGATGAATTGAGGTCAGATTCGTGATCAGTTCCATTTTTACTTTAAAACCATGTCATTCTTTTTCATTTTTATGATGGCAATGAGTGGACCAGTCCGGCCAAGGCCACCTGAGAAGATGACCGGTGTTTTGCGTTGGTGATGAGTTGGATTGTCCAAAGCCACATGATCAATCCATTTTGTTTTAATCACGAGCGTTAGTTTCAAATACCATTTGTGTGGTGCGCTGACTCGTGTACATGGTGGAACGCGCGTTTTGATCCACTTGATCTTCCACCTCAATTAATGAGGGAGATCAAGTGGTCCACGTTTTTTCTGAATATTTGAATTTCATTTTAGTTTCTTTATTTTCATTAATTCATATTAAATTTAATATTAATCCAAAAAATATGTGAGTTTCACCAAAAAAAAATTAAATAAAATCTTCTTTCATTTTCTGAATTAAAATTATTTTTCGTATCATTATTAATATTTTTCATGATTTAATTGAATTTGTGAATATTTTTATTTGTTTAAAAATACTTTTAAGTTTCCAAAAATCATGAAATTTTTTCTCCAAGGTTATTGACCTTGTTTGACCCATGATAAATCTCATGGCTATTTCTTTGGTGTTTTTATGAGGTTTTAGGAACCTGTGTCTTATGCCATCTTTGAAATCATCTGATACATGGGGAATTTTGAAGAAGATCACGGAGTTGCTAAGCTTGAATGTTACTATCTTTATTTGATGCCTTGCTCTTCATCTTGCTACTTGTGTTTTGATATTGCTTGATTCTAAAATCTAAGGGAATTTTGGGTTTTTATATGACATTCTTGTCTATTGGATTGCAGCCCATTGGTCATATCTTTTCAACTCTCAACTTTTAAATTCTTGCTTAGGATTAGTCTCTTCATATCCTCCCCATTTCTTTGATTTCAAAATCTCTCCCCCTTTTTAAAAATCTTATTTTCTTTTGTTTGTTTTCTAAACTTTGACCATATTGCAAATTAGAAACTTTGGCGTTATGCCATTGCATTTTCAAACTTCTTTTCTTAAATAAACTTGTAAATAAACCTAACTATACTTGACTTAAAATTTTCAAAAGCCAAAGAGAAACTAACACTCACTCAAACCATTTTAGGCCTTTTGGTGCCTTTGTTAAACTTAAAATTTTGTTAAAAGCAATACACTCACTTTTATGTCAAAACACATAGACACATAAGAAAGGGCTCCCTAGGAGTACCTAGGACACTTTGGGTGCTAACACCTTCCCTCTATGTAACCAACCCCCTTACCTGTAATCTCTGGCATTTTATTAGTTTTGATTTAAAAACTTCTTATCTTTTGGGTTTTGTTTGTACTTTTCCCTTTTCCCTTGGAAACAATAAAAGCGCGGTGGCGACTCTGGTTTTATTGACGTCTTGCTTATCAATAGGTTGATGTTCATGAATTTACCGCTACAGAAATTAAGTGGCGACTCTGCTGGGAGTAGTCTCCGTTGGGTTTAGCCTACTTTTGTGTGTGTATATAATTGTGTATTTGATGTATGTCTATTTGTTTGTATGATATAATCTGTTTGTTGTGCTTGGTGATCTCTGAGTGATGAGATAAGGTCTAACCCAAACTTGAGTGCAATTAAGATAGGAGGATGGTATAGTCATGTTCGACTTGTTTGGAGTAGTCCTTAACAAGTTGGCTTGAGACCCGTCTACTCAGTGGAGACCATTTTGGAGTTAGGAATGTCACACAGGTTATTTGTGGTTAGGCATTACTATCTCTGATTTGGGGTTTGAGAAGCTGAGGATCGTAGAAAATTTAACCCCTCTTGGCCTATTTAGGACGTAGTGCGGAGGATGTTCAAGTGTAGACTTGATAACAGTTGTTACGTGATACTACACTCAGACGAGTTTCTCTTGAGAATATTATGGGTTGATGAGTTAGTCATCCTAACTTGTAATATCCGATAGATGGAATTAAGACTCAAGGAACTTTTTAGAACATGATCTACTGGTTTTTATCCTTAGTTCACTCCTTTGGGATGGTTCTTATCCAGACCCCATGCTCGTGACTCACAACAAACCCTTGATTCTTGGTTGATTCAATCAAGTCTTGTCAATATCAATGGAACTTGGGTGTTGATAAGGTGTAAACCATAATCCACCAAAATGGATGATTGATCTTGACAATGACTTGATTCATCCCTTGCCCTTTGTTTTTTTTCCTTGTGTGTGATTCATTATTTGTGATTGTTGCATTCATGCATTCATGCGCATCATGACATTCATCACACCAAAAATTTCAAGGAATTGAGGTCTTATTTGCAAATATTTTCAAACCATGGATTATGGACGAAGGAACACTAAGAAGTACAGTTTCAAATGTCCCAACTTGAAGGAGTTAAGGAATCTAGCATCTTTTGTATTAGATCCCTTGGACTTCAAAAAACGTCATGGGAAGCTTCTGTCTATTTTGTCTGCTGATGTGGTTGAAGGACTTTTAAGTGTGTTGGTTCAGTTTTATGACCCTCTCTACCGTTGCTTCACTTTTCCTGATTATCAGCTTGTGCCTACGTTAGAGGTGTATGCCCATATCTTAGGAATACTTGTTCCTAACAAAGTGCCCTTTATTCGATTGGAAGAGATTCCTAGATCTCATCTTATTGCTGAAGCCCTTCACTTAAAGAAGGGTGAGATAGAGGCTCATTGGGTGAAGAAAGGAGGATTGTTTGGGTTGACTTGTGAGTTCCTCATCAAGGAAGCTACTGCCTTTTCTCAAGCCGGTAGTATGGATGCGTTCGAAGCTACCTTCGTGTTGCTCATCTATGGTTTAGCTTTGTTCCCTAACATTGACGATTTTGTTGATGTTAATGCCATTAGAATCTTCTTGATTGGGAATTTTGTTCCTACTCTGTTAGGAGATATGTACTTCTCTTTGCATCTAAGGAGTTCTAAAGGTTGTGGAACTATCGTCTGTTGTGTTCCTCTTCTGTACAAGTGGTTTATTTCTCAATTGCCTCAGACGCCTGCTTTTGTGGAGAACAAACAATGTCTACGGTGGTCTCAGAGACTTATGTCTCTCACTAATGATAATATAGTTTGGTATGACCCTTTATTAAGCAGCTTGGAAATTATTTATTGTTGTGGTGAATTCTCTAATGTGCCTCTCATTGGTATACAAGGAGGAATTAACTACAACCCTGTTTTGGCTCATCGTCAACTTGGGTTCCCCTTGAGAGACAAACCTAATACCACTTTGTTAGAAGGTATTTTCTATCAAGAGGATAAAGATCCCCAACATTTGAAGCAGAAGTTTGTGCATGCTTGGCAGAATGTGCATAGGAAGGGAAGATCCAAGCTTGGTCTGCGCAATTGTGTAGCTTTGGAATCTTACACTCTTTGGGTGAAGAAGAGAGCATTGGAGTTGAATATTCTTTATGCTTGTGAAAGACCTATGTCTATGGTTGTGGTTGAGCCATTAACTCTCCCTAATCAAGATGTATAGGAGTTCGAAGACGCGCTCGCCAAGATGAAGCAAGAGAAGGATATGTGGAAAGAGTGTTTCCATGCTTTGAGCCGAAAGCATAAGGAGTTGCAGCTTGAGTCTAAGGACAAATATGCACTTATTGAGCTACATGAAGACCGAGTAACAAAGAGACGGAGAGAACCAGAGGTTTCATCTTCCTCTAGTATGCCTCAACCTTCCGTTGCTTGAAAGAAGATTATTGATCAGCTTGTCCTCGAGAAGACTCAAAAGAAAGCTTCTTTTGAGACTAAGATCCGACGCATTCAAAGGAAGTACGCGCCTGCAGCTAGATCTTCTGACATTGTTGTTAGGGATCCTTAGGATGACTAGTCTCCTTTTCTCTTGTATTTTCATTTGGTTTCTGAAATTGTTCTCAGTGTAATCCTTCAAATTATATAAATAAAAGAGATTTTTATGGTTATATCAAAGTGTTACAATATATATATTTGCAAAAAATATAGTAAGTTCCATGAAGAAAAAAAACAATCAAGCATTGCATTTCATGCATCATTTGCATAAACAAGTTTTGCTTTCACCAGATGTCTCATTAGTATTTCTTATGTGCTTCAGCCATGCTGACTCATCGATACAATACTCGTTCCAATCACTCAAAGATTATGAAGCATCTAGAGCAAGAGAACAACAGAGACTTGAAGGACAAGATTTCCCGTCTGACGTCCATGATGGAGTCAGTGTTAGCCGCTCAGAGCCAATCTGATCCAACCCCTGCAACTCTTCCTCCTCAAAGGACTTTCATTTCCGAGGTTGCTACCTCTACCATTCCTGCAACTACTGCTCACTTTGTGCCTATCATGCCTGCCGGATTCCCGTGGGGAATGCCGCCTAATTTCATGCCTGAAGGATTCGTGCCTACATTCGCTTCCATGCCGACATCTTGCCCGGTCATGTCTGTGCCTCCACCTGTTGTGCATACTCTACCCCGTGTGGAAGACAACATCTATCATTCTGAGTCGTATGAGGGCCCTAATGTGTATGAGAAGATGGATGAGATGAAAGGCCAATTCCTTGGGCTACGAAAGAAGTTGAAAACTTTGAGGGGTAAGGATCTATTTGGTAAGAGTGTTGTGGAACTTTGTTTGGTTCCAAATGTGAAGATCCCGGTGAAGTTCAAAGTGCATGACCTTGAAAAGTACAAAGGGAATACTTGTCCACTCAGTCATCTTGTGATGTGCGTTGTAACACCCCTTTTTATACCCCAAAATAATTAACATTTAATCAGAGTGAATAAGCACGCATATAAACAAAAGGGCATCACATCGACGTTTTCAAAAACTAAAAGCTTTCAAAAACCAACATCATTCATCATCAATATACAATACACCTGGTCATTTAAAATAACACATTTCAAATATCATGAATATACAAGAATATGCGTTCGCAGCAGAAAATAATGAATACTCATGTATTTCATAAAATGATTCATGTCCCATATCATGATCATCTCTCAATAATCTCCTCAAGATAAAATAAAACCATATCCAGAATGTATGGCACTATGGCCTCTCAAAATAGTAAATTGCAATTAAACATGTTCACAAGTAATAACATAATACTTATCCAAATAAGATATGAGTTCAACACTACTAATCTACCCCGTGTTACATGACCAAAGCATTGACTCACTACCTAGTCTCAAAGCCAAAACACGGAAACTCTCCGGCTAAATCTCGAGTGAGCTACCCTCCACTTACTTCAGCAATACTACTCTTGAGTATCTGCACGATGCTCATGTAAAGGCAACATTCAAACAGAAGGGTGAGAATTCGAATCATTATGAAGAAGTATAATAAAGCACAATGATTACATCAACACTTAAAGAATTCATCACATCTTGTATAGCCATGTAAATAATACTAACCAATATTTATTTCACATGTTTCAAGCATACATCAAAACTCAAGGAGTATAATATTAGAATCCAATGCTATATTTCCAAATATACACATAACTATAATTATCACATAATCACATATTTCACCAAGTTATGTATCCAAACATCACCAAATTCAATTACCATATCTCATACACACATAACTATCACATCAATGCATATATTCAATTATCACATAACTCTAATGTGACTCAATGCAAGACATGTGACTCTATGCATGTGGTACCGCAATGTGAACCCAACGTTTCACCGCTTTCAGATTCAATATCTAGAATCCAAGCCACGCTTCCGATACGGACAAGATCAAAGCCACTTCGCCTATTTCAAATTAAGGATCAACGTCTTCTACACCTATTTCCATTCAAGGATCAACGTCTATTACCATGTGAACCCACAGTTTCACCGTTTCCACCATAAAGCCGACAATGCCAGGAATGAATGTACAAATACCAACAATATATGCAATTAAGATAATCTCTACCATCTTAACATTCCACATATAACCATAATTCAACTCTATGAATTATCCACCAATGGTACGTATACACATTCATAACAAATATACTATTCACATATATAGGCTAATCATCAAACACGCACACTTAGATTTTATTTCAAAATGGTTACAGCTTTTAAAAGTTCTCAATTTTCCCTTTTTCAACAATGGTAACCGGTTAACACTTTTGGGGTAACCGGTTAACACTTTTGGGGTAACCGGTTAACCAGAAAACAGAATTCAATTCCTGGGCAGATTTTCAGCAAGTAACCCGTTAACGCATTTTGGGTAACCCGTTAACACGAAAACAGAATTCAATTCCTCGGCAGATTTTCAGCAAGTAACCCGTTAACGCATTTTGGGTAACCCGTTCACACAAAAGCAAAATTCAATTCCTAGGCAGATTTTCAGCAAGTAACCGGTTAACGCATTTTGGGTAACCCGTTACTCAGTTTAAAACTGGAATTTTTCGTAACGTTACCATTATGGTAATGAAATTTAATAAACTAAGTGGCTTCTCAATCTATCCCTCAATTTCATCCATATATCCATTCCAAACGCAATTAATCATCACAAATCAAAGATTACTCATCAAAACCTAACAATTCCAAAACCATAAAAATTAGGGATTTCAACCTAAACATATTTCTACCCATTGACCCAATTTTACTAACCCATAATAATAAGGATTCTCCCCCTTACCTCTTCAATTTTCTGGAAGCCCTAGCTTCTCCCTTGTTCTTCCCTTCTTCTCCTTACTTCTTCCTCTTTCTCTCTTTGTTGCCTTGAAAATGACCAAATGAGTGCTACTTCTCACTCTTCCCACCTCTTACTATCCTAGTATTATATTTGGGCTTAAGAAATGATACTTCTAATTTAATTATTAGGCCCAATAAGACATAGTATTATAATATCTCTATTTAGTTCAAATAAATTCAACCAACATAATATACACACCAAGTCAATTAATATAATCAATTATTATACTACCTAATCAACCAATTAATTAATTAACACCCCAAATAAATATAATAAAATAGTATAATAATATAAGAAATAAATACTAAAAAAAATGGGTTGTTACATATGCCAGAAAAATGTCTACTCAAACGGATAATGATCAGTTGTTGGTCCATTATTGTCAAGACAGTCTGACCGGTGTCGTTTTGAGGTGGTACATGGGATTGGATAGTGCGAGTATTCGCACGTTCAATGATTTGGGTGAAGCATTTGTGAAACAATACAAGTATCATGTGGATATGGCGCCAGATAGAGATCAGCTGAGGTCTTTGTCTCAGAAAAACAAAGAGACGTTTAAGGAGTATGGTCAGAGATGGAGAGAGCTTGTCGCTCAGATTACCCCTCCTTTGGAAGAGAAGGAGATGACCAAAAAATTTCTCAAGACCATTAGCTCATTTTATTATGAGCGGATGATCGCTAGTGCCCCCAGTGATTTTACAGAGATGGTAAACATGGGGGTTGGGCTAGAAGAAGGTGTCCGAGAGGGACGGTTATCTAAGGAGGAAGTGTTATCCAACAAAAGGTATGGTAATATTTTTGGTAAGAAGAAGGAGAGCGAAGCTAATGCAGTATCCATTGGGAGGAAAATGAGGCCTCATGTGAGAAGAAATCAACCACCCCGTCAACACCATCATCAAGTATCATTTGTGACCCCTGTATTTTCTAACAATAAGTCAACACCAATTCAACCATAACAACGTCAACAACAACAGCCACAACAACGAACAAACACTTACAACAACAACAATACCAACAATCATCATAAACAACAAAATTTTGAGAGGAAGAAGGTCTCTTTCGACCCGATTCCTATGACATACGCAGAATTGTACCCATCGTTGGTTCTTAAGAACCTATTGCAATCAAGAAACCCACCTCAAATCCCTGAACCACTTCCGTGGTGGTACAAACCGGAACTCCGTTGTGCTTTTCACCAAGGAGCTCCCGATCATGATATCGAGAACTGCTACCCTCTAAAGTATGAAGTCTAGAAGCTGGTTAAAAGTGGAATGGTGTCCTTTGAGGACCATGCACCGAACGTCAAAGTTAACCCACTACATGCCTATGGGAATTCGTCTGTTAATATGGTGGGTGGTTGTCCTGGAGAGTTCAAGGTATTTGACGTACGCTTTATTAGAAGGTCCTTGGTGACGATGCACAAGGATATCTGTTTGGTAAGCGATTGTGAGCATGACCATGATGGTTGTGCTATCTGCAGTGTCAATCCCAGAGGTTGTATGGTTGTGAAGAGAGACACCCAGAGGTTGATGGATGAATGTTTGATTCAGATTCTCTAGTCCCGTCACGTGGATGATGATGTGAATGTAATAGTCCCAGTATTCAAGGCTCCTGAGAGAGTAGGACTTCAAAGTGTCGGTCTGGTGAATCCAACGGTTTGAAGCATAACAATGATGATGAGGTGATTTATCTAATCAAGAAGAGCGAATTCAATATGGTGGAGCAGCTACTTCAAACTCCCTCCAAGATTTCAGTGTTGTCTCTGCTAATGAACTCAGAAGCGCACAGAGAAGCACTACAGAAAGTTCTAGAGCAAGCTTATGTGGAATATAATGTTACAGTTGATCAGTTTGATCATATTGTAGCTAACATCACTTCCTGCAACAATATAAGTTTTTGTGATGAAGAACTCCTCGAGGAGGGTAGAAATCATAACTTGGGTTTACACATTTCGATGAATTGTAAAGATGACACTCTTTCAAATGTGTTGGTAGACATCGGGTCTTCGCTGAACATACTTCCGAAGTCAACTCTTTCCAGGCTGTCATATCAAGGAGCTCCTATGAGATATAGTGGCGTGATCGTCAAAGCTTTTGACGGTTCTTGCAAAACTGTGATCGATGAAGTGGACCTTCCTGTGAAGATAGGTCCGAGTGATTTTCAGATTACTTTCCAAGTAATGGATATCCACCCGACCTATAGCTGTTTATTGGGAAGGTCATGGATTCATGAGGCAAGAGTCGTTACTTCAACGTTGCATCAGAAGCTGAAATTTGTCAAGAATGGTAAGTTGGTTATTGTTGGTGGGGAGAAGGCATTGTTGGTCAGCCACCTATCATCTTTCTCTTATGTAGAAGCTAAGGATGAGGTTGGAACTCCATTCCAATCCTTATCTATTGCTGAGGAAAAAAGAGTTGGGGCACCCATGTCCTTATTTAAAGATGCAAAGAAGATTGTTGAAGATGGTCAGTCTGACCAGTGGGGACAAATGGTAGAGGTCTCTGATAACAAGAGCATTGCCTCAAGAATGACACACACACCTTGCCCAAGCTTTGCCAAGAGATCTCAGAACCTCACACTATAGAATTCCTTGAATATTTATTTGAAATCGAGTTTGAATTTCATGTTCTGTTTTGAAGTTCAAACTCTAAAGATTCATAGCCTTTTTCATCTCAATTGATCACTGCAAGCAAGTAGAGGAAGAATCAAGTAAGTTTAGATCAAGATCAAACGAGTTTGAAGCTACCTCAAGGTGATTTTTCAGAAATTTTGTGCCTTCGATTCTCTCTCAATTCTTCACTATTCTATTTAATTTTTGGTTGGCTGAAGTCCTACCAATGTAGGCAACAAGATTGAGTTGCTTTGAGGTCAAACCGAGCAACTCAGTTCATGATCCTCAAAATACAAATCCCTGTATCTTTCAATATTCTTGAAATTGGAGAAAATTGAGGCCAGTTTTGAGCTCCTAAGCATTTTTTCTTTAATATCATGTCCTTGTTTATCATTTTGGTGATGGTTAGTGGTCATCCAGTCTGATGAGGTTCCCCAGAGAAGATGATCGGAGCGCTAGCTCCGGCGGTGTGTTGGCATGTTCCCAAACCTTTGATCCATTCAAAACATTTTAATCTCGTCCCTTGTTCTGATTACCACTCCTGCAACGCGTTTGACTTGTTCTTTGGTGGACAGCACACGCGTGGCCATCATATTTGCCATCTCAATTAATGAGGGAGATCTGATGGCCCTTGTTTTTTTTCGCCTGTTCTGATTTTCATTTAATTACCTTATTTTGTTTAATTCATAATAAATCCATTTTTAATTCAAAAAATATGGGACTGTCACCAAAAATATTTATATATATTTCTCTTCCATATTCTGAATTAAAATTATTTTTTTTGATTAATTTTGGTATTTTTCATTAATTAAATGTTTTTGTGCATATTTTTAATTGTTTAAAAATACTTATGACTTTCTAAAAATCATGAAATTTTTTGTCTAAGGTCCTTTGACCTTGTTTGACCTAGGATAAATCCCTTGGCCATTTATTTGGTGTTTTGAAGGGATTTGAGGTTTTGTCCAAATTAAAGTGTATTTTAATTCGTTTTTAATGTGATTTTTAATTGATTAAATATTTAAAAATATTGTTGGGCCATTTTTATGGTCTTGTGATGTTTGACTTTCTGTTTGGGCCTTGGTCATGATTGATTTGACTTTTGTTGGATCAAAACCATTGGATTTAGGGGATTGATGAAATGTACATTTCATCTCCCAAAATGAATGGATGGTTTTGATTTGATGAAATTCCTATCATGATCAATTTGTGTTTCTATCTTCCCCTCCCTCTTTATCTTCATCCCTATTATATCCCATCCCCCCATTTGACCAATGAAATATCGTCTAAAGGCTAATTGGTTCATCAATGACCTTGTGTCAGATGAATCAATACAACTGTGATTGAGATATGTCCTTCCCATTTTCTTTTAGTGTGTGGTATATTTTAGGAGTTTGGTTCTTTGTACCAAATCTCTAACATGCATTAACACATATATTTTTATTTCCCGATCTCAGATAGTTGTGACTTCTATATAAGTGTAATTACGATTGCTTAACATAGCGTTACATTTGACCCTCAAGACATAACATTCTAGTAAGTAAGATTGTAAGTCTCCCATTCTTCATGGAATTGTGTGGAGACTTAACCTTTTTTTCTTTCATGGGATCTAGTGGCATACTTGTTGAATAATCCAAGTTGGAGCCTTTCTCATGGAAGATGTCTTGGTTTAAGGATCCATACTTGTGAATGAATGGTTGAGTGTTCTCCAAAGAATGACTTAATCAATTAAAACTCAATAGTAACACTTGACTAACCATTGACTAACTCTTACTCATTATGCTTTTACTTTCAAGTCATTTATTTTATGCAATTTAAATTTCAGTCATTTATCATTCATTGCCATTTTACATTTTATGCAACTTGTTTATGTTTAAGTCCTTTTTCACTTTGCTCACTTGAGCCATATTTTGTGATTGTATGTATATTGTTTGTGTATTTTGATTTTGTTTGTGGTCTTAGGACCTTAAAACACCTAATAACAACAAAAACCCTAAAAACTTTTTGGAGGACTATTGGAATTTGATCTGGGCTTTTGGACTTAGGATTAGGCAACTTCCCCTGTGCTAGAGGACTTGGTCAATGTCAACATTTTGAGACTGAGCTACCTCTAATTAAGCCTTCAAATGATGCAAGACCTTGAGGATTTCTTTGATTTGTCTGCTACTCTGTCTTGGTGCTTAATGGCTTATTTTTTTATTGCCTATGTCTGATGTTTCGTTCTGAGTTGATCAAGGAATATTTCATCTGGTACATTGGAAGATAATGAAGATTGTTAGCTATCGGAGTGCTTAATTGGATACTGTGATCTTTATTTGATGCCTTGATCTTCATGATGTCTGGATATTACTCATTGCTTATTGATTATTTCTTTATCAAAGTCCATAGTGTAAGCCCCCATTTTTGACCCTAAGATCCCTCATGTCATCTCATCATATGCATTAGCATTGGGATCACAACTTAGCATCCTCCTTACCCTTCATTCATTGGGTTTGCATTGGGAGAGATCACGAAGCACTTTTGATTGCATCATACTTTGTTTTATATTATTTACTAAACAAAATACCAAAAAATATGTCAATCTATAGTTTGTTACTTTTGTAGGTAGTGTGCATGCTCACCCATGCTCTATTAAGCTCATGTCTAGGGTTTAAGACCCTCAATGCTAGGAGCACAATCAAGATTGGTTCACTTTGGCTCTAAGCATCATATATAGATCCCCATGATCTTCACATATCATTTTTATCAAGAAATCATTAAGAGTTTGGAGTTTTTTTTACCTTGGAAACCCTAATTCATTTGGGTATCTTGTGTGACTTCTTCAACAAGTTTCTTCAACATTTGATCAAATATTTCAAGGGATATTTATAACTACATCATCTTATGCATATATGATCCTCCATGAATCCCAAAAGTCAAGAGAATTTTAAGCTAGCAAGATGGTTCATGGTGGTTGTTCAGAGAAAGTCAACTTGTCAAAACTGGGGTTCGCTAGACCCTATCTCCTACAATTGTTGTCATATGAAAATGATTCAAAGATAAAAGTTACTCAAAATGACATTCCAAACAACTTTCATGTTCAAGTCAAGAGCTAGTTTTGCTTGGAAAGTCATTGTTTATGGTGAAAGATTATAAGTCATTTTGTCTGAATCCTAGTTTGGAGGTCAACGTTTCAAGACCATAACTTGCTCATTTTTTATTAGATGAAAGCCATTCAAATTACATGATCAAATTCAAGATCTATAATTTAACTTTAATGTTTGGAGGAATTTCAAATTCAACTTGTAAATGCATGTGCCAAGAGGAAACATTATAGGTCATTTTTTACCATTACCATTGAACAAGTTATTTTCCTCAACTTCTAAAATGCATAACTCCTTCATGCCAAATCCAAGTGAAGTCCAATTTGTGACCAAACTGAATATATTTGAAATAGCTACAACTTTTATGAAGGAATGTTTCTCATTTGAAGTCCATAGAAAAAGTTATTCAAGGTGGAAGAAGTGAACATTTGACTTGGGACTTAAATTTTTTTCAAATATGTTTGATTTCCCAAACTTCCACCTCAAAATTCATCATGATCCAAGCTTCAAATTAAAACGTGTTCAACATGAAAGTTGTTCCCCTTTATTGCACCTTTCCAAAAAGTCCAAGATCATCTCATTTGGCAAAAGGACGGAGGACTTGCGCATGGGTGCAATATGAAGAACCATTTGGATGATTTCCACCTCCACTTTTCATACACGATTGCATGGCTTAACAACATGATTTCAGCATGATTCTCACTCATTTTTGGACTTGATTACATACCTTGATGGGCCTATCACACACCCATGCAAGCATGCAAAGGGAATTTCTCATTTTTTCCAAATTTGGAAGTGTGTGGAAATGAATCTCCTTGGCTATAAATAAGACATTCATTGCTCAGAATTAAGGACCTCATGCCCAATCTTTGAACCTGCAATCCCAAACCCTCACCATTGAAGGATAATCTTGAAGGTTTTCTTTAACAATCGAGTTTCAAATCTCCATCTGTTTTGAGATTGAAACTCCAAGAGTACATACCTTTTCTTGATCCTAATCACTTCCAGCAAGCATCTGAAGCAAGGCTAAGCACAATTGGAATCAAGATCGTGCTAGTTTGAAGCTCCATTGAAGGTGAATTTTCAAAAATTTCTTCTCTTCGACTCTCCCTTAATTCTTCACCATTATTTGTGATTTTTGGTTGTCTAAAGTCCTATCAATGTAGGTAAGAAGATTGAGTTGCTTTGAGGTCAAATCGAAGCAACTCAGTTTATGTTCCTCAAAACTTAAATCCCTGTATCTTTTTATATACTTTGAATTGGAGAAAATTGAGGCCAGACTCAAGCTCCTGAGCATTTTTTCTTTAATCTATGTCTTTGTTTATGATTTTGGTGATGGTTAATGATGGACCAGTCCGGTGAGGTCCACCGGAGAAGAAGATCGGAGCCCTAGCTCCGGTGATGTGTTGTCACACATCTCAGCCACATGATCCATTTGAAATGTTTTAATCTCGTCCCTTGCTTTTGATTACCAAGCCTGTAGCGCGTTTGACTCGGGTACTTGTGGAATGTGCGCTTCTGGTGGCCCTTGTTTTTTTATTTTTTTATTTTTATGTTTAATCGCTTTATTTTAATTAATTCATATTAATTTCATTTATAATCCAAAAATATGGGACTTTCACCAAAAATCTTTAAATATTTTTCTCTTTCATTTTCTGAATTAAAATTATTTTTTAGATTAATTTTGATATTTTTCATGAATTAATTGTTTTTGTGCATATTTTTAATTGTTTAAAAATACTTCTGACTTTTCAAAAATTATGAATTTTTTTGTCTAAGGTCCTTTGACCTTGTTTGATCTAGGATAAATCTCTTGGCCATTTATTTGGTGTTTTGAAGAGGTCTTAGGTTTTGACCAAACTAAATTTAATTTAAATGCATTTTTAATTTGATTTTTAATTGATTAATTGTGTAGAAATTATGTTGAGCCATTTTTATTGACTTGTGAAGTTTGACTATGTGTTTGGGCCTTGGTCAAGGTTGATTTGACTTTTGTTGAATTAAAATCATTGGATTTAGGGGATTGATGAAATGTATATTTCATCTTTCAAAATGAATGAATGATTTTAATTTGATAAAATTCCCCCCATGACCAATTTGTGTTTGTCTTATCTCCCTTACCTCTTCATCTTAAATCCTATTCTCTCCCACCATTTCCATTGACCAATGAAGTCTCAATATCCTAAGGCTAATTGGCTCATCAATAACTTTGTGTTATATGAACCAATACAAGTATGAATGAGATAGGTTTATCCTTTGATCTTTTTCTTTTTGTGTGTGGTATGTCTTAGGAGTATGGCTCATTATACCATATCTCTAACATGCATTAACACCAAAATTTCTATTGCTCGACCTCAGATAGTTGTGACTTGTACATAAGTTCAATTACGATTGCTTAACATAGAGCTAAATTTTGACCCTAAAGGCATAACATTCTAGTAAGTGAGATTGTAAGTCTCCCCCCTTTCATGGTATTGTATGGAAAATTTGCCTTTTTTCCTTTCTTTGGAAGATGTCTTGGTTCAAGGATCCATGCTTGTGAATAGAGGGTTAAGTGTTCTCCAAAGAATGACTTAATCAATTGAAAAGCAAAACATCACTAACATCTAATTAACTAACATTGGACTAACTTTTGTTATTATTGCCTTTTATTTTTCAAGTCATTTACTTTATGCAATTTAATTTCAAGTCATTTACCATTTCATTTGTCATTTACATCCCATTTAACTTGTTTATGTTTATGTCATTTTCACTTTGCTCATTTGAGCCATATATTGTGATTGTATATATTTATTTGTGTATTTTATTTGTGTTTGTGGTCTTAGGACCTTAAAATAATTAATAAACAACAAAGATCCTAAAAAATGTTTGTGTGGACTGTTGGGTTTGGTCTGAGCTTTTGGACTTAGAGTTAGGCAACATCCCATATGCAAAAGACTTGGCCAATGCCAACATTTCTGAAACCAGGTTATTGTGATTTTGAGCTTTCATATAATGCAAGTATTGGGATCCTCATGAATTCATCTGCTACATGGTCTTGATGCAACTATTACTTTGAACCTGTGTCTGATGCCTTATTCTGAGCTAATCAAGAAGTATTCCATCTGATACATGAGAAGAAAAAGAAGAGTGTTAGCTGTGAAGTTGCTTGCTTGGATGTGGCTATCTTTATTTGATGCCTTGCTCTTAATATTGCTAATTACTTGTTGATTATTGCTTGATTCAAATTCCAAAGGGAAAATGAGATTTCTATATGACATTCTTGTCTGTTGGATTGCATCCCATTGTTCACATCTTTTCAACTCTTAAATTTTAATTTCATGCTTAGGATTAGTCTCTTCATCTCCTCCCACTTTCTTAAATTTCAAAATCTCACCCCCTTTTCAAAATCTTTCTTTGCTTGTGACTTCAAATTTAGACTCTTTTGCAAATTAGAAACTTTGGCCTTATGCCATTGCATTTTAAAACTCTTTTCTTAATCAAATTTGTAAATGAACTTAACCATATTGACTTAAAATTTCAAAAGACAAAAAGAATTAACACTCATTCAAACTATTTTAGGCTCCTTTAAGCATCTTTTAAACTTAATTTTTGATTAAAAGCAATCCACTCATTTTGAAATTGTTACCACGAACTACGAGGTTTTGATTCTCTTTTTATGTTGGTGCGTAGAGCACAAGTCCGAAGGTCTTGTCAAACACAAAAATATAATTAATGAATTCTTTTCTAATCTCCATATTCTATTTATTACAAACATCTTTCATACCAAAAACACCTACATAAATAAAAAAGGGCTCCCTAGGTACCTAGGACAGTTTGGGTGCTAACACCTTCCCTCTGTGTAACCAACCCTCTTACCTGTAATCTCTGGCATTTTATTAGTTTTGATTTGAAAACTTCTTATCTTTGGGTTTTGTTCGTACTTTTCCCTTTTCCTTTGGAAATAATAAATGCGCGGTGGCAACTCTGGTTTTATTGACGTTAAGTTTATCCATAGCTTAATGATCATGAATTTACGGCTACAAAAATTAAGTGGAGACTCTGCTGGGGAGTAGTCCTCAGTGGGTTTAGCCTACTTTTTATGTGTATATATTTGAATATTTGATGTTTGTATGATATAATCTGTCTGTTGTGCTTGGTGATCTCTGAATGGTGAGATAAGTTCTAACCCGAACATGAGTGCAATTAAGATAGGAGGATGGTATAGTCATGTTCGACTTGTGTGGAGACCCTTTTGGAGCTATTGATGTCACACAAGTTATCTGTGGTTAGACATTACTTTCTCTGATTTGGGGTCTGAGAAGCTGAGAACCGTAGAACATTTAACCCAACTTGGCCTATTTAGGACGTAGTGCGGAGACTGTTCAGGTGTAGACTTGATAACAGTTGTTACGCGATACTACACTCAGACGAGTTTCTCTTGAGAATATTATGGGTTGATGAGTCAGTCCTCCTAACCTATAATATCCGATAGATGGATTTAAGACTATGGGAACTCTTTAGAACATGATCTACAGGTTTTTCATCCTTAGTACACTCCTTTAGGATGGTTCTTAATCCAACTCCATGCTCGTGACTCATAAAGAACCCTTTGATTCTTGGTTGGTCCAATCAAGTCTTGTCAATATCAATGGAACTTGGACGTTGATAAGGTGAAAACCATAATCCACCAAAATGGATGATTCATCTTGATAATGACTTGATTCATCCCTTGACCTTTATTTGTTTGCCTTGTGTGTGATACCGTATTTATGATTGATCCATTCATGCATTCATGCGCGTCATAACATTCATCACATAAAAAATAACTTCAAGGAACTGGGGTTTTATTTGCAAATATTTTCAGATCATGGATTATGGACGAAGGAACACTAAGAAGTACAATTTCAGATGTCCTGATTTGAAAGAGGTAAGGAAGTTATCATCCTTTATATTAGATCCCTTAGACTTCAAGCAACGTCATGGGAAGCTTCTATATGTGTTATCCATTGATGTAGTTGAATGGCTTTTGAGTGTGTTTCCAGTTCTATGACCATCTCTACCATTGCTTCACTTTTCCCGATTATCAGCTTACGCCTATGTTAGGAGAGTATGCCCATCTCTTGGGAATACCTGTTTCCGACAATGTGCATTTTAGTGAATTGGAGGAGATTCCCAGATCTCATATTATAGCTGAAACTCTTCATCTGAAGAAGTCTGAGATTGAGGCTCATTGGGTAAAGAAAGGAGGTATTTTTGGGTTGACTTCTAAGTTCCTCATTGGAAAAGCTATTGTCTTTCCTCAAGCCGGTAGTATGGACGCTTTTGAAGCTATCTTTGTGCTTCTTATCTATGGTTTAGCTTTGTTCCCTAACATTGATGGTTTTCTTGATGTTAATGCCATTAGAATTTTCTTGATTGGGAATCCTGTGCCTAATTTGTTGGGTGACATGTATTTTTCTTTACATTTGAGAAATTCTAAAGGTGGTGGGACTATTGTGTGATGTGTTCCTCTTCTGTATAAGTGGTTTATTTCACACTTGCCTTAGACGCCCGCTTTTGTGGAGGACAAAAAATGTTTACGGTGGTCTCAGAGACATATGTCCCTCACTAATGATGATATTGTTTGGTATGACTCTACATTGGATAGCTTGGATATTATTGACAGTTGTGGTGAATTCTCTAATGTGCCTCTCATTGGTACACAAGGAGGAATCAACTACAACCCTGCTTTGGCTCGTCATCAACTTGGGTTCCCCTTGAGAGACAAACCTAATAACACTTAGTTAGAAGGTCCTTTCTATCAAGAGGGTAAAGATCCCCAAGATTTGAAGCAAAAGATGATACAGGCTTGGCGTAATATGCATAGGAAAAGAAGATTCGAGCTTGGTCCGTACAACTGTGTAGCTTTAGAAGCTTACACCATTTGGGTGAAGAAGAGAACTTTAGAATTGGAAGACGCACTTGCCAAGATGAAGCAAGAGAGAGATACATGGGAAGAGCAGTTCCATACTTTGAGCTGAAAGCATGAAGAGTTGCAACTTGTGTCAAAAGAAAAATACACACTTATTGAACTTCTTGAAGACCAACCAGTGAAGAGACAGAGAGAGCCAAAGGGTCCATCTTCCTCTAGTATGACTCAGCCTTCCGGTGCTTGGAAGAAGATTGTTGACCAGTTTGTCCTTGAGAAGGCTCAGATGAAGACATCCTTTGATTCCGAGATTTGACGCATCCGAAGGAAGTACGTGCCTACAGCCAGATCATTCGACACCATTGTTAGGGCCTCCTTAGGATTATTAGTTTCCTTTTCTCTTGTGTTTGTACTTTGGTTTCTGAAATTGTACTCAGTGTAATCCTTCCAAATTATATGAATAAAAGAGATTTTTTATGGTCAATCAAATTGTTATTATTATTATTACATATATTTGCAAATAAAGTAGTATGTTCCTTGAGATTAAATGAACAAAAACATTGCATTTCATGCATCATTCTCATAACAGGTTTTCTTCCGCCAGATGTCTTATCGGATATTCTTTTGTGCTTCAGCCAAGCTAACTCACCGATACAAC
Source organism: Lathyrus oleraceus (assembly GCF_024323335.1). Taxonomy (NCBI): domain Eukaryota; kingdom Viridiplantae; phylum Streptophyta; class Magnoliopsida; order Fabales; family Fabaceae; genus Lathyrus; species Lathyrus oleraceus. Next base: position 351,214,580 of record NC_066585.1, on the reverse strand, counting down.
ACTCGCGCTAATCAACCTAGAATTATGGAGCATTTGGAACAAGAGAATAGAGAACTGAAGGATGAGATTGCTCGTATGACTGCTATGGTGGAGCATGTTCTTGCTGCGCAGAATCAGTTTTCACCAGCTTCTGCAACTCCTCATCCTCAGAGGATTGTCATTCCAAGGTTGCTACCTCAACCATGCTTGTTGCTGCTACTCAATCCGATCCGACTATGCCTGCTGGATTCCCGTGGGGAATGCCACCAAATATCATGCATGAAGGGTTTGCACCCACATTTGCTTCTATGCCGGCATCTAGCCCGGTCATGTATATGCTGCCTCCAATTGTTCATACCTTGCCTCGTGTTCAGGATACCATTTACCATTCTGAGCCGTATGAGGGCCCAAATGTTTATGAGAAAATGGATGAAATGAAGGATCAGTTCCTTGAGCTGCGCAAGGAGTTGAAAACATTGAGAGGAAAAGACATGTGTGGTAAGAGTGTCGTTGAACTCTGCTTGGTACCAAATGTTAAGATCCCGATGAAGTTCAAAGTCCATGACTTTGAAAAGTATAAGGGAAACACTTGTCCGTTAAGCCACCTTGTTATGTACGCCAGAAAAATTCAACTCAAACTGATATTGATCAGTTACTGATTCACTACTTTTAAGATAACTTGACTGGTGCCGCACTGACATGGTATATGGGGCTAAACAGTTCAAGTGGTCGCACATTCAATGAGTTGGGTGAAGCATTTGTGAAACAGTACAAGTATAATATGGATATGGCGCCTAATAGAGACGTGTTGAGGTATATGTCTCAGAAGGACAAAGAGACATTCCAAGAGTATGCCCAAAGGTGGAGAGAGCTTTCCGCTCAGATTAATCATCCATTGGAAGAGAAGGAGATGACGAAGATTTTCTTGAAGATCCTGAGTTCGTTTTATTATGAATGCATGATTCTCAGTGCCCCCAGTGACTTTACCAAGATGGTAAACATGGGATGAGGTTAGAGGAAGGAGTCCGTGAAGGACGTCTGTCTAAGGAAGAGGTGTCATCCAGCAAGAAGTATGGTAGTAGTTTTGCTAGAAAAAAGGAAGGGGAAACCAATGCAGTGTCCGTAGGGAGGCAGATGAGGCCTCATGTCAGAAGAAATTTGCAACCGCATAAGCATCAATATCAAGTTTCATCAGTAATTCCAGTGTTTTTAAATAATTCTAAGAATCAATCAGTGCCAATTCTACAACAACGTCAATAACAACCGCAACAAAGAACCAACTACAACAACAACAATAATCAACAACAAAACTTCGAGAGGAAGAAGGTCTCTTTTGACCCTATTCCTATGTCGTACGTCGAACTTTACCCATATTTGGTTCTCAAGAACCTACTTCAACCAAGGAATCCACCGCAAATTCCCGAGCCACTTCCATGGTGGTATAAGGTTGAAATCCGATGTGCCTTTTGTAGCGGTAAATTCATGATCATCAAGCCATGGATAAATTAGAGTCACCACCGCGCTTTTATTGATTCCAATGGAAAAGGGAAAAGTACGAACAAAACCCCAAAATAAGAAGTTTTCAAATCAAAACTAATAAAATGCCAAAGATTACATGTAAGGGGGTTGGTTGCCCAGAGGGAAGGTGTTAGCACCCAAAGTGTCCTTGGTACTCCTAGGGAGCCTTTTTTTGTGTGCATATTCATTTTATACAAGTGATGTTTGCAATCAAATAGAATGGGGGGATGAGAAAAGAATTCATTAATTATATTTTGGTGTTTGACAAGACCTTCGGACCTGTGCCTACGTACCACCATAAAAATGAGGGATCAAAACCTCATAGTTCGTGGTATAAATTTCAAAGTGGATGTATTGCTTTTTAACAAAAAATTAAGTTTGAAAGGCACAGAGACCGAAAAATGGTTTGAATGAGTTAGTTTATTTTTTGGCTTTTGAAATTTTAAAGTCAAGTATAGTTAAGTCTATTTACAAGTTTGATTTAAGAAAAGAAGTTTGAAAATGCAATGCCATAAGGCTAAAGTTTCTAATTTGTAAAGGGTCTAAGTTTAGAAAAACAAGCACAAGCAAAGAAGATTCTAAAAACAAGAGGGAGAGATTTTGAAATTTGAGAGTTGAAAAGATCTGACCAATTTAAAATTTGAGAGTTGAAAAGATCTGACTAATGGATTGTAATCTAATAGACAAAAGTGTCATATAGAAACCCAAATTCCCTTGGACATTAGAATCAAGCAACAAATAATGCACAGTATATCAACTTGAAGAGAAAGGCATCAAATAAAGATAGCCACATCCAAGCTTAGCAACTCCATGATCTTCTTCAAATTTGCCCATGTAGCAGATGAATTCCTCAATGCCACAAGTCACGGGTTCAAAATAACAGCTTCACAATGATCATGTTACAGATGAACTCAAATGGATCTTCAATGATGTATCAGATGAAGTTTCAAATTACAAGCACTTGGTTACATGGAAGTTGGCATTGGCCAAGTCCTTTGCATAGGGAGTGTTGCCTAAATTCTAAGTCCAATTGTCTCAGATCAAACCAACAGTCCACACAAGATGTTTTTTAGGGTTTTTGTTCTTATTATGTACATTAATGGTCAAAGACCAAACAACCAAACACAATATACACAAACAAAATATATCACACAAATATGTTCCAAGTGGACAAAGTAAAAATAACATTAACATAAACAACTAGAATGGTATGAATAATGGCGAATGAATAAGGCTTAAAAACTAAAATGCATTAAAGTAAATGACTTGAATTTAAATATTAGTTGTTAATAAGTTAGAAGGTAATACTTCTTTTGCTTTTTTTTAAATCATTCTTTAGAGAATACTCAACCCACTTATCATAAGCAAGACATCTTCCAAAGGAAGGAAAAAAGGCCAAGTTTCCACACAATACCATGAAAGACGGGAGACATACAATTTCACTAACTAGAATGCTATGCCTTTTTGTGTCAAAATTTAGCGCTATGTTAAGTAATCGTAATTGAACTTATGTAGAAATCACAACTATTTGAGGCGGGGCAATAGAATTTTGGTGTTAATGCATGTTAGAGACATAGTATAATGGACTATGCTCATGAAACATACCACACAGAAAAAGAATATGCGAAAGTGGTGGCCTAATCTCATCCATACTTATGTTGATTTTGCAATCAACTAGCCTTAGGATGTGGAGATATCATAGGTCCATGACATCAATGCATGAGATGAAGAGGGAGGGAAGATAAATCAAACTCAAATTGAAAAAAGGAGGACTTTTACCAAATTAAGATCATTCATTCATTTTGGAAGATGGAATATACATTCCATCAATCCCCTAAATCCAATGATCTTAACCTAGCAAAGTCAACACAAGTCAAACTTCCAAAGTCAATCAAAATGGCTCAACACAGTTATTTGGCAATTATTCAATTTAAAAAATACTAAAAATAATGCATTAAATTAAATATGGTTGGTCAATTTCCTAAGACCTCATCAAAACACCAAAGAAATGGCCATGAGATTTATCATAGGTCAAACAAGGTCAAAGGACCTCGGAGAAAAAAATCCAGAATTTTTGGAAATTTAAAAGTATTTTTAAACAATTAAAAATAATCACAAAACCAATTAAATCATAAAAAATATTAATAATGATCCAAAAAATAATTTTAATTCAAAATATGAAAGAGGATTTTATTTAAATTTTTTTGGTGAAACTCTCATATTTTTTGGATCAATATTAAAATTAATATGAATTAATGAAAATAAAAGGAATAAAATGAAAAACAGAAAATACAAAAAAACGTGGACCACTTGATCTCCCTCATTAATTGAGGTGGCAAATCAAGTGGACACAAATGCGCATTCCATGATGGAACTTAGTCAGCACGCCACACAATTGGTCATCCAAACCAACACTTGTGATTAAAACATTTTAAACTGGATCAATGGTTCAGGACCACGCCACATCATTGCCGGAGCAAAGCGTCGGTCGTCTTCTCAGGAGACCTTAGTTGGACTGGTCCAATCATTACCATGACATAAATGAAAAAGGAGGACATGATCTGAAAGAAAAAATGGCGTTGAGCACGAATCTGACCTCAATTTTAATTAATTCCAAATATATAGAAATATATGAGGAGTTGAATTTTGAGGTGTGTCAACTGAGTTGCTTCGATTTGACCTCAAAGCAACTCAATCTTCTTGCCTACATTGGTAGGACTTCAGATAACCAAAGATCCAAGAGAATTGATGAGAATTAAGTGAGAATCGAATAGCAGAAAAAATCTGGAAAATACCTTCAATGATGTGCAGAACTTGATCTCTCTTGCTTCAATTCTTGTTTGATCTTGCTCCAATAGCTTGTATAAGTGGATTAGGAATGGTAAGAAGCTTTGGATTCTGGAGTTTTTGAATCTCCAAACAGTGAGATTCAAACTCAATTTTCAAGTGAAAATTATCAGGTTTTCTTTTGAATTGTGAGGGTTTGAAGAGTGGAGGCAAAGCTGGCGCGCAAGGATCCTTTGAAATGAGCTCAGAGGGTCTCTATTTATAGAAAATTCAAGTGTTATTTGCACACTTGCAATTTCTTCCAAATTAGGCAATGCCATGTTTAATGTTGCATAGGTGTGTACAGGCAAGGCAATGTGAAATGATCATTTGAAGTTTTGATTTTGCCAACTGATGTAGGTCTGTTAACACCATCCGCAACCCTAGAAAACTTGATCCAAAATGAATGAATTATGACTATTTAGAAAGCTTAGATCAAGAGGAACAAATCTTATGATGAATTTTTTTCCATTTGTAACTTGTATCATGGTGAATTTTGAGGTGGAAGTTTGGAAATTTCAACATGTTGGAAAATTTTCTAAGTGTCAAGTCATATACTTCAATCTTCCACCTTACTAAACTTTTTATGTGAGCTCCAAATGAGAAAAGTGACTTCATAAAAGCTTTAGCTCTTTCAAATACCTTAAAAATGGTCACCAATTTGACATCATTTGGATTTATAATGAAAGAGTTATGCATTTTTGAAGTTGAGGAAAATCACTTGTTCAATGGTATTGGTCCAAAATGACCTATAATGTATCCTCGTATCACATGCTCATAAAAGTTGATTTATCTCTCACTCCAAACATCAAGGTTGAAGTAGACATCTTGAATTTGATTGTGAAACTTGAAAATATTTCATCTCATAAAAATTGAGCAAGTTATGGCCTTGTGAAGTTGACTTTCAAATTAGGGTTTAGACAAAATGACCTATAATGTTTCAACATGGAAAATGACTTTCCAAGCAAAATTAGATCTAGACCTCAACATGGAAGTTGTTTGGAATGTTATTTAGATTAACGTTTCTCTTGGAAGAATTTTCATATGATGAAAATTGTAGGAGATAGGGTCTAGGGTGATCCAGTTGTGATCAGATGAATCCATCTGGCCAACCACCCTTAACCAACTTTCTAACTGGCAATTCTCTTGACTTTTTAAGCTCAGGGTAGATCATATATGCATAGGATGATTAATTTTGAAGTTCCCCTTTAGAAATTTGATCAATTGATGAGGAAGCTTGTTGAATAAGTTACTCAAGATACCCAGACAAACTAGGGTTTCCAAGGCAAACCAACTCCAAACTCTTGAAGAAATCTTGATCAAACCCTAGATGATTCTTAGGGACATTGTGGATAATTTCTTGGTTGTTCTCTTAGCTATGAGGGTCTCAAACCCTAGATGTGAACTTGATAGAGCAATGGTGATCATGCCCTTCCTACAAAAGAGTTAGGAAAATAACAAAGACATATTTTTGGTATTTTGGTTAGTGAAATGATAATATAAAAGTATGATACAATCACATGGTGCTTGGTGATTTCTCCCGAAACAAAACCCAATGAAAGAGGGGTAAGGAGGATGCCAATGTATGATCCCAATGCTAATGCATATGATGAAATTGCATGAGGGATATTAAGGTCAAAATTGGGGTCTTACAGTTGCCCCTATTTAAGGACATTCTAACTGAGGAGGTGAAGGTTAAGATCTTCATATCGACTCAGTAGAATGGGCTTAAATAACAACATATAGGAACAAATTTTGGTCCCTAAGAGACCTCATGATGCATATGATATGAATGTAAAAGCAAATTCTCTGTGGGGAAATGTTGCCACAAAGGAAAAGAAATCAGAGAGACCAAAGGTCCGTAGGAGCAAAATGCATTTTGTTAGGAAAGCTCACTGGGGAGACAGAGACTCTGAGGGGATAAAATGATTATGCGTAGGCCAGGCTACAACTTAAAAATTGCTGGAGAACCAGAGGAATTCCAGTCGAGGAAACGAAACATCTTGCAGGGGACACGAGTAGATCAGGATAAAACTGAAGTACTTGAATCATGTAGGAAAAGAGATTTCACTGAGGAAATGTGCACTCAACTCAACTAGGGAAGAAATAGACTTCAGCACACGAGGAGCAAAAATTTATTATCCACTACCGGTTACTGGGTAAGGAGATAATAAATATCTGACAGAGAGGACACCCGTCATCGGCTAAGATGAAAATATCAAGGATGACTCACTGGGAACCACCGGGAGGGAGTGTTTATTACCGGTTATTGGGAAAGAATAGCCTTGCTGGGGGAAACTGCAAAAATAGGATTTACAACTACCAGTTACTGGGCAGAAGACCAAAGATGAGAATATCCGTCACTGGTTAAGGTGAACATATCAAGGATACACTTAAAGGAAAGAAAATCCATCATCGGTTAAGATAAACATATCAAGGGTAGACTTGCCTGGGGGTGCCAAGGAGGATATCCGTCATCGGTTAGGATGAACATATCAAGGATAAACCAACTGAACAAAAAGTAGGAATTACATCAATCGAACGCTAGATATAATACCATCAAAGAGAAAAACCGTCATCGGTTAGGATGAATATATCAAGGATAGCCTCTAGGAGGAGAGAAATGGGAATTACATCTATCAGTTACTAGATAGAATATCAAAGGAGAGAATATTTGTCACAGGTTAAAGTGAACACATCAAGGATAAACTCTGCAAGGGGAAAGAAAAGCAGGATATACAACTACCGGTTAGTGGGCAGAAGACCACAAAGAGAAGGAAATTTGTCACCGGTTAGGATGAACATATCAAGGATTAACTCTCTGGGGAACAAAATAGGGATTACAACTATCTTTTTACTGGGTAGAATACCAAAGATGAGAGTATTCGTCATCGGTTAGAATGAACATATCAGGGATAAACTCAAACAGGGGAAGAAAATATCCATCATCGATTAAGATGAACATGTCAAGGATATACTTCATGGGGAAACATAAAACTGAGTCCGTTGGGGACTCCACTGGGGAGAAAACAGGGGTACTTTTGCCGGGTATTGGGCAAGAAGTTACAAGCTACAAACCGAGGAATATTACCAATTACTGGATAATAAACTCTCAGGGGACCCAAAGCATCTATCTAGGTAAGATCTAGAGAGAAACGGTCAATCAAGACTCAACCCCATGAGGATATAACTCAAGGGGCCGTCCAGATAATCAACTAGGGAGGAAATTGAAATAATAATCGTCCACGAGGAAATAACTCAGTGGGGAAAGGAGAAAGGTTAAAGTTTTTCTGCTTGAGGGGATAACACTCTACAATTGAGGGAGGACAGACACCAATCTTGTATGGGGACAAGGTACCGCCATAACAGAGAATAAGAATCAGAAGAATGAGTCAACGAATGTAATGATGCAACCATGAAAACATATGAGTGTCTATGTATATGTATATATGATGATTATGCTGACAAAATGATCATAAAGGATACAAGGGTGTCACAGAATTGAATCATCGATACAATTATCGATCAATCCAAAAAAGAGGTAAACAACTGTTGGAGAAAAGAGAGATCAGCATCCCAATAGCTAAAACCTAGTCGGGGAAAGAGGCTATCTGCTGAGGAAAACCGTTATCGATTTTGTGGGGAATTTTAGGTCAACACCATATCAAATGGGAGACAACCCTGCGGGGGAACAAACGCAGATAGCTGCTCAGGAACCAGGAGGTAACTTTGACTGGGAGAAAATCCGATGGCGACTGATGAGGAAACCGTCGTTCTTCCGAAATCACACAAATTGCCGTAACAAAGTGTTCGCACTTAACTAGGAATAATCATAAACTCGGTTGGGGAAGAAACACTCCGCAGGGGGCTAATCAACCAAATCGATTGGCTACCTTATTGGGGAATATCGAACAGTCAATCGTCTAGAGAAAATCAATAAACATCCAGAGCTAAATAATGTTGTCGGGGATGAAAGAGAAATTGCGCCTACTGCTAGGGGAGAACCAATATTGCTCCACATTTAAGGCTTACTACTTTCGAACCATTGTTGATATTCCTTTTAAATGAAATCGATTAAAATTACTGCTTTTATATGTTTAAGAAAACGTGTTTTGATTAAAAAATTTATTTTCAAAAATGATCATAATAAAATTTAGAACTATTTAGCTGAAATAAATAAGAGTAGAAACAATTGGATAAAAGCTCAACTTTATTTAATAGAATGGTAGTCTGTAAATGACAAGACTCCATAGATCTTTACAAAGTTGAAAATTGTAATTTTCATGGTAAAAGGCTACATTGAATACAAATGACCACTAATCCTTCCACCCACTCTTGATATCCACTGTGCTCTTGGCCGCTACTGGGGATGATGGATCATCGTCGACCGTTGTGTTCAACAAAGTCTTCAAATCTGAAGACCAGTAGGATGCAGTTACTCGCCATAATCCCTATTTTTTGCATAAATTTCCCCAAGATAGGGTACTCAATTTATCGGTATAATTCTTTTTTGTTTTATGTCTATAACTTTTGCCTGGGTCTCCCTTTCAGGTTTTCAATCCACCGTGATGCTCATTTTTGCCTAAGCCTCCCTTTCGGGTTTTCAACTTAGCGAGCTGTTCTTTTCCTTTTAGGCGAAGTATTTCTTGACTGCATCTGCGTTTATAGGACGAGTGAACTCTTCACTATCCATAGTTGTAAGAATCAAAGCACCGCCTGAAAAGGCTCTCTTAACAACATATGGCCCTTCATAATTAGGAGTCCATTTTCCCCTAGAATCTTGCTTGAAAGATAGGATCTTCCTGAGCAAAAGGTCACCTTCTCTGAATACACGAGGTATGACCTTCTTATCAAAATATTTCTTCATTCTCTATTGATATAACTGACCATGACACATGGCAGTTAACCTCTTCTCTTCTATCAAATTCAGCTGATCAAACCTGGTCTGACACCATTCAATCTCAGTAAACTTGGCTTCCATGAGCACACGCAATGAGGGGATCTCAACCTCTATAGGAAGTACTTCTTCCATACCATATACCAGAGAGAAATGGTTTTCCCCTGTCGAAGTGTAGATGGATGTACGATAACCGTGCAAAGCAAATGGGAGCATCTCATGCCAATCCTTATATGTTACGACCATCTTCTGAATAATCTTCTTGATGTTCTTGTTTGCAACTTCAACAACCCCATTCATCTTGGGTCTGTAGGGAAAAGAATTATGATGTGCAATCTTGAAGTCTTTGCAAAGAGCTTCCACCGTATTGTTATTCAAGTTCGATCCATTATCAGTAATGATCTTACTTGGCACACCATAACAACATATAATCTAATTCTTGATAAACCTTACAACAACTTGCTTGGTTACATTCACATACGATGTGGCTTTAACCCATTTTGTGAAGTAATCAATTGCCACTAAAATGAAACGATGTCCATTCAAAGTTTTTGGCTCAATCATGCCAATCATATCAATTCCCCACATAGAGAAGGGCCATGGAGAGGAAATGATGTTCAACAGTTTCAGAGGAATATGAATCTTATCCGCATATATTTGACATTTGTGGCATTTCTTCACAAACTTGCAACAGTCAGATTCCATTGTCAGCCAACAGTAACTTGCTCGCAACATCTTCTTCACCATTGCATGTCCATTGGAATGAGTACCAAAGGAACCTTCATGGACTTCAGTCATCAATAAATCTGTTTCGTGTCTATCCACGGATCTCAACAAAACTATATTGAAGTTTCTCTTATACAATACATCATCATTCAGGTAGAAATTGCCGGCTAATCTTCTCAAAGTCTTCTTATCTTTCAAAGATGCCTCAGATGGGTAAATCTGACATTGGAGGAAACATTTGATGTCGTAATACCACAGTTTCTCATCTTTGACCTCTTCAATAGCAAACACATGAGTTGGCCTTTCAAGACGCATCACAGACAAATTGAGAACCTCATTCCAATACTTCACTATAATCATTGATGCCAATGTTGCAAGAACATCTGCCATCCAGTTTTCATCTCGAGGGATATGATGAAACTCAACCTTTGTAAAGAAACTTAAAATCCTCCTCGCATAATCTCTATACATTATTAAACCGGGTTGATTTTTCTCCCATTCACCTTTGATCTGATTCATCACCAAAGTTGTATCTCCAAAGACATCTAAATGCTTGATTTTGAGATCAATGGCCTCTTCAAGCCCCATAATGCAACCTTCATATTCTTCCATATTGTTTGTACATTTGAAAGTCAATCTAGTTGTAAACGGAAAACGCGTGCCTTGAGGAATAATAATCACTGCCCCAATGCCATTACCATACTGGTTAACAGCTCCATCAAATACCCTGCCCCAATGGGAACCAGGCTCTAGCCCTTCTTCAAGCAATGGTTCATCACAATCCTTCATTTTCAAGTACAAGATCTCTTTGTCAGGAAAATCATTCTGCACTGACTGGTAATCTTTAATTGGTTGGTGAGCCAAATGGTTAGCTAAGACACTACCTTTGATCGCTTTCTAAGATCGGTATTTGATATCATACTTTGATAACAACATCTGTCAACGGCCAATCCTCCCAGTTAAAGCAGGCTTCTCAAATATATACATGGTTGAATCCATTTTGGATATCAACCAAGTTGTATGATTCAACATATATTGACGCAAACGCTTACCAGCCCAAGCCAATGTGTAACACGTCTTCTCAAGCATAGAATATCGAGTCTCACAATCGGTGAACTTCTTACTGAGGTAGTAAATTGAGAATTATTTCTTTCCAGTCTCATCTTGCTGACCAAGAACACAACCCATACTCTCTTCACGCACACTCAAATACATGATCAATGGTCTTCCTTCAACAGGTGGAGACAGAATCGAAGGCTCAAGTAGATATTCCTTGATACTGTCAAAAGCTTTCTAGCAATCCTTGGTGCAATCACAAGAATGATCTTTCCGAAGAAGCTTAAATGTAGCCGCACACGTGGCAGTCATATGCGAAATGAATGTTGAGATATAATTCAAGCGACCGAGAAAACCTCTGACTTGCTTCTTAGTGTTGGGTATGAGCATCTCTTGTATTGCTTTAACTTTGGCAGGATCAAACTTAATACCTTTCTAGTTGACAATAAAGCCCAACAACTTACCAGAATGAACACTAAACGTACACTTATTAGGATTCAAGCGGAGTTTGTACTTCCTCAAATGCTGGAATAGTGTCAACAAATGCTCAACATGCTCTTCTTCATTACTAGATTTAACAATCATATCATCAACATAGACTTCGATCTCTTTATGCATCATATCATGAAAAAGAATAGTCATTGCTCTTTGGTAAGTTGCACCAGCATTCTTCAAACCAAAATGAATCACTCTATAACATAATTTTCCCCAAGGTGTAATGAATGTGGTCTTCTCCATATCTTCGGGTGCCATCTTGATCTGATTATATCCAGAAAATCCAACCATAAACGAAAAGACTTTGAATTTAGCAGTATTGTCTACCAACATATCAATGTGTGGCAGAGGGAAATCATCTTTTAGATTGGCTTTATTCAAATCTCTATAATCAACACATATGCGGACTTTTCCATCTTTCTTTGGCTCATGCACAATATTGGCCACCCATTGCGGATACTCAGCAGTCACAAGGAAATCGGCATCAATCTGCTTCTGCATTTCTTCTTTGATCTTCACTACCATATCATGATGTGTTCTTCTCAACTTCTGCTTGATTGGCGGGTATTCTGGCTTCAACGGAAATCTATGTTGCACTATCTCAGAATCCAAACCAGGCATGTCTTGATAGGACCAAGCAAACACATCTGAATACTCTCGGAGTAGATCAGTCAACCCCTTCTTAACATATGGACACAATCGAGCCCCAATCTTGACTTCCTTCACATCATCCTCGGAACCCAAGTTGACTAACTCAATCTGTTCTTCGAATGGCTGAATGGCGTTTCCTTCATGCTCAAGAAGACGATACAATTCATCCCTTACTTCTTCATCACTTTCCTTCTCAGCCTCAAATACGGGAATTTCAAAATTTGGATAAGGAGAAGGATCATTGTATTCAATGGGGTTAGAAACCAACTTGCATAATGTTTTGATATTTTGATTTTAGAGAGGTGAATTTGTGACCAAATATTATGCAGATGGACAATTATATTGTTTTATTTATGTTTTTTATGATAACCATTTTCAGAGTAAATCAAAAAGTAAAAACAAAACATCATAGATGTGGATGAATAGAATTAAACTTCATTAATGATCAATTTGAAATGCCCAACAATGTTCACTTCTCCCTTAGGCATAGGAGAAGTTTTTTTGAAAACAAATAAAAGCAATTACTTAGGTAGATGTATAATAACAGGAATATCAACACCAGTCCAATTGTTGCAAGCCTTTCCATGCGTCACAAAATTGGTTCAGCCTTCCTCTTCGTCATCCTCTAGCACAACAGCTAAATGTTGTTCATTGCCATGGATGAACCCTCTGCTACGGAAGATAAGGTGCATATCCTCTGATCTAGTAGCTGACAACCCTTGCTGAAAACCCAGACCGGTTCTATTCTTGTTGTCGGAGACCTCTACCACTCGTCCCCACTAATCAACAGTTCCTTCTTCAACAATCTTCCTTGCATCTTTTAATGAGGACATAAGTGCCGTAACTCTCTTTTCAGCAGCAATAGATAAGGCTTGAAACGGAGTTCCAACCTCATCCTCAACTTACACATAAGAGAAAGATGATAAGTGGCTAATCAACAGTGCCTTCTCCCCACCAACAATGACACGCTTGCCATTCCTCACCAATTTGAGCTTTTGATGCAATATGGAGGTAATAGCTCCTGCCTCGTGGATCCATGGCCTTCCCAATAGAAAACTGTAGGCCAGGTGGATATCCATTACATTAAAAGTAATTTGAAAATCACTCGGACCTATCTTCATCAGAAGGTCCACTTCACATATCACTGTCTTGCATGAACCGTCGAAAGATTTGACAATTATGCCACTATACCTCATAGGCACTCCTTGGTATGACAACTTTGATAATGTTGACTTTGGCAGCACATTCAACAAAGATACGGTGTCAACAAGCACATTGGATAAAGCGTCATCTTTGCAATTCATCGAGATATGCAAACCCAGATTATGATTCCTACCCTCCTCAGGAAGTTCTTCATCACAGAAACTGAGATTGTTGCAGGAAGTGATGTTAGCTACAATATGATCGAACTGATCCACTGTAACATCATGTTCCACAAACGCTTGTTTTAGAACTCTTTACAGGGCTTCTCTGTGCGCTTCGGAATTCATTAACAGAGATAGTATTGAAATCTTTGAGGGGGTTTGGAGCAGCTACTCCACCACATTGAACTCACTTTTCTTTATCAGGCTAAGCACTTCATCATCATCGTTAGTCTTCAAATTGCTGGATTCACCAAATTGACGCTTTGAAGTACTAACCGGATCTACTGGGGCACTTCTACCTTCTTACCAACTGTTGACTCTTCCACATATCTTGGGAACACCGGCCCAAACACTCGACCACTGCGGGTCACCTTGGTAACATTAATAATGCTCACGACAGAATTGGTCGTAGGTAATTGAACCTTTTGACCATCCTTCACCATAGTTGCATTATACTAATAAGGAACATCCTTATCGGATGTGTACGGGACTGGACCTACCAACCGTATGACCAACGGCGATACCGATCTTTGGCTGATAATGTTACTGTTGTTGCTATCATACTAAATCACCATTCTCTCGGGATTCTTAAACACATGAACAATCACATTGACATCGTCATCTATGTGTCGGGATTGAACAATCTGAATCATACCCTCATCCATCAACCGCTGGATGTCTCTTTTCACAATCTCACAACCTCTTGAATTAACACTACAGATAGCACAACCATCATGGTCATGCTCACAATCCCTCACCAAGCAAATGTCCTTATGCATCGTCACCAAGGACCTTCAAATGAAACTGATGTCGAACACTTTGAACTCCCTAGGGCAGCCATCCACCATATTGACAGATGAATTTCCATGAGCGGGCAGTGGGTTAGCTTTCATGTGGGGTGCACGGTCCTCAAAGGACACCATTCCACTTTTCACTAGCTTCTGGACTTCATATTTGAGTGGATAACAGTTCCGAATGTCATGTCCGGGTGCTCCTTGATGAAAAGCACAGCGGAGGTCGGGTTTGTACCACCATGGAAGTGGTCCAGGTATTTGCGGAGCATTTCTTGGTTGGACTAGGTTCTTGAGAACCAACGATGGGACAGCTCTACATAGGTCATCGGAATCGGGTCGAAAGAGACCTTATTCCTTTCAAAATTCTATTGTTGATGATTGTTGGTATTGTTTTTTTATAGGTGTTTGTTCGTTGTTGTTGACGTTGTTGTTGTTGAACTGGTGTTGACTGATTTGCTGAAAACACAGGAATTACTGGCGATACCTGATGATGATGTTGACTTCTTCTGATTTGAGGCCTTCTCTGCCTCCCACTGGAAATTGCATTGGTTTCACTATCCTTCTTCTTACCAAAATTATTGTCGTACCTCTTGCGAGACGATACTTCCTCCTTAGATAATCGTCCTTCTATAACACCTTCTTCTAGGCTCATCCCCATATTTACCATTTCGGTAAAATCACTGGGGGCATTGGCGATCATCTGCTCATAGTAAAATGAGCTAAGGGTCTTCAGGAAAATCTTGGTCATCTCCTTTTCCTCTAAGGGAGGGTTGATCTGAGTAGCGAGTTCTCTTCATCTCCCTGCATACTCCTTAAACGTTTCCTTGTCCTTCTGAGACACTGATCTCAACTGATCTCGATCGGGAGCCATATCAACGTTGTACTTGTACTGCTTTACGAATGCTTCACCCAAATTGTTGAAAGTGTGGATGCTCACACTATCCAACCCCATATACCATCTTAGCACAGCGCCGGTCAGACTATCTTGAAAGTAGTGGATCAAGAGCTGATCGTTGTCTGTTTGGGTGGACATTTTTCGGGCATACATCACCAAATGACTGAGCGAACATGCGTTCCCTTTGTATTTTTCAAAGTCAGGCACTTTGAATTTCACCGGAATCTTCACATTCGGCACCAGACACAATTCAGCAGCACTCTTCCCAAATAGATCCTTACCTCTCAAGGTTTTCAACTCCTTGCGCAACTCAAGAAATTGATCTTTCATCTCTTCCATTTTCTCATATACATCCGGGCCCTCAGATGGATCAAAATGATAAATGGTGTCTTCCACACGAGGTAAAGTGTGCACGACAGGCGGTGGCAAGGACATGACCAGGCTAGATGTCGGCATAGAAGCAAATGTAGGAGCAAAGCCTTCAAGCACGAAGTTCGGAGGCACCCACGGGAATTCGTTAGGCATGGTAGGCACGAAATGAGTAGCAATTGTGGGAATAGTAGAGGTAGCTACCTCTGAAATAACAGTCCTTTGAAAAGGAGGAGTTGCAGGTGTTGGAGAAGGTTGGCTTTGTGCAGCTAGAACTGACTCCATCATGGCAGTCAGGCGGGTGATCTCCTCTTTCAAATCTCTATTCTCTTGCTCGAGATATTCCATAATTCTGGAGTGATTGGCACGAGTATTATACCGATGAGTCAGCTTGGCTGAAGCACGGAAGAAACACCAATGAGACATCTGGCGAAAGAGAAACCTGCTTATGCAAATGATGCATGAAATGCAATGCTTGATTGTTTTTTTATTTATTTTCAAGGAACTTACTATATTATTTGCAAATATATATATATATATATATATATATATATATATATATATATATATATATATATATATATATATATATATATATATATATATATATATATATATATATATATATATATATATATATATATATATATATATATATATATATATATATATATATATATATATATATATATATACTTTTAACAATAATTGCAACAATTTGATATGACCATAAAAATCTCTTTTATTTATATAATTGGAAGGATTACATTGAGTACAATTTCAGAAACCAAATGAAAAATACAAGAGAAAAGGAGACTAATTATCCTAAGGATCCCTAACAACAATGTCAGAAGATCTGGATGTAGGCGCGTACTTCCTTCGAATGCGTCAGATATTTGACTCAAAAGAAGCCTTCATCTGAGTCTTCTCGAGGACAAGCCGATCAACAATCTTATTCCAAGCAACGGAAGGCTGAGGAATACTAGAGGAAGATGAAACCTCTGGTTCTCTCTGTCTTTTCGTCACTCGGTCTTCAAGTAGCTCAATAAGTGCATCTTTGTCCTTAGACTCAAGTTGCAACTCCTCATGCTTTTTGCTCAAAGCATGGGAACGCTCTTCCCACGTATCCTTCTCTCGCTTCATCTTGGCGAGTGCGTCTTCCAACTCCTCTATATCTTGGTTAGGGAGAGTTAATGGCTTAACCACAACTATAGATATAGGTCTTTCACAAGATGAGATTTGGGAATCTCTTCCAATCCACTAAAAGGCACTTTGCTAGAAATAGGTATTCCCAAAAGATGGGCATACTCCTCCAACGTAGGCACAAGCTGATAATCCAGAAAAGTGAAGCAACGCTAGAGAGGATCATAAAACTGAACCAACACAATCAAGAGTCCTTCAACCACATCAAGAAATAAGATAGACAAAATCTTCCCATGGCGTCATTTGAAGTCCAAGGGATCTAATACAAAAGATGCTAGCTTCCCTAACTCTTTCAAGTCGGGACATCTGAAATTATACTTCTTAGTGTTCCTTCGTCCATAATCCATGGTCTGAAAATATTTGTAAATAACACCTCAAGTCCTTGAAATTTTCGTGTGATGAATGTGATAATGCGCATGAATGCATGAATGCAACAATCATAAATAAGGGATCACACACAAGGCAAGCAAACAAAGGTCAAGGGATGAATCAAGTCATTGTCAAGATCAATCATCCATTTTGGTGGATTATGGTTTTCACCTTATCAACACCCAAGTTCCATTGATATGGACAAGACTTGATTGGATCAACCAAGAATAAAGGGTTTGTTGTAAATCACGAGCATGGAGTCTGGGTAAGAACCATCCCAAAGGAGTGAACTAAGGATAAAAACTTGTAGATCATGTTCTAAAAAGTTCCCAGAGTCTTAATTTCATCTATCGGATATTACAGGTTAGGATGACTGACTCATCAACCCATAATATTCTCAAGAGAAACTCATCTGAGTGTAGTATCGCATAACAACTGTTATCAAGTCTACACTTGAACAGTCTCTGCACTACGTCATAAATAGGCAAAGAGGGGGTAAATGTTATACGGTCCTCAGCTTCTCGGACCCCAAATCAGAGATAGTAATGTCTAACCACAAATACTTGTGTGACATTTCCAAATCCAAAAGGGTCTCCACTGAGCAGATGGGTCTCAAGCCAACTTGTTAAGGACTACTCCACATAATTCGAACATGACTATACCATCCTCCTATGTTAATTGCACTAATGTTAGGGTTAGAACTTATCTCACCACTCAGAGATCACCAAGCACAACAAGCAAATTATATCACACAAACAAATATACATACATAAAATATACAATTATAATCACACAAAAAAGTAGGCTAAACCCACTTGAGACTACTCCCCAACAGAGTCGCCACTTAATTTCTATAGCGGTAAATTCATGATCATCAAGTTATGGATAAGCTAGACATCAAATAACAAGAGTCGCAACCGCGTTTTTATTGTTTCCAAGGGAAAAGGGAAAAGTACGAACAAAACCCAAAAATAAGAAGTTTTCAAATCAAAACTAATATAATGCCAGAGCTTACAGGTAAGGGGGTTGGTTACACAGAGGGAAGGTGTTAGCACCCAAAGTGTCCTAGGTACTCCTAGGGAGCCTTTTCTTGTGTGCATATGTATTTTGTATAAGTGATGTTTGCAAGCAAATAGAATGGGGGGATGAGAAAAGAATTCATTAATGATAATTTTGTGTTTGACAAGACCTTCAGACTTGTGCCTACGTACCAACATAAAAATGAGGGATCAAAACCCCGTAGTTCGTGGTATAAATTTCAAAGTGGATGTATTGCTTTTTAACAAAAAATTAAGTTTGAAAGGCACAGAGACCTAAAAATGGTTTGAATGAATTAGTTCGTTTTTGGATTTTGAAATTTTTAAGTCAAGTATAGTTAAGTATATTTACAAGTTTGATTTAAGAAAAGAAGATTGAAAATGCAATGGCATAAGGCCAAAGTTTCTAATTTGCAAAGGGTCTAAGTTTAGACAAACAAGCACAAGCAAAGAAGATTTTAAAAACAAGAGGGAGAGATTTTGAAATTAAAGAAATGGGGAGGAGATGAAGAGACTAATCCTAAGCACAAATTTAAAAGTTGAGAGTTGAAAAGATATGACGAATGGGATGCAATCCAATAGACAAAAGTGTTATATAGAAATCCAAATTCCCTTGGACATTAGAATAAAGCAACAAACAATTTTTAATATATCAACTTGAAGAGCAAGGCATCAAATAAAGATATCCACATCCAAGCTTAGCAACTCCATGATCTTCTTCAAAATTTCCCATGTAGCAGATGAATTCCTCAATGCCACAAGTCACAGGTTCAAAATAACAACTTCACAATGATCATGTTGCAGATGAACTCAAATGGATCTTCAATGATGTATCAGATGAAGTTTCAAATTACAAGCACTTGGTTACAAGGAAGTTGGCATTGGCCAAGTATTTTGCATAGGGAGTGTTGCCTAAATTCTAAGTCCAATTGTCTCAGATCAAACCAACAATCCACACAAGATGTTTTTTAAGGTTTTTGTTCTTATTATGTACATTAATGGTCAAATACCAAACAACCAAACACAATATACACAAACAAAATATATCACACAGATATGGTCCAAGTGGACAAAGTAAAAATGACATTAACATAAACAATTAGAATGGTATGAATAATGGAAAATGAATAAGGCTTAAAAAATAAAGTGCATTAAAGTAAATGACTTGAAATTAAATGTTAGTTGTTAATGAGTTAGAAGGTACTATTGCTTTTGCTTTTTTTTAAGTCATTCTTAGGAGAACACTTAACCCACTTATCACAAGCATGGATCCTTGAACCAAGACAACTTCCAAAGGAAGAAAAAAAGGCCAAGTTTCCACACAATACCATGAAAGAGGGGAGACTTACAATCTCACTAACTAGAATGCTATTCCTTTTTGTGTCAAAATCTAGCGCTATGTTAAGCAATCGTAATTGGACTTATGTAGAAGTCACAACTATTTGAGGTCGGGCAATAGAATTTTGGTGTTAATGCATGTTAGAGACATAATATAATGGACTATGCTCATGAAATATACCACACACACAAAAAATATGCAAAAGTGGTGGCGTACTTTCATCCATACTTATGTTGATTTTGCAATTAACTAGCCTTAGGGTATAGAGATATCATAGGTCCATGACATGAATGCATAAAGAAGGGGAATGAGATGAAGAGGGAGGGAAGATAGATCAAACTCAAATTGGAAAAAGAAGGACTTTTACCAAATTAAAATCATTCTGTCATTTTGGGAGATGAAATGTACATTCCATCAATCCCCTAAATCCAATGATCTTAACCTAGAAAAGTCAAATCAACCTTGACCAAGGCCCAACAACACAAGTCAGACTTCCAAAGTCAATCAAAATGGCTCAACACAATTATTTCGCAATTATTCAATTTAAAAAATACTAAAAATAATGCATAAAATTAAATATGGTTGGTCAATTTCCTAAAACCTCATCAAAACACCAAACAAATTTCCATGAGATGTATCATAGGTCAAACAAGGTCAAAGGACATTGGAGAAAAAATTCAGATTTTTTGGAAACTTAAAAGTATTTTTAAACAATTAAAAATAAATCATAAAAAATATTAATAATGATCCAAAAAATAATTTTAATTCAAAATATGAAAGAGGATTTTATTTAATTCTTTTTGGTGAAACTCTCATATTTTTTGGATCAATATTAAAATTAATATGAATTAATGAAAATCAAAGGAATAAAATGAAAATTAGAAAATACAAAAAAACATGGACCACTTGATCTCCCTCATTAATTGAGGTGGCAGATTTAAGCCATGCGCAAGTCACTTCCTCCAAACATAAAAGTTTAATTAGACATATTTAGTTTGATCATGCAATTTGAATGGCTTTCATATCATAAAAATTGAGCAAGTTATGGTCTTGGGAAATTGACCTCCAAATAAGGGTTTAGACAAAATGACCTATAATCGTTCACCATAAAAAATGACTTTCCAAGAAAAACTAGCTCTAGACCTAAACATGGAAGTTATTTGGAAATTCATTTAGAGTAACTTTGCTCTTGGAATCATTTTCATATGACAAAACTTGTAGAAGATGGGGTCTAGGGAACCCCGGTTTTGATCAGTTGAATTTCTCTGGTCAACCACCATGAACCAACTTGCTGGCTTGATATTATTTTGACTTTTGGGACTCATGGAGGATTATATGTGCATAAGATGATGAAATGTGAAGGATCCCTTTACATATTTGATCAATTGGTGAAGAAACTTATTGAAGAAGTCACACAAGATACCTAGATGAATTAGGGTTTCCAAGACAATCAAACTCCAAACTCTTGATGATTTCTTGATTAAAATAACATGTGAAGATCATGGGGATTCTTATATGATACTTGGATCCATAGTAAGCCATTTCTTGATTGAGCTCCTTGCATTAAGGGTCTTTAACCCAAGATATGAGCTTGATAGATCAAAGGTGAGCATACACACTACCTACAAAAGCAGCTAAACTATACAATGACATATTTTTGGTATTTTGGTTAGTAAATAAAGAAAAATGAAGTATGATACAATCACATGGTGCTCGGTGATCTCTCCTAATCCAACCCCAATGAAATAGGGGTAAGGAGGATGCCAAGGTATGATCCCAATGCCAATGCATATGATGAGAATAGTCAGGAGGGATCTTAGGGTCAAAATTAGGGTCTTACAGCTGCCCCTATTTAAGGACATTCTAGATGAGGAGGTGAAGGTTAAAATCTTCGTATCGACTCAGTAGAATGGACTTAAATAATAACATATAGAAACAAATTTTGATCCCTAAGAGACCTCATGATGCATATGATATGAATGTTAAAATAATCTTTGTGGGGAAAATGTTGCCACAAAGGAAAAGAATTCGGAGAGACTGAAAGTTCGCAGGAGTAAAATGCATTTCCATAAGGAAAAACTCACTAGGGAGACAGAGAATCTAGGGGATAAAAAGATCGTGCATAGGTCAGGCTACGACTTAAAACTGTTGGGGGACACGAGGGATTCCATGATAATAAATCAATGGAAAGACTCAACTGGGGAATAAAAAGAATATTTGCAGGGGAAACGGGTAAATCAGAACAAAGTTGAAATACTCGAACCAAACAGGAAAATGCTATTTCACCGAGGAAATGTGCAATCAAACACAACTGGGGAAGAAAAGATCTTCAACGCAGGAGGAACAAAATCATATTATCCGCTACCAGCTACTGGGTAAGGGTATAACAAATTCTGACAAGATCGGACATCTGTTACAGGTTAGGCTAAACATATCACGGATGACTCGCTGAGGGCAAACAGGCGGTATATTCATTACCAGTTACTGGGTAAGAATAACCTGCTGGGAAAAGCCAAATAGGATTTACAACTACCGGTTACTAGGCAGAAGACCACAAAGAAAGAGAATATCTGTCACTGATTAAAGTGAACACATCAAGGATAGACTCAAAGGGGAAGAATATTCGTTATCGGTTAGGATGAACATATCCAGGATAGACTTACCTGGGGATATTAGGAAGGATATCCGTCACAAGTTAAGATGAACATATCAAGGATAAACCGCCTGAAAAAGTAGGAATTATATCTATCGGACACCAAATAGAATACCAGAAAAGAGAATATTTGTCACCGGTTAGGATGAACATATCAAGGATAAACTCTGCAGATAGGAATATGGATAACATCTATCAGTTACTGGATAGAATACTGGAAAAGAGAATATTTGTCACTGGTTAGGATGAACATATCAAGGATAAACTCTAAGGGGAAGCAGGATTTACAACTACCTTCTTACTGAGCAGAAGACCACAAAGAGAAGGAAACCGGTCATCGGTCAGGATGAACATATCAAAGATTAACTCTCAGGGGAACAAAGTATGGATTACAACTACCTTTTTACTGGGTAGAATACCAAAAAGAGAACATCTGTGATCGGTTAGGATGAACATATCAAGGATAGACTCAAAAGGGAAAGAGTACCCGTTATTGGTTAAGATGAACATATCAAGGATAACTTCCTGGGAGACGTGAAAACGAACCCGCTGGGGAGAAAAGGGTTATTTTTGCCGGGTATTCGGCAAATAAGTGAAATATTCACAAATTGAGAAAAATATTACCAGTTATTGGGCAATAGACTCTCAGGGGACCAAAAGCATCTATCTAGGTAAGATCTAGAAAGAAACGGTCAATCAAAGACTCAACCCAATGAGGATATAGCTCAAGGGGAGTAGTTCCATCCAGACAAACAACTGGGGAGGAAACTGAAATAAGAATCATACACGAGGAAGTAACTCAATAGCGAATGAGAAAGGTTAAATTATTTCTGCTTAAGGGGGTGACACTCTACAATTGAAAGAGGACAGACAAACCAAATCTCCATGGGGGAAGTTATACCACCGTAGCAGAGGATTAGAGAAATAATGAATCACAAAGTGTATTACAAATGCGATAATGAAAACTATGAGTGTATATGTATATGTATATGATGATTATGCTGACAAAATAATCACAAAGGATACAGATGTCACTGGACTGAATCATCAACACAATTCTTAGCCAATCCTCAAAGGAGGGAAACAACTGCTGGAGAGAATCGGCCACCTCAAAGGCTCAACCCATGCTGGGGAAAAGAGGGGGGGTATGCTAAGGAAACTGCACTATCAACTCTACGAGGGATTTTATGTCAACACCATATCAAAATATGGAGACAACCTTGCAGAGGATCCAAAACACCGCTAATGGGCCGGGTTAACAGAGGTCATGGACAACGCTGCTGGCGACTTGAGGGGAAACAAAATATGTCGAGTCGTGTAAACTACAACAAATAACGCTCCTACAACTCGAGGGGTACTCAATTTATGACCCCTAATTTTTGCATAAATTTCCCCAAGGCGGGGTACTCAATTTATCGGGATAATTTTTTGTTTTATGTCTCTAATTTTTGCCTGGATCGCCTTTTCAGGTTTTCAATCCACTGAGACACTCATTTTTGCCTAAGTCTCCCTTTCGGGTTTTCAACTTAGCGAGCTATTATTTTCTTTTTTAGGTGAAGTATTTCTTGACTACATCAGCATTCATAGGACGTGTGAACTCTTCACCATCCATAGTTGTAAGAATCAAAGTACCGCCTGAAAAGGCTCTCTTAACAACATATGAGCCTTCATAATTAGGAGTCCATTTTCCCCTAGAATCTGGTTTGAAAGATAGAATCTTCTTGAGCACGAGATCACCTTCTCTCAATACACGAGGTCTGACCTTCTTATCAAAAGCTTTCTTCATTCTTTGCTGATATAACTGACCTTGACACATGGCCGTCAATCTCTTCTCTTCAATCAAATTCAGCTGGTCATACCTGCTCTGGCACCATTCAGCTTCAGTCAACTTGGCTTCCATCAGCACATGTAATGATGGGATCTCAACCTCTACCGGGAGCACAACCTCCATGCCATAAACAAGTGAGAAAGGGGTTGCCCCTGTCGAAGTGCGGATGGATGTACGATACCCATGCAAAGAAAATGGGAACATCTCGTGCCAATCCTTGTATGTCACCACCATCTTCTGGATGATTTTCTTGATGTTCTTGTCCATAACTTCAACTTCCCTATTCATCTTAGGTCTGTAGGGAGAAGAATTATGATGTGAAATCTTAAAGTCTTTGCAAAGAGCTTCCATCATATTGTTATTCAAGTTCGAACCATTATCAGTAATGATCTTACTTGGCACACCATAACGGCACACAATTTGATTCTTGATAAACCTCACAACAATCTTCTTGGTTACATTCGCATACGATGCCGCTTCAACCCACTTTGTGAAGTAGTCAATAGCCACCAAAATGAAACGATGTTTGTTTGACGCTTTGGGCTCAATCATGCCAATCATATCGATTCCCCACATGGAGAAGGGCCATGGGGAGGAAAGGACGTTCAATAGTGTCGGAGGAACATGAATCTTATCTGTATAGATTTGACACTTGTGGCATTTCTTCTCAAACTTGCAACAGTCAGATTCCATTGTCAGCCAATAGTAACCTGCTCTCAACATCTTCTTAGCCATAATGTGTCCATTGGAATGAGTACCAAAGGAACCTTCATGGACTTCAGTCATCAATAAGTCTGCTTCGTGTCTATCCACGCATCTGAGCAGAACCATATCGAAGTTTCTATTGTAAAGCACATCACCATTTAGGTAGAAGTTTCCAGCTAATCTTCTCAAAGTCTTCTTATCTTTAAAAGATGCCCCAGGCGGGTTAATCTGACTTTGGAGAAAACACTTGATATCAAAATACCACGGCTTTTCATCTTTGATATCTTCAACAATAAACACATGAGTTGGCCTATCAAGATGCATCACATTCAAATTGGGAACCTCATTCCGATATTTCACCATAATCATTGAAGTGAACGTTGCAAGAGCATCTGCCATTCGGTTTTCATCTCGGGGAATATGATGAAATTCAACCTTTGTAAATAAAGTTGAAATCCTCCTCGTATAATCTCTATATGGTATCAAACCGGGTTGATTCGTCTCCCATTCACCTTTTATCTGATTCATAACCAAAGCTGAATTTCCATAGATGTCTAAATACTTGATTATGAGATCAATGGCTTCTTCAAGCCCCATAATGCAAGCTTCATACTCAACCATATTATTTTTACACTTGAAAGTCAATCTAGCTGTAAATGGAAAATGCATGCCTTGAGGAGTAATAATACTGCCCCAATGCCATTACCATACTGATTAACAACTCCATCAAATACCATGCCCCAACGGGAACCAGGTTCTGGCCCTTATTCAAGCAATGGTTCATCAAAATCCTTCATATTCAAGTGCAAGATCTCTTCATCAGGAAAATCATAATGCACTGACTGGTAATCTTCAATCGGTTGGTGAGCCAAATGGTCATCCAAGACACTACCCTTGATCGCTTTTTGAGATTGGTATTCAATATCATACTCGGATAACAACATCTGCCAACATGAAATCCTCCCAGTTAAAGCAGGCTTCTCAAAAATATACTTGATTGGATCCATTTTGGATATCAACCAAGTGGTGTGGTTCAACATATATTGGCGTAGAGGCTTAGCATCCCAAGCCAATGTGCAACAAGTCTTCTCAAGCATAGAATATCGAGTCTCACAATCAGTGAACTTCTTACTGAGGTAGTAGATAGCATATTATTTCTTTACAATTTCATCTTGCTACCTAGAACACAATCCATTCTTTCATCAAGCACAATCAAATACATGATCAATGGTCTTCCTTCAACAGGCGGAGACAGAATCAGAGGCTCAAGCAGGTACTCTTTGATACTGTCAAAAGCTTTCTAACAATCTTTGGTCCAATCACAATACTAATCTTTTCGAAGAAGCTTGAATATAGGCGTACATGTGGCAGTCAGATGCAAAATGAATCTCGAGATATAATTTAAGCGGCCGAGAAAACCTCTGACTTACTTCTCAGTTTTGGGCGCAGGCATCTCTTGTATTGCTTTGTCTTTGGCAGGATAAACTTCAATACCATTCTTGCTGACAATAAAGCCCAACAACTTACCAGAACGAACACCAAATGTACACTTATTGGGATTCAAGGGGAGTTTGTACTTCCTTAAACGCTGGAATAGCTTCAACAAATGCTCAACATGCTCTTCTTCATAACTAGATTTAGCAATCATATCATTAACATAGACTTCGATCTCTTTATGCATCATATGATGAAAAAGAGTAGTCATTGCTCTCTGGTACGTTGCACCAGCATTCTTTAAACCGAAAGGCATCACTCTATAACAGAATGCTCCCAGAGTGTAATGAATATGGTCTTCTCCATATCTTCGGGTGCCATTTTAATCTGATTATAACCGGAAAATTCGTCCATAAATGAAAAGACTTTGAATTTAGCTGTATTGTCTACCAACATATCAATGTGTGGCAGAGGAAAAGAATCTTTCGGACTAGCTTTGTTCAAATCTCTATAATCGACACACATGCAGACTTTTCCATCCCTCTTTGGAACAGGCACAATTTTGGCCACCCACTGTGGATACTCAGCGGTAACAAGGAAACCAACATCAATCTTCTTTTGCACTTCTTCTTTGATCTTCACTGCCATATCAGGATGAGTCCTTCTCAATTTATGCTTGAATGGCGGGCATTCTGGTTTCAACGGCAATCTATACTCCACAATCTCAGAATCCAAACCAGACATGTCTTGATAGGACCAAGAAAACACATCTGAATACTCCCGAAGAAGATCAATCAACCCCTTCTTAACCTCTGGAAACAGTCGAGATCCAATCTTGACTTCCTTTACATCATCCTTAGAACCCAAGTTGACTAACTCAATCTGCTCTTCAAATGGCTGAATGTCTTTTTCCTCGTTCTCAAGTAAATGAGCCAATTCATCAGATACTGCTCCATCACCTTCTTCCTCAACCTCAAACACACGGAATTCAAAGTTTGGAGAAGGAGTAGGATCATTGTATTCAATGGGTTTAGAAACCAACCTGCATAATGATTTGATACTTTGATTTTAGAGAAGTGAATTGTGACCAAATATTATGCAGATGGACAATTATTGTTAATTTATTTATGTTTTTTGTGATTATCATTTTTCAGAAAGGCAAAAAGTAAAAATAAAAACATCATAGATGTGGATGAATAGAATTGCATTTTATTAATGATCAAATTAAA
This sequence comes from Lathyrus oleraceus, assembly GCF_024323335.1. Lineage (NCBI taxonomy): Eukaryota > Viridiplantae > Streptophyta > Magnoliopsida > Fabales > Fabaceae > Lathyrus > Lathyrus oleraceus. Next base: position 351,187,213 of record NC_066585.1, on the reverse strand, counting down.
AGATGCCAAACAATGTTCACTTCTCCCTTAGGCATAGGAGAAGGATTTTCAAAAACAATAAAACCAATTACTTAGAATAATGAACAATAATAGGAACATCGACAGCGGTCCAACTGTTTCAAGTTTTTCCATGCATCACAAAATTGGTGCAGTCTTCATATTCATCCCCCTCGATCACTGAAACTGAGTGTTGTTCATAACCAGGAATGAAGCCTCCGCTACGGAAACTAGGTTGCACATCTTCAACTGACGACCCTTGTCGGAATCTAAAACTAGCTTTGCTCTTGTTCTTAGCGACCTCTACCATCCAACCCCACTGATCAGAATTACCGTCTTCAACAATCTTCTGCGCATCTTTAAAAGAGGACATGGGTGCCCCAACTCTCTTTTCTTCAGTAATAGATAGAGCCTGGAATGGAGTTCCAATCCCATCCTCGGCTTCAACATATGAGAAAGATGGCAGGTGGCTCACCAACAACGCTTTCTCTCCACCAACTATAATGAGCTTACCATTCTTCACAAACTTCAACTTCTGATGCAGAGTTGATGTAACAGCTCCCGCCTCATGTATCCATGGCCTTCCCAACAAGCAGCTATAGGCCGGGTGGATATCCATTACTTGGAAAGTAATTTGGAAATCACTCGAACCTATCTTCACTAGAAGGTCCACCTCACCAATAACCGTCTTGTGAGAACCATCAAAAGCCTTGACGATCACGCCACTGTATCTCATCGAAGCTCCTTAGTAGGATAATCTTGACAGAGTTGACTTGGGGAGTACATTTAATGAAGAACCGGTATCGACCAATACATTGGACAACGCATCCTTCTTGCAGTTCATTGATATGTTCAATGCTAGGTTGTGATTCCTACCCTCCTCGGGGAGTTCATCATCACAGAAGCTCTGATTATTGCAGGAAGTGATGTTAGGCACAATATGGTCAAATTGATCCACTGTCACATCATGCACTACATAAGCTTGCTCCAATACTTTTTGCAATGCTTCTCTGTGCGCTTCAGAATTCATGAGCAGAGACAACACTGAAATTTTGGAAGGAGTTTGGAGCAGCTGCTCCAGCATATTAAATTCACTTTTCTTGATTAACCTTAGTACCTCATCATCATCATTAGGCTTCAAACTGTTGGATCTACCGCGGGTACCTCAACTTTCTTACCAACATCCTCTACATCTTTTAGGAAAACAGGCCCAAAAACACGACCACTACAAGTCACCTTCATTACATCAGCATTACTCACAACAGAATTGGTCGTAGGCAATGGAACCTCTTGACTATTCTCTAACATAGTCGTATTATACTGATACGGAACAACTCTATCAGATGCATACGGGACTGGACCCGCTAATCGTATTACCAACGGTGATACCGATCTACTGTTGTTGTTGTTGTTGCTGCTATCAAACTGAATTACCACCCTCTCATGAGTTTTGAACACTGGCACTATCACGTTGACATCATTTATATCCCTTGACTGTTGAATCTGGATTACATTCTCATCCATCAACTTCTTGATATCTTTCTTGACAACCGAACACCCTCGGGGGTTCACACTGCAGACTACATAACTGTCGTGATCATGCTCACAATCACTAATAGTACACAGGGTCTTGTGTATCTCAACCAAAGATCGACAAATTCGTCACACATCAAATACTCAAAAACTTACTGGACAACAATCTACAATGTTGACAAAGGAATTACCATGAGCAGGCAATGGGTGTGCTTTAACATTTGGTGCACGGTCCTCAAAGGACACCGTCTCACTCTTCACAAGATTTTGGACCTCATACTTCAGCGAGTAGCAATTCTCAATATTATGGCCAAGAGCCCCTTGGTGAAAGGCACAATGAAGCTCTGGCTCATACCACCATGGAGGTGGTTCTGGTATTTGCGGCAGATTTCTTGGTTGGAGGAGGTTCTTGAGAACCAAGGATGGGTACAATTCAGCATAAGACATAGGAATTGGGTCGAAAGAGACCTTCTTCCTCTCAAAGTTCAGTTGTTGTTAATTATTGTTGGTGTTGTTGGTGTTGTAGTTGTTTGTTCTTTGTTGTGGTTGTTATTGACATTGTTGTTGAACTGGAACTCATTAATTATTGGAAAACACTGGAATAATAGATGATACCTGATGATGATGTTGACGTGTGTAGAGGTAAATTCATGATCATCAAGCTATGGATAAGCAAGACATCAAATAACAAGAGTCGCCACCGTCCTTTTATTGTTTCCAAGGGAAAAGGGAAAAAGTACGAACAAAACCCAAAAGTAAAAAGTTTTCAAATCAAAACTAATAAAATGTCAGAGATTACAGGTAAGGGGGTTGGTTGCACAGAGGGAAGGTGTTAGCACCCAAAGTGTCCTAGGTACTCCTAGGAAGCTCTTTTTTGTGTGCATATGTATTTTGTACAAAGTGATGTTTACAAACAAATAGAGTAAGGGGATGAGAAGAGAGTTCATTAATTATATTTTTGTGTTTGACAAGACCTTCAGACTTGTGCCTACGTACCAACATAAAAATGAGGGATCAAAACCTCGTAGTTCGTGATACAAATTTCAAAGTGGATGCATTGCTTTTAATCAAAAATTAAGTTTGAAAGGCACAAATGCCTAAAAATGGTTTGAATGAGTTAGTTCTTTTTTGGCTTTTGAAAGTTTAAGTCAAGTATGGTTAAGTTTATTTACAAGTTTGATTAAGAAAAGAAGTTTGAAAAAGCAATGACATAAGGCCAAAGTTTCTAGTTTGCAAAGTGGTCAAAGTTTAGAACAAAACTAGTTCAAACAAAAGAGATTTTTTTTAAATGGAGGGAGAGATTTTGAAATTAAAGAAATGGGGAAGAGATGAAGAGACTAATCCTATGCACAAAATTAAAAGTTAAGAGTTGAAAAGATCTGACCAATGGGTAGCAATCCAATAGACAAGAATTGTAAGTTTAAGGAGTGCCTTAGAGGGGGGGGGGTGAATGAGGCACTTAGACGATTTTCAGGATTTTTTACGGTTTATGACTTTTACTTTCTTAAGATGCTTATTTGATGAAAAGCGGTAAAGAGCAGAAAGTAAAGAACACCACGATGTATAGTGGTTCCCCTCATAGATCGAGAGTACTCCACTCCCCTTTCAACACGAAAGAGAATTCACTATAATGTTAGATTCCTAGACAAGACACCTTAAGGCCTTTCTATCTAATTCTAACACACAAGGAACAATCCTCTTGGATTTAAAATGTTTAAAGTCCAATCGAGACTCAATTTCTCACAAAAGGACCTCTTGCATCCACACACAGGATAACAAGGATAAAACCTTACAAACTTATTCTTAACAATCCTAAAAATAAGTTGTAATCAAGAAATACAATTCTTAATTTTTGTAGAAGATGAAATAGTTGGAAGTTTGAAGTATATCAATTTATCAATTGATCTTCTCCTTTGTAACACTTAATTTTCACAATAATTATACAAGTGTTCTTTGTATGGAATGAAACTATGATGCTTAAAAAGAAAGTTTATGCAAGGTTTCACTCTAAAGAAAATTTGAAAGAACACAAAAAATGTTTGAGAGAATGTGTGTAATTGATTTGAAATTTTTCACAATCTCCCCCTTTTTGATGATGACAACCCAAAAGAATGAAAGCTCGATCCAAGCATGTTTCTCTAGCAAATGCTCCCCCTTAATTGATGCTCCCCTTTAATTTATATTTTAAGGATTCTTTAGAAATCTGCATTTTGTTCGAGAGAAACAGAAAACAAGGAAATAACACAATAACAATCTCTTCTCCCCCTTTGTCATTAACAAAAAGGGTGAATAAGGAAATAAGTAACAACATGCAAACAATATATACCAAGCACCACATAACACAAAAGATAATGCAAACATAATATAAACCAACCATTTTAGCATAGTCTTAAAAGAAAACTATAAATGTACTAAATTAAAACCATAAACTAGGGAATAACATAAAGAAATGGCCAACTCAATCACTTTCCGACATATCGACTCCATCATCCTCTTCACCTTCTTCTTCACTTTCCTCAGTACCTTCTTCACTTGGGACATGTTGACGGTTTAAAGAAAGGAAGAGTTTCCTAAGTGATTTGATTCCAAGTTGGGTGACCCTGTGATTATGATGCATGGTGGTCTCAATGGAACACATCTTGTTATAAAGCATATCATTTGTGATGTCACCTTCCGGAATTGGTGGAGGAGCGGAAGAAGCAACCGTATCCTTGTACCGAAACACTCCATTTGGTCTGATACTAATGTTGGTGTTCTTAGTTGCGGTAATCTCATTGATTTTACAATTTCTAACCGTCATAGGAGTCTTTGGTTCTCTTTGAAGCAGAACACCATGGAATTCCAAAATTCTTGAAACAATTCTACCATAAGGAAGTCCACCATTTAGGGATAATTGATGTTTCATGTGATGGTAAATGACATAAGCCGAATTAATCTTCATGTTCAGTTTCAAAGCTCTAATAAGTTGCAGTTCAAGTTCACTAACTTGGGCATGATTTGAATGTTTTGGAACCAAAACATAAGCAGGAACATAATGGAGCATCCTATCACTCACAGATAGGAGGTTAGCAAATTTCACCACCCTTAAGGATTCTGATTTCTGCCGGCTCATGAGGCTAGCCTGAGTGCCTCTAGAAATTGAAACAAAATATTCCAAAGTGTTATAATTGCTCCAAGCATCATTGTCGGGTTCAGTTCCGTGACGGAATGCTTCACCTTCAGAAGGGATTTCCAGACAGGTTCCCAATTGTTTCAGATCCATACAAATTTCAACATTCTTAACCTTAGCAATGAACACCAAATCACCAAAATCATCGGTTCCAAACTTTATAGTGGTAAAGAAATCCCTTATCATATCAGGATAATAATCACCAATGTCAGACACTAACTTATCTACCCCTGAATTTCTCAGCAAAGTTTGAAAGGTAAAGCTATGATAAGGAAAAGCTTGGAAGTTAACATATTTTACCGGCATGAGAGTTCGAGTCCGGACAGCATAACTCAACCTTCTGGATTTCATAGTGGAAGCATGTTGTTCTTCTGTATGATGAGAGGTTTATTCATCCATTTTCTTCTTTCCTTTGTCTTGTCTTGGAGGTGCCATGGAAGCTTTGAGAGTTAGGGTTTTGGAGAGGTTTTCTGGATTCTAGCTGGAGAGTGAATATGGTGAGTTGATGGAGAGTGATAATGAGAGTCGGGTTTTATTTTTAGCTTTGAATGGAGTTAATAGAGTTAATGGAGGAGAAGAAAGATGGAAGAGTGAGATGAATTTGAAGGTTGGAAAGAGAGTACCAATGCTAAGTGATTGACTTAAGCAAAAAGAATAAGAAAAAAACACTTAAGACAAACAATGCAACAACTCACGTGTGTTAAAAAAAATTCAAAAAATTCAGGAAGACACAGTGGTAATCGATTACTCTAAAAAGGGTAATCGGTTACACAGGTTAAAAACACGTGAGGAAGGCAAAAACATGCAAGGTAATCGATTACCCAATATGGAGTAATCGGTTACACATATTAAAGATGCATGAGGAAGGCAAAAACATGCAGGTTAATGGATTACCCAATATGGAGTAATCGGTTACACAAATTAAAAACAGAAATTTCATAAAATTAAAAAAAATTAAAACTTGTGTACCTTGGCCTCATTATAAAATTATGGAAGATTTATATATCACCTTCATCCAAAATGCCAAGTTCTCTTCGAATCTTATAAAATGGTTCTTTTGCGAGTGGTTTTGTGAAATTTTCCGCCAGTTGATTATGAGTATCGACAAAGGTAACTTCGACATCTCCTTTAAGAAAATGATCACGAAGGAAATGGTGTCGAATGTCTATGTGTTTGATCCTTGGGTGCATGACCGGATTCTTTGTGATATTAACCGCACTTGTGTTGTCGCATCGGAGTGGTATGCATCCAAGATCGATTCCCTAGTCACTTAATTGTTGCTTTAGCCAAAGATTTTATGCACAACAACTACCCGCTGCTATGTATTCTAATTCAGTCGTACTAAGAGCAACGCACGCTTGTTTCTTACATGACCATGAGACTAATGCATTACCAAGGATGTGACACGTTCCAATAGTACTTTTTCTAACTGTTTTACAACCTGCATAATCCGCGTCAGAATAACCAATTAACTTACAAACACTACCTTTTGGATACCATAAGCCAACATTGGTTGTTCCTTTGAGATACTTCATGATTCTTTTGACCGTCGTAAGATGTGACTCCTTTGGATTTTCTTGGAAGAGAGCACATAAACACACGCTAAACATTATGTCAGGACGGCTTGCCGTCAAATATAATAAAGAACGAATCATACCTTGATACTTCGTAATATCAATTGACACACCCGATTCGTCTTGATCAACATAGGTTCCGGAGCCCATTGGTGTTGACATTGCTTTACAACCATCCATTTCAAATCTCTTTAACAACTTTTTGCAATACTTTGATTGGTTGATAAAGATTCCGTCTTTTAGTTGCTTGATTTGCAATCCAAGAAAGTAGTTCATCTTTCCCATCATAGACATTTCAAATTCACCTTGCATTATCAACTCAAATTCTTCACATAGTTCTTTGTTGGTTGAACCGAAGATTATGTCGTCTACGTAGACTTGAACAAGTAAGGTGTTCCCTTTTATCTTCTTGATAAATAAATTCTTGTCTACTTTGCCTTTTCCAAAACCTTTTTCACATAGAAAATTACTTAGACGATCATACCATGCCCTTGGTGCTTGTTTTAATCCATAGAGCGCTTTCTTCAATTTGTATACATGTGAAGGATGCTTGAAGTCTTCAAAGCCCGGGGGTTGTTTGACATAGACTTCTTCTTTGATGTAGCCGTTCAAGAAGGCGCTTTTGACGTCCATTTGAAATAACTGAAAATTCATTGAACATGCGTAAGCAAGTAATAAACGAATAGCTTCTAACCTTGCAACCAGAGCGAAAGTTTCTTCAAAGTCGATTCCTTCTTCTTGATTATACCCTTGAGCGACCAATCTTGCTTTGTTTCGAACAATTATTCCATTCTCATCAAGTTTGTTCTTAAACACCCATCTTGTTCCAATGATGTGCTTACCACTTGGTCTAGAAACAAGTTCCCAAACTTGATTTCTCTCGAATTGGTTTAATTCTTCTTGTATAGCAACAATCCATTGATCATCTCCTAGAGCTTCATCAATTTTAGAGGGTTCTATTTGCGAAACGAACGCCATGTTTAAGCATGCATCCTTGAGATTCAATCTTGTAGCAACACCTTGACTAATGTCACCAATTACTTTGTCCATAGGATGATCTTTATGAGTCCTTCATTCCTTAGGTAGATCATTTTCATTTTACTCTTGTTGAATCGGTTCTTCTTGATTCTTGTTTGAAGTATCTTCTTTAGGAATTTCTACAAAATCATCATCATCATCACAAACAACCATTTCCTCTTTCGAGGGGTTAGATTCGTCAAACTTAACATGCATGGATTCTTCTATATTTAAATTTCTTTAATTGTAAATTCTATATGCTTTACTTGTAAGAGAATAACCAAGAAAAATACCTTCATCCGATTTTTCGTCGAACATAACAAGGTTGTCTTTGTCATTGTTAAGGACAAAGCACTTGCATCCAAAGATATGAAAGAAAGCAATGTTAGGTTTCCTTCCTTGGAAGAGTTCATATGGAGTCTTCTTTAGGATAGGTCTTATGTTAACTCTATTACTTATAAAACATGTCGTGCTAACCGCATCCGCCCAAAAAACTTAGGAAGATTTGAGTCGCTAAGCATTGTTCTTGCAAGTTCCACCAATGACCTATTCTTTCTTTCAACTACTCCATTTTGTTGAGGAGTCCTTGGAGCCGAGAAGTTGTGAAATATTCCATGATCTTCACAAAAGTCTTCAAAAGAGGTATTCTGGAATTTTCCACCATGATCGCTTCTTATAGAGGCAATTGTCAATGATTTCTCATTTTGAATTTGCTTTGCATACTTCTTGAATGCTTTGAATGCATCACTTTTCTGCACTAAAAAGAATGTCCAAGTATATCTAGAATAATCATCAACAATAACCAAAGCATATAAGTTACCTCCGAAGCTTCTTGTTCTTGATGGACCAAATAAGTCTATATGTAACAATTGTAGTGGCCTAGAAGTGGACACCACATTCTTGGATGTGAAAGTTGATTTGGTTTGCTTCCCCTTTTGACACACGTCGCAAAGCTTATCTTTGATGAATTTTATCTTTGGCAATCCAATGACAAGGTCATGTTTTACTAACTTATTCAAGTGCTCCATATGAATGTGAGCAAATCTCTTATGCCATAACCATGAGTCGTTGTTATTTGCCACAAGACACTTAACCTTCAAAGAAACATCATCAAGGGAAATCATGAAAATATTATTAATTCTCTTACCTATAAGCATTACCTCTTGTGTGACTTCGTCTTCAATTAAACATTCATCTTTTGTGAACCTTATTTTGAATCCTTTGTCACAAAGTTGGCTTATGCTTAAGAGGTTGTGCTTTAGTCCTTCGACATATAATACATCTTCGATGGATGTGAAATTTGGTGCACCTACTTTGCCTATGCCAAGATTCTTCCTTTGTTGTTATCTCCATAAGTAACATAACCCTTGACCTTAAGCTTTAGATCTGAAAATTTGTGCACATCACTGTTCATATTCTTGGAGCACCCATTATCCAAATACCAAAGATTTGATGTGGCCTTCAAGCATACCTCTTCTTCATCATCGGAATGTTGAGAAGCCATTAGCGCCAAGTTTGCACATTCCTCGCTATCCGATCCGAATGAAGAACTAATTTCATTGTCCTCCCATGCAAGATATGCCTTTTTGTTCTTGAAATCCTTCTTGCTCTTGAATCTGCCTTTCTTTGAAAGTTTAGGACATTCCGGCTTTATGTGGCATTTCTTTCCACATTCGTATCATGTTACATCTTGCGTAGCATGTTACATTCCTGAAATGTCTATTCTTTTTAGCGTTAAAGGATTTACCATTTTTGTTAAAGAACTTACCAAGCCTTTTAACAAGGAGCATGAAATTCTCATCTTCCTCCAATGCGTCATCATCTTTATCTTCTTTTGAGTCTACCTTCAAGGTAATCCCTTTAGATTTCTTTTCTTGACTTTCATGTTTCTCAAGCCTACCAAGTTCTAACTCATGTTCTCGAAGTTTGCCAAAGAGTGATGCATATGTCATTGTTGAAAGACTTTTCTTTTCGGAGATAGCCGTCACCTTCGGTTTCCATTCTCGAGTCAATGATCTTAGTACTTTAAGATTGAGATCGTCATTTGTAAATGTTTTTCCGAGAGCAACAAGTGGTTAGTTAAGTGAACAAATCTCTTTTGTAGCGCCACGATGGATTCTCCGAGCAGCATTCTAAACATCTCACATTCTTGACTTAATGTATTCAACCTTGATCTCTTTACTTCGGCGGTGCCTTCATGTGTCTCCACTAAGGTGTCCCATATTTGTTTTGCCGACTTGCATTGAGATATGCGAAAGAACTCGTCCATGCTTAAAGCACTTTGAAGAATGTTTATTGCTTTTTTTTCATTTAAGACTTTTTTCTTATCATCTTCATCATACGAACTCCTTATCTTTGGAGTACCAATGTCATTGACCACACTCATAGGATTATGTGGACCATCTTCAACGACTTCCCATATGCCTTCTCCTTGGGCTTCTAGATGTGCATTCATACGGATCTTCCAAAAATCAAAATATTCTCCAGAGAATAACGGTGGTTTGTTACTACTTCCACCGTCTTTAAAATCCAAATTCGTGCTTGCGGAAGCCATGTGGATCTTTTAGGAACAGGTTACCAATAACCTGCTCTGATGCCAATTTTAAGTTTAAGGAGTGCCTTAGAGGGGGGGGGGGGTGAATGAGGCACTTAGACGATTTTCCGGATTTTTTATGGTTTATAACTTTTACTTTCTTGAGATACTTATGTGATGAAAAGCGGTAAAGAGCGGAAAGTAAAGAACACCACGATATATAGTGGTTCCCCTCACAGATCGAGAGTACTCCACTCCCCTTTCAACACGAAAGAGAATTCACTATAATGTTAGATTCCTAGACAAGACACCTTATGACCTTTCTATCTAATTCTAACACACCAAGAACAATCCTCTTGGATTTACAATGTTTAAAGTCCAATCGAGACTCAATTTCTCACAAAAGGACCTCTTGCATCCACACACCAGATAACAAGGATAAAACCTTACAAACTTATTCTTAACAATCCTAAAAATAAGTTGTAATCAAGAAATATAATTCTGAATTTTTGTAGAAGATGAAATAGTTGGAAGTTTAAAGTATATCAATTTATCAATTGATCTTCTCCTTTGTAACACTTAATTCTCACAATAATTATACAAGTGTTCTTTGTATGGAATGAAACTATGATGCTTAAAAAGAAAGTTTATGCAAGGTTTCACTCTAAAGAAAATTTGGAAGAACACAAAAAATGTTTGAGAGAATGTGTGTAATTGATTTGAAATTTTTGCAAGGAGGTGAATTTGAAATCTGAAAAAAAAGAATGTATATATATTGTCTAAACACCTCCTCAAATGGATGAAAATACCCAAAGGATTCCATGCTTCATGGTAAAGAAAATAGAAAAGTTTGCATGAAGAGATGCACTGATTTTTGCCTCTGGTTCAATGGTAATCAATTACCTTAATATGGGTAATCGGTTACTTGCATCAAATGAGCAAAAATATTTGAAATTTTCTCAGAGTAATCGGTTACCTTAAAATGTATAATCGATTACTTGTCTCCAACATGCAAAAATATTTGAATTTTACACAGAGTAATCGGTTACCATATAATGGATAATCGATTACTTTGTCACAGACTTGAAAAATAGTTTAAAAGAATGAAGTGTTATGATTTCTCTGATGCATAGAAATACTTTCAATGATTATGGCATGAATGAGACATGTTTTGAACACTTGTATAAATATCTAGAGGTCAAGTTTTATACCTATCCATTTGAAAGACAACTCTTCATGAGTTTCATCGAGACTTGATCATTTAGTTGAAAACTTCGTTCATGAGCTTGAATCTTGATCAATCCTTTTTGTTAATCAATCTTAGACTTGTAGAGAAGTTTTTTATCATCAAAACATTTGAGAAGTCATGTCTTCACAAGAATGTCTTATAGAAATCCCAAATTCCCTTGGATATTAAAATCAAGCAACGAACAATGCATACAATATTAACTTGAAGAGCAAGGCATCAAATAAAGATAACCTCATCCAAGCTTTTTGCCACTCCATAATCTTCTTCAAATTGGCCCATGTAGTAGATGAATTCCACAAGTCACAGGTTCAAAATAATAGCTTCATAGTGATCATGTTGCAGATGAACTCAAAGGGATCTTCAAAGATGTACCAGATGAAGTTTCAAATTGCAAGCACTTGGTTACACAAATGTTGGCATTGTCCTAGTCCTTTAACATAGGGAGTTTGCCTAGATTCTAAGTCCAATTTGTCCAAGATCAAGTCAACAGTCCACATAAAAGTTGTTTAGGGTTTTTGTTCTTATTATGTACATTAATGGTCAAAGACGACACAAGCAAACAAAATATACACAAGCAAGATATATCACACAATATAGTCCAAATGGACAAAGTGAAAATTGCATGAACATAAATAATTAGAATGGTATGAATAAAACTTAAAAGTTAAAGTGCATTAAAATAAAGAACTTGAAATTAAATGTTAGTTGTTAACGAGTTAGAAGTTAGTATTGTTTTGCTTTTGCTTTTCATTTTAAGTCATTCTTTGGAGAACACTCAACCCACTTATCACAAGCATGGATCCTTGAGCCAAGACATCTTCCAAAGGAAGGAAAAAAGGTCAAGTTTCCACACAATACCATGAAAGAGGGGAGACTTACAATCTCACTAACTAGAATGCTATGCATTTTGTGTCAAAAATTTAGCTCTATGTTAAGCAATCGTAATTGGACTTATGTAGAAGTCACAACTATTTGAGGTTGGGCAATAGAATTTTGGTGTTAATGCATGTTAAAGACATAGTATAATGGACTATGCTCATGAAACATACCACACACAAAAAAGAATATGCAAAAGAGGTGGCCTAATCTCATCCATACTTATGTTGATTTTGCAATCAACTAGCCTTAGGACTTAGAGATATCATAGGCCAAATGAGATGAATGCATAAAGATGAGAAATAGATGAAGAGGGAGGGGAATGGATCAAAACTCAAATTGGTCAAAGAAGGACTTTTACCAAATTAATATCATTCATTCATTTTGGGAAATGAAATGTACATTCCATCAATCCCCTAAATCCAATAATATTAACTTAACAAAGTCAAATCAACCTTGACCAAGGCCCAACAACATAAGTTAAACTTACACAAATCATCACAAGAGGTCAACACAGTTATTTGGCATTTATTCAAATTAAAAATACTAAAATAAGGCATTTAAATTAAATATGGTTTGTCAAATTCCTAAAACCTCACCAAAACACCAAAGAAATGGCCATGAGATTTATCATAGGTCAAACAAGCTCAAAGGACCTTGGAGAAAAAAATTCAGAATTTTTAAAGACTTAAAATTATTTTTAAACAATTAAAAATAATCACAAAATCAATTAAATCATGAAAAATATTCATACTCATCCAAAAAATAATTTTAATTCAAAAAATAAAAGAGGAATTTATTTAAATTTTTTTGGTGAAACTCTCTTATTTTTTGGATCAATATTAAAATTAATATGAATTAATGAAAATCAAATGAATTAAAACAAAAATAAAAAAATTAAAAAAAATGTGAGCCACTTGATCTCCCTCATTAATTGAGGTGGCAGATCAAGTGGACACAAATGTGCGTTCCACAATAGACCTAAGTCAATGCGCTGCAGGGATGGTAATTAAAACCAACGCGTGAGATTAAAACATTTCAAAAGAGATCAATGGCTCAGAACCTGTCCAGCACAACACCGGCGCTGGACTTTCGGTCACCTTCTCATGCGAGGTCCATTGGACTGGTTCACTCATCACCATCAAGAAAATGAAAAAGGAGGACATGATCTGAAAGAAAACATGGCGTAGAGCACGAATCTGACTTCAATTTCAACTAACTCCAAATATATAAAAAGATATGAGGAGTTGAATTTTGAGGTGTGTCAACTGAGTTGCTTCGATTTGACCTCTAAGAAACTCAATCTTCTTGCCTACATTGGTAGGACTTCAGACAACCAAAGATCCAAGAGAATTGATGAGAATTGAGTGAGAATCGAAGAGATGAAGTTTTCTGAAATTTACCTTCAATGTTCTGCAGAACTTGATGTTGCTTGCTCCAACCTTGATCTGATCACACTTGAGAAGCTTGCAGGAGAGGTTTAGCAATGGTACAAAGCTTTGGATCCAAGACTTCTTGAATCTCCAAACAGTGAGATTCAAACTCAATTTTCAAGTTGAAAATTCTCAGGTTTTCCTTTGAAATATGAGGGTTTTAATTGGGGGGAAAAACTGGCGTGCAAGGTGTGTTTGAATTGAGCTCAGAGGCCTTGTATTTATAGCATTTGGGATTGATAATTGCACACTTGAAAAATTGTTAAATTTGGTCATTTCATGCATAAGCTTGCATGGGCGTGTACAGGCCTATGAAGCAATCCATTTTGATCCATATTCAACTGTTCGAAAGTTCAAATGAGGCTTGAGTGGCAAGGCAATGATATGTGGAGTTTTGGATATTTGATTTTCTCCAATGATGCAGCTATGTTAAAGCCATGCACAACCCTAGCAAACTTTATCCAAAATGCATGAACTTGGGATCTTTGGAAAGCTTATATCAAGGGGAACAAGTTTGATGTTGCACACTTTTCCATTTGGAGCTTGGATCATGGTGAACTTTGAGGTGGAAGTTTGGAAATTTCAACATGTTGAAAATGTTTCTAAGTGTCAAGCCATATATCTCAATATTCCATCTTGCTTAACTTTTCATGTGTGCTTCAAATGAGAAAAGTGTTTTCATCAAAGTTGTATATATTTCAAAGACCTTCAAAATGGTCACCAATTTCATGTCATTTAGATTTAGAATAGTAGAGTTATGCATTTTTGTAGTTGAGGAAAATCACTTGTTCAATGGTATGGGTCAAAAATGACCTATAATGTATCCTCATATCACATGCTCAAAAAAGTTGAATCAACTCTCACTCCAAACATCAAAGTTGAAGTAGACATTGAAAATTTATGACCTTGGGAAGTTGACTTTCAAATTAGGGTTTAGACAAAATGACCTATAATGTTTCAACATAGAAAATGATTTTCCAAGAAAAACTAGCTCTAGGTCTCAACATGAAAGTTGTTTGGAATATTATTTAGAGTAAATTTTCTCTTGGAATCATTTTTGTATGGTGAAAATTGTAGGAGATAGGGGCTAGGGAGACCCAGTTTTGATCAGATGAATTCATTTGGCCAACCACCATCAACCAACTTGCTAACCTTCAATTCTTTTGACTTTCTTGGCTCATGGTAGACCATATATGCATAAGATGATGAATTTTGAAGTGTCCCTTAAGAAATTTGATCAATTGGTGAGAAAGCTTGTTGAAGAAGTTACTCAAGATACCTAGACAAACTAGGGTTTCCAAGGCAAATCACCTTCAAACTCTTGAAGAATATTTGATCAATATCACATGTAGGAATCATTGGGACTCATATATGATGCTTATAACCATTTGTGGGTCAATCCATGGTTGTGCTCTTTGCCTTGAGGGTCTCAAACCCTAGATATGAACTTGATAAATCAATGGGATCATGCCCTACCTACAAAAGATTTAGGCAAATGCAAAAGACATATTTTTGGTATTTTGGTTAGAAAAATGATAATATACAAGTATGATACAATCACACAGTGGTTGGTGATTTCTCCCAAAACAAACCCAATGAGAGAGAGGTAAGGAGGATGCCAAGGTATGATCCTAATGCTAATGCATATGATGAAATTGCATGAGGGATATTAGGGTCAAAATTGGGGTCTTACAGATGCCCCTATTTAAGGATATTCTAATTGAGGAGGTGAAGGTTTAAATCTTCGGCTCGACTCAGTAGAATGTGCTTAAATAACAACACATAGAAACAAATTTTGGTCCCTAAGAGACCTCATGATGCATATGATATGAATGCAAAAGTTAATGCCCTGTGGGGAAATATTGCCACAAAAGAAAAGGAATCAGAGAGACCGAAAGTCCGCAGGAGTATAATGTATTCCGTAAGGAAAACTCACTGGGGAGACAGAGACTCTGAGGGGATAAAGGAGGTTATGCGTAGGCCAGACTACGACTTAAAACTGTTGGGGGACAAGAGGAATTCCATACAAAATGGAAAGACTCAGTCGGGGAAACAAAACACCTGCAAGGGAAACGAGTAGATCAGGATAAAACTAACGTACTCGAAATCATGCAGGAAAAACGATTTCACTAAGGAAATTCGCACTTAACTCAATTGGGGAGAAATAAACTTCAACACAGGAGGAGCAGAAATCTACTATCTACTACCTGTTACTGGGTAAGGAGATAATAAAGATCTGACAGAGAGGACATCTGTCATCGATTAGGATGAACATATCAAGGATGACTCGCTGGGAACCACTAGGAGGGAGTATTCATTACCAGTTACTGGGTAAGAATAACCTTGCTGGGGAAAACTGCAGAAAATACGATTTACAACTACCAGTTGTTGGGCGGAAGACCAAGGATGAGAGTATTCGTTATCGGTTAGGATGAACATATCAAGGATAAACTCAACATGGAAGAAAATCCGTCATCGATTAAGATGAACATATCAAGGATATACTTGCTTGGGAATTTTCAAGGAGGATATTCATCATTGCTAAAGATGAACATATCAAGGATAAACCAACTGAGAAAAAAGTAGGAATTACATCTATCAAATGCTGGATAGAATACCATCAAAGAGAAAATCCGTCATCGGTTAAGATAAATATATCAAGGATAGACTTTGTGAAGGGGACAAAAGCAGGATTTACAACTACCGGTTGCTGGGTAGAAGACCGCAAAGAGCAGGAAACCTGTCATCGGTTAGGATGAACATATCAAGGATCAACTCTCTAGGGGAAAAATAGGGATTACAACTACCTTTTTACTGGGTAGAATACCAAAGATGAGAATATCCGTCATCGGTTAGGATGAACATATCAAGGATAAACTCAGGCAGGGGGGAGAAAGATATATGTCCCTGATTAGGATGAACATATCAAGGATATACTTCCTGGGGAATAGATCCACTGGGGACTCTACTGAGGAGAAAAACAAAGATACTTTTGTCGGGTATTGGGCAAGAAGTAACAAACTGCGAACTAAAGAGAATATTACCAGTTACTGGGCAAATAACTCTTAGGAGACTCAAAGCATCTATCTAGGTAAGAGCTAGAAAGAAACGATCAATCAAGACTCAACCCAATGAGGATATATCTCAAGGGGAGTGGTTCCATGCAGATAATCGACTAGGGAGGAAAAATTGAAATAATGATCATCCACGGGGAAATAACTCAGTGGGGAAAGGAGAAAGGTTAAAGTCTTTCTGCTTAAGGGGCCGACCTTCTAAAATTGAGAGAGGACAAACATCGAACTTGTATGGGGATAAAGTACCGCCATAATAGGGCATAAGAATCTCAGGCAATGATTCAGCAAATATGAATAGTGCAAATACGCAAATATGAATAAAAGGAGTGTACATGTATATGTATATATGATGATTATGCTAACAAAACGATCTCAAAGGATACAAAGGTGTCGCAAAATTCAAATCATCGGTACAATCCTCGGCTAATCCAGAAAAAGGGAACCACTGCCGGAGTAAAGAGAGATCAACATCCCAAAGGCTCAACCCTAGCTGGGAAAGGAGAAGATCCGTCGAGGAAAGGAAATGTTATCGAGTCTATGGGGAATTTTAGATCAACACCCTATCAAATCAGAGACAATCATACAGAGGATAACACAAATAGCTGCTCAAAAACCAGGAGGAAACTCTGACTAGGAGCGAGTTGGATGGCGACGGGTGGAGAAACCAACACGATCTACTGGGGAAATCAGCTTACTCTATTGAAGATCCAAAATCAAACCTGCTGAAGAATACGCAAACTCTGCAGGGGGATACCGAAACTTCGTCAGAGATAAAACACAACTCAGCAGGGTACTGAGTCCACTTACTCAGCTAAGAAAAATGTACGGGAGTTCTGTCGGGGATCAAACATGCGACAGGGGAACTAGATCAACAAACTCGGCTAGGGATACCCGAAGGGTTAACTGCTTTGGGGAACCCTCAATGCTTCACACTTAAGACTTGCTGCTTTCGAAATGCTGTCGATGTTTCTTTTTAATTGCTTTGAAAAGTTCGTGCTTTTATATATTTTAAGAAAATGATTTTGATTAAAATTTTAATTTCAAAAATGATCATAATAAAATTTAAACTATTGGCTGAAGTAAAATAAGAGTGAAAACAATTGGAAAAAAGCTCAACTTTATTTAATAGAATGGTAGTCTGTAAATGACAAGACTCCATATAATTTTTTACAAAGTTGAAAATGGTAATTTCCATGGAAAAGGGTTACATTGAATACAAATGACCACTAATCCTTCTACCAACTCTTGATATCCGTTGTGTTTTTGACCGCTACCGGGGACGATGAATTGATGTCAACCCTTGTGCTCAAAGTTTCTCCAAAATCTGAAGATCAGGAGAGTGCAGTTACTTATCATAATCCCTAATTTTTGCATAAGTTGCCCCAAGGTGGGGTACTCAACTTATCGGGAAATTCTTTCTGTTTTATGTCTCTAACTTTTGCTTGGATCGCCCTTTCGGGTTTTCAATCCATCGAGACGCTTTTTTTTGCCTAAGCCTCCCTTTCGGGTTTTCAACTTAGTGAGTTGTTCTTTTCCTTTTTTAGGAGAAGTATTTCTTGACTGCATCTGCATTCACAGGACGAGTCAACTCTTCACCATCCATAGTTGTAAGAATCAAAGTGCCGCCTGAAAAGGCTCTCTTAACAACATATGGGCCTTCATAATTAAGAGTCCATTTTCCCATAGAATTTGGTTTGAACGATAAAATCTTCTTGAGCACAAGGTCACCTTCTCTTAACACACGAGGTCTGACCTTCTTATGAAAAGCCTTCTTCATCCTTTGTTGATATAACTGACCATGACACATGGCAATTAACCTCTTCTCTTCTATCAAATTCAACTGATCAAACTGGTCTGACACCATTCAGCCTCAGTCAACTTGGCTTCCATTAGAACACGTAACAAAGGAATCTAAACCTCTATAGAGAGTACTGCTTCAATACCATAAACAAGAGAGAAAGGGGTTGCCCCTGTTGAAGTATGGATGGATGTACGATACCCATGCAAAGAAAATGGGAGCATCTCATGCCAATCCTTATACGTTACAACCATCTTCTGAATAATCTTCTTGATGTTCTTGTTCGCGGCTTCAACAACCCCATTCATCTTGGGTCCGTATGGAGAAGAATTATGATGTGCAATCTTGAAGTCTTTGCAAAGAGCTTCCACCATATTATTATTCAAGTTTGATCCATTATCAGTAATGATCTTACTTGGCACACCATAGCGGCATATAATCTGATTCTTGATAAACCTTACAACAACTTGCTTGGTTACATTTACATATGATGCCGCTTCAACCCATTTTGTGAAGTAGTCAATTGCCACCAAAATGAAACGATGTCCATTCGACGCTTTGGGCTCAATCATCCCAATCATATCAATTCCCCACATGGATAAGGGTCATAGGGAAGAAATAACATTCAGTAGTGTCGGAGGAACATGAACCTTATCCGCATATATTTGACACTTGTGACATCTTCACAAACTTGCAACAATCAAACTCCATTGTCAGCCAATAGTAACCTGCTCATAACATCTTCTTTGCCATTGCATGTCCATTGGAATGAGTACCAAAGGAACCTTCATGCACTTCAGTCAACAACAGGTATGCTTCGTGTCTATCCAGGCATCTGAGCAGAACCATGTCAAAGTTTCTCTTGTACATAACATCACCATTCAAGTAGAAATTGTCGGTTAATCTTCTCAAAGTCTTCTTATCTTTCAAAGATTCCCCAGGCAGGTAAATCTGACTTTGGAGGAAACACTTGATGTTGTAATACCATAGCTTCTCGTCTTTGATCTCTTCAACAACAAACACATGAGCTGGATTATCAAGACGCATCACAGACAAATTGGGAACCTCGTTCCAATACTTCACTACAATCATTGATGCCAACGCTGCAAGAGCATGTGCCATCCGATTTTCAACTCGAGGGATATGATGAAACTCAACCTTTGTAAAGAAAGTTGAAATCCTCCTCGCATAATCTCTATATGGTATTAAACCGGGTTGATTCGTCTCCCATTCACCTTTGATTAGATTTACGACCAAAGCTAAATCGCCAAAGACATCTAAGTACTTGATTCTGAGAACAATGGCCTCTTCGAGCCCCATAATACAAGTCTCATATTCTTCCATATTATTTGTACACTTGAAAGTCAATCTAGCTGTAAACGGAAAATGCGTGTCTTGAGGAGTAATAATCACTTCCCCAATGCCATTACCATACTGATTAACAGCTCCATCAAATACCATGCCCCAACGGGAACCAGGTGTAACACCCCAAAATTTGCCATCATCATTCATGCATTCATTTAGCATTTCATATTACATTTCATCATGTCAATCAGAATTAGATCCAAGAAACTTTATTAAAAAAAATAAAAATAAAAATAAAATAAATAAATAAAAATAATAATAATAAAATAAAATATAATAGAAAAAACTTGGACTTGGACCTCTCTCATTTGAGCCCACAAAGCCATGAAAATCAGGATATAAAAGAGGGAGATCAGACAGAAAAAGGAAGAGAAGCAAAATACTCTGAGGTTTCCTTGAAACAAAACCCAAGACAAAACCTGAAGAGAAACCTGACAGAGAACTCAGAGCAACCCCCAGGAAGCTCTGAAAAATTCAATCTGACTCACACACTTTCATCTCACGCAAACCCTAACATTGCCTTGCAAACCCAGCCGTGCCATCTGATTTCAACCGATATCTCCAATCAGGTTTGCCCTATTCCCATTATTTTACGCCTTCAATTTGAATGTTCTAAATGTGTGATGTATTATGCATGAATGGGTGAAACCTATGCCTTGAATGTTTATCCACATGATTTCTGAAATGTATGCCAGAGGGTTTGGGTTTCTGAAACCATACTGTTATCCATGAAAAAAATGCTTATCGTGTTTCACTAACCCTTTTGTTGAGTTTTTGTGAGGGCTCACAGACTCTGGCAGAGATGGTTTGCGTGGTTTTCCCACTTTATTTGTGGGGTACCCCCTTGAGGTTCATTCCGATTACCTGTACTGACTCACCTTTCTTTGATGGCATTAGCTTGGGAGATCCATGGGTTTCTTACTCTTTTAATTGCTGTTACTTCGGATCTTCATCCGTGTGGTACTTTTACCTCTTTTCCGCATTTTATCGCTTTCTTAGCTGGAAGACCTCGATAGGAGGCATTTGTTTTCTTTTGTTTATTTACTTCTGAGCCCCTTGTTGGCACATTTACTTTATACATGTTTGTTTTGTATGTGTTCGTATCCCTGCAGGTAGCGCGGTTCCTTCGTCAAGAACTGCCTTTTTGCCCTTTTGCATGAGTAACCCTCAAACCCTAAAACCCAAAGCAACACGTTAACTCCTTCTACTACAGGCGAGTAAGTCTCCAAAGGTCGAGCATCCGGTATATTGCGTAGTGACGTCGTTCGCCCAAAACCCAATCCATAACCCCGTAGTTAGCCGAACTATGTTTTGCTCTGATTCTTAGGCCAGATGAGATACGTAGGCATAAGACGCGATGTCTTAGCGAGCACATGCCCCCAACCCATAGGTCAGCCGAGCTACGAAGACTCTGATTCTCATATTCATATGAGATACGTATGCAGTGGATGCGACATCCATGCGAGTCATTTTCATTTAACCCTTTTTTTTGGTAAACAGCACAAGATAAACTCACACCCTTTAGACAAGAACTACAAAAGTGGATCCCGTAGAGTACTACGGATGCGTAGGGGTGCTAATACCTTCCCTTCGCATATCCGACTCCCGAACCCAAGATTTGGTTGCGAGACCCCGTCTTGTCCTTTCCTTTTTCAAGTTTACTTCGAGCGTTTCCTTTCCCTCCTTTGGGATGAATAATGCACGGTGGCGACTCTTCTGTCATTTTCTTTCGCCGGTTGTTTTTTCGCGCACTGTATTTTTCAGGCTGCGACAGCTAGCGACTCTGCTGGGGACACTAAGAAATTGACCTCTTGCTGGTCCATCTTCCCTAAGCGAGTCCCTACTAGCTTGTGTGATTTCTTGTTTATTGGGTGTTCATGCTTTTGTACAATTATTTGCTTAGTTGCTTGCATGCATCTGTTGTATCTGTTGGATCTGTTTGTTTGTTTGTTGGGATGGGGTGTTCTATGAGAGATAAGCCCATTACCCATGCTTGAGTGTACACACAGGTTTTAGAGTGGATAATCATGAGGCTTGCGTGGCGTGTTGCTACGTTAAGTCGTTCGTGAAGAACCACACCCAGACGAGGTTTCTTTTGGATATATTATGTCTTACGGGTGTTCCGTAACGGCAGGATGTTCCTCTAGAAATCGTCGACTCTGGTGACCATTTCCCGAGAACTTAGTCGAGGCCTCTCCTCCGAGACGTGATTATGTTAGCTCTGGTGGGCGCATTCTCGCTGCTCAATCCGAGGATCCCGAGACTGGGAACTTGCTATTAGGATGTCCTGTTGAGGGGAGTCAATGGAGGCCTTTTGTCCCGTAATAATACCAAACCTTCAGTGGTAAACGTATTATTCGCGACTGAAGGGCTAAAGCTGACGAACTTCTGTTCTTAGAACCTACCAGTGAGGGGCGGGCTAAATTCAGGAAACCTTAACCTCCAACCAACCCGGTTTTCTGGAGCAGAGTTTTGGTCTTGTATTATATTCCTCAGTGAATTTCTCTCCTGGCAGTGCAACCTGACAGATGTTCAAGCGGATCCATCAATTCTGATTGACATGCCTTGGCATTGCATAACATCATCTGCATATTTGCATCCAACATCTCATGCTTATTCATTTGCAGGGTATTCCCTTTCAAAACGGGGGTGCCTTAAAACTGAACAAGCAGTGCATCGCATACCATGCATATTAGCCCTTGTCTGTTTTGCAGGTGTCACCGCAGTGTCTAATGTTTGTTCCCTGTATGTGGCAGTTATTGGTCCCAAGCGAGTCCACAGGTACCCGACAAAGGAAAATCGTCCACAGCTTGCGATGGACCAAGTACAGAAAGATCTGGCTGATATGCGTGAAAGGATGGATCAGTTTATGACATTGATGACTGGTATGGCAGAAGGCCAGGAAAAGCTGAGGGAATTGGTTGAGCAACCGAGACCCGATCCGGAGGTGGAGATACCAAATGCTGAGGGAAACCCTGGGAACACTGATAACCCTATGAACACTGGTAACGCGGGTAACGCAAATGCTGATGGAAACCCGGGTAATGTTGGCAACACAGGGAATGTTGGAAATGGTATTGGCGGAAGGTATAATGTGAATCAAGGAATTCGGATTAACGGGCGCCCCGTTACTGAAGATTATCAGTATGATCAATTTTCTTTGCACGATGGGGCCCTCGAGACCACTCGCCGTATGGATGAGCTTGCTGAGAAGCTCAAATCTTTGGAGTCTCAAAATTCCTTAGGCTTTGATGTCACAAATCTTGGTCTGGTTCAGGGAGTAAGGATTCCTCACAAGTTCAAACCCCCTACTTTTGAGAAATACAACGGGGCTTCTTGCCCACACACTCATCTCCAATCTTATCTGGGAAGGTTGGGAGCTCACACAGAAGATGAAAAGTTGTGGATGTACTATTTGGAAGACAGTCTAACTGGAGCTTCTCGTGAATGGTATTCTCATTTGTCTCGTACTACCATCAAGAGCTGGAAAGACTTGGCAGAGGCTTTTGTCAAGCAATATCAATACAACTTGGACATGGCTCCAAATCGGACCTTGTTGCAAGGTATGTCTCAGACTGCCATGGAAACCTTTAGAGAGTATGCTCAGCGTTGGAGACAGATTGTTGCGTCCGTCCAACCCCCTATGTCTGAAAGGGAGATGGCGGACATGTTCATGAACACTCTTCAAGGCAATTATATTAAGAGAATGGCTGTTTCCCCGTCAATCAGCTTTGCAGAGTTAGTAATTGCTGGAGAAAGAATCGAGAGTCTGTTAAAGATGGGCCGAATTCAAGATAATAGTGATTCCAACTCATCAGGTCCCAAGAGACCGTTTGCTGGTAACGGTCAGCGAAGAAAAGAAGGCGAGGCAAGCGTTATGTATGCCGGCAGAGGCAGGGGTAGAGGACGCCCTAATTATTATCAAGATCAAGTGGCCGCAGTCACTATTCCAACACCTGTTCCTCAACCGCAATATCATCCGCAACAACAACCCAGGTACAACAATCAACAACAAGGAGGTAATCCGGGTCAGCAGAGACACTATCAACAACGTCCAAGGCAGACGGACTGGGTCATCGAGCCAATCCCAATGCCTTATTCAGTATTACTTCCCAAGTTGATTGACATGAATCTGGTTACGTTGAGAACTCTGGCCCCACCTGTAACACCCTTCTAAATTACCCCAAAATTTAATTAAAATAACAACATATATCAATCAGAGTAAATATGCAATTAAGGGTGTCACACAATTACTTCACACCATTCACCATGATAACTGTCATGCTCTTTTATTAATTCAAAACTTAAAGCATTTGCACAATACGCAGCGGATAGAGATTAAATCAATCATGCAAAACATGTAGCATATTACATGTAAACTGGTTCACAACCAACAATAAAACATTTAAAACATCCCATCCCGATGTTACATCTACCAGAGCATGACCCACTAAGGAACTACACTAGACTTCAAGCACTAGCTCCTACTCAATCACTGCTCGTTACCTGAAAAATAGTTGTAAGGGTGAGTTCCTCAATCGATATAATAAGCATTATAAAGTATCATGCAATGTTAAGTAATTTAACACATTTCATCACCCTAATCATAACACACATTCAGTAACGGCACATCAACTCAAACATCATACTCAACACCAACATAAAGCACACGTATAATCTCAATTCATACTCAACACCAACACAAAACACACGTATAATATTGGAATACATCCATTCATATTATACGTCATACATACATTATGCAATGAGACTCCATGCATGCGGTACCGACTATTCGTGAACATATAGTTCAACCTCACCGATCAAATCCAGATACGGCTACCAAGCCCACTAGTCCCACTCATTTGAGACCTAGTGACTCACTCACTAATTCCTCACCATGGGAATTAGCTACCACCCCAAGGGCTATGCTATGCATGCTAATCACCTAGCATGCAAACATCAACAACAATCCACAATGATTTACTCACTAATTCCTCACCATGGGAATTAGCTACCACCAGAAAGGCCACAATATGCATGCTAATTCACCTAGCAATGCAACATCATCAACAACAATCCACAATGGACATATGCTCACACTCTAAGCCATAAAACAGTCCATTCACCAACACATGCATAATATATACATTCACAACATTATGCATATTTTCACACATCATCAGCATATTTATCACATAATCATATCATGTCATGCCAATTAATCAATCACAGTATTAGCACACTCTACTAATACCTATACTACTCAAAACAACGGGAAATGATCCCTACTATATCACACACCGATATAGGCAACCATCAAATAGGTACACAACATTCAAATATTAATTTTTTTCACTTTTCACACAGTGTTAACCGGTTAACGCCCTGGGTTAACCGGTTAACGCAGACCAAAACACGCTTCCTGGCAAAACTTAACAGCGTTAACCGGTTAACGCCCTGGGTTAACCGGTTAACGCAAGCAAAACAGCAATATTTCATAATTCCTAACAGTGTTAACCAGTTAACACCCTGGGTTAACCGGTTAACGCAAGACAGAAAGCTGTTCCTGCGCTAACACGAAGCAGAATGCAGAATTCTCCGCATTTTCCGCCGTTGGAGGACTTCCGGACCTCCGATTTCAATTCCGTAAAAAGCTACACTTTCGGGAAATCAAGACTCATCCAATTACAGAGTCAATTACAGCTTTAACACAACTTATCCAACACCATTTTTCAGCATTCAACATCCCAATTAGGGTCAATTCAACGGCTTATCACTACCCATCACATGTTAACCCATAATACCCATTAAACGACGATAAACCCCCCTTACCTGAGTTAATCCGGCGAATCTTTAAGCTTCAAGCTTTTCTCTTCTCCAATCTTCTTCCTCTTGCTCTGTCTCTTTGCCCTTTTCCTCTTTTCAGCCGCTTCTCTGTTTTTTACGTGAAACCCTTTCTTTATCAAATGGGACTCTTTTTCTTATTTCCAACTTATATATATTTTCCAATAATTATTATTCCAATAATAATAATAATAATAATCCAATAATTCCAATTATTTAATTAAATTAATAAATATAATATTAACTTAAATTAAATAATTATCTTATTTTTATCGGGGTGTTACAACTCTCCCCCACTAAAAGAGTTTTCGTCCTCGAAAACATACCTCAAGCGAATAACTCTGGATAAGACTCCTTCATCTGACTCTCAAGTTCCCAAGTCACATTGCCACCTGCTGGTCCTCCCCAAGCTACCCTTACCAAAGCAATCTCTTTACCCCGCAATTGCTTCAACTCTCGATCCTCTATCCGCATAGGTGATGTTTCAACAGTCAGGATATCTCTCACCTGTACATCATCTATTTGGACTACATGCGACGGATCAGGAATGTACCTCCTCAACTGAGACACATGAAAAACCTCATGCAAATTCGCAAGTGACGGCGGTAAAGCGATACGATAGGCTACCTCCCCTATCCTCTCCAAAATCTGATAAGGACCAATAAATCGAGGTGTCAACTTCTTCGACTTCAAAGCTCGACCAACTCCAGTTATCGGAGTAACACGAAGAAACACATGATCTCCCTCTTGGAACTCAAGTGCCTTCCTCCTCTTGTCGTGATAACTCTTCTGACGACTCTGAGCAATTCTCATCTTCTCCTGAATCATCTTAATCTTTTCCGTAGTTTGTTGAACAATCTCTGGTCCAACCACAGCACTCTCACCGGACTCATACCAACATAAAGGCGTCCGACATCTCCTACCATACAAAGCTTCAAACGGTGCCATACCAATGCTCGAATGAAAACTATTGTTGTAGGTAAACTCAATCAAAGGTAAGTAACAATCCCAAGCACCTCCCTTTTCCAAAACACAAGCCCTCAAAAGATCTTCCAATGACTGAATCGTCCTCTCAGTCTGACCATCAGTCTGCGGATGATATGCAGAACTCAATCTCAGCTTAGTTCCCAAAGCCCTCTGCAAACCTTCCCAGAACTTCGATGTAAATCTAGGATCTCTGTCCGAAACAATACTCGACGGAATACCATGCAAGCTTACAATCTTCTCAATATACAACTCGGCTAATCTCTCTAACGGATAATCCATTCTGATCGGAATGAAATGAGCCGATTTTGTCAATCTGTCAACAATCACCCAAATAGCTTCAAAATTCTTAATCGTTCTCGGTAAACCAGAAACAAAATCCATACTGATACTATCCCACTTCCACTCTGGAATAGCCAACGGTTGCATTAGCCCAGACGGCTTCTGATGCTCAATCTTTGACTTCTGACAAGTCAAACAAGAATAAACAAAACTCTCAATTTCTCTTTTCATTCCCGGCCACCAAAATAACTTTTTCAAATCATGATACATCTTCGTAGCCCCAAGATGAATACTCAGGGCACTACGATGTCCTTCCTCAAGAATACTCTTCTTAAGCTCGGTAACATCCGTAATACACACCCGATTACCAAATTTCAAAACACCATTCTCATCAACTCTGAATTCAGCACCTTGACCTTGATTCACTAGAGTCAACTTATCAACCAAAAGCACATCGGATTTCTGACCCTCTCCGATCTCATCCAGAATACCACTCGTTAACTTCAACATTCCCAATTTAACACTATTGTGAGTACTCTCACACACCAAACTCAAGTCTCTAAACTGTTCAATTAAATCCAATTCTTTAACCATTAACATAGACATATGCAATGATTTCCGACTCAATGCATCAGCCACTACGTTTGCTTTACCCGGATGGTAATTCAAACCAAAGTCATAATCCTTCAGAAACTCTAACCATCTTCTCTGTCTCATATTCAGCTCTTTCTGATCAAACAAATACTTTAAACTTTTATGGTCACTGAAAACCTCAAATCTTGACCCGTACAAGTAGTGCCTCCATAACTTCAGAACAAATACCACAGCTGCCAACTCTAAATCGTGTGTCGGATAGTTCCTCTCATGAACCTTCAGTTGTCTCGAAGCATAAGCTACAACCTGGTTATTCTGCATCAAAACACCACCCAAACCCAGCAATGAAGCATCACAGAAAACCTCAAATGGTTCCGATGGACTCGGTAATATCAAAATAGGAGCAGTAGTTAACCTTCTCTTTAACTCTTGGAAACCTTCTTCACATTTTAAGTCCCAAACAAAAGCTTGCCCCTTTCTAGTCAACATCGTCAACGGTAATGCCAACTTAGAAAATCCCTCAATGAATTTCCTATAATAACCTGCAAGTCCAAGAAAACTCCTTATCTCAGAAACTGACTTCGGAGCTTCCCACTTAGATACCGCTTCTATCTTAGAAGGATCAACAGCAATACCACCTCTTGAAATCACATGACCAAGGAAACTAACCTCTTCTAACCAAAATTCACACTTAGACAGTTTAGCAAATAACTTCTTTTCTCGTAGAACTCCTAAAACCACTCTCAAATGCTCAGCATGCTCTTCTTCAGATTTCGAATACACCAAAATATCATCAATAAACACCACAACAAACTTGTCTAGGTACGGATGGAAAATCCTATTCATATACTCCATAAATACTCCAGGCGCATTAGTCACACCAAAAGGCATTACAGAATACTCATAATGTCCATACCTTGTTCTGAAAGCAGTCTTCTGAATATCCTCAGTTTTCACACGTATCTGATGATACCCTGATCTCAAATCTATTTTGCTGAACACACTCGCACCAACCAACTGATCCATCAAATCATCAATCCTCAGCAAAGGATACCGATTCTTGATCGTCACTTTATTCAGTTGCCTGTAGTCCACACATAACCTCATAGTACCTTCTTTCTTCTTAACCAATAACACTGGTGCACCCCACGGTAACACACTCGGACGAATAAATTTCTTATCCAACAGATCTTCCAACTGACTCTTCAATTCAGTTAACTCAACAGCAGACATACGGTACGGAGCCATCGACATCGGCCTAGTACCAGGTACCAAATCAATCGAGAACTCAACTTCACGCTCTGGCGGTAATTCATTCACTTCTTCAGGAAACACATCAGGAAAATCACACACCACGGCTAGATCGCGAATCACAAGTTTATCATTAGCCTCCAAAGTCGCTAACAGCATAAACAACTCTGCCCCATCTGCTGTCGCCTCATTCACCTGCCTTGCTGATAGAAACAAACTCTTTCCTTCCTCAATCTCAGGAAAGATCACAGTCTTATCAAAACAATTGATATAGACTCGATTAAACACCAACCAGTTCATACCCAGAATAACGTCAATCTGCACTAGTAGAAGACACACTAGGTCCATCCCAAAGTCTCTACCAAAAATACTCAAAGGACAATTTAAACAAACTGAAGTAGTAGTCACTGAACCCTTCGCAGGAGTATCAATCACCATACTTCCATGCATCTCAGATATCTCTAATTTAAGTTTCACAGCACAATCCAAAGATATAAAGGAATGAGTCGCACCTGTGTCAATAATAGCTACAAGAGGAAAGCCATTAATATAACACGTACCTCGGATCAAACGATCATCTGCAAAAGTCTCAGAACCCGATAAAGCAAAGACCTTGCCTCCCGACTGGTTCTCTTTCTTCGGCTTAGGACACTGTGGACTGATATGACCCACTTCTCCACAGTTGAAACAAGTCACAGTCTTCGACCGACACTCTGCAGCCAAATGACCACCTTTTCCACACTTGAAACACTTCTTCTCATTACTGGTACACTCATGGATACGATGTCCAGCCTGACCACATCTGAAACACTTAGCAGGGGCACTGGAGTCTCCCCCACTAGGCCTTCTTCATCCCACTCTGTCTCTGGAAACCTTTGCCAGCTGCATACGGTTTCCCACGATCATTCTGATTCTTGCCTTTCCTATCAACCCTCTGCTGATAGCTCTCCGCTCTGGCTTTGGTATCCTATTCAAAAATCCTGCAACAGTCAACCAAATCAGAAAACACTCTAATCCGTTGATACCCAATAGCCTGCTTAATCTCGGGACGTAACCCGTTCTCAAACTTCACACATTTCGAGAATTCCCCAGTAGCCTCATCATAGGGAGTGTAATACTTCGACAGCTCTGTGAACTTAGCAGCATACTCAGTAACAGACCGATTGCCCTGCTTCAATTCTAAGAACTCTATCTCTTTCTTTCCTCTAACATCCTCTGGAAAATACTTCCTCAGGAATCTCTCTCTGAACACAGCCCAAGTGATCTCAGCATTCCCAGCAGATTCCAACTCAGTGCGGGTAGCAACCCACCAATCATCTGCTTCTTCTGACAGCATATGCGTACCGAACCTGACCTTCTGGTTATCGGCACACTCAGTCACTCGGAAGATTCTCTCGATCTCCTTCAACCACTTCTGAGCACCATCTGGATCGTATGCTCCCTTGAACATTGGAGGATTGTTCTTTTGGAACTCACTCAGTTGACGAGCAGCTCCCAATCCCACAACATTCGGATTCCCTCCAAGTACTCCAGCTAGCATACCCAGAGCCTCAGCAATCGCAGCATCATCTCTACCTCTTCCAGCCATCTCTATTCTGAAAACCCAACAAGCTAAAACAATAAGTACGGATAGGGTTACATAACACCTATCACATACAGGGTAACAGAATAATTACGACTCGACTCGACCGACTATGCTCTGATACCACTAATGTAACACCCTTCTAAATTACCCCAAAATTTAATTAAAATAACAACATATATCAATCAGAGTAAATATGCAATTAAGGGTGTCACACAATTACTTCACACCATTCACCATGATAACTGTCATGCTCTTTTATTAATTCAAAACTTAAAGCATTTGCACAATACGCAGCGGATAGAGATTAAATCAATCATGCAAAACATGTAGCATATTACATGTAAACTGGTTCACAACCAACAATAAAACATTTAAAACATCCCATCCCGATGTTACATCTACCAGAGCATGACCCACTAAGGAACTACACTAGACTTCAAGCACTAGCTCCTACTCAATCACTACTCGTTACCTGAAAAATAGTTGTAAGGGTGAGTTCCTCAATCGATATAATAAGCATTATAAAGTATCATGCAATGTTAAGTAATTTAACACATTTCATCACCCTAATCATAACACACATTCAGTAACGGCACATCAACTCAAACATCATACTCAACACCAACATAAAGCACACGTATAATCTCAATTCATACTCAACACCAACACAAAACACACGTATAATATTGGAATACATCCATTCATATTATACGTCATACATACATTATGCAATGAGACTCCATGCATGCGGTACCGACTATTCGTGAACATATAGTTCAACCTCACCGATCAAATCCAGATACGGCTACCAAGCCCACTAGTCCCACTCATTTGAGACCTAGTGACTCACTCACTAATTTCTCACCATGGGAATTAGCTACCACCCCAAGGGCTATGCTATGCACGCTAATCACCTAGCATGCAAACATCAACAACAATCCACAATGATTTACTCACTAATTCCTCACCATGGGAATTAGCTACCACCAGAAAGGCCACAATATGCATGCTAATTCACCTAGCAATGCAACATCATCAACAACAATCCACAATGGACATATGCTCACACTCTAAGCCATAAAACAGTCCATTCACCAAGACATGCATAATATATACATTCACAACATTATGCATATTTTCACACATCATCAGCATATTTATCACATAATCATATCATGTCATGCCAATTAATCAATCACAGTATTAGCACACTCTACTGATACCTATACTACTCAAAACAACGGGAAATAATCCCTACTATATCACACACCGATATAGGCAACCATCAAATAGGTACACAACATTCAAATATTAATTTTTTTCACTTTTCACACAGTGTTAACCGGTTAACGCCCTGGGTTAACCGGTTAACGCAGACCAAAACACGCTTCCTGGCAAAACTTAACAGCGTTAACCGGTTAACGCCCTGGGTTAACCGGTTAACGCAAGCAAAACAGCAATATTTCATAATTCCTAACAGTGTTAACCGGTTAACACCCTGGGTTAACCGGTTAACGCAAGACAGAAAGCTATTCCTGCGCTAACACGAAGCAGAATGCAGAATTCTCCGCATTTTCCGCCGTTGGAGGACTTCCGGACCTCCGATTTCAATTCCGTAAAAAGCTACACTTTCGGGAAATCAAGACTCATCCAATTACAGAGTCAATTACAGCTTTAACACAACTTATCCAACACCATTTTTCAGCATTTAACATCCCAATTAGGGTCAATTCAACGGCTTATCACTACCCATCACATGTTAACCCATAATACCCATTAAACGACGATAAACCCCCCTTACCTGAGTTAATCCGGCGAATCTTTAAGCTTCAAGCTTTTCTCTTCTCCAATCTTCTTCCTCTTGCTCTGTCTCTTTGCCCTTTTCCTCTTTTCAGTCGCTTCTCTGTTTTTTACGTGAAACCCTTTCTTTATCAAATGGGACTCTTTTTCTTATTTCTAACTTATATATATTTTCCAATAATTATTATTCCAATAATAATAATAATAATAATCCAATAATTCCAATTATTTAATTAAATTAATAAATATAATATTAACTTAAATTAAATAATTATCTTATTTTTATCGGGGTGTTACACCACCAATCAATCCCAATAATTTGCCTAGAGGTTATGATGTTAACGCCAGATGTGCTTTTCACTCCAATGCACCTTGCCTTACTACAGATAATTGCAAGGCTCTCCAGTTAAAGGTACAAGATTTGAGAGATGCCCAGGCTATCAATTTTGCTCCGGTGCCTAATGTTATCCAGAACCCGATGCCGGCTCACGGCGGGCAGAGGATTAATGCTGTTGATAGTGGGGAAACTTTGAATTTGGTTTCTGATGTGACTAAGGTGAAGACTTCGCTATCGGTGGTTAAAGACCGACTTCTGAAAGGACAGATTTTCCCGGGCTGTGGGGAAGAATGCAGAAATTGTCAAGCTGCCGAAAACGGATGTGACAGTTTGAGAAGGGGTATTCAGCAACTGATAGATGAAGGTTGTCTTCAGTTCGATCAGGCCCGTCCAGTGAAGAATGATGTATCGACGGTGACGTTTTATTTCACTCGTGAAGAAATATATGTTCCTGAGAGACCCGCTCCGACAACAATATATTTCCCAGAAAGTACAGAACCAGCAGCGGTGAACATCGAAAGTTCAGCACCAGTTGCAATTTACTCTGACAGCCCTCAACCGACTTTGGTTGGTCTGATCACCATCACAATACCAGGACCCGTTCCGTATGAGAAAGACAGTGCTATCCCGTGGCACTATGGTGCTGATATCTACTGCCAGGGGCAGAAAGTTAACGAAGAAGACATTGACATTGGTAGCTCCGCTGTAGACAATGTTGGAGGGGTTGGTGGCTTCACTCGCAGTGGACGCTTATTCACACCATCAACATTACGCGCGAATACTGAAGCCGAGGCAGCTGCCAAGGCTAAAGGGAAACAGATGGCCGCCGAAGAGGTTACTACTGAGGAAGATCCTCCTAAGACCGCATTCGAGAAGGAAGTGGATGAGTTTATGAGGATTATCAAGAAAAGTGACTACAAGGTAGTCGACCAGCTAAATCAGACACCCTCAAAGATCTCCATTCTCTCACTATTGCTGTGCTCTGAGGCGCACAGAGCAGCCTTGTTGAAAGTACTGAATATGGGCCTATGTTCCACCGGAGATAACTATTAACCAGCTGGAGTCGGTAGTTTCCAATGTAAACGCTAGCCAGGGGCTAGGTTTCACCGATAATGACCTGACATCTGAGGGCAGGAATCACAACAAAGCCTTGCATATCACAATGGAGTGCAAAGGGGTGATGCTTTCCCATGTTTTGGTTGATACAGGCTCTTCTCTGAATGTTCTTCCAAAGAAAGCCTTAATGAAGTTGGATTGCGATGACACCATCCTGAGGCCAAGTAACTTAGTTGTGAGGGCTTTTGATGGCTCTAAGAGAGCTGTCTTTGGCGAAGTTGAGTTGCCAGTTAAGATTGGACCGCAGGTGTTCGAGAGCACCTTTTATGTGATGGATATCCAGCCTGCCTACAGCTGTCTGCTAGGTCGGCCTTGGATTCATGTTGTCGGTGCTGTTACTTCTACCCTCCACCAAAAGCTCAAATATGAACTAGAAGGTCAGGTCGTCACTGTCTGTGGTGAAGAGGATATTTTTGTTAGCCACCTGTCTACATTTAAGTATGTAGAGATGGATGGCGAGATGCACGAGATGCTGTGTCAGGGCTTCGAAGCCATAAACATCAATGAGGTCGCGCCCGAAGCTGTCTTTTCACCTGAGTTTGAGAAGGTCGAGACTTCTATCTCTTCATACAAGCAAGCTGTCGAAGTGGTTAAAGCTGGTAATGCCCAAGGCTGGGGCAAATTTGTGGAGCCAGTCATCAAAGAAGACAAGTTTGGATTGGGGTATGCTCCGGGATCTCAGAAGAATGAAACCGGTACTCTCTCCAGCGGGGGTTTCGTTTCTCCCCACATCGTCAATGCTGCAGATGAAGACAAGGCTGACAGCGACTGTGACTTAGATAGCTGGATTCGCCCGTGTGTCCTGGGAGAAAAGCTCGACAATTGGTCGTCTGGAAAAACCGTCCGGGTTACTCTACTGAAAGAGTGATTTTTATTGTTTTCCTTTATTACATGCATAATAAAGTCTTACACTTTCCCCAAGGTGTAACGGCTCATTTGTAGGGCCATCCATTTAGTTACATTTCGCAATTATTTTTATCATCAATAAAGGACGGCTTTTGCAAACAATTTTGTGTTCTCTTTCTTTTAGTTTTTTTTACTTTTACAAAAAAAAATGGCAATGTTTCTTTTTTCATTTTTTCTTTCTTTCCAAAAAAAAAAATCTCTCATTCTAAGGTAAAGCATGATCCTCCATCATGCAGAGCGGACCACCCGGATCTCATTACTAACGACACTGCTATGGCCAAGTATGACTTCGACAATCCTATCTATTAAGCCGAAGAAGGGATTGAGGAAGATTGTGAATTTCCGGAAGGGTTAGCCAGATTGTTGAAACAGGAGGACCGAGCTATTACACCTTATCGGGAGGTGATTGAGACCGTCAACATCGGTACCCCAGATGACAAGAAAGAGATCAACATCGGGGCAAGTCTACAGGCCGAGAGGAAAGACCGTTGATCATGTACTTGACTGTGTTAGAAAGGTCAATGGGTTGTGTGCTCAGTCAGCATGACGAGTCAGGTCGAAAAGAGCATGCAATATACTACCTTAGCAAAAGTTTACCGACTGTGAACAAAGATACTCATTGCTCGAGAAAACTTGCCGCGCTTTGGCATGGGCTGCTCGCCGACTAAGACAGTATATGTTGACTCACACGACTCTATTGATATCAAAAATGGATCCAGTCAAGTATATTTTTGAAAAGCCAGCACTTACCGGAAAGGTTACTAGGTGACAAATGATACTGACAGAGTATGACATCCAATACACTTCACAAAAAGCCATCAAGGGAAGTGTCTTGTCAGACTATCTTGCAGAACAACCGATTGATGATTACCAACCTATGAGGTTTGACTTTCCTGATGAGGACATCATGTTTCTCAAATCGAAAGATTGAGAGGAACCACTCCCGGAGGAGGGGCCTGACCCTGAATCCAAATGGGTTATGATCTTTGATGGGGCGGTCCACGTCAATGGTCGCGGAGTTGGTGTAGTGTTGATCACACCGGAAGGGGGTTCATATGCCATTTGGCGCCAAAATAACTTTTCCCTGCACCAATAATGAAGCCGAATACGAAGCTTGTATCCTAGGACTTGAGGAAGCCATCAATATACAGATTAAAACCCTGGATGTATACGGGGATTCAGCTTTGGTCATCAATCAAACCAACGGGAAATGGTGCTATGCTGGAACTACGTACCCAAAATTGACGTATCTCGGTCAGAGACGAATGAAGAAAGCATTTGGTCAGAAAGTTCGCCCTCGGGGGTATCAAGTCGGTGAATTGGTACTCAAATGATTTCTTCCTCCCAACACAGATCACAGGGGCAAATGGACACCAAACTATGAGGGTCCGTACGTGGTTAAAAGGACTTTTTATGGCGGAGCTTTGATGCTAACAACCATGGATGGCAAAGGATTCCCGTCCCCTATTAACTCAGACGCAGTTAAAAAAAAGTACTTCGCATAAAATAGACCCGCAGGACGATAAAAAGAATAGTCCAGGCAAAAAAAGGGCATCCCGACGAACCAAAAAAAAAAGAATAAAGAGGTTCGGGCAAAAATTAGGGATATAAAAATAAAAAATTTACACCCGGTGAGTCGAAAACCCGAAAGGGCGACTCAGGCAAAAAAGGGTATCCCGGTGGATTGAAAACCCGAAAAGGGGGCGATCCAGGCAAAAGTTTGGGAATAAGCGAATGACTGTGATCTGAGTTCATTAGTGTTATATCACCGTTTCATTCAATCCGGCAATCTTCGAAGGTTAAAGATCGACTAATCATCCACTTTAGAAAGCAAGATGAGTAGAGCGTCTTGAGGACATACGAGCCATAACAGAGTCGAAACTCGGTGGGACCCCGTATCCCCATTGCCATTAGGATAGTTCTCTTTTTATAGCGATCACCTCTTTTCAGGGATCAGCTTCCTGATACCCTCGCCTATTCCTGGCACAAATTTTCTCCCCAGTAAGAGTCGAATAATTCAGTTGAAGAGCCTCTTTATTTTTCATTTATCAGTTTGTTTGCAAAAATGTCCGAATTTTTGATAAAACATATTGCATATGAACATAATGGTGGATTTTGCAGATTATTTGCACAGGAAAACATTTAAAATTGCTTTGAATGTGCTTAATCTCGGACGGTGAATTCAAACCGAGTAATTCCCCCGAGGCATACGTGTATTTTTGGTTGCAGGTCACAGGAACCGGATGCGAAGTCATGAATCCTCATCCCTAAGCGGTTGACAAAGTCTCTCCTCAGTAGAGCATGTTCCCCAGCAGAGTTGACAATATCCAGACTATATATCCCCAGCGGAGTTGACAGTGTCAGACTGTATCTCCCTAGCAACAGCGGAGTGGTTGCATAACCAACAGATGAGAGGATGGTGTTCCCAGTGTTCATCTCATTCCCCAACAGATTATTTTTAACAGATTTGTTAATCCCCAGCTTGAGGGCGATTAGCAAGTTCATATCCCCAGCAAAGGTCGTTTCCTACGACATTTCCCCAGGAAGTGTTTTCCCCACAGACTCTCCTCACAGAGCCTCGCCGAACAAAGTTTCCATAGTTGATACTCCCCCCGCAAGGTCAACTTTTCAAGCAACCAATTTATTTTTGGTGGCTCATTGTTCCCGGCAGACGGATCATTCCCCACAGAGCATTCAAGGATCGATACAGCGATCTGTTCCCTACCGGAGTTTGCTTCCCCAAGCAGATTTCTTTTTACACCATGCATAACATTTGCATTTGCATGCATATCATATCAAGCATACACATAAGCTGATAAACAGGTTCTTCCAAGCAGACTAAAGAATTACTTTACAACCAAGGTCATGAGATCCAGCCAGAGGATCAAGCGTGAGTGATCCAGCCTGAGGGTCGTTTTGAAGATTCAGCCTGAGAATCGTTTTCCAGTGATCCAGCCTGAGGGTCATTTCGAAGATTCAGCCTGAGAATCGTGTTCCAATGATCCAACCTGAGGGTCATTTCGAAGATTCAGCCTGAGAATCGTGTTCCAGTGTTCCAGCCTGAGGGTCATTTCAAAGATTCAGCCTGAGAATCGTGTTCCAGTAAGCCAGCCTAAGGCTCAATTTGAAGATTCCCCAGTGAAGTCGCCTACAAGCTTTATTTCCCAAGCAAGCCCAATTGAGGAGTCGTTACAACATGTTCTAGCCCGAAGAATATGTATGAAGCCCAAAAGTGGAATATTCTCGAAGTTGCTATCTAATATGAAGGTTGGGTGTAGATGTCAAAAGAGGGTCAACCAGCGCATGCCTCAGATGCGGGATCCTAATGATGGGAATTTACCATCAAAACAATCCAGATCTAGCCAGAAGATCGAATTAGATTCAGCCAGAGAATCGAAACAAAGAAGATCTAGCTAGAAGATAAAAAATCGCAACAATTCAAATCTATCCAGAAGATCGAAGTAGATTCAGCCAGAGAATCAAAGGAAATAGATTCAGCCAGAGAATCGAAATGAAGGAGATCTAGCCAGAAGATCGAAGAAGATCTAGCCAGAAGATAAAAATCGTATCCAGCCCGAGGATCAAAATTAATATCCAACCAGAGGACTAAATTGAGTATAGGTTCAGCTAGAGGATCGAAACTCCAGATTAAGCCAGAAGACTGATTCAGATCCAGCTAGAGGATCGGAAGAAAAATAAACAGCGCGGTGTATTTCCGCGTTTTTGTGGTGTTCTCGGAGCGCAAATTTTCGGTTTGTCTTTGGTATTCAATCACAGCTCACCCCGTTTGTCTGATAAGCTGTTCGCTTTCATCCTACTCGGGTTAGCTGATGATTGAATAGGGGCAGCTGTAACACCCCAAAATTTGCCCTCCTCATTCATGCATTCATTTAGCATTTCATATTGTATTTCATCATGTCAATCAGAATTAGATCCAAGAAACTTTATTAAAATAAAATAAAATAATAAATAAATAAAAATAATAATAAAAAATAAAATATAATAGAAAAAACTTGGACTTGGACCTCTCGCATTTGAGCCCACAAAGCCATGAAAATCAGGTTATAAAAGAGGGAGATCAGACAGAAAAAGGAAGAGAAGCAAAATACTCTGAGGTTTCCTTGAAACAAAACCCTGGACAAAACCTGAAGAGAAACCTGACAGAGAACTCAGAGCAACCCCCAGGCAGCTCTGAAAAATTCAATCTGACTCACACACTTTCATCTCACGCAAACCCTAACATTGCCTTGCAAACCCAGTCGTGCCATCTGATTTCAACCGATCTCTCCAATCAGGTTTGCCCTATTCCCATTATTTTACGCCTTCAATTTGAATGTTCTAAATTTGTGATGTATTATGCATGAATGGGTGAAACCTATGCCTTGAATGTTTAATCATATGATTTCTATAATGTATGCCACAGGGTTTGAGGTTTCTGAAACCATACTGTTATCCATGAAAAAAATGCTTATCATGTTTCACTAACCCTTTTGTTGAGTTTTTGTGAGGGCTCACAGACTCTGGCAGAGATGGTTTGCGTGGTTTTCCCACTTTATTTGTGAGGTACCCCCTGGAGGTTCATTCTGATTACCTGTACTAACTCACCTTTCTTTGATGGCATT
Organism: Lathyrus oleraceus; assembly: GCF_024323335.1. Lineage (NCBI taxonomy): Eukaryota > Viridiplantae > Streptophyta > Magnoliopsida > Fabales > Fabaceae > Lathyrus > Lathyrus oleraceus. The sequence goes on along the minus strand of NC_066585.1, from coordinate 351,148,271 downwards.
AGCTTGGGAGATCCCTGGGTTTCTTACTCCTTTAATTGTTGTTACTTCGGATCTTCATTTGTGTGGTACTTTTACCTCTTTTCCGCATTTTATCGCTTTCTTAGCTGGAAGACCTCGATAGGAGGCATTTGTTTTCTTTTGATTATTTACTTCTGAGCCCCTTGTTGGCACATTTACTTTATACATGTTTGTTTTGTATGTGTTCGTATCCATGCAGGTAGCGCGGTTCCTTCGTCGAGGACTGCCTTTTTGCCCTTTTGCATGAGTAACCCTCAAACCCTAAAACCCAAAGCAACACGTTAACCCCTTCTACTACAGGCGAGTAAGTCTCCAAAGGTCGAGCATCCGGTAGATTGCGTAGTGACGTCGTTCGTCCAAAACCCAATCCATAACCCCGTAGTTAGCCGAACTATTTTTTGCTCTAATTCTCAGGCCAGATGAGATACGTAGGCATAAGACGCGATGTCTTAGCGAGCACATCCCCCCAACCCATAGGTCAGCCGAGCTACGAAGACTCTGATTCTCATATTCAGATGAGATACGTATGCAGTGGATGCGACATCCACGCGAGTCATTTTCATTTAACCCTTTTTTTTTTGGTAAACAGCACAAGATAAACTCACACCCTTTAGACAAGAACTACAAAAGTGGATCCCGTAGAGTACTACGGATGCGTAGGGGTGCTAATACCTTCCCTTCGCATAACCGACTCCCGAACCCAAGATTTGGTTGCGAGACCCCGTCTTGTCCTTTCCTTTTTCAGGTTTACTTCGAGCGTTTCCTTTCCCTCCTTTTGGTTGAATAACGCACGGTGGCGACTCTTTTGTCATTTTCTTTCGCCGGTTGTTTTTTCGCGCACTGTATTTTTCAGGTTGCTACACCAGGCTCTGGCCCTTCTTCAAGCAATGGTTCATCAAAATCTTTCATTTTTAGGTACAAGATATCTTCATCAGGAAAATCATATTGCACTGGCTGATAATCTTCAATTGGTTGGCGAGCCAAGTGGTCAGCCAAGATACTACCTTTGATCGCTTTCTGAGATTGGTATTCGATATCATACTCTGATAACAACATCTGCCAACGGGCAATTCTCCCAGTTAAAGCAAGCTTCTCAAATATATACTTGATTGGATCCATTTTGGATATCAACCAAGTGGTATGATTCAACATATACTGACACAGACACTTAGCAGCCCAAGCCAATGCGCAATAAGTCTTCTCAAGCATAGAATACCGAGTCTCTCAGTCGGTGAACTTCTTACTGAGGTAGTAAATTGTAAATTCTTTCTTTCCAGTCTCATCGTGCTGACCTAGAACATAACCCATACTATCTTCGAGCACAGTCAAATACATGGTCAACGGTCTTCCTTCAACAGGTGGAGACAAAATCGGAGGCTCAAGCAGATACTCTTTGATAATGTCAAATGCTTTCTAGCAATCTTCGGTAGAATCAAAAGACTGATCTTTCCGAAGAAGCTTGAATATAGGCGCGCACGTGGCAGTCATGTGTGAAATGAATATGGAAATATAATTCAAGCGGCCGAGAAAACCTCTGACTTGTTTCTCAATTTTGGGTGCAGGCACCTCTTGTATTGCTTTGACCTTGGCAGGATCAACTTCAAAACCCTTCTCGCTGAAAATAAAGCCCAATAACTTACCAGAACGAACACCAAAAGTACACTTATTGGGATTCAAGCGGAGTTTATACTTCCTCAAATGCTGGAATAGCTTCAACAAATGCTCAACATGTTCCTCTTCATCAATTGATTTAGCAATCATGTCATCGACATAAACTTCAATCTCTTTATGAATCATATCATGAAAAAGAGTAGTCATTGCTCTTTGGTAAGTTGCACCAGCATTCTTTAAACCGAAAGGCATCACTCTATAACAGAATGTTCCCCAGAGTGTAATGAATATGGTTTTCTCCATATCTTCGGCTGCCATCTTGATTTGATAATATCCGGAAAATCCATCCATAAACAAAAAGACTTCGAATTTAGCAGTATTGTCTACCAACATATCAATGTGTGGCAGAGGGAAATCATCTTTCGCACTAGCTTTATTCAAATCTATGTAATCGACACACATGCGGACTTTTCCATCTTTCTTCGGCACAGGCACAATATTGGACACCCATTACGGATACTCAGCGGTCACAAGGAAACTGGCGTCAATTTGCTTCTGCACTTTTCCTTTGATCTTCACAGCCATATCAGGATGCGTTCTTCTCAAGTTTTGCTTGACTGGAGGGCATTCTGGCTTCAACGGCAATCTATGCTCCCCAATCTCAAAATCCAAACCAGGAATGTCTTGATAGGACCAAGCAAATAGATCTGAATACTCTCGAAGAAGATCAATCAACCCCTTATTGACATCTGGACATAGTCGAGACCCAATCTTGACTTCCTTCACATCATCCTCGGAACCCAAGTTGACTAGCTCAATCTGCTCTTTGAACGGTTGAATGATTCTTTCATCATGCTCAAGAAGACGAGACAGTTCATCATTCACTTCTTCGTTACTTTCCTCCTCAGCCTCAAACACAGGGAATTCAAAATTTGGAGAAGGAGAAGGATCATTGTATTCAATGGGGTTAGAAACCAACCTGCATAATGATTTGATATTTTGATTTTAGAGAAGTGAATATGTGACCAAATATTATACAGATGGACAATTATATTTTTTATTTATGTTTTTTGTGATTACCATTTTCAGAATAAAGCAAAAAGTAAAAACAAAACATCATAGATGTGGATGAATAGAATTAATTTTATTAATGATATATTTGAAAATGCCCAACAATGTTCACTTCTCCCTTAGGCATAGGAGAAGGATTTTGAAAACATATAAAAGCAATTACTTAGATCGATGTAAAATAACAAGAACATCAATAGTAGTCCAATTGTTGCAAGCCTTTCCATGCGTCACAAAATTGGTGCAGTCTTCCTCTTCATCATCCTCTAGCATAGCAGCTAAGTTTTGTTCATTGCCATGAATAAACCCTCCGCTACAGAAGCTAAGTTGCATATCCTCTAACCTTGCGGTTGATGAACCTCGTTGCAAACCTAGACTGGTTCTGACTTTGTTGTCGGAGACCTCTACCATGCGCCCCCACTGATCAACATTGCCTTCTTCAACAATTTTCTTTGCATCTTTCAATGAGGACATAAGTGCCCCAACTCTCTTTTCAACAACAATAGATAAGGATTGGAACGGAGTTCTAACCTCATCCTCAGCTTCAACATAAGAGAAAGTGGATAAGTGGCTAACCAACAACGAATTTCCCCCTCCAACAATAACAAGCTTTCCATTCTTGACATATTTGAGCTTCTGATGCAATATGGAGGTAACAGCTCCTGCCTCGTGGATCCATGGCCTTCCCAACAGATAACTATAGGCTGGATGGATATCCATTACTTGAAAAGTAATTTGAAAATCACTCGGACCTATCTTAACTAGAAGGTCCACTTCACCACTAACTGTTTTGCGTGAACCATTAAAAGCTTTAACGATTACACCGTTATACCTCATAGGCGCTCCTTGATACGACAACTTTAACAGGGTTAACTTTGGAAATACATTCAGTGACGAACTAGTGTCAACAAGCACATTCGAAAAAGTATCATCTTTGCAATTCATAGAGATATGCAAAGCCAGATTATGATTTCTACCCCCTTAAGGGAGTTCTTCATCACAGAAACTGAGGTTGTTGCAGGAAGTGATGTTAGCTACAATATGATCAAACTGATCCACCGTAACATCATGTTCTACAAATGCTTGCCTAAGAACTCTCTACAGTGCTTCTCTATGCGCTTCTGAATTCATAAGCAGAGACAATACTGAAATTTTTGAGGGGGTTTGGAGCAGCTGCTCCACCACATTAAACTCGCTCCTTTTGATCAAACAAAGTACCTCATCATCATCATTAGTCTTCAAATCGCTTGATTCACTAGACTTACCCTTCAAAGCACTAACCGGATCTACAACAGGCACTTCCACCTTCTTACTGACAGCTGATTCTTCTTTATGCTTTGGGAACACCGACCCAAACACACGACCACTTCTGGTCACCTTGGTAACATTAGCAATGCTCACCATAGAACTATTCGTAGGTAACGGGACCTCTTGGCCATCTTTCATCATTGTAGCATTATACAGATATGGAACAACTTTATTAGATGAATACGGGACTGGGCCCGCTAACTGTATAACTAACTGCGATACTGATATGTTGCTGATACTATTACTGTTACTGCTGTCGTATTGGATCACCAATCTCTCTGGTTGCTTGAAAACGGGCACTATGACATTGACATCATCATCTACATGACGGGATTGAACATTCTAAATCATGCCTTCATCCATTAGTCGTTGGATGTCCCTTTTCACAACCTCACAACCTCTTCTATTAATATTGCAAACAACACAACCATCATGGTCATGCTCACAATCACTCACCATACAAATATCCTTATGCATCTGCGCCAAGGACCTTCGGATGAAACGGACATCAAACACCTTAAACTCGCCAGGGCAACCATCCACCATATTAACAGAAGAATTTCCATGAATAGGTAATGGATTTGCTTTCACGTTCGGCGCACGGTCCTCAAAGGCCACCATTCCACTCTTCATCAGCTTCTGAACCTCATACTTGAGTGGGTAGCAGTTTTCAATATCATGTCTGGGTGCTCCTTGGTGAAAAGCACAACGGAGTTCAGGCTTATACCACCATCGAAGTGGTTCTGGAACTTGCAGCGGGTTCCTTGGTTGAAGTAGGTTCTTGAGAACCAAAGACGGATACAGTTCAGCATACGACATAGGAATTAGGTCGAAAGAGACCTTCTTCCTCTCGAAGTTTTGTTTATGATGATTATTGTTGGTATTGTTGTTGTTGTAGGTGTTCGTTCGTTGTTGCGGTTGACGTTGTTGTTGTTGTTGTTGAATTGGTATTGATTGATTATTCGAAAATACTGGAATGACTGAAGATACTTGATGATGGTGTTGATGGGGTTGTTGATTTCTTCTGATCTGAGGCCTCCTCTGCCTCCCACTGGTTAATGTATTTGTTTCACTCTCTTTCTTCTTCCCAAAGCTACTACCATACCTCTTAGTTGACGATGCTTCATCTTTTGACAAACGTCCTTCTCAGACACCTTCCTCAAGCATCATCCCCATATTTACCATTTCGGTAAAGTCACTGGGGGCACTAGCAATCATACGTTCATAATAAAATGAACTCAGGGTCTTCAAAAAGATCTTTGTCATCTCCTTCTCCTCCCTTGGAGGAGTGATCTGAGCAGCCAATTCTCTCCATCTTTGTGCGTACTCCTTCAATGTCTCTTTGTCCTTCTGAGACATATACCTCAATTAGTCTCTATCGGGCGCCATATCCACGTTGTACTTATATTGTTTGACAAAAGCTTCTCGCAAGTCATTGAAAGTGTGAGTGCTTGCACTGTCCAACCCCATATACCAACGGAGCGCGACACCAGTCAAACTGTCTTGGAAGTAGTGGATTAACAGTTGATCATTGTCAATTTGGGTAGACATCTTGCGGGCATACATCACCAGATGACTGAGCGGACATGTGTTCCCTCTGTATTTTTCAAAGTCAGGATGTTTGAATTTCACCGGAATCTTCACATTCGGCACGAGACATAACTCAGCAGCACTTTTCCCAAACAAATCCTTTCCTCTCAACATCTTCAATTCCTTGCGCAACTCAAGAAACTGATCTTTCATTTCATCCATTTTCTCGTAAATATCCGGACCCTCGGACGCTCGGAATGATAAATGGTATCTTCTACACGAAGCAAAGTGTGCACAACGGGAGGTGGAACAGACATGATCGGGCTAGCCGACATGGAAGCAAAGGTAGGCGCAAAGCCTTCATGCATGAAGTTCGGTGGCATTCCCCACGGGAATCCGGAAGACATAGCAGGTGCAAAGTGAGTGGCAGCAGGCATGGTAGAGGTAGCCACCTCTGAAATAATAGTCCTCTGAGAAGGAGGAGTTGTAGGAGTTAGAGAAGACTGGCTCTGAGCAGCCAGCACTGACTCCATCATGGCAGTCAGTCGAGCGATCTCGTCCTTCAACTCTCTGTTCTCTTGCTCCATGTGTTCCATGATTCTCAGATGATTGGCACGAGTATTGTACCGATGAGTCAACTTGGCTAAAGCACAAAAGAACACCAATGAGATATTTGGCAAAAGAGAAACCTGCTTATGCAAATGATGGATGAAATGCAATGCTTGTTTATTTATTTTTATTTTCAAGGAACTTACTATATCATTTGCAAATATATATATTTAACAATAATTGCAACAATTTGATATGACCAAAAATCTCTTTTTATTTATATATTTGGAAGGATTACACTGAGTACAACTTCATAAACCAAATAAAATACAAGAGAAAAGGAGACTAGTCATCCTAAGGATCCCTAACAACAATGTCAGAACATCTGGCTGAAGGCGCGTACTTCCTTCGAATGCGTCGAATCTCGGTCTCAAAAGAAGCCTTCATCTGAGTCTTCTCGAGGAAAAGCTGATCAACAATCTTCTTCCAAGCAACAGAAGGTTGAGGCATGCTAGAAGATGAAACCTCTGGCTCAATCTATCTCTTTGTCACTCGGTCTTCAAGTAGCTCAATAAGTACTTCTTTGTCCTTAGACTCCAACTACAACTCTTCATGCTACTTGCTCAGATCATGGAAACACTCTTCCCACATATCCTTCTCTTGCTTCATCTTGGCGAGTGCGTCTTCCAACTCCTCTACATCTTGGTTAGGGAGATTTAATGGCTCAACCACAACCATAGACATAGGTCTTTCGCAAGGATAAGGCATCTTCAACTCCAAAGCTCTCTTCTTCACCCGAAGAGGGTAAGCTTCCAAAGCTACACAATTACGCGGACCAAGCTCAGATCTTCCTTTCCTATGCACATTATGCCAGAATGCATAATCTTCTGCTTCAAATGTTAGGGATCCTTACCCTCTTGATAGAAAATACCTTCTAACAAAGTGTTATTAGGTTTGTCTCTCAAGGGGAACCCAAGCTGACGAAGAGCCAAAGCAGGGTTGTAGTTAATGAAGGAGAATTGCCATCCAAGGTGCAGCGAAATTTAAAATTTTATCCATTTAGTGATCCTTACGAATGGGCATGATCAGTGATAGAATCGTTACCTCTTCTGGCGATTCAAACCTTTGGTGCAGATCTCATGTAACGATCAAAACCTTGGATACAAATCCACGGAGCGATCACGAACATTGAACGATGACAACGTCTCTACTCAGTCCACACGAACGAATTCCTTCAATCGCAGTGCTAGCTGTTATGAATGAAGGCTTTGAGTGAGAGAAAGAGAGATACGAAATTCCAACTCTTCAGTTGTGTTGTATTCCCATACAATGCTTCTGCACAAGAGTTCTATTTATAGAACCACTTGTGTGGGCTTCAAGCCAAAAAGCCCACTTAAGTGCATTTTGCCTATATCTCATAATATGCCAAAATCACTTAAGTATTTGGTACCTTACCATACTTCGTATTCCACTTAAGTGCACCATACCTTACGATGTTCATTAGTTACTCTATTTCTCATCAATCCGTCCTTGTGTGTGACCCTGTAGGTTTTCGCGACGTTGGCAATTATATTAAATCACGCATTTAACATAATAAATAGTGAGCGGTATCTAGCAACACATCACTGCTACCCAAGACACGAAAATGTCATGTGATCTGACAAAACCTCCTGTGATAATAATTATGTGTATAATTACCCTTTTACCCTTATGTCTATATTGAACACAAGGTATAGACCGTGTCATCCTTGTCCAGTTCAATATTGAGCCCATAGACATTTATCTTGTTACGCACGATGGGCAAATTCCATCTAGGACACTCATGTCCCTCAACATGCTTTGTGGAGTACCCATCAACTGTATTTATGGTCATCCAGTTTCGGACAACGTTGGATCAGCAACAAAGCACTCGACTCTACATCTAGGGTCCATAGTGGTTTCAGGTCGAAGAGTGGTATACACTATTATCACCATGAGAATAACTTATGACACTTTGCATAACTTTCTATATAGTATTCTCATAGCGGGTCAATCCGGTATAAATATTACTCTTATTATTCATACCTATGTTTAAGACTTGATAACTCTTTATCCATGATCCATGAGATGTGATCATCAGTCTACAAACATAATAGTCTTAATGCTTTAATGTTATCCCACTTCACAATAAAGCTCGACTACGGATACTTTAAGAATAGTGTCCTTATGTTTAATGTGGTCTCATGATCAAGTCACACTTGATGCATTAAACGGACTAGCTATTCTAGGGACTTTATTAAACAACCGTAATAAAGAAAAAGCCTTTTATTATTAATAAATAATTCGATACAAGTACCAAAAGTATTAGCCTCTAGGGCTTACACCAACAGTTAACTCCTCCTTGTGTACCAATGAGAGCCACATTAGAGAATTCACCACAACTATCAATAATCTCCAAACTTCTCAAAGAAGGATCATACCAAACTATATCATCATAAGTGAGAGACATAAGTCTCTGAGACCACCGTAGACATTGTTTGTTCTCCACAAAAGCAGGTGTCTGAGGCAAGTGCGAAATAAACCACTGGTACAAAAGAGGAATGCAACAGACAATTGTTCCACCACCTTTAGAATTCCTTAGATGCAAAGAGAAATACATATCACCCAACAAAGTAGGCACATGATTCCCAATCAAGAAAAGTCTAATGGCGTTAACATCAACAAAACCGCCAATGTTAGGGAACAAAGTTAATCCATAAATGAGCAACACAAAGATAGCTTCAAAAGCGTCCATACTACTGGCTTGAGCAAAAGCAGTAGCTTCCTTGATGAGGAAATCAGATGGAAACCCAAACAATCTTCCTTTCTTCACCCAATGAGCCTCAATCTTAGACTTCTTCAAGTGAAGAGCTTCAGCAATAAGATGAGATATGGAAATCTCTTCTAATCCACTAAAAGGCACCTTACTAGAAATAGGTATTCCCAAGAGATGGGCATACTCCTCCATTGTAGGCACAAGCTGATAATCTAGGAAAGTGAAGCAACGGTAGAGAGGACCATAGAACTGCACTAGCATACTCAAGAGTCCTTCAACCACATCAGCAGACAAGATATACAAAAGCTTCCCATGACGTTGTTTGAAGTCCAAAGGATCTAATACAAAAGATGCTAGCTTCCTTAACTCTTTCAAGTCGGGACATCTGAAACTGTACTTCTTAGTCTTCCTTCGTCCACAATCCATGGTCTGAAAATATTTGCAAACAATACCTCAGTTCCTTGAAATCAAGTCATTGTCAAGATCAATCATCCATTTTGGTGGATTATGGTTTACACCTTATCAACACCCAAGTTCCATTGATATTGACAAGACTTGATTGGATCAACCAAGAATCAAGGGTTTATTGTGAGTCACAAGCATGAAGTCTGGGTAAGAACCATCCCAAAGGAGTGAATTAAGGTTAAAAAACCTGTAGATCATGTTCTAAAAAGTTCCCAGAGTCTTAATTCCATCTATCGGATATTACAGGTTAAGATGACTGAGTCGTCGACCCATAATATTCTCAAGAGAAACTCATCTGAGGGTAGTATTGCGTAACAACATTTATCAAATAACAAGAATCGCCACCGTGCTTTTATTGTTTCCAAGGGAAAGGGGAAAAAGTACGAACAAAACCCAAAAAGTAAGAAGTTTTCAAATCAAAACTAATAAAATGTCAGAGATTATAGGTAAGGGGGTTGGTTACACAGAGGGAAGGTGTTATCCCCCAAAGTGTCCTAGGTACTCCTAGGGAGCCCTTTTTTGTGTGCATATGTATTTTGTACAAAGTGATGTTTACAAACAAATAGAGTGAGGGGATGAGAAGAGAATTCATTAATTATATTTTTTTGTTTGACAAGACCTTTGGACTTGTGCCTACGTACCAACATAAAAATGAGGGATCAAAACCTCATAGTTCATGATACAAATTCAAAGTGGATGCATTGCTTTTAATCAGAAATTAAGTTTGAAAGTCACAAAGGCCTAAAAATGGTTTGAATGAGTTAGTTCTTTTTTGGCTTTTGAAAGTTTAAGTCAAGTATGGTTAAGTTTATTTACAAGTTTGATTAAGAAAAGAAGTTTGAAAAAGCAATGGCAAAAGGCCAAAGTTTCTAGTTTGCAAAGTGGTGAAAGTTTAGAACAAAACTAGTTCAAACAAAGAAGAATTTTTTTAAAAGGAGGGAGAGATTTTGAAATTAAAGAAATGGGGAGGAGATGAAGAGACTAATATTATGCACAAAATTAAAAGTTAAGAGTTGAAAAGATCTGACCAATGGGTAGCAATCCAATAGACAAGAATGTCTTATAGAAATCCCAAATTCCCTTGGATATTAGAATCAAGCAACAAATAATGCATACAATATTAACTTGAAGAGCAAGGAATTAAATAAAGATAGCCCCATCCAAGCTTTAGCCACTCCATAATCTTCTTCAAATTGGCCCATGTAGGAGATGAATTCCACAAGTCATAGGTTCAAAATAACAGCTTCATAGTGATCATGTTGCAGATGAACTCAAAGGGATCTTCAAAGATCTATCAGATGAAGTTTCAAATTGCAAGAACTTGGTTACACAAATGTTGGCATTGGCCAAGTCCTTTAGCATAGGGAGGTTGCCTAGATTCTAAGTCCAATTTGTCCAAGATCAAGTCAACAGTCCACACAAAAGTTTTTTAGGGTTTTTGTTCTTATTATGTGCATTAATGGTCAAAGACCACACAAACAAACAAAATATACACAAACAAGATATATCACACAATATGGTCTAAATGGGCAAACTGAAGATTGCATTAACATAAATAATTAGAATGGTATGAATAATGACAAATGAATAGAACTTACAAATTAAAGTGCATTAAAATAAAGAACTTGAAATTAAATGTTAGTTGTTAATGAGTTAGAAGTTAGTATTGTTTTGCTTTTGCTTTTCATTTTAAGTCATTCTTTGGAGAATACTCAACCCACTTATCACAAGCATGGCTCCTTGAGCCAAGACATCTTCCAAAGGAAGGAAAAAAGGCCAAGTTTCCACACAATTCCATGAAAGAAGGGAGACTTACAATCTCACTAACTAGAATGATATGCCTTTTGTGTCAAAAATTTAGCGCTATGTTAAGCAATCGTAATTGGACTTATGTAGAAGTCACAACTATTTGAGGCCGGGCAATAGAATTTCGGTGTTAATGCCTGTTAGAGACATAGTATAATGGACTATGCTCATGAAACATACCACACCCAAAAAAGAATATGAAAAAGAGGTGGCCTAATCTCATCCATACTTATGTTGATTTTGCAATCAACTAGGTGTAGCGGGGTTTTCACTACCTTTAGGTTTATTGACTAAACCAAAAGTCAACATACAATTCGAGTCGCCACCACACTTTTATTTATCCAAAGGAAAGGCTAAAAGGCGAACAAAATCCAAGTAAGAAGTTTTTCTAATCAAAAACTAATAAAAATTTCAGAGATCTAGGTAAGGGGGTTGGTTATGAAATGGGAAGGTTTTACGTACCCAAAATATCCTTAATGCTCTAAGGGAACCCTTTTTGCAAATATGTGTTGTAGGTTGGTATTTGTGAAAAGATTTATGCAAAAGATTGGAGGGATGAGGAAAGAATAGATTATATTTACAAATTTTATTGTTTGAATGGATGAACCCATTGCCTACGTACCATCACAAAGGAGGATCAAAACCTCGTAGTTCGTGGTAAAAATTTCAAAGATTGGTGAATTGATTTTAATCAAAAGCCTTAAGGTCTTTTGCTATCATAAACATGGAAGGCTTCAACATGCTAGTGAGGGGTTGACCCTATAATAAGCATGGAAGGCTTATAATCCAACACTAAGGATGAGGTGAGATTTACATCAACCACTATGATAACTCAAACCTATGACTAATGTTTTTGAAAAGAGTTTAACAAGTGGTCATTGGAACCACAAAACAACTTGAAATGGGTTATATTTACAAGTTGAATTTATTTACAAAATGAGGTCAAAGTTGGATTAAAGTTTATTTACAATGAGTATTTATGAAAATGGTTTTGAAAAGTCAAAGGCCTAAGGCCTAAGTTTCTAATTTGAAATAAAGTCAAAGTTTTAAAAATGATTTTTGGCTTGGTTAGAGGGGGGAGAGGAGAGAAGGGCTATTCCTAAAGCATACAAAGATAAGAGGGGAGAGATAACCCTTGGAGTTCCTTTACTTGGAGTCATAGAGATGACTCAAGATGCTCCTTTCCTTTGGATTTAGCACACAAAGCAAGCAATCAATAATTTGAGTTCAAGCTCCTAGGATCTCCATTTGGCTTGGTTCTTAACTTGGCTACTCATGGAAATGGTCCTCTTTTCCCAATCTTAAGATGAGATTCCTAGCACAAAAAAGCACACTTTAAAAAGCTCACAACATAATAAAGGGAATGGACAAAGAATAAGTTTAAGGAGAAGTCCTTTGAGGTCAACTTTGAATTTTAGCATTCTAAAGGCATGAGGCCTAGTTGCTCTTCAACATATTTTGCATTCTAAAGGCATGAGGCCTAGTTGCTCTTGAACTCCTTTAAGCATGGGTGAATCCTAATTCTAAGTCCTTTCTCCTTTTGTATTTTTGGTTCACATCAAAAAAAACACAAAACAACACAAAATAACAATATATTTATATACAATAATGGGCTCAAATGAGCAAAAGAAAAATGACATAAACATAAAATATGTGCTCAAGTGAGCAAAATGAAAATCAAAATGAATAATAAGCAAGAAATAAATGATATTAAAAGTAAATGACAAGAATTTAAAAGCTCAAATTAAACTTAGTAGTTAGTAGAGTTATGTTAGCTTGTCATAAGATAAAGTAGCGCTATGTTAAGCAATCGTAAGTGGACTAATATAGTAGCCACACCTATCTGAGGCCGGTCAATAAGAATATAGGCAAAGAACACAAGTTAGAGGTCATCACTAGTAAGCCAAACTCCATAAACTTGCCATGCCAAACAAGAGGGGAAAGGCCTTGTATTGACTTTTAGTTATTTGATTGACCAAGAAGTAACCTATCTTTGACACAAAATAACTCACTTGATCATGGATCAAGTTGAGTTTGGTTTGGATCAAAGAAGATTAAACTTCTATTTGTCAAGACCAACCTCAAGACTTTAACTCATTGGCCATTGAGGGAAAGAAAAGGTTGAAGATGAAAGGGAAGGGGGTAAGAAGACAACAACCAATCCCAATTGATCAAGGGATAACTCATCCTTTATCAAATTCATTCATCTCTCTAGGTGATGATCCTTAAGGATTCTCAAACCACAAGATCCAATGAATTTGATGAAAGTTGAATCAATTCAACCTTGATCAACACCCAATAGAAGAGGAATGAATATAAAAAGTCAAGAAGTCAATAATATTTTTTTGGTAATTTTTGAATTAAAAGAAAATACAAATAAAAAAAACAAACAAAGCTGAACCTCAAATTCAATTCAAAACAACTTCAATAAGTCCAATTAAATTTTCATAGGTTCAATATAGTCAAACAAACTTTGACTAATTTTCTCACAGATTTTTAAAGCCAAAAAGCAATTAAAATCACTTAAAAACAACCAAAAATAGCATAATATGAATTACAATCTCAAATAATCTCAAAACAAACAAGAATTTGTTGAGACTATTTTTCATTGACTTATCATGATCCATAGATGCTATGAAAATATTTTTTGTATTTTTCTAGAGTCAGAAAGCATTTTAAAATAAATTAAAATCATTAAAAACCAAATAATTCATTAAAAAATATCAAATGAGGTCACAAAAATAATTAAAAATCATAAGATGAAACTAGATTTTTTAAGAAAATTTTTAAAGTTGGTCTCATATTTTTCTGACCTCATATGAATTTTTTATGAATTATTGAAAATAGAATGAATTAATAGAAAATAAAGAGAAAATGAAATAAAGCGAAAAAAGCTGAGCCACCGGATCCGTCTCATTAAATGACGTGGTGTGTTACACGGCCTGGACCTGAGGGTGCATGATGTACTCAAGGCAGCAGTGAAACACAATGAATTAAAAAAGTAATTAGAATGGATGCACGAGATTAGATCGTGAGGGAGAGATCTAATGGTTGTGATCAATACAGTTGGTGGTGGTGGTGGAAACCACCACCTTCTCCGATCAACCAAGCAGAATCTGGCCAGAAATTGCAGGAAAACGAATCTCATCAAAAATGAAAAACAAGGGCATGGAAATGAAGCTTATGTGATGTAGATCATCACTGTACCATTAGATTCCTCTCTTTCTTCCTATATTGAGAGATGAAATTTTGGTATCAGATATAAGATGTCGAAGGTAATGTCACGACACTAATATATGAATAATACAAACAAGATAAAGATAAAGAACAGGAATTCAAGAGACACAAGCAATTGTTAACCCAGTTCGGTGCAACTCACCTATGTCTGGGGGCTACCAAGCCAGGAAGGAAATCCAGTAAATAGAATCAGTTCAAAGACTCTCAGTAAACTACACAAGTTACAGTCTTTTTCACCTAATCTCTACCCGTGTGACTTCTACCTAAGAATTGTTAGATATGAGATCCCACTCACTCCCCCTCAATCACACTAGTGATATTAAACAAGAATTACAATGAAAAGAAGACACTCTTCAAAGACACACACTTGATCTTACTTAGGAGCTTCAATCAAGTAGACACATACTCATGCTTAAAAGCTTTGAGTGACAAATTCCAACTCAAAAATTAGACCAATTCAATCATCTATGGATGAAATGAATGGCTTACAAGTCACACGACCACACAAGACTTAAACCCTTATTCTCTCTCAACATTTCGCTCTGTATTTCTTGTGTATCAAATCAGGTTTTCTATGTCCTTTTTATAGAAGCAATTTGCTGGGCTTGGAGATCATAAAACCCTAAAACTATTTTCCATTCAAATCCTTTTATGACGGTTGGTTAGATCTCTTTGGAAAATAAGTTTAATCACGTCGTAATTAATGATTGATAGCGTGTTCAATTAACTCAACAATCATACACAGATTGCCATTAAAAGCTCAATCACATAATACATAACATTCAGACTGAATGTTCTGTATACAGATGTCATGACATCGGCTCTGACATCCTGGAACAATCCTACATAATTCCATTTTAAATATCCAGCAGGTACATAATATCAGATGTCATGACATCGGGTATGACATCCTGAAACAATCCTGCATAATTATATTTTCAACATCCAGTAGGTACAAGATATCTTATGTTTAAGACTTCATATGTAACATCTTGTGAACACTCTTGGTTTTACCAAAATTGCTGCCAACATCTAGAACCAACAAACCCCCTCTTTGGCAAATTTTGGCTAAAACATATATCAGTCCATTTTGTTCACAAGAAAAAAACACATCAGCAGTTAAACAGCATAACAACAGTTTAAGCAGCAGCAGAATCAAACACAATTACTAGCTATAATAACAACTAGTAATACACACATGCACATGGGTACTTCTTCTCCCCCTAAGTCTGTTCAATACAGACATCTCCTTCAACATCACCTATGCAACACAGAACATCAGACATCTCCTCCAACATCACAGAACAGAACATCATTCTGTTCAACATCAAACATCTCCTTCAGCATCAGCTGTTCATCTGTTTGCTACATGAACACTGCATATCTCCACATCCACAGATTTAATTGCAGCTCTCCATATATTCACCATCCACACATTTAACTGCAGCTCTCCGCATAATCACTTCTCCCCCTTTTTAGTCAAAATAGACCAAAGTGACCAATTAGACAAAATAAATGTCAATCAGTCCAGCAGAGCATGTCACAAAGGATGTTATAACATATAAAATGTTAAAACACAATGTCAGGTGGTACAAACCATAATTATACACAGCTGCAATAGCTGAGATAATCAGAAATCCGGGAAACTCATAGAGAGCCCAAATATTACATCATGGCATCAAAAAGGACTGCAAAAAAAATACACACATTGAACAGAGAAGCAACAAAACATCCAAGCATCCAAAACATCCAAAACAACATCCAAAACAACATCCAGAACACACATCATTAGCAGGGGGGACCATTATCACAACTCAGTCTGAGGAGGTATCATCTTCATCACCTTCAGATTCAGAATTGCCACTAGATTGATCTTGAGAATTAGACCTCTCACTTGAGGTATGGGCATCTGACTCCTTGGCTTCACCAACCTTATCCATCTCTTCCTGCTCCAAGCTACTAATGAGAACCTCTAAACCCTCTTTCCTTGCCTTGGTAACCCTAATCCCAGTTTCCAGCTCCTTACAAGTTTCTTTCAATTGAGCAATCATGCCACCTTGTCAGGATGACTCCTTCCTTATAGATGTCATGACAATGTCATTGACATGACTGCCTTCAAATAACTGGTAGTGGATGGACAATGGAGGCTTCCTTCTGCTGGGAATATCACTTGTGTTTAGAATACCAGGTTGATGGCTTAAAATAATTCCACAAATGATAGAGGGAAAGACAATTGTCAGCTTTACTGCATTAGTGGAGGCATGTCTAACAATTTGTTCAAACATGAACCTTCCAAAATCAAAGTTGAGCCTGGTTCCAATAGCATAGATTATCCTTCCAAGACCATTAGAGATAGTTGAGATATGGTTTGTTGGCACCCAGTTGGCTGAACCAATCTTATGCAGGATGGCATACTTTACATATAATTTTCCAGCTGATAGATGCTTCTTGCTTGGCCATTCCTTGACTTGGCCAGCAGTGATTGTCCTACAGACTTCATTGTTTATGGCTTCTAACTCAACACCTCCTTCAGTTCCTCTTCCTGGGAACTTATTGATAACAGCAGGAGAGAACCTTACACACCTTCGTCTCACAAACACCTTGCAAAATTCCTTGCTATTCTTGTCAGAAATATCCTCAGGGATATTAACCACAAACTCCTTCACCAAACCTTCAAAACATTGGGGCAAATCAACCACTGTTTTCATTAAACCTGCAGACTTGATTAACTCCATAACTTCCTTTACTTCCATAACCTCTTTCCCTAGTTCCCTCTCCACAACAACTCTCCTTTGTATAACAATTTTCCATTTGGCAGCACCATCTTCCAGATGGAAGGAAATATTGTCCAAATGCACAACTGTAACCTTAGCTGGAGACTTTTTAACAGTTTTCCTTTTAGCAGGAGAGATGTCTGGGACATCGTCTTCGACATCATCTTCAGAGTCAGAACTTTCTCTGACCTTCCTCTTCTTGACCTCTACTTTACTCCATGATTTGGAGGGTCCTACACCAGCAACCTTCTTACTTGTTCTGGCTATCAACATCTCAGCCACAGTCCTGCCTTTCCTGGTTTTCATTTTCCTTGCAACACTTGGTTTCAAGTGATGAACCAAGGGTGTCATCTTCTTCTTCCGAACTCTCTTCCTCCAAATCAATTACTCTCTCAGTAGTGTCAAGCTTCTTTGAATGAGAAGCATCTATAGGATTCTTGCGAGGCATGGTTTTTCCTAGATAGCACAGTCCCTCAGCAGCAATGTCTTTCTATGATCTAGATGAATCATCATCTTTCTCAGTTTGAGGTTCCACCTCAGGTGAGTGGTCCCTTCTAGACAGAGGAGTCGAAACTCCCTTGACTGAATGACCTTCTTTTAGGATCCTAGTTACCAGGTTCCTAATGGCATGATCTGTATAGTGCATGTCATCCTTAGGAGGAGGGTTTTCAGAGTTGTTACCTTGATTGCTTTCTGCCGTGGGAGAAGGACCAGGGGCGCCGCCTGGGATTACAGAAAGAGGAATAACCTCCAAAATTTATTCATCTAGAAACTCCATGGAGGGAGTCCTTGCTTTGTGAGTGGGTTTTGATCCAGAGGATGAGGGATGTTGTGACATTTTGTTGAACTCATGAGAAAAATCTTGTTGCCCTAGCAGAGATGGTCTGAGCAGTTTGATGAAGATGGAAGAGGTTGTGTTGAGGTAGCGTGTGAAAATGGTATAAATGCTAGTTCCAATACTAGGTAATGATTTACCATAAATGAGGAACTTTCTTTTAAGTGGGTAGACAATATTTTTATTATCTTTTCCACTCCACTTTAATTGCTATAAATTCTCATGAATAAAAATCCCCAATTTCCCTCTTAAACATTCAAACTGATTAGCATCCAACGCTTTTGTAAATATGTTAGCTAATTGCATTTCAGTAGTAACATGCTCCAGTGCTATGATTTTCTCTTCCACAAGTTCTCTAATGAAGTGATGACAAATATTAATGTGCTTTTTCCTGCTGTGCTGAATAGGATTTTTGGAAATAGTTATAGCACTCAGGTTGTCACAGTACAATGTCATGACATCTTGAGTGACATTGTATTCAGTCAACATTTGTTTCATCCAAACCAGTTGAGAACAACTACTTCCAGCTGCTATGTATTCAACTTGATATATAGCACAAACACCTACAGCACAGGCAAAGTCAGGTCTGCTTGTTGTGAGATATAGCAGACTTTCTATCATGCTTCTGTATAGACTTTGATCTACATTAACTCCATTTTCATCTGTGGAGACTTTGAAATGTGTAGGAGCAGATGTCCTTCTGTGATTTGCTTTCTCCATGCCAAACTTCTTAACAATGTTCTTGGCATATTTGCTTTGAGATAGAAAAATAGAATCTTCCATCTGCTTGACTTGTAGCCCAAGGAAATAGATCAGTTCTCCAACAAGGCTCATCTCAAACTCATACTGCATTTGTCTAACAACATGTTCTACCATCTAATATGACATCCCACCAAATACAGTGTCATCCACATATATTTTAGCCACCATGAGCTTTCCTCCTTCATTTTTCACAGATAGGGTCTTGTCAATTCCTCCCATCCTGTATCCATTGTTAGTGAGGAACACTATGAGTCTCTCATACCAAGCCCTAGAAGCTTGCTTCAAACCATAGAGGGCTTTCTTCAATCTGTACACATGCTTTTAAGGCTATTCAACATATACTTCCTCTTTCAAGTAGCCATTCAAGAAGGCATTCATTTGGAATAGTTTGAACTTCAAAATACATGCCACTCCATGCAATAATCTAATGGACTCAAGGTGAGCTATGACATTTATTCTTTCAGGTCTAGGAACCAGTTCCCATGCTTCATTCCTCTTGAATTGACTTAACTCCTCCTGTATGGAATTGATCCAGAACTCATCAGTCATGGCTTCCTTAACATTCCTAGGCTTTATCTTAGACACAAAGCAACCATGTGAGATCACTTCCCTTGATCTAGTTGTGACCCTTTTATATGGATCTCTTCTAATGAGATCTTTGAGATGATCCTTCTAAACTCTGATTGAGGGTCCCTTATTGATTTTGTCAGGTTCAGCTTGAGGAGGTTCATTCTCCTAGTCTGAGAAATCAGCTGGGGGATCATTCAGAGACGTCTCAACATCGTTTGTGACATCAGTTTGTTGGTCATCAACCACAACATTAGTAGATTCCATCATTACTTTAATTATGGAATTAAAGACTCTATATGCTCTGCTGTAGCCCAGAAATAATCCTTCATTAGTTTTGGGATCCATCTTCCTTCTTTGTTCACTTCTAATTTTGATAACTTGACTTTCCTTTTCTCCTTGAAGTTTTAGACAGAGATCTTTGAGGACTTCAAACCCATCAGATTTGTTTCTTATAAAGTTGATCCAGGTGTATCTGGAGAAGTCATCCACCACTACATATGCATACTTCTTCCCACCAAGGCTTTCCACCTGCATGGGTCCCATCAAATCCATATGGAGGGGTTCCAAACCTTTGGAAGTGGTGTCATGTCTGAGTTTCTGGTGTGACATCCTTTTCTGACATTTCCCACAGACTTTTCCTTCATCAATCTTCAAGTTGGGAATTCCTCTAACAGCTTCAACAAATATAATCATCTTCATACCTTTAAGATGCAGATGGCTCAATCTTTGATGCCATGTCTTCACTCCTTCTTCTTTGACTAAGGTACACTTTGAAGAATAACCAATTTGAGAACTCCACATGTAACAGTTGTCTTTGGACCTGACTCCTTTCATGATCACTTCACTTTCTTTGTTAGTAATCAGACATTCAGTTTTAGTGAAGTTAACATTTAGACCTTAGTCACACAGTTGACTGATGCTTATTAGATTTGCAGTCAAGCCCTTAACAAGTAGGACATTGTCTAGATCAGGAACTCCAGGGTGATCAAGCTTACCAATCCCCTTGATTTCACCCTTTGCTCCATCACCAAAGGTTGCATAGCTCGTGGCACGAAGATGAAGGCCAGTTAGCGTGTTTTTGTTTCCAGTCATGTGTCTGGAGCACCCACTGTCAAAATACCAATCTTCTTTGGCTGAGACTCGTAACATTAGTCTTAGGAACCCATTTCTTTTTGTTGACAGGCCTGTGATGTTTGGGTCTAGGTTGGTGGTGAGTTTGATGATGAACTGGGCAAGGATAACCATACAGCTTATAGCACAAGGGCTTTATGTGGCCAAATTTTCCACAGTAATGACATCTCCATCTTTGGTGTTTCCCTTTCTTCTGTCTTCCCTTACGATGTTGTGACATATGATGTGACATCTCAGGTTTGCTTTTAATATGGCTGCACTTAGGTTTGGATTTAGGTTTGCCACCAGTGTAACTGCACGCAGGCTTAGATTTATTGAACCCAATGCCAGATTTGTCTCATGTTATTTGTCCAGTCTGGAGAATCTTGTCTAAGGTGTCTGATCCATTGTTTAACATTCTTACATACTTGGTCATCTCTTCCAGTTTAGAATTCAAGAAAACAACTTTAGTCTTTAACTTGGAGATGGTTTCCACATGTTCTGCCTTCTCATTCTCCAGCTGTGCTATCACTTTCTTCTGGGTATCAACTTGTTGACTCTCATCTAGTTTGGCATTCAGTAACACTGCTTCAGTTGAGTTATCACCTTCTTCTGGTTTTCAACCTGTTTACACACTTCTGCACTTCTATGACACAACTTTTTGTAGGTAGTGGCCAACTCTTCAAAGGTTACTTCATCATCACTTGAGTCTTCATCAGAACCCCATCTTCCAGTCAAGGCAGTCACCAGATTTGCAAACTCTTTTGTTTCACTTTCATCAGACCAAGTGGCAGCAAGTCTCCTCTTCTATGTCTTGAGGTACGTTCCACATTCATTTCTAATGTGTCCATACCCATCACATTCATGGCACTGAACTCCTTTTCCTTCTTTGGGCTTTTCATCTAACCTTGTTCTTCTTCCAGCATTGTTGGATTTACTGATGTCATATGAGATGTCCTTGAATTTGCCTTGGATCTTACATCCATCTTTTTCAGAAGTCTGTTGATTTGTCTTCCCAGCATTGCTACATCATTAGCTAGGTCTTCATCAACATCCTGACCACTTTCCTCCTCTTCCTCCTTAGTATTTGACATGAAGGATATGCTTTTGGCTTTCTTTTCAGATCCATCACACATTCCCATCTCAAATGTTTGGAGGGAACCAATTAGCTCATCAACTCTCATATTAGAGATGTCTTGAGACTCTTCTATGGCTATCACCTTCATAGAAAATCTCTTAGGGAGTGACCTGAGTGTTTCCCTTACTAATTTTTCATCTGAGTTCTTCTCTCTCAGGGCTCCTGAGGCATTAGCAATTTCAAGGATACTCATATGAAATTCATGAATATTTTCATCTTCTTTCATCCTTAAATTTTCAAACTTGGTGGTGAGCAGCTGCAGTCTAGACATCTTCACTCTAGAGGTGCCTTCATGAGTGGTTTTGAGAATGTCCCAAGCATCTTTAGCCACCTCACAGTTGTTTATCAATCTGAAGATATTCTTGTCTACTACATTGAATATAGCATTCAATGCTTTAGAATTTCCAAAGGCTAGGTCATCCTCCTCCTTGGTCCATTGTTCTTTAGGCTTTTTATCAGTTGTAGCTTCTCCTTCCTTAGCAACTACTGGATGTTCCCAGCCTGTTAACACGACCTTCTAAGCCTTATTATCCAGAGATTTTAGGAAGGCTACCATTCAAGGTTTCTAGTAGTCATAGTTGGATCCATCCAAAATAGGTGGCCTGTGAACAGATCCTCCATCTCTCTCCATAGTACCAGAAAGTATCGTCCCTAGATCTCACCCAGAACCAGAGCAGGATGCCTGCTCTGATACCAATTGAAATTCTGGTATCAGATATAAGATGTCGAAGGTAATGTCACGACACTAATATTTGAATAATACAAATAGGATAAAGATAAAGAACAGGAGTGCAAGAGACACAAGCAATGGTTAACCCAGTTCGGTGCAACTCACCTACGTACGGGGGCTACCAAGCCAGGAAGGAAATCCACTAAATAGAATCAGTTCAAAGACTCTCAGTAAACTACACAAGTTATAGTCTTTTTCACCTAATCTCTACTCGTGTGACTTCTACCTAAGAACTCTTATATATGAGATCCCACTCACTCCCCCTCAATCACACCAGTGATATTAAACAAGAATTACAATGAAAAGAAGACACTCTTCAAAGACACACACTTGATCTTACTTAGCAGCTTCAATCAAGTAGACACACATTCATGCTTAAAACCTTTGAGTGACAAATTACAACTCAAAAATCAGACCAATTCAATCATCTATGGATGACTTGAATGGCTTACAAGTCACACGACCACACATGACTTAAACCCTTATTCTCTCTCAATATTTCGCTCTGTATTTCTTGTGTATCAAATCAGGTTTTCTATGTCCCTTTTATAGAAGCAATTTGTTGGGCTTGGACATCATAAGACCCTAAAAATATTTACCAATCAAATCTTTTTATGACGGTTGGTTAGATCTCTTTGGAAAATAAGTTTAATCACGTTGTAATTACTAATTGATAGCGTGTTCAATTAACTCATCAATCATACACATATTGCCATTAAAAGCGCAATCACATAATACATAACATTCAGACTGAATGTTCTGTATACAGTTGTCATGACATCGGTTCTGACATCCTGGAACAATCCTCCATAATTCCATTATAAATATCCATCAGGTACATAATATCAGATATCATGACATCGGGTATGACATCCTGAAACAATCTTGCATAATTATATTTTCAACATCCAGCGGGTATAATATATCTTATGTTTAAGACATCACATGTAACATCTTGTGAACACTCTTGGTTTTACCAAAATTGTTGCCAACACCTAGAGCCAACAAGAGAAAAATGAAGGAGAAAATCATGATGTCCACACGGATTGATCTTGAAATGGAAAATTAAATGCACCAAAAGTTTGCCTCAAGTATGAGGACTTCAGAGAACCATAATAACCCAAGAATACTACATTGAATTATGAGTTTCAAATCGAAACAGTTTGAGCTTATACCTTCAAAAATGGAGTGTTTCTGGCCACGAATCCTTCAAGCTTTTTACTCCTTTTTTATCTCTGAATATAGGGAAGATAATTGGCTAAGGAATCTAGCTTTGAAACTCAACTAATGTTGCTGAATTTCAAGCTCGAAAATATTGAAAAAACGGTGAGTGATTCCTTTGGTGAGGGTTGTGGTTTCAATTCAGCAGCATGTGGGATCTCCAAAAGGGTTTCTTGAAATGAAGGAGAGGAAGCCCTTATTTATAGGTAAATGCATCTGATCATCACACTTTGCTCATCTGCATGGGAATTGTAATTTTGAATGCATGGGCCTTTGTGGACGTGTGAGAGGCCCATGAATGGTTGAAGGGACTTACTGAGCTCATATGGAAAGCATGTGGTCGTGCACATGGAATGGAAAAGGCTTGCATCTCAAGTTTTAACATAAATGTCAAAAATACACATAAATGAAGAAAAATTCGAATCTCTCAAATGGTAGATCCAAATGACTATTGTGAGTAATGGTTGGAAAGCTCTTGAAATAAGGAATAAAAGTCATGTTGAGAAAAAACCATTTTACATGTACAAATTGATCAAAACTGGCTTGGAAATTTCAAGTATAAAACATGTTCAAATCACTTTCAAAAAGTCAACCAAAAGTAAGCTTGGTCAAACCCCTCTAACCTCATGATACAAGCTTCAAATGAAAAAATCTCCAACATCAAAGTTGTAGATAGTTTCAAGATAGTCAATTTACTAACATTTTGCATCATTTGTATTTTCTATGACAAAGTTATGGGCATTTGAAGTTGGGTACTTTTTCAAATTCAATGAATTAGGTCAAAGATGACCTATAATATTTCGCAATGTTACATGTATTTCCTTTAGGATTATGAAATTTTATCAAACATTAAATATAAAGTAGACATCTTAAGCTTTCCAATTACTTTGGTTCCACCTCAAAACCATAAAAATTGAGAAAGTTATGCCCTTGGAAAGTTGAACCAAAATTAGGGTTTCAGCCAAAATGACCTATAATGTTTTGAAATGAATGATGATCTTCCAAGTTTCAAATGGATTTTTTATGAACATGAAAGTTGTTCATATGGTTCGTAGGAACATGTTTTAGTTTAGGGTCATCTTCATTTGACAAACACATCAAAAGTTATAGCTCATTGAACCTCAGCTTAGTCAGATGACTTGACTGGTCAACTTTTCAAAGTCAGACTTCCAATCTTGATGAATAAATTATTTAGGGGCCTCAAATAGGATCCTATATGAATAAATTGATAAATGAAATAACTTCCCTTGATTAAATTTGATCCGAGGTTGAGATTGCTTCATGGGCAAGGCACAGTCAAATCATAGTGAAATTAGGGTTTCCTTGGGAAACAATCTTCAAGCCCTTTGGGTTATATTGATCAAATTGACAAATTGAGATACTTGGGAGACATATATTATGATTAGGAACTTTGTGGACCATTGTCATGCTTTTTCTCATCTTCATCTAGCCATTGCATTGGGCTTAGGAGCCTCCTAGGAGCATTGTGGAGCACATGATCACTTGAGCTTCAAAACAAAAAGAGTTAGTGACATATTTTTGTGCTTTTGGTTAGTAATCAAATAAGAAAAGAAATAACATACAATACAAGCATGCTTGGTGATCTCAATTCACTCAAACAAGTCATAACCCTAGGGTTAAGGAGCCAAACATGCTATGATCCTTGAGGCAATGTATTTGTGCAATAACATGATGCCATGAGGGATCTTAGGGTCAAAATTAGGGTCTTACAGATGTCCCTATTTAAGTTCATTATAGCCGGAGATATGAAGGTTAAAATCTTCGTCTCGACGAGATAGAATGAGCTTAAATAATAACAAAGAGACGAATTTTGGTCCCTAAGAGACCTCATGATGCAAATGTATGCATGCAAAATGAAATCTTCATGGTGAATAATTGCCACAAAGGAAAAGAAATCGGGAGGAACTGAAGATCCATAGGAGTAACACACTCACTAGGGATACAAAGACTCTGGGGGAAATAAGGTAAAAATGCGTGAGCAGGTCACGACTTGAAAACTTGTTGGGAGACACGAAGGGATTCCACGAAAATAAATCAATGGAAAGACTCGAGCTGACGCAAAGATGCATGTATTGGGGAATATGCCAATACAGCAAAACTATCCACAAAGGATACATCGGATAAAAAATCCGGACTCAGACGGGGATGTCCACAAAGGACTCAGTTGAGGAAGAAACAACGAGATATTACCGGTTACTGAGTAATAAACTCAAAGAGAGACATGTTATCAAAACACCGGTTACTGGGTGAGAGAACAACACGCTCAGGGAGAAAGAATATCTAAAACCGGTATAAGGGTGAAAGATATCAATCATCTGAAACATCTGAGGACGACCCAAAAGGCACATCTCAACTCAGGAAAATCTGACTCCACAGGGGACAAAAAGTCATAATAGGGAGCAGAAGGAAGGAACACCAGTGATACCGGTTACTGGGTATATAATAGGTGACCAACCATGCGTGAATTGGGAACATATCCAAGACACTCATCATCAGAAAGTAGGGCTGAAAAAGTAAACTCGACTTACAGGATGGACATTCGATTCCACAAGGAAATACGAATCTTACTCGACTGGGGAAGAAAAAGACTTCGACTAAAGAGCGCATGAGATATATTATCTACTACCGTTATATGGGTAAAAACGTAGATAACATACTCGCATGGAAGATTATCCGCAACTGGTTACTAGGTTAATAAAGGATAAATCAACAAAAAAGAAAGGACATCGGGATACCGGTTACTGGGTATAAAATAATGACCAATCAGACGGAGAAACAATCATCATCAAACAAGGGTAAATGAAAGATGACTCGCTAGGGATAAGTTTCCTGACAAAAGCAATTATCCAAGAGATATATCACCGGTTACTGGGTGGTATACTCAAAAACGAAGGAATACCGATTATTGGGTAAAGATAACCAACAAAGAGGGGATTACATCTACCGGTTACTAGGTAGAAAACCACAGAAATAGGACTTACAACTACCGGTTACTGGGTAGAAGGCCACAAAATCTGTTTGGGAAAGGATGAACAATTACTGGTTATGGAGCAATTAAACAACTGAACCACAGGGAACTGCAGGGGGTAACAAGAAAG
Organism: Lathyrus oleraceus; assembly: GCF_024323335.1. NCBI lineage: Eukaryota > Viridiplantae > Streptophyta > Magnoliopsida > Fabales > Fabaceae > Lathyrus > Lathyrus oleraceus. The sequence continues at coordinate 351,121,626 of NC_066585.1, read as the reverse complement.
GAATCAATCTAGGAATAAACTAGAGAGACACAATCAAATAAGGCTCAACCCGATGAGGATATAACTCAGGGGAGTAATTCCATCCCGATATATATAACTAAGGAGGAAACTGAAACAATAATCATCCACGAGGACATAACTCAGTGGGGAAGAAAGAAGGAAAGATATACACTTTCTGCCTATGGGGCTGACTCTATATGGAGAGATCAGACACAAACATCTGCTTGGGGAAGAACATTTCACCAATAGCAAGAGATAACAAGCAAAGATATATGGCAAAGAATGCATCATGAATATTTAAATGCTATTATGATGCATGTATATGCATGATATATATGTATAATTAATGCTGACAAACAGATATATCTAACACAAAGAAGTCCAAGAATCACGAACAGACACTCGGCAAACGTCTCGACAAGAGGGGCGAAGCCTACTGGAGAACTCAACTTGGGAATAACCCGAGAAGGATGAAAATAAATCATCGGGGATATCAAACCCTATCCCAAAGCTGCACTCATTGAGGATACAAAGAAGATGTATTCAGGAGCAGCGAAAGAAGATAATTAAACAGAGAACTCAACTCTGATGGGGATTATCTCTGGAATAAGAGTAAACAAGGGAATACTTTAACCATAGCTGGGGATAGGCAAAGTCAAAGCTTCCAACTGCAGGAGATAACACTTTACACAGGAGAAGTCTTCCAGGAGCAAACAATCCTGACATAAGGAAGATGCAGAAAATCTGTCGGGGAGTTTCCATCAACTCTCTTGGGGACAGGTGGTTTAATAACAATACGATCCGTCGGAGAAGAAACTCTACTGGGTAAGCTTATTAAGAAATGATGTGAAACTCCGTGGGGAACAACCACCAATCATATGTACATCAATCAAAACACTCCCTTTTATCTGTCGGAGAGGAAACTCTACAAAGAGGAATAATAGCATTTTGCTCCACTGGGGAAGGAAATAAACATTTTCACCACCAACTATTAATGCTAGAAGAAATATTCAGACTCGGAGGAGATACAAACATCAAACTCTGATCTGGCAACCCTATTGGGGAAAATCTGTAAATGCTCTTGAGGAAACTACCCTTGCTCGAGAAATTGGAAATGAATCCTTCATCAACAAGCGACATACCGGGGATACCTCTTTTAAAAATAAATGAAATACGAAATAAGCCCTTCATCAATTGCACTAGGCAACTTCCTGCCGAGGAGACAATTATCTGGAAAGGTAGCTCTGCAGGGAACACATGCTTACTCCATTGGAGATTCCTACTCATGCTGGGGAAAGACAACCTTCCTCGTGAGTAGATAGTCAGGATAATGAGACAAGGAATATTCTCAACTTAAAGCATATCAACTTTTATCAATCTATAAGGGATTTTAAGTCAGTCCACACAAGGGATGACAACCATACAAATGATAAAACACAAATGCTAGTGCCTGATACAGAGAGATACACATCTCTAAAATATCGAGGCAAAAATTTGGAAAAGAAGGGATCATTCACAGATCAACCATATACCAATCATGGATTGCTAAAACTCTGCGGGAGAAACAAGTATATATACACAAACAAACTATCGGGAATGTATTGGATGAACATCCAAAAATCTTGCTAGGGGAAAGCAATCCATAAGACAGATCAATCCACTGCCGTCAAGGAGAACTTCTCATACCAGACTCTCTGGGAAGCTGATGATGTATTATTCTTTCTGTCCTCGGTTGAGGAGACAACTTGAAAGCTGATGAAGAGGATATAAGGAGCAAGAACGCCAGAATATGAACAAATGTCTTACCCTTTGGTGATCATATTATCCTTGGGAAAGCACTGAGAACATTCCACTTATCCTTTCCATCATTGTGAATGTTCACTTTGTTTAAAACAGTTTATTCATGAAAACTTTATTTGTTTAAAACACTGATATTCATCAATTAAAACATGCAAACATTTGTTACACAGAAACAAATAAGAGTGCAAAGAATTGGATAAAGGCTTAAATTTATTTAAGAGAATGGTAGTCCGTAAATGGCGAGACTCCATGGATCTTTACAAATTTGAAATTGGTGATATACATGGAAAAGGGCTACATTGAACATAATGACCGTTTCTCCACCAACTCTGAATCCACTGTATTCGAAACTTCTGTTGATGATGACTGAGCGAGAATCTTTGCCAGATGACAGTTGTAGAACAAAGTCTTGTCAGGATGCAGTTACTTTCCAAATCCCTAATTTTTGCCTAGATTGCCCTAGGGTGAGGTACTCAATCTAGCGGGATATATATTCATTTTTTATGTCTCTAACTTTTGCCTGGATCGCCCTTTCGGGTTTTCAATCCACTGAGACGCTCATTTTTTCCTAAGCCACCCTTTCGGGTTTTCAACTTAGCGATCTATTATGTTTTTACTTTTTAGGCGAAGTATTTCTTGACCGCATCTGAATTCACAGGACGAGTGAAATCCTCCCCATCCATAGTTGTGAGCAACAAAGCACCGCCTGAAAAGGCTCTCTTAACAACGTATGAACTTTCATAGTTTGGAGTCCACATGCCCCTGGAATCGGGCGCAAATGACAAGACTTTATTGAGCACGAGGTCACCTTCTCGGAACACACGAGGCTTGACCTTCCTATCAAAGGCTTTCTTCATCCTTTGTTGGTATAACTGACCATGGAACATGGCAGTTAATCTCTTCTCTTCAATCAAATTCAGTTGGTGTAGCGGGGTATTCGTTACCATTAGAGATATTGGCTAAATCCAAGGTAAACCATACAAGTCGAGTCGCGACCGCACTTCTATTTATCCAAAGGAATGGTTAGAAAGCGAACAAAAACCTAAAAGTTTTATCGAATCAAAAACTAGTAAAAAAGTCAGAGATCTGGATAAGGGGGTTGGTTATGCAATGGGAAGGTGTTAGGCACCCAAAACATCCTAGGTACTCCTAGGGAGACCTTTTCATACTTGTTGTAAGGTTGGTGTTTTGTGAAAATTTATTTGTGCAAACATGATTGAAGAGATGAGAAGAGAATATACAAGTTTATCTACATTTTTGTGTTTGGATGGATAAACCCATTGCCTACGTACCATCTTTAAAAGATTAGGATCAAAACCTCGTAGTTCGGGGTAAAAATCTCAAAAGGAGTTGGTGAATTGATTGGTCCAAAAGCCTTAAGGTCTTTTGTTATCCAAGGGAGAAAACTCAACCTAAAACCACAAATCCACAATGTGAGGATAGCTTCCACATGCTAGTGAGGGGTTAACCCTATAATAAGCATGGAAGACTTATTGTCCATCACTAAGGATATAGGTGAGTATTATATCTACCTCAAGGATAACTCAAACCTAATAGCTAAAGGTTATGCAAAATTTGATTAAGAAGGTGGCCATTGAAACCACAAAAAGACATTTGAATGGGTTGTATTTACCAATGAAAAGTATTTACAAAATGGTCAAAGTTGACTTAGAAGTTCAATTCAAAATAAGTGTTATGAAAAGTAAGTTAGAAAATCAAAAGCATAAGGCTTAGGTTTCTAATGTTCAAAAAAGAAGTGTTAAATGTTTGCACAAAAGTTTTGGCTTGGGCTAGAGTGGAGGGAAGAAGAAGAATGGCTAAGGTCCTAGGCATACAAGAGATAAGGGACAAGAAGCAAAACCACAAAGGAGTTCCTCTCTTGAGATCATATTGATAATCCAAGTAGCTCCCATCCTTTGGAATAAGCAATCACATAAGTATAAACTCAAGCAATCAACAATCAAAGGGACTCTTGGAAAAGCTCCTCAAGGTATCTTGGATCTCTCTCTCTTGGGTGCTCATGGCAATGGTTCCTCCATTTGGATCAAGTTGGAATCCCTAGCACAAGAACACACACATCAAAAGATTCTAGCAACACAAACAAGGAATGGACAAGAGGGAGTTTAGAATATAGTCCTTTCAATGTTCATCTTCAAACTTTAAGCATTCTAAAGGCATGAGGCCTAGTTTCTCTTTGACATTTAAGCACTCTAAAGGCATGAGGCCTAGTTGCTCTTCAAACTCCACTAGCTTGGGTAAAGTCCTAAAGTCTAAGTCCATTTTGTCCAATTCTTTGCATTTGGTTCACAACTATCAGACAAACACAAACACAAAAGAGATATACACAATTATGTGCTCAAGTGAGCAAAAGGCAAATGGCATTAACATAAACATGTGCTCCAATGAGCAAAAGGAAAAGTAAATGGATAATATGTACAAGAATGATAAATTGCATAAAGTAAAGAGCAAAAAGTAAATGTTAATGGTTAATAGTTAATGTTAGTAGTTAGTGTGCCATAAGGCAAATTTAGCGCTATGTTAAGCAATCGTAATTGGACTTATGTAGAAGTCACAACTATCTGAGGCCGGTCAATAATAATGTAGGCAACGACATAAGTTAGAAGTCTTGATTAGTGAACCAAGTTCCAATAACTTGCCATGCCAAAAGAAAAAGAGAATTGATCTTGTATTGGTTTAAGCCTTTTGCATGATTTAGGAAACAACATATCCTTAATGCAAAGCCATTCACTTGATCAATTGATCAAGATGAATTAGATTTGAATCAAGGAAGATTAAGTCTCCCCAATCAATGCTAACTTATCAACCTTTAACTCATTGATCAAAAAGAAAGAAAGAAGAAGAAGAAGGAGATGAATGATGGAAAAGGAAATGGAAGGAATAAAGCACATTAAATGAAAATGGGATGTACCAATCAACAAGTGTTGACCAATAACATTGAGAATCATGGTCAAACAATCAAAAACAGAAGTGAGATGAAGATTGGAAGTCAAGAAATGAACAAAATATTTTTGGCATTTTTAATATTCAAAATAAACTTGAATTAAAATATTAATGAAAGGTCAGACTTCAAAATCACCTCAAATCAACCTTAAAAGGTCCAAGTGATTTATCCTAAGTTCAACAAGGTCAAACAAAGTTTGACAAAAAATTTCAACATTTTTAAAAGTCAGAAACTATTTTTAATCAATTAAAAATGAATAAAAATAACCTAATTGAACTAAAATCTCAAATCAATTAAAAAATTGATGAGAATATTTTTCATAGATCCATCATCATTCAAATAGGTTAGGAAAATATTTTTGTATTTTTTTGAATATCAAAAACTATTTTAAATGAATTAAAAATAACCAGAAAAGAGAAAATTCACAAAAAAATATCAAATGACAAAATAAAAAATATTAAAAATCATTTTTAGAAACTAGAATTTAAATGGAGAAGGATGCAATTGGTCCTATATTTTTTGGATTAAAAATAAAGAAGTTATGAATTTTTGAATTTAAAGTAAATAAAAGAAATAAAATCAGAAATTAGAAAAAAGAGAAAAAACCAGGAGCGTCTGATCAAGCCTCATTAATTGACGTGGCTGATCAAACGCTTCACATGTGCGCGCTCATGGTGGTCTCCAGTCAAATGCGTCACACAAGGCATTATTAAAAGTCATAAGATCCAAGGCTGGGATACAAACTGGAGATCAGATCCAAGGGCTCACAATTGATCTAGCAAAGAGACGGTGGTGTACACCACCGTCTTCTCCGGCGAGCTCCAATGAGACTCAAAAATTGCAGAGATGCAAATGTCCACCAAAATGGGCGATCTAGGTACCGTTTGAAAGAGGAAGTGATGTACATCACTCCTGTACCACTCACTTCCACTCTAGATTCCTATAAATGGAGAAATCAGAGGTGGAAGCATGATGGTGTTCATCATGAACTTGCTTGATTTCAAAAATTAAACACACAGCAATGATGCCTCTACAGGGATGACTTCAGACAACACAATATCCAGTTCAAAAGGTCGAGGGATAAGGAGTTTCGAAGAAAAAACAAGTTGAAGTAAACCTTTGAATTGTGAAGATCTGAGCTCTTTCCTTGGTTCTTTTGGCAAAACAGAAGTTTAATGGATCATATGATGGAGGTCTAGGAACTTTAGATCTAAAGATTCAACCAAATTCAGTTGAATTTTAGATCTGAAAAATTGAAGAAAATGTGAACTAGTTCCTTTGGTAATGGCTATGGATTCAGTTGTGCAGCATATCAGGCGCCTTTAGGTTGATTTTGGAAGTGAGTAATGCCTTCTATTTATAGATGGAGCTGATGCAAAGCAAGGTGAATTTCGTGTGCATGAAAATTGAAGGCCTCCATGCATGGGCCTGTACAAGCGCATGGAGGGCCCAAAAGCCAATGCAAATGGATGCTGAAATGATTTGGAGAAGGTTTGGACGTGTGGTTTGCACTCCAATTTCTTGCATATGAAGTTTCACCATGAAATGCATAATTGGTCATAAAACTTTATCTCTTCGAAAATGCCACTTGGAAAATTGAAACATAGGCATGTGGGTAATGGTTGGAAAGGTCTTGACATAAGGAACAAATGTTATGTTGAGCAAAAACTCATTTGAAATGTGGAAATTTATGAAAACAGGCCATGAAGTTCATAATGCAAAACATGCCTTTGAGAATTTCGTCAAATTGAACCAACTTCAATCCCTTCTGTCTTGATGATGCAATCTTAAAATGGAAAACCCTTCAACATAAAAGTTGTATATCTCTTCAAGACAATCAAAATGGACTTAAATTTTGCATCATTTGGATATTTTATGAAGAAGTTATGGGCACTAGAAGTTGGACTTTTTTGCTTTTCAATGCATTTGGTCCAAAGTGACCTATAATGTTTTGCATTATCACATGAGTTTTCTTTGAGATTTTGAAATTTTGTTCAACATAACATTTGAAGTAGATATCTTAAGCTTTCCAATGCATTTGATCCCACCTCAAAATCCTAAAACATGAATGAGTTATGTTCTTGTGAAGTTGACCTATAATGTATTGGAATGGGAGATGACCTTCCAAGCTTCAAATCAATTTTGGATGAAACATGAAAGTTGTTCATATTGTCCTTAAGAACATTTTTTCTTTTGGGGTCATCTCTATTTGACAAACACATAAAACGTTAGGTCTCAGTGCACTTCAAAATAGTCAGATGAATTGACTGATCAACTTCTCAAGTCCACAACTCATATCTTGATGAATTGATGATTGAGGACACTCAAATAAGTTCAAATATGCATTAAATTATGAATTATAGGACTTCCCTTGATTGTATTTGACCATGGGCTGAGGTTGCTTCACTAGCAAGGTATTGTAGGTGATCAGATGAACTTAGGGTTTCCTTGAGAAACAAAACCTCAAACCCTTTGACTTGCTTTGATAAAAATTATGAATTGAGATACTAGGGAGGCATATTTGATGGATGAGAGCTTTGGGAACCATTACCATGCTTGCTTTCATCCTCTTTTGACCATATCTTTGCATAAAGGATCTCCTTGAAGCTCTTGACCTTGTGATTGCTCAAGCTACAAACAAAAGATGTTAGTGACATATTTTTGTGCTTTTGGTTAGTGAATAAAGATGAGAAAAGCAATAATATACAATTCAAGCATACTTGGTGATCTCAAACCACTCACAAGAGGTCACACCCAAAGGCTAGGGGAACCAAGATGCTTATGATCCTTGAGGCTTTGCAAATGCAATGTTATGAGGCCATGAGGGGTCTTAGGGTCAAAATTGGGGTCTTACAGTTGGTCATAACAAATCTGAACCCATTCAGCCTCAGTCAACTTGGCTTCCATCAAGACTCTCATTGATGGGATCTCGACCTCTACGGGGAGCACAACCTCCATGCCATATATAAGGGAGAAAAGGGTTGCCCCTGTTGAAGTGTGGACGGATGTACGATAGCCATGCAAAGCAAATGGCAACATCACATGTCAATCTTTGTACGTAACAACCATCTTCTGAATAATCTTCTTGATGTTCTTGTTAGCAGCTTCAACAACCCCATTCATCTTGGGTCTATAGGGAGAAGAATTATGATGTGCAATCTTGAACTCGCCACACAGCTCTTTCATCATCTTATTATTCAAGTTAGATCCATTATCAGTAATGATCTTGTCTGGCACACCATAACGGCATATGAGTTGGTTCTTGATAAACCTCACAACCACCTGCCTGGTCACATTTGCATACGATGCCGCTTCAACCGACTTGGTGAAGTAATCAATGGCTACGAGAATAAAACGGTGACCGTTTGACGCCTTAGGCTCAATCATGCCAATCATGTCAATTCCCCACATGGAGAAAGGCCATGGTGAGGAAATAACATTCAGAAGTGTCGGGGGAACATGAATCTGTTGTCAGCCAATAGTAGCCTTCTCTCAACATCTTTTTTGCCATGGCATGTCCATTGGAATGCGTACCAAATGAACCCTCATGGACTTCAGACATCAACATGTCTGCTTCGTGTCTATCCACGCATCTGAGCAAAACCATGTCAACATTTCTCTTATAAAGCACATCACCATTAAGGTAGAAACTACCAGATAATCTCCTCAAAGTCTTCTTATCTTTAACAGATACCCTAGGCGGGTAAGTCTGACTTTGGAGGAAGCACTTGATATCATAATACCATGGCTTATCATCTTTCACCTCCTCAACTGCAAACACGTGAGCGGTCTATCCAAGCGCATCACGGTAATCTTTAGGACTTCATTCCAATAATTGATAGCAATCATTGAAGCAAGCATAGCGAGAGCATCCGCCATCTGATTCTCATCTCGAGGAATAAGATGGAATTTAACTTTAGTAAAGACATTTGAAATCCTCCTCGCATAATCTCTATATGGGATGAGGCCAGGCTGATTCGTCTCCCATTCACCCTTAATCTGATTAACAACAAGGGTTGAATCGCCATAAACATCAAGATGTTTGATCTTAAGATCAACACATTCTTCCAAACCCATAATACATGCCTCATACTCCACCATACTATTCGTGCATTTGAAAGTTAGCCTTGCTGTAAAAGGAAAATGTGTGCCTTGAGGAGTAAAATCACTGCCCCAATGCCATTTCCATATTGATTGGTAGCGCCATCGAACACCATACCCCATCGGGAACCAGGCTTTGGCCCTTCATCGAGGGTAGGCTCATCAGGATCTTTCATTTTCAAATACAGAATCTCCTCATCAGGGAAGTCGTATTGCACAGACTAATAATCTTCAATTGGTTGATGCGCCAAATGGTCAGCCAAGATACTACCTTTAATAGCTTTTTGAGCTCGATACTCAGATAACAGTATCTGCCAACGGGCAATTCTCCCAGTTAAAGCAGGCTTCTCAAAGATATACTTGACCGGATCCATTTTGGATATCAACCAAGTTGTACGATTCAACATATACTGGGGTAAATGCTTAGCAACCCAAGCCAAAGCACAACATGTCTTCTCAAGCATTGAGTACCGAGACTCACAGTTGGTGAACTTCTTACTCAAGTAGTATATTGCATATTCTTTCTTTCCTGATTCATCTTGCTGACCAAGGACACAACCCGTGGAATCATCAAGCACAGTCAAGTACATAATCAACGGTCTCCCTTCAACAGGCGGATACAGAATCAGAGGCTCGGACAGATACTCTTTGATACTTTCAAAGGCCTTTTGGCAATCCTCGGTCCAATCATGACGCTGATCTTCCCGGAGGAGCTTGAATGTAGGCGCACATATGGCAGTCATGTGGGATATAAATCTTGAAATGTAATTCAAGCGGCCAAGAAAACCTGAGACTTGCTTCTCAGTTTTGGGCGAAGGCATCTCTTGTATTGCTTTGACCTTGGCAGGATCAACTTCAATACCTCTCTCGCTGACAATAAAGCCCAATAACTTTCCAGAACGGACTCCAAATGTACACTTGTTCGGATTCAAGCGGAGTTTGTACTTCCTCAAACGCTGGAAAAGCTTCAACAAGTGTTCTAAATGTTCAACTTCCGTTTTCGACTTTGCAATCATATCATCGACATACACCTCAATCTCCTTGTGCATCATGTCATGAAACAAGGTAGTCATAACACGTTGATACGTGGCTCTGGCGTTCTTCAAGCCGAAGGGCATCACTCGATAACAGAATGTTCCCCAAGGTGTGATGAATGTTATCTTCTCCATATCCTCGGGTTCCATTTTAATCTGATTATAACTAGAAAATCCATCCATAAATGAAAAGACATTGAATTTAGCCGTATTGTCTACCAACATATCAATGTGTGGTAGAGGAAAATCATCTTTTAGACTAGCTTTATTCAAGTCACGGTAATCCACGCACATTCGGACTTTTCCGTATTTTTTAGGTACAGGCACAATATTGGCCACCCATTGAGGATATGTAGAAGTCACCAGAAACCCCGCATCAATTTGCTTCTGAACTTCTTCTTTAATCTTCACTGCCATATCAGGATGAGTTCTTCTGAGCTTTTGCTTCACAGGCACACACTCAGGCTTCAACGGCAAAAAATGTTGCACGATATCAGTATCTAGACCAGGCATGTCTTCATATGACCAGGAAAAGACATCGACATATTCTCGTAGCAACTCAATCAACCCCTTCTTTATAGACTCTTCAAGGAGTGCTCCAATCTTCACTTCACGAACGCAGTCTTCAGACCCCAAGTTGACTGTTTCTAGATTCTCAAGATGTGGCTGAATGATCTTCTCCTCGTACTCAAGGCGGATAATCTCATCAGGAATCTCTTCAACATCATCTTCTTCTACCTCAAATACAGGGAACTCAAAGTTGGGAGATGGTGTTGGATCATTATGTTCAATGGGTTTGATCAACCTGCATAATGATTTTGAGTATAAAAGAGATTTCAGAATTCAAATAAGGCAAATCATTATGCAGATGAAAAAAATTGATTTTATTCTCTTTTTTAGGTTCTTATGGTGATTACCAAGTTCATGCGAAAAGCAAAAATGAAAAATAATTTGGAAAACAAACATTTAACATGCGATTATTGAATGAATACCATTGTACTAACAAATTATGCCGACAATGTCTTCACTTCTCCCTTTGGCATGGGAGAAGGGTTTTTAAACATGAATGAACATATTACGTTGACTTATGGATAACTGTTAGAACATCAATAACGACCCAATTATTGTAGATCCCGCTAGGTATGACAAAGTTGCCGAGGTCTTCCTCTTCGTCTTCTTCAATGATGGCAGCAGCTTCATGATCTCCATAAGTGTGGATGAAACCTCCACTCTAAAACAACCCAAGATCATTAGAAGCACCGGAAGAATACCCTATACCAGCCCGGGATTTATTATCTTCCATCTTTATAATTTTCCCCAAAACACTAGTTGTGCCACGCTCGATGGCCAACTTCATATCATTGTAGAAGACAAATGAAGAAAGTCCTTTCCTAGAAGGCCCAACAATAGATAAGTCTTGGAATGGAGTTCCAACCTCATCCTCAGCATCGATGTAGGAAAAGGAAGATAAATGGCTGACCAAGAGAGCCTTCTCTCCCCCTAACACCACCAACTTCTTGTTCTTGACGAACTTTAACTTTTGGTGTACGGTGGATGTCACGGCGTCTGCCTCGTGAATCCATGGTCTACCAAGTAAACAGCTGTACGATAGATGTATGTCCATAACTTGGAAAGTGATCTAGAAATCACTAGGTCCAATTTTGATCGGGAGGTCTAATTCACCGATCACGGTCTTGCGCGATCCATCAAAAACTTATACTACCACTCCACTCTGCCTCATGGGAGGCCCCTGATATGAAAGTTTGGCGAGAGTGGACTTTGGCAATACATTAAGTGATGACCCTGTGTCCACCAACACATTGGACATGGCATCTTTGCAGTTCATAGAGATATGTAAGGCCAAATTGTGGTCTTTTCCCTCCTCGGGAAGATCATCATCGCAGAAGCTCAAATTGTTGTAGGCGGTTATATTTGTAACAATGCTGTCAAACTGTTCAATTATGACATCGTGATCCACATATGCCACGTCCAACACCCTTTACAATGCTTCACGGTATGGCTCTGAATTCATCAACAAAGATAGGACAAATATCTTTGATGGAGTTTGAAGCAACTTCTCCACAACGTTGTACTCGCTCCTCTTGATGAGCCTCAACATCTCATTACCATCCTCTCTCAATATGCCAGACTGGCCAACTAGGATAGGAGCTTTTTCAGTTTTGACAACAACAGGGTCAACACCCTTCACAGCAGGAATGAAATGATTTGAAGAAGAAGTCCCCACGGGACCGGCAGAACTAACGACATCCCTCTTCACGATGTTTTCGTGGGATTTCGGCTGAGCCGAGAAAACACGACCACTATGGGTCACACCACTCACATCGGATATGCTTACAACAGAGGTTGAGGGCAACGACACCTCCTTCCCATCTTCAAGCATAACAGAATTGTAACGGTACGGGGCCGCTTTATCTGACACATACGGGATAGGGCCCGCTGGCTTTATCACAAGAGTTGGCACCACCTTCCTTTTACTGCCATCATACTTGATGACAACTGGATCAGGAATATTGAACACAGGGGTAATAACATCAACTTCATCCTCATCACGATTTTGAAGTATCTTGATCATCCCTTGATCTAGCATCTCTTGGATATCCCTTCTTATCTTGAGGCATCCTCTTTCATTGATAGTGCACACATGGCACCTATCGTGATCGTGCTCATAGTGATTGTACTTACACAACAACCTATGCATTTCCACCAGGGTCTGCATTATATCATTCACATAAAGGACCTTACACTTGTCAGGGAAACCCTGGACCATGTTGACATCCTCCTTCCCATGCTCGGGCAATGGGTTCTTCTTAACATTAGGGCCTATATCCTCGAAGGATAGTATCCAACTCCTCACAAGGTCTTGCACTTTCGTCTTCAACGGAAAGCAGTTCTCCACTTCATGTTCGGGCGCGCCGGAATGATACACACAATGAAGTTCAGGCTTGTACCACCATTGAGGATTGGCTGGCACAACAGGAGGATCACGTGGAGTTACCAACTTCCTATCAATCAAGGAAGGGTACAGTTCAGCGTAAGTCATAGGAATCGGGTCAAAAGTCACCCTCTTTCTCTCATAATTGTTGGTGTTGTTGTTGTTATTGTTACTATGAGGCTGGTAAGCCTGTTGTTGTTGACGAGATTGTTGTTGTGGTTGTTGAGCTTCTTTGAAAATAGGTGCTATATGAGCCACCTGGTGTTGGTTGACGACTGGCCGAACTTCCTTCCTCCTCACAGAGGTCCTTCTTTCACTATGGGAAGAAACAACATGAGTCTCCCCTTCCTTCTTTCTGGAAAATCCTCCATATTTCTTTGCCGAAGAATTATCATCACGGGACAGACGTCCTTTACGGAATCCCCCATATTTACCATTTCGGTAAAGTCCAAGGGAGCACTGGCAATCATACACTCATAATAGAAAGAGCTCAAATTCTTCAAAAAGATCTTTGTCATCTCCTTCTCCTCCAATGGTAGCACTATCTGAGATGCCAATTCCCTCCATCTCTGGGCATACTCCTTGAAGGTTTCCTTATCTTTTTGGGACATCGCCCTCAGTTGATCTCTGTCCGGAGCCATATCCATGTTGTACTTGTACTGCCTTACAAAAGCCTCACCAAGGTCATTCAAAGTGCGCACAGAGCCACAGTCAAGACCCATATACCATTTCAAGGCAACACCAGACAGGATGTCTTGAAAATAATGGATGAGTAGTTGGTCATTGTCGGTATGCGTAGACATTTTTCTAGCATGCATGACCAAATGGCTAAACGAACAACTATTCCCCTTGTATTTTTCAAAGTCAGGGACCTTGTACTTCATGGAATCTTTACATTCGAGACCAAACAGAGCTCAGAGGTGCTCTTCCCAAACAAGTCCTTCCCTCGAAGGGCCTTCATTTCCTTCCTCAAGTCAGAGAACTGGTCTCTCATCTCGTCTAATTTTTCATACACATCCGGGTTCTCAGAGGCCTCAGAATGGTAGATAGTCTCGTCAACACGGACTTGAGGAATGGGAGCGGGAATAGGAACAGAATTAACCACCGGGGGTGGCACCATAGGGACCGGGCTAGATGCCGGATGAACTTGCACTTGCGGATGATATCCTTCGGGAATGAAATTATTGGGCATCCCCCAAGGGTAATCGGAAGGCATAACATTGACTGATCCAATAGCAGGGGCTGGTATAGAGGTAGGACCTACTTCATGTACTTGATTGGAAGCAGACGCTTGCACATTTACAACTTGCTTTTGAGCTTGGAGAAGAGACTCCACTAGAGCAGATAACCGACTGACTTCTTCTTTGAGTTCTCTGTTCTCGTTCTCTAGTTGTTCGGCCATTGCTTTGACGTTTGCGCGAGTGTGGTATGGATGCGTCAGCTTGTCTTCAAAATGAATGAAGAGCAAAGAGTTAGACCACTGTATCAAGAGCTCGGAACCAAAACATGCTTATGCATATGATGCATGCAATGCTCGTGCATATGCTTTTGTTTTTTTATTGGAGGAACTTTATAAGGATCTATTTGCCAATATTTTGAAAATATTGAACTTTTTGAGACATATGTGGAATACTCATAGCAATATACTACTTGGAAACTTTTTACACCAAAGAAGTAGTACAGTCTCGGTAACCAAATACAATACAAGAGAAAAGGAGAATAAACATCCTATGGAGCCCTAGAAGTAGTCGTCTAAAGCCTTTGAGATCGGAAGATACTTCGCACGAAGCTTCTTCACCTCTCTCTCATAAGCTGCTTCCATGTCGGCCTTCTCCTTGGCGAGCTCATCATATCTCTTCTTCCAAAACCTAAACGAGTGAGGCAGGAGAGAAGTAACCACATCATCGGGCTCATCAATAACCTGATGCTCTAGAAACTCGATCAATGCATCCTTATCCTTGAGTTACTGAAGAAGCTCCTCACGGTCACGAACCCAAGCACGCGAACGGTCTTCGTCTCTCAACTCCTTGATTAGGGAGGGTTGAAGGCCCAACCATAACCATAGGGGTAGGTCTCGGATACTCATATGGCATGCGGTACTCGAGGGCTCTCTTCCTTACTCAAGAGGTGTAAGGCTCCAAAGCAACACAGTTCCTTGGACCAAGCTCATTCCTCCCTTTCCTATGAACCTTGCGCCAGGCGTGGACCATCCTATCCTTCAGGTTTTGGGGATCTTTACCCTCTTGAAAGAATAAGCCTTCCAACGAAGTGTTGTTAGGTTTATCCTTTAAGGGGAACCCAAGTTGACGGCGAGCCAAAGCAGGGTTGTAGTTAATTCCACCACATATACCAAGAAGAGGTACATTGGAGAACTCACCATAAGAATCAATAATCTTAATGCCATCATAAACATGATTATACCAAGAGATATCATCATTAGTGAGAGACATAAGTCTCGTGGACCACCGTAGACATCCCTTGTTCTCCTTGAAGGCAAGCGTCTGAGGCAAGTGCGAAATAAACCACTTGTACAACAGAGGCAGACAACATACAATGGAACCACCACCCTTTGCATTCCTCATATGCAAAGAGAAATAAGTGTCACCCAACAGATTCAGAACGGGATTAAGAGAAGAGAAAATCCTAATAGCGTTCACATCCATGAAGTTGCCGATGTTGGGAAATAACACTAGCCCATAGATGAGGAGTACAAATATGGCTTCAAAATCTTCCTTACTCATGGCCTTCCAAAACAAGGTATCTTTGGCAATCATAAAATCAGACGGGAGACCTTGAATTCCACCCTTGGTAGTCATATTGGCAACAATGTGGGATACCTCCACGTGAAGCATGTTAGCAATCTCTTGAGAAGACTGAATCTTCTCCAAACCACTGAACAACAATTGGTCAAGAATAGGTATACCCACATGATAAGCGTACTCCTCCAATGTAGGCAAAAGGTGGAAATCCGGAAAAGTGAAGCACCGATACAGAGGATCGTAGAACTACACCAACACACTCATCAGACCCTCATCCACCTTGGTAGAGAGAATAGCCATAAGCTTCCCATGGCGAGCTTTGAAATCCTAGGGCTCTAATACATAAGATGTCAGACGCCTTAACTCTCTCAAGTCGGGTTGTCTGAAACTTTACTTCTTCGTATTCCTTCTTTGCTTATCCATGTCTGAAAATTTGCAAATAGACCTTTTAAGTTCCTTGAATAAATCTTATTGTCGATGACATGAATGCGGATGAATGCATGGATGCATGGATGCAACAAACACACTCAAGGATCAAGCAAGTCACACCATACAAAGTTCACGGGATGGCTTAAGTCATCGTCAATATCAATCATCTATCTTGGTGGATTAGATTTTACACCATATCAACACCCAAGATCCATTGATTTTGAGGATATACGAGAATGGATCGACCGCGAATCACGGATTTATTGTGAGTCACGAGCATGGAGTCTCAGTTAAGAACCATCCAACGGGAGTGTACTACGGTTAAACCTGACAATCATGTGCTAAAAGGTTCCCATAGTCATCATCCCATCTTTCGGATATTATCGGATAAAACGACTACTCGTCCTCCAAAAATATTCTCGAGAGGGACTCTTATGAGTGTAGTATCGTGCAACAATCGCATCAAGTCTTACACTTGAACGATCTTCGCACTACGTCCTAAAATAGGCCAAGATGGGCTAGGTATCTAAGGTCCTTGGTTTCTAGGGTTCATATTGGAAAGAGTAATGCCTAACCACGACTACTCGTGTGACATTAGTGATCCCAATAAGACCTTCACCAAGTGAATGGACTTGGAAGTTAACTTGTTAAGGACTAACTCCACACAAGTCAACAAGACTATTTCATTCTCTTATCATAAGTGCACTCGAGTTCGGGTATAGAACTCATCTCACAAGAAACCACCAAGCATACAAGCAATTAATATATCAAGCAATTCATACATTTCAAACAATACATTCATCCCAAATTTGCAAAAAAATATGCCACAAATAAATATAAACATACAACACATACAAGCAAAAAGTAGGCTAAACCCACGGGGCTTGAATCCCCAACAGATTCGCCACTTTTCAGTAGCGGGGTTTTTGTTACCTTTAGGTTTATTGATTAAACCAAAATTCAACATATAATTCGAGTCGCCACCGCACTTTTATTTATCCAAAGGAAAGGCTAAAAAGAGAACAAAAGCCAAGTAAGAAGTTTTTCGAATCAAAAACTAATAAAAATGTCAGAGATCTATGTAAGGGGGTTGGTTACGAAATGGGAAGGTTTTACGCACCCAAAACATCCTTAGTACTCTAAGAGAACCCTTTTTGCAAATATGTGTTGTAGGTTGGTAAGATTTGTGCAAAAGATTGGAGGGATGATAAGAGAATAGATTATATTTACAAATTTTATTGTTTGAATGGATGAACCCATTGCCTACGTACCATCACAAAGGAGGATCAAAACCTCATAGTTTGTGGTAAGAATTTCAAAGATTGGTGAGTTGATTACAATCAAAAGCCTTAAGGTCTTTTGTTATCAAAGGGAGAAAACTGAACCTAAACCAACAATCCACCATGCGAGGAAGGATTCAACATGCTAGTGAAGGGTTGACCCTATAATAAGCATGGAAGGCTTATAATCCAACACTAACGATGAGGTGAGATTTACATCAACCACTATGATAACTCAAACCTATGACTAATGTTTTTGAAAAGAGTTTAACAAGTGGCCATTGGAACCACAAAACAACTTAAAATAGGTTATATTTACAAGTTGAATTTATTTACAAAATGAGGTCAAAGTTGGATTAAAGTTTATTTACAATGAGTATTTATGAAAATGGTTTTGAAAAGTCAAAGGCCTAAGGCCTAGGTTTCTAATTTGAAATAAAGTCAAAGTTTTAAAAATGATTTTTGGCTTGGTTAGAGGGGGGAGAGGAGAGAAGGGATATTCCTAAAGCATACAAAGATAAGAGGGGAGAGATAACCCTTGGAGTTCCTTTTCTTGGAGTCATAGAGATGACTCAAGATGCTCATTTCCTTTGGATTTAGCACACAAAGCAAGCAACCAATAATTTGAATTCAAGCTCCTAGGATCTCCATTTGGATTGGCTCTTAACTTGGCTACTCATGGCAATGGTCCTCTTTTCCCAATCTTAAGATGAGATTCCTATCACACAAAAGCACACATTAAAAAGCTCACAACATAATAAAGGGAATGGACAAAGAATAAGTTTGAAGAGAAGTCCTTTGAGGTCAACTTTGAATTTTGGCATTCTAAAGGCATGAGGCCTAGTTGCTCTTCAACATATTTTGCATTCTAAAGGCATAAGGCCTAGTTGCTCTTGAACTCCTTTAAGCATGGGTGAATCCTAATTCTAAGTCCTTTCTCCTTTTGCATTTTGGTTCACATCAAAACAAACACAAAACAACACAAAATAGAAATATATTTATATACAATAATGGGTTCAAATGAGCAAAAGAAAAATGACATAAACATAAGATATGTGCTCAAGTCAGCAAAATGAAAATCAAGATGAATAATGAGCAAGAAATAAATGACATTAAAAGTAAATGACAAGAATTTAAAAGCTTAAATTAAACTTAGTAGTTAGTAAAGTTATGTTAGCTTGTCATAAGACAATGTAGCGCTATGTTAAGCAATCGTAAATGGACTAATATAGTAGCCAAACCTATCTGAGGTCGGTCAATAAGAATATAGGCAAAGAACACACGTTAGAGGTCATGACTTGTAAGCCAAGCTCCATAAACTTGTCATGCCAAACAAGAGGGGAAGGGCCTTGTATTGACTTTTGGTTATTTGATTGACCAAGCAGTAACCTATCTTTGACACAAAATAACTCACTTGATTATGGATCAAGTTGAGTTTGGTTTGGATCAAAGAAGATTAAACTTCTATTTGTCAAGAACAACCTCAAGACTTTAACTCATTGGCCATTGAGGGAAAGAAAAGGATGAATATGAAAGGGAGGGGGGTAAGAAGACAGCAACCAATCCCAATTGATCAAGGAATAACTCATCCTTGATCAAATTCATTCATCTCTCTAGGTGATGATCCTTAAGTATTCTCAAACCACAAGATCCAATGAATTTGATCAAAGTTGAATCAATTCAACCTTGATCAACACCAAACAGAAGAGGAATAAATATAAAAAGTCAAGAAGTCAATAATATTTTTGTGGTAATTTTTGAATTAAAAGAAAATACAAATAAAAAACAAACAAACAAAGTTTAACCTCAAATTCAATTCAAAACAACTTCAATAAGTCCAATTAAATTTTAATAGGTTCAACATAGTCAAACAAACTTTGACTAATTTTCTCAGAAATTTTTAAAGCCAGAAAGCAATTAAAATCAATTAAAAATAACCAAAAATAGCATAATATGAATTACAATCTCAAATAATCTCAAAACAACACAAGAAATTGTTGAGACTATTTCTCATTGACTTATCATGATCCATAGATGCTCTGAAAATATTGTTTGCATTTTTCTAAAGTCAGAAAGCATTTTAAAATGATTTAAAATCATTAAAAACCAAATAATTCATGAAAAAATATCAAATGAGGTCACAAAAATAATTAAAAATCATAAGATGAAACTACATTTTTCAAGAAAAATTTTAAAGTTGGTCTCATATTTTTTTGACCTCATATGAATTTTTTATGAATTATTGAAAATAGAATGAATTAAAAGAAAATAAAGAGAAAATGAAATAAAGCGAAAAAAGCTGAGCTACCGGATCCGTCTCTTTAAATGACGTGGCGTGTTACACGGCCTCGATCTGAAGGTGCATGATGTACTCAAGTCAACAGCGAAACACAATGAATTAAAAAAGTAATTATGATGGATGCACGAGATTAGATCGTGAGGGAGAGATCCAATGGTTGTGAACAGTACATGTGGTGGTGGTGGTGGAAACCACCACCTTCTCCGATCAACCAAGCAGAATTCGGCCAGAAATTACAGGAAAACGAATCTCATCAAAAATGAAAAACAACGGCATGGAAATGAAGCTTATGTGATGTAGATCATCACTGTACCATTAGATTCCTCTCATTCTTCCTATATTAAGAGAAAAATGAAGGAGAAAATCATGGTGTCCACACAGATTGATCTTGAAATGGAAAATTAAATGCACCAAAAGTTTTCCTCAAGTATGAGGACTTCAGAGAACCACAAAAACACAAGAATACTACATTGAATCGTGAGTTTCAGATCCAAACAGCTTGAGCTTATACCATCAAAAATAGTGAGTTTCTGGCCACAAATCCTTCAAGCTTTTTGCTCCTTTTTGATCTCTGAATATAGGGAAAATGATTGGCTAAGGAATCTAGCTTTGAAACTCAACTAATGTTGTTGAATTTCAAGCTCAAAAATATTGAAAAAATGGTGAGTGATTCCTTTGGTGAGGGTTGTTGTTTTAATTCAGCAGCACGTGGGATCTCCAAAAGGGTTTCTTGAAATGAAGGAGAGGAAGCCCTTATTTATAGGTAAATGCATCTGATTATCACACTTTTCTCATGTGCATGGGAATTGCAATTTTGAATTCATGGGCCTTTGTGGATGTGTGAGAGGCCCATGAATGGTTGAAGGGACTTGCTAAGCTCATATGGAAAGCATGTGGTCATGCACATGGAATGGAAAAGGCTTGCATCTCAAGTTTTAACATAAAGTGTCAAAAATACACATAAATGAAGAAAAATTTGAATCTCTCAAATGGTAGATCCAAATGACTATTGTGAGTAATGGTTGGAAAGATCTTGAAATAAGGAATAAAAGTCATTGTTGGGAAAAAAACGATTTGACATGTGAAAATTTATCAAAATTGGCTTGGAAAGTTCAAGTGTAAAACATGTTCAAATCACTTTGAAAATGTCAACCAAAAGTAAGCTTGGTCAAACCCCTCTGACCTAATGATACAAGCTTCAAATGAAAAATTCTCCAACATCAAAGTTGTATATCGTTTCAAGATAGTAAATTTAGACTCAAATTTTTAATTATTTGGATTTTCTATGACAAAATTATGGGCATTTGAAAAGTTGGGAACTTTTTCAAATTCAATGAATTAGGTCAAAGATGACCTATAATGTTTTGCAATGGCACGTGTATTTCCTTTGGGATTATGAAATTATCCAACATAACACTTGAAATAGACATCTAAGGCTTTCCAATTCCTTTTGTTACACCTAAAAATCATAAAACTTGAGAAAGTTATGCCCTTGGAAAGTTGACCCAAAATTGGGGTTTCAGCCAAAAAGACCTATAATGTTTTGAAATGAATGATGACCATCAAAGCTTCAAATAGATTTTTGATGAACATGAAAGTTGTTCATATGGTTTGTAGGAATATTTTTTATTTTGGGGTCATCTTCATTTGGCAAACACATCAAACGTTATAGCTCATTGAACCTCAGCTTAGTCAAATGACTTGACTGGTCAACATTTCAAAGTCAGACTTCCATGATGAATAAATGATTGAGGGGCCTAAAATAGGCTCCTATATGCAGAAAATGATAAATTAAATAACTTCCCTTGATTAAATTTGATCAGAGGCTGAGATTGCTTCATGGGCAAGGCTCAGTCAAAGCACAGCGAAATTAGGGTTTACTTGGGAAACAATCTTCAGGCCCTTTGGGTTATCTTGATCAAATTGGAGAATTGAGATACTCGGGAGACATAGATGATGATTCAGAACTTTGTGGATCATTTTCATGCTTTTTCTCATCTTTATCTATCCATTGCATTGGGCTTAGGAGCCTCCTAGGAGCATTGTGGAGCACATGATCACTTGAGCTTCAAAAGAAAAAGAGTTATTGACATATTTTTGTGCTTTTGGTTAGTAATCAAATAAGAAAAGAAATAACATACAATACAAGCATGCTTGGTGATCTCAAATCACTCAAACAAGTCCCAACCCTAGGGTTAAGGAGCCAAAAATGCTATGATCCTTGGGCAATGCATTTGTGCAATAACATGATGCCATGAGGGATCTTAGGGTCTTACACTAGGCTTAGGACCTAGAGATATCATAGGCCAAATGAGATGAATGCATAAAGAATGGGAAATAGATGAAGAGGGAGGGGAATGGATCAAAACTCAAATTGATCAAAGGAGGACTTTTACCAAATTAATATCATTCATTCATTTTGGGAGATGGAATGTACATTCCATCAATCCCCTAAATCTAATGATATTAACTTAAAAAAGTCAAATCAACCTTGACCAAGGCATAACAACATAAATCAAACTTAAACAAATTATCACAAGAGGTCAACACAATCATTTGGAATTTATTTAAATTAAAAATACTAAAATAAGGCATTTAAATTAAATATGGTTTGTCAAATTCCTAAAACCTCGTCAAAACACCAAACAAATGGACATGAGATTTATCATGGGTCAAACAAGGTCAAAGGACCTTGGAGAAAAAATCTCAGAATTTTTAAAGACTTAAAAGTATTTTTAAACAATTAAAATTAATCACAAAATCAATTAAATCATGAAAAATATTAATAATGATCCAAAAAATAATTCTAATTCAGAATATGAAAGAGGAATTTATTTTAAAAAATTTGGTGAAACTCTCATATTTTTTGGATCAATATTAAAATTAATATGAATTAATGAAAATCAAATGAATTAAAACAAAAATCAAAAAATCAAAAAAACGTGAGCCACTTGATCCCCCTCATTAATTGAGGTGGTAGATCAAGTGGACACAAACGCGCGTTCCACAGACCTAATTCAATGCGCTGCAGGGATGGTAATTAAAACGAACACGTGAGATTAAAACATTTCAAAAGCGATCAATGGCTCAGAACTTGTCTGTAGCACCTCAAATTTGCACCCTACCTTTTGTATATGCATTTCATATTAGGTCATTAACATAACATGGTCCACTGCATAACATTGCATTGTCCATTTGCCCAAGTGCAAGCTCAGCTGACCGATTGGGTCAAACTGATCAGGAGAATCAGTCAAACAAGCAAGCATATGCTATTTTCATTGAGACAAAGCCCTAGGGTGGATTTATCAAGCTCATATGGTCTAAGGATCATTGTGAAGTGATTTGGCCAAAGATTGGATGCTCAGAAGTCATCAGTCATTGTTCAGTCAACCAGAAACCCTAAAAAGTCAATTGTGGTCAACTGTGCCTGATTTTATGGATTGGAAGGTGTGAGATGGTTTGAAAGGCCTCATTCATGTCCATATAAGTCTCATTTGACATACCAAAGACCAAGATTGAAGATTTGGAGGTCAGACAAGAAGTTTCCTAAAATGGCAGGCGACCTGTAATTTCTGCTGCCCAAAATGGAAAGTTTTTCTCCCCAAAATTACTTCATCATAAAAGCTTCAAATGGAATTTGGTCCAACATGATAGTTGAAGATCTTGATCTCACCATTCCAAAAAGTCCAAGAACTTGAAATTCCCATGTGTGGTTAGCAAGATATGGTCCATTCATTTTCCAAAAATGCCCGAAATCAAAGTGCCATAACTTTCACATGGAGTGGCCAAATTGGATGGTTTTTCTTTGAGCAAATCACATTTGATGCGTAATTTCATAATCCATCACCACATTTTGCCAAAAGCATTCACACAAAAAGGCCATTTTTCAAGTGCACTAATTAAAATCCAAGGGCAAAATGGTCCAATTTGAGAAATACTTGGAATTTTGAGATGGGACTTTTTGCAACACTTTCTAAATGTCATTTGTGACCTGTTGGAACCAAGTTTGGAGAGAAAAACCAGCTGCATTAACCAAGGGCATTTTGGCCACACACTTGAAAAATACACTTAACACTAATCTTTCCATTATGCTTAATCATGATTAATTTTGGATTAATGGGTTGGTATATAAGGCTAATTGTAACTGTAATCACTAAGCACTAATCATTTTTCAAGATCCAAACAGAAAATCACAAAAAACTCTCTCAATTCTCTCACTTTTTCACACATTGCTTTCACACTTTTTTCATTTCTTCATCAAGAATCTTTCGATTTTTTTGCTTTCTTTGGAATTGTTCATCATCTGCAGGTGGATTGGAAGGACTGTTGAAGGTTAATCGAGCGAGAATCGAGCAAAAACTCCAGCTGCTACAAGCTTGCTCTCACATGGCAGTTACGATTTTCCACGGATTCGTGCGTTCTTGAGCTGAAAGATCATCACCATACACCTTCCTAAGCAACATACTTCATCTGTTTTCATCATTTGGAGTGAAACTCGCGCGGATTTCACATTCGATTCATCAAGAGGTAAGATTTCAATGTCTTCGATTCTTGCAATTTCTATATGGATCTTGTAGATCTTAGCATGTAGGTTACGTTAAACTTCGAATCGTGCGAATCCATTAGGTATCGAGCTAGATATGTTGATCTGAATATTTGTATGTGAATCTTCTTTCGATCGGTTCTTTGCGTACGTTAACCTTTAGACAAAAGCGTTGCCATATTCGTAATCTACGCTGAGAGACGAAGAGATCCGTATATCATTTGCGTATTTTCGTCGAGATTGGATCGTAACCGAAGCTGGCAATTGAAGAACGCATGAAGGCGCAAGAACACGAGATTTTCTGGATTTTTTCCCTGTTCAATCCGTTAGTTCGCATGGCCACTTTCAAAAAGTGTTTCCCACCAAATACAGTCCAATGAAGCGCTGCCACGTCATTAAGTAGTGCTGTGCGTTTTGCAGTAATTACGGAAACGCCATTGTAGCTTAATTAATTCGTATAACCTTAAATAAATATCTCAATAAATATTACAAAACTTAAAAAATTCATAAAAAATTCAATATTAGTCCAAATTAGGTGGGATTTTTTTTGTTAGTTTCCAAATTTTATCTACTTTTTTTTAGGCATAGTAGTGTAAGTTGTGCCTGGTAGAATTTTGGAATGGTATATTGATCTTTATCATGTGTGCAATAATTGTATGTTTCACCATTTTGATCACCAAATAATCATACATTATCCAAAATTAATGAAATTTCATATGATGATTCTTGACACATTCCTGGAGATTTTGGTATATCATTTGTAATTTTTAGACCTATGGATTGGTAGATATGATTTATTCTTTTTGAGTGTGACAATATGTGTCACATTATGCCATGCTGAGTTCATGAATTATTTTTCCATGCTTCCCCTAGGCCTATGGCCCTGATTTTTTGCATGAGATGACATGTATATGTTAACTTTCAACATGAATTTTTGTGGATTTAATTGGTCCCTTTTCTAATTGATTTGGATTTCTGATTGCTGTTTAGCATCTTTGGGTTGTTTCTTGTGTAACAAACTTTACATGTGTTGTTGAATGCTCATACTATATCATATGAATGTGAAATTTGATGGAGTGATTCATAACATGTTTAGGTGTAGTTTGGCTTTGGTCCCATCAATTTATTAATTGTTTTCACTGTTTGGCATGTGATTGAAGTTAATGCTCATTTTGTTACCATGTGTTGGCTTGCATAATTGTGTCTGGATTTCTTGATTTTCATTGACCTAATTTCTTTTGTCCAATTGAGCTGAAAATTGACATGCTATACCTTGAATGTGTCCTGTTCAGGTGTGAATTTTTGTGGAATTAATTGAATGGTTTTGGTATGCTTTTGAGTGAGATAGTTCTGTTTGGTCAATTGAAGTTGTAAATTGCATGATTGATGTTAAATGATGCATAAAATGAATATGGTGAATGATATGAGCATGGGATCAATTGCATTTGCTTTTGAATTGTTTTAATGTGATTTTGGGTGAATATTACTTGCTGTTTAGAATTTTTTATCCCTTTTGGACCCTAGGCTTGGCCTAGTGGTCTAGTTTCTCACATTTGGTTTGGATTTTCAGGTTAAAAGTGCAAAAGGCTTAAGGAGAGAAATGGAAATTGAAAATTGAATTTGTAGGGATTGATGCTTGAGCTTGAGCTTATAACTTGCACTTGTGTGCATTAACTTGTGTTGCTTTGTACAGATTAACTGATTAACAATTTGCTGTTTACTGTTGGTTTGTCTGAGTACTGATGATACTTGATTGATTTCAGGTACATTTAGTCGCTTATAGTTCTTTAAGAACTTGCTTGCTGCTGCTTGGTTGTATAAACCAGTTGATGTAGACTCTCTATACTTCATGTAGTCTGGAAGACCTGGCCTGTTACTTGGCCAGGCAACTGTCTGAAGTCCTCCTTAAGAGGCGATGTTTGTGGTTGTTTACATTTGTGCCCAAGCAGGTGAAGACCTCTATGAGGCAATTGGCGGAACCCAAGGGATATGCAATCTATCCCCCGCTATTCTGTTGAGTCGTCCCTCTGCTCACACGGCTGTGTGTTGATGCATTGGGACACAAACCCAAGATCTTGTGCTGTTGCACAATCGAGTCAGAGTCTTGAGCGTAGAAGGGTCCCTCCATTCTGGACCCACGCTCCTTTGTCTGAAGCTCTCCCTGGTCAGGGATAAGAGCTGTGAAGTCTAATCTTCACTCACCTTTCATCAGCTTCACCTTAGCCCCTCAATGGCAAGGTTAAGAGCTAACCTTACCCCGATACAGAGGCTTGATTGTTGAGGTTGATATGACCCCTCGACTAAAGCCTAGCCCTGATATTTGAGCCCCTTGTTGGTGTGTTTATTTCATGCTGTATATGTTTGTGTGGTGTGATTGTATCCCCTAGGTTTGCTAGACTCCGCGTAGTCTCGTTTGCATGTCAATTAAGGTAGCACGGTTCCTTCGTATAGGACTTCCTTTCTTGCTTGAGCTTTCCTAAAACACAAACAAACATTATCCCCTCTTAAGGATACGTCAACTCCTTCTACTACAGGTGAGTAAGTCTCCAAAGGTCGAGCATCCAGTAGATTGCGTAGTGACGTTGTCCACTTAAAAAACACAAACCAACAAGAATAGTTTAGCCGAACTACGGCAACTCTGATTCTCATGTCCAGATGAGATACGTAGGCACGAGATGCGATGTCTTGTCGAGTTTGACTAACAACTAACACTAATTCTTTTCTCTCGCCCTCGTTGCGATTGAGACCTTCCCTTTCTCTTGCCCTAGTTGCAATCGAGACCCTTCTTCTTGTTGTGTGCTTGGAAGCTGATGTAAGTCCATCGAGTGGCATTCGGGTTCCAGTGTGCGTGTGTTTGGTTCGGATGCTGATGTAAGTCCAGTGATTGGCATTCAGGCTCCACGTTTGCCTTTGCCTGTGTTTGTTTGAGTGCGTGTTAGCCGAGCTACGAATGCTCTGATTCTCCTTCGTCCAAAGGAGATACGTATGCATAGGATGCGATATCCTAGCGAGCATGTGTCGTTTCCCCAGTCCGAACTACTTTGACTCTGATGTCTATGCTTGATAGACTAAGTAGGCCCAGGATGCGATGTCCTGCCGAGTCAGTTTCAGTCTGTTTTCTTGTGTCTCTTTCAGCCAGTGTGTGTGTGTTTGAGCAGTGTTTTAGCAACCATTTCCCTTCCTATTATGCGTGGATCCCGTCGAGTACGACGGATGCGTAGGGGTGCTAATACCTTCCCTTCGCATAACCGACTCTCGATCCCATTCTCTTTGGTCGCGAGACCATGCTTTTTCCAGGTTTACTCTGAGCGTTTCCTTTCCCTCTTCTGGGATAAATAACGCACGGTGGCGGCTCTGTTGTTCTTGTTTTCCCGCCGGTTTTTTCGCGTAATGCGACAGCTGGCGACTCTGCTGGGGATAACCTAGAGAAGTTGACCTGTGCTGGTCCTTCTTCCCTAAGCGAGTCTCTCCTAGCGCTCTCTAGGTTAGGGCTTTGGTTGCTATCTGCTGTTATTTATTGCATTCATTATTCATTGTTTGCATTCAATGTGTGCATTAATGTTTGCATTCATTTATTTCATCTGCTGTGCTGGCTGTGTTTTCTCTGATTGGGGGTGGGAGTTCTATGAGGTAAAAGGCCCAATACCCAGGCTATGAGTGCAATCTAGGAAACCTAGGAATAGAGTGATTCATGGGAAGCGAGTGGTATGCGCCACTTAGCGGAACATCGATATCACGAGCAGTTCAGACCCTGGTAGGATATCATCGTTACATACTTCAGGTGTGTATATGATGGTATTCTGCGAAAGGTTATTTATGCTGCGTTTCTTTCGACTTTACCCCGACCTAGATGACACCCGTGAGTGGGGAGGGAATGATCACTTTAACAGGTACAGATGGTGACTGTTGGTGACCGGTAGGTGACTTGTTGGTGACTCAGTGTTCTGTTGGTGATTCAGTTTCTCAGATTGGGTTCAGATGACAGTTGACCAGTTGACTTTGGGGTTTCAGATGGTTGTGATCAGAGTTCGAGCCGAAGCTTCGATCCTGTGTCCAGATATGCACAGCTTGCCAGTCGTGTCTGCATCATGTGCATCATAGCATGTTTATTTTTCAAAAGAAACGCAATCAACAAAAAAAAAGAATCAATAAAAAAATTGAAAAAAAAGAAAAAAAAAATGATCTCTGCATGCATATCATTTCTCAGGTACATTCCAGAGTCTGTTCACTGATAGATCCGGGTGCTCATTTACAGATGAAATTGTTGGTTTCACTCGGTACTCATTGCTCTTGTATACTGTGTCGTTGCTGCAGATTGCTTTTTTTCCGAAGATGAATCAGGCTCTTTGAATGCCTGAGAAATGATCATTATCATGTGCATCATATGCATTAACGTCATACTCATGTCATATTGCATAACAGGTGTTCTAGTTTGGACTTCTCACTCTGGCTCCTGTGTGAGACAGGATTGTTGATCATCGTCCGCACCACAACCAGATCGAATCATCAGAGGAGTATGGATCAGGTTCAGACTGAGTTGGCTAAGATGAGGGCAAACATGGCCCAGTTCATGACCATGATGCAAGGGGTCGTTCAGGGGCAAGAGGAGCTGCGAGCCTTAGCCCAGAGACAGGAAGCCATGATTCTGCCACCCAGTCGTGCTTCACCAGAGGGGGTCCCCGTTAATGATCAAATTGCTGCTGTCACTATCCCCGTCAACAACTACGACGTGGATGATGATTTGAGGGGTATCATAATCAATGGACAGCCTCTTGCTACAGAGACTGTTAATGTCAGAGCAACTCGTACTCCGGTTCGCCATCGTGGCTCTTCAAGTTCGTTGAATTCTAAGAAGCCATTCTCTAGGGAACCCAAAAGGGGAGAGAGTGAAACAAATGCTGTGCACCAGCGAGGGAGTGCGAACAGAGGACAATATCGTCAAGCTGCCGCTGTGACTATTCCAGCAACCCAACAGCAACAGGGAAGGCCAACTCAGCGGTATCAACATCAGCAACGTCGTCCGCAACAGCAGGCTTACCAGCCTCCCTATGATAATCAAGCCGGTACAAGTAATGAGAGGAAGAGGGTCATTTTTTATCCGATCCCTATGTCTTACGCAGAGCTGTATCCCTCGTTGATAGAGCGGAACTTGATTACTCCCAGAGACCCGCCGGCTATACCCGTCAACCCTCGGTGGTGGTATAGGCCTGAGCAGCATTGTGTGTATCATTCGGGTGCTCCTGGTCATGATGTGGATAGTTGCTTTCAGTTGAAAATGAAGGTTCAAGACCTCGTGCAGTCAGGTATTCTGAACTTTGAGGACTTAGGTCCCCATGTTAATCAAGCGTGAAGATAACAAGTCCCGGGCTGGCGTTGACTTGTCTTCTGAGGTCTTCAACGAAAGGGGTTGTTCAAAAGTAGAAGCTGCTGATGCAAGAGATTCTGACAGTTGTTATCCCTGGTGGGATCTATCACAATTGGGTCACTGTGGGCGTTCCTACAGTTGTTCATAAGTCAGAGTAATAATCACTTTGTTTAAAAACCCTTCTCCCATGCCAAAAGGAGAAGTGATGACATTGTTGGCAACATTTTGTGCAATGATATTTTCATTCAAGTAAATGCATGTTAAACATTTGTTTTTCCAATTGTTTTCCCTTTTCGCTTTTTGCATGAAATTGGTGATCACAAAAAACCCTAAAAACAGGAATAAAAGCAATCTTTTCATCTGCATAACGATTGTCTTGTTTGTTTTCCAAAAAGTTTTTCATATCGAAATCATTATGCAGGTTGTTTCTCAAACCCATTAAACATAATGATCGGACGTCATCTCCCAATTTTGAATTCCCTGTATTCGAAGTAGAAGAAGATGATGTTGAAGGGATTCCTGACGAGATTTCCCGACTTCTTGAGCTAGAAAAGAAGATCACTCAGCTGCATCTCGAGAATCAGCAGAACAACCAACTGGGGCATCAAAAAAAAAATCAATCAAAAAAAAAAAAAACAAAGAAAGAAAGGGTGCAAAAGAAATCAAAAGAAATCAAAAGCAAAATCAAAAAAAAAAACAAAGGAAAAATAGCACCCTCAAAGTCCCAAGTTGACTGATGTTGAATTCGATCGAAAAGAAGAGATTAACTGCCAGGTGTCATGGTCAGTTATATCAGCAGAGAGTGACGAAAGCATTCGACTAGAAGGTCGAGTCTCGAGTTCTGAGAAAATGACCTTGTGCTCAAGAAAGTCTTGTCTTTCGTGCCCGATTCCAGGGGCAAGTGGACTCCAAGCTATGAACGTCCATATGTTTTCAAAGAGCCTTTCAGGCGGTGCTTTGACACTTACAGCAATGGATGAAGAAGTTCACTCGTCCTGTGAATCCAGATGCAGTCAAGAAATACTTAGCCTGAACAAAAAAAAAGCAAAACAGCTCGCTAAGTTGAACACCCCAAAGGGTAACTTAGGCAAAAAGGAGCGTCTCGGTGGATTGAAAATCCGAAAGGGCGATCCAGGCAAAAGTTAGAGACATTGAAAAAAGAATTTGCATCTCGCTAGATTGAGCACCTCACACCGGGGCAATCTAGGCAAAAATTAGGGATTTGGCAAGTAACTGCATCTTGACAAGACTGTGCTCTATATCTGTCATCCGCCAGGAATTCTCTATGTGTCGTCGACCGAAGCTCCGAATACATCGAGATTCAGAATGGTAGAGGAAAGGTCATTATGTTCAATGTAGCCCTCTCCAATATATATCACCGATTTCAAACTTGTATAGATCTATGGAGTCTCGCCCTTTGCAGACTACCATTCCATCACATCGATTTGAGCTTTTACCCCATTATTTGCACTCTTATTTGTTTCAAC
Organism: Lathyrus oleraceus; assembly: GCF_024323335.1. Taxonomy (NCBI): domain Eukaryota; kingdom Viridiplantae; phylum Streptophyta; class Magnoliopsida; order Fabales; family Fabaceae; genus Lathyrus; species Lathyrus oleraceus. The sequence goes on along the minus strand of NC_066585.1, from coordinate 351,090,614 downwards.
TCAACAAATGTTTTGCATGTTTTAATTGATAAAGTATCATTGTTTTCAAAATAAACAAAATTTTTCACAAAATTGTTCTTAAACAAAGTGAACATTCACAATGATGAAAGGATACCTAGGAGACCCGCAGTGCTCTCCCAAGGGTGGTATGATTACCGACGGGTAAGACAGTCGTTCGTATCTCGAGCATAACTGTATCTTTGTCCTGTAGAACCTTTTCATGGTCTCTCCTCAGCGAGGTTGCTCAGTGCAATGTTGGTTGAAGTTGTTCATCTTCACGTCCCCGACAGTGCAACATGTTTTCTCCAAGTCTCTGTTAGCCCTATGGTGGGGCATCCCTAATAGAGTGATGTTCGAGCCCTATCGTGGGGCATCCCCAGCAAGGTTGTTGTTTTGGACATTATCGTGGGCCAGTTCTCAAGCAGTAGGTGTACTGAAGACTTCAATTTTCGTCTCTCCAGCAGAGCAGTCTTCTCCTCTCCCTGGCACGGATGCTTTTCTGCAACAATTCGGTATTTGGAGGATTGACGTCTCAGTATTCCGTCATTTTCTCAGGTAGGTCCTCAGCAAAGTGGTTGACATGAGGAACTTCATCGATGCCTATCTATTTTCATCAGAGATCTGGCTGATTCTTGGTATCTCTGTTCTCCAGCATGAGTGAGAAGTCAGTGCTCTCCCTATAGAGTTTTCATCAAGCAGATTTCCTCAGCAGAGTCTCCCCACAGAGTGGAGTATTTGATCAGTGGGCTCCCTAGCGGGGTTTTCATTCACTTTGCATTTTGCATGTAGTGATCATTGCATCCTCAAATCGCGTAGCATTTCCATTCATAATGGAGCATTACGCCATAGAAAAATTCAAACATATGCATTCATGTGTTAACCCGATCAGACCGTCTCCCCGGCAGAGGCAGCTTCTTGTTCGACGTCTGTACAGCGCTTTCGCTACAGTTGCTCCTGACGGCACTCAGGATTGGTACCCCTAGAGAGGTTTATTTCCTCATCCGTTGGTGAAAGAAAAACCTGGTTCTACCCAGTAGCCTCCTAGTAGATGTGGGTGTGTCTGATCTCTCCATGTAGAGTCTACCCCTTAAGCAGAAAGTGTCCATCCTTTCCTGCCATTTCCCCACTGAGATACATCCTCGTGGATGACGGTTGCTTTCGTTCCCTCCCTAATGGGATGGGTTTTCCCTATTGAGTTCTTTCCTCATTAGGATGAGTCTTGTTTCAGTTTGCCTTTTTGGATCGATCCTAAATTGGCTTCTTGCTGACTGTCTCTTGTGTTGCCCTGGGGCATGAATGAATAGTGGCTCACTAACCGGTACTCATTCATCTTATCCTCAGCGGAATTTATGGGCTTCTACCTACAAACCGGTAGTTGTAAGTCCTATCTTTGTGGTTTTCTACCCAACCGGTAGTTGTAAAATCCCACTTTCATCCCCTAGCAGAGGTAACCTTTGTGGTTCATTCTGTCGGTTGGCTTCTACCTACAACCCGGTAGTTGTAAGTCCTATCTTTGTGGTTTTCTACCTACAAATCGGTAGTTGTAAAATCCCACTTTCATCCCCTTGGTGGAGTTAACCCTATGTGCTCATCTTATCGATGACTGGTTACTTTCCCATGGTTTTCTACCTACTAACCGGTAGATGTAATCCCCTCTTTGCAGTTATCAGTATCCAGTTTGCGGTATTGATATTCTTTTCCCCTCTGGATACTTGCCTTGATCAAGCAGTATTGTCCCCAGTGGGTCTACCCCTTTCTTTTGGGTATTTGCTCCGAGTCAGCAATTTTATCCTCTTTCGATTGGTCAGCTTTTGCATACCTAGTCCTGGTACCCTGATGCCTTTCTTTTCGGTCGTTTATCCATCTAACAACCTACAACCCGGTTATGGATAATCTGCCATGCGAGTATATTATCTACGTTTTGATGGCTATAGATAATATGCCTCATGCACTCTCTGGTCAGCCTTTTGATTGTTTTCTCCAGCAGAGTAAGATTCGTATTCCTTGCAGAATCGAATGTCCATCCTTTAACAAGTTTGCTTTCGCTCTCTTCAGGATGATGTCGGTCGATTTATCCATTTAACAACCAACCCGGTTATGGATAATTTTCCATGCGAGTATGTTATCCACGTTTTGACGGCTATAGATAATACGTCTCATGCGCTCTTGGGTCGAAGTCGTCCTCCCCAGTTGAGTAAGAGTCGTATTCCTTGTGGAATCGAATGTCCATCCTTTAACAAGACTGCTTTCTAGCCTTCTTCAGGATGTTGAGTGTTTTGGGACAACAAACCAATTAACGTTTGGTCGGTCACCTGTTTCATACCTACAACCCGGTATCCTTGGTGTTCCTTCCTGTTGGCTCGCTGTCGTGACCTTGATCCCCAGTGAGATCCCCTGCAAGTGTGTAGCCTTGCCTTGACATGTGTAGATGTCGTCCTATCAGCACCCGCGTGTGTTGTTTCTTTGGTGTCGGTAAACACCATCTTTCGGTGCTTTCCCAGTCATGCGTAAGTGTCTGGTCTTCTTTGGTGTCGGTAAACATCATCTTTCGATGTTCGTAACGTCGTCCTTCTTCCCTAGTGAAGAGTCCTCCTCTCCGTTGGTGTCGATAAACGTCGAGTTTTTCCTATGCGTCCGTTGGCGTATAGTTGATATCTTTCCCCACAGGGTCTTCCCCAGTTGAACCTCCTCTCCGTTGGTGTCGATAAACGTCGAGTTTTTCCTAGTCGTCCGATGATGTCTAGTTGCTTATTCCCTACAGATCATTTGGTAATACCATATGATTCCCCTCAGAGTTTTCTCCTCTCCGTTGGTGTCGATAAACGTCGAGTTTTTCCTATTCGTCCTATGACGTCTAGTTGTACCCTTCCCCAAGTGGATTTACCTCCCCGTTGGTTTCGATAAACGTTGTGTTTTTCTCATTCGTCCGATGACGTCTGATTGTATACCCTATTCCCAGTCATTCATTAATGTCTGGTTGATTTCCCAGCCAGAATCCCCAGTAGACGTCCTATTTGGTGTCCGATTGTGGTCTCCCTTTCGTCCTATGACGTCTGGCTGAGTTTTCTCCTTCTCCGTTGGTGTCGATAAACGTTGAGTCTCCCTTTCGTCCTATGACGTCTGGCTGAGTTTTCTCCTTCTCCGTTGGTGTCGATAAACGTTGAGTCTCCCTTTCGTCCTATGACGTCTGGCTGAGTTTTCTCCTTCTCCGTTGGTGTCGATAAACGTTGAGTCTCCCTTTCGTCCTATGACGTCTGGCTGAGTTTTCTCCTTCTCCGTTGGAGTCGATAAACGTTGAGTCTCCCTTTCGTCCTATGACGTCTGGCTGAGTTTTCTCCTTCTCCGTTGGTGTCGATAAACATTGAGTCTCCCTTTCGTCCTATGACGTCTGGCTAAGTTTTCTCCTTCTCCGTTGGTGTCGATAAACGTTGAGTCTCCCTTTCGTCCTATGACGTCTGGCTGAGTTTTCTCCTTCTCCGTTGGTGTCGATAAACATTGAGTCTCCCTTTCGTCCTATGACGTCTGGTTGAGTTTTCTCCTTCTCCGTTGGTGTCGATAAACGTTGAGTCTCCCTTTCGTCCTATGACGTCTGGCTGAGTTTTCTCCTTCTCCGTTGGTGTCGATAAACGTTGAGTCTCCCTTTCGTCCTATGACGTCTGGCTGAGTTTTCTCCTTCTCCGTTGGTGTCGATAAACGTTGAGTCTCCCTTTCGTCCGTTGGCTTCTGGTTGAGTTTCCTCCTTCTCCGTTGGTGTCGATAAACGTCGAGCTTCTCCCTTTCGTCCTATGACGTCTGGTCGAGTCTTCCCATTCATCCTATGATGTTTGGTTACCTCTCCGTTGGTCTTGGTAAACGTTGAGTCTTTCCCATTTCGTCCGCTGACGTATGGTTGTATCACTATCCTTCCAGTCATTCATTAATGATTGGTTACCTCTTCGTTGGTCTTGGTAAACGTTGAGTTTTTCCCCATTACGTCCGCTGACGTATGGTTGTATCCTTTCCTGGTTATCCCCAGTAGAGTTGATTTACCTCTCCGTTGGTTTTGGTAAACGTTGAGTTTTTCCTAGTTGTCCGTTGGCATCTAGTTGAGATGATTTCTGTTCCCATTCATCGTGTTGAGATGTCTGGATGTGCTTGTACCTCTGAAAGAAAAAAACAACAAAAAGAAAAAACAACAAGAAAAATTCCCAGCAGTGTGCAAATTTCTACGGTTCTTGGTATTCAATCCCTGTTTACCCTGAAAGTCTAATAGCCGTTGCTCTCATCCCTTCGGGTTCCCAGTTGATTGAATAGGGGCAGCTGTAGCACCTCAAATTTGCACCCTACCTTTTGTATATGCATTTCATATTAGGTCATTAACATAACATGGTCCACTGCATAACATTGCATTGTCCATTTGCCCAAGTGCAAGCTCAGCTGACCGATTGGGTCAAACTGATCAGGAGAATCAGTCAAACAAGCAAGCATGTGCTATTTTCATTGAGACAAAGCCCTAGGGTGGATTTATCAAGCTCATATGGTCTAAGGATCATTGTGAAGTGATTTGGCCAAAGATTGGATGCTCAGAAGTCATCAGTCATTGTTCAGTCAACCAGAAACCCTAGAAAGTCAACTGTGGTCAACTGTGCCTGATTTTATGGATTGGAAGGTGTGAGATGGTTTGAAAGGCCTCATTCATGTCCATATAAGTCTCATTTGACATACCAAAGACCAAGATTGAAGATTTGGAGGTCAGACAAGAAGTTTCCTAAAATGGCAGGCGACCTGTAATTTCAGCTGCCCAAAATGGAAAGTTTTTCTCCCCAAAATTACTTTATCATAAAGCTTCAAATGGAATTTGGTCCAACATGAAAGTTGAAGATCTTGATCTCACCGTTCCAAAAAGTCCAAGAACTTGAAATTCCCATGTGTGGTTAGCAAGATATGGTCCATTCATTTTCCAAAAATGCCCGAAATCAAAGTGCCATAACTTTCACATGGAGTGGCCAAATTGGATGGTTTTTCTTTGAGCAAATCACATTTGATGTGTACTTTCATAATCCATCACCACATTTTGCCAAAAGCATTCACACAAAAAGGCCATTTTTCAAGTGCACTAATTAAAATCCAAGGGCAAAATGGTCCAATTTGAGAAATACTTGGAATTTTGAGATGGGACTTTTTGCAACACTTTCTAAATGTCATTTGTGACCTGTTGGAACCAAGTTTGGAGAGAAAAACCAGTTGCATTAACCAAGGGCATTTTGGCCACACACTTGAAAAATACACTTAACACTAATCTTTCCATTATGCTTAATCATGATTAATTTTGGATTAATGGGTTGGTATATAAGGCTAATTGTAACTGTAATCACTAAGCACTAATCATTTTTCAAGATCCAAACAGAAAATCACAAAAAACTCTCTCAATTCTCTCACTTTTTCACACATTGCTTTCACACTTTTTTCATTTCTTCATCAAGAATCTTTCGATTTTTTTGCTTTCTTTGGAATTGTTCATCATCTGCAGGTGGATTGGAAGGACTGTTGAAGGTTAATCGAGCGAGAATCGAGCAAAAACTCCAGCTGCTACAAGCTTGCTCTCACATGGCAGTTACGATTTTCCACGGATTCGTGCGTTCTTGAGCTGAAAGATCATCACCATACACCTTCCTAAGCAACATACTTCATCTGTTTTCATCATTTGGAGTGAAACTCGCGCGGATTTCACATTCGATTCATCAAGAGGTAAGATTTCAATGTCTTCGATTCTTGCAATTTCTATATGGATCTTGTAGATCTTAGAATGTAGGTTACGTTAAACTTCGAATCGTGCGAATCCATTAGGTATCGAGCTAGATATGTTGATCTGAATATTTGTATGTGAATCTTCTTTCGATCGGTTCTTTGCGTGCGTTAACCTTTAGACAAAAGCGTTGCCATATTCGTAATCTACGCTGAGAGACGAAGAGATCCGTATATCATTTGCGTATTTTCGTCGAGATTGGATCGTAACCGAAGCTGGCAATTGAAGAACGCATGAAGGCGCAAGAACACGAGATTTTCTGGATTTTTTCCCTGTTCAATCCGTTAGTTCGCATGGCCACTTTCAAAAAGTGTTTCCCACCAAATACAGTCCAATGAAGCGCTGCCACGTCATTAAGTAGTGCTGTGCGTTTTGCAGTAATTACGGAAACGCCATTGTAGCTTAATTAATTCGTATAACCTTAAATAAATATCTCAATAAATATTACAAAACTTAAAAAATTCATAAAAAATTCAATATTAGTCCAAATTAGGTGGGATTTTATTTGTTAGTTTCCAAATTTTATCTACTTTTATTTAGGCATAGTAGTGTAAGTTGTGCCTGGTAGAATTTTGGAATGGTATATTGATCTTTATCATGTGTGCAATAATTGTATGTTTCACCATTTTGATCACCAAATAATCATACATTATCCAAAATTAATGAAATTTCATATGATGATTCTTGACACATTTCTGGAGATTTTGGTATATCATTTGTAATTTTTAGACCTCTGGATTGGTAGATATGATTTATTCTTTTTGAGTGTGACAATATGTGTCACATTATGCCATGCTGAGTTCATGAATTATTTTTCCATGCTTCCCCTAGGCCTATGGCCCTGATTTTTTGCATGAGATGACATGTATATGTTAACTTTTAACATGAATTTTTGTGGATTTAATTGGTCCCTTTTCTAATTGATTTGGATTTTTGATTGCTGTTTAGCATCTTTGGGTTGTTTCTTGTGTAACAAACTTTACATGTGTTGTTGAATGCTCATACTATATCATATGAATGTGAAATTTGATGGAGTGATTCATAACATGTTTAGGTGTAGTTTGGCTTTGGTCCCATCAATTTATTAATTGTTTTCACTGTTTGGCATGTGATTGAAGTTAATGCTCATTTTGTTACCATGTGTTGGCTTGCATAATTGTGTCTGGATTTCTTGATTTTCATTGACCTAATTTATTTTGTCCAATTGAGCTGAAAATTGACATGCTATACCTTGAATGTGTCCTGTTCAGGTGTGAATTTTTGTGGAATTAATTGAATGGTTTTGGTATGCTTTTGAGTGAGATAGTTCTGTTTGGTCAATTGAAGTTGTAAATTGCATGATTGATGTTAAATGATGCATAAAATGAATATGGTGAATGATATGAGCATGGGATCAATTGAATTTTCTTTTGAATTGTTTTAATGTGATTTTGGGTGAATATTACTTGCTGTTTAGAATTTTTTATCCCTTTTGGACCCTAGGCTTGGCCTAGTGGTCTAGTTTCTCACATTTGGTTTGGATTTTCAGGTTAAAAGTGCAAAAGGCTTAAGGAGAGAAATGGAAATTGAAAATTGAATTTGTTTGATGTTGTCCACTAACATGTCTTTGTTTTGTAGGGATTGATGCTTGAGCTTGAGCTTATAGCTTGCACTTGTGTGCATTAACTTGTGTTGCTTTGTACAGATTAACTGATTAATAATTTGTTGTTTACTGTTGGTTTGTCTGAGTACTGATGATACTTGATTGATTTCAGGTACATTTAGTCGCTTACAGTTCTTTAAGAACTTGCTTGCTGCTGCTTGGTTGTATAAACCAGTTGAGGTAGACTCTCTATACTTCATGTAGTCTGGAAGACCTGGCCTGTTACTTGGCCAGGCAACTGTCTGAAGTCCTCCTTAAGAGGCGATGTTTGTGGTTGTTTACATTTGTGCCCAAGCAGGTGAAGACCTCTATGAGGCAATTGGCGGAACCCAAGGGATATGCAATCTATCCCCCGCTATTCTGTTGAGTCGTCCCTCTGCTCACACGGCTGTGTGTTGATGCATTGGGACACAAACCCAAGATCTTGTGCTGTTGCACAATCGAGTCAGAGTCTTGAGCGTAGAAGGGTCCCTCCATTCTGGTCCCACGCCCCTTTGTCTGAAGCTCTCCCTGGTCAGGGATAAGAGCTGTGAAGTCTAATCTTCACTCACCTTTCATCAGCTTCACCTTAGCCCCTCAATGGCATGGTTAAGAGCTAACCTTACCCCGATACAGAGGCTTGTTTGTTGAGGTTGATATGACCCCTCGACTAAAGCCTAGCCCTGATGTTTGAGCCCCTTGTTGGTGTGTTTATTTCATGCTGTATATGTTTGTGTGGTGTGATTGTATCCCCTAGGTTTGCTAGACTCCGCGTAGTCTCGTTTGCATGTCAATTAAGGTAGCACGGTTCCTTCGTATAGGACTTCCTTTCTTGCTTGAGCTTTCCTAAAACACAAACAAACATTATCCCCTCTTAAGGATACGTCAACTCCTTCTACTACAGGTGAGTAAGTCTCCAAAGGTCGAGCATCCAGTAGATTGCGTAGTGACGTTTTCCACTTAAAAAACACAAACCAACAAGAATAGTTTAGCCGAACTACGGCAACTCTGATTCTCATGTCCAGATGAGATACGTAGGCACGAGATGCGAGGTCTTGTCGAGTTTGACTAACAACTAACACTAATTCTTTTCTCTCGCCCTCGTTGCGATTGAGACCTTCCCTTTCTCTTGCCCTAGTTGCAATCGAGACCCTTCTTCTTGTTGTGTGCTTGGAAGCTGATGTAAGTCCATCGAGTGGCATTCGGGTTCCAGTGTGCGTATGTTTGGTTCGGATGCTGATGTAAGTCCAGTGATTGGCATTCAGGCTCCACGTTTGCCTTTGCCTGTGTTTGTTTGAGTGCGTGTTAGCCGAGCTACGAATGCTCTGATTCTCCTTCGTCCAAAGGAGATACGTATGCATAGGATGCGATATCCTAGCGAGCATGTGTCGTTTCCCCAGTCCGAACTACTTTGACTCTGATGTCTATGCCTGATAGACTAAGTAGGCCCAGGATGCGATGTCCTGCCGAGTCAGTTTCAGTCTGTTTTCTTGTGTCTCTTTCAGCCAGTGTGTGTGTGTTTAAGCAGTGTTTTAGCAACCATTTCCCTTCCTATTGTGCGTGGATCCCGTCGAGTACGACGGATGCGTAGGGGTGCTAATACCTTCCCTTCGCATAACCGACTCCCGATCCCATTCTCTTTGGTCGCGAGACCATGCTTTTTCCAGGTTTACTCTGAGCGTTTCCTTTCCCTCTTCTGGGATAAATAACGCACGGTGGCGGCTCTGTTGTTCTTGTTTTCCCGCCGGTTTTTTCGCGTAATGCGACATTGTCCAGCACACCACCGACGCTGGACTTCTGGTCACCTTCTTAGGCGAGGTCCACCAGACTGGTTCACTCATCACCATCAAGAAAATGAAAAAGGAGGACATGATCTAAAAGAAAAAATGGCGTAGAGCACGAATCTGACCTCAATTTCAACTAACTCCAAATATATAAAAAGATATGAGGAGTTGAATTTTGAGGTGTTTCAACTGAGATGCTTCGATTTGACCTCTAAGCAACTCAATCATCTTGCCTACATTGGTAGGACTTCAAACAACCAAAGATCCAAGAGAATTGATGAGAATTGAGTGAGAATCGAAGAGATGAAGTTTTCTGAAATTTACCTTCAATGTTGTGCAGAACTTGATGTTGCTTGCTTCAACTTTGATCTGATCACACTTGAGAAGCTTGCAGGAGAGGTTTAGCAATGGTACAAAGCTTTGGATCCTGGAGTTCTTGAATCTCCAAATAGTGAGATTCAAACTCAATTTTCAAGTTGAAAATTCTCAGGTTTTCCTTTGAAATGTGACGGTTTCAATTAGGGGGCAAAGCTGGCGCACAAGGTGTGTTTGAATTGAGCTCAGAGGCCTTGTATTTATAGCATTTGGGATTGATAATTGCACACTTGAAAAATTGCTAAATTTGGTCATTTCATGCACAAGCTTGCATGGGCGTGTACAGGCCCATGAGGCAATCCATTTTGATCCATATCCAACTGTTCTGAAGTTCAAATGAGGCTTGAGTGGCAAGGTAATGATATGTGGAGTTTTGGACATTTCATTTTCTCCAATGATGCAGCTCTGTTAAAGCCATGCACAGCCCTAGCAAACTTCATCCAAAATGCATGAACTTGGGTTCTTTGGAAAGCTTAGATCAAGGGGAACAAGTTTGATGTTGAACACTTTTCCATTTGGAACTTGGATCATGGTGAATTTTGAGGTGGAAGTTTGGAAATTTCAACATGTTGAAAATTTTTCTAAGTCTCAAGCCATATATCTCAATATTCTACCTTGCTTAACTTTTCATGTGAGCTTCAAATGAGAAACGTGTCTTCATTAAAGTTGTAGCTATTTCAAATACCTTCAAAATGGTCACCAATTTGATGTCATTTGGATTTATAATGGTAGAGTTATGCATTTTTGAAGTTGAGGAAAATCACTTGTTCAATGGTATAAGTAAAAAATGACCTATAATGTATCCTCATATCACATGCTCAAAATAGTTGAATCAACCCTCACTATAAACATCAAATTTTAATGTAGACATATTGAATTTAATTGTGCAACTTGGAAATCTTTCATCTCATAAAAATTGAGCAAGTTATGGCCTTGGGAAGTTGACTTTCAAATTAGGGTTTAGACAAAATGACCTATAATGTTTCAACATAGAAAATGATTTTCCAAGCCAAACTAGCTCTAGGTTTCAACATGGAAGTTGTTTGGAATGTAATTTAGAGTAAATTCTATCTTGGAATCATTTTCGTATGATGAAAATTGTAGGAGATAGGGTCTAGGGAGACCCAGTTTTGATCAGATGAATTCATTTGGCCAACCACCATCAACCAACTTGTTAACCTTCAATTCTTTTGACTTTCTTGGCTCATGGTAGATTATATATGCATAAGATGATGAATTTTTAAGTGTCCCTTGAGAAATTTGATCAATTGGTGAGAAAGTTTGTTGAAGAAGTTACTCAAGATACCCAGACAAACTAGGGTTTCCAAGGCAAATCACCTTCAAACTCTTGAATAATATTTGGTCAATATCAAATGTAGGAATCATTGGGAATCATATATGATGCTTATAACCATTTGTGGGTCAATCCATGGTTGTGCTCTTTTCCATGAGGGTCTCAAACCTTAGATATGAAGTTGATAAATCAATGGGATCATGCCTTACCTGCAAAAGAGTTAGGCAAATGCAAAAGACATATTTTTGGTATTTTGGTTAGAAAAATGATAATACACAAGTATGATATAATCACATAGTGTTTGGTGATCTCTCCTAAAACAAACCCAATGAGAGAGGGGTAAGGAGGATGCCAAGGTATGATCCCAATGCTAATGCATATGATGAAATTGCATGAGGGATCTTAGGGTCAAAATTAGGGTCTTACAATGTGGTTGCAAAATTCTTCTGACATGAGGCCTCCTTTGCCTCCCAACTGATACTGCATTGGCTTCAGCTTCCTTCTTATTAGTAAAACTGTTACCATACCTCTTGCTTGATGATACCTCTTCTTTAGATAAATTTCCCTCACGTACACCTTCTTCTAATCTCATCCCCATATTTACCATTTCGGTAAAATCACTGGGGGCACTAGCAATCATTCACTCATAGTAAAATGAGCTCAGGATCTTGAGGAAAATCTTAATCACCTCCTTTTCTTCCAATTGCGGGTTTATCTGAGCATCAAGCTCCCTCCATCTCTGGGCATATTCTTTAAACGTATCTTTGTCCTTCTGAGACATCAACGAAGTTGGTCTCTATCTGGTGCCATATAAAAGTTGTACTTGTACTGTTTCACAAAAGCCTCACCCAAATCATTGAACGTGTGGACACTCGTACTATCCAAGCCCATGTACCACCTCAGAGCGGCACCAGTCAGACTATCTTGAAAGTAATGAATCAATAACTGATCATTATCAGTTTACATCGACATCTTTCTAGCATACATAACAAGATGGATGAGTGGACATATATTCCCCTTATACTTTTCAATGTCAGGGACTTTGAACTTCATCGGGATTTTGACGTTGGGAACCAAGAAGAGCTCAGCAGCACTCTTACCAAACAGATCTTTTCCCCTCAAGGTCTTCAACTTCTTTCGCAGCTCAAGGAATTGGTCTTTCATCTTGTCCATTTTCTCATAAACATCCGGACCCTAAGACGGCTCAGAATGGTAGATGGTGTCTTCAACACGAGGCAGTGTGTGAACAACTGGAGGAGGAACCTTCAGGCACAAAGTTGGGCGGCATTCCTCAATGGAATCTGGAATGCATGGCAGGAGCAAAATGAGTGGCAGGCACAGTTGAAGTAACAACTTCTGAAATGATAGTCCTCTAAGGAGAAGGAGTTGTAGGTGTTGGAGAAGATTTACTTTGAGCAGCTAACACAGATTCCATCATGGCAGTCAAGCGGGCAATCTCGCCCTTCAATTCTCGGTTCTCTTGCTCTAAGTGCTCCATGATTCTCGGATGATTGGCGCGAGTATTGTATCGATGAGTCAGCTTGGCTGAAGCACAGAAGAATAACCAATAAGACATTTGGCGAAAGAAAACCTGATATGCAAATGATGCATGAAATGCAATGTTTTGAAAGTTTTTATTTTCAAGGAACATACGTTTTTATTTGCAAATATATAATAAAAATTGTAACAATTTGATTGACCATAAAAATCTCTTTTATTTATATAATTTGGAAGGACTACACTGAGTACAATTTCAGAAACCAAAAAATACAAAATACAAGAGGAAATGAAACTAATCATCCTAAGGATCCCCTAACAATAATGTCAGATAATATGGCTGCAGGCACGTACTTCCTATGGTTCTCTATGTTTCTTCACTACTCGGACTTCAATAAGCTCAATAAGTGCATCTTTGTCCTTAGGCTCTAGCTGCAATTCCTCATGTTTTCTGCTCAAAGCATGGAATCGCTCTTCCCACATATCCTTCTCTTGCTTCATCTTGGCGAGTGCGTCTTCCAACTCCTCTACATCTTGGTTAGGGGGAGGTAATGGCTCAACCACAACCATAGACATAGGTCTCTCACAAGCATAAGGCATCTTCAACTCCAAAGCTCTCGTCTTCACCCAAGTAGTGCAAGCCTCCAAAGCTACACAGTTGCACGGACCAAGCTCGGGTCTTCCTTTCCTATGCATATTATGCCAAGCATGCAATATCTTCTGCTTCAAATTTTGGGGATCTTTACCCTCTTGATAGAAAATACATTATAACTGAGTGTTATTAGGTTTGTCTCTCAAGGGGAACCCAAGTTGATGACAAGCCAAAGCAGGGCTGTAGTTAATTCCTCCTTGTGTACCAATGAGAGGCACATTAGAGAATTCACCACAACTATCAATAACATCCAAGCTACTCAATGAAGAATCATACCAAACTATATCATCATTAGTGAGAGACATAAGTCTCTAATACCACCTTAGACATTGTTTGTTCTCCATAAAATCAAGCAATTGAGGCAAGTGCGAAATAAACCACTTGTACAGAAGAGGAACATAACACACAATCGTTCCACCACCTTTAGAATTCCTTATATGCAAAGAGAACTACATATCACCCAACAGAGTAGGCACAAGATTCCCAATCAAGAAGATTCTAATGGCGTTAACATCAACAAAACCATGAATGTTAGGGAACAAAGCCAAAAAATAGATGAGCAACACAAAGATAGCTTCAAAAGAATCCATACTACCGGCTTGAGCGAAGGCAGTAACTTCCTTGATGAGGAATTCAAACTTCAACCCAAATATTCCTCATTTCTTCACCTAATGAGCCTCAATCTTAGACTTCTTCGGATGAAGAGCTTCAACTATAATATGAGATCTCGGAATCTCCTTCAATCCACTAAAGGGAACCTTATTAGAAACAGGTATTCCCAAGAGATGGGCATACTCCTCTAATTTAGGCACAAGCTGATAATCGGGAAAGTGAAGCAACAGTAAAGAGGGTCAAAGAACTGAACCAACATGCTCAAGAGTCTTTCAACCACATCAACAAATAACATATTTAAAAGCTTCCCATGACGTTGCTTGAAGTCCAAGGGATCTAATAGAAAAGATGATAGCTTCCTTAGCTCTTTCAAATCAGGATATCCGAAACTATACTTATTAGTGTTCCTTCATCCATAATCCATGGTCTGAAAATATTTGCAAATAAAACCTCAACTCCTTGAAGTTATTTTTCATGTGATGAATGTTATGATGTGAATGAATGCATGAATGCAACAATCACAAATAAGGGATCACACACAAGGAAAACAAACAAAGGTCAAAGGATGAATCAAGTCATTGTCAAAATCAATCATCCATTTTGGTGGATTATGGTTTTCACCTTATCAACATCCAAAGTTCCATTGATATTGACAACACTTGATTGGATCAACCAAGAATCAAGGGTTTATTGTGAGTCACGAGCATGGAGTCAGGTTAAGAACCATCCCAAAGGAGTGCACTAAGGATAAAACCTGTAGATCATGTTCTAAAAAGTTCCCAGAGTCTTAATTCCATCTATCGGATATTATACGTTAGGATGGCAGACTCATCAACCCATAATATTCTCAAGAGAAACTCGTCTGAGTGTAGTATCGCGTAACAACTATTATCAAGTATACACCTAAACAGTCTCCGCACTACGTCCTAAATAGGCCAAGTTGTGTTAAATGTTCTACGGTCCTCAGCTTCTCGGACCCTAAATCCGAGAAAGTAATGCCTAACCACAAATAACTTGTGTGACATCAATAGCTCCAAAAGGGTCTCCATTAAGTAGATGGATCTCAAGCCAACTTGTTTAGGACTACTCCATACAAGTCGAACATGACTATACCATCCTCCTATCTTAATTGCACTCAAGTTCAGGTTAGAACTTATGTCACCACTCAGAGATCACCAAGCACAACAAGCAGATTATATCATACAAACAAATACACATACATCAAATATACAATTATATACATACAAAAAAGTATGCTAAACCCACTGGAGACTACACCCCAGCAGAGTCGCCACTTAATTTCTATAGCGGTAAATTCATGACCATTAAGCTATGGATAAACTTAACGTTAATAAAACCAGAGTCACCGCCGCGCTTTTATTGTTTCCAAGGGAAAACGGAAAAAGTACGAACAAAACCCAAAGATAAGAAGTTTTCAAATCAAAACTAATAAAATGCCAAAGATTACAAGTAAGGGGGTTGGTTACACAGAGGGAAAGTGTTAGCACCCAAAGTGTCCTAGGTACTCCTAGGGAGCCCTTTTTTGTATGTGTATGTGTTTTTGGTATAAAATGATGTTTGCAATAAAACAGAGTGTGGGGATGAGATAAGAATTCATTAATTATATTTTTGTGTTTGACAAGACCTTTGGACTTTTGCCTACGTACCAACATAAAATGAGGGATCAAAACCTCGTAGTTCGTGGTAACAATTTCAAAGTGAGTGAGTTGCTTTTTAACAAAATTTAAGTTTGAAAGAGACACCAAAAGGCCTAAAAGAGTTTGAATGGGTGTTAGTTCTTTTTTGTCTTTTGAAATTTTAAGTCAAGTATGGTTAAGTTCATTTACAAATTTGATCAAGAAAAAGAGTTTTAAAATGCAATGGCATAAGGCCAAAGTTTCTAATTTGCAACCAAGTTGTAGTTTAGAAATCACAAGCAAAGAAGATTTTGAAAAAAGGGGGGGAGATTTTAAATTTAAGAAGTGGGAGGAGATGAAGAGATTAATCCTAAGCAAAAATTAAATGTTAAGAGATAAAAAGGTCTAGCCAATGGGATGCAATCCAATAGACAAGAATGTCATATAGAAACCCAATTTTCCCTTAGACTTTAGAATCAAGAAATATCAATACACAAATAGCAAGGTGAAGAGAAAGGCATCAAACAAAGATAGCCACATCCAAGCTTAGCAACTCCATGATCTTCTTCATAATCTCTCATGTATCAGATGACATACTCCTTGAATGGCTCAGAATAAGGCATTAGACACAGGTTCAAAGTAACAATTGCATCAAGACCATGTAGCAGATGAACTCAAAAGGGATCTCAATACTTGCTCCAGATGAAAACTCAATTCACAATGACTAGCTTCATAAAAGTTGGCATTGGCCAAGTCCTTTTTGCATAGGGAATGTTGTCTAATTCTAAGTCCAATGTCTCAGATCCAATCCAACAGTCCACACAACTTTTTTTTAGGGTTTTTGTTGTTATTATGTACATTAATGTCAAAAGACCACAAACACAAACAAATATATACAATCACAATATAACCACAAGATATGGCTCAAGTGAGCATAGTGAAAATGACATTAAAGTAAACAAGTTAAATGGTATGAATAATGGAAAATGATAAAGACTTGAATTTAAAGTGCAAAAAGTAAATGAATTGAAATTAAAAGTTAGTCAAATGTTAGTTGATTAGAAGTAAGTATTGCTTTTGCTTTTTTATTGTTTAAGTCATTCTTTGGAGAACACTCAACCCTCTATTCACAAGCATGGATCCTTGAACCAAGACGTCTTCCAAAGGAAGGAAAAAAGGCCAAGTTTACACATAATATCATGAAAGGGGGGAGACTTACAATCTCACTTACTAGAATGCTATGCTCTTGGGTCAAAATTTAGTGCTATGTTAAGCAATCGTTATTGGACTGATGTAGAAGTCACAACTATCTGAGATCGGGCAATAGAAATTTTAGTGTTAATGCATGTTAGAGATATGATATTATGAACCATACTCCTAAAATATACCACACTTATAAGAAAATGGAAAAAGGGTGGACCTAATCTCATCCATACTTATGTTGATTTTTTCAATCAACTAGCCTTAGGATATAGAGATATCATAGGTCAAATGAAATGGATGGGATAGAATGGGATTTAAGATGAAGAGGGAGGGGAAATGAAATAAACTCAAATTGGTCATGGGAGGACTTTTATCAAATTAAAATCATTCATTCATTTTGTGAGATGAAATGTACATTTCATCAATCCCCTAAATCCAATGATTTTAATCCAACAAAGTCAAATCAACCTTGACAAAGGCCTAACAACAAAAGTCAAACTCAACAAGTCAACACAAATAGCTCACCATAATTATTTACAATTACATAATCAAAAATCAATTAAAAAATGCATCAAATTAAATTATGGTTGGTCAAAATCCTAAAACCTCTTCAAAACACCAAATAAATGGCCAAGAGATTTATCATAGGTCAAACAAGGTCAAAGGACCTTGGAGAAAAAATTTCATTATTTTTGGAAACTTAAAAGTATTTTTTAACAATTAAAAATATGCACAAAAACTATTAAATCATGAAAAATATTAATATTGATCCAAAAAATAATTTTAATTCAGAAAATGAAAGAGAAAAATATTTGAAATTTTTTGATGAAAGTCACATATTTTTTGGATCAATATTAAAATTAATATGAATTAATGAAAATAAGTCAATTAAAATAAAAATCAGAAAATGCTAAAAAACGTGGACCACTTCATCTCCCTCATTAATTGAGGTGGCAAATCAAGTGTAGCGCATTGTCCATGGTAAGCCTTAGTCAATGTGCCACACTCGTGGTAATCGATTTGGACGCTCAAGATTAAAATAAAATAGAAGGATCATGTGGTCTGAGACACGCCAACGCATCGCCGGAGTCAGAGCTCCGGTCTTCTTCTCCGGTGGACCTCACCGAACTGGTCCACCTTCAACCATCACAAAAATAAAAAAGAAGGACATGAATTCAAATTAAAAATGCCCAGGAGTTCGAATTTGGCCTCAATTTCATCTAACTGCAAGTATATAGAGAGAGATACAGGGAATTGAATTTTGAGGATCATGATCTGAGTTGCTTCAATTTGACCTTCAAGCAACTCAATCTTGTTTCCTACATTGGTAGGACTTTGGACAACCAAAAATCAACAAGAATAATGGAGAATTGAGTGAGAATCAAAGAGATGGAAAATTCAAAAATTCACCTTCACTACAGGTTCAGATGGACACGATCTTGCTCTCAATTGTGTTTGGCCTTGCTTTGGATGCTTGATGGAGTGGAAATGGATCAAAGAAGAAGAAGGACTCTTGGAGTTTGAATCTCAAAATAGTGGGAAATTTCGAACTCGATTTTCAATGAAAATCACCAAGCTTATCATTTGAATGTGGAGGTTTAGGGTTGTAGCTTCAAAGTTGGTGCGCAAGGGTCCTCAATTCTGAGCATGGAGGGTTCTATTTATAGCCAAGATCATTGATAATTGCACACTTATTTCAAAACACCAAAAATAGCAATTGCCTTTGCATGGATGCATGGGCGTGTGATAGGCCCATGTAATGATGCATTCAGGTCCAAAAATGAGTGTAAGCAATGCTGAAGTCATGTGGAAAGGCCATGCATTCGTGTGTGGAATGTGGAACTTCAAAATCTTCCAAATGGTCCTTCAACTTTAAGCCATGCGCAAGTCATTCATTCTTTATCCAAATGAGATGAATTTAGACTTTTTGGAAAGCTTAGATCAAGAGGAACAACTTTAATGTTGAACACTTTTTCATTTGAAGCTTGGATCATGATGAATTTTGAGGTGGAAGTTTGAAAAATCAAACATATCAAAAAAATTCTAAGTACCAAGCCATATGTTCACTTCTTCCACCTTGAGTAACTTTTTCTATGGGCTTCAAATGAGAAAAGTTCCTTCATCAAAGTTGTATCTGTCTCAAAGTCCTTCAAATCGGTAACAATTTTGACCTCATTTGGATTTAGCATGAAAGATTTATGCATTTTAGAAGTTGAGGCAAATCACTTGTTCAATGGTATTGGCCCAAAATGACCTATAATGTTTCCTCATATCACATGCATTTAAAAGTTGAATTTGCACTTCCTCCAAACATCAAAGTTAAAGTATACATATTTAATTTGATCATCCAATTTGAATGGCTTTCATCTAATAAAAATTGAGCAAGTTATGGTCTTGGGATGTTTGTAGCGGGAAATTCATGATCATCAAGCTATTGACAAGCCAGAGATCAATTAACAAGAGTCGCCACTGCGTTTTTATTGTTTCCAAGGGAAAAGGGAAAAAGTATGAACAAAACCCAAATAGTAAGAAATTTTCAAATAAAAACTAATAAAAATTAGAGATCACAGGTAAGGGGGTTGGTTACACAAAGGGAAGGTGTTAGCACCCAAACTGTCCTAGGTACTCCTAGGGAGCCCTTTTTTTGTGCATATGTATTTTGTACAAAGTTATGTTTACAAATAAATAGAATGGGGGGATGAGAAAAGAATTCATTAATTATATTTTTTTGTTTGACAAGACCTTCGGTCTTGTGCCTACGTACCAACATAAAAATGAGGGATCAAAACCTCGTAGTTCGTGCTACAAATTTCAAAATGGGTGTGTTGGTTTTAACAAAATTTAAGTTTTGAAATGCACAAAGGCCTGAAAATGGTTTGAATGAGTTAGTTCTTTTTGGCTTTTTTGAAAGATTAAGTCAAGTATTGTTAAGTTTATTTACAGGTTTGATTTAAGAAAATAAGTTTTGAAATGCAATGGCATAAGGCCAAAGTTTCTATCTTTTGCAAAAGTGGTCAAAGTTTAGAACAAAAGTAGTTCACACAAAGAAGGTTTTGAAAATGGAGGGAGAGGTTTTGAAATTAAAGAAATGGGGAGAAGATGAAGATAACACCCTTTGCACAAAAATTTAAAAGTTGAAAGTTGAAAAGATCTGACCAAATGGGAGTAATCCAATAGACAAGTATGTCAATAGAAACCCGGAATTCCCTTGGACTTTTAGAATCAAGCAACACACAAATGCACAATTATATCAATCTTGAAGAGCAAAGGCATCAAATAAAGATGGCCTCCTCCAAGCTTATCCACTTCATGATATTCTTCAAAATAGCTTATGTAGCAGATGAATTCCATAAGTCACAGGTTCAACATAACAGCTTAACAATGATCAATGTTGCAGATGAACTGGAGAGATCTTGAATGATGCATGAGATGAATTTCAAATTACAAGCACTTGGTTCTTCAACAAATTGGCATTGGCCAAGTCCATTAGCAAAGGAATGTTGCGTAAATTCTAAGTTCAATTGATTAAAGTCAAGCCAACAGTCCACTCAAAAGTCTTTTAGGGATTTTGTTATTATTATGTACATTAATGGTCAAGGACCAAACAAGCAAACAAAGTATACACAAAACAAACTCATGTCACACAATATGGTCCAAATGGACAAAGTGAAAATTACATTAACATAAACAATTAGAATGACATGTATAATCGCAAATGATATAAAGTGCTAAAAGTAAATTGCATTAAAGTAAAAGCTTGAAAGTAAAAGTTAATAGTTAGTAAGTTAGTAGTTAGTTTTGTTTTTCTTTTGATTTCAAGACATTCTTTAGAGAACACTCAACCCACATGCCACAAGCATGGATCCTTGAACCAAAACATCTTCCAAAGGAAGGAAAGAAGGCCAAGTTTGCACACAATACCATGGAAGAGAGGAGACTTACAATCTCACTAACTAGAATGCTTATACCTTTTGTGTCACAAATTTAGCGTTATGTTAATCAATCGTAATTGGACTTTTGTAGAAGTCACATAGTATTATGAACTATGCTCATTAAACATACCAGACACAAAAAATATGCAAAAGGTGTAGCCTAATCTCATCCATACTCATGTTAATCTTTCAATCAACTAGCATTAGGACTTTGAGATGTCATTGGCCAATTGGAAATGAATGGATGAAGAGGAGAATTAGATGAAGAGGGAAGGGGATGAATGAGATCACAAATTGGTCAAAGGAGGACTTTTACCAAATTAAAAACATTCATTCATTTTGGGAGATGGAATGTACATTCCACCAATCCCCTAAATCTAATGATATTAACTTAACAAAGTCAAATCAACCTTGACCAAGACCCAACAACAAATAAGAAACTCAATTAAGTCAATAAAAATGGTCAACACAATTAAAATGGCATTTATTCAATTAAAAATAACAAAATAATGCATTAAACTCAAATATGTTTTGTCCAAATCCTAAAATCTCATCAAAACACCAAATAAATGTCCATGAGATTTATCATAGGTCAAACAAGGTCAAATTACCTTGGAGAAAAAATTTCATAATTTTTGGACACATAAAAATATTTTTAAACAATTAAAAACAAATGGAAAATGAATTAATTCATGAAAAATATTAATAACGGTCCAAAAAATAATTTTAATTCAGAATATGAAAGAGATGGATATTTTAAATTTTTTGGTGAAAGTCCCATATTTTTTGGATCAATATTAAATTTATTATGAATTATTGAAGAAAATGGAATTAAAATGAAATTCAGAAAATCCAAAAATACGTGGACCATCAGATCTCCCTCATTAATTGAGGTGGCAGATCCGATGATCCAAAATACGCGTTCCATGTGTTCCTTAGTCAACCATGTGGCATAAATGGTAATCAGAACAAACGCTCTAGATTAGAACGTGGAATGAGGATACTGTGGTCCAGAGGTGAGACACCTCATCGCCGGAGCTAGAGCTCCGATCATCTTCCTCGGTGAGCTCCACCGGACTGGTTGAGATGAACCATTATCAAAATTCAAAACAGGGACATGATCTTAAATAAAAAACATCATTGAGCACGAATATGACCTCCAATTCCTCCAATTCCAAATATACTAAGAGATATGTGGAATTGAAAAATAAGGTTCATGAACTGAGTTGCTTCGATTTGGGCTCAAAGCAACTCAATCTTCTTGCCTACATTGGTAGGACTTCAGACAACTCAAGAATCAATGGAATTGAGCAATAAAGTGAGAGAATCGAAGAGTTTAAATTTTCTGCAAATTACCTTCAATGGAGGTCTGAACTTGCTAGATCTTGATCTGAATTGTGCTTGGCTTCGCTTCACTTGCTTGCAGGAGAGGAATGGAAAGGTTTAGAAGCAATGGACTCCTAGAGAATTTAATTCCCAAAGAGTGGAGATTCAAGCTCAAATTCAAATGAATTTTTCAGGGTTATCCTATGAGAGTGAGGGGTTTTCAATAGGGATTCAAAGCTGGCGCGATGTGTGTGCCATTTTTGAGCAAATGCACCTGTATCTATAGCCAAATCCATGTGATATTTGCACACTCTTTTCAACCTTCCAAATTTGGAAAATGATGATAGCGTGGTGCATGGGAGTGCATAGGCCCATGGAATGATAGCTTGAAGTCCAAAATGAATGATCATATGCGTTGGAGCTAGCTTGGAATGCAAGGCAATTGTACATTGATGTTTGAAGTTGGATCCATGCCAAATGATACCAGCCTATTTAAGCCATGTGCAACCTATGCATTTCAAGTCCAAAATGAATGCGTTTGAGCTCTTTGGAAAGGTGAGATCAAGAGGAATAAGTTTGATGTTGAACACTTTTTCATTTGGAGCTTGGAACTTGGAGAAATTTGAGGTGGAAGTTTGGGAAAATTTGACATATCAAAATTTTTCTAAGTGTCAAGCCATATGTCTCAATATTCCACCTTGCTTAACTTTTTATGGGAGCTTCAAATGAGAAACTTGTCTTCATCAAAGTTGTAGATCTCTCAAATAAATTCAAAATGGTCACTGATCAGTCACGATTTATAGTTAGTTTTCATTACTGATCCGACGCAAAACAGAGACATTTGATACACTATGCAATCATTTAAGGTACAATTCGAGTAGTTTTACTTCCGTTATTTTATTTACACATTGTTAATCTTTGTGATGTTTTACTTTGTTTATCTTGATTTTATGCGTGGGATAATTGTGTTTTTGTCCGACAGATCCAGGTAGAAGAATCGGAGAAATCAAAGCACGACAGTGCGAGGGTCCGACATGCAAAAGAGCAGAAAACCCCGGTACAGGAGGCCTGACACGGCCACCTGTGTCACCTGACACGGGCCATGTCAGGGCAAGGGAAGCAGAAGGAGGAAACCAATAGCCTAACATGGCCACGCGTGACAGCTGACACGGGCCGTGTCAGGCAGAACCCCCCCCCCCCATCCGTGTTAGGCTTGCCATGGGTGTGTCAGGAGAAACAGTAGGCTGACACGGCCACCCGTGTCAGCTGACACGAGCCGTGTCAGCCCAAGCCCAATATTTCCAATTTTCTCGGGCTTTTCATTCTTCGGGCTTTGTGGAGACATCTTTGGACCTGTCCAACTGCTGCTGGGAATACAGCAAACCACAGTATTGTGAAGCAGTCAAGTATTACAGAGATTAAGGCATTTGGAGAGCTGAAGAGATTCATGAGCGGGAGCGATTGAAGATCAAAGTCATCCAATTACTTGTAATGTGTAATTTTTATCTTGAATTTGTTTTAAACAATATGAGTAGCTAAACCCCCCAATGCTAGGGGGTGTCCCTGATTTAGAATTGTAATGAATTTGAGTTTACATTTGCATTTATAATATTTTGTTTACGGTAACCTTTTGATGTGTTTATTGCTTTCTCTTTCGGACCAATTGAGATTGATCTATGGTTATCACTTAGGCTGGACCGCTAGTGATAAGGTTTTCATCAGGTTACTCTGCAATACCCTGTATGAACCAGAGCATTCTTGATATTATACAACTTAACTTCACCCTAATTGGCTATGGACATAGGAATTAGGGTAGATTGATTAAAGGTTTTCTCACCAAGGACTTGGGAGAAAATACCCTTGAGAACTGGTAGTAATTGATATTTGTTGATGCATTAGTAACTCAGAGTTGTTACAGGGATAAATCATACACCTTCCCTGGCATTGTTCCTTTTTCTCTATAAACCCTTATTTTCATATTTCTTTATTATTTTCTTTTTACACGCAAAACCCAAATTAATAATTTTTGTTTAATTGAATGATAATTTACACTCAATACTAATGTGCAGTCCTTGAGATCGACATCCGGGGAATTTCCCCATTATTACTATAAAAGGCAAAATAGTACACTTGCTATTTTCCCGATCAGTCACCAATTTCATGTCATTTGGATTTGAAATGATAGAGTTATACATTTTTGAAGTTTGGAAAAATCACTTGATCAATGGTATAGGTCAAAAGTGACCTATAATGTAGCCTCATATCACATGTTCAAAGAAGTTGAATTTGCTCCCACTCCAAACATCAAAGTTGGAGTAGACATATTGAATTTGATTGTTCAACTAGGAAATCTTTCATCTCATTAAAATTGAGCAAGTTATGGCCTTGGGAAGTTGACTTTAAAATTAGGGTTTAGACAAAATGACCTATAATGTTTCAACATAGAAAATGACTTTCCAAGCAAAACTAGCTCTAAGTCTCAACATTAAAGTTGTTTAGAATGTCATTTAGAGTAAGTTAACTCTTGGGATAATTTTCATATGGTGAAAGTTGTAGGATATAGGGTCTAGGGAGACCCAGTTTTGATAAGATGAATTCATCTGGCCAACCACCATCAACCAACTTGCTAACTTCCAATTCTCTTGACTTTCTTGGCTCATGGTAGATCATATATGCATAAGATGATGAATTTTGAAGTGTACCTTGAGAAATTTAATCAATTGGTGAGATAGCTTGTTGGAGAAGTTACTCAAGATACCCAATCAACCTAGGGTTTCCAAGGTAAATCACCCTCAAACTCTTGAAGAAAACTTGATCAATGTAACATGTAAAGAACATTGGGACTCATATATGATGTTCATAACCATTATTGAATCAATTCTTGGTTGTGCTCTTTGTTCATGAGGGTCTCAAACCCTAGATGTGATCTTGATGAATTAATGAGATCATGCCCTACCTACAAAAGAGTTAGGCAAATACAAAGACATATTTTTGGTATTTTGGTTAATGAAATGATAAAATACAAGTATGATATAATCAAAAAATGCTTGGTGATTGTCGCATTACGCGAAAAACCGGCGGGAAAACGAAACAACAAAGCCGTCACCGTGCGTTATTTATCCCAAAAGAGGGAAAGGAAACGCTCGAAGTAAACCTGGAAAAGACATGGTCTCGCGACCAGAGAGAGATGGGATCGGGATTCGGTTATGCGAAGGGAAGGTATTAACACCCCTACGCATCCGTCGTACTCGACGGGATCCACGCACAAAAGGGAGGATAAAGGTTGCTAAAACTGCTCAAACAAACATCAAACACTGGCTGAAAAGAGACACGGAAAACAAAAGAAACTAACTCGGCAGGATATCGCATCCTGGGCCTACGTAGTCTGTCAGGTGCAGACATCAGAGTCGACGTAGTTCGGGACAAGGGGAAACGTGCTCGCTAGGATGTCGCATCCTATGCATACATATCTTCTTGGACTAAAGAAGAATCAGAGCACTCGTAGCTCGGCTAACGCACGCCAAACAAAACCACACAGGAAACCGACTGCCAATCGCTGGACTTATGTCAGACTCCACACAAAACAGGCAAACATGGAAACCGAATGCCAATCGCTGGACTTACATCGGACTCCAAGCACACAACAATAGGATACGGAATGCCAATCGCTGGTCTTACATCCATCTCCTAACACACACAAGACAAAACAAAAAGGGCGCCCGGAGAGATCAGCTCATCTCCTGCCTACGTACCTCATCTGGTATGAGGATCAGGGCGACGTAGTTCCCCTACGCAGGGAAAGAACTTCTAACCTAACCAGAGACTGGGAAATGACAAACTAGAAGGGAGACTAACTCGAGCCTAATAGTTATCATGCAAATTCACCATGGTCCTAGGTTAAGGTTTCTATCTAACTTGCACAGGGAGCAAGCTAAACCTAAACAGCACCGGCAAAGCAAACATACACACAAATAGCACACACTATATACAAACAAAGTGGGCTCACACAAGGTTAGGCTGTGAAACACAAGCCAACTGGAATCGGGTGTAGTTAGCTCTTAACCCTAACACTGAGAGTTAGGGTGAAGCAGATGAAATGGGAAGTGAGGGGTGTGCCTCACAGCTCTTATCCCTGGCCTGGGAGAGCTTGACTCAAATAGAAGGTGTGGGAGTTCAGAAAGCATGAACTCTTCTATCCACATGTGACTGACTTAACTAAGATCTTGGGTTAATATCCACAATGCATCAACATGTAATGTGAGCAAAGGGATGACACACTGACTAGCAGGAGATGGATTGCACATCTCTTTTATCTGCCAATTGCCTTATCAAAGGTCTTTTCCTGCTTAGCACAAAGATAAACAAACACAAACATTGCCTCTTAAGGAGGACTTCAGACAGGTGCCTGCTCAAGTAACAGGACAGGTCTTCCAGACTACATGAAGTCAGAGAAGTTATACCTCAATGCTTATGCAACCAAGCAAAGAAAAAGCAAGTTCACAATGAACTTAAGCAACTAATGTACCTGAAAACAATCCAACTCAATCAGTATACAACTCAAAGTCAAACAGACAGACAATAGTCAACAGTCAACTGTACACAGTCAAACAAGCAATGCAACAAGATGCAAGGCAAAAGCTCAACTCAAATGAGCTAAGAGCCACCTACAAAACAAGTCAAGATTAGTCAACATCAACCAAATAATCCAACTCAAGCAAATGAATCAATCCTCTTATGGCCATGTGCTTCTTAACCTGAAAACAAAGCTCAAACATAAGCACAAACCACTAGGACAAGGCCTAGGGTCAAAGAGGGAGAACTAATTCAAAACAGAACATGAAAATTGACATGAATCAAACTCAACCAATTAAGAACACAATCCAAAAGGTCTCATGTCAATAGCGTCAACCAAATTCATTTCACAAATCAAATAAGGCAAGGTGTGCAAATTGGAAGCACATTGAGACAACAGAATGAACAAATGCACATTAATTCCAAAATGGTTCAATTAATCCCAAGAAAAGTCATGGATAAACAGAACACACAACCTGATCAATACACCAAAAATCAAGGCATTTGGATAAGTGTAGTATGGTAATCAAATTCCATAAGGCAAAGCAAGCACAAACAAGCTCCATTGGGGCACAATTTGGTACATCAACTTAGCACAAGCCTAAAACATAATTGACATATGTTAAAGACCTCAAACCAAAGCCACAATAAACTTCAATGTGTCTAGGAACAATGTGCAAAATTCCACATCCATATGATAAACAACCAACATTTCACAAATCATGGAAGTTCAAGACTATTCAAAATCTCACAAATGGCAATCCAGAAAGCAAAATCTCAAACAAATTAGAAATGAATCCAAAAATTCCAAGAAAATTCATGATCAATCATAACATCCTGACGAAGCATCATACAAAAAATCACATCATTTGGCATTCATTTGGAAAGGCAAAGAAAGTCATCAAATTGAGCAAGCAAAGGTGTGACACACATTGTCACACCTACATTAACATGAGCATATCTCAGCAACCACAAATGATAAAATTACAAACTCAACACCAAAATGTCCAGAAAGAGGTCTAGTTTAAGCATGCAAAGTTTCAAAAGCATTGGATTAAAACTCATCATTTCACAAAGCATATGGCAAGCAAGGTCAAGAAAACACACATATTAACATTCCCTAGGCCAAAATTAATTTCCATCCGTGCACAATTTCTGGAAAAATGCCCAAAAAATACTAGGCACAACAAGAAAAACAATACAAAAATCCACACATTATTTGGATGATTATTTATTGAGTTATGATTTTTGGAAGTGAATGAAAAAATAAAAAAACATGTAGAAGCATAGTTCATGAATGGATGAAGAATGAAATAAAATGCAAAGGCAATTTGGATAATGTCCAAGCTGGGATTCGAACTGAGTAAAGATTTGAACTAGCGCGCGCTAGTTAAGTGAAACGCACCGTTTCACTTAACTGATGTGGCGAGGCGAAGCAAGGATAGCCAATCAAACTGCCATGTGCGCGCTACGTGGACCAATACATGTCCATTAACATCATAAAAACACATGCAAAACACGCGAGGAAGGATCAAACAACTTTCTGGAAAAGGAACCCTAGCATATTCATACGCATTCATCGTGTTCATACCAGCCAAGAACACATGTGCACAGAAATTCAAAATAATCATATCAATGGATTCCTCTCTCAACATACATCACTAATCTAAGCATGACTTAACCTAATTCCTCATATCATGAACAAATCGAAGCTAGGAACATTCACATGTCAAACTTTAAATCCATAGATCTACCTCAATTCTACATGAAAATTAATGAAACAAAGCTCAGGCTTCTCAGCATTGAAGGATCTACCACAAGCACACAACAATTTCAAGAATTAAGGCACGCGATTTCTAGCCTTGATGAAGCTACAGAACTGGAATTGATGCTTTCAGGCTTGGTAATACACAAACAGATGTTCCTCAATGCTTATATGGATGAATGAATGAAGAATAATAGCTCAATCGCGCTTAATCCTTGATGAATTTGCAACTGCCATGCATGAGTGTGAGCTTCGAGTTGCTTCAGAAATGCATGAAATCCTCTGGATCTTGCTTCCAAAATACTCAAATATGCTTGTGGATGATGAATCAATCGAGGAAGATGCAATGTATATGCAGAAAATTGAAGAAACGTTTGAGAGAACAATGTGAAGAAAATTTCAGATCTGAAGATTGTGATGTGTTAATCCTGTTTTCTGTTATGCTTTAGCTTATATATGATGTACTAATCATGTTTGTTAATCACAATTAAGCAATGCAAGTGTAATTAGTAAGAATGAGGTGTGGATGCAAATTTGAAATTTCACCCTTATGCATGTAAGCCAATGGAACAGTGCACGAAATTGGCATGGAAATCACTTCAAATTCTGTTTGGCAACCAAATGCAATGCTAGAATGTGAAAACAATGCCTAATTTTCAAATTTGGAATTTCCCTCCAAAATTCAAATGAAAATGCAAATATTTTTGTGATGGAAATGCATGGCTTATGATGCATGAATTGGATAGTGCATGTCAAGAGAGAAATGTTGCAAAAAGAACCACTCCATTTGGACATTTGGTGTGAAAGTTATGCCTGCTTGAAGTTCAAATTCATTTGACCATGATTGATCCATATCTTTTCAACCATACATGAGAAATTCATGTTCTTGGACTTTTTGGAAATCGGAGAGAAAGATCTTAAACTTTCATGTTGGACAAAATTTCATTTGAAGCTTGCTTGATGATGTAATCTTGAGGAGAAAACCTTTCCATTTTTGGCAATTTCAAATTACAGGTCACTTACTATTTTTGGAAACTTTTCATCTGACCTCAAATTCTTCATTGTTGATGTTTGAAATGTCAAATGAGACTTGTATGGACATGAATGAGGCATCTCTAACCATCTCCCACCTTCAAATCCATGATTGATCTGACAGTTGACTATGGTTGACTTTCTAGGGTTTCAGATGAATTGCAACTTGACTGATGAGCTTTGAACATCCAACCTTTGGCCAAACCACTTCAAAATGATCCCTAGGTCATATGAACTCAATGAAACAACCCTAGGGCTTTGCTTCCATGGAAAATTCACTGGCTTGCTTGCACAACTGAATCTCCTGACCAGTCTTGACTGATGACTTGCATTAGGCAATGGACAATGCAATGCTATGCAGTGGACAATGCAATGCTAATGACCTAAACATGAAAATGTATATACAAAATGGGAGGTGAAAATTTGAGTTGCTACAGCTGCCCCTATTCAATCAACTGGGAACCCGAACGGATGAGAGCAACGACTGTCAGACCTTCAGGGTAAACTGGGATTGAATACCGAAGAACCGTAGAAATTTGCACTCTGCGAGGATCCAAGAAAAGAAAGTTCACCAACTGCAACTTCAACTGGATCTGATATTTATTACTGGGGATTTTTATTCTTTTTCAAAGGTACAGTCACCTCCAGACATCGAAAGATGATGAATGGGAAATGGAAATCACAACCAGACGCCAACAGACGACTAGGAAAAACTCGACGTTTACCGAAACCAACGGAGAGGTGACAGACATCAATGGATGACCTGTGGGGAAAATACATCTAGATGTCAACGGACAACTAGGAAAAACTCGACGTTTATCGAAACCAACGGAGAGGTGACAGACATCAACGGATGACTGGGGAAAATACATCTAGATGTCAACGGACAACTAGGAAAAACTCGACGTTTATCGAAACCAACGGAGAGGTGACCAGACATCAACGGATGACTGGGGAAAATACATCTAGATATCAACGGACAACTAGGAAAAACTCGACGTTTATCGAAACCAACGGAGAGGTGACAGACATCAATGGATGACTCGACCAGACGTCAACGGACGAAAGGGAGAAGCTCGACGTTTATCGACACCAACGGAGAAGGAGACCAGACATCAACGGATGAATGGGAAAGACTCGACCAGACGTCAACGGACGAAAGGGAGAAGCTCGACGTTTATCGATACCAACGGAGAAGGAGACCAGACATCAACGGATGAATGGGAAACACTCGACCAGACGTCAACAGACGAAAGGGAGAAGCTCGACGTTTATCGACACCAACGGAGAAGGACACCAGACATCAACGGATGAATGGGAAAGACTCGACCAGACGTCAACGGACGAAAGGGAGAAGCTTGACGTTTATCGACACCAACGGAGAAGGAGACCAGACATCAACGGATGAATGGGAAAGACTCGACCAGACGTCAACGGACGAAAGGGAGAAGCTCGACGTTTATCGACACCAACGGAGAAGGAGACCAGACATCAACGGATGAATGGGAAAGACTCGACCAGACGTCAACGGACGAAAGGGAGAAGCTCGACGTTTATCGACACCAACGGAGAAGGAGAAACGGTTGGGGAAAAGCTAATCACAACCAAACATCAACGAACGATTGGGAAACACTCAACGTTTACCGAAACCAACGGAGAGGTGACTCTGAGGGGAAAGATACCACAACCAAAAGTCAACGGACGATCGGGAAAAACTCAACGTTTATCGACACCAACGGAGAGGTGAACAGACATCAACGGATGACCTGTGGGAGAAATACAACTAGGAAAAACTCGACGTTTATCGAAACCAACGGAGAGGTGACTCTTCTGGGGAAGAATAAGGGTATTACGAACATCAAAAGATGATGTTGACCGACATCAAAAGAAGACCAGACATTTACCGATGACTGGGTGGGACTCGATGTTTACCGACACCGAACGATGGTGTTTACCGACACCAAAGAAATAACACACGCGGATGCTAACATGACACCTACCAGTATCACAAGATGACATCTACATATGTCAGGGCAAGGCTGACCACTTGCTGGGGATCTCACTGGGGAGTCAAACTTTCCGTTCGCGAACGGGTGAGGAGATAAACCTCTCTGGGGAATATCCTGAATGCTGTCAGGAGAAACTGTAGCAAATGTGTTGTACAGATGTTCGAACAACGATTCGCCTCTGCCGGGGGATATGGACTGAGTGGGTTTCAACACATGAATGCATATGTTTGAATTTTTCTATGGCGTAATGCTCCATATGGAATGGAAATGCTACGCGATTTGAGGATGCAATGATTACTACATGCCAAATGCAAAATGATGAACTCCGACTGGGGAGCCAACTGATCATATACTCCAACTCTGTGGGGAGACCCCGCTTGGGGAATGCTCTGCGGGGAGAGCACCGACTTCTCACTCAGCTGGAGAAATAAAATTGTTGCTGGGGAAAGGATCCCAATCCACTAGGGGACTCCGCTTGGGGAACAAACAATGCGACTTTGTTGAGGAACTACACAAGGCGACTTCACTGGGGAGAGCTGCCAATCCCCAAATAGGATACTCTGCTGGAGATAGCCTTCACCGAACCTGATCCACTCGGGGAACCTGCTGGGGAAAACCATCAATACAAACCTCTGCTCGGGAGATCTGCTAGGAAAACACTTCACAATCCTGACGGGGACAAGCATTCACCACTCTGCTGAGGAAAAGCCATAACTCTGGTGGGGAGAGTATACTAGACTACGCTGGAGATAGACATCCACAACCCTGCCGGGAACAAACGCTCACGACCACGCTGGGGATAACAATACTTCAAACCAGACTGCTGGGGAATAGAAATCCACTGACACCTCCGCTAGGGATACAACGTCCTTCTAACTCAGTGGGGAACTCAACTAGGGAAACATCTGCTGGGGAATCGTCCTCACAGATGACAACCTGCAAAACAGCTCAACAAACATGCCCTAGGGGTTGCATGGACAAGATACGCTCAAGTGTCCTCAACATTCAAAATGATTTTCAAATGTTTTATCTTCCTGCACGTTATTGTTTAGCCTTCCATGTTTTTATATGCAATGTTTATCAAAAATTCGGACGTTTTCGCAAACAAAACAGTAAAGTAAAAACAAGAGAGCTATTTATCTGAATAACGACTTTTATTGATTGAAAATGTGCCTGAAAAGGCGAATACATCGGGAAGCAATTCCTAGAAAGAGGTAATTGCGCACAAAAGGAAAAATCTATCCTAATGGCAATGTGAGCGCGGCATCCACTATTTCCCCATTCTGTTATAACTCATAGATCATCAGTTTTCCTCCCAACTTCCTTGCTTTCTGAGAAGAATGACTGGACCGATCACATCTTTCGAGATGGCGGACGACGAAGCGCGATGAAGTACAAATAACTCAGACTGTAGTCTTCGCTTTAATCCCTCTTTTTCCTGGATCGCCCTTTCGGGTTTTCAATCCACCGGGATACCCATTTTTGCCTAAGCCGCCCTTGCGGGTTTTCGACTTACCGGGTGTACAAATTCTTTTCATTTTTTATCCCTAATTTTTTCCCGAACCTTTTCTTTCTGTTTTTTGGTTCACCGGGATGCCCTTTTTTGCCTGGACTCTTTTATTCTTTTTGTCCAGCGGGTCAATTTATGCGAAGTATTTTTTGACTACATCTGAGTTAACAGGGGACGGAAAATCTTCACCATCCATAGTTGTAAGCATCAAGGCTCCACCGGAGAAAACCTTCTTCACAACATATGGACCTTCGTAATTAGGAGTCCACTTGCCCCTGTTATCTGTACCAGGAGGAAGGATCCTCTTCAAAACTAGATCACCAGTTTGGTAGCTTCGAGGACGCACTTTCTGATCAAAGGCTCTCTTCATCCTTCCCTGATACAACTGCCCATGGAACACAGCTGCTAGCCATCTCTCTTCGATAAGGCTTAACTCGTTAAACCTTGTTCGAATCCATTCGGCTTCATCAAGCTTGACATCCAACAAAACTCTCAGGGAAGGGATCTCCACTTCAACTAGTAGGACTGCTTCCATACCATACACAAGGGAGTACGGGGTTGCCCCGGTCGACATACGCACTGAAGTACGGTACCCATGCAAAGAGAAAGGCAGCATCTCATGCCAATCCTTATACGTCATGACCATCTTCTGCACAATCTTCTTGATATTCTTCTTCGCCGCCTCTACAGCACCATTCATCTTTGGTCTGTAAGGAGAAGAATTGTGATGTTCAATCTTGAAATCTTTGCAAAGTTCTTTCATCATCTTGTTATTGAGATTCGAACCATTATCAATGATGATTCTCTCAGGAACCCCATAACGACAGATGATTTCCTTCTTGATGAACCGGGCAACCACTTGTTTGGTAACATTAGCATAGGAAGCTGCTTCCACCCACTTGGTGAAATAATCAATCGCAACCAGGATGAAGCGATGTCCATTTGAAGCAGTAGGCTCGATCTTCCCAATCATATCAATGCCCCACATGGCAAACGGCCAAGGTGAATTCATGACATTCAGAGGGCTTGGTGGTACATGCACCTTATCAGCATAAATTTGACACTTATGGCACTTCCGAGCGTATTTGAAACAATCGGATTCCATAGTCATCCAGTAATAACCGACTCTCAACAATTTCTTAGACATTGCATGACCACCAGCATGGGTACCAAACGAACCTTCATGCACTTCCTGCATCAACATGTCTGCTTTGTGTCTATCCACGCATCTGAGCAAGACCATGTCAAAGTTTCTCTTGTACAACACATCATCCTGATTCAAATAAAAGCTTCCAGCCAGCCTTCTCAGGGTTTTCTTGTCATTCTTCGACGCACCTTCAGGATACTCCTGGCTCTTGAGGAAGTTCTTGATGTCATAGTACCACGACTTCTTATCAACAACATACTCGGCTGCAAACACATACGCAGGCCTCTCGAGTCGATTCACCGCAACATGTGGCACATGATTCCACCAATGAACTTTGATCATAGAAGACAAAGTAGCCAAAGCATCAGCCATCTGATTCTCATCTCGGGGGACGTGATACAACTTCTCCTTCTTGAAGAACGTCAGTATTCTTCTGGTGTAATCTCTATACGGAATCAAATGTGGCTGGTTAGTATTCCAATCTCCATTGACCTGGTTAATCACTATAGCGGAATCTCCATATATGTCAAGGGTTTTGATTCTCAAATCAATGGCTTCTTCTATCCCCATGATACAAGCCTCATACTCAGCCTCATTGTTGGTTACGTCGAAAGTCAATCTGGCAGAAAAAGGTATATGAGCACCTTTAGGATTGATCAACACTGCACCAACACCGTTACCATTCACATTCACAGCCCCATCAAACATCAATGTCCACTTGTCATCAGGATCCGGTCCTTCCTCGACAAGAGGCTCTTCACAATCTTTCATCTTAAGATACATGATGTCTTCATTAGGGAATTCAAACATCATCGGCTGATAATCGTCAATCGGTTGCTCGGCAAGGTAGTCTGACAAAACACTACCTTTGATGGCCTTCTACGACGTGTACTGGATATCATACTCTATTAAGATCATCTGCCAACGGGCAACACGTCCGGTGAGAGCCGGCTTCTCAAAGATGTATTTCACTGGATCCATCTTAGAAATCAATAAAGTGGTATGGTTCAACATATACTGCCTCAGTCGGCGAGCAGCCCAGGCCAAAGCACAGCAAGTTTTCTCAAGCTGTGAATATTTGATTTCACAGTCGGTAAACTTTTTGCTAAGGTAGTATATGGCATGTTCTTTTCGACCAGACTCGTCATGCTGTCCCAATACACACCCCATCGAATTCTCAGTCACTGACAGGTACATTATCAGTGGTCTCCCTGGAACTGGAGGTATCAGGATTGGAGGTTTTTATAGATACTCTTTTATCTTGTCAAAAGCTTTCTGACAGTCATCATTCCACCTGATTGGTTGATTCTTTCTAAGCAATTTGAATATTGGTTCACACGTGGCAGTTAGGTGAGATTCAAACCTTACAATGTAGTTCAATCTCCCTAAAAACCCACGAACCTGCTTTTCAGTTTTCGGTTCAGGCATTTCTTGAATAGCTTTGACTTTCGCTGGATCAACCTCAATCCCTTTCTCACTGACAATGAAGCCTAACAGCTTCCCGGATCTCACCCCAAACGTACACTTGTTCGGATTCAGCCTCAGTTTGAACTTTCTCAGCCTATCAAACAATTTCTGCAAATTAACCAGGTGCTCCTCCTCTGTCTGCGACTTCGCAATCATATCATCCACGTACACTTCAATCTCTTTGTGCATCATGTCATGAAAGAGAGTCGTCATAGCCCTCTGATAGGTAGCACCGGCATTCTTCAGCCCAAATGGCATCACCTTATGGCAAAACGTGCCCCAAGGTGTAATGAATTTCGTCTTTTCCATGTCTTCTGGCTCCATCTTAATCTGATTATATCCAGAAAAACCGTCCATGAAAGAGAAAACCGAAGATTGAGCCGTATTATCAACCAATACATCAATGTGAGGTAATTGGAAATCATCTTTCGGACTCGCTCTATTCAGATCCCGGTAATCGACACACATTCTGACCTTGCCATCCTTCTTCGGCACTGGAACGATGTTGGCATGGGGGATAAGTTGTCACTGACAAGAAACCCGCATCGAACTGCTTCTGAACCTCTTCCTTGATTTTAACAGCCATATCAGGACTCGTTCTACGAATCTTCTGCTTGACCGAAGGACACTCTTCTCTGAGAGGTAGTCTATGCACCACAATATCAGTATCCAACCTAGGCATATCTTGATACGACCAGGAGAATATCTCCACATACTCTCTCAGCATCTCAATCAACCTGCTCTTGACCTCTACTTTCAAAGCAGCCCCAATCTTAATATCTCTTCTGGCATCCTCAGTACCAAGATTGATAATCTCCAACTCCTCCTGATGAGGTTGGATGACCCTTTCCTCTTGCTTCAACAATCTGACCAATTCTTTAGGGAGCTCACAGTCTTCCTCACTCTCCTCTTCAGCTTGGTAGATGGGATTATTGAAATCATACTGAGCCATAACAGAACTGTTCATAGTGGATTCCGTGAGATCACTTCTGCATGTTTAATGCTTTGTTTTAGAAAAAGAGTTCAAGAAAGTCACAAAAAACAAAACATTGCCATTTTTATTATTAAAAAATGAAAAATAAAAATAGAAAGACAGGGATCACAAAATTGTTTGCAAAACGTCCTTTATTAATGATAATCATTGAAAACATGTTGAGGCCCTACAATGAACCACTACGCCTTGGGCAGAACGTAGGGTTTTGTGCAAAATGAAAAACAAAAGAAAATTACTTTGTTTGAAGAGTAACTTGGACCACATCTTCTGCCGTCCAATTGTTGATCTTCTCCCCTGGTGCACACGGGCGAACCCAGTTGTCGAGATCACAATCACTGTCCCCATCTTCACTACCGACCGTAAAGACGTCACCGTGATTCATCAGCCCAACGCTGGTAAAGGTACTCGGACCTGTCTGCACACCCTACTCCGCCTGCAAGGGTTGATAGCCAATACCGAACTTGTCCTCCTTGACGGGCAAGTCCACCATCTTGCCCCAGCCTTCAGCTCTGCCAGATGCAATTGAGGCACCTGGCTTTTTCTGCTCAGCAAAAGCAACCCTCTCAAGAGCAACAGTCTTGAATGCCTGGCATAAAGTTTCATGGATCTCGCCATCCACCTCTACATATTTGAAAGAGGATAGGTGACTTACCAAAATATCTTCTTCACCATACACGGTCGCAATCTGACCATTCCAGACATATTTTAACTTTTGGTGGAGAGTTGACGGAACTGCCCCAGCTGCATGTATCCAAGGACGCCCCAACAAACAACTGTAAGCGGGCTGAATGTCCATAACATAGAAGACAATGTCGAAGACCTCCGGACCTATCTTCACCGGCAAAGTGACTTCACCAAAAACAGAACGTTTGGATCCGTCAAATGCACGCACAATCAGGTCACTCGGAGTGAGCACAACCCCTTCAACAGCTATCTTTTTCAAAATCTGCTTAGGAAACACGTTCAGCGACGAGCCAATGTCTACTAACACGTGAGACAAAACAGCACCCTTGCACTCCATGGTGATATGCAAGGCCTTATTATGATTACGTCCTTCAGGCGTCAAGTCCAGGTCAGTGAACCCCAAACCATGCCTGGTGCTCACGTTGGCAATCACACCCTCCAGTTGGTTGACAGAAATCTCCTGAGGCACGTAAGCCATATTCAGCATTTTCAACAAGGCATTACGATGTGCCTCAGAGCACAGAAGCAAAGAGAGTATTGAAATCTTGGATGGAGTCTGATTCAGTTGATCTACAATCTTGTAGTCACTCTTCTTGATTATCTTCATGAACTCCTCCACGTCTTTCTCGAATGAACCCTCAGGCGCCTTCTTCTGAGTCGGTTCCTCATCGACCACCGCCTGTTTGCCCTTAGCCTTGGCGAGAGCCTCGGCATTGTTGTCTCTTAACGGTTGTGGAGCAAACAGACGTCCACTTCGAGTAAAGCCTCCTAGTCCACCAACATTGTCCACAACTGGACTTGCAACCACAAGAGTTCTACTGGGCACCCCAATCGTCACGGGAGACTGATTCAACGGCCTGACCTGATTCTCAGCCCTT
This sequence comes from Lathyrus oleraceus, assembly GCF_024323335.1. Taxonomy (NCBI): domain Eukaryota; kingdom Viridiplantae; phylum Streptophyta; class Magnoliopsida; order Fabales; family Fabaceae; genus Lathyrus; species Lathyrus oleraceus. The sequence continues at coordinate 351,052,838 of NC_066585.1, read as the reverse complement.
CGATTGCTGCGATAAGCGTTATCATATCCCCACGGCACAACCTTACTGTCAACAGCCCTTCTGACTGGCACAACAATTACAGTTGGATTACTGGCGGTTACAGGTGCGGAAATGGTAACAGGAGTACCACTTGTTGTAGGCGCACTAACAACCCTCTGGCCACGTCCTTCAGACGGTTTGAAGTAGATAGTGACAGTCGACACCATCCCACGTTCTTTAACAGCCCTACTGAATTGCAAATTGTCTTCGTCCATCAAACCCTGGACACCAGCCCTCAACTGACTACAGCCATTCTCTGATTCAGCACAATCAACACAACCCTGATCACAGCCCGGGTAAACACCCCTATTCAACAAACGGCCCTTTACAACCAACAAAGAAGTCTGAACATCTTCAACACTGACCACAAGATCTTCAGCTTCTGCCCCTTCAATACTATTCACTCGGTGTGCAACATGCGGCGGCATTGGGTTATTAACAACATTCGGTACAGGAGCAAAATTGATAGTTTTAGCGTCAATTAGGTCCTGGACTTTATGATGAAAAGCCCTGCAGTTTTCAATGTGGTGTCCCGGCGCACCAGAATGGAAATCACAACGCACGTTGGCATCATACCCAGGTGGTATTTTTGTCAACGGTGCCATTGTCCTCAACTCCACGAATCCCAATCTGAGCAACTCAGGTAGCAACTCAGCATAGGTCATCGGTAAAGGATCAAAACGTCTATCAGGCATCCTCTGCCTCGGCTGATACGACGTTGCTGTTGTTGTTGTTGTTGCGGTTGTTGTTGAACTCTCTGTTGTTGCGGTTGACGAGGTTGAGGTGCTGGAATGGTCACAGCAGCAACCTGGCGATATTGATTTCTGTTCACAACCCTTCTACCGTGTTGCACAGCACTGGCTTCACCCTCTCTCCGACAAGGTCCCCCAGCAAACGGTTTCTTAGAAGACGAGGACCCAACATCTTGAATTTTACCAACTTTAATCAAGCTCTCTGTCCTCTCTCCGCATATCACCACATCTGAAAAACTACCGAATGGGCAGCTTCCCATCCGGTCCATGAAAACACCCTGTAGAGTACCAATGAACATGTCAGTTAACTCCCTCTCCAGCATAGGGGGTTGTACTCTAGCAGCCAATTCGCGCCACCTCTGGGCGTACTCCTTGAAGCTCTCGCCGGATTTTTGACAAAGACTCTGCAGCTGAGTCCGGCTCGGCGCCATGTCCATATTATGTTTGTACTGCCTCAAGAAGGCCTCACCCAGATCTCTCCAACAGCGGATAGAATCTCTCTTAAGTTCCATATACCAATCCAAGGAAGCCCCAGATAAGCTATCCTGGAAGAAGTACATCCACATTTTCTCGTCGTCAGTGTAAGCAGAGATTTTCCGATAATAAGCCTGCACATGGGTGCGAGGGCAAGAAGTACCGTTATATTTGTCAAAAGAGGGTGCTTTGAATTTGTAAGGAATCCTCAATCCCTCTACCAGACCCATGTTGGTCACGTCAAAACCCAGGGAATTCTGACATTCCATGGCTCTTAATTTCTCAGCAAGGGCGTCCACCTTTCGGTCCCTCTCTTCAACTCTTCCAACAACTTCATCATCTTCACTCAGCAGTGTGAACATGTCCTCTTGTCTATCAACAATCGGAGTCGGATGAACACGAGCCCGGGTAGCTCTGGCATTGACAGTCTCTGCAGCAAGAGGCTGTCCATTGATTCTGATCCCCCTTAACTCATCACCCACAACATAGTCGTTGGCGGGAGCAGCAACATTAACATTCTCGTGAACTGGGACGCCCATCGGCGACGCTCGGTTGGACTTCGGAATCACGGTCTCCTGTCTTTGGGCTAAGGCACGCAGCTCCTCTTGCCCTTGGACAACACCCTGCATCATAGTCATGAACTGGGCCATGTTTGCCCTCATCTCAGCTAGTTCTTCCTAAACCTGGTCCATGTTTCTCTGATGATTGAGTCTGGTTGAGTACCGATGCGGTCTTCGATCAGCTATCCTTCCTGACACAGGAACCAGAGTGAGAAGTCGCGAGCAAGAACACCTGTTATGCACAATGATATGAGTATGATGCTAATGCATATGGTGCACATGATATGTTCATTTCTCAGGCATTCAAAGAGCCTGATTCATCTTCAAAAGATGGCAACCTGCAACAAGAACAACACAGAAGCACAGGAACAACCATACATAAGAGTGATGAGTACAAAGTGAAACCAACAATCTTATCTATATATAAGAGCAACAGGATCATACAACAAAGTCAACAAAGATCCGAGTAAATCAAAATACGACAAATGAATCCCATCCAACAAGCCTGGAGGTGATTCTCAACATAAACATCAGGAATACAAGCTAAGACAAGTGGCTTCCAGGAATGAGAGTCTTCAAGTAGTGACACTGGTCTATCAACAGGTCACACTCTGAACATTCTGGCAAGGGAGTGATCTTCTCCTTCAACTGTCTTTTAAGCTCCACAACTTTTCTTCCAAGTTGGTTCTCTGATGCATGTCTCAAGTCTACTTCCTTCTTCAACTGGATATCTTTGTCTCTGAGTTGTTTCTCCAAGTCTCTTATCTTTTTCTGATAACTGGCCTCAGCTCTCTACAATCTCAAACACTCTCGGTGTTCTGCATTCAACAAGTTCTCCATCTCTTCATAAGATCTCTTCTTGCTCCTTACTCCACCACTCTGGATGTCTCTGAGTTGATGAGTCAGGTTCAACCTATCAGCTTTGGCTTGGTACAACTCCATCTGGGCATCTTGCTCTTTCTCTTTCAACCTGCGATTCTCCATCAGGGCTTGCTTGTACTGCTCAGCAGGTACACTCTCAGCAAGAATCAAAGGTGGTTGCACTTGCAAAGGATTCATCCTATCATAGGGAAACAGCAAAGTTTCCACTCTCTTCTTGACCCACTCAGTGTAGTCAGGCATAGCAATGGCAAACTTCTTCCCTAAGACAGCTCCATCTTTAACACTAATAGACTTCGAAGCTCTTCCTATCTGCTCCAATCTAACAGGGTCATTCCGCTTCTCAAAATACACACTCTCAACTATCTCAGCGTCAAGTGGTCTTCCATTCATCACGAACCCCAACTGGCGAAGAGAAAGAACTGGATTGTAATTAATGCAACCCTTAGTCCCTACAAGTGGCATATTCCGGAATTCTCCATAACTCATGATGACATTACGCACATCCATCCGGTAAGACTGCCATCTGATTTCATATGAAGTAAGAGACATAACCCTCTGAGTCCACTTATGTGTGATCTGAGCATCCACAAAGGGTCCACTGACTGGCAGGAGAGACAAGAACCATCTGAGCAAAAGTGGGAGACAGCATCTGATAGCTCCACCCTTACCATGCCTACTGTGAATAGCATAGTAAGTGTCAGCTAACAAAGTAGGAACCGGGTTTCCTCCAAGGAAGATAATGACTGCAGCATAGTCCACAAAGTTGGGCATACTCGGGAACAAGATAATCCCATAAATCATGATGGCTAACTGAGCATGAAAAGCTTCCCAATTCCCCTTCTCTGCTTCCTCTCTAGCAACCTCAACAGAAACTTCAAAGGCAACCCTACAACACCCCCACTGGACTTCCAATTATCACTGACTTTTTTGATACCTAAATGGAGAGCCCTGACAACGATTCTGAAATCCACCTCCTTAGGCACATCCAAGAAAGGAACCTGATACTGGATAGGAACATTCAACAGAATGGAGTACTCCTCAAGAGTAGGTGCCAACTGATAATCCTGAAAGGTGAAGCAACGAAGCTCTGAGTCGTAAAACTGTAGAAGAGTCTGCAACAGCACTGGATCAACTACCATCTTCAACAGTGTCAGAATATCCCCATACTGATCAACAAAGTCTTTCTGACTACCACTGGTCACAAGGTTGCTCAACCCTATCAGATGCGTCAAAGGCTCACGGTGAAAGCTGTAGGAACAAGTCTTCCACTTCAACTCTGAGACTGTTGCCATCTCTATCAGTGAATCAAACTCCTGAATGAACCTGAGAAATGATATGCATGCAGAGATTAGCTTTTTCTTTTCTTTTTCCTTTTTCGTTTTTTTTTTCAATTCTTTTTTTTATTGCGTATCTTTTGAAAATAAACATGCTATGATGCAAATGATGCAGACAAGACTGGCAGGCTGTGCATCTCGGAACACAGGGTCAAAGTTCCGGTTTGAACTCGGAACCACAATTCATCTGAAACCCAAAGTCATATGAGAAACTGTCATCTGAAGAACCAAGAGTCATCAACAGGACCGCAAGTCACCAACTGTACCTGTAATAATGATCATTCCCTCCCACTCACGGGTGTCATCTAGGCCAGGGTAAGGTCGAGAGAAACGCAACATAAATAACCTTTCATAGAATATCATCATATACACACCCAAAGTATGTAACGATAATATCCTATCAGGGTCTGAACTGCTCGTGATATCAATGTTCCGCTAAGTGGCGCAATACCACTCGCTTCCCATGAATCACTCTATTCCTAGGTGTCCTAGATTTCACTCATAGCCTGGGTATTGGGCCTTTTACCTCATGTAACTCCCACCCCAACAGAGAGACAACACAGCACAGCCAGATGAACAGATGAAAATGAATGAATGCAAACATAAATGCAAACAATAAACAAAATGAATGCAATAAATGAAACAGCAAAAGCAACCAAACCCTATCCTAGAGAGCGCTAGGAGAGACTCGCTTAGGAAAGATGGACCAGCAAGAGGTCAACTTCAATCTTATCCCCAGCAGAGTCGCCAGCTGTCGCATTACGCGAAAAACCGGCGGGAAAACGAAACAACAGAGCCGCCACCGTGCGTTATTTATCCCAAAAGAGGGAAAGGAAACGCTTGAAGTAAACCTGGAAAAGACATGGTCTCGCGACCAGAGAGAGATGGGATCGGGAGCCGGTTATGCGAAGGGAAGGTATTAGCACCCCTACGCATCCGTCGTACTCGACGGGATCCACGCACAAAAGGGAGGATAAAGGTTGCTAAAACTGCTCAAACAAACATCAAACACTTGCTGAAAAGAGACACGGAAAACAAAAGAAACTAACTCGGCAGGATATCGCATCCTGGGCCTATGTAGTCTGTCAGGCTCAGACATCAGAGTCGACGTAGTTCGGGACAAGGGGAAACGTGCTCGCTAGGATGTCGCATCCTATGCATACGTATCTTCTTGGACTAAAGAAGAATCAGAGCACTCGTAGCTCGGTTAACGCACGCCAAACAAAACCACACAGGAAACCGACTGCCAATCGCTGGACTTATGTCAGACTCCACACAAAACAGGCAAACATGGAAACCGAATGCCAATCGCTGGACTTACATCAGACTCCGAACCAAACACACCCACACTGGAAACCAAATGCCAATCGCTGGACTTACATCGGACTCCAAGCACACAACAATAGGATACGGAATGCCAATCGCTGGTCTTACATCCATCTCCTAACACACACAAGACAAAACAAAAAGGGCGCCCGGAGAGATCAGCTCATCTCCTGCCTACGTACCTCATCTGGTATGAGGATCAGGGCGACGTAGTTCCCCTACGCAGGGAAAGAACTTCTAACCTAACCAGAGACTGGGAAATGACAAACTAGAAGGGAGACTAACTCGAGCCTAATAGTTATCATGCAAATTCACCATGGTCCTAGGTTAAGGTTTCTATCTAACTTGCATAGGGAGCAAGCTAAACCTAAACAGCACCGGCAAAGCAAACATACACACAAATAGCACACACTATATACAAACAAAGTGGGCTCACACAAGGTTAGGCTGTGAAACACAAGCCAACTGGAATCGGGTGTAGTTAGCTCTTAACCCTAACACTGAGAGTTAGGGTGAAGCAGATGAAATGGGAAGTGAGGGGTGTGCCTCACAGCTCTTATCCCTGGCCTGGGAGAGCTTGACTCAAATAGAAGGTGTGAGAGTTCAGAAAGCAGGAACTCTTCTATCCACATGTGACTGACTCAACTAAGATCTTGGGTTAATATCCACAATGCATCAACATGTAATGTGAGCAAAGGGATGACACACTGACTAGCAGGAGATGGATTGCACATCTCTTTTATCTTCCAATTGCCTTATCAAAGGTCTTTTCCTGCTTAACACAAAGATAAACAAACACAAACATTGCCTCTTAAGGAGGACTTCAGACAGGTGCCTGCCCAAGTAACAGGACAGGTCTTCCAGACTACATGAAGTCAGAGAAGTTATACCTCAATGCTTATGCAACCAAGCAAAGCAAAAGCAAGTTCACAATGAACTTAAGCAACTAATGTACCTGAAAACAATCCAACTCAATCAGTATACAGCTCAAAGTCAAACAGACAGACAATAGTCAACAGTCAACTGTAACTTGGCTATTCATGACAATGGTCCTCTTTTCACAATCTCAAGATAGGATCCCTATCACACAAGAGTAAACATCAAAAAGTTCACAAACACAATAAGAGGAATGGACAAAGAATAAGTTTGGATGAGAGTCCTTTGAGATCAATTTTGAAATTTAGCATTCTAAAGGCATGAGGCCTAGTTGCTCTTCAACAAGTTTAGCATTCTAAAGGCATGAGGCCTAGTTGCTCTTCAACAAGTTTAGCATTTTAAAGGCATGAAGCCTAGTTGCTCTTGAACTCCTTTAAACATAGGTAAGTCCCAATTCTAAGTCCTTTCTCCTTTTTGCATTTGGTTCCCACAAAACAAAGACAAAGACAAATACAAGATAGCAATATATTTATATACAATAATGGGCTCAAATGAGCAAAAGAGAAATGGCATAAAAATGAAATATGTGCTCAAGTGACCAAAATGAAAAGCAATATGAATAAATGAGCAAGAAAATAAATGGCATTAAAAGTAAAGGGCGAGAAATTAAATGCTCAAATTAATATTAGTAATTAGTGAAGGTTATGTTAGCTTGTCATAAGACAATGTAGCGCTATGTTAAGCAATCGTAAGTGGACTAATGTAGTCGTCACACCTATCTGAGGCCGGTCAATAAAACTATAGGCAAATAACATAAGTTAGAGATCATGACTAGTGAGCCAAGCTCCATAAACTTTCCATGCCAAAATAAAAGGGGAAGGGCCTTCTATGGACTTTAGGTTATTTGCTTGACCAAGAAGCAACCTATCTTGGACACACAACAACTCACTCGATCATGGATCAAGTTGAGTTTGGTTTGAATCAAAGAAGGTTAAACCTCTTATTTGTCAAGACCAACCATAAGACATTAACTCATTGGCCATTAATGAAAAAGAATCGGATGAAGATGAAAGGGAATGAAAAAGAAGACAAATATTAATTCCAATTGATCCAATGTGAATCAAATCATCATCAATCAATGCCAAACAGAAAAGAAATGAAGATTACAAGTCAACAAGTCAACCATGTTTTTTTGGTATTTTTTGAATTAAAATAAAATGTATATAAAAATAATCCAAATAAGGTCAAACCACAAATTTAATTCAAATCAACTTCAACAAGTCCAATTAAATTCTCATAGGTCTAACATGGTCAAATAAACTTTGACTAATTTTCTCAACAATTTTGGAAATCAAAACTATTTAAAAACAATTAAAAACAATAAAAAATAACACAATATGAATTAAAATCTCAAATAAATCTCAAATCAAATAAGAAATTGATGAGACTATTTTTCATTGACTTATCATGATCCATAGGTATTAGGAAAATATTTTTGGATTTTTTAAATATCATAAAGTAATTTAAAATGAATTAAAAGTATTAAAAACCAAATAATTCACAAAAAATATCAAATAAAATCACAAAAATATTTAAAAATCAAAATATGAAACTAGATTTTTCAAGAAATTTTTTGGAATTGGTCTCATTTTTTTTTGACTTCAAATAATTTTTTTTATGAATTTTTGAAAAAAAAAGGAATTAACTGAAATTAAAATGAAAATATAAATAATGAAAATTCCAGCGCCATAGGATCAACTTCATTAAATGACATGGCGTGGATGGATGGATCAGATGCAAGGGCGCAACGTGCACTTGAGTCAAACGCGCGACATATTGAATTAAAACAAGTAAACATAAGGAACAATCAGGATTATAACGTGGCATAACAATCCAATGGTCAGGAAAGTGAACACGTGGGGATGGTGGTGGAAACCACCATCTTCTTAGGTGAGCTACCAGAATCCGGCCACCACTTGCAGAGAAAAAATTTGTCACAAAAATGAAAAACAAGGATATCAAATTGAAGCCCAGGTGATGTACATCACCATTGTATCCATGGATCTTCCTCACTCTTCCTATTTTGAGAGAAATGTGAAGTGGAAGATCATGGTGTTCAAACTAAAAGTGCACGAAATGGAAAATTGAAACCACCATTGGCTTGCCTCAAGTGTGAGGACTTCAGAAAACCACACAAACAAGAGAATACTACATTGAATTGCAAGATCTAGATCCAAAAAGTTTGAAGTTCTACATCTGAATTGGAGCTCTTAAGGCCACGAATTCTTCAAGATCTTGATTCCTTTTTGCTCTGGAGATGTAATGGAGATGAGAGACTAAGGAATTGAGCTTTGAAAATCAACTAATGATGTTGAATTTCAAGCTTGAAAATGAGAGAAAAATCTGGAAAATTCCTTTGGTAATGGTTGGGATTTCAGTGCTGCAGCATTTCAGGTCTCCAAAGGGTTGCCAAATTAGTGAGAATGGAGCTTTATTTATAATTGAGGATGGTTGTGTATCATGATTCCCTCGTGTGCATGACAATTTGAAACTTGATGCATGAGCCTGTACAGGCGCATGTGAGGCCCAATGATGGGTGCAAATCCAAGCTGAACTCATTTGAAATGGAATTGGACGTGTACATGTGATGTAATCAACTTGCACATTAAGTTTCACTATGAAATGCAAAAGTGAACCTAAAGAAAGAGCTCTTCGAAACACCCCAATGAAAACTCCAAAAAAGTAATGTTAGTAATGGTTGAAAAGCCCTTGAAATAAGGAACAAAAGTCATGTTGGGCAAAAATTCATTTGGCATTTGGAAATCAACGAAAACTAGCTGTGAAAGTTTGAGTACAAAACATGTTTAAGTCACCTTTGAATTTTTTTACCAAAAGCAAGCCTATTCAAGCCCCTCTTTTTGCATGATGCAAGCTTCAAATGGAAAAACCTCCAACATCAACGTCATAGGTCTTTTCAATATGATCAATTTAGACTCAGGTTTTGAATCATTTGGATTTTCCATGAAAAAATTATGGGCATTTGAAGTTAGGAACTTTTTCAAATTCAATGACTTAGGTCCAATGTGACCTATAATGTTTTGTATTATCACATGTATTTATTTTAGGATTATAAATTTTTTTCCAACATAAAATTTTAAGTAGACATCTCAATCTTTCCAATGCATTTGGTCTCACCTCAAAAACATAAAAATTAAATAAGTTATGTCCTTGGGAAGTTGACCCAAAATTAGGGTTTCAGTCAAAATGACCTATAATGTTTTGAAATGAATGATGACCTTACAAGTTTCAAATGTATTTTTTATGAACATGAAAGTTGTTCATATGGTTCTTAAAAGCATTTTTTCTCGTGGGGTAATCTTAATTTGACAAACACATCAAAAGTTGTATCTCAGTGATCTTTAATTTAATCAGATGACTTGACTGGTCAACTTTTCAAGGCCAAACTTCCAATATTGATGAATAAATGATTTAGGGTTCTCAAATAGGCTCATATATGCATAAAATAATGAATGAAAGAACTTCCCTTGATTAAATTTGATCATAGGTTGAGGTTGTTTCATGAGCAAGGCATAGTCAAGGCATCGTTGAATTAGGGTTTCCTTGGGAAACAATCCTCAAGCCCTTTGGGTTATCTTGATTAAATTGGCAAATTGAGATACTTGGGAGAAATATATGGTGATTAGGAACTTTGTGGACCACTGTCATGCTTTTTCCATCTTCAACTAGCCACTGCATTGAGCTTAGGAGCCTCCTAGGAGCATGGGAGCACATGATCGCTTGAGCTTCAAAACAAAAAGAGTTAGTGACATATTTTTGTGCTTTTGGTTAGTAATAAACATAAGAAAAGCAAAAATGTACAATACAAGCATGCTTGGTGGTCTCAAACCACTCACACAAGTCCCAAACCTAGGGTTAAGGAGCCAATCATGCTATGATCCTTGAGACCATGCACTGAGCAATGATATGATGCCATGAGGTATATTAGGGTCAAAATTAGGGTCTTACAGATGCCCCTATTTAAGGTCATTCTAACCGGATATATGAAGGTTAAAATCTTCGTCTCGATGAGGTAGAATGGGCTTAAATAATAACAAAGAGACGAATTTTGATCCCTAAGAGACCTCCTGATGCAAATGTATGCATGCAAAGAAAATAAAATCTTCATGGTGAATGATTGCCACGAAGGAAAAGAAATTAGAAGAAATTGAAAAATCCATAGGAGTAACACACTCACTAGGGAGATAGAGACTCTGGGGAAATAAAAGTAAAAATGCATGAGCAGGTCACGACTTGAAAACTTGCTGGGAGACACGAAGGGATTCCACGAAAATAAATTGATGGAACGACTCGAGCTGACGCAAAGATACATGTATTGGGGAATATGCCAATACAACAAAACTATCCACAAAGGATACATCAGATAAACATCCGAACTCAGACTGGAAAGTCCACAGAGGACTCAGCTGAGAGAAAAGACACAACGAGATATTACAGGTTAATGGGTAATAAACTCAAAGGGAGACACGTTATCAAAACACCTGTTACTGGGTGAGAGAACAACACGCTCAGGGAGAAATCTGACTCCACAAGGGACAAAAAGTCATAATAGGGAGCAGAAGGGAGGAACACCAGGGATACCGATTACTGGGCATATAGTAGGTGACCAACCAGGCGTGAATTGAGAACATATCCAAGACACTCATCATCCGAAAGGAGGGCTGAAAAAGCAATCTCGACTTACAGGATGGGCATTCGATTCTGCAACGAAATACGAATCTTACTCGATTGGGGAAGAACAAAGACTTCGACTGAAGAGCGCATGAGATATATTATCTATTACCGTCATAACATAGATAACATACTCGCATGGAAGATTATCCACAACCGGTTACTGGGTTAATAAAGGATAAATCGACCGAAGAGAAAGGACATCGGGATACCGATTACTGGGTATAAAATGATGACCAATCAGAAGGAGAAACAACCATTACCAAACAAGGGTAAATGAAAGACGACTCGCAAGGGATAAATTGCCTAACAAAAGCAACTATCCTAGAGATATATCACCGGCTACTGGGTGGTATACTCAAAAAACGAAGGAATATCGATATCGGTTATTTGGTAAAGATAACCAACAAAATAGGGGATTACATTTACCGGTTACTGGGTAAAAAACACAGAAATAGGACTTACAACTACCGGCTACTGGGTAGAAAGCTACAGAATTCGCTGGGGCAAAGATACACAACTGCTGGTTACTGAGCAATTGAACAACTAAACCACAAGGAACTGCAGGGGATAGCAAGAAAGGAGAGTCAATCCAGGAACAAACTAGAAAGACACAATCAAACAAGACTCAACCCAATGAGGATATATCTCAGGGGAGTAATTCCATCCCGATACATAATTGGAGAGGAAACTGAAACAATAATCATCCACGAGGACATAACTCAGTGGGGAAGAACGGAAGAAAAGATAGACACTTTCTTCCTATGGGGCTGACTCTATATGGAGAGATCAGACACAAATATCTGCTTGGGGAAGAACATTTCACCAATAGCAGCGGATAACAAGCAAAGATATATGGCAAAGAATGCAACATGAATGTTATGATCATGCATGTATGTGCATGATTTGTGTACGAATAATGTTGACAAACAGACATATCTAACACAAATAAGTCCAAGAATTACGAACGGACACCCGACACAACAACTCAATAAGAAAGGCACAACCTATAGAAGAACTCAGCTATGGAGGGGATGATCCAACACGGGAAGACATCGATCATAGTTGGGGACAGGTAAAGTCACAGCTTCCAACTGCAAGAAACAAAAATCTACACAAGAGGAGTCTTCCAGGGGCCAACAATCCTGACGTCAGGAAGATGCAGAAGAACCCGCCGGGGACTTTCCATCAACTCTCTCGGGAACGGGTGGCTGAATATCATTAGGATCCTCCGTAGAAGAAACTCTATTGGGGAATTGATGACCTTTTTCAGTGCTCGACGAGGAGACAACTGAAAGCCGATGAAGAGGATATAAACATGCCAGAATATGAACAAATATCTTACCTTTTGGTGATCATACTATCCTTGAGAAAGCACTGAGGACATTCCATTTATCCTTTTAGTTATTGTGAATGTACATTTTGTTTAAAACAATTTATAAAACTTTATTCGTTTAAAACAATGATATTCATCAATTAAAACATGCAAACATTTGTTAAACAGAAACAAGTAAGAGTGCAAAGAGTTGGATAAAGGCTCAAATTTATTTAATAGAATGGTAGTCTGCAAATGACGAGACTCCATGGTTCTTTACAACTTTGAAATTGGTGATATACATGGAAAAAGGGCTATATTGAACATAACGACGGTTTCTCCACCAACTCTGAATCCACTGTATTTGAAGCTTGAGTTGACGATGATTGAGCGAGAATCCTTGACAGATGACAGCTGTAGAACAAAGTCTTGTCAGGATGCAGTTACTTGCCAAATCCCTAATTTTTGCCTAGATTGCCCCAAGGTAAGGTACTCAATCTAACGGGATAAGTATATTCATCTTTTTTTTATGTCTCTAACTTTTGCCTGGACCGCCCTTTCGGGTTTTCAATCCACCGAGACGCTCATTTTTGCCTAAGCCGCCCTTTTGGGTTTTCAACTTAGCGAGCTATTTTGTTTTTATTTTTAGGCGAAGTATTTCTTGACTGCATCTGAATTCACAGGACGAGTGAAATCCTCTCCATCCATAGTTATAAGCAACAAAGCACCACCTGAAAAGGCTCTCTTAACAACATATGGACCTTCATAGTTTGGAGTCCACTTGCCCCTGGATTCGGGCGCGAAAGACAAGACTTTCTTGAGCACGAGGTCACCTTCTCGGAACACTCGAGGTTTGACCTTCTTATCAAAGGCTTTCTTCATCCTCTGCTGATATAACTGACCATGGCACATGGCAGTTAACCTCTTCTCTTCAATAAAATTCAACTGGTCATAACGACTCTGAACCCATTCATCCTCAGTCAACTTGGCTTCCATCAAAACTCTCATTGATGGGATCTCGACCTCCACGGGGAGCACGACCTCCATGCCATACACAAGGGAGAAAGGGGTTGCCCCTGTTGAAGTGCAAACAAATGTACGATAGCCATGCAAAGCAAATGGCAGCATCTCATGTCAATCTTTGTACGTGACAACCATCTTCAGAATAATTTTCTTGATGTTTTTGTTTGCAGCTTCAGCAGCTCCATTCATCTTGGGTCTATAGGGAGAAGAATTATGATGTGCAATCTTGAACTCGCTACACAACTCTTTCATCATCTTATTGTTCAAGTTAGATCCATTATCAGTAATGATCTTGTCTGGCACACCATATCGGCATATGAGTTAGTTCTTAATAAACTTCACAACCACCTGCTTGGTCACATTTGCATATGATGCCGCTTCAACCCACTTGGTAAAGTAATCAATGGCTACGAGAATAAAACGACGACCGTTCGACGCCTTTGGTTGAATCATGCCAATCATCTCAATTCCCCACATGGAGAAAGGCCATAGAGAGGAAATAACATTTAGAAGTGTCGGGGGAACATGAATCTTATCCGCATAAATCTGACACTTGTGGCATCTCTTCACATACTTGTAGCAGTCAGACTCCATTGTCAGCTAATAGTAGCTTGCTCTCAACATCTTCTTTGCCATAGCATGTCCATTGGAGTGAGTACCAAATGATCCCTCATGGACTTCAGTCATCAACATGTCTGCTTCGTGTCTATCCACGCATCTGAGCAGAACCATGTAAACATTCCTCTTGTAAAGCACATCACCATTAAGGTAGAAACTACTAGATAATATCCTAAAAGTCTTCTTATCTTGAACAGATGCCCCAGGCAGGTAAGTTTGATTTTGGAGAAAACACTTGATATCATAATACCATGTCTTATCATCTTTCACCTCCTCAACTGCAAACACGTGAGCTGGCCTATCCAAGTGCATCACGGTAATATTTGGGACTTCATTCCAATAATTGACAGCGATCATTGAAGCAAGCATAGCGAGAGCATCCGCCATCCGATTCTCATCTCGAGGAATATGATGGAAGTCAACCTTAGTAAAGAAAGTTGAAATCATCCTCGCATAATCTCTATATGGGATGAGGCCAGGCTGATTCGTTTCCCACTCACCCTTAATCTGATTAACAACAAGGGCCGAATCGCCATAAACATCAAGATGTTTGATCCTAAGATCAATATATTCTTCCAAACCCATAATACAAGCCTCATACTCCGCCACATTATTCGTGCATTTGAAAGTTAGCCTTGCTGTAAAAGGAAAATGTGTGCCTTGAGGAGTAATAATCACTGCCCCAATACCATTTCCATACTGATTAACAGCACCATCGAACACCATACCCCACCGGGAACCAGGCTCTGGCCCTTCATCGAGCGTAGGCTCATCACAATCTTTCATCTTCAAATACAGAATCTCCTCATCAGGGAAGTCATATTGCACAGACTGATAATCTTCAATTGGTTGATGTGCCAAATGGTCAGCCAAGATACTACCTTTAATAGCTTTTTGAGCTCGATACTCAATATCATACTCAGACAATAACATTTGCCAACGGGAAATCCTCCCAGTTAAAGCAGGTTTCTCAAGGATATACTTGATCGAATCCATTTTGGATATCAACCAAGTTGTATAATTCAACATATACTGGCGTAAGCGCTTAGCAGCCCAAGCCAAATCACAACATGTCTTCTCAAGCATTGAGTATCGAGACTCACAGTCAGTAAACTTTTTACTCAAGTAGTATATTGCATATTCTTTCTTTCCTGATTTGTCTTGCTGACCAAGGACACAACCCATGGAACCATCAAGCACAGTCAAGTACATAATCAAAGGTCTCCCTTCAACAGGCGGAGACAAAATCGGAGGCTCGGACAGATACTCTTTGATACTGTCAAAGGCTTTTTGGAAATCCTCGGTCCAATCATAACGCCGATATTTCAGGAAGATCTTGAATATAGGTGCACATGTGGCAGTCACGTGGGATATAAATCTCGAAATGTAATTGAAGCAGCCAAGAAAACCTCGGACTTGCTTCTAAGTTTTGGGCGCAGGCATCTCTTGTATTGCTTTGACCTTGGTAGGATCAACATCAATACCCCTCTCGCTGACAATAAAGCCCAATAACTTGCCGGAACGGACTCCAAATGTACACTTGTTCGGATTAAGGCGGAGCTTATACTTCCTCAAACGCTGGAAAAGCTTCAACAAGTGTTCTACATGTTCAACTTCCGTTTTCGAACTCACAATCATATCATCAACATACACCTAAATCTCCTTGTGCATCATATCGTGAAACAAGGTAGTCATAGCGCGTTGATACGTGGCTCCGGTGTTCTTCAAACCGAAGGGCATCACTCGATAACGGAATGTTCCCCAAGGTATGATGAATGTTGTCTTCTCCATATCCTCGGGTGCCATTTTAATCTGATTATAACCGAAAAATTCGTCCATAAATGAAAAGACATTACATTTAGCTGTATTGTCTACCAACATATCAATGTGTGGTAGAGAAAAATCATCTTTCGGACTAGCTTTATTCAAGTCACGGTAATCCACACACATTCAGACTTTTCCATCTTTCTTAGGCACAGGCACAATATTGGCCACCCATTGAGGATATGTAGAAGTCACCAGAAACCCTGCATCAATTTGCTTCTGAACTTCTTCTTTAATCTTCACTGCCATATCGGGATGAGTTCTTCTGAGCTTCTACTTCACGGGCACACACTCAGACTTCAACGACAAGAAATGTTGCACAATATCAGTATCTAGACCAAACATGTCTTCATACGACCAAGCAAAGACGTAGACATATTCTCGTAGCAACTCGATCAACCCCTTCTCAACAGACTCTTCAAGGAGTGCCCCAATCTTTACTTCGCGAATACAGTTTTCAGACCCCAAGTTGACTGTTTCCATATTCTCAAGATGCGGCTGAATGATCTTCTCCTCGTGCTCAAGCAGACGGGTAATCTCATCAGGAATCTCTTCAACATCATCTTCTTTTGCCTCAAATACAGGAAACTCAAAGTTGGGAGATGGTGTTGGATCATTATGTTCAATGGGTTTGATTAACCTGCATAATGATTTTGAGTATAAAAGAGATTTCAGAATTCAAACAAGGAAAATCATTATGCAGATGAAAAGATTGATTTTTATTCTATTTTTAGGGTTTTATGGTGATCACCAATTTCATGTAAAAAAACAAAAAACAAAAAATAATTTGGAAAACAAACATTTAACATGCGATTATTGAATGATTATCATTGTATTAATCAAATTATGCCAACAATGTCTTCACTTCTCCTTTTGGCATGGGAGCAGGGTTTTTGAATAAAATGAACACATTACGTTGACTTATGGGTAACTGTTGGAACATCAACAGTGACCCAATTAGTGCAGACTCTTTCAGGTATGACAAAGTTGCCAAGGTCTTCCTATTCATCGTCTTCAGCAATGGCAGCAGCTTCCTGGTCTTCATAGGTGTGGATGAAACCTCCACTCTGGAACAACCCATGATCATTGGAAACACCAGAAGAGTACCCTATGCCAACCCGGGACTTGTTATCTTTCAACTTGATCATTTTCCCCAAACCAATAGTTGCACCATGCTCAAAGGCCAACTTTGCATCATTATAGGAGACAAACGAAGAAAGTCCTTTCCTAGAAGGCTCAACAATAGATAAGGCTTGGAATGGAGTCCCAACCTCATCCTCAGCATTAATATAGGAGAAGGAAGATAAATGACTGACCAAGAGAGCCTTCTTTTCCCCTAACACCACCAACTTCTTATTCTTTACGAACTTCAACTTTTGGTGTAGGGTGGATGTCACGGCGTCTGCCTCGTGAATCCATGGTATGCCAAGCAAATAACTATAAGATGGATGAATGTCCATGACCTGGAAAATGATTTGGAAATCACTAGGTCCAATCTTGATCGGGAGTTCTAATTCGCTAATCACAAATTTACGCGATCCATCAAACGCATTCACTACCACTTCACTCTGCCTCATGGGAGGCCCCTGATATGAAAGTTTAGCAAGAGTGGATTTAGGCAATACATTGAGTGATGATCCTGTGTCCACCAACACATTGGACAGGGCATCATCTTTATAATTCATAGAGATATGTAATGCCAAATTGTGGTCTTTTCCCTCCTCGGGAAGATCAGTATCACAGAAGCTCAAATTGTTGCAGACGGTTATATTTGCAACAATGCTATCAAACTGATCAATTGTGACATCGTGGTCCACGTATGCCACGTCTAACACCCTCTTCAAAGCTTCGCGGTGTGGCTCTGAATTCATCAACAAAGATAATACATATATCTTTGATGGAGTTTGTAGCAACTGATCCATAATATTATATTCACTCCTTTTGATGAGCCTGAACATCTCATCACCATCCTCTCTCAAAATGCCAGACTGGCCAACTAGGATAGGAGCATTATTGGTTTTAACAGCAGGGTCAACACCCTTCGCAACAGGAACATAATTATTTGAAGAAGAAGTCCCCACGGGACCAGCAGAATTGACAACAGTCCTCTTCACAACATCTTCGTGGGATTTCGGCTTAGCCGAGAAAATACGACCACTACGGGTCACTCCACTGACATCTGAAATGCTCACCACAGAAGTTGAGGGCAACAAAACCTCTTTTCCATCTTTTAGCATGACTGCATTATAATGGTAGGGAACCGCTTTGTCTGATACATACGGGACCGGACCCATTGGCTTAATCACAAGAGCTGGCGATACTTTCTTCTTGCTTCCATCATATTTGATAACAACAAGATCAGGAATTTTAAACACAGGGGTGATAACATCTACTTCGTCCTAATTACGATTCTGAAGTATCTCAATCATCCCTTGATCCAACATCTCTTGGATGTCCCTTCTCACTTATTGGCATCCTCTCATTGATAGTGCACACTTGGCACCTATCATGATCATGCTCATAATGGCTGTGTTCGCACAACAGCTTATGCATCTCGACTAGGATTGCCTTATGTCATTCATATAAAGGACTTTGTATTTTCCAGGGTATCCCTAAACCATATTGACAGATGCCTTCCCATGCTCGGGCAATGGGTTCTTCTTCACATTCAGACCTACATCCTCAAAGAACAATATCCCGCTCCTCACAAGGTATTTCACCTTGGTCTTTAATGGATAGAAATTCTCCACATCATGTCCGGGAGCACCAGAATGATACACACAGTGAAGTTCGGGCTTATACCACCACTGAGGATTGACTGGTACAGCAAGAGGATCACGAGGAGTTATCAGCTTCTTATCGATCAAGGAAGGATAAAGCTCAACATAAGTCATTGGATTGGGTCAAAAGCCACCCTCTTCCTCTCGTAATTGCTGGTGCTGGTGTTATTATTATTGCGAGGTAGGCCTGTTGTTGTTGACGATGTTGTTGTTGTTGTGGTTGTTGTTGCACTTCTCTGAAGGCAGGTGTTATATGAGCCACCTGGTGTTGGTTGACAGTTGGACGAACTTCCTTCCTCCTCATAGAGGGCCTTTTTTTAACATGGGAGGATACATCATGAGTCTGTCCCTCTTTTTTCCTAGCAAATCCTCCATACTTCTTTGCTAAGGAAGCATCATCTCGAGATAAACGTCCTTCACGGACCCCTTCCTCTAGTCTCATCCCCATATTCACCATTTCGGTGAAGTCCGAGGGAGCACTAGCAATCATTCTCTCATAATAGAAAGAGCTCAAAGTCTTCAGAAAGATCTTTGTCATCTCCTTCTCCTCCAGGGGTGGCACTATCTGAGCTGCCAGCTCTCGCCGTCTCTGGGAGTATTCCTTGAAGTCTCTTTATCCTTCTGGGATATTGCCCTCAATTGGTCCCTGTCTGGAGCCATATCCATATTATATTTTTACTGCTTCATAAAGGCCTCACCTAGATCAGTGAAAGTGCGGATGCTTGCACTTTCTAGCCCCATATACCACCGGAGCGCAGCACCTGTCAGGCTATACTGAAAGTAGTGAATCAGCAGTTGGTCGTTGTCAGTTTGTCTTGACATCTTGCGAGCATACATCACAAGATGGCTGAGCGGGCATGTATTTTCCTTATACTTATCAAAGTCAGGCACTTTGAATTTAACAGAGATTTTCAGGTTGGGCACCAGGCACAACTCAGCAGCACTTTTCCCAAAGAGGTCCATACCCCTCACAGTCTTCAGTTCCTTGTGCAGCTCAAGGAATTGATCTTTCATTTCATCCATCTTTTCATATACGTTCGGGCCCTCAGACGGCTCGGAATGATAAATGGTGTCTTCTACTCGGGTAAGGGTGTGCACAACGGGGGGTGGCACAGACAGGACCGGGCTAGATGCCGACATAGAAGCGAGAGTAGGAGCGAAGCCCTCTAGCACGAAATTGGTTGGCATGCCCCAGGGGAATCCGAATGGCATAGTTGGCGCAAAGTGGGATGTTGCAGCAGGCACGGTTGAAGTAGCTATCTCAGAAATAACCGTTCTCGCGGGAGGAGTTGCAGGAGTTGGTGAAGCTTGACTTTGTGCATTCAGAACTGACTCCATCATGGCAGTCAGCCTAGCAATCTCTTCCTTCAAGTCCCTGTTCTCTTGCTCGAGGTGCTCCATTATCTTCGGATGATTTGCTCTGGTATTATACTGGTGCATCAGTTTGTATTCAAAATAAATGAAGAGAAAAGAGTTAGACCACTAATCAAGAGCTCGAAACAAAACCTGCTTATGCATATGATTCATGCAGTGCTTGTGGATATGATTTGTTTTTTATCGGAGGAACTCTTTGGAGATCTATTTGCAAATATTTTGAAAATACTGAACTTTTAAGACATATATGGAATAGTCATAGCAATAAGATTTGGAAACTTTTTTACACCAAAGAAGTAGTACAGTTTTGGTAACCAAATACAATACAAGAGAAAAGGAGAATAAACATCCTATGGAGCCCTAGAAGCAGTCACCCAAAGCCTTCGAGATCGGAAGATAAGTTGCACGAAGCCTCTTCACCTCTCTCTCATAAGCTGCTTCCATATCGTCCTTTTCCTTGGCGAGCTGATCATACTTCCTCTTCCAAAACTTAGATGAATGAGGAAGAAGAGAAGTAACCACATCATCAGGCTCATGGATAACCTGATGCTCTAGAAACTCTATCACTGCATCCTTATCTTTGAGTTGCTGAAGAACTTCCTCACGCTCACAAACCAATGCACGCGACCGGTCCTCGTCTCTCAGCTCCTTTATTCCTTGATTAGGGAGGGTTGAATGCCCATCCATAACCATAGGAGTAGGTCTCAGATATTCGTACGACATGCGGTACTCACGAGCTCTCTTCCTTACCCAAGCGGTGTAAGGTTCCAAAGCGACACAGTTCTTCGGACCAAGCTCATTCCTCCCTTTCCTATGAACCTTGCACCAGGTGCGAACCATCCTATCCTTCAAGTTCTGGGGATCTTTACCCTCTTGAAAGAACAAACCTTCCAACGAAATGTTGTTAGGTTTATCCTTTAAGGGGAACCCAAGCTGACGACGGGCCAAAGCAGGGTTATAGTTAATTCCACCACATATACCAATAAGAGGTACATTGGAGAATTCACCACAAGAATCAATAATCAGAACGCCATCATAAACACGGTTATACCAAGAGATATCATCGTTAGTGAGAGACATAAATCTCGCAGACCACCATAGACATCCCTTGTTCTCCTTGAAGGCAAGCGTCTGAGGCAAGTGCGAAATAAACCACTTGTACAACAGAGGCAGACAACATACGATGGAACCACCACCCTTCGCATTCCTCATATGCAAAGAGAAATAATGTCACCCAACAGAGTCGGAACGGGATTAAGAGAAGAGAAAATTCTAATATCGTTCACATCCATGAAGTTGTCGATGTTGGGAAATAACACTAGCCCATAGATGAGGAGTACAAATATGGCTTCAAAAGCTTCCTTACTCATGGTCTTCCCAAACAAAGTAGCTTTGGCAAACAGAAAATCAGACGGGAGACTTTAAATTCCACCTTTGGTAGTCATATGAGCAACAATGTCAGATACATTCACATGAAGCATGTCAGCAATCTCTTGAGAAGACGGAATCTTCTTTAAGCCACTGAACGGCAACTGGTCCAGAATAGGTATACCCACATGATAGGCATACTCCTCAAATGTATGCAAAAGATGGAAATCCGGAAAAGTGAAACACCGATACAGAGGATCGTAGAACTTCACCAACACACTCATCAGACCCTCATCGACCTTAGTAGAAAGAATAGACAGAAGCTTCCCATGACGAGCTTTGAACTCCAAAGGCTCTAATACATAAGATGTCAAACTCCTTAACTCTTTCAAGTCAAGTTGTCTGAAATTGTACTTCTTCGTATTCCTTCTTTGCTTATCCATGTCTGAAAATTCGAGTCGCCACCGCACTTTTATTTGTCCAAAGAAAAGGCTAAAAAGCAAACAAAAGCCAAGGTAAGAAGTTTTTCAAATCAAAAACTAATAAAAATGTCAGAGATCTGGGTAAGGGGGTTGGGTATGAAATGGGAAGGTTTTACGTACCCAAAACATCCTTAGTACTCTAAGGGAACTCTTTTTGCAAATATGTGTTGTAGGTTGGTATTTGTAAAAAGATTTGTACAAAGGATTTGAGGGATGAGAAGATAATAGATTATATTTACAATTTTTGTTGTTTGAATGGATGAACCCATTGCCTACGTACCATCACAAAGGTAGGATCAAAACCTCGTAGTTCGGGGTAAAAATCTCAAAGATTGGTGAATTGGTTTGACCAAAATCCTTAAGGTCTTTTGTTATCAAAGGGAGAAAACTCAACCTAAACCAACAATCCACCATATGAGGAAGGCTTCAACATACTAGTGAGGGGTTAACCCTATAATAAGTATGGAAGAATTATAATCCAATCACTAAGGATGAGGTGAGGTTTACATCAACCACTATGATAACTCAAACCTATCACTAATGTTTAGGAAAGAAGTTTTAACAAAGGTGGCCATTGGAACCACAAAAAACAACTTGAAGTGAGTTATATTTACAAATTAGATTTATTTGCAAAATGAAGTCAAAGTTGGATTAAGATTTATTCACAATGAGTATCGATGAAAATGGTTTTGAAAAGTCAAAGGTGTAAGGCCTAGGTTTCTAGTTTGAAATAAAGTCAAAGTTTGAAGAAAAAAAGATTTTTGGCTTGGGTTAGAGTGATGAGAAGAAGAGAACGGCTAGTCCTAAAGCATACAAAAATATGGGAGAAAGGATAAACCCTTGGAGTTCCTTTTCTTGAAGTCATAGAGATGACTCAAGATGCTCCTTTCCTTTGGGACTTAGCAAACAATCAAGCAATCACAATATTTGGATTAAAGCTCCTAGGATCTCCACTTGGCTTGTCTCTCTTAACTTTGCTATTCATGACAATGGTCCTCTTTTCACAATCTCAAGGTAGGATCCCTATCACACAAGAGCAAACATCAAAAAGTTCATAAACACAATAAGAGGAATGGCAAAGAATAAGTTTGGATGAGAAGTCCTTTGAGATCAATTTTGAAATTTAGCATTCTAAAGGCATGAGACCTAGTTGCTCTTCAACAAGTTTAGCATTCTAAAGGCATGAGGCCTAGTTTCTCTTGAACTCCTTTGAGCATAGGTGAGTCCTAATTCTAAGTCCTTTCTCCTTTTTGCATTTGGTTCACACAAAACAAAAACAAAGACAAACACAAGATAGCAATATATTTATATACAATAATGGGGTCAAATGAGCAAAAGAGAAATGGCATAAACATGAAATAAGTGCTCAAGTGAGCAAAATGAAAAGCAATATGAATAAATGAGCAAGAAAATAAATGGCATTAAAAGTAAAAGGCAAGATATTAAATGCTCAAATTAAAGTTAGTAATTAGTGAAGGTTATGTTAGCTTGTCATAAAACAATGTAGCGCTATGTTAAGCAATCAAAAGTGGACTAATGTAGTAGTCACGCCTATCTAAGGTCGGTCAATAAATCTATAGGCAAATAACACAAGTTAGAGATCATGACTAGTGAGCCAATCTCCATAAACTTGCCATGCCAAAATAAAAGGGGAAGGGCCTTGTATGGACTTTAGGTTATTTGCTTGACCAAGAAGCAACCTATCTTGGACATAAAACAACTCACTTGATCATGGATCAAGTTGAGTTTGGTTTGGATCAAAGAAGGTTAAACCTCTCATTTGTCAAGACCAACCATAATACATTAACTCATTGGCCATTAATGAAAAAGAATCGGATGAAGACGAAAGGGAATGAAAAAGAAGACAAATATTAAGTCCAATTGATCCAATGTGAATCAAATCTACATCAATCAATGCCAAACAGAAAAGAAATGAAGATTACAACTCAACAAGTCAACCATAATTTTTTGGTATTTTTTGAATTAAAATGAAATGCAAATAAAAATAATCCAAATAAGGTCAAACCACAAATTTAATTCAAATCAACTTCAACAAGTCCAATTAAATTCTCATAGGTCTAACACGATCAAATAAACTTTGAATAATTTTCTCAACAATTTTGGAAATCAGAAACTATTTAAAAACAATTAAAAATAATAGAAAATAACACAATATGAATTAAAATCTCAAATAAATCTCAAATCAAATAAGAAATTGATGAGACTATTTTTCATTGACTTATCATGATCCATAGGTGTTAGGAAAATATTTTTGGATTTTTAAAATATCATAAACTAATTTAAAATGAATTAAAACAATTAAAAACCAAATAATTCACAAAAATATTAAATGAAATTACAAAAATATTTAAAAATCAAAATATGAAACTAGATTTTTCAAGAAAAATTTTGGAATTGGTCTCATATTTTTGTGACTTCAAATAAATTTTTTATGAATTTTTGAAATTAAAAGGAATTAACTAAAATTAAAATAAAAATAAAATAATGAAAATTCCAGCGCCATAGGATCAACTTCATTAAATGACGTGGCATGGATCGATGGATCAGATGCAAGGGCGCAGCGTGCACTTGCGTCAAACGTGCGACATATTGAATTAAAACAAGTAAACATAAGGAAAGATCAGGATTATAACGTGGCATAGCAATCCAATGGTCAGGAAAGTGGACACGCGGTGATGGTGGTGGAAACCACCATCTTCTCCGGTGAGCTACCAGAATTCGGCCACCACTTGCAGAGAAAAAATTTGTAACAAAAATCAAAAACACAGACATCAAATTGAAGCCCATGGGATGTACATCACCACTGTATCCATGGATCTTCCTCACCCTTCCTATTTTAAGAGAAATGTGAAGTGGAAGATCATGGTGTTCAAACTGAAAGTGCACGAAATGGAAAATTGAAACTACCATTGGCTTGCCTCAAGTGTGAGGACTTCAGAAAACCACACAAACAAGAGAATACTACATTGAATTGCAAGATCTAGATCCAAATAGTTTGAAGTTCTACCTCTGAATTGGAGCTCTTAAGGCCACGAATTCTTCAAGATCTTGATTCCTTTTTGCTCTGGTGATGTAATGGAGATGAGAGGCTAAGGAATTGAGCTTTGAAAATCAACTAATGATGTTGAATTTAATGCTTGAAAATGAGAGAAAAATCTGGAAAATTCCTTTGGTAATGGTTGGGATTTCAGTGTTGCAACATTTCAGGTCTCCAAAGGGTTGCCAAATGAGTGAGAATGGAGCTTTATTTATAGATGAGGATGGTTGTGTATCATGATTCCCTCGTGTGCATGACAATTTGAAACTTGATGCATGCGCCTGTACAGGCACATGTGAGGCCCAATGATGGGTGCAAATCCAAGCTGAACTCATTTGAAACGAAATTGGACATGTACATGTGATGTAATCAGCTTGCACATTAAGTTTCACCATGAAATGCAAAAGTGAACCTAAAGAAAGAGCTCTTCGAAACTCCCCAATGAAAAGTTCAAAAAAGTAATGTGAGTAATGGTTGGAAAGCCCTATAAATAAGTAACAAAAGTAATGTTAGGCAAAAATTCATTGGGTATTTGGAAATTAATGAAAACTGGCTGTGAAAGTTTGAGTGCAAAACATGTTTAAGTCACCTTTGAAATTTTTTACCAAAACCCAGCCTATTCAAGCCCCTCTGTCTGCATCATGCAAGCTTCAAATTGAAGAACCTCCAACATAAAAGTTGTATATATTTCCAAGGTGATAAATCTAGACTCAAGTTTTGCATCATTTGGATTTTCCATGACAAAATTATGGGCATTTGAAGTTAGGTACGTTTTCAAATTATATGACTTAGGTCCAATGTGACCTATAATGTTTTGTATAATCACATGTATTTATTTTAAGATTATCAAATTTCGTCCAACATAAACTTTTAAGTAGACATCTCAAGCTTTCCAATGCATTTGGTCTCACCTCAAAATCATAAAAATTAAAGAAATTATGTCCTTGGGAAGTTGACCCAAAATTAGGGTTTTAGTCAAAATGACCTATAATGTTTTGAAATGAATGATGACCTTCCAAGTTTCAAATGGATTTTTGATGAACATGAAAGTTGTTCATATGGTTCGTAAGAAAATATTTTCTCTTGGGCTCATCTTCATTTGACAAATACATCAAACGTTGTATCGCAGTGATCTTCAGTTTAGTCAGATGACTTGACTGGTAAACTTTTCAAGGCCAAACTTCCAATCTTGATGAATAAATGATTGAGGGTTCTCAAATAGGATCATATATGCATAAAATAATGAATGAAATAACTTCCCTTGATTAAATTTGATCATAGGTTGAGTTTGCTTCATGAGCAAGGCATAGTCAAGGCACAGTTGAATTAGGGTTTCCTTGGGAAACAATCCTCAAGCCCTTTAGGTTATCTTGATTAAATTGGAAAATTGAGATACTTGGGTGATATATATGGTGATTAGGAACTTTGTGGACCATTTTCATGCTTTTTCCATCTTCAACTAGCCACTGCATTGAGCTTAGGAGCCTCCTTGGAGCATGGGAGCACATGATCACTTGAGCTTCAAAACAAAAAAGAGTTAGTGACTTATTTTTGTGATTTTGGTTAGTAATCAACAAAAGAAAATCAAAAATATACAATACAAGCATGCTTGGTGGTCTCAAACCACTCACACAAGTCCCAAACCTAGGGTTAAGGAGCCAATCATGTTATGATCCTTGAGGCTATGCACTGAGCAATGATATGATGCCATGAGGGATCTTAGGGTCAAAATTAGGGTATTACACCCATCTGGAACCCTAAACCAGTTCTTCCCTTGTTGTCGGCGATCTCTACCACGCGCCCCCACTGATCAACAGGACATTCTTCAACAATCTTTTGTGCATCTTTCAGAGAGGACATAGGTGCCCCAACTCTCTTCTCAGCAGCAATAGATAAGGCTTAGAACAGAGTTCCAACCTCATCCTCAGCTTCCACATATGAGAAAGATGACAGATGGCTAACCAACAACGCTTTCTCACCTCCCACAATTACCAACTTGCCATTCTTGACAAATTTGAACTTCTGATGCAGAGTGGAAGTAACAGCCCCTACCTCATGAATCCATGGCCTTCCCAATAAATAGCTATATACCGGGTGAATATCCATTACCTGGAAAGTAATCTGAAAATCACTCGGACCTATCTTGATTGGAAGGTCCACTTCTCCAATAACCGTCTTGCGCGAGCCATCAAAGGCTTTGACAATTACTCCACTGTACCTCATGGAAGCTCCTCGATAAGATAACTTTGACAATGTCGACTTCGAAAGCATATTGAGTAACGACCCAGTGTCAACAAGCACATTTGACAAAGCATCTTCTTTGCAATTCATCGAAATATGCAAAGCCAGACTATGGTTTCTTCCCACCTCAGGGAGTTCTTCATCGCAAAATCTCAAATTATTGCATGAAGTGATGTAAGCCACAATGTGATCAAATTGATCTACAGTAACATCTTGCTCCACGTATGCCTGTTCAAGAACTCTCTAGAGTGCTTCTCTGTGCGCTTCAGAATTTAAAAGCAGAGATAGCACGGAAATCTTTGAGGGAGTCTGGAGCGACTGCTCAACCACATTAAATTCACTCCTCTTGATTAGTTGGAGTACCTCATCATCATCATCATTGGCTTTCAAGTTGCTGGATTCACCAGACTTATCTCTTGAACAGCCAACTGGATCTACATTGGGCACCTCCGCCTTCTTACCAACAATCAACTCTTCTTTATTCTCCGGGAACACCGGTCCAAAAACTCGACCACTACGGGTCACCTTCGTAACATCTGCAATGCTCACCACTGAACTGGCCGTAGGCAACGGGACCTCTTGACCATTCTCCATCATCGTAGCATTGTATTGATACGGTACAACCTTATCAGATGCATACAGGACTGGGCCCGCTAACCATATTACCAACGGCGAAACTGATCTATTGATGACATTCTAGTAACTGTTGTTGTCGTACTGGATCACCAACCGCTCTAGTTGTTTCAAAATGGGCACTATGACATTGAAATCGTCATCTATATGACGAGATTGAACAATCTGGATCATGCCTTCATCCATCAGACGTTGGATGTCCCTTTTCACTACAACACGCCCCCTTGGGATCACACTACAAATATCACAACCATCGTGATCATGTTCACAGTCACTCACCAAACAAATATCTTTATGCATTTGCACCAAAGATCTTCGGATAAACTGGACATCAAAAACCTTGATTTCACCTGGACAGCTGTCCACCATGTTCACTGAAGAATTCCCATGAGCGGGAAAAGGATTAGCTTTCACATTTGGCGCGTGGTCTTCAAAAGACATTGTGCCACTCTTTATAAGATTTTGCACCTCATACTTCAGCGGATAACAGTTCTCGATATCGTGCCCAGGTGCACCCTGGTGAAAAGCACAATGAAGTTCGGGTTTATACCACCAAGGAAGTGGTTTTGGGATCTGCGGTGGATTCCTCGGTTGAATCAAATTTTTAAGGACTAATGATGGGTATAGTTCTGCATATGACATAAGAATCGGGTCAAAAGATACCTTCTTCCTCTCAAAGTTCTGTTGCTGGTGATGATTGTTGTTGGAACTATTGTTGTTGTAGGTGTTTGTTCTTTGTTGCGGTTGTTGTTGTTGACGTTGATTCTGATATTGTTGTTGTTGTTGTTGTTGAATTGGTGTTGTTTGCTGATTGGAAAATACTGGAATGATGGAAGACACTTGATGATGATGATGTTGACGGGGTGGTGAATTTCTTCTGATTTGAGGCCTCCTTTGCCTCCCATTGGAAATTGCGTTTGTTTCACTATCCTTCCTCTTACTGAAACTACTCCCATACTTCTTGCTTGTCGACGCCTCATCTTTTGACAATCGTCCTTCATGAACCCCTTCTCCAAGTCTCATCTCCATATTTACCATTTCGGTAAAATCACTGGGGGCACTGGCGATCATGCGTTCATAATAAAATGAACTCATGGTTTTCAGAAATATTTTTGTCATCTCTTTCTCCTCCAATGGAGGAGTGATTTGGGCAGCCAACTCTCTCCATCACTGGGCATACTCCTTGAATGTCTCCTTATCTTTCTGAGACATGGACCTCAGTTGGTCCCTATCCGGTGCCATATCGATATTGTACTTGTATTGTTTCACAAAAGCCTCCCCTAGGTCATTGAAAGTGCGGATGCTTGCACAATCCAACCCCATATACCAACGGAGTGCAACACCGGTCAGGCTATCCTGGAAGTAGTGAATTAGGAGTTGGTCATTATCTGTCTTGGTTGACATCTTGTGGGCATACATCACAAGATGACTGAATGGACAAGTGGTCCCTTTATACTTCTCAAAGTCAGGCACTTTGAATTTCACTGGGATTTTCACATTAGGCACTAAGCACAGTTCAGCAGCACTCTTCCCAAACAGATCTTTGCCTCTTAGCGTCTTCAATTCCTTGCAAGCTCAAGGAATTAGTCCTTCATCTCGTCCATCTTCTCATAGACGTTCGGGCCCTCAGACGACTCGGAATGATAGATGGTGTCCTCTACATGAGGAAAAGTATGCACAACTGGAGGTGGCACATACATGACCGTGCTAGATGCCGGCATTGAAGCAAACGTGGGAGCGAAACCTTCTGGCACAAAATTGGGTGGCATTCCCCACGGGAATCGAGCTGGAAGATTCAGAGCGAAGTGGGCGGTGGCAGCAGGCACAGTAGAGCTAACCACTTCAGAAATGACAATCCTCGCGGGAGGAGTTGCAGGTGTTGGAGAAGCTTGGCTTTGAGCAGCAAGAACTGACTCCATCATGGCAGTCAGTCGGGGAATCTCCTCTTTCTAATCTCGGATCTCTTGCTCAAGGTGTTGCATGATCTTTGAATGATTAACTCTGGTGTTGTACCGGTGAGTCAGCTTGGCTAAAGCATAGAAGAACACCAATCAGACACCTGGCAAAACCTGCTTATGCAAATGATGCATGAAATGCAATGCTTGATTATTTTTATTTTCCAAGGAACTCACTATATCATTTGCAAATATATAATATTAAAATTGAAACAATTTGATATGACCACAATCTCTTTTTGTTTATATAAGTTGGACGGATTACACTGAGTACAATTTCAGAAACCAAAATAAAAGATACAAGAGAAAAGGAGACTAGTCATCCTAAGGATCCCTAACAACAGTGTCAAAAGATCTGGCTGAAGGAGCGTACTTCCTTCGAATGCGGCGAATCTCGGTCTTAAAAGAAGCCTTCATCTGAGTCTTCTCAAGGACAAGCTGGTCAATAATCTTCTTCCAAGCAACGGAAGACTGAGGCATGCTAGAAGATGAAACCTCTGGCTCTCTCTGTCTTTTCATCACCCGCTCTTCAAGTAGCTCAACCAGTGCGTCTTTTTCCTTAGACTCCAACTTCAACTCTTCATGCTTCTTTCTCAAAGCATGGAAACGCTCTTCCCACATATCCCTCTCTTGCTTCATCTTGGCGAGCGCGTCTTCCAACTCCTCTACATCTTGGTTAGGGAGAGTTAATGGCTCAACCACAAACATAGACATAGGTCTTTCACAAGGATAAGGCATCTTCAACTCCATAGCTCTCTTCTTCACCCAAAGAGTGTAAGCTTCCAAAGCCACACAATTGCACGGACCAAGCTCGGATCTTCCTTTCCTATGCACATTATGCCAAGTGTGCATAATCTTCTGCTTCAAATTTTGGGGATCTTTACCCTCTTGATAGAAAAGACCTTCTAACAACATGTTACTAGGTTTGTCTCTCAAGGGGAACCCAAGTTGACGACGAGCCAAAGCAGGGTTGTAGTTAATTACTCCTTGTGTACCAATGAGAGGCACATTAGAGAATTCACCACAACTATCAATAATCTCCAAACTACTCAAAGACGGATCATACCAAACTATATCATCATTAGTGAGAGACATAAGTCTCTGAGACCACCTTAGACATTGTTTGTTCTCCACAAAAGCAGACGTCTGAGGCAAGTGCGAAATAAACGACTTGTACAGAAGAGGAGTGCAATAGACAATCGTTCCACCACCCTTAGAATTCCTTAGATGCAAAGAGAAATACATATCACCTAACAAAGTAGGCACATGATTCCCAATCAAGAAAAGTCTAATGGCGTTAACATCAACAAAACCGTCAATGTTAGGGAACAAAGCTAATCCATAGATGAGCAACACAAAGATAGCTTCAAAGGCGTCCACACTACCAGCTTGAGCAAAAGTGGTAGCTTCCTTGATAAGGAAAACAGATGGCAATCCAAACAATCCTCCTTTCTTTACCCAATGCGCCTCTATCTCAGACTTCTTCAAGTGAAGAGCTTCAGCAATAATACTAGACCGGGGAATCTCCTTCAACCCACTAAAAGGCACTCTACTAGAAACAGGTATCCCCAAAAGATGAGAATACTCCTCCAAGGTAGGCACAAGCTGAAAATCTGGGAAAGTGAAACAGTGGTAGAGGGGATCATAGAACTGCACCAACACACTCAAAAGTCCTTCAACCACATCAGCAAACAAGATGGACAGAAGCTTCCCATGACGTTGTTTGAAGTCCAAGGGATCTAATACAAATAATGCTAG
This sequence comes from Lathyrus oleraceus, assembly GCF_024323335.1. NCBI lineage: Eukaryota > Viridiplantae > Streptophyta > Magnoliopsida > Fabales > Fabaceae > Lathyrus > Lathyrus oleraceus. Next base: position 351,021,417 of record NC_066585.1, on the reverse strand, counting down.
CTTCCTTAACTCTTTCAAGTAGAGACATCTGAAACTGTACTTCTTAGTGTTCCTTCGTCCATAATCCATGGTCTGAAAATATTTGCAAATGATACCTTAGTTCCTTGACATTTTAGTGTGATGAATGTTATGATGCGCATGAATGCATGAATGCAACAATCACAAGTAAGGGATCACACACAAGGCAAATAAAAGGTCAAGGGATGAATCAAGTCATTGTCAAGATCAATCATCCATTTTGGTGGATTACGGTTTACACCTTATCAACACCCAAGTTCCATTGGTATTGACAAGACTTGATTGGATCAACCAAGAATCAAGGGTTTGTTGCAAGTCACGAGCACGGAGTCTGGGTAAGAACCATCCCAAAGGAGTGAACTAAGGATAAAACTTGTAGATCATGTTCTAGAAAGTTCCTAGAGTCTGAATTCCATCTATCGGATATTACAGGTTAAGATGACTGACTCATCGACCCATAATATTCTCAAGAGAAACTCGTCTGAGTGTAGTATCGCGTAACAATTGTTATCAAGTCTACACCTGAACAGTTTCCGCACTACGTCCTAAATAGGCCAAGATGGGTTAGGTATTCTAAGGTCCTCAGCTTCTCAGACCCAATTAGAAATAGTAATGTCTAGCCACAAATACTTGTGTGACATTTCCAAATCCAAAGGAGTCTCCACTGAGCAGATGGATCTCAAGCCAACTTGTTAAGGATACTCCACACGAGAAGAACAAGACTATACCATCCTCCTATCTTAATTGCACTCAAGTTCGGGTTAGAACTTATCTCACCACTCAGAGATCACCAAGCACAACAAGCAGATTATATCACACATACATATATACAAACATCACATATATATACAAATATATTCATACAAAAAGTAGGCTAAACCCACTGGAGACTACTCCCCAACAGAGTCTCCACTTAATTTATGTAGCGGGAAATTCATGACCATCAAGCTATTGACAAGCCAGAGATTAATAAACAAGAGTCGCCACCGCGCTTTTATTATTTCCAAGGGAAAAGGAAAAAAGTACGAACAAAATCCAAATAGTAAGAAGTTTTGAAATAAAACCTAATAAAAATCAGAGATCACAGGTAAGGGGGTTGGTTACATAGAGGGAAGGTGTTAGCACCCAAAGTGTCCTAGGTACTCCTAGGGAGCCCTTTTTGTGTGCATATGTATTTTGTACAAAGTGATGTTTACAAACAAATAGAATGGGGGGATGAGAAAAGAATTCATTAATTATATTTTTGTGTTTGACAAGACCTTCGGTCTTGTGCCTACGTACCATACTTAAAAATGAGGGATCAAAACCTCGTAGTTCGTGCTACAAATTTCAAAATGGGTGTGTTGGTTTTAACAAAATTTAAGTTTTGAAAGCCACAAAGGCCTGAAAATGGTTTGAATGAGTCATTTCTTTTTGGCCTTTTTGAAAGATTAAGTCAAGTATTGTTAAGTTTATTTACAGGTTTGATTTAAGAAAATAAGTTTGGAAATGCAATGGCATAAGGGCAAAGTTTCTATCATTTGCAAAAGTGGTCAAAGTTTAGAAAAAAAGTAGTTCGCACAAAGAAAGTTTTGAAAATGGAGGGAGAGATTTTGAAATTAAAAAAATGGGGAGAAGATGAAGAGACTACCCTATGCACAAAAATTTAAAAGCTTAAAGTTGAAAAGATCTGACCAAATGGGAGCAATCCAATAGACAAGTATGTCAAAAGAAACCCAGAATTCCCTTGGACTTTTAGAATCAAGCAACAGATAAATGCACAATTATATCAATCTTGAAAAGCAAAGGCATCAAATAAAGATGGCCTCCTCCAAGCTTATCCACTTCATGATCTTCTTCAAAATAGCCTATGTAGCAGATGAATTCCACAAGTCACAGGTTCAACATAACAGCTTAACAGTGATCAATGTTGCAGATGAACTGGAGAGATCTTGAATGATGTATTAGATGAATTTCAAATTACAAGCACTTGGTTCTTCAACAAATTGGCATTGGCCAAGTCCATTAGCAAAGGAATGTTTCCTAAATTCTAAGTCCCATTGATCAAAGTCAAGCCAACAGTCCACTCAAAAGTCTTTTAGGGTTTTTGTTATTATTATGTACATTAATGGTCAAAGACCAAACAAGCAAACAAAGTATACACAAAACAAAATCATATCACACAATATGGTCCAAATGGACAAAGTGAAAATTACATTAACATAAAGAATTAGAATGACATGTATAATGGAAAATGATATAAAGTGCTAAAAGTAAATTGCATTAAAGTAAAAGTTAATAGTTAGTAAGTTAGTAGTTAGTTTTGTTTTTCTTTTGATTTCAAGACATTCTTTGGAGAGCACTCAACCCACTTACCACAAGCATGGATCCTTGAACCAAAACATCTTCCAAAGGAAGGAAAGAAGGCCAAGTTTCCACACAATACCATGGAAGAGGGGAGACTTACAATGTCACTAACTAGAATGCTTATACCTTTTGTGTCACAAATTTAGCGCCATGTTAAGCAATCGTAATTGGACTTATGTAGAAGTCACAACTATTTGAGGTCGGGTAATAGACTTTTGGTGTTAATGCATGTTGGAGACATAGTATTATGAACTATGCTCATTAAACATACCACACACAAAAAATAGGCAAAAGGTGTAGCCTAATCTCATCCATACTCATGTTAATCTTTCAATCAACTAGCATTAGGACTTTGAGATGTCATTGGCCAATTGGGAATGAATGGATGAAGAAGAGGAATTAGATGAAGAGGGAAGGGGATGAATGAGATCACAAATTGGTCAAAGAAGGAATTTTACCAAATTAATATCATTCATTCATCTTGGGAGATGGAATGTACATTCCATCAATCCTCTAAATCCAATGACATTAACTTAACAAAGTCAAATCAACCTTGACCAACGCCCAACAACAAATAAGAAACTCAATTAAGTCAATACAAATGGTCAACACAATTAAAATGGCATTTATTCAATTAAAAATAACAAAATAATGCATTAAATTGAAATATGTTTTGTCCAAATCCTAAAATCTCATCAAAACACCAAATAAATGTCCATGAGATTTATCATAGGTCAAACAAGGTCAAAGGACCTTGGAGAAAAAAATTCATAATTTTTGGACACTTAAAAATATTTTTAAACAATTAAAAACAAATGAAAAATCAATTAATTCATGAAAAATATTAATAATGATCCAAAAAATAAATTTAATTCAGAATATGAAAGAGAAAAATATTTGAAATTTTTTGGTGAAAGTCCCATATTTTTTGGATCAATATTAAATTTATTATGAATTATTGAAGAAAATGGAATTAAAATGAAATTAAGAAAATCCAAAAATACGTGGACCATCAGATCTCACTCACTAATTGAGGTGGCAGATCTGATGATCCAAAACGCGCGTTCCATGTGTTCCTTAGTCAACCGCGTGGCATAAATGGTAATCAAAACAAACACTCCAGATTAGAACGTGGAATGAGGATCTTGTGGTCCAGAGGTGAGACACCTCATCGCCGGAGCCAGAGCTCCGGTCATCTTCCCCGGTGAGCTCCACCGGACTGGTTGAGATGAACCATTACCAAAATTCAAACAGGGACATGATCTTAAAGAAAAAACATCATTGAGCACGAATATGACCTCCAATTCCTCCAATTCCAAATATACTAAGAGATATGTGGAATTGAAAAATGAGGTTCATGATTTGAGTTGGTTCGATTTGGCCTCAAAGCAACTCAATCTTCTTGCCTACATTGGTAGGACTTCAGACAACTCAAGAATCAATGGAATTGAGAGAATCGAAGAGTTTAAATTTTCTGCAAATTACCTTCAGTGGAGGTGTGAACTTGCTAGATCTTGATCTGAATTGTGCTTGGCTTCACTTCACTTGCTTGCAGGAGAGGAATGGAAAGGTTTAGAAGCAATGGACTCCTGGAGAATTGAATTCCAAAATAGTGGAGATTCAAGCTCAAATTCAAATTAATTTTTCAGGGTTATCCTATGAGAGTGAGGGGTTTTCAATGGGGATTCAAAGCTGGCGCGATGTGTGTGTCATTTCTGAGCAAATGCATCTATATATATAGCCAAATCCATGTGATAGTTGCACACTCTTTTCAACCTTCCAAATTTGGCAAATGATGATAGCATGGTGCATGGCGCGCATAGGCCCATGAAATGATAGCTTGAAGTCCAAAATGAATGATCATATGTGTTGGAGCTAGCTTGGAATGCAAAGCAATTGTACATTGATGTTTGAAGTTGGGTCCATGCCAAATGATATCAGCCTGTTTAAGCCATGCGTAGCCTATGCATTTCAAGTCCAAAATAAATGAGTTTAAGCTCTTTGGAAAGGTGAGATCAAGAGGAACAAGTTTAATGTTGAACACTTTTTCATTTGGAACTTGGAACTTGGAGAAATTTGAGGTGGAAGTTTTGGAAAGTTTGACATATCAAAATTTTTCTAAGTGTCAAGCCATATGTCCCAATATTCCACCTTGCTTAACTTTTTATGGGAGCTTCAAATGAGAAACGTGTCTTCATCAAAGTTGTATCTCTCTCAAATACCTTCAAAATGGTAACAAATTTCATGTCATTTGGATTTCAAATGATAGAGTTATGCATTTTTGAAGTTTGGAAAAATCACTTGATCAATGGTATAGGTCAAAAGTGACCTATAATGTAGCCTCATATCACATGTTTAAAGAAGTTGAATTTGCTCCCACTCCAAACATCAAAGTTTAAGTAGACATATTGAATTGGATTTCGAAACTTGGAAATCTTTCATCTCATAAAAATTGAGCAAGTTATGGCCTTGGGAATTTGACTTTCAAATTAGGGTTTATACAAAATGACCTATAATGTTTCAACATAGAAAATGACTTTCCAAGAAAAACTAGCTCTAGGTCTCAATATCAAAGTTGTTTATAATGTCATTTAGAGTAAGTTTTATCTTGGTATCATTTTCATATGGTGAAAATTGTAGGAGATGGGGTCTAGGGAGACCCAGTTTTGATTAGATGAATTCATCTGGCCAACCACCATCAACCAACTTGCTAACTTCCAATTCTCTTGACTTTCTTGGATCATGGTAGATCATATATGCATAAGATGATGAATTTTGAAGTGTCCCTTGATAAATTTGATCAATTGGTGAGATAGCTTGTTCGAGAAGTTACTCAAGATACCTAATCAAACTAGGGTTTCCAAGGCAAATCACCCTCAAACTCTTGAAGCAAACTTGATCAATATAACATGTAGAGAACATTCGGACTCATATATGATGTTCATAACCATTATTTAATCAATTCTTGGTTGTGATCTTTGTTCATGAGGCTCTCAAACCCTAGATGTGATATTGATGAATCAATGAGATCATGCCCTACCTACAAAAGAGTTAGGCAAATACAAAGACATATTTTGGGTATTTTGGTTAGTGAAATGATAAAATACAAGTATGATATAATCACAAAATTCTTGGTGATCTCTCCCAAAAAAAACCCAATGAAGGAGGGGTAAGGAGGATTCCAAAGCATGATCCCAATCCTTATGCTTATGATGGAATTACATGAGGGATCTTAGGGTCAAAATTGGGGTCTTACAATGTTGACCTCCAAATTAGGGTTTAGACAAAATGACCAATCATATTTCACCATAAAAAATGACTTTCCAAGCAAAACTAGCTCTAGACTTCAACATGAAAGTTGTTTGGGAATGTCATTTAGAGTAACTTTGATCTTGGAATCATTTTCATATGACAAAAATTGTAGGAGATGGGGTCTAGGGAACCCCAGTTTTGATTAGTTGAGTTTCTCTGGTCAACCACCATGAACCAACTTGCTAGCTTGATATTCTCTTGACTTTTGGGACTCATGGAGGATCATATATGCATAAGATGATGAAGTGTGAAGTATACCTTGACATATTTGATCAATTGGTGAAGAAATTTGTTGAAGAAGTCACACAAGATACCCGGACGAATTAGGGTTTCCAAGGCAAACAAACTCCAAACTCTTGATGATTTCTTGATCAAAATAACATGTGAATATCATGGGGATTCATATATGATACTTGGAGCCATAGTAAACCATTTATTGATTGAGCTCCTTGCATTGAGGGTCTTGAACCCTAGATATGAGCTTGATAGATCAAAGGTGACACACTACCTACAAAAGCAGTTAAACTATACAATGACATATTTTTGGTATTTTGGTTAGTAAATAAAGAAAAATGAAGTATGATACAATCACATGGTGCTCAGTGATCTCTCCCAATGCAAACCCAATGAAAGAGAGGTAAGGAGGATGCCAAGGTGTGATCCCAATGCCAATGCATATGATGAGAATAGTCATGAGGGATCTTAGGGTCAAAATTAGGGTCTTACACCGGACATGATATTGAGAATTGTTACTCGTTGACGTATGAGGTACAAAAACTTGTGAAGAGTGGGATGGTGTCCTTTGAGGGCCGTGCGCCGAATGTGAAAGCCAATTTGTTGCCTGCTCATGGTAACTCCTCTGTCAACATGGTGGATGGTTGTCCAGGAAATTTTCGAGTCTTCAATGTACGACGTATCCGTAGGTCCTTGGTAGAGATGAATAGGACTTTGTGTTTGATTAGTGATCGTGAGCACAACCATGATGGTTGTGCAATCTGCAGTGTGAACCCCCATGGGTGTATGATTGTCAAGAGGGATATCCAGAAGTTGATGGATGAGAATGTAATCCAGATTCAATAGTCGAGGGATATGAGAGATGATGTCAATGTGATAGTACCAGTGTTTATGACCCCTGAGCAGGTAGTCATTCAATTTGATAGTAGCAGCAACAACAACGTCAATAGATTGGTATCGCCGTTAGTGATATGGTTAGTGGGCCCCGTCCCCTATTCATCTGATAAAGATGTTTCTTACCAGTATAATGTTACAATGGTGAAGAATGGTCAAGAGGTTTCATTGTCTACGACAAATTCTGTTGTGAATATAGCTGATATCACGAAGGTGACTCGTAGTGGTCGTGTATTTGGCCCAGTCTTTCCAAAAGAGGTAGAAGAGGTCGCAGTCAGTAAGAAGGTGGATGTACTTGTGGTGAATCTGATTAGTGCTCCAGTTTGTCAGTCTGATGAATCCTGCAAGCTAAAGACTAATGATGATGATGAAGTGTTAAGGTTAATCAAGAGAAGTGAATTTAATATGGTGGAGCAGCTACTCCAAACTCCGTCGAAGATTTCAGTGTTGTCTCTGTCAATGAATTCTAAAACGCACAGAGAAGCATTGCAAAGAGTGTTGGAGCAATCCTATGTTGAGCACGATGTTACTGTGGATCAATTTGACCATATTGTGGATAACATTACTTCTTGTAACAATCTGAGTTTTTGTGATGAAGAACTTCCCAAGGAAGGCAGAAATCACAACATGGCACTACGTATATCGATGAATTACAAGGAGGATGCACTGGCAAATGTGCTAGTTGATACCGATTCTTCTCTGAATGTACTCCTAAAATCAATTATGTCCCGATTATCCTATCAAGGCACCCCGATGAGGTATAGTGGCGTGATTGTTAAAGCGTTTAATGGTTCTCGCAAAACCGTCATTGGAGAAGTGGACCTTCCAGTGAAGATAGGTCTGAGTGATTTTCAGATTACTTTTCAAGTAATGGATATCCACCCGGCCTATAGCTGCTTGTTACGAAGGCCATGGATCCATGAGGCTGGAGCTGTAACGTCCACTCTGCACCAGAAGCTTAAATTTGTGAATAATGGCAACCTTGTCGTTGTTGGTGGATAGAAAGCGCTTTTGGTGAGCAATTTGTCATCTTTTACGTATGTTGAAGTTGAGGAGGAGGTTGGAACTCCGTTCCAAGCCTTGTCTATTGCTAAAGTGAAGAAAACTAGGGCATCCTTGTCTTCTTTTAAAGATGCTTAGAAAGCTATTGAGGCAGGCAGTACAGATTAGTGGGGTCGTATGGTAGAAGTTGCAGAGAACAAGAATAGGGTTGGATTGGGATTTCAGCAAGGGCCGTTTAATGTCAAAGCTGAAGAAGTGCAACCAAGTTTCTGTAATGGAGATTCATCCATGGTAATGAACAACACTCAACTGCTATAATCGAGGGTGATGAAGATGAAAACTGCGCCTACTTTGTGACGCATGGCAAGAGTTGCAACAATTGGGTTGCTGTTGATGTTCTCATTATTGTTCATCGCTCTAAGTAATTTGTTTTTTCACTATTTTAAGAAAAATCCTTCTCTTATGCCTAAGGGAGAAGTGGACATTGTTAGGCATTTCGATTATCATCAATAAAATGCAATTCTATTCATCCACATCTATGATGTTTTATTTTTACTTTTTGCTTTTCTGAAAATGGTAATCACAAAAAACATAAATAAAAAACAATCTTCCATCTGCATAATATTTGGTCACAATTGACTTCTCTAAAATCAAAATATCAAATCATAATGCAGGTTGGTTCTCAAACCCATTGAATACAATGATCCTACTCCCTCTCCAAATTTTGATTTCCCTATGTTTGAGGCTGAGGAAGAGATTGATGAAGAAGTATCTGATGAATTATCTCGTCTACTTGAGCATGAAGGAAAAGCCATTCAGACGTTCGAAGAGCAGATTGAGCTAGTCAACTTGGGTTCTGAAGATGATGTGAAGGAAGTCAAGATTGGGTCTCAACTGTGTCCAGAGGCTAAGAAGGGGTTGATTGATCTTCTTCGAGAGTACTCAGATGTGTTTGCTTGGTCCTATCAAGACATGCTTGGTTTAGATTCTGAGATTGTGGAGCATAGATTGTCGTTGAAGCCAGAATGCCCGCCAATCAAGCAGAAGTTAAGGAGATATCATCCTGATATGGCAGTAAAGATCAAAGAGGAAGTGCAAAAACAAATTGATGCTAGTTTACTTGTTACCGCTGAATATCCATAATGGATGGCCAATATTGTGCCCGTTCCAAAGAAGGACGGAAAAGTCCGCATGTGCGTTGATTATAGAGATTTAAACAAAGCTAGTCTGAAAGATGATTTCCCTCTGCCACACATTGATATGTTGGTAGACAATACAGCTAAATTCAAAGTCTTTTTGTTTATGGATAGATTTTCCGGTTATAACCAGATCAAAATGGCACCCGAAGATATGGAGAAGACTACATTCATTACTCCCTAGGGAACATTCTGTTATAGAGTGATGCCTTTCGGTTTGAAAAATGTTGGTGCGACATACCAGAGAGATATGACCACTCTTTTTCATGATATGATGCATAAAGAAATTGAAGTCTATGTTGATGACATGATTGCCAAATCAAGTGATGAAGAAGAGAATGTTGAGCATTTGTTGAAGTTATTCCAGCATTTGAGGAAATACAAACTCCGCTTGAATCCCAATAAATGTACTTTTGGTGTTTGTTCTGGTAAGTTGTTAGGCTTTATTGTCAGCAAGAAAGGTATTTAAGTTGATCTTGCCAAGGTCAAAGCAACACAAGAAATGCCTGCGCCCAAAACTGAGAAGCAAGTCAGAGGTTTTCACGGCCGCTTGAATTATATCTCAAGACTTATATCACATATGACTGCCACATGTGCGCCTATATTCAAGCATCTTCGGAAAGATCAGTCTTGTGATTGGACCGGAGATTTCCAGAAAGCTTTTGACAGTATTAAAGAGTATCTGCTTTAGCCTCCGATTCTGTCTCCACCTATTTAAGGAAGTTCGTTGATAATGTATTTGACTGTGCTCGAAGAAAGTATGGGCTGTGTTCTGGGTCAGCAAGATGAAACTGGAAAGAAAGAATATGCAATTTACTACCTCAGTAAGAAATTCACCGACTGTGAGACTCGGTATTCTATGCTAGAAAAGACTTGTTGCGCATTAGTTTGGGATGTTAAGTGTCTACGTCAGTATATGTTGAATCATACCACTTGGTTAATATCCAAAATGGATCCAATCAAGTATATTTTTGAGAAGCCTGCTTTAACTGGGAGGACTGCCCGTTGGCAGATGTTGTTATCTGAGTATGATATTGAATACCGATCTCAAAAAGCTATCAAAGGTAGTGTATTGGCTGACCACTTGGCTCACCAACCGATTAAGGATTATCAGTCACTGCATTATGATTTTCCGGATGAAGAGATTTTGTAGTTGAAAATGAAAGATTGTGATAAACCATTGCTTGAAAAAGGACCAGAACCTGGTTCCCGTTGGGGCATGGTATTTGATGAAGATAATAATCAGTATGGTAATGGCATTGGGGCAGTGATTATTACTCCTCAAGGCACTCATTCCGTTTACAACTAGATTAACTTTCAAATGTACAAACAATATGGCTGAGTATGAAGCTTGCATTATGGGTATTGAAGAGGCCATTGAACTCAGAATCAAATATATTGACGTCTATGGAGATTCAACTTTGGTTGTGAATCAGATCAAAGGTGAATGGGAGAAGAATCAACCCGGTTTGATACCATATAGAGATTATGCATGGAGGATTTCAACTTTCTTTACAAAGGTTGAGTTTCATCATATCCCTCGAGATGAAAACCGAATGGCAGATGCTCTTGCAATGTTGGCTTCAATGATTGTGGTAAAGTTCTGGAATGAAGTTCCTAATCTGACTGTGATGTGTCTTGATAGGCCAGCTCATGTGTTTATTGTTGAAGAAGTTAAAGATGAGAAGCCATGGTATTATGATATCAAGTGTTTTCTCCAAAGTTAGATTTACCCTCCTGGGCATATTTAAAAGATAAAAAGACTTTGAGAAGATTAGCTGGCAACTTCTACTTGAATGGCAATGTGCTTTACAAGAGAAACTTCGATATGGTTTTGCTCATATGCATGGATAGACACTAAGCCGAGTTATTGATGACTGAACTCCATGAAGGTTCTTTTGGTACTCATTCCAACGGACATGCTATGGCAAAGAAGATGTTTAGAGCAGGTTACTATAAGCTGACAATGGAATCTGACTGTTGCAATTTTGTGAAGAAAAGCCACAAGTGTCAAATTTATGCAGATAAGATTCATGTTCTTCCAACACTGTTGAACGTCATTTCCATTCCATGTGGGGAATTGATATGATTGGCATGATTAAGCCTAAAGCTTCAAACAAACATCGCTTTATTCTAGTGGCTATTGACTACTTCACAAAGTGGATTGAAGCGGCATCGTATGCGAATGTAACCAAGCAAGTTGTTGTAAGGTTTATCAAGAATTAGGTTATATGTCGTTATGGTGTGCCAAGTAAGATCATTACTAATAATGGATCTAACTTGAACAATAATATGGTGAAAGCTCTTTGCAAAGACTTCAAGATTGCACATCATAATTCTTCTCCCTACAGACCTAAGATGAAAGGGGTTGTTAAAGTTATGAATAAGAATATCAAGAAGATCATTCAGAAGATGGTTCTGACGTATAAAGATTGGCATGAGATGCTCCCATTTGCTCTGCACGGGTACCGTACATCTATCCGCACTTAAACAGGGGAAACCCCTTTCTCACTTGTTTATGGTATGGAAGTTGTGCTCCCAATAGAGGTTGAGATCCCATCATTTCATTTCTTGATGGAATCCATAAGACCCTAATTTTCACCCTAAGATCCCTCATGTTATCTCATCATATGCATTAGTATTGGGATCACAACTTGGTATCCTCCTTACCCCCTCATTCATTGGGTTTGCATTGGGAGAGATCACCAAGCACATTTGATTGTATCATACTTCATTTTATCTTTATTTAACTAACCCAAATACCAAAAATATGTCATTGTATAGTTTAACTCTTTTGTAGGTAGTGCACATGCTCACGTATGCTCTATCAAGCTCACATCTATGGCTTAAGACCCTCATTGCAAGGAGCTCCATCAAGAAGTGGTTCACTGTGGCTCTAAGTATCATATATGAATCCTCATGATTTTCACATGTTATTTTGATCAAGAAATCATCAAGAGTTTGGATTTGGTTTGCCTTGGAAACCCTAATTCATCTAGGTATCTTGTGTAACTTCTTCAACAAGCTTCTTCACCAATTGACCAAATATTTCAAGGGATGCTTCATATTTCATAATCTTATGCATATATGATCCTCCATGAGTCACAAAAGTCAAGAGAATGTCAAGCTAGCAAGTTGGTTCATGGTGGTTGACCAGAGGAATTCAACTGATCAAAACTGGGGTTTCCTAGACCGTATCTCCTACAATTTTTATCATATGAAAATGATTCCAAGAGAAACGTTACTCTAAATGACATTCCAAACAACTTGCATGTTGAGGTCAAGAGCTATCTTGGAAAGATTATAGGTCATTTTGTCTAAACCCTAGGAGGTCAACTTTCCAAGACCATAACATGCTCGATTTTTATGATATGAAAGATATTCAAGTTGCATGATAAAATTCAAGATGTCTACTTCAACTTTGAGGTTTGGAGGAAGAGCAAATTCAACTTTTAAATGCATGTGATATGAGGAGACATTATAGGTCATTTTGGGCCAATACCATTGAACAAGTGATTTTCCTCAACTTCTAAAATGCATAACTCCTTCATGCTAAATCCAAATGAGATCAAATGTGTGACCAATTTGAAGGACTTTGAGAGAGATACAACTTTTATGAAGGAACTTTTCTCATTTGAAGCCCATAGAAAAAGTTACTCAAGGTGGAAGAAGTGAACGTATGGCTTGATACTTAAAAAAAAATTGATATGTTTGATTTTCCAAACTTCCACCTTAAAATTCATCATGATCCAAGCTTCAAATGGAAAAGTGTTCAACATTAAAGTTGTTCCTCTTAGTCTAAACTTTCCAAAAAATACAAATTCATCCCATTTGGACAAAGTATGAATGACTTGCGCATGGCTTAAAGTTGAATGACCATTTGGCATATTTGAACTTCCACTTTCCACACACGAATGCATGGCTTGTTAACATGACTTCAACATTGCTTGCACATGATTTTTGATCTAAATGTATCATTAGATGGGCCTATCACGCGCCCATGTATCCATGCAAGGCATTTTGCTATTTTTGAAAGTTTGAAAGAAGTGTGCAAATATCAAAGGCTTTGGCTATAAATAGAAGTGTCTATGATCAGAATTGAGGACCCTTGCGCGCCAACTTTGAAGCTACAACACTAAACCTCCATATTCAAAGGATAACCTTGAAGATTTTCATTGAAAATCGAGTTTGAATCTCCCACTGTTTTGAGATTCAAAACTCCAAGAGTCCTGCTTCTTTCTTTATCCATTTCACTCCATCAAGCATCCAGAGGAAGGCCAAGCACAATTGAGAGCAAGGTCGTGTCCATCTAAACCTACAGTGAAGGTGAATTTCTGAATTTTTCATCTCTTTGATTCTCACTCAATTCTCCAATATTCTTGATAATTTTTGGTTGTCTGAAGTCCTACCAATATAGGCAACAAGATTGAGTTGCTTTGAGGTCAAATCGAAGCAACTCATATCATGATCCTCAAAATTCAACTCCCTATATATTTCAATATACTTGGAGTTTGGTGAAATTGAGGCCAGCTTCGAGCTCCTGAGCATTTTTACTTTAAATTCATGTCCTCCTTTTTCATTTTGGTGATGGTTGATAGTGGACCAGTCTGGTGAGGTCCACTAGAGAAGAAGACCGGAGCTCTGGCTTCGGTGATATGTTGGCATGTCTCCAGACCACAGGATCCTTCTATTTTGTTTTAATCTTGAGCGTACAAATTGATTACCACGCGTGTGGCACATTGACTAGGGAACATCATGGAACGCGCCCTTTGATCCACTTGATCTGCCACCTCAATTAATGAGGGAGATCAAGTGGCCCACGTATTTTTGCATTTTCTGATTTTTATTTTAATTGTCTTATTTTCATTAATTCATATTAATTTTAATATTGATCCAAAAAATATGGGACTTTCACCAAAAAGTCTCAAATATTTTTCTCTTTCATTTTATGAATTAAAATCATTTTTTGGATCAATATTAATGTTTTTCAGGATTTAATTATTTTTGTGTATATTTTTAATTGCTTAAAAATACTTTTAAGTTTCCAAAAATAATGAATTTTTTTCTCCAAGGTCCTTTGACCTTGTTTGACCTATGATAAATCTCTTGGCCATTTATTTGGTGTTTTGAAAAGGTTTTAGGATTTTGAGCAACCATAATTTAATTTAATGTATTTTTAATTGATTTTTATTTGTTTAATTGTAAATAATTTATGTTGAGCTACTTTTATTGACTTGTTGAGTTTCACTATTGTTGTTGAGCCTTGGTCAAGATTGATTTGACTTTGTTGGATTATAATCATTGGATTTAGGGGATTGATGAAATATACATTTCATCTCCCAAAATGAATGAATGACTTTAATTTGATAAAAGTCCTCATTTGACCAATTTGTGTTGATTTCATTCCCCCTCCCTCTTCATCTTAATCCCATTCTATCCCTATCCATTTCGTTGATCTATGATATTTCTATATCCTAAGGCTAGTCGATTGCAAAATCAACATAAGTATGGATGAGATTAAGTCCACCCTTTTGCCATTTTATTTTAAGTGTGGTATGTTTTAGGAGTATGGTTCATAATACCATATCTCTAACATGCATTAACACTAAAATTTCTATTGTCCGGCCTCAAATAGTTGTGACTTCTACATAAGTCCAATTACGATTGCTTAACATAGCGGTAAATTTTGACCCAAAAAGTATAGCATTCTAGTAAGTGAAATTGTAAGTATCCCCCCTTTCATGGTATTGTGTGGAAACTTGGCCTTTTTTCCTTCCTTTGGAAGATGTCTTGGTTCAAGGATCCATGCTTGTAAATAGAGGGTTGAGTGTTCTCCAAAATATGACTTAAAATATTGAAAAGCAAAAGCAATACTAATTTCTAATCAACTAACATTTGACTAACTTTTAATTTCAAGGCATTTACCTTTTGCACTTTAAATTCAAGTCTTTATTCATTTGCCATTATTCATACCATTTCACTTGATTACTTTAATGTCATTTCCACTTTGCTCACTTGAACCACATCTTGTGATTATATTGTGATTTTATATACTTGTATGTGTATTTTGTTTGTGTTTGTGGTCTTTCGACCTTAATGTACATAATAACAACAAAAACTCTAAAAAGATTTGTGTGGACTGTTGGATTTGATCTGAGACATTGGACTTAAAATTAGGCAACATTCCCTATGCAAAAGGACTTGGCCAATGCCAACTTTTCTGAAGCTAGTCATTGTGAATTGAACTTTCATTTGAAGCAAGTATTGAGATCCCTTTTGAGTTCATCTGCTACATGGTCTTGATGAAGTTGTTATTTTAAACCTATGTCTAATGCCTATCTCTGAGCCATTCAAGGAGTATGTCCTCTATTACAAGGGAGATTATGAAGAAAATCATGGAGTTTCTAAGCTTGGATGTGGCTATCTTTATTTGATTCCTTGTTCTTCACCTTGCTATTGTGTGTATTGATATTGCTTGATTCTAAAGTCCAAGGGAAATTAGGTTTCTATATGAAATTCTTGTCGATTAGATTGCATCCCATTGGTCAGATCTTTTCAACTCTTAACTTTTATTTTTTTGCTTAGTATTAGTCTCTTCATCTCCTCCCACTTCTTTAATTTCAAATATCTCCCTCCTTTTAAAACCTTTATTGCTTGTTTTTTTTTAAAATTATGACTTGGTTACAAAATTATAAACTTTGGCCTTATGCCATTGCATTTTCAAACTCTTTTATTAATCAAATTTGTAAATAAACTTAACTATACTTGACTAAAAATTTCAAAAGACAAAAAGAAATAACGCTCATTCAAACCTTTTTAGGCTTTTTGTGCCTTTGTTAAACTTAAGTTTTTGTTAAAAGCAACTCAATCACTTTGAAATTGTTACCACGAACTACGAAGGTCTTGTTAAACACAAAAATATAATTAATGAATTCTTTTCTCATCCCCACATTCTATTTATTGTAAACATCATTATATATCAAAACACATGTACACACAAAAAAAGGTTCCCTAGGAGTACCTAGGACACTTTGGGTGCTAACACCTTCCCTATGTGTAACCAACCCCTTTACCTGTAATCTCTAGAATTTTATTAATTTTGATTTGAAAACTTCTTATCTTTGGGTTTTGTTCGTACTTTTCCCTTTTCCCTTGGAAACAATAAAAGCGCGGTGGCGACTCTAGTTTAATTGACGTTATGTTTATCCATAGCTTAATGGTCATGAATTTACCGCTACAGAAGCCAAGTTGACAGAAGCTGAATGGTGCCAGACGAGATATGACCAGCTGAATTTAATTGAAGAGAAAAGGTTGACTGTCATGTGTCATGGTCAGTTGTATCATCAAAGAATGAAGAAAGCAGTTGATAAGAAGGTCAAGTCTCGTGTGTTTAGAGAAGGTGACATTGTGCTTAAGAAGATTCTATCTTTCAAACCTGATGCTAGGGGCAAATGGACTCCTAATTATGAAGGCCCGTATGTTGTTAAGAGAGCCTTTTCAGGCGGTGCTTTGATTCTTACAACTATGGATGGTGAAGACTTCACTCGTCTTGTGAATATTGATGCAGTCAAGAAATACTTCACCTAAAAAGAAAAGAACAACTCGCTAAGTTGAAAACCCAAAAGGGCGACTTAGGCAAAAATGAGCGTCTCAGTGGATTGAAAACGAAAGGGCGATCCAGGCAAAATTTAGAGACATAAAACAGAAAAAAATTATCCTGATAGATTGAGTATCCCACCTTGGGGCAATTTATGCAAAAATTAGGGATTATGGCAAGTAACTGCATTCGGCTGATCTCCAGTCTTGAGCAAGTTAGTCAACTTGGATCCACCATTCTCAACCAAAACCGAGAGCACAGTGGATATTGAAGTGTGTAGAAGGATTAGTGATCATTGTATTCAATGTAGCCTTTTTCCATGTAAATTACCATTTTTCAAATTTTGTAAAGATCTATGGAGTCTTGTCATTTACAGGCTACCATTTTATTAAATAAAGTTGAGCTTTTTATCCAATTGTTTCTACTCTTATTTATTTGTCAGCTAAATAGAATTGAATTTTTATGATGATAATTTTGAAATATTTAAATAAAAATGAAAACCATTTTTCTTACAATAATGAAAGCAAATACTTCTAAAAAAGAAATCGAATTCATTCAAGAAATATCAACAGCAACTTTAGAACAGGTAACTCTTAAAATGCAGAACATTGTTGGTCTTTCCCCAAGCGGTTGGTTTGGACACTTTTTCCTTCCCAACGACAATTCAGTTTCTTCAGCCGAGTTTTATGATCACCTTCCCAATAGTTTACTTGATTCGGTGTAGGATTTAATTCCTCCCAGTTCGCCAGCCAAGTTCACTCCTGAACCCCGCCAGCACCGATTATTGAGCAGTATTTCTGGTCCTCTACAAGGTTGTCTCCCATGTGGCATGGTGTTGACCTAAAATTTCCCGCAGAGTTGATGATTCAGATCCTCAGCAGATCTTTTATTTCTCCCCAGTCAGGTTCAAGTGGTTTGTGATGGATAATTTATGTTCATCCCTAGCTATTTCTCCAGTTGATGCCTTCATTCTGTCGAGATTAGCCGAGTGTTGTGGGGGTGATTCAGATCAATAACATATGTATCTTTTATGATTGTCTTGTCAACATAATCATCATATATATACATATACATATTCATTCGTACATCATATATTTCATTATACATTAGTATTGCATTTGATTCCTTATTTTTCCGATCCTCTACTATGGTGATATCCTTTCCCCACGCAGATTTGGTGCGTCTGTCCTCCCTCAATTATAGAGTGTCGGCCCCTTAAGTAGAAAGAATTTAACCTTTCTCATTCCCCACTGAGTTATTTCCTCGTGGGTGATTATTATTTCAGATTCCTCCCTAGTTGACTATCTGGATGGAACCATTCACCTTGAGTTATATCCTTACCGGGTCGAGTCATTTGTTTCACCGTTTCTTTCTAGCTCTTACCTAGATAGATGCTTTTGGTCCCCTGAAAGTTTGTTACCCAGTAACTGGTAATATTCTCCTCGATTTGCGAGTACCTTACTCTTACCCAATACCCAGTCACAGTAATCTATTTCCTCTTGTTTTCCCCCAGCGGATTCGTTTGATGTTTCCCCAGGTAGTCTATCATTGATGTGCTCATCCTAACCGATGATGGATATTATTCCTTTGAGTCTATCCTTGATATGTTCATCTTAACAAGTGACGAATATTCCCTTTGTGGTTTTCTACCTAGTAAAAAGGTAGTTATCATCCTTATTTCATTCCCCAGAGGGTTAATCCTTGATATGTTCATCCTAACCGATGACGTGTTTCCTCCTCTTTGCGGTCTTCTGTCCAGTAACCGGTAGTTATAAATTCTGTTTTCCCCTTGTGAGTTTATCCTTGATATGTTCATCCTAACCAGTGACGGATATTCTCTCTTAGGTATTCTATCCAGTAACTGATAGATATAATTCCTATTTTCTCCCTGGCAGTATATCCTTGATATGTTCATCTTAACCGATGATGGATATTCTTCCCTTTGAGTTTATCCTTGATATGTTCACTTTAACCAGTGACGAATATTTTCTCTCTTTGGGCTTCTGCCCAGTAACCGGTAGTTGTAAATCCTATTTATCTTTTCCCTAACAGGATGTTCTTACCCAGTAACTGGTAACGAATACACCTTATGCGTCCCTCAGCGAGTCATCCTTGATATGTTTACCCTAACCGGTAATGGATGCCTCCTTGTCAGATTATGTTATTTTCCTACCCATTAACCGGTAATAGATAATATATTTCTGATACTCCTGTGTTGAAGATTATTTTTCCCCAGTTGTGTTTGGGAGCGTATTTCCTCAGTGAAATCTCCATCCCCTGTTTGGTTGGAGTATTTCAGTTTTGTTCTGATTTAGCCGCTTCCCGTGCACACTTTCCCCTTTTTCCCCAACCGGGTCCTTCCATTGATTTATTTTCATGGAATTACCCTCGTATCCCCAGCAGTTTTTTAAGTCGTAGCCTGGCCTACGCACAACTTTTTATCCCTAGAGTCTTTATCTCCCCAGTGAGTTTTCCTTACATAATACATTATGCTCCTGTGGACTTTCAGTCTCTCCGGATTTCTTTTCCTTTGTGGCAATATTTTCCTCACATAGCTTATTTTAACATTTTCATATCATATGCATCATGAGGTCTCTTAGGGACCAAAATTTGTTTCTATATGTTGTTATTTAAGTCCATTCTACTGAGTCGATACGAAGATTTTAACCTTCACATCCTCAGTTAGAATTTCCTTAAATAGGGGAAGTTGTAAGACCCCAATTTTGACCCTAAGATCCCTCATTCCATCTCATCATATGCATTAGCATTGGGATCACACCTTGGCATCCTCCTTACCCTTCATTCATTGGGTTTGCATTGGGAGAGATCACCAAGAACTTTTGATTGCATCATACTTTTTTTCATTATTTACTAATCAAAATACCAAAAAATATGTCAATGTATAGTTTGTTGCTTTTGTAGGTTGTGTGCATGCTCACCTATGCTCTATCAAGCTCATATCTAGGGTTTAAGACCCTCAATGCTAGGAGAACAACCAAGAATTGGTTCACTTTGGCTCTAAGAATCATATATGGATCCCCATGATCTTCACATATCACTTTGGCTCTAAGAGTTTGGAGTTTGTTTTCCTTGGAAGCCCTAATTCATCTAGGTATCTTGTGTGACTTCTTCAACAAGTTTCTTCAACATTTTATCAAATATTTCAAGGTATATTTCATACTACATCATCTTATTCATATATGATCCTCCATGAGTCCCAAAAGTCAAGATAATTTCAAGCTAGAAAAATGGTTCATGGTGGTTGATCAGAAAAAGTCAACTGGTCAAAACTGGGGTTCCCTAGACTTTATCTCCTACACTTTTTGTCATATAAAAATTATTCCAAGATCAATTTACTCCAAATGACATTACAAACAACTTTCATGTTGAAGTAAAGAGCTAGTTTTGCTTGTAAAGTCATTGTTTATGGTGAAATATATGTCATTTTGTCTGAACCCTAGTTTGGAGGTCAACTTCCCAAGACCATAACTTGCTCAATTTTTATGGGATGAAAGCCATTCAAATTCCATGATAAAATTCAATATTTCTACTTCAAATTTTATGTTTTGAGGAAGTTCAAATTCAACTTGTAAATCCATGTGCCAAGAGGAAACAATATAGGTCATTTTGGACCATTACCATTGAACAAGTGCTTTTCCTCAATTTCTAAAATGCATAACTCCTTCATGCCAAATCCAAATGAGGTCAAATTTGAGACTAAACTGAAGATATTTGAAAGATATACAACTTTGATGAAGGAACGTTTCTCATTTTAAGTCTATAGGAATAGTTATTCAAGGTGGAAGAAGTGAACATTTGACTTGGGACTTAGAAAATTTTCAAATATGTTTGATTTCCCAAACTTCCACCTCAAAATTCACCATGATCCAAGCATCAAATGAAAAAGTGTTCAACATGAAAGTTGTTCCCCTTGATCTCACCTTTCGAAAAAGTCTAAGATTATCTAATTTGGCCAAAGGATGGAGGACTTACGCATGGGTGCAATATGAAGAACCATTTGGATGATTTCCACTTCCACTTTTCATACACGATTGCATGGCCTAACAACATGATTTCAACGTGATTCTCACTCATTTTTGGACCTGATTACATCACTTGATGGGCGTATCACATGCCCATGCAAGTATGCAAAGGGAATTTCTCATTTTTGCCAAATTCGGAAGTGTGTGGAAATGAATCTCCTTAGCTATAAATAAGACCTCCATTGCTTAGAATTAAGGACCTCATGCCCAAGCTTTGAACCTGCAATCGCAAACCCTCGCTATTGAAGGATAATCTTGAAGGTTTTCTTTGAAAATCGAGTTTCAAATCTCCATCTGTTTTGAGATTGAAACTCCAAGAGTCCATACCTTTTCTTGATCCTAATCACTTCCAACAAGCATCTGAAGCAAGACCAAGCACAATTGGAATCAAGATTGTGCCAGTTTGAAGCTCCATTGAAGGTGAATTTTCAGAATTTTCTTCTCTTCGATTCTCCCTCAATTCTTCACCATTCTTTATGATTTTTGGTTGTCTAAAGTCCTATCAATGTAGGCAAGAAGATTGAGTGACTTTGAGGTCAAATCGAAGCAACTCAGTTCATGATCCTCAAAATTCAAATCCATGTATCTTTTTATATACTTGGAATTGGAGAAAATTGAGGTCAAATTCGAATTCCTGAGCGTTTTTTCTTTAAATCTATGTCTTTGTTTTTCCCTTTGGTGATGGTTGATGGTGGACCAGTCCGGTGAGGTCCAACGGAGAAGAAGACCGGAGCCCAAGCTCCAGTGATGTGTTGTCACACATCTCAGCCACATGATCCATTTGAAATGTTTTAATCTCGTCCCTTGCTTTTGATTACCAAGCTTGCAGCATGTTTGACTTAGGTGCTTGTGGAATGTACGCTTCAGGCCATCAGATCCGCCACCTCAATTAATGATGGCCCTTGTTTTTTTTTATTTTTATGTTTAATCTCTTTATTTTAATTAATTCATACCATCCACACCAGAATAAAGAAAGTTTTCCGAAAAAACCAGCTAGTGGAGGAAGACCTCCTAAGGATAAGAGACATAGGGCTAAAGAGAGAGCCAAAAAAGGATCTTTCGTGTATAATCCTGCATAATCTCGAATGTTATCAGTTCCGGTACGTAGACCAAATAACACAATGCAAGCAAAAGTTCAATTGGGAAATATTCAAGTACCTAAAAGAGCTAGCTATATACGAGTAATTATGTTGGAATTAAGTCGTATAGCTTCTCATCTACTATGGCTGGGACCTTTTATGGCAGATATTGGTGCACAAACCCCCTTTTTCTATATTTTTAGAGAAAGAGAATTAATATATGATCTATTCGAAGCTGCGACAGGTATGAGAATGATGCATAATTTTTTTCGTATTGGAGGAGTAGCGGCTGATCTACCTTTCATTTTTAATCCAAAAAATATGGGACTTTCACCAAATATCTTTAAATATTTTTATCTTTCATTTTCTGAATTAAAAATATTTTTGGATTAATTTTGATATTTTTCATGAATTAATTGTTTTTATGCATATTTTTAATTGTTTAAAAATACTTCTGACTTTTTAAAAATTATGAAAAAAAATTCTAAGGTCATTTGACCTTATTTGACCTAGGATAAATCTCTTGGCCATTTATTTGGTGTTTTGAAGAGGTTTTAGGTTTTGACCAAACTAAATTTAATTTAAATGCATTTTTAATTTGATTTTTAATTGATTAATTGTGTAGAAATTATGTTGAGCCATTTTTATTGGCTTGTGAAGTTTGACTATGTGTTTGGGCCTTGGTCAAGGTTGATTTGACTTTTGTTAAGTTAAAATCATTGGATTTAGGGGATTGATGAAATGTATATTTCATCTCCTAAAATGAATGAATGATTTTAATTTGATAAAATTCCTCCCATGACCAATTTGTGTTTCTCTTATCTCCCCTCCCTCTTCATCTTCAATCCCATTCTCTCCCATCCTTTCCATTGACCAATCAAGTCTCAATATCCTATGGCTAATTGGTTCATCAATAACTTTGTGTTAGATGAATCAATACAAGTATGGATAAGATATGTTCATCCTTTGATCTTTCTCTTTTTGTATGTGGTATGTTTTAGGAGTATGGTTTATTATACCATATCTC
Organism: Lathyrus oleraceus; assembly: GCF_024323335.1. Taxonomy (NCBI): domain Eukaryota; kingdom Viridiplantae; phylum Streptophyta; class Magnoliopsida; order Fabales; family Fabaceae; genus Lathyrus; species Lathyrus oleraceus. The sequence goes on along the minus strand of NC_066585.1, from coordinate 350,998,669 downwards.
TAACATGCATTAACACCAAAATTTATATTGCCCGGCCTTAGATAGTTGTGACTTCTACGTAATTCCAATTACGATTGCTTAACATAGAGCTAAATTTTGATCCTAAAGGCATAGAATTCTAGTAAGTGAGATTGTAAGTCTCCCCCCTTTCATGGTATTGTGTGGAAACTTGGCATTTTTTCCTTCCTTTGGAAGATGTCTTGGTTCAAGGATCTATGCTTGTGAATAGAGGGTTGAGTGTTCTCCAAAGAATGACTTAATCAATTGAAAAGCAAAACATCACTAACATCTAATCAACTAACATTTGACTAACTTTTGTTATTATTCCCTTTTATTTTTCAAGTCATTTACTTTATGCAATTTAATTTCAAGTCATTTACCATTTCATTTGTCATTTACATCCCATTTAACTTGTTTATGTTTATGTCATTTTCACTTTGCTCATTTGAGCCATATATTGTGATTGTATATATTTGTTTGTGTATTTTGTTTGTGTTTGTGGTATTAGGACCTTAAAATACTCAATAAACAACAAAAATCCTAAAAAATGTTTTTGTGGACTGTTGGGTTTGATCTGAGCTTTTGGACTTAGAGTTAGGCAACATCCCATATGCAAAAGGACTTGGCCAATGGCAACATTTCTGAAACTAAGTTATTGTGATTTTGAGCTTTCATCTAATGCAAGTATTGGGATCCTCATGAATTCATCTGCTACATGGTCTTGATGCAGTTGTTACTCTGAACCTGTGTCTGATGCCTTATTTTGAGATAATCAAGCAGTATTTCATCTGATACATGAGAAGACAAAGAAGAGTGTTAGCTGTGAAGTTGCTTGCTTGGATATGGCTATCTTTATTTGATGCCTTGCTCTTCATATTGCTAATTGCTTGTTGATTATTGCTTGATTCAAAGTCCAAAGGGAACGTGGGTTTTCTATATGACATTCTTGTCTGTTGGATTGCATCCCATTGGTCAGATCTTTTCAACTCTTAACTTTTAACTTCATCCTTAGGATTAGTCTCTTCATCTCCTCCCATTTTATTAAATTTCAAAATCTCTCCCCTTTTTCAAAAGCTTTCTTTGCTTGTGATTTCAAATTTAGATTCTTTTGCACATTAGAAACTTTGGCCTTATGCCATTGTATTTTTAAACTCTTTTCTTAATCAAATTTGTAAATGAGCTTAACCATATTGACTTAAAATTTCAAAAGACAAAAAGAATTAACACTCATTCAAACTCTTTTAGGCTCTTTTATGCCTCTTTTAAACTTAATTTTTTATTAAAAGCAATCCACTCATTTTGAAATTGTCACCACGAACTATGAGGTTTTGATCCCTCATTTTTTGTTGGTGCGTAGGCACAAGTCTGAAGGTCTTGTCAAACACAAAAATATGTTAACACCTTCCCTCTGTGTAACCAACCCCCTTACCTATAATCTCTGGCATTTTATTAGTTTTGATTTGAAAACTTCTTATCTTTGAGATTTGTTTGTACTTTTCCCTTTTCCTTTGGAAATAATAAAAGCGCGGTGGCGACTCTGGTTTTATTGACGTTAAGTTTATCCATAGCTTAATGATCATGAATTGACCGCTATAGAAATTAAGTGGCGACTTTGCTGGGGAGTAGTCCTTAGTGGGTTTAGCCTACTTTTTTATATGTATATATTTATATATTTGATGTTTGTATACTTGTTTGTATGATATAATATGTCTGCAGTGCTTGGTGATCTTTGAGTGGTGAGATAAGTTCTAACCCGAACTTGAGTGTAATTAAGATAGGAGGATGGTATAGTCATGTTCGACTTGTTTGGAGTAGTCCTTAACAAGTTGGCCTGAGACCCATCTACTCAGTGGAGACCCTTTTGGAGTTATTGATGTCACACAAGTTATTTGGGGTTAGACATTACTTTCTCTGATTTGGGGTCCGAGAAGCTGAGAACCGTAGAACATTTAACCCAACTAGACCTATTTAGGACATAGTGCGGAGACTGTTCAGGTGTAGACTTGATAACAGTTGTTACGTGATACTACACTCAGACGAGTTTCTCTTGAGAATATTATGGGTTGATGAGTCAGTCATCCTAACCTATAATATCTGATAGATGGAATTCTGACTCTATGAACTCTTTAGAACATGATATACAGGTTTTTTATCCTTAGTACACTCCTTTGGGATGGTTCTTAATTTGACTCCATGCTCGTGACTCACAACAAACCCTTTGATTCTTTGTTGATCCAATCAAGTCTTGTTAATATCAATGGAACTTGGGTGTTGATAAGGTGAAAACCATAATCCACCAAAATGGATGATTGATCTTGATAATGACTTGATTTATCCCTTGACCTTTGTTTGTTTGCCTTGTGTGTGATCCCTTATTTGTGATTGTTGCATTCATGCATTCATGTGCATCATAACATTCATCACACGAAAAATAACTTTAAGGAACTGAAGTTTTATTTGCAAATATTTTCAGACCATGGATTATGGACGAAGGAACACTAAGAAGTACAGTTTCAGATGTCCTGATTTGAAAGTGTTAAGGAAGTTATCATCCTTTGTAGTAGATCCCTTGGACTTCAAGCAACGTCATAGGAAGCTTCTATCTGTGTTATCCGTTGATGTAGTTGAAGGGATTTTTAGTGTGTTGGTCCAGTTCTATGACCCTCTCTACCGTTGCTTCACTTTTCCCGATTATCAGCGTATGCCTACGTTAGAAGAGTATGCCCATCTCTTGGGAATACTTGTGTTCTGACAAGGTGCCTTTTAGCGGATTGGAGGAGATTGCCAAATCTCATATTATAGCTGAAGCTCTTCATCTGAAGAAGTCTGAGATTGAGGCTCATTGGGTAAAGAAATGAGGTATTTTTGGGTTTACTTGTGAGTTCCGCATTGGAAAAGCTACTATCTTTGCTCAAGCCGGTAGTATGGACGCTTTTGAAGATATCTTTGTGTTGCTCATTTATGGTTTAGCTTTGTTCCCTAACATTGATGGTTTTGTTGATGTTAATGCCATTAGAATTTTCTTGATTAGAAATCATGTGCCTACTCTGTTGGGTGACATGTATTTTTCTTTGCATTTGAGAAATTTTAAAGGTGGTGGAACTATTGTGTGTTGTGTTCCTCTTCTGTACAGGTGGTTTATTTCGCACTTGCCTCAGACGCCCGCTTTTGTGAAGAACAAATAATGTCTATGATGGTATCACAGACTTATGTCCCTCACTAATGATGATATTGTTTGGTATGACTCTACATTGGATAGCTTGGATATTATTGATAGTTGTGGTGAATTCTCTAATGTGCCTCTCATTGGTACACAAGGAGGAATCAAATACAATCCTACTTTGGCTCGTCGTCAACTTGAGTTCCCCTTTAGAGACAAACCTAATAACACTCAGTTAGAAGGTCTTTTCTATCAAGAGGGTAAAGATCCCCAACATTTGAAGCAGAAGATGATACATGCTTGGCATAATGTGCATAGGATAGGAAGATCTGAGCTTGGTCTGCGCAACTATGTAGCTTTGGAAGCTTACACTATTTAGGGGAAGAAGAGAGCTTCGGAGTTGGAAGACGCACTTTCCAAGATGAAGCAAGAGAGAGATACGTGGGAAGAGCGGTTCCAGGATTTAAGCCGAAAGCATGAAGAGTTGCAGCTTGAGTCAAAAGACAAATACGCACTTATTGAACTTCTTGAAGATCGAGCAGTGAAGAGACAGAGAGAGCCAGAGGGTCCATCTTCCTCTAGTATGCCTCAGCCTTCCGATGCTTGGAAGAATATTGTTGACCAGCTTGTCCTTAAGAAGGCTCAGATGAAGACATCCTTTGAGTCTGAGATTCGACGCATCCGAAGAAAGTACGCACCTACAGCGAGATCATCTGACACCATTGTTAGGGGATCCTTAGGATGATTAGTTTCCTTTTATTTTGTGTTTGTACTTTGGTTTCTGAAATTGTACTCAGTGTAATCGTTCCAAATTATATGAATAAAAGAAATTTTTTATGGCCAACCAAATTGTTATTATTATTATTACATATATTTGCAAATAAAATAGTATGTTCCTTGAGATTAAATAAACAAAAACATTGCATTCTTGCATCATTCACATAACAGGTTTTCTTCCGCCAGAGGTCTTATCGGTTATTCTTTTGTGCTTCATCCAAGCTGACTCACCGATACAACACTCGCGCTAATCAACCCAAAATTATGGAGCATTTGGAACAAGAGAATAGAGAACCGAAGGATGATATTTCTCGTCTGACTGCTATGATGGAGTTTGTTCTTGCTGCGCAGAATCAGTCTTCACCAACTCCTGTAACTCCTCCTCCTCAGAGGATTGTCATCTCCGAGGTTCCTACCTCAACCATGCTTGTTGTTGCTACTCAATTCGGTCTGACTATGCCTATTGGATTTCCGTGGGGAATGCCATTAAATTTCATGCTTGAAGGGTTTGCACCCATATTTGCTTCTATGCCGGCATCTAGCCTGGTCATGTCTGTGTCGCCTCCAGTTGTTCATACCTTGCCTCGTGTTGAGGACACCATCTACCATTCTGAGCCGTCTGAGGGCCCAGATGATTATGAGAAAATGGACAAAATGAATTATCAGTTCCTTGAGTTGCGCAAGGAGTTGAAAACATTGAGAGGAAAGGACTTGTTTGGTAAGAGTGATGTTGAACTCTGTTTCGTACCAAATGTTAAGATCCCAATGAAGTTCAAAGTCCCTGACTTTGAAAAGTATAAGGGAAACACTTGTCCGTTAAGCCACCTTGTTATACACGCCATAAAGATGTCAACTCAAACTGATAATGATTAGTTACTGATTCACTACTTTCAAGACATTTTGACTGGTGCCGCACTGAGATGGTATATGGGGCTAGACAGTGCAAGTGTTCGCATGTTCAACGATTTGGGTGAAGCATTTATGAAACAGTACAAGTATAATGTGGACATGGCACCTGATAGAGACCAGTTGAGATCTATGTCTCAGAAGGACAAAGATACATTCAAAGAGTATGCCCAAAGGTGGACAGAGCTTGCCGCTCAGATTAATCCTCCATTGGAAGAGAATGAGATGACGAAGATTTTATAGAAGACCCTGAGTTCATTTTGTTATGAACGCATGATTGCCAGTGCCTCCAGTGACTTTACCGAGATGGTAAACATGAGGATGAGGTTAGAGGAAGGATATTGTAGAGGGGTTTTCGTTACCTTTAGATTTATTGACTAAACCAAAAGTAAACATACAATTCGAGTCGCCACCGCACTTTTGTTTGTCCAAAGGAAAGGCTAAAAAGCGAACAAAAGCCAAGGTAAGAAGTTTTTCAAATCTAAAACTAATAAAAATGTCAGAGATCTGGGTAAGGGGCTTGGTTATGAAATGAGAAGGTTTTACGCACCCAAAACATCCTTAGTACTCTAAGGGAACCCTTTTTGCAAATATGTGTTGTAGGTTGGTATTTCTGACAATATGTGCAAAAGATTGGAGGGATGAGAAGAGAATAGACTATATTTACAATTTTGTTATTTGAATGGATGAACCCATTGCCTACGTACCATCACAAAGGGTAAAAAAATCTCAAAGATTGGTGAATTTATTTGACCAAAAGCCTTAAGGTCTTTTGTTATCAAAGGGAGAAAACTCAACCTAAACCAATAATCCACCATGTGAGGAAGGCTTCAACATACTAGTGAGGGGTTAACCCTATATTAAGGATGGAAGACTTATAATCCAATCACTAAGGATAAGGTGAGATTCACATCAACCACTATGATAACTCAAACGTATGATTAATGTTTTATGAAAAGGTTTTAATAAGGTGGCCATTGGAACCACAAAAGCAACTTGAAGTGAGTTGTATTTACAAGTTAATTTATTTACAAAATGAAGCCAAAGTTGGATTAAGATTTATTCACAATAAGTATTGATGAAAAAGGTTTTGAAAAGTCAAAGGCATAAGGCCTAGGTTTCTAATTTGAAAAAAAGTCAAAGTTTTGGAAATAATTTTTGGCTTGGGTTATAGTGAGGAGAAGAAGAGAAGGGGCTAGTCCTAAAACATATAAATAGAAGAGGGAGAAGATAAAACCCTTGGAGTTCCTTTTCTTGAAATCATAGAGATGATTCAAGATGCTCCTTTCCTATGGACTTAGCACACAATCAAGCAATCAAACAATTTAGATTCAAGCTCTTAGGATCTCCAATTGACTTGTCTCTCTTAACTTGGCTACTCATGACAATGGTCCTCTTACACAATCTCAAGATGGGATCCCTATCACACAAGAGCAAACATCAAAAAGTTCACAACACAATAAGAGGAATGGTCAAAGAATAAGTTTAGATGAGAAGTCCTTTAAAGTCAACTTTGAAATTTAGCATTCTAAAAGCGTGAGGCCTAGTTGCTCTTCAACAAGTTTAGCATTCTAAGGCATGAGGCCTAGTTGCCCTTGAACTCCTTTAAGAATAGGTATGTCCTAGTTCTAAGTCCTTTCTCCTTTTTACATTAGGTTCACACAAAACAAAGAGAAAACAACAACAATATATTTATACACAATAATGAGCTCAAATGAGCAAAGGAAAAATGACATAAACATAAAATATGTGCTCAAGTGAGCAAAATGAAAAGCAATATGTATAAATGAGCAAGAAATAAATTGTATTAAAGTAAAGGGAAAGAAATTAAATGCTCAAATTAAAGTTAGCAATTAGTATGGTTATGTTAGTTTGTCATAAGACAATGTAGCGCTATGTTAAGCAATCGTAAGTGGACTAATGTAGTAGTCACACCTCTCTGAGGTCGGTCAATAAAACTTTAGGCAAATAAACACAAGTGAGAGATCATGACTAGTAAGCCAAGCTCCACAAACTTGCCATGCCAAAACAAAAGGGGAAGGGCCTTGTATGGACTTTAGGTTTTTTGCTTGACCAAGAAGCAACCTATCTTAGACACAAAACAACTCACTTGATCTTGGATCAAGTTGAGTTTGGTTTGGATCAAAGAAGGTTAAACCTCTCATTTGTCAAGACCAACCATAAGACATTAACTCATTGGCCAAATGATGAAAAGAAAGGGATGAAGATGAAATGGATGGAAAGAGAATTCAATCATCAAACATAATTGATCAAATGTGAACCAAGTCATCATCAATCAATGTCAAACAGAAGAGAAATAAAGATTACAAGTCAACAAGTCAACCAGTATTTTTTGGTATTTTTTGAATTAAAAATAAATGCAAAATAAAATAAACAAAATATGGTCAAACCTCAAATTTAATTCAAATCAACTTCAACAAGTCCAATTATATTCTCATAGGTCTAACATGGTCAAACAAACTTTGACAAAAAATTTCAACAATTTTAGAAATCAGAAACTATTTAAAAACAATGAAAAATAATACAATATGAATTAAAATCTCAAATAAATCTCAAATCAAATAAGAAATTGATGAGACTATTTTTCATTGACTTATCATGATCCATAGGTGTTAGGAAAATATTTTTGGATTTTTCAAATATCATAAAGTAATTAAAAATGAATTAGAACTATTAAAAACCAAATAAATCACAAAAAATATTAAATGAAGTCACAAAAATAATTAAAAATCAAAATATGAAACTAGATTTTTCAAGAATTTTTTTGGCATTGGTCTCATATTTTTGTGACTTCAAATAAAATATTTATGAAAGGAGGGCTGAAAAAGCAAACTCGACTTATAGGACGGGCATTCTATTCCACAAGGGAATACGAATCTTACTCGACTGGGGAAGAAAAAGACTTCGACTGAAGAGCGCATGAGATATATTATCTATTACCGTCATAACGTAGATAACATACTCGCATGGAAGATTACCCACAATCGGTTACTGGGTTAATGAAGGATAAATTGACCGAAAAGAAAGGACATCGGGATACCGGCACTGGGTATAAAATGATGACCACTCAGAAAGAGAAACAATCATTACCAAACAAGGGTAGATGAAAGACGACTCGCAAGGATACATTGCCAGGCAAAAGCAATTATCCAAGAGACATATCACCGGTTACTGGGTGGTATACTCAAAATGAAGGAATATCAATACCGGTTACTGGGTAAAGATAACCAACAAATGTGGCATTACATCTACCGGCTACTGGGTAGAAAACCACTAAAATAGGACTTACAACTACCGGTTACTGGGTAGAAGGCCATAAAATCCACTAGGGAAAAGGCCAAACAATTACTGGTTACTGAGCAATTGAACAAGTAAACCATAGGAAACTGCAGGGGATAACAAGAAAGGAGTCAATCTAGGAACAAACTAGAAAGACACAATTAAACAAGACTCAACCCAATGAGGATATAACTCATGGGAGTAATCCCATCCCGATACATAACTGGGGAGGAAACTGAAACAATGATCATCCACGAGGACATATCTCAGTGGGGAAGGAAGAAGGAAAGATAGACACTTTCTTCCTGTGGGGCTGACTCTATATGGAGAGATCAGACACACACATCTGCTTAGGGAAGAACATTCCACCAATAGCAGTAGATAACAAGCAAATATATATGGTAAAGAATGCAACATGAATATCTGAATGCTATGATTATGCATGATTTGTGTATAATTAATGCTGACAAACAGACATATCTAACACCAATAAGTTCAAGAGCCACGAATGGACATCCGGCACAACATCTCAAAAGAAAGGCAAAGCCTACAGGAGAATCCAGCTCTGGTGAGGATGCATCAAATATTGGAAGACACCGATCACAGCTGGGAACAGGAAAAGTTACAACTGCCAACTTCCAGGAACTTCTCATCAATTCTCGGGAACAGGTGGCTGAATATCAATAAAGCCTATCGTAGAAGAAACTCTATTGGGGAACTAACGCCAAACAGATACCCATCAACCGAAACAATTCCTTCTAATTGCTGGAGAGACACCCTTCACAACAGGAACAAAATTATTTGAAGAAGAAGTCCCCACAGGACCGGCAGGATTAACAACAGTTCTCTTCATGATATCTTTGTGGGATTTCGGCTGAGCCGAGAAAACACGACTACTACGGGTCATCCCACTGACATCTGAAATGCTCACCACAAAAGTTGAGGGAAACGGCACCTCCTTTCCATCCTCTAGCATAACGGCGTTATATCGGTAAGGAACAGCTTTGTCTGATACATACGGGACAGGACCCGCTGGCTTAATCACAAGAGCTGGTGATACCTTCTTCTTGCTTCCGTCATACTTGATGACAACAGGCTCAGTAATTTTAAACACAGGAGTAATTACATCAACTTCATCCTCATTACAATTCTGAAGTATCTCAATCATCCCTTGATCTATCATCTCTTGGATGTCCTTTCTCACCAGACGACATCCTCTCTCATTGATAGTGCACACCTGGCACCTATCATGGTCATGCTCGTAGTGTTTGTGTTCAGACAACAGCTTATGCATCTCGACCAAGGACTGCCTTATGTCATTCACATAAAGGACTTCGTATTTTCCAGGGAACCCCTAGACCATGTTAACAGCTGCCTTCCCATGCTCGGGCAATGGGTTTTTCTTTATATTTGGACCTACGTCCTCAAAAAACAATATCCCACTTCTCACAAGGTCTTGCACCTTGGTCTTCAATGGGTAACAGTTCTCCACATCATGTTCGGGAGCACCGGAATGATACACATAGTGAAGCTCGGGCTTATACCACCACTGAGGGTTGGTTGGTACAGCAGGAGGGTCTCGTGGAGTTATCAGTTTCCTATCGATCAAGGAAGGATAAAGCTCAGCATAGGTCATCGGAATTGGATCAAAAGTTACCCTTTTCCTTTCGTAGTTGCTGGTGCAGGTGTTATTATTGTTGCGAGGCTGGTAGGCATGTTGTTGTTGACGATGTTGTTGTTGATGATGATGAACTTCTCTGAAAGCAGATGCTATATGAGCCACCTGGTGTTGGTTGACAGCTGGATGTGCCTCCTTCCTCCTTACAGAGGGCCTTCTTTTAATATGAGAGGACACGGCATGAGTCTCTCCCTCTTTCTTCCTAGCAAAGCCTCCATACTTCTTTGTTGAGGAACTGTCATCTCGAGATAACCGTCCTTCACGGACCCCTTCTTCTAATCTCATCCCCATATTCACCATTTCGGTGAAATCTAAGGGAGCACTAGCGATCATTCTTTCATAATAAAAAGAGCTCAAAGTCCTCAAGAAGATCTTTGTCATCTCCTTCTCTTCCAGGGGTGGCACTATCTGAGTTGCCAGTTCTCACCATCTTTGGGCATATTCCTTGAAGGTATCATTATCCTTCTGCGACATTTCCCTTAACTGGTCCCTGTCTGGAGCCATATCCATATTATATTTATATTGCTTAACGAAGGCCTCGCCTAGATGGTTGAAAGAATGGATGCTTGCACTCTCCAGCCCCATATACCACCGGAGCGCAGCACCTGTCAAGCTATCCTGAAAGTAGTGGATCAGCAGTTGATCATTGTCAGTCTGTGTTGACATCTTGTGAGCATACATCACAAGATGGCTGAGCGGGCATGTATTTTCCTTATACTTCTCAAAGTCAAGCACTTTGAATTTAACAGGGATCTTCACGTTGGGCACTAGGAACAACTCAGCAGCACTTTTCCCAAAGAGGTCCTTACCCCTCAAAGTCTTCAGTTCCTTGCGCAGCTCAAGGAATTGATCTTTCATTTCATCCGTCTTCTCATAAACATTCGGACCCTCAGACGGCTCGGAATGATTGATGATGTCTTCAACACGGGGAAGGGTGTGCACAACAGGAGGTGGCACAGACAGGACCGGGCTAGATGTCGGCATGGAGGCAAGAGTAGGAGTGAAACCCTCTGGCATGAAATTAGAAGGAATTCCCCAAGGGAACCCGGCTGGCATAGTCGGAGAAAAGTGGGTTGTTGAAGCAGGCATGATTGACGTAGCTATCTCAGATATGACAGTCCTCTCGGGAGGAGTTGCAGGAGTTGGTGAAGCTTGGCTTTGTGTGGCCAGAACTGACTCCATCATGGAAGTCATCCTAGCAATCTCTTCCTTCAAGTCCCTGTTCTCTTGCTCTAGATGTTCCATTATCTTCGGATGATTGGCTCTGGTATTATACCGGTGCGTCAGCTTGTCTTCAAAATAAATGAAGAGCAAAGAGTTAGACCACTGATCAAGAGCTTGGGACAAAACCTGCTTATGCATATGATGCATGCAATGTTTGTGCATATGGTTTATTTTTATTAGAGGAAATTTATATAGATCTATTTGCAAATATTTCAAAATATTCAACTTTTTTAAGACATATATGGAATACTCATAGTAATAATATTTGGAAACTTTTTACACCAATGAAGTAGTACAGTTTTGGTAACCAAATACAATACAAGAGAAAAGGAGATTAAACATCCTATAGAGCCCTAGAAACAATCATCCAAAGCCTTCGAGATCGGAAGATAGGTTGCACGAAGCCTCTTCACCTTTCTCTCATAAGCTGCTTCCATATCGGCCTTCTCCTGGCGAGCTGATCATACTTCCTCTTCCAAAACCTATATGAGTGAGGAAGAAGAGAAGTAACCACATCATCAGGCTCATCAATGACCTGATGCTCTAGAAATTCTATCACTGTATCCTTATCTTTAAGCTGCTGAAGAAGTTCCTCACGCTCACGAACCCACGCAGGCGACCGGTCTTCATCTCTCAACTCCTCTAATCCTTGCTTAGCGAGGGTTGAAGGCCCAACCATAACCATAGGGGTAGGTCTTGGATACTCGCACGACATGCGGTACTCAAGAGCTCTCTTCCTCACCCAAGTGGTGTAAGGTTCCAAAGCAACGCAATTCTTCGAACCAAGCTCATTCCTCCCTTTCCTATGAACCTTGCGCCATGCGCGGACCATCCTATCCTTCAAGTTTTGGGGATCTTTACCCTCTTAAAAGAACAAGACTTTCAAGGAAATGTTGTTAGGTTTATCCTTTAAGGGGAACCCAAGCTGACGGCGAGGCAAAGCATGATTGTAGTTAATTCCACCACATGTACCAAGAAGAGGCACATTGGAGAACTCACCACAAGACTCAATAATTTGAACACCATCATAAACATGATTATACCAAGAGATATCATCATTAGTGAGAGACATGAGTCTCGCAGTCCACCGTAGACATCCCTTGTTCTCCTTGAAGGCAAGTGTCTGAGGCAAGTGCGAAATAAACCACTTGTACAACAGAGGCATACAACAAACAATCGATTCACCGCCCTTTGCATTCCTCATATGCAAAGAAAAATAAGTGTCACCCAATAGAGTCGGAACGGGATTAAGAGAAGAGGAAATCCTAATAGCGTTCACGTCCACAAAATTGTCGATGTTGGGAAATAACACTAGCCCAAAGATGAGGAGTACAAATATGCTTTCAAAAGCGTCCTCACTCATGGCCTTCCCAAACAAAGTAGCTTTGGCAATCAGAAAATCAGATGGGAGACCTTGAATTCCAACTTTGGTAGTCATATGAGCAACAATGTCAGATACATCTATATGAAGCATATCAGCAATCTCTTGAGAAGATGGAACCTTCTCCAAACCACTGAACGGAAATTGATCAAGAATAGGTATACCCACATGATAGGCGTACTCCTCAAGTGTAGGTAAAAGCTGGAAATCCGGAAAAGTGAAGCACTGATACAGAGGATCGTAGAACTGTACCAACACACTCATCAGACCCTCATCCACCTTGGTAGAAAGAATAGACAGAAGCTTCCCATGGCGAGGTTTGAACTCCAAGGGCTCTAATACATAAGATGTCAAACTCCTTAACTCTTTCAAGTCGGGTTATCTGAAACTGTACTTCTTCGTATTCCTTCTTTGCTTATCCATGTCTGAAAATTTGCAAATAGACCTCTTAAGTTCCTTAAAAAATTTATTGTTGATGATATGGATGCATATGAATGCATGGATGCATGGATGCAACAATCACACTCAAGGATCAAGCAAGTCACACCACACAAAGGTCATGGGATGGCTCAAGTCATCGTCAATATCAATCATCCATTCTGGTGAATTATGGTTTACACCTTGTCAACACCCAAGTTCCATTGATATTGAGGATATATGAGAACGGATCAACCGCGAATCAAGGGTTTGTTGTAAGTCACGACCATGGAGTCTTGGTTAGGAACCACCCAATGGGAGTGTACTATGGTTAAACCTGATAATCATGTTCTAAAAAGGTCCCCATAGTCATCATCTCATCTTTAGGATATTTTCGGATAAAACGACTACTCGTCCTCCAAAAATATTCTCAAGAGGTACTCTTACGAGTGTAGTATCGCGTAACAATCGTATCAAGTCTTACACTTGAACGACCTTTGCACTACGTCCTAAAATAGGCCAAGATGGGCTAGGTATCTAAGGTCCTTGGCTTCTAAGGTTTATATTGGAAAGAGTAATGCCTAACCACGACTACTCATGTGACATTATTGATCCCAACAAGACCTCCACCAAGTGAATGAACTTGCAAGTCAACTTGCTAAGAAATAACTCCACACAATTCAACAAGACTATGGCATTCTCCTATTATAAGTGCACTCGAGCTCGGGTATAGAACTCATCTCACAAGAAACCACCAAGCATACAAGCAATTAATATATCAAGCAATTCATACATTACAAGCAATACATTCATCCCAAATTTGCACAAAAATATGTCACCAATAAACATACAACACACATAAGCAAAAAAGTAGGCTAAACCCACTTGGAAACATTCTCCCCAGCAGAGTCGCCACTTTTTTGTAGCATTGTTTTCAAGACATTTTGGCTGGTGCCGCACTGAGATGGTATATGGGGCTAGACAGTGCAAGTGTTCGCACGTTAGACGATCTTGGTGAAGCATTTGTGAAACAGTACAAGTATAATGTGGACATGGCACCTGATAGAGACCAGTTGAGATCTATGTCTCAGAAGGACAAAGAGACATTCAAAGAGTATGCCCAAAGGTGGAGAGAGCTTGCCGCTCATATTAATCATCCATTGTAAGAGAATGAGATGACGAAGATTTTATTAAAGACCCTAAGTTCATTTTATTACGAACGCATGATTGCCAGTGCCTCCAGTGACTTTAACGAGATGGTAAACATGGGGATGATGTTAGAGGAAGGATATTGTAGCGGGGTTTTCATTACCTTTAGATTTATTGACTAAACCAAAAGTAAACATACAATTCGAGTCGCCACCGCACTTTTATTTGTCCAAAGGAAAGGCTAAAAAGTGAACAAAAGTCAAGGTAAGAAGTTTTTCAAATCTAAAACTAATAAAAATGTCAGAGATCTGGGTAAGGGGCTTGGTTATGAAATGAGAAGGTTTTACGCACCCAAAACATCCTTAGTACTCTAAGGGAACCCTTTTTGCAAATATGTGTTGTAGGTTAGTATTTCTGACAATATGTGCAAAAGATTGGAGGGATGAGAAGAGAATAGACTATATTTACAATTTTGTTATTTGAATGGATGAACCCATTGCCTACGTACCATCACAAAGGAGGATCAGAACCTCGTAGTTCGGGGTAAAAAAATCTCAAAGATTGGTGAATTTATTTGACCAAAAGCCTTAAGGTCTTTTGTTATCAAAGGGAGAAAACTCAACCTAAACCAACAATCCACCATGTGAGGAAGGCTTCAACATACTAGTGAGGGGTTAACCCTATATTAAGGATGGAAGACTTATAATCCAATCACTAAGGATAAGGTGAGATTCACATCAACCACTATGATAACTCAAACGTATGATTAATGTTTTATGAAAAGGTTTTAATAAGGTGGCCATTGGAACCACAAAAGCAACTTGAAGTGAGTTGTATTTACAAGTTAATTTATTTACAAAATGAAGCCAAAGTTGGATTAAGATTTATTCACAATAAGTATTGATGAAAAAGGTTTTGAAAAGTCAAAGGCATAAGGCCTAGGTTTCTAATTTGAAAAAAAGTCAAAGTTTTGGAAATAATTTTTGGCTTGGGTTATAGTGAGGAGAAGAAGAGAAGGGGCTAGTCCTAAAACATATAAAGATAAGAGGGAGAAGATAAAACCCTTGGAGTTCCTTTTCTTGAAATCATAGAGATGATTCAAGATGCTCCTTTCCTATGGACTTAGCACACAATCAAGCAATCAAACAATTTAGATTCAAGCTCTTAGGATCTCCAATTGACTTGTCTCTCTTAACTTGGCTACTCATGACAATGGTCCTCTTACACAATCTCAAGATGGGATCCCTATCACACAAGAGCAAACATCAAAAAGTTCACAACACAATAAGAGGAATGGACAAAGAATAAGTTTAGATGAGAAGTCCTTTAAAGTCAACTTTGAAATTTAGCATTCTAAAGGCATGAGGCCTAGTTGCTCTTCAACAAGTTTTGCATTCTAAGGCATGAGGCCTAGTTGCTCTTGAACTCCTTTAAGAATAGGTATGTCCTAGTTATAAGTCCTTTCTCCTTTTTGCATTAGGTTCACACAAAACAAAGACAAAACAACAACAATATATTTATACACAATAATGAGCTCAAATGAGCAAAGGAAAAATGACATAAACATAAAATATGTGCTCAAGTGAGCAAAATGAAAAGCAATATGTATAAATGAGCAAGAAATAAATTGTATCAAAGTAAAGGGCAAGAAATTAAATGCTCAAATTAAAGTTAGCAATTAGTATGGTTATGTTAGTTTGTCATAAGACAATGTAGCGCTATGTTAAGCAATCGTAAGTGGACTAATGTAGTAGTCACACCTATCTGAGGTCGGTCAATAAAACCTTAGGCAAATAAACACAAGTTAGAGGTCATGACTAGTAAGCCAAGCTCCACAAACTTGCCATGCCAAAACAAAAGGGGAAGGGCTTTGTATGGACTTTAGGTTTTTTGCTTGACCAAGAAGCAACCTATCTTGGACACAAAACAACTCACTTGATCTTGGATCAAGTTGAGTTTGGTTTGGATCAAAGAAGGTTAAACCTCTCATTTGTCAAGACCAACCATAAGACATTAATTCATTGGCCAAATGATGAAAAGAAAGGGATGAAGATGAAATGGATGGAAAGAGAATTCAAGCATCAAACTCAATTGATCAAATGTGAACCAAGTCATCATCAATCAATGTCAAACAGAAGAGAAATGAAGATTACAAGTCAACAAGTCAACCAGTATTTTTTGGTATTTTTTGAATTAAAAATAAATGCAAAATAAAATAAACAAAATATGGTCAAACCTCAAATTTAATTCAAATAAACTTCAACAAGTCCAATTAAATTCTCATAGGTCTAACATGGTCAAACAAACTTTGACAAAAAATTTCAACAATTTTAGAAATCAGAAACTATTTAAAAACAATTAAAAACAATGAAAAATAACACAATATGAATTAAAATCTCAAATAAATCTCATATTAAAAACCAAATAATTCACAAAAAATATTAAACGAAGTCACAAAAATAATTAAAAATCAAAATATGAAACTAGATTTTTCAAGAAAATTTTTGGCATTGGTCTCATATTTTTGTGACTTCAAATAAAATATTTATGAATTTTTGAAAATAAAAGGAATTAACAGAAATTAAAAGAAAATAGGAATAATAGGAAAATGTGCGGCCATCAGATCAATTCATTAATTGACGTGGCAAGGAATCAAGGGCTCTGAGGCGCGTATGCATGGTGAACTCAAGTCAAGCGCGCAACATATGGCATTAAAATAAGTAAACACATTGGATGATCAAGATTATAACGTTGAGACACGATCCAAAGGCTGGGAAGCAAACACGTGGGGATGGTGGTGGAAACCACCATCTTCTCCGGTGATCCAACAATTTCAGGCCACCACGCGCAGGAAAATGAATTGTAATGAAAATAAAAAATGAGGACGTCAAAATGAAGCTTAGGTGATGTACTTCACCACTGTAACCATGGATCATCTTCACTCTTCCTATTTAGAGAGAAACGTGAGATGGAAGATCATGGTATGTCAACTGGAATGGCACGATTTGAACAATTAAGACCACCACTGGCTTGCCTCAAGTGAGAGGACTTCAAAAAACCTCATAAACCAAAGAAAATCATATTGAATTGCAAGATCTAGATCAAAAAAGTTCGGGGTTCTACCTCTAAAATGAATCTTCAAATGGAACGAATTCTTCAAGATCTTGATCTGCTTTTGCTCTGGAAGTGTGATGGAGATGATAGGTTAAGGAATTGAGCTTTGAAAATCAACTAATGATGTTGAATTTCAAGCTTGAAAAAGAAGAAGAAAACTGAAAATTCCGTTAGTGAGGGTTAGGATTTCAATTCTGCAGCACTTCAGGTCTCCACTTGGTTGTTAAATGAATGAGATTCCAACTCTATTTATAGCTGAAGAGGGTTGTAGAGCATGGTTCCCTCGTGTGCATGGGATTTGAATTCTCTTTGCATGGGCCTGTACAGGCGCATATAAGGCCCAATGATGGGTCATACACCATGTTGAGATCAACTGGAAATGAATTGGACGTGTAATTAAAGTGGAATTAGCTTGCACATGAAGTTTCAACATGAAATGCAAAAATGAACATAAATAGAAAGCTCTTGGAAACTCACACATGGAAAGTCCAAAAAAGTAATGTGGGTAATGGTTGGAAAGCCCTTCAAATAAGGAACAAAAGTCATGTTGGGCAAAAATTGATTTGGCATTTGGAAATTAGTGAAAACTGGCTGTGAAAGTTTGGGCACAAAACATGTCTAAGTCACCCTTTGAAAACATTCACCAAAAACAAGCCTCTTCAAGCCCCTCTGTTTCCATGATGCAAGCTTCAAATGGAAAAATCTCCAACATCAAAGTTGTAGAGCTTTTCAATATTATCAAGTTAGACTCAAATTTTGCATCATTTCGATTTTTCATGAGAAAGTTATGGGCACTTGAAGTTGGGCATTTTTCAAATTCAATGACTT
Organism: Lathyrus oleraceus; assembly: GCF_024323335.1. Classification (NCBI taxonomy): domain Eukaryota; kingdom Viridiplantae; phylum Streptophyta; class Magnoliopsida; order Fabales; family Fabaceae; genus Lathyrus; species Lathyrus oleraceus. The sequence goes on along the minus strand of NC_066585.1, from coordinate 350,980,735 downwards.
AGGTCCAAAGTGACCTATAATGTTTTGTATCATAACATGTATTTATTTTATGATTATGATATTGTTTCCAACATAACATTTGAATTAGACATGTTAAGATTTCCAATGCATTTGGTCTCACCTCAAAATCATAAAAATTAAGGAAGTTAGGTCCTTGGGAAGTTGACCCAAAATTAGGGTTTCAGTCAAAATGACCTATAATGTTTTTAAATGAATGATGACCTTCCATGTTTCAAATGGATTTTTGATGAACAATAAAGTTGTTCATATGGTTCTTAAGAACATTGTTTCTCTTGGGGTCATCTTCAGTTGACAAACACATCACAAGTTATATCTCATTGATCTCCAGTTTAGTTAGATGACTTGACTGGTCAACTTCTCTAGGCCAAACTTCAAGTCTTGATGAATGAATGATTGAGGATCCTCAAATAGGCTCATATATGTATAAAATAATGAATGAAAGAACTTACCTTGATTAAATTTGATCATAGGTTGAGATTGCTTCAAGAGCAAGGCACAGTCAAAGCACATTTGAATTAGGGTTTCCTTGGGAAACAATCCTCAAGCCCTTTGGGTTATCTTGATCAGATTGTCAAATTGAGATAATTGGGAGACATATATGATGATTAGGAGCTTTGTGTACCATTTTCATTCTTTTTCTCATCTTTATCTAGCCATTTCTTTGAGTTTAGGAGCCTCCTAGGAGCATTGGAGCACATGATCACTTGAGCTTCAAAACAAAAAGAGTTAGTGACATATTTTTGTGCTTTTGGTTAGTAATCAAAATAATAAAAGAAATAATATACAATACAAGCATGCTTGGTGGTCTCACACCACTCTAACAAATCCCACTTTAGGGTTAAGGAACCAAACATGATATGATTCTTGAGCTAATGCACTGAGCAATGATATGATGTCATGAGGGATCTTAGGGTCAAAATTAGGGTCTTACAGATATAATCTGATGTCTATGTATATTTTGATGTTTGTATATATTGTTTGTGTGATATAATCTGTCTGTTGTGCCTCGTGATCTCTGAGTGGTGAGATAAGTTCTAACCTGAACTTGAGTGCAATTGAGATAAGAGGAGGGTATAGTCATGTTCGACTTATGTGGAGTAGTCCTTAACAACTTGGATTGAGACCCATATACTCAGTGGAGACCTCTTTGGAGTTACTGATGTCACACAAGTTATTTTTGGATAGGCATTACTTTCTCTGATTTGGGGTCCGAGAAGCTGAGGATCGTAGAACATTTAACCCAACTTGGCCTATTTAGGACATAGTGAGAAGGTTGTTTAGGTGTAGACTTGATAACAGTTGTTACGCGATACTACACTCCAACGAATTTCTCTTGAGAATATTATGGGTTGATGAGTCAGTCATCCTAACCTATAATATCCGATAGATGGGATTAAGACTCTGGGAACTTCTGAGAACATGATCTATAGGTTTTTATCCTTAGTACGGTCCTTTGGGATGGTTCTTATCCTGACTTCATGCTCGTGACTCACAATAAACCCTTTGATTCTCGGTTGATCTGATCAAATCTCATCAATATCAATGGAATTTGGGTGTTGATAATGTGAAAATCATAATCCACCAAAATGGATGACTGATCTTGATGATGACTTGATCCATCCCTTGACCTTTGTTTGTGCTTACCTTGTGTGTGATACCTTGTGTGTGATACCTTGTGTGTGATTGTTGCATTTATGCATTCATACGCATCATAACATTCATCATAGAAAAATAAATTTCAAGGAAACTAAGGACTTATTTGCAAATATTTTCAGACTGTGGATTATGGACGAAGGCACACTAAGAAGAAGAGTTTTAGATTTCCTAATTTGAAGGAGTTAAGGAAGTTATCATACATTCTATTAGATCCCTTGGACTTCAAGAAACGTCATGGGAAACTCTTGTATGTATTATCTGTTGATGTGGTTAAAGGACTTTTGAGTGTTTTGGTTCAGTTCTATAATCCTCTCTATCGGTGCTTCACTTTTCCTGATTATCAGCTTATGCCTATGTTAGAGGAGTATGCCCATCTCTTGGGAATACCTTTATCTGAAAAGGTACCTTTTAGTGGATTGAAGGAGATTCCCATATCTCACGTCATAGTTGAAGCTCTTCATCTGAAGAAATTTGATATTGATGCTCATTTGGTAAAGAAGGGAGGAATTCTTGGGTTGACTTCTGAGTTTCTAATTGGTAGAGATATTGTTTTTGCTCAGGCCGGTAGCATGGATGCTTTTGAAACTATTTTTGTTCTGCTCATCTTTGGTTTAGCCTTGTTCCATAACATTGACGATTTTGTTGATGTTAACTCCATTAGAATTTCCTTGATTGGGAATCATGTTCCAACTCTGTTGGGTGACATGTATTTCTCTTTGCATTTGAGGAATTCTAAAGGTGGTGGGACTATTGTGTGTTGTGTTCCTCTTCTGTACAAGTGGTTTATTTTTCACTTGCCTCAGACGCCTGCTTTCCTGGAGAACCGATATGTCTATGGTGGTCTCAGAGACTTATGTATCTCACTAATGATGATATTGTTTGGATATTATTGATAGTTGTTGTGAGTTCTCTAATGTGCCTCTCATTGGTACGCAAGGAGGAATCAACTACAACCCTGCTTTGGCTCGTCGCTAACTTGGGTTCCCCTTGAGAGATAAACCTAATAACACTCAGTTAGAAGGTCTATTTTATCATGAGGGTAAAGATCCCCAACTTTAGAAGAAAAAGATGATACATGCTTGGCATAACGTGCATACGAAAGGAAGATTTGAGCTTCATCCATGCAACTGTGTAGCTTTGGAAGCTTACACTATCTGGGTGAAGAAGAAAGCTTTGGAGATCAAGATGTCGTACGCTTGTGAAAGACCTATATTTTTGGTTATGGCTGAGCCATCAACACTCCCTAACCAAGATGTAGAGGAGTTGGAAGAACCACTCGCAAAGATGAAGTAAGAGAGAGATGTGTGGGAAGAGCGGTTCCATGCTTTAAGATGAAAGCATGAAGAGTTACAGCTTGAGTCTAAAGACAAGGATGCACTTATCGAGATTCTTAAAGACCGAGCGGTGAAAAGACAGAGATAGCCAGAGGGTTTATCTTCCTCTAGCATGCCTCAACCTTCCAGTGCTTGGAAGAAGATTGTTGATCAGCTAGTCCTCGAGAAGGCTCAGATGAAGACGTCCTTTGAGTCTGAGATTCAACGCATCCGAAGGAAGTATGCACCCATAGCCAGATCATATGATGTAGTTGCTAAGGATCCTTAGGATGATAGTTTCCTTTTCTCTTGTATTTGTATTTTGGTTTTTGAAAATGTACTCAGTGTAATCCTTCCAAACTTTTATGAATAAAAAGAGATTTTATGGTCAATCAAATTGTTATTATTCTTATTATTTGAATAGATATTTGCAAATAGGACTTCGTATGTTCCTTGAAATTAAAAACATTGCATTTCATGCATCATTTACATAACAAGTTTCTTCCACCAGATGTCTTATCAGTTCTTCTTCTATGCATCAGCCAAGCTGACTCACCGCCATAATACTCGCGCTAATCAACCGAAGAGAATGGAGCATCTAGAGAAAGAGAATAGAGAGCTGAAGGATGAGATCACTAGACTTATGGCACTAATGGAATCTGTGATTACTGCCCAGAATCAATCACCACCATCTCCTACAACTCCTCCTCCTCAGAGGACCGTTATTTCTGAGATTGCTTCCTCAACTATTCATGTTGCTGCTTCCAGTCAACCTATTCCTGCGATGCCTAATGGATTCCCTTGGGGAATGCCATCAAATTTTATGCTAGAAGGGTATGCACCCACATTTGTTTATCTGTCGGCATCTAGCTCGGCCATGTTAGTGCCACCTCCTATTGTTCACACTCTTCCTCGTGTTGAAGATAATATCTACCATTTTGAGTCGTCTGAGGGTCCTGATGTATACGAGAAGATGGATGAAATGAAAGATCAATTCCTCGAGCTGCGTAAAGAGTGGAAGACTCTGAGAGGGAAAGATTTGTTTGGGAAGAGTGTTGTTGAACTCTGCTTAGTCCTTAATGTCAAGATTTCGGTGAAATTCAAGGTCCCAGACTTTGAAAAGTACAAAGGGAATACCTACCCACTAAGCCATATTGTTATGTATGCCAGAAAAATGTCTACTCAAACTGATAATGATCAGCTATTGATTCACTATTTCCAAGACAATTTAACTGGAGCTTTCTTATGGTGGTACATGGGTCTGGACAGTGCAAGCATTTGTACTTTCAATGACTTGGGTGAAGCCTTTGTTAAGCAGTATAAGTACAACATGGATATGGCGCCTGATAGGGACAATTTTGAGGTCAATGTCTCAGAAGGATAATGATACATTCAAAGAATATGCCCAGAGATAGAGAGAATTGGCTGCTCAGATAAGTACACCTCTTAAAGAGAAGGAAATGACGAAGATCTTCTTAAAAACACTGAGTTCGTTTTATTATGAACGTATGATTGCAAGTGCCCCCAATGATTTTACCGAAATAGTAAACATGGGGATGAGGCTAGAAGAAGGAGTCTGTGAAGGACGTTTGTCTAAAGAAGAGGCGTCAGCTAGCAAGAAGTATGGTGGGATTTTCTCTAAAAGGAAGGAGGGAGAAGCTAATCCAGTATTAGTAGGAATGCATATGAGGCCTCGTGTCAAAAAAGTTTCTCAACCCCGTCAACATCAACACCAAGTTTCATCAATAATTCCAGTTTTTTTCCAACAATTCCAAAAAATCAATCAGTTCTAATTTAGAAACAATAACATCAACAGCAACCACAACAAAGAACCAACTACAACAAAAATAATCACCAACAAAATTTTGCGAGGAAGAAGGTCTCTTTTGACCTTATTCCTATGACGTATGCAGAATTGTACCCGTTCGGTAAATTCATGATCATCAAGCTATATATAAGCTAGAGATCAAATAACAAGAGTCGCCACCTCACTTTTATTGTTTCCAAGGGAAAAGGGAAAAAAGTATGAACAAAACCCAAAAGTAAGAAGTTTTCAAATCAAAACTAATAAAAAGTCAGATATTACAGGTAAGGGGGTTGGTTACACAATGGGAAGGTGTTAGCACCCAAAGTGTCCTAGGTACTCCTAGGGAGCCCTTTTTGTGTGCACATGTACTTGGTATAAAGTGATATTTACAAACAAATAGAATGGGGGGATGAGAAAAGAATTCATTAATTATATTTTTGTTTTTGACAAGACCTTCGGTCTTGTGCCTACGTACCAACATAAAAATGAGGGATGCATCGCTTTTAACAAAAATTAAGTTTGAAAGGCACAAAGGCCTAAAAATGGTTTGAATGAGTTAGTTCTTTTTGGTTTTTTGAAAGTTTAAGTTAAGTATAGTTAAGTTTATTTACAAGTTTGATTTAAGAAGAGAAGTTTGAAAATGCAATGGCATAAGGCCAAAGTTTCTATCCTTTTTTGCAAAAGTGATCAAAGTTTAGAACAAAGTAAGTTCAATCAAAGAAGGTTTTGAAAAAGAGAGGGAGAGATTTTGAAATTAAATAAATGGGGAGAAGATGAAGAGACTAATCCTATGCACAAAATTAAAAGTTTAGAGTTGAAAAGATCTGACCAAATGGGTAGCAATCCAATAGACAAGAATGTCAATAGAAACCCAGAATTCCCTTGGACTTTCAAAATGAAGCAACACACAAATTCACAATTATATTATCTTGAAGAGCAAAGGCATCAAATAAAGATGGCCACATAAAAGCTTATCCGTTCCATGATCTTCTTCAAGGTAGCCCATGTAACAGATGAATTTCACAAGTCACAGGTTCAAAATAACAGCTTCACAATGATCATGTTGCAGATGAACTCGGAAAGCTCTTGAATGATGTATCAGATGAAGTTTCAAATTGCAAGCACTTGGTTTCTCAATAAGTTGGCATTGGCCAAGTCCTTTAGCATAGGAATGTTGCCTAAATTCTAAGTCCATTTGTCCAAGATCAAGCCAACAATCCACACAAAAGTTTTTTAGGGTTTTTGTTGTTATTATGTACATTAATTATCAAAGACCACATAAACAAACAAAGTATACACAAACAAAATATATCACACAATATGGTCCAAGTGGACAAAGTGAAAATTGCATTAACATAAACAATTAGAATGATATGAACAATGGCAAATGTAGAAAAGCTAGAATTAAATGGCATTAAAGTAAAGGGCTTGAAATTAAAAGTTAGTAGTTAATAGGTTAGAAGTTAGTATTGTTTTGCTTTATCTTTTCATTTTAAGACATTCTTTGGAGAACACTCAACCCACTTATCACAAGCATGGATCCTTGAACCAAGACATCTTCCAAAGGAAGGAAAAAAGGCCAAGTTTCCACACAATACCATGAAAGAGTGGAGACTTACAATCTCACTAACTAGAATGTTTATCCCTCTTATGTCACAAATTTAGTGCTATGTTAAGCAATCGTAATTGGACTTATGTAGAAGTCCCAACTATTTGAGGTCGTGTAATAGAATTTTGGTGTTAATGCATGTTAGAGACATAGTATAATAGACTATGCTCATGAAACATACCACACACAAAAAGAATATACAAAAGGTGTGGCCTAATGGAATGAATGAATGAAGAAGGGGAATAAGATGAAGTGGGAGGGGAATGGATGAAAACAAAAATTGGTCAAATGAGGACTTTTACCAAATTAATATCATCCATTCACTTTGGGAGATGGAATGTACATTCCATCAATCCCCTAAATCCAATGATATTAATTTGACAAAGTCAAATCAACCTTGACCAAGGCCCAACAACAATAATCAAACTAAAACAAGTCATCACAAGTGGTCAACAAATTTATTTGGCATTTATTCAAATTAAAAATACTAAAATAAGGCATATAAATTAAATATGGTTTGTCCAATTCCTAAACACTCATCAAAACACTAAAGAAATGGCCATGAAATTTATTATAGGTCAAACAAGGTCAAAGGACCTTGGAGAAAAAATTTCATAATTTTTGGACATTTAAAAATATTTTTAAACAATTAAAAACAAATGCAAAATCAATTAAATCATGAAAAATATTAATAATCATCCAAAAAATAATTTTAATTCAGAATATGAAAGAGGAAAATATTTGAAAATTTTTGGTGAAACTCTCATATTTTTTGGATCAATATTAAAATTAATATAAATTAATGAAAATAAAAGGATTAAAATGAAAATTAAATGATCAGAAAAAACGTGGACCACTTGATCTCCCTCATTAATTGAGGTGGCAGATCAAGTCGTCACAAGCGCGCAATCTACGATACGCCTGAGTCAACGCGCCACAGGAAAGGTAATTCAAACCAACGCACGAGATTATTTCATTTTAAAAGGATCATGTGGCTCTGAACATGCCAACTCACCACCGGAGCTACAGCTCCGGTCTCCTTCTCAGGCGAGCCTCGCTGGACTGGTTCAGTCATAACCATCACCAAAATTAAAAAGAAGGACATGATTTCAAAGTAAAAATGGCACTGAGCACGAATTTGACCTTAATTTATCCTAACTCCAAGTATATTGAGAGATACATTAAGTTGAAATTTGAGGTACATGAATTGAGTTGCTTTGATTTGGCCTCAAAGCAACTCAATCTTCCTGCCTACATTGGTAGGACTTCAGACAACCAAAGAATCAAGAGAATTTAGCAAGATTCAGAGAGAATCGAAGAGATTAAAATTTCTGGAAAATAGCTTCAATGTAGGTCTGGATTCAGCTGTTCTTGCCTTGGCTCGTGCTTGATCTCACTCCAATTGCTTGCAGAAGAAGAATTGAATGCTCAAAAGGTCTTGGGTCCCTGGAGTTTTGAATCTCAAAACAGTAAGAATTCAAACTCAATTTCAAGTGAAATTCTCAGGATTATCCTTTGGAATGTGAGGGTTAGAGGTTTGGGATCAAAGTTGGCGCGAATGTGTCTGAAATTCTGAGCATACGGAGCTCTATTTATAGTCAATTCAATTGATATTTGCACACTTGAAATGAACTTCCAAAATTAGCAATGTGTGACGCATGAGTGCATGGGCATGTGCAGGCCCATGAAATCACTCTATCTGATCCATAAATGAGTGTAAGCAAGGCTGAAGTCATGTTGGAATGCTAGGCAACTGTGCATGGATGTTTGAAGTTCAATCTTTCCAAATGATGATACAATGTTCAAACCATGCGGAGTCTATTCAATTCTTGTCCAAAATGAATGAACTTGGACTTTTTAGAAAGGTTAGATCAAGAGGAACAACTTTAATATTCAACACTTTTCCATTTGGAGCTTGTAACTTGAAGAATTTTTAGGTGGAAGTTTGGAAATTTTAACATATTGAAATTTTTTCTAAGTGTCAAGCCATATATCTCAATATTCCATCTTGCTTATCTTTTTATGTGAGATTCAAATGAGAAAAGTGTCTTCATCAAAGTTGTATATATTTCAAAGACCTTAAAAATGGTCACCAATTTCATGTCATTTGGATTTTAAATGATAGAGTTATTCGTTTTTGAAGTTTGGAAAAATCACTTGATCAATGGTATAGGTCAAAAGTGCCCTATAATTTAACCTCATATCACATGCTCAAAAAAGTTGAATTAGCTCTAAATCCAAACATAAAAGTTGAATTAGACCTCTTGAATTTGTTTGTGCAACTTGTAAATATTCCATCTCATAAAAGTTGAGAAAGTTATGGCCTTGGGAAGTTGACTTTCAAATTAGGGTTTAGACAAAATGACCTATAATGTTTCAACATAGAAAACGATTTTCCAAGCAAAACTAGCTCTAGGTCTCAACACTAAAGTTGTTTGGAATGTTATTTAGAGTAAGTTTTCTCTTGGAATCATTGTCATATGGTGAAAATTGTAGGAGGTGGAGTCTAGGGAGACCCAGTTTTGATCAGATGAATTCATCTGGCCAACCACCATCAACCAACTTACTAATCTTCAATTCTCTTAACTTTCTAGGCTCATGGTAGACCATATATACATAAGATGATGAATTTTGAAGTTTCCCTTGAGAAATTTGATCAATTGGTGAGATAGCTTGTTGGAGAAGTTACTTAAGATACTCAGTCAAACTAGGGTTTCCAAGACAAATCACCCTCAAACTCTTGAATAAAACATGATAAATATGACATGTTGAGATCAATGGGACTCATATATGATGTTTAATACCATACTTGAATCAATCCATGGTTGTGCTCTTTGTCATGAGGGTCTCAAACCCTAGATATGAACTTGATAGATCAATGGAGATCATGCCCTACCTAAAAAAGAGTTAGGCAAATGCAAAGACATATTTTTGGTATTTTGGTTAGTGAAATGATAAAATACAAGTATGATACAATCACAAAGTGTTCGGTGATCTCTCCCAAAACCAACCCAATGAAAGAGGGGTAAGGAGGATGCCAAGGTAAGATCCCAGTGCTAATGCTTATGATGAAATTGCATGAGGGATCTTAGGATCAAAATTGCGGTCTTACAGCTGCCCCTATTTAAGGACATTCTAACTGAGGAGGCGAAGGTTAAAATCTTCATATCGACTCAGTAGAATAGGCTTAAATAACAACATATAGAAACAAATTTTTGTCCCTAAGAGACCTCATGATGCAAATGACATGAATACAAAAGTAAATTCTTTGTGGGGAAATATTGCCACAAAGGAAAAAGAAGTCAGAGAGACCGAAAGTCTGCAGGAGTAAAATGCATTTCGTAAGGAAAAACTCACTAGGGAGACCGAGACTCTTAGGGGATAAAAGAGGTATGTGCAGGCCAGGCTACGACTTAAAACTACTGGGGGACTCGAGGAATTCCATGCAACATGGAAAAGACTCAGTCGAGGAAACAAAGACATCTGCAGGGGATACGAGTAAGTCAGGATAAACTAAAGTACTTGAATCATGCAGGAAAAAGCGATTTCATTAAGGAAATGCGCACTCAACTTCAACACAGGAGGAGCAGAAATCTATTATCTACTACCTATTACTGGGTAAAGAGATAATAAAGATCTGATAGAGAGGACATCCGTCACCGGTTAGGATGAACATATCAAGGATGAGTCGCTGGGAACCAACAGAAGGGAATATTCATCACCGGTTACTGGGTAAGAATAGCCTTGCTGGGGAAAACTGCAGAAAAATAGGATTTACAACTACCAGTTACTGGGCAGAAGACCAAGGGTGAGAGTATCCGTCATCGGTTAGGATGAACATATCAAGGATAAACTCGACAGGGAAGAAAATCCGTCATCGGTTAGGATGAACATATCAAGGATAAACTTGCATGGGATTGTCAAGGAGGATTCCCGTCACCGGTAAAGATGAACATATCAAGGGTAAACCAACTGAACAAAAAGTAGGAATTACATCTATCGAATGCTGGATAAAATACCGTCAAAGAGAAAATATGTCACCGGTTAAGATGAACATATCAAGGATAGACTCTGCGAGGAGGAAATAGGAATTACATCTATCAGTTACTGGATAGAATACCAAGAGAGAATCCGTCACTGGTTAAAGTGAACATATCAAGGATAAACTCTATGGAGGGAACAAAAGCAGGATTTACAACTACCGGTTGCTGGGTAGAAGACCGCAAAGAGAAGGAAATCCGTCATCGGTTAGGATGAACATATCGAGGATTAACTCTCTGGGAAACAAGAATAGGGATTACAACTACCTTTTTACTGGGTAGAATACCAAAAAGAGAATATTTTTCATCGGTTAGGATGAACATATCAAGGATAAACTCAAGCAGGGGAGAGAAAGATATTTGTCACCGGTTAGGGTGAACATATCAAGGATATACTTCCTGGGGAAACAAAAATGAATCCACTAGGGACTCCACTGCTGGGAAAGCTGGAGCACTTTTGTCGGGTATTGTGCAAGAAGTAACAAACTGCAAACTAAGAAGAATATTACCAGTTACTGGGTAATAAACTCTTAGAAGACTTAAAGCATCTATCTAGACAAGAGCTAGAAAGAAAACAGTCAATCAAGACTCAACCCAATGAGGACATAACTCAAGGGGAGTAATTCCATTCAGATAATCAACTGGGAGGAAACCGAAATAAAAATCATCCATGAGGGAACAACTCAGTGGGGAAAAGAAGAAAGGTTAGAATCTTTTTGCTTAAGGGGCTGACACTCTACAATTGAAGGAAGACAGACACCAGATTTGTATGGGGATAGAGTATCGCCATAGCAAAGAATAATAATCTCGAATGAATCATGCAAATCATTAAATTATTTCAATGTGTATATATATGTATATATGATGATTATGCTGACAAAGATGATCACAAAGGATACGAAGGTGTCGCAAAGAAATTGAATCATCGGTACAATCCTCGGTCAGTCCACACAATATGGAGACAACTGCTGGAGAACAGAGAGATCAACATCCCAAAGGCTTAACCCTAGCTGAGGAAGGAGGAGATCTGCTGAGAACATCAAATCTGTGGGGAATTTTAGGTCAACACCATAAAAATGGGAGACGACCCTACAGAGAATAACCAAAAGTTGCTCAGAAACCAGGAGAAAACTCTGACTGGGAGCAAGTTGAATGGCGATTGGCGAGGAAACCAAAGCGATCTACTAGGGAAGTCAACCATATATGTTGAAGATCAACCCTACTGAGGAAACACAAACTCCGTTGGGGAAGGCAGAAACTCTGTCAGGGAAAAACAAACACACCGCAGGGCATCTGGATCAACCAACTCAGCTGGAAAAAGAACGAAGCTCTGCTGGGGAGAACAAATACTCCGCCGAGGAACTGAATCAACATAAACGTCCAGGGATACCTAAAGGATTAACTTCTTGGGGAACCTCTGAAGTTTCGCACTTAAGGACTTTCTATCCATTAAAATGTTGTTGATATTCCTTTTAATTGCTTTGAAAAATGCTTGCTTTTATATATTTATGAAAAACTGTTTTTGATTAAAAATTTCATTTTCAAAATGATCATAGTAAAATTTAAAACTATTGGCTGAAGTAAATAAGAGTAGAAACAATTGGATAAAAGCTCAACTTTATTTGATAGGATGGTAGTCTGTAAATGACAAGACTCCATAGATTTTTACAAAGTTGAAAATGGTAATTTACAATGGAAAAGGGTTACATTGAATACAAATGATCTGTAATCCTTCTACCAACTCTTGATATCCATTGTGCTCTTGACTGTTACTGGGGTGATGAATCGATGTCAACCCTTGTGCTCAATCAAATCTTCAAAACCTTGATGATCAGCAGAATCCAGTTACTTACCATAATCCCTAATTTTTGCATAACTTGCTCCAAGGTGGGGTACTCAACTTATCGGGAAATTCTTTCTGTTTTATGTCTCTAATTTTTGCTTGGATCACCCTTTCGGGTTTTCAATCCACCGAGGCGCTCATTTTTGCCTAAGTCGCCCTTTCGGGTTTTGAACTTAGTGAGTTGTTCTTTTATTTCTTTAGGCGAAGTATTTCTCGACTGCATTTGTGCTCATAGAATGAGTGAACTCTTCATCATCCATAGTTGTAAGAATTAAAGCACCGCCTGAAAAGGCTCTATTAGCAACATATGGGTCTTCATAATTAGGAGTCCATTTTCCTCTAGAATCTGGTTTGAAAGATAGAATCTTCTTGAGCACAAGGTCACTTTCTCTGAACACTCGAGGTCTCACCTTCTTGTCAAAAGCTTTCTTCATCCTCTGTTGATACAACTGACCATGGCACATGGCAGTTAATCTCTTCTCTTCAATCAAATTCAACTGATCAAACCTGGTTTGACACCATTCAACCTCAATCAACTTGGCTTCCATGAGCACACGCAACGAAGGAATCTCAACCTCTACGAGGAGCACTGCTTCCATACCATATACAAGAGAGAAATGGTTGCCCCTGTTGAAGTGCGGACGGATGTACGATACCCATACAAAGCAAATGGGAGCATCTCATGCCAATCTATGTATGTGACAACCATCTTCTGAATAATCTTCTTAATGTTCTTATTTGTATCTTCAACAGCCTCATTCATCTTAGGTCTGTAGGGAGAAGAATTATTATGTGCAATCTTAAAGTCTTTGCGAAGAGCTTCCACCATATTGTTATTCAAGTTCGATCCATTATCAGTAATGATCTTGCTTGGCACACCATAACGGCATATAATCCGATTCTTGATAAACCTTACAACAACTTGCTTGGTTATATTTTCATACGATGCCGCTTCGACCCATTTTTTGAAGTAGTCAATTGCCACCAAAATGAAATGATGTCCATTCGAAGCTTTGGGTTCAATCATCCCAATCATATCAATTCCCCACATGGAGAAGGGCCATGGGGAAGAGATAACATTCAATAGTGTCGGAGGAACATGAATCTTATCAGCATATATTTGACACTTGTGGAATTTCTTCACAAACTTGCAACAGTCAGATTCCATTGTCAGCCAATAGTAACCTGCTCGCAATATCTTCTTCGCCATTGTATGTCCATTGGAGTGAGTACCAAAGGAACCTTCATGCACTTAGGTCATCAACCAGTCTGCTTCGTGTCTATCCACGCATCTGAGCAAAACCATGTCAAAGTTTCTCTTGTATAGTATATCACCATACAAGTAGAAATTGTCGGCTAATCTTCTCAAAGTCTTCTTATCTTTCAAAGATGCCCCAGTCGAGTAAACCTGACTTTGAAGGAAACTTTTGATGTAACAATACCACGGTTTCTCGTCTTTGACCTCTTAGACAGCAAACACATGAGCTGGCCTATCAAGACGCATCACAGATAAATTGGGAACTTCATTCCAATATTCCACTACAATCATTGATGCCAACGTTGCAAGAGCATCTGCCATCCAGTTTTCATCTCGAGGGACATGATGAAACTCAACCATTGTAAAGAAAGTTGAAATCCTCCTCGCATAATCTCTATATGGTATCAAACCGGGTTGATTTGTCTCCTATTCTCCTTTGATTTGATTCACAACCAAAGTTGAATCACCGAAGACATCCAAATACTTGATTCTGAGATTCATGGCCTCTTCAAGCCCCATAATGCAAGCTTCATATTCTGCCATGTTGTTTGTACACTTGAAAGTTAATCTAGCTATAAATGGTAGATGCATGCCTTGAGGAGTAATAATCACTGCCCCAATGCCATTTCCATATTAATTAACAGCTCCATCAAATACCATGCCCCAACGGGAACCAGGTTCTGGCCCTTCTTCAAGCAATGGTTCATCACAATCCTTCATTTTCAAGTACAAAATCTCTTCACTAGGAAAGTCATGCTGCATTGACTGGTAATCTTCAATTGGTTGGTGAGCCAAATGGTCAGCCAAGATACTACCTTTGATTGCTTTCTAAGATCGGTATTTAATATCATACTCTGATAACAACATCTGCCAACGGGCAATCCTCCCAGTTAAAGCAGGCTTCTCAAATATATACTTGATCGGATCCATTTTGGATATCAACCAAGTGGTATGATTCAACATATACTGACGCAGACGCTTAGCAGCCCAAGCCAATGCGCAACAAGTCTTCTCAAGCATAGAATACCGAGTCTCACAGTCGGTGAATTTCTTACTGAGGTAGTAAATAGAAAATTCTTTCTTTTCAGTCTCATCTTGCTGACCTAGAATATAACACATACTATCTTCTAGCACAGTCAAATACATGATCAACGGTCTCCCTTCAACAGGCGGAGACAAAATCGGAGGCTCAAGCAGATATTCTTTGATATTGTCAAAAGCTTTCTGGCAATCTTCGGTCCAATTACAAGACTGATCTTTACAAAGCAGCTTGGATATAGGCGCACATGTGGCAGTCATGTGGGAAATGAATCTGGAAATATAATTCAAGCGGCCGAGAAAACCTCTGACTTGCTTCTCAGTTTTGGGCGCACGCATTTCTTGTATTGCTTTGGCCTTGGCAGGATCAACCTTAATACCCTTCTCGTTGACAATAAAGCCCAACAACTTACCAGAACAAACACCAAAAGTACACTTATTGGGATTCAAGCGGATTTTATACTTCCTCAAACGCTGGAATAGCTTCAACAAATGCTCAACATGTTCCTCTTCATCAATTGATTATGCATCATATCATGAAAAAGAGTAGTCATTTCTCTTTGGTAAGTTGCACCATCATTCTTTAAACCGAAAGGCATCACTCTATAACAGAATGTTCCCCAAGGTGTAATGAATGTGATCTTCTCCATATCTTCGGGTGCCGTCTTGATCTGATTATATCCGTAAAATCCACCCATAAACGAAAAGACTTTGAATTTAGCAGTATTGTCTACCAACATATCAATGTGTGGCAGAGGAAAATCATCTTTCGGACTGGCTTTATTCAAATCTCTATAGTCAACGCACATGCGGAATTTTCCATCTTCTTCGGCACAGGCACAATATTGGCCACCCATTGCGGATACTCAACTGTCACAAGGAAACCGGCATCAATCTACTTCTGCACTTCTTCTTTGATCTTTACATCCATATCAGGATGCGTTCTTCTCAACTTCTGCTTGACCGGCGGGCATTCTGGCTTCAACGGCAATCTATGCTCCACAATCTCAGAATCTAACCCAGACATCTATTGATAGGACCAAGCAAACACATCTGAATATTCTCGAAGAAGATCAATCAACCCCTTCTTAACATCTGGACACAGGCGAGACCCAATCTTGACTTCCTTCACATCATCCTCGCAACCCAAGTTGACTAGCTCAATCTGCTCTTCGAACGACTGAATGGTCTTTTCATCTTGCTCAAGAAGACGAGATAATTTATCACTCACTTCTACATCACTTTCCTCCCCGACCTCAAACACATGGAATTCAAAATTTGGTAAATGAGAAGGATCATTGTATTCAATGGGGTTAGGAACCAACCTGCATAATGATTTGATATTTTGATCTTAGAGAAGTGAATTTGTGATCAAATATTATGCAGATGGACAATTATATTGTTTATTTATGTTTTTTTGTGATTACCATTTTCAGAATAAAGCAAAAAGTAAAAACAAACATCATAGATGTGGATCAATAGAATTAATTTTATTGATGATCAATTTGAAAATGCCCAAACAATGTTCACTTCTCCCTTAGGCAATGGAGAAGGATTTTAAAAACATATAAAAGCAATTACTTAGATCGATGCAAAATAACAGGAATATCAACAGCAGTCCAATTGTTGCAAGCCTTTCCATGCGTCACAAAATTGGTGCAATCTTCCTCTTCATCATCCCCTAGCACAGCAGCTAAGTGTTGTTCATTGCCATGAATGAACCCTCGGTTACAGAAGCTGAGTTGCATATCTTCAGACCTAACAGTTAATGATCCTTTCTGGAACCCCAAACCGGTTCTGCCTTTGTTGTCAGAGACCTCTACCATGCGTCCCCACTGATCAACAGTACCTTCCTTAACAATCTTTTGAGCATCTTTTAATGAGGACATAGGTGCCCCAACTCTCTTTTCAGCGGTAATAGACAAGGCTTGGAATGGAGTTCCAACCTCATCCTCAGCCTCAATATAAGAGAAAGATGACAAATGGCTAACCAATAGCGCCATCTTTCTACCAACAATCACAAGCTTGCCATTCTTGACAAATTTCAATTTCTGGTGCAGAGTGGAAGTAACAGCTCCTGCCTCATGGATCCATGGCCTTCCCAACAAGCAACTGTAGGCCGGGTGGATATCCATTACTTGAAAAGTAATTTGAAAATCACTCGGACCTATCTTGACTAGAAGGTCCACTTCACCGATTACCGTCTTGCGCGAACCATCAAAGGCTTTGACAATTACACCAATATACCTCATGGGTGCTCCTTGGTAAGATAGCTTCGACAATGTTGACTTCAGAAGCACATTCAGTGACGACCCGGTGTCAACAAGAATGTTTGACAAAGCATCTTCCTTGCAATTCATCGAGATGTGTAAAGCCATATTATGATTTTTGCCCTCCTCTGGGAGTTCTTCGTCGTAGAAGCTAAGATTATTGCAAGAAGTGATGTTAGCCACGATATGATTGAACTGATCCACAATACCATCATGTTCTACGAACGCTTGTTCGAGAACTCTCTGTAGTGCTTCTCTGTGCGCTTAGGAATTCATGAGCAGAGACAACACTGAGATCTTTGAGGGGGTTTGGAGCAGCTGCTCCACCATATTGAACTCGCTTCTTTTGATTAGTCAGAGTACCTCATCATCATCATTGGTTTTCAAATTACTAGATTCACCAGACTTATCTTTTGAACAGCCAACTGGATCTACAACAGGCATCTCCACTTTCTTACTAACAATTGTTTCCTCTTTATCCTTTGGGAACATCGGCCCAAACACTCGACCACTGCGGGTCACCTTTATAACATTAGCAATGCTCACTACTGAACTAGTCGTAGGTAACGGGACCTCTTGACCATTCTTCATCATTGTAGCATTATACTGATATGGCACAGCTTTATCATATGAATACGGGACTGGGCCCACTAACTGTATTACCAACGGCGATACTGATCTTTGACTGTTGTTGTTACTGGAGTTATACTGGATTACCAACCGCTCTTGTTGCTTGAAAACAGGAACTATGACATTAACATCGTCATCTACATGACGGGATTGAACAATTTGGATCATGCCTTTATCCATCAGACGTTGGATATCCCTTTTCACAACTTCACAACCCCTCAGGTTAACACTACAAACAGCACAACCATCATGGTCGTACTCACATTCACTTACCATACAAACATCCTTATGGATCTGCACTAAGGACCTCCTGATAACACTACAACGGAGCTCAGGTTTATACCACCAAGGAAGTGGTTCTGGAACCTACGGTGGGTTCCTCGCTTGAATTACGTTCTTGAGAACTAACGAGGGATACAACTCTGCATATGACATAGGAATCGGGTCGAAAGAGACCTTCTTCCTCTCGAAGTTCTGTTGATGATGATTGTTGTTGGTATTATTGTTGTTGTAGGTGTTTGTTCGTTGTTGCGGTTGTTGTTGTTGACGTTGTTATTGCTGAACTGGTGTTGCTTGTTGATTAGAAAATACCGGAATTACCGAGGATACTTGATGATGATGATGTTGATGGGATGTTGGATTCCTTCTGATTTGAGTCCTCCTCTGCCTCCCACTGCTTATTGCATTCGTCTCACTATCTTTCTTCTTACCAAATTTACTGCCATACCTCTTTCTTGTTGATGCCTCATCTCTTGACAAACTTCCCTCACGGACTCCTTCCTCAAGCCTCATCCCCATGTTTACCATTTTGGTAAAGTCACTGGGGGCACTAGCAATCATTCGTTCATAGTAAAATGAACTCAGAGTTTTCAAGAAGATCTTTGTCATCTGCTTTTCATCCAAAGGAGGAGTGATCTGGGAAGCCAACTCCCACCATCGCTGCACATACTCCTTGAATGTCTCTTTGTCTTTATGAGACATAGACCTCAATTGGTCTCTATCAGGCGCCATGTCCATATTATACTTATACAGCTTGACAAAAGCCTCCCCGAAGTCGTTGAAAGTGTGAATGTTGGCACTGTCCAATCCCATATACCAATGAAGCGCAGCGCCGGTAAGACTATCTTGGAAGTAGTGGATAAGCAATTGATCATTGTCGGTCTGAGTAGACATCTTGCGGGCGTACATCACAAGATGACTGAGCGGACAAGAGTTCCCCTTATACTTTTCAAAGTCAGGCACTTTGAACTTCACCGGGATCTTGACGTTGGGCACTAAGCACAACTCAGCAGCACTCTTCCCAAACAGGTCTTTACCTCTCAGCGTCTTCAATTCCTTGCGCAGCTCAAGAAACTGATCTTTCATTTCATCCATCTTCTCATAAACATCCGGACCCTCAGGCGGCTCGGAATGATAGATGGTATCCTCTACGCGAGGCAAGGTGTGCACAACGGGAGGTGGCACGGACATGACCGGGCTAGATGTTGGCATGGAAGCAAAAGTAGGCGCAAAGCCTTCGGGCACAAAGTTGGACGGCATTCCCCACGGGAACCCGGTAGGCATATTTGGCGTGAAATGGGTGGCAGCAACGGGCATGGTAGAGGTAACCACTTCTGACGTAACAGTCCTCGCAGGAGGAGTTGCAAGCGTTGGAGAAGATTGACTTTGGGCAGCAAGAACTGACTTCATCATGGCAGTAAGGCGGGAAATTTTACCCTTCAACTCTCTGTTATGTTGCTCTAAGTGCTCCATGATTCTCAGATGATTGGCTCGGGTATTGTATCGGTGAGTCAGCTTGGCTAAAGCACAGAAGAAACACCAATCAGACATCTGGCAAAAACCTGCTTATGCAAATGATGCACGAAATGCAATGCTTGATTATTATTATTTTTTAAGGAACTTACTATATCATTTGAAAATATATATATTTGAATAGCAATTGCAACAATTTGATATGACCGAAAATCTCTTTTTATTTATATGAATTGGAAGGATTACACTGAGTACAATTTCAGAAACCAAATGAAAAATACAAGAGAAAAGGAGACTAGTCATCCTAAGGATCCCTAACAACAATGTCAGAAGATCTGGTTGAAGGCGCGTACTTCCTTCGAATGCGAAGGATCTCGGTCTCAAAAGAAGCCTTCATCTGAGTCTTCTCGAGGACAAGCTGATCAGCAATCTTCTTCCAAGCAATGGAAGGCTGAGGCATGCTAGAAGATGAAACCTATGGCTCTCTCTGTCTCTTCGTCACTCGGTCTTCAAGTAACTCAGTAAGTGCATTTTTGTCCTTAGACTCCAATTGCAACTCTTCATGCTTCTTGCTCAAAGCACAAAAACACTATTCCCATATATCCTTCTCTTACTTCATCTTGATGAGCGCGTCTTCCAACTCCTCTATATCTTGGTTAGGGAGAGTTAATGGCTCAACCACAACCATAGACGTAGGTCTCTCACAAGGATAAGGCATCTTCGACTCTAAAGCTGTCTTCTTCACCCAAAGAGTGTAAGCTTCCAAAGCTACACAATTGCATGGACCAAGCTCGGATCTTCCTTTCCTATGCACATTATGCCAAGCATGCACAATCTTATGCTTCAAATGTTGGGGATCTTTAACCTCTTGATAGAAAAGACCTTCTAACAAAGTGTTATTAGGTTTGTCTCTCAAGGGGAACCCAAGTTGACGACGAGCCAAAGCAGGGTTGTAGTTAATTCGTCCTTGTGTACCAATGAGAGGCACATTATAGAATTCACCACAACTATCAATAATATCCAAACCGCTTAACGACGGATCATACCAAACTATATCATCATTAGTGAGAGACATAAGTCTCTGAGACCACCGTAGACATTGTTTGTTCTCCATAAAAGCAGGCGTCTGAGGCAAGTGCGAAATAAACCACTTGTACAGAAGAGGGATACAACAGACAATTGTTCCACCACCTTTAGAATTCCTTAGATGCAAAGAGAAATACATATCATCCAACAAAGTAGGCACAGGATTCCCAATCAAGAAAAGTCTAATGTCGTTAACATCAACAAAACCATCAATGTTAGGGAACAAAGCTAATCCATAAATGAGCAACACAAAGATAGCTTCAAAAGCATCCACACTACCAGCTTGAGCAAAAGTAGTAGCTTCCTTGATGAGGAAATTAGATGGAAACCCAAATAATCCTCCTTTCTTCACCCAATGAGTCTCTATCTCAAACTTCTTCAAGTGAAGAGCTTCAGCAATAAGATTAGATCGGGGAATCTCCTCCAATCCACAAAAAGGCATTCTACTAGAAACAGGTATCCCAAAAAGATGAGAATACTCCTCCAATGTACGCAGAAGTTGAAAATCTGGGAAAGTGAAACAACGGTAGAGAGGATCATAGAACTGCACTAGCACACTAAAAAGTCCTTCAACCACATCAGCAGACAAGATGGACAAAAGCTTCCCATGACTTTGTTTGAAGTCCAAGGGATCTAATACAAAAGATGCTAGCTTCCTTAACTCTTTCAAGTCGGGACATCTGAAACTGTACTTCTTAGTGTTCCTTCGTCCATAATCCATGGTCTGAAAATATTTGCAAATGATACCTTAGTTCCTTGAAATTTTTGTGTGATGGATGTTATGATGCGCATGAATGCATGAATGCAACAATCACAAATAAGGGATCACACACAAGGCAAACAAAGGTCAAGGGATGAATCAAGTCATTGTCAAGATCAATCATCCATTTTGGTGGATTATGGTTTTCACCTTACCAACACCCAAGTTCCGTTGATATTAACAAGACTTGATTGGATCAACCAAGAATCAAGGGTTTGTTGTAAGTCATGAGCATGGAGTCTGGGTAAGAACCATCCCAAAAGAGTGAGCTAAGGATAAAAACCTGTAGATCATGTTCTAAAAAGTCCCCAGAGTCTTAATTCCATCTATCGGATATTACAGGTTAAGATGACTAACTCATCGACCCATAATATTCTCAAGAGAAACTCGTCTGAGTGTAGTATAGCGTAACAACTGTTATCAAGTCTACACTTACACAGTCTCCACACTACGTCCTAAATAGGCCAAGAGGGGGTAGATGTTCTACGGTCCTCAGCTTCTCAGACCCAAATTAGAGATAGTAATGCCTAACCACAAATACTCGTGTGACATTTCCAAATCCAAAAGAGTCTCCACTGAGCAGATGGATCTCAAGCCAACTTGTTAAGGACTACTCCAAATAAGTCGAACATGACTATACCATATTCCTATCTTAATTGCACTCATGTTTGGGTTAGAACTTATCTCACCACTCAGAGATCACCAAGCACAACAAGCAGATTATATCACACATACATATATACAAACATCACATATATACAAATATATACACACAAAAAGTAGGCTAAACCCACTAGAGACTACTCCCCAACAGAGTCGCCACTTAATTTCTGTAGCGGTAAATTCATGATCATCAAGCTATGGATAAGCTAGAGATCAAATAACAAGAGTCGCCACCATGCTTTTATTGTTTCCATGGGAAAAGGGAAAAAAGTACGAACAAAATCCAAAAGTAAGAAGTTTTCAAATCAAAACTAATAAAAAATCAGATATTACAGGTAAGGGGGTTGGTTACACGGAGGGAAGGTGTTAGCACCCAAAGTGTCCTAGGTACTCCTAGGGAGCCCTTTTTGTGTGCATATGTACTTGGTATAAAGCGATGTTTACAAACAAATATAATGGGGGGATGAGAAAAGAATTCATTAATTATATTTTTATGTTTGACAAGACCTTCGGTCTTGTGCCTACGTACCAACATAAAAATGAGGGATCAAAACCTCGTAGTTCGTTATACAAATTTCAAAGTGGATGCATCGCTTTTAACAAAAATTAAGTTTAAAAGGCACAAAGGCCTAAAAATGGTTTGAATGAGTTAGTTCTTTTTGGCTTTTTGGAAGTTTAAGTCAAGTATAGTTAAGTTTATTTTCAAGTTCAATTTAAGAAGAGAAGTTTGAAAATGCAATGGCATAAGGCCAAAGTTTCTATCCTTTTTTCCAAAAGTTGTCAAAGTTTATAACAAAGTATGTCCAATCAAAGAAGGTTTTGAAAGAGAGAGGGAGAGATTTTGAAATTCAAGAAATGGGGAGAAGATGAAGAGACTAATCCTATGCACAAAATTAAAAGTTTAGAGTTGAAAAGATCTGACCAAATGGGTAGCAATCCAATAGACAAGAATGTCAATAGAGACCCAGAATTCCCTTGGACATTCATAATCAAGCAACACACAAATGCAAAATTATATTATCTTGAAGAGCAAAGGCATTAAATAAAGATGGCCACATCCAAGCTTATCCATTCCATGATCTTCTTCAAGGTAGCCCATGTAATAGATGAATTTCACAAGTCACAAGTTCAAAATGACAGCTTCACAATGATCATGTTGCAGATGAACTCAGAAAGATCTTGAATGATGTATCAGATGAAGTTTCAAATTGCAAGCACTTGGTTTCTCAATAAGTTGGCATTGGCCAAGTCCTTTAGCATAGGAATGTTGCCTAAATTCTAAGTCCATTTGTCGAAGATCAAGCCAACAGTCCATACAAAAGTTTTTTAGGGTTTTTGTTGTTATTATGTACATTAATGGTCAAAGACCACACAAACAAACAAAGTATACACAAACAAATATATCACACAATATGGTCCAAGTGGACAAAGTGAAAATTGCATTAACATAAACAATTAGAATGATATGAACAATGGCAAATGTATAAAAGCTAGAATTAAATGGCATTAAAGTAAAGGGCTTGAAATTAAAAGTTAGTAGTTAATAGGTTAGAAGTTAGTATTATTTTGCTTTTGCTTTTCACTTTAAGACATTCTTTGGAGAACATGAAATTCTGGCGTAGTCAGAATTCAGATGTTCTACTCCAAGTCATGACATCTGATCCAACATTGTAACTACTACAGCAAGACAGTTAACCCATTAAAAGCCCTGAACTGACTCACTCTTTCACAGATGTCACGACATCTCCTTCTATGTCACCCTAGAGGGAAGGAACCCCTAGTCCTGTGCATCTGGTATACAAACTCAGCAGAGATCAATGTTAGCACTCACTTCTGTTGTTTTCCTACACACATTATCAGCACGATGTCTTAATATTGATCATCTGTTACATTATTCCAGTGTGCTTGCCTTTTACTTGTATTTCCTGAATTATAGGTTGAATACATTAATCTAATTACCACTTATTAGATTGCTAACAAATAGGTTATTTGTTAGGTTCATTAATTGTAGGGCAGTAGTTAGTTTCCTGGATTTTAACTCAGCTGTTGGATTCCTAAAGAATAGCCTGAGAAAAATACTGAAACAGAAAAACTAATCATCCTACACTTTAGCACATGCTGTCAGGAATGAATGTCACAACATTCAGTTTGTCAGTCAGAACATATACATCATGCTGATTCTGTTATGTTCTTGAGAACTAGACGGTGCTAAAGTTGTTGTACTGTAGAAGACCAACCAGTCTCTAATTCAGTATCAGCATACATGAACAACTGTCTAGACATCCAGTTTGACAGTTTCACAATGATCCTTTGGCCAGATCTGTTTTCCACTTGGAAACCAGACTTAAATATATACTGAACTGAAGCATAAAACCAACCTGCCTATTATTCAGTATAAGCTGTCAATGATGAATGTCACGACATTCTGATTGACATACAACCAGAAGTCTATGTATCAGGTCTGTTATTATCTTGGTAGGCAGACTGAAATACACGCTTAGTTATGGCATACAGGATTATAACATATGCAGAAGGAAAACAAACACAGGAAATTATTAACCCAGTTAAATCCAACATGACCTACGTCTGGGGGCTACCAAGCCAGGAAGAAGATCCACTATTAGCAGTATTAATTCAGAGTTAAACTCCCCCGTTTACAACTCTTCACTTAATCCCTACCCAATGCAATCTATACCTAGGAACTCCTAGATAGAAACCTCCAGTTTCCATTCCTATCACTACAAATACAATGTAATGTTAACCAACTTGAACTTGCTTCACAGCTTCATTCAAGAACATAATCACTCTTGCCTACAGGCTTTGAGTTACAAATACTCTCAGCTTTTACCACTGAGAAACACATGGTAACCTTCCCACAAATTGGGAGGTTTACCTCACACACACCCCTAATTTTTCATTCTATGAGGCTTACAAAAACTAGGTTACAATCAGCTATTTATAACCTAATCACCCAACTGGATTTGGGCCTTCAGAAATCGCAGCAAACTTGTTCTTTGCTGTTACAACTACAGCAGAAAATTTCTGCTACAAACAAGGTCTTCAATCCTAGAATCTCTCCATATATATCTCCTTATTTTGAGCCTATATATATTCTGATTGAGTCTTTAAGACCTCCACATGGGAGTTAGGATATTCACCAAATATCCTTACTAATCCCAGAATATATACTGAATTAATTAATTCAGTTTTCTACACATGTGCGATGTCACAGACATGATGTTGTGACATCGTACATGACATGTTGGTCCAGATGTTGAACGTCTTCAACCCAACATATTAAAACAACAGAGATGATTACATTATTTGTTTTACAAAATTAATGCCAATCCTAAGGTATTAACAGAACACTCAACCCACATATCACACGCATGGATCCTTGAACCAAGACATCTTCCAAAGGAAGGATAAAATGCCAAGTTTCCACACAATACCATGAAAGAGGGGAGACTTACAATCTCACAAACTAGAATGCTTATGCCTTTTATGTCACAAATTTAGTGCTATGTTAAGCAATCGTAATTGGACTTATGTAGAAGTCCCAACTATTTGAGGTCGGGCAATAGAATTTTGGTTTTAATGCATGTTAGAGACATAGTATAATAGACTATGCTCATGAAACATACCACACACAAAAAGAATATGCAAAATGTGTGGCCTAATCTCATCCATACTCATGTTAATTTTTCAATCAACTAGCCTTAGGTTTTTGAGATATTATAGGCCAAATGGAATGAATAAATGAAGAAGGGGAATGAGATGAAGTGGGAGGGGAATGTATCAAAACACAAATTGGTCAAAGGAGGACTTTTAACAAATTAATATGATCCATTCATTTTGGGAGATGGAATGTACATTCCACCAATCCCCTAAATCCAATGATATTAATTTGAGAAAGTCAAATCAACCTTGACCAAGGTCCAACAACAATAATCAAACTCAAACAAGTCATCACAAGTGGTCAACAAATTTATTTGACATTTATTCAAATTTAAAATACTAAAATAAGGCATTTAAATTAAATATGGTTTATCCAATTCCTAAAACCTCATCAAAACACCAAAGAAATGGCCATGAGAGTTATCATCGGTCAAACAAGGTCAAAGGACCTTGGAGAAAAAAATTCATAATTTTTGGACATTTAAAAGTATTTTTAAACAATTAAAAACAAATGCAAAATCAATTAAATCATGAAAAATATTAATAATGATCCAAAAAATAATTTTAATTCAGAATATGAAAGAGGAAAATTTTTGAACTTTTTTTGTGAAACTCTCATATTTTTTGCATCAATATTAAAATTAATATGAATTAATGAAAATAAAAGGATTAAAATGAAAATTAAATGATCAGAAAAAACGTGGACCACTTGATCTCCCTCATTAATTGAGGTGGCAGATCAAGTGGTCACAAGCGCGCAATCCACGATACGCCTAAGTCAACGCGCCACAGGAAAGGTAATTCAAACCAACGCACAAGATTATTTCATTATAAAAGGATCATGTGGCTCTGAACATGCCAACTCACCACCGGAGCTACAACTCCGGTCTCCTTCTCAGGAAAGCCTCGTCGGACTGGTTTAGTCATAACCATCACCAAAATTAAAAAGAAGGACATGATTTCAAAGTAAAAATGGCACTGAGCATGAATCTGACCTCAATTTAGCCTAACTCCAAGTATATTCAGAGATACGTGGAGTTAAAATTTGAGGTACATGAATTGAGTTGCTTCGATTTGGCCTCAAAGCAACTCAATCTTCTTGCCTACATTGGTAGGACTTCAGACAACCAAAGAATCAAGATAATTGAGCAAGATTCAGAGAGAATCGAAGAGATTAAAATTTCTGGAAAATAGTTTCAATGTAGGTCTGGATTCAGCTGTTCTTACCTTGGCTCGTGCTTGATCTCACTCCAATTGCTTGCAGAAGAAGAATTGAATGCTCAAAAGGTCTTGGGTCCCTGGAGTTTTGAATCTCAAAAAAGTGAGAATTCAAACTCAATTTCAAGTGAAATTCTCAGGATTATCCTTTAGAATGTGAGGGTTAGAGGTTCGGGATCAAAGTTGGCGCGAATGTGTCTGAAATTATGAGCATATGAAGCTCTATTTATAGCCAATTCAATTGATATTTGCACACTTGAAATGAACTTCCAAAATTAGCACTGTGTGATGCAAGAGTGCATGGGCATGTGCAGGCCCATGAAATCACTCTATCTGATCCATAATTGAGTGTATGCAAGGCTGAAGTCATGTTGGAATGCTAGGAAATTATGCATGGATGTTTGAAGTTCAATCTTGTCAAATGATGATTCCATGTTCAAACCATACGCAACCTATTCATTTCTTGTCCAAAACGAATGAACATTGACTTTTTGGAAAGGTTAGATCAAGAGGAATAACTTTCATGTTCAACACTTTTCCATTTAGAGCTTCGAACTTGAAGAATTTTGAGGTGGAAGTTTGGAAATTTTAACATATTGAAAAAAATTCTAAGTGTCAAGCCATATGTCTCAATATTCCACCTTGCTTATTTTTTTATGTGAGCTTCAAATGAGAAAAATGTTTTCATAAAAGTTGTAGCACTTTCATATACCTTAATAATGGTCACCAATTTTATTTCATTTGGATTTGAAATGATAGAGCTGTGCATTTTTGAAGTTTGGAAAAATCACTTGATCAATGGTATAGGTCAAAAGTGGCCTATAATGTAACCTCATATCACATGCTCAAAAAGGTTGAATTAGCTCTCACTCCAAACATAAAAGTTGAAGTAGACCTGTTTAATTTGATTGTGCAACTTTTAAATCTTCCATCTCATAAAAATTTAGCAAGTTATGGCCTTGGGAAGTTGACTTTCAAATTAGGGTTTAGACAAAATGACCTATAATGTTTCAACATAGAAAATGATTTTCCAAGCAAAACTACCTCTAGGTCTCAACATTAAAGTTGTTTGGAATGTCATTTAGAGTAAGTTTTCTCTTGGAATCATTTTCATATGGTGAATATTGTAGGAGATAGGGTCTAGGGAGATCCAGTTTTGATCAGATGAATTCATTTGGCCAACCACCATCAACCAACTTGCTAATCTTCAATTCTCTTGACTTTCTAGGCTCATGGTAGATCATATATGCATAAGATGATGAATTTTGAAGTGTCCCTTGAGAAATTTGATCAATTGGTGAGATAGCTTGTTGGAGAAGTTACTCAAGATACCCAGTCAAACTAGGGTTTCCAAGGCAAATCACCCTCAAACTCTTGAAGAAAACTTTATCAATATGACATGTAAAGATCAATGGGACTCATATATGATGTTTAATACCATCCTTGAATCAATCCATAGTTGTGCTCTTTGTCATGAGGGTCTAAAACCCTAGATATGAACTTGATAGATCAACGGAGATCATGCCCTACCTACAAAAGAGTTAGGCAAATGCAAAGACATATTTTTGGTATTTTGGTTAGTGAAATGATAAAATACAAGTATGATACAATCACAAAGTGTTTGGTGATCTCTCCCAAAACCAACCCAATGAAAGAGGGGTAAGGAGGATGCCAAGGTATGATCCCAATGTTAATGCTTATGATGAAATTGCATGAGGGATCTTAGGGTCAAAATTAGGGTCTTACAGCTGGTACTCAAGAATCTTATTCTGTCGAGAAACCCTCCGCAAATTCCTGAGCCACTACCATCGTGGTTCAAGCCTTTTCTTCATTGTGCTTTTCATCAGGGAGCCCCTGGTCATGATATATAGAACTTCTATTTGTTAAAGTATGAAGTTCAAAAGCTTGTGAAGAGTGGTATGGTGTCCTTTGAGGACAGAGCGCCTAATGTAAAAGCCAATTTGTTGCCTGCTCATGGTAACGCTTCTGTCAATATGGTGGACGACTGTCTAGGGAGTTTTAGAGTTTTTGATGTATGACGCATCCGAAGATCTCTGGTGGAAATGCATAGAACTTTGTGTTTAATCAGTGACTGTGAACATGACCATGACAATTGTATCATTTGCAGCGTGAACCCATATGGGTGTATGATTATCAAGAGAGATATTCAGAAGTTGATGGATGAGAATATAATCCAGATTCAGCAGTCGAGGGGTATGGGAGATGATGTGAATGTCATTGTACCGGTGTTTAAGACCCCTGAGCGGGTAGTCATTCAGTTTGATAGTAGCAGCAGCAATAATGTCAATAGATCGGTATCACCGTTGGTAATACGGTTAGCGGGCCTTGTCCCTTATGCATCTGATAAAGTTGTGTCATACCAATATAACGCTACAATGATTGAAAATGGTCAAGAGTTTCCTCTACCAAGTACAAATTCAGTGGTGAATATCACAGATATAGCAAAGGTGACCCGTAGTGGTCGTGTGTTCAGTCCAGTTTTCCCTAAGGTAGTAGAAGATATTTCTGTAGAGAAGAAGGTAGAGATTCCTGTAGTGAATCCAGATAATGCTCCAATGTGTCAGTCTGGTGAATCCAACAAATTGAACACTAACGATGATGATGAGGTGTTAAGGTTAATCAAGAAAAGTGAATTCAATGTTGTAGAGCAGTTTCTTCAGACGCCGTCAAAGATCTTTATGCTATCATTGCTGATGAATTCTGAAGCGCACAGAGAAGCATTACAGAAAGTGTTGGAGCAGGCCTATGTTGAGCATGATGTTACTATGGATCGATTTGACCACATTGTTACCAACATCACTTCTTGTAACAATTTTAGTTTTTGTGATGAAGAACTTCCTGAGGAAGGCAGGAATCACAATTTGGCGCTGCACATTTTAATGAATTGCAAGGAGGACACTTTGTCTAATGTGTTGGTTGATAATGGTTCATTGTTGAATATGTTACCAAAATCAACTCTATTAAGACTCTCCTACCAAGGCGCCCTAATGAGGTATAGTGGTGTAGTTGTCAAAGCATTTGACGGTTCTTGTAAGACCCTCATTGGAGAATTGGACCTTCCTGTTAAGATATGTCTGAGTGATTTCCAGATTACTTTCCAAGTAATGGATATCCATCCGGCCTATAATTGCTTGTTGGGAAGGCCATGGATTCATGAAGTTGGAGTTATGACATCTACTCTACACCAGAAGCTGAAATTTGTGAAGAACGGAAAGCTTGTCATTGTTGGTGGAGAGAAGGCATTGTTGGTAAGCCATTTGTCATCTTTCACGTATGTTGATGCTAAGGAGGGGGTTGGAACGTCGTTTCAAGCCTTATCTATTGCTGATGAGTTAAAGAAAACTAGGGAACCCATGTCTTCTTTGAAATATGCACAAGAGGCTATTCAGGCTGGCAGTATCGACAAGTGGGGTCGTGTTGTGGAGATCGCCGAGAACAAGAATAGAGTCGGGCTAGGATTCAACCCGGGTCATTCAGCGTCGAAGCCAAAGTCATGCAACCAATTTTCCGCAGCGGAGGTTTCATTCATGGGAATGATCAACACTCAGCTGCCATTATTAAAGACAATGGTGATGAAGACGAAGCTTGCGCCAACTTTCTGACGCATGGCCAGATTTGCATCAACTGGGTTGTTGTTGATGTTCCTGTTGTCATTCACCGTTCTAAGTAATTTGTTTTTTATTATTTTTAAGAAAAATCCTTCTCCTATGCCTAAGGGAGAAGTGAACATTGTTGGGCATTTTCTTTATTATCATCAACGAAATACAATTGTATTCATCCACATCTATGATGTTTAATTTTTACTTTCTGCTTTTTCTGAAAATGGTAATCACAAAAAAAAACATAAATAAAAAATAATTTTTCCATCTGCATAATATTTGTTTGCACTCCACTTCTCTAAAATCAAAATATCAAATCATTATGCAGGTTGGTTCTCAAACCCGTTGAATATAATGACCCTACTCCCTCTCCAAACTTTGAGTTCTGTATGTTTGAAGCTGAGGAAGAGATTGATGATGAAGAAGTATTTGATGAATTATCCCGTTTGCTTGAGTACGAGGAAAAAGTCATCCAGCCGTTTGAAGAACAGATTGAACTAGTCAACTTGTGTTCCGAAGATGATGTGAAGGAAGTCAAGATTGGGTCTCAACTGTAACACCCCGATAAAAATATGATAATTATTTAATTTAAGTTAATAGTGTATTTATTAATTTAATTAAATAATTGGATTATTATTGGATTATTATTATTGGAATAATAAAGTTGGAATCAGTAAAAAGTCCCATTTTTGGTAAAAAGGGTTTTTTTCACGTGAAAAGGGAGAAGCGACAGAAAAGTGGAAAAGGGCAAAAAGGAAGAGAAAGAGAACAAGGGTTGAAGAAAAGGAAAAGCTTGAAGTAAAGGATTTGCCGGATTAACTCAGGTAAGGGGGGGTTTATCGTCGTTTAATGGGTATTATGGGTTAACATGTAATGGATAGTAATAAGCCATTGAATCGACTCCAATTAGAATGATGAATGCTGAAATTTGTGAACTTTTGGATGAATGAGATATGGGTTTATAATTGAAGAAAATTCGTAGGAATTAGATGTAAGAAGGTTAGAAATTGAGCAATTGAATGGGTATGATCTGTGTTAGATAACATGAATGAATGTTGTGTGAAAATTGGACTGTGGGAGGTTGGATTTGGGAAATCTCGTAGCAGAGAAAAAAACCATAGCAGATCTGGAATTCTGGGTTCTGGTCATACGCGTATGGCACTAGGCAATACGCGTATGAGATGGTCTGGTACGCGTATGGGGTGAGGCCATACGCGTATGGATGAAGAAGATGATGATTCTAACGTAGTTTTGTCTCTGTTAGTACGCGTATGGGAGAGGTGGTACACGTAGAATACGCGTATGAGACAGGCAATACGTGTATGGGTTGGCTATGAAATGGGCCATACGCGTATGGGCATGAGGCATACGCGTATGGGCAGAAGTGGGATTTTTCTGAGCTGTTGTTGTGCAGTTTTTGGTCGTTTCAGCTGAGTGATGTAAATTAGCTGATGTATGATATAGTAGGGATCATTTCCCGCTGTTTTGAGCAGTATAGGTATTAGTAGAGTGTGCTAATACTGTGATTTATTATTTGGCATGATATGAATATGATTCTGTGATAAATATGCTGATGATGTATGATGGTATGCATAATGCTGTGAATGTATCTGTTATGTATGCAATTGTGGATGGACTGTTTAAGGCTTAGAGTGTGAGCATATGTCCATTGTGGATTGTTGTTGATGGTTGCATGCTAGGTGATTTAGCGTGCATAGTATGGCCTTTATGGTGGTAGCTAATTCCCATGGTGAGGAATTAGTGAGTGAGTTATTGTGGATTGTTGTTGATGTTTGCATGCTAGGTGATTTAGCGTGCATAGCATAGCCCTTGGGGTGGTAGCTAATTCCCATGTTTAGGAATTAGTGAGTGAGTCACTAGGTCTCAAATGAGTGGGACTAGTGAGCTTGGTAGTCGTATCTGGGTTTGATCGGTGAGGTTGAACTATGTGTTCACGAATAGTCGGTACCGCATGCATGGAGTCTCATTGTATAATGTATGTGTGGCGTATAATATGAATGGATGTATTCCAATATTATACGTGTGTTTTGTGTTGTGTTGAGTATGATTTGAGTTGATGATGCCGTTGTTGAATGTGTGATCTGATTAGAGTGATGAATGTGTTAATTTACTTAGCATTACATGATATTTTATAATGCTTATTATATCGATTGAGGAACTCACCCTTACAACTATGTTTCAGGTAACGAGCAGTGATTGAGTAGAAGCTAGTGCTTGGAGTCTAGTGTAGTTCCTTAGTGGGTCATGCTCTGGTATATGTAACATCGGGACGGGATGTTTTACCTTGTTTTCATTTGGTTGTTGAATAAGTTTACATGTAATGTGTTACATGGTTTGCATATCCGCTGCGAATTGTGCAATATTTTATTTTGATTAATAAATGAGCATGACAAACTATTTTGGTGAATGGTGTGAAGTGTCAAGTGTGACACCCTTAAATTGCATATCTACTCTGATTTATATTTTGTTAAATTAATTAATTATTGGGGTATTTTAGAAGGGTGTTACATAAGTGGTATCAGAACATAGTCGGTCGAGTCGAGTCGTAATTATTCTGTTTCCCTGTATGTGATAGGTGTTGTGTAACTCTATCCGTACTTATTGTTTTAGCTTGTTGGGTTTTCAGAATAGAGATGGCTGGAAGAGGTAGAGACGATGCTGCGATTGCTGAGGCTCTGGGTATGCTAGCTGGAGTACTTGGAGGGAATCCGAATGTTGTGGGATTGGGAGCTGCTCGTCAACTGAGTGAGTTCCAGAAGAACAATCCTCCAATGTTTAAGGGAGCATACGATCCAGATGGTGCTCAGAAGTGGTTGAAGGAGATCGAGAGGATCTTCCGAGTGACTGAGTGTGCCGATAACCAGAAGGTCAGGTTCGGTACGCATATGCTGTCAGAGGAAGCAGATGATTGGTGGGTTGCTACCCGCATTGAGTTGGAAGCTGCTGGGAGTGCTGAGATCACTTGGGCGGTGTTCAGAGAGAGATTCCTGAGGAAGTACTTTCCAGAGGATGTCAGAGGAAAGAAAGAGATAGAGTTCTTAGAATTGAAGCAGGGCAACCGGTCTGTTACTGAGTATGCTGCTAAGTTCACAGAGCTGTCGAAGTATTACACTCCCTATGATGAGGCTACTGGGGAATTTTCAAAATGTGTGAAGTTTTAGAACGGGTTGCGTCCCGAGATCAAGAAGGCTATTGGGTATCAGCGGATCAGAGTGTTTTCTGACCTGGTTGACTGTTGCAGGATCTTTGAACAGGATACCAAGGCCAGAGCGGAGAGCTATCAGCAGAGGGTTGATAGGAAAGGCAAGAATCAGAATGATCGTGGGAAGCCGTATGCAGCCGGCAAAGGTTTCCAGAGACAGAGTGGGATGAAGAGACCTAGTGGGGGAGACTCCAGTGCCCCTGCTAAGTGTTACAGATGTGGTCAGGCTGGACATCGTATCCATGAGTGTACCAGTGCTGAGAAGAAGTGTTTCAAGTGTGGCAAAGGTGGTCACTTGGCTGCAGAGTGCCGGTTGAAGACTATGACTTGTTTCAACTGTGGAGAGGTGGGTCATATTAGCCCACAATGTCCTAAGCCGAAGAAAGAGAACCAGTCGGGAGGCAAGGGCTTTGCTTTATCGGGTTCTGAGACTTCTGCAGATTATCGTTTGATCCGAGGTACGTGTTATATTAATGGCTTTCCCCTTTTAGCTATTATTGACACAGGTGCGACTCATTCCTTTATATCTTTGGATTGTGCTGTGAAACTTAAATTAGAGATATCTGAGATGCATGGGAGTATGGTGATTGATACTCCTGCGAAGGGTTCAGTGACTACTACTTCAGTTTGTTTAAATTGCCCTTTGAGTATTTTTGGTAGAGACTTTGGGATGGACCTCGTGTGTCTTCCACTAGTGCAGATTGATGTTATCCTGGGTATGAACTGGTTGGTGTTTAACCGAGTTTCTATCAACTGTTTTGATAAGACTGTGATCTTTCCTGAGATTGAGGAAGGAAAGAGTTTGTTTCTATCAGCAAGGCAGGTGAATGAGGCAGTAGCAGATGGGGCAGAGTTGTTTATGCTGTTAGCGACTTTGGAGGCTAAAGATAAACTGGTGATTTGCAATCTAGCCGTGGTGTGTGATTTTCCTGATGTGTTTCCTGAAGAAGTGAATGAATTACCGCCAGAGCGTGAAGTCGAGTTCTCGATTGATTTAGTACCTAGTACTAGGCCGGTGTCGATGGCTCCGTACCGTATGTCTGCTGTTGAGTTAGCTGAATTGAAGAGTCAGCTGGAAGATCTGTTGGATAAGAAATTTATTCGTCCGAGTGTGTCACAGTGGGGCGCACCAGTGTTATTGGTTAAGAAGAAAGAAGGTACTATGAGGTTGTGTATGGACTACAGGCAACTGAATAAAGTGACGATCAAGAATCGGTATCCTTTGCCGAGGATTGATAATTTGATGGATCAGTTGGTTGGTGCGAGTGTGTTCAGCAAAATAGATTTGAGATCGGGGTATCATCAGATACGTGTGAAAACTGAGGATATTCAGAAGACTGCTTTCAGAACAAGGTATGGACATTATGAGTATTCTGTAATGCCTTTTGGTGTGACTAATGCGCCTGGGGTATTTATGGAGTATATGAATAGGATTTTCCATCCATACCTAGACAAGTTTGTTGTGGTGTTTATTGACGATATTTTGGTGTATTCGAAATCTGAAGAAGAGCATGCTGAACATTTGAGAGTGGTTTTAGGAGTTCTACGAGAAAAGAAGTTATTTGCTAAACTGTCCAAGTGTGAATTTTGGTTAGAAGAGGTTAGTTTTCTTGGTCATGTGGTTTCAAGAGGTGGTGTTGATGTTGATCCTTCTAAGATAGAAGCGGTATCTAAGTGGGAAGCTCCGAAGTCAGTTTCTGAGATAAGGAGTTTTCTTGGACTTGCAGGTTATTATAGGAAATTCATTGAGGGATTTTCTAAGTTGGCGTTACCGTTGACGATGTTGACTAGAAAGGGGCAAGCGTTTGTTTGGGACTCAAAATGTGAAGAAGGTTTCCAAGAGTTAAAGAGAAGGTTAACTACTGCTCCTATTCTGATATTACCAAGTCCATCAGAACCATTTGAGGTTTACTGTGATGCTTCATTGTTGGGTTTGGGTGGTGTTTTGATGCAGAATAAGCAGGTTGTAGCTTATGCTTCGAGACAACTGAAGGTTCATGAGAGGAACTATCCGACACACGATTTAGAGTTGGCAGCTGTGGTATTTGTTCTGAAGTTATGGAGGCATTACTTGTACGGGTCAAGATTTGAGGTTTTCAGTGACCATAAAAGTTTAAAGTATTTGTTTGATCAGAAAGAGTTGAATATGAGACAGAGGAGATGGTTAGAGTTTCTGAAGGATTATGACTTTGGTTTGAATTACCATCCGGGTAAAGCAAACATAGTGGCTGATGCATTGAGTCGGAAATCATTGCATGTGTCTATGTTAATGGTTAAGGAATTGGATTTAATTGAGCAGTTTAGAGACTTGAGTTTGGTGTGTGAGAGTACTCACAATAGTGTTAAATTGGGAATGTTGAAGTTAACGAGTGGTATTCTGGATGAGATTAGAGAGGGTCAGAAATCCGATGTGCTTTTGGTTGATAAGTTGACTCTAGTGAATCAAGGTCAAGGTGGTGAATTCAGAGTTGATGAGAATGGTATTTTGAAATTTGGTAATCGGGTGTGTATTCCGGATGTTACCGAACTTAAGAAGAGTATTCTTGAGGAAGGACATCGTAGTGGCCTGAGTATTCATCCTGGGGCTACGAAGATGTATCATGATTTGAAAAAGTTATTTTGGTGGTCGGGAATGAAAAGAGAAATTGCGAGTTTTGTTTATTCTTGTTTGACTTGTCAGAAGTCGAAGATTGAGCATCAGAAGCCGTCTGGGCTAATGCAACCGTTGGCTATTCCAGAGTGGAAGTGGGATAGTATCAGTATGGATTTTGTTTCTGGTTTACCGAGGACAATTAAGAATTTTGAAGCTATTTGGATGATTGTTGACAGATTGACAAAATCGGCTCATTTCATTCCGATCAGAATGGATTATCCGTTAGAGAGATTAACTGAGTTGTATATTGAGAAAATTGTAAGTTTGCATGGTATTCCGTCGAGTATTGTTTCGGAAAGAGATCCTAGATTTACATCGAAGTTCTGGGAAGGTTTGCAGAGGGCTTTGGGAACTAAGCTGAGATTGAGTTCTGCATATCATCCGCAGACTGATGGTCAGACTGAGAGGACGATTCAGTCACTGGAGGATCTTTTGAGGGCTTGTGTTTTGGAAAAGGGAGGTGCTTGGGATTGTTATTTACCTTTGATTGAGTTTACCTACAACAATAGTTTTCATTCGAGCATTGGTATGGCACCGTTTGAAGCTTTGTATGGTAGGAGATGTCGGACACCTTTATGTTGGTATGAGTCCGGTGAGAGTGCTGTGGTTGGACCGGAGATTGTTCAACAAACTACGGAAAAGATTAAGATGATTCAGGAGAAGATGAGGATTGCTCAGAGTCGTCAGAAGAGTTATCACGACAAAAGGAGGAAGTCACTTGAGTTTCAAGAGGGAGATCATGTGTTTCTTCGTGTTACTCCGATAACTGGGGTTGGTCGAGCTTTGAAGTCGAAGAAGCTGACACCTCGATTTATTGGTCCTTATCAGATTTTGGAGAGGATAGGGGAGGTAGCCTATCGTATCGCTTTACCGCCGTCACTTGCGAATTTGCATGAGGTTTTTCATGTGTCTCAGTTGAGGAGGTACATTCCTGATCCGTCGCATGTGGTTCAAGTAGATGATGTATAGGTGAGAGATAACCTGACTGTTGAAACATCACCTATGAGGATCGAGGATCGAGAGTTGAAGCAGTTGCGGGGTAAAGAGATTGCTTTGGTAAAGGTAGCTTGGGGAGGACCAACAGGTGGCAATGTGACTTGGGAACTTGAGAGTCAGATGAAGGAGTCTTATCCTGAGTTATTCGCTTGAGGTATGTTTTCGAGGACGAAAACTCTTTTAGTGGGGGAGAGTTATAACACCCCGATAAAAATATGATAATTATTTAATTTAAGTTAATAGTGTATTTATTAATTTAATTAAATAATTGGATTATTATTGGATTATTATTATTGGAATAATAAAGTTGGAATCAGTAAAAAGTCCCATTTTTGGTAAAAAGGGTTTTTTTCACGTGAAAAGGGAGAAGCGACAGAAAAGTGGAAAAGGGCAAAAAGGAAGAGCAAGAGAACAAGGGTTGAAGAAAAGGAAAAGCTTGAAGTAAAGGATTTGTTAACTCAGGTAAGGGGGGTTTATCGTCGTTTAATGGGTATTATGGGTTAACATGTAATGGGTAGTAATAAGCCATTGAATCGACTCCAATTAGAATGATGAATGCTGAAATTTGTGAACTTTTGGATGAATGAGATATGGGTTTATAATTGAAGAAAATTCGTAGGAATTAGATGTAAGAAGGTTAGAAATTGAGCAATTGAATGGGTATGATCTGTGTTAGATAACATGAATGAATGTTGTGTGAAAATTGGACTGTGAGAGGTTGGATTTGGGAAATCTCGTAGCAGAGAAAAAAACCATAGCAGATCTGGAATTCTGGGTTCTGGTCATACGCGTATGGCACTAGGCAATACGCGTATGAGATGGTCTGGTACGCGTATGGGGTGAGGCCATACGCGTATGGATGAAGAAGATGATGATTCTAACGTAGTTTTGTCTCTATTAGTACGCGTATGGGAGAGGTGGTACGCGTAGAATACGCGTATGAGACAGGCAATACGCGTATGGGTTGGCTAGGAAATGGGCCATACGCGTATGGGCATGAGGCATACGCGTATTGGCAGAAGTGGGATTTTTCTGAGCTGTTGTTGTGCAGTTTTTGGTCGTTTCAGCTGAGTGATGTAAATTAGCTGATGTATGATATAGTAGGGATCATTTCCCGCTGTTTTGAGCAGTATAGGTATTAGTAGAGTGTGCTAATACTGTGATTTATTATTTGGCATGATATGAATATGATTCTGTGATAAATATGCTGATGATGTATGATGGTATGCATAATGCTGTGAATGTATCTGTTATGTATGCAATTGTGGATGGACTGTTTATGGCTTAGAGTGTGAGCATATGTCCATTGTGGATTGTTGTTGATGGTTGCATGCTAGGTGATTTAGCGTGCATATTATGGCCTTTATGGTGGTAGCTAATTCCCATGGTGAGGAATTAGTGAGTGAGCTATTGTGGATTGTTGTTGATGTTTGCATGCTAGGTGATTTAGCGTGCATAGCATAGCCCTTGGGGTGGTAGCTAATTCCCATGGTGAGGAATTAGTGAGTGAGTCACTAGGTCTCAAATGAGTGGGACTAGTGAGCTTGGTAGTCGTATCTGGGTTTGATCGGTGAGGTTGAACTATGTGTTCACGAATAGTCGGTACCGCATGCATGGAGTCTCATTGCATAATGTATGTGTGGCGTATAATATGAATGGATGTATTCCAATATTATACGTGTGTTTTGTGTTGTGTTGAGTATGATTTGAGTTGATGATGCCGTTGTTGAATGTGTGATCTGATTAGAGTGATGAATGTGTTAATTTACTTAGCATTACATGATATTTTATAATGCTTATTATATCGATTGAGGAACTCACCCTTACAACTATGTTTCAGGTAACGAGCAGTGATTGAGTAGAAGCTAGTGCTTGGAGTCTAGTGTAGTTCCTTAGTGGGTCATGCTCTGGTATATGTAACATCGGGACGGGATGTTTTACCTTGTTTTCATTTGGTTGTTGAATAATTTTACATGTAATGTGTTACATGGTTTGCATATCCGCTGCGAATTGTGCAATATTTTATTTTGATTAATAAATGAGCATGACAAACTATTTTGGTGAATGGTGTGAAGTGTCAAGTGTGACACCCTTAAATTGCATATCTACTCTGATTTATATTTTGTTAAATTAATTAATTATTGGGGTATTTTAGAAGGGTGTGACATCAACTGTGTCCATAAGCTAAGAAGGGGTGTGTTTGCTTGGTCCTATCAAGATATGCTTGGGTTGGATTCTGAGATTGTGGAGCATAGACTGCCATTGAAGCCAAAATGCCCGTCGGTCAAGGAGAAATTGAGAAGAACTCATCCTGATATGGTAGTAAAGATCAAAGAGGAAGTGCAGAAGCAGATTGAAGTTGGTTTTCTTGTTACCTCCGAATATTCGCAATGGGTGGCCAACATTGTGCCTGTTTTAAAGAAAGATGGAAAAGTACGCATGTGTGTTGATTATAGAGACTTGAACAAAGCTAGTCCGAAAGATGATTTACCTCTACCACACATTGATATGTTGGTTAACAATACAACTAAATTTAAAGTCTTTTCGTTTATGGATGAATCTTCCGGTTACAATCAAATCAAGATGGCACCTGAAGATATGGAGAAGACCATATTATTTTATAGAGTGATGCCTTTCGGTTTAAAGAATGCTGGTACAACATACCAGATAGCTATGACCACTCTTTTTCATGATATGATGCATAAAGAGATTGAAGTTTATGTTAATGATATGATTGATAAATCAAGTGATGAAGGAGAACATGTTGAGCATTTGTTGAAGTTATTCTAGCGTTTGAGGAGATATAAACTCCGCTTGAATCCCAATAAGTGTACTTTTGGTGTTCGTTCTGGTAAGTTGTTGTGCTTTATTGTCAGTGAGAAGAGTATTGAGGTTGATCCTACCAAGGTCAAATCAATACAAGAGATGCATGCGCCCAAAACTGAGAAGCAAGTCAAAGGTTTTCTCTGCCGCTTAAATTATATCTCAAGATTCATATCGCATATGACTGCCACATGTGCACCAATGTTCATGCTTCTTAGGAAAGATCAGTCTTGTGATTGGACCGAAGATTGCCAAAAAGCTTTTGATAGTATCAAAGGGTATCTACTTGAACCTCCGATTCTGTCTCCGCCTGTTGAAGGAAGACCTTTGATCATGTATTTGACTGTGCTTGATGATAGTATGGCGTGTGTTCTTAGTCAGCAAGATGAATCTGGAAAGAAAGAATATGCAATTTACTACCTCAGTAAGAAGTTCACCAACTGCGAGACTCGGTATTCTATGCTTAAGAAGACATGTTGCGCATTGGCTTGGGCTTCTAAGCGTCTGTGCTAGTATATGTTAAATCATAATACTTGGTTGATATCCAAAATGGATCCAATCAAGTACACTTTTGAGAATCCTACTTTAACCGGGAGGATTTCCCGTTGGCAGATGTTGTTATCCGAGTATGATATTGAATACTGATCTCAGAAAGCTGTTAAAGGTAGTGTCTTGGCTGACCATTTGGCTCACCAACCGATTGAATATTATCAGTCGGTGCAGTATGATTTTCCTGATGAAGAGATTTTGTACTTGAAGATGAAAGATTGTAATGAACCATTGCATGAAGAAGTGCCAGAGCCTGGTTCCCGTTGGGGCATGGTATTTGATGGAGCTGTCAATTCGTATGGTAATGGCATTGGGGCAGTGATCATTACTCCTCGAGGCACTCATTTTCCATTTGTGACTAGGTTGACCTTCAAGTGTACAAATAATATGGCTTAGTTTGAAGCTTGCATTATGGGGCTTGAAGAGGCCATTGATCTCAGAATTAAATATCTTGGCGTCTATGGAGACTCAGCTTTGGTTGTGAACCAAATCAAATGTGAATGGAAGACAAATCAACCCAGTTTGATACCATATAGAGATTATGCGAGGAGGATATCAACTTTCTTTACAAAGTTTGAGTTTAATCATATCCCTCGATATGAAAATTGGATGGCAGATGCTCTTACAACATTGGCTTCCATGATTGTGGTGAAATTTTGGAATGAAGTTCCCAATTTGACTGTGATACGTCTTGATAGGACAGCTCACGTATTTGCTGTTGAAGAAGTCAAAGATGAAAAGCCATGGTATTTTGATATCAAGTGCTTCCTCCAAAGTCAGATTTACCCATCTGGAGCATCTTTAAAAGATAAGAAGACTTTGAGAATATTACCTGGCAACTTCTACCTGAATGGTAATGTGCTTTATAAGAGAAATTTTGATATGGTTTTGCTCAAATGCATGGATAGACACGAAGCAGACATGTAGATGACTGAAGTCCATGAAGGTTCCTTTGGTACTCATTCCAATGGACATGTTATGGCAAAGAAGATGTTGAGAGCAGGTTACTATTGGAAAACAATGGAATCTGGTTGTTGCAAGTTTGTGAAGAAATGCCACAAGTGTCAAATTTATACAGATAAGATTCATGTTCCTCCATTGTTGTTGAACGTATTTCCTCTCCATGGACCTTCTCCATGTGGGGAATTGATATGATTGGCATGATTGAGCCCAAAGCTTCTAATGGACATCATTTCATTCTGGCGACTATTGACTACTTCATAAAGTTGGTTGAAGCGGCATCGTATGCAAATGTAACCAAGCAAGTTGTTGTAAGGTTTATCAAGAATCAGATTATATGCCATTATGGTGTGCCAAGAAAGATCGTTACTGATAGTGGGTCAAACTTGAATAACAATATGGTGGAAGCTCTTTGCAAAGACTTCAAGATTGCACATCATAATTCTTCTCCTTACACACCTAAGATGAATGGGGATGTTGAAGCTATGAATAAGAACATCAAGATGATCGTTTAGAAGATGGTTGTGACATATAATGATTGGCATGAGATGCTCCCATTTGCTTTGCATGGGTACCGTACATCCATCCGCACTTCAACAGGGGCAACCCCTTTTTCTCTTGTTGAAGGCATGGAAGTTATGCTCCTCGTAGAGGTTGAGATCCCATCATTGCGTGTATTGATGGAAGCCAAGTTGACTGAAGTTGAATGGTGTCAGACCATGTATGATCAGTTGAATTTGATTGAAAATAAGAGATTGACTGCCATGTGTCATGGTCAGTTATATCAATAGAGAATGAAGAAGGCATTTGATAAGAAGGTCAAGCCTCGTATGTTCAGAAAAGGTGACCTCGTGCTCAAGAAGATTTTCTCTTCCAAACCTGATGCTAGGGGAAAATGGACTCCTAATTACGAAGGCCTGTATGTTGTGAAGAGAGCCTTTTCAGGCGGTGCTTTGATTATTACAACTATGGATGGTGAAGAGTTTACGCGTCCTCTGAATGTTGATGCAGTCAAGAAATACTTCGCCTAAAAATAAAAGAACAACTCGCTAAGTCGAAAACCCGAAAGGGCGACTTAGGCAAAAAATGAGCGTCTCGGTGGATTGAAAACCCAAAAGGGTGATCTAGGCAAAAATTAGAGACATAAAACAGAAAAACTTATCCCGGTAGATTGAGTACTCCACCTTGGGGAAATCTAGGCAAAAATTAGGGATTATGGTAAGTAACTGTATCCGGCTGGCCCTGATCTTTGAACAGTTTTGAGCAAATCATTTGGTTCTGGTTCATCATTCTCAACCGAAGACAAGAACACAGTAGATTTCAAATTTGGTAGGGAGAGTAGTGATCATTGTATTCAATGTATCCCTTTTCTATGTAAATTACCATTTTCAAACTTTGTAAAGATCCATGGAGTCCCGTCATTGACGGACTACCATTCTATTAAATAAAGTTGAGCTTTTTATCCAATTATTACGATTCTTATTTACTTATGTTAAATAAAATTGAATTTTCATGTTGATAATTTTGAAATAAATTAATGAATAATTATTTTTCTTAAAATAATAAAAGCAGTCATTTTAAGAATAATCGATTTCAGCTAGGAATGTCAACAGCAATCTGAGAACAGGTAAGTCTTGAGGTGTGAAGCATTCTTGGTTTTCCCTAAGCAGTCGGTTTGAGAAAATTTTCCTCCACAACAGTTCGCTATTTATCCCCAGCTTGGTTGATGAGTTTCTCCCTGAATATTCCGTCATTCCCGATAGAGTTGGTGGGTATCATCTCGAATTGAGCTGATGATTAGTCCCCTTTGCAAATCCATATTCCCCAGGTGACGTGCTCATGTTAGTTATCCCCCAGTTTGTGGTTTGGATGACCGGACCCTGGAGATTCATAACCTTTATTTGGTTTCCATTTGCATTTGATTGTGTTGCATAACTTTGGTAGTTTCTCCATTGTGTGAATCAGATATGATTATCTTTACCTCGGAATTAGTTTATATCGCAATTTCAATTTGGCGATTATTGAGGAATGTGACGATCTTTGTCACAGCATCCCCGACAATTTTCTTAATTCCTCATTTAGAGTTTTATCTCTTGTATTCCCCAGCGAAGTTCATCTTCAGATAGAAGTTCCCTCTTCCCAGGCAGTGTTTAATTTTGAGTAGTATTTGATTTCGTCCCCTGCAAGGTTGTCTACCATTTAACATGGTGTTGACTTAAAATTCCCCGCAATGTTGATTTGCTTGGATCCTCAATAGATCCTTCCCTATCCTCGACATGTTTGATTGATCATCCTTCAGCAGTGCTCTCTTCTCGCAGAGTT
This sequence comes from Lathyrus oleraceus, assembly GCF_024323335.1. Lineage (NCBI taxonomy): Eukaryota > Viridiplantae > Streptophyta > Magnoliopsida > Fabales > Fabaceae > Lathyrus > Lathyrus oleraceus. The sequence continues at coordinate 350,936,947 of NC_066585.1, read as the reverse complement.
TGCCATGATTAATTGAAAGCATGTTCCATGACTTTCCCAGACATAGTAGATTCATTAGAAGCTAGATGATTTATTTTCATCCCTAGCACTTTCTCCAGTTGGTGTGTCCATCTTGTTGAGATTAGTCGAGTGTTGTAGTGATGATTCAAATCCTTGTTAGTTGTATCATGTGTGTTGTATTGTCAGCATAATCATAACCATATACATGCATATTCATGCATAAAACACAACATCGGATATTTCATTATGCATTTTATCGCATTGTTTTTTCTCATGATCCCCTGCTTTGGTGACATTATTTTCCCATACAGATTTGGTGTGTCTGTCCTCCTTCAATTGTAGAGTGTCAGTCCTTTAAGCAGAAAGAGTTTAACCTTTCTCATTCCCCACTGAGTTATTCCCTCGTGGACGATTGTTATTCTAGTTTCATCCCAAATTAATTATCTGGACAGAACCACTCCCCTGGAGTTATATCCTTATTGGGTTAAGTCTTTGTTTGACCGTTTCTTTCTAGTTTTTACCTAGATGGATCTTTTGGTCTCCGAGAGTCTATTACCCAGTAAATGGTAATATTCGTTTGATGTTTAGTACATTACTTTTGCCCAATACCCTGTAAAATGTTATCTACTTCCTTGTTTTCCCCAGCGGATTCATTTTCACGTTTCCCCAGTAAGCTTATCCTTTATATGTTAATCTTGACCGGTGACGGATATTCTTCCTTTTTGGTTTTCTACCCAGTAAAAAGGTAATTGTAACCCCTATTTTATTCCCCATATAGTTTATCCTTGATATATTCACTTTAACTGGTGATGGGTTTTCTCTTCTTTGTGAATTCTACCCAGTAATCGGTAGTTGTAATTCCTACTTTCCCCTGTCGAGTCTATCCTTGATATGTTCATCCTAATCGATGATAGATATTCTCTCTTTGGTATTCTGCCTAGTAACTGGTAGATATAATTCCTATTTTTTCCCGACAGTCTATCCTTGATATGTTTACCCTAACCGGTAACGGATATTCTTCCTATTTCCCCAGGTGGTTTATCCTTTATATGTTCATCCTAACTGATGAAGGATATTCTTCCTTCGATTTTATCCTTGATATGTTCACCATAACCAGTGACGGATACTCTCCTTTTGGTCTTCTGCCCAGTAACCGGTAGTTGTAAATCCTATTTGATTTCTCTCCCTAGTAGGTTATTCTTACCGAGTAACCGGTAATGGATACACCTCTTTGTCCTCAGCGAGTCATCCTTGATATGTTTACCCTAACCGGTAACGGGTGTCCCTCTATCAGAGTATATTGTCTTCTTACCAAGTAATGGGTAATAGATAATATATCTCTTTTACTCTTGTGTTGAAGTTCATTCTTCCGCAACTGAGTTTGAGTGAGTGTTTCCTCAGTGAAATCACCGTCCCCTGTTTGGTTTGAATATTTTGGTTTTATTCTAATCTATTCTTATCCCCTGCAGATTTCCCTTATCCCCAGACCGGGTCCTTCCATTGATTTATTTCCATTGGAAAATCCCTCGCGTCTCCCAATAATTTTTAAGACGTAGCCTGGCCTACGCACAACTCTTATCCCCATAGTCTTTGTCTCCCCAGTGAGTTTTCCTTATGGAATGCATTATGCTCCTGTGGACTTTCAGTCTCTCCGGATTCTTTTCCTTTGTGGCAATTTATTCCCCACAAAGATTGTTTTAACATTCATATCATATGCATCATGAGGTCTTTTAGGGACCAAATTTTTTTCTAGATGTTGTTATTTAAGTCCATTCTACTGAGTTGATACGTAGATTTTAACCTGCATATCCTCAGTTAAAATGTCCTTAAATAGGGGCAGCTGTAAGACCCCAATTTTGACCCTAAGATCCCTCACGTTATCTCATCATATGCATTGGCTTTGGGATCACACCTTGGCATCCTCCTTACCCTTATTTATTGGGTTTGCATTGGGAGAGATCACCAAGCACATTTGATTGTATCATACTTTTTTTTCTTTGTTTACTAACGAAAATACCAAAAATATGTCTATGTATAGCTTTGTTTCTTTTGTAGGTAGTGTGTGCATCCACCAATGCCTCATCAAGCTTAGAATTAGGGTTTGAGACCCTCAGTTCAATGAGATCAATCAATATATGATTCAAATTGGTTTTATACATCATATATGTATCCCCATGATCTTCATTTATCATTTTGATCCAGAAATCATCAAGAGTTTGAAGCTTGTTTGCCTTGGAAACCCTAATTCATCTAGGTATCTTGTGTGACTTCCTCATCAGGTTTCTTCATCATTTGATAAAATATATAAAGGGATACTCCATATCACATTATCTTATACATATATGATCCTCCATGAGTTCCAAAGATCAATATAACTTCAAGTTTGCAAGTAGGTTCAAGGTGGTTGACCGGAGAAAGTCAATTAGTCAAAACTAGGCTTCCCTAGACCCTATCGCCTACAATTTTTGTCATATGAAAATGATTCCAAGATAAAAGTTACTCTTTATGAAATTTCAAACAACTTTCATGTTGACATCAAGAGCTAGTTTTTCTTGGAAAGTCATTTCTTATGGTGAAAGATTATATGTTATTTTGTATGAACCCCAGTTAAGAGGTCAACTTCCAAGGACCATAACTTGCTCAAATTTTATGAGATTAAGTCAATCCAAGTTTTATGATCAATTTCAAGATGTCCTCTATAACTTTGATTCTTTGAGAAATGTCAAATTCAACTTGCAAGGGCATGTTCCAAGAGAAAACATTATAGGTCATTTTGGGCCATTACCATTGAACAAGCAATTTTCCTCAACTTCTAAAATCCATAACTCCGTCATGCCAAAGGCAAATGAGGTAAAATTTATGACCAAATTGAAGAGGGTTGAAATAGATATAACTTTTATAAATGAACTTTTTCCATTTGAAGCTCATAGCAAAAGTTATTCAAGGTGGGAAAAGTGGTCATTTGACTTGGTACTTCGAAAATTTTCAATTATGTTTGACTTCTCAAACTCCCACCTCAAACTTCATCATGATCCAAGCTTAAAATGGAAACATGTTCAACATGAAAGTTGTTTCCCTTGATGTTACCTTTCCAAAAAGTCCAAGATCACTTCATTTGGACAAGATTTGAGGGACTTTCACATGGCTCCTTTGTTGGGTTTGTTTTGGCAAGTTTTGGATTCAAATTATCATTTCTCTTTGCATGCTTCCATATGATGACCTCAGTACTCATTATGCGCGAATTGAATTTGGATTGCATCATTGGTTAGGCCTAGTGCATTACCCATGTATCCATGCATCATGGTTTCTAATTTTGTCAAAAATTCAAAGGGTGCAAAACTGAATTCCATTGGCTATATAAACAAGTGCATTGCCTCAAGAATGACACACACACCTTGCCCAAGCTTTGCCAAGAGATCCCAGAACCTCACACCATAGAATTCCTTGAAGATTTATTTGAAATCGAGTTTGAATTTCACCTTCTGTTTTGAAGTTCAAACTCCAAGGATTCATATCCTTTTTCATCTCAATTGATCACTACAAGCAAGAGGAGGACGAATCAAGCAAATTCAGATCGAGATCAAGCCAATTTGAAGCTACCCAAAGGTGATTTTTCAGAAAATTTGAGCCTCTTTGATTTTTGGTTGGCTGAAGTCCTACCAATGTAGGAAACAAAATTGAGTCGCTTTGAGGTCAAATTGAAGTAACTCAATTCATGATCCTCAAAATTCAAATCCCTGTATCTTTCAATATACTTGGAATTGAAGAAAATTGAGGCCAGATTCGATATCCTAAGCATTTTTTCTTTAAAATCATGTCCTTATTTTTCATTTTGTTGATGGTTGGTGGTCATCCAGTCCGGTGAAGTTCACCGGAGAAGATGATCGGAGCCTTAGCTCTAGTGGTGTGTTGGCATGTTCCCAACCCTTTGATCCATTCAAAACGTTTTAATCTCGTCCCTTGGTTCTGATTACCATTCCTGCAGCGCATTTGACTTAGTCTTTGGTGGACTGCACACGCGTGGCCATCAGATCTGCCACCTCAATTAATGAGGGAGATCTGATGGCCCTTGTGTTTTTGCATTTTCTGATTTTTCATTTAATTACCTTATTTTGTTTAATCCAAAAAATATGAGACTGTAAGAACAAAATTAGTTCTACAATAGATTCCAGGATTTTGATGATAACAAAGGATGAAACCAAAAATGGCACCCTAACGAAATTTCTCTAAGTGTGCAGGACTCTGAACAAGAACAAAGGAATCTGATCGCTTTATCAGATACAGGCTCTAATCAGATACAAGTACTAGAAGATCAGAAGCATCTGAAAAAGAAGTGCGCCCTAGAAGTTCTGACTCTGAGAAAAACCAAGACAGCAGAATACCAGAAGCTCTAACCTCCACAGAAATCAACTCTGATGATTTAAAAGACCGAGACTCTTAGAAGCTCTGATGTAACTTCAACACAATCTTCGATTGACAGAGATAACGAAGATTCTGATGAAGGTTCTCCAAATCCAGAAAGAGTAACGGAAACAACAACTTCAAATAGAAAGAAAGTATATTTGGAAAGAAGTTATTCAGGGAGATAAATTGGTTATGGCAAGAAACACAGAAGTAATGGCATTAAACTCTCATCAAAGACAAATATTCTGCCATCACTATAACGGTCCTTTCACCACTATATAAAGGATAGCATACTTCAGTGAGAGATACACCTGAATGCACAGAAATCATTCCACCTTCTCTCTTAGTTTTTCACGAGCTGTTGCTCATACGTGAAAACACTTGCTTGCTCTATTTGCTGTAATATTCGCTTGATCTTAGAAGCACATTAGATTACAATTCCTTCTGTTAAATTGATTTTGTTCCTCAAGTGACTCTGCGTAGTCTGTATACTTGAGAGGACTAAGAGATCTTTATCTTAGATGTTTGGTTGTAATAATCTTTCAAGATTAGTGGATTAAGTCCTTTTTGAAGGCAAAATCACCTTGGTCGGGTGGACTGGAGTAGCTTTGTGTTATAAGCGAACCAGTATAAAATTCCGTGTGTTCTTATTTTGCAAAAGCGCTTATTTTCCAAAACAATTCAAACCCCCCTTTCTTGTTTTTCTCACCTTCAATTGGTATCAGAGCTTCGGCTCTGTTATTGATTTTCTAATCAAACACTTAACCGTGTAGAGAGATCCAGAACGAGAAAAACTATGGCCCACACAAATGAAAGAGACAGTTACAATGCTAAGCCTCCTGTCTTTGATGGAGAGAAATTCGATTACTGGAAAGATAGAATTGAAAGTTTCTTTCTAGGCTATGACGCTGATCTCTGGGACATTGTCACAGATGGATACAAACCTCCTGTAACAGATGCTGGAGTTGAAGTTCCCAGAAGTAAGATGACAGATGATCAGAAGCACGATTTCAAGAATCGTCACAAAGCCAGAACGATACTTCTCAATGCCATATCTTACAATGAGTATGAAAAAATCACCAACAGGGAAACAACTAAAGATATACTCGATTCCCTAAGGATGACTCATGAAGGAAACTCTCAGGTCAAAGAAACAAAGGCTCTAGCTCTAATCCAGAAATATGAAGCCTTCAAAATGGAGGATGATGAAGCTATAGAGGTAATGTTCTCTAGATTCCAAACTCTTATTGCAGGTCTCAAAGTACTAGACAAAGGATACACAATTGCAGACCATGTCAAAAAGATAGTCAGAAGCTTGCCAAAGAAGTGGAGACCCATGGTCACTGCCTTAAAGCTTTCAAAGGATCTGAACAACATCAGCCTTGAGGAGCTTGTCAGTTCACTCAGAAGTCATGAGATAGAACTGGAGGAAGATGAGCCTCAGAAGAAGAACAAGTCTGTAGCATTAAAGTCCAGACCTGAAAGGCGCAAGTCTGACAGAAACAAAGCCTTCCAGGCCGAAACAGAAGATGTTGGTGACTCTGAACAGGAAGATTCTGATGATGAAGAAGAATTATCCCTCCTAACCAGAAGAGTAAAACAACTCTGGAAAAAGAGGAATAATAACTTCAGGAGACCAAGACCCAGAGGGGATCGATCAGAATCAACCTCAAAAGGTAAAACTAACAAAGATGTTACTTGTTATGAATGTAAAGAAACAGGTCACTACAGGAATGAGTGTTCCAAGTTAAAGAAAGACAGTTCCAGAAAAGAGAGCTTCAAGAAAAAATCCCTCAGAACCAAAAAGGGATTGATGGCTACCTGGGATGATAGCGAATCTGACTCATCAGAATCTGACTCTGATGAACAGGCTAATGTGGCGCTCATGGCTACCACATCCAAGAACACCTCAAATGAAGAATCTGAATCAGAAGAGGTATTTTTTGAACTCTTTCGATCTGACCTAGAATCATGTTTGTCTGAAACTCTCAGCTCATATCAGAAACTAAAACAAAAATTTAAAGTTATAAAAGGCGTTCTTGAAGAAACATTTGAAGAATGTGGCAAACTTGAGAAAACCATTTCAGAACTAAAAGATGAAAACAGATCTTTGACATTAGAAAGAGATGCAACAAAGAAAAATTGCTCAAAACTTGAAGAAGCGTTATCTCAAGCTCCACAAACTTCAAACACAATAATTTATAAATATGAAAAAGCTTTTCAAAAGTTTCTAAAAAATTGGATAGGGAGGAGTATTATGGCATCCATGATTTATGGAGTCAGTCAAAACAATAGAAGAGGAATTGGGTATGATCCTAGTGAAGATAAAACTTCTACTAATGACCAACCTAAATCTCCATTTTCATATCACTACACACACACACAAGAGCAAAAATTTGATAATGCTAGAAAACCCAAAGTGTTAAGAAGCTCTGGGAAAACTAATCACAAAGGACCCAAAAGACTATGGGTACCAAAGGATAAGATTGTTTATGTTGTAGATATCTTATGCAGCAAAGTTCAAACACCAGTCATGGTACCTGGACTCTGGATGCTCGCGACACATGACGGGAAGAAAGTCTATGTTCCAAAGCCTGGAACTTAAAGATGCTGGATTCGTAGGCTTCGGAGGAGATCAGAAAGGAAGGATCATAGGCTCCGGAACTATTGGTAATGGTACTCTTCCCTCTATATCTGATGTTCTATATGTAAAAGGATTAATGCATAACCTGTTATCCATAAGTCGATTAAGTGATAACGGTTATGATGTAATCTTTAATCAAAAAACATGTAAAGCCATAAATCAAAACAATGGTTTTGCCCTATTCACAGGCAAGAGGAAAAACAATATTTATAAAAAAAACCTTTCTGATTTAAAAGAACAAAATTTGAAATGTCTGATGTTTGTTCACGAAGAGCAATGGGTATGGCATAGACGCTTGGGCCACATTAGCATGAGGAAATTATCTCAGCTAAATAAACTCGAGTTAGTCAGAGGCCTACCTAAGCTGAAGTTTTCTTCAGATGCTCTGTGTGAAGCATGTCAGAAAGGAAAATTTTCAAAAACATCTTTCAAAAAGAAAAATATTGTTTCTACCTCTAAGCCTCTGGAACTTCTTCACATTGATTTATTTGGTCCTGTGAAAAAAGCATCAGTCAATGGAAAGAAGTACGGACTAGTCATTGTTGATGATTTCAGTCGCTGGACATGGGTGAAATTCCTAAAGCACAAGAGTGAGTCTCACTCTGTATTCACTAGCTTCTGTTCCAAAGTGCAAAAAGAATTTGACTCTAAAATTGTAAGAGTCAGAAGTGATCATGGTGGGGAATTTGAAAACAATTTTTTTGAGGAACTATTTGACTCTAATGGAATATCCCATGATTTCTCCTGCCCTAGAACTCCACAACAAAATGGAGTTGTAGAGAGGAAGAATAGGACACTCCAAGAGATGGCTAGAACTATGATCAATGAAACAAATGTGGCTAAGCACTTTTGGGCCGAAGCTGTAAATACAGCGTGTTACATTCAGAATAGAATCTCCATAAGACCTATTCTGGAAAAGACTCCCTATGAACTGTGTAAAGGAAGAAACCCAAACATTTCATATTTTCATCCTTTTGGATGTTCTTGTTTTATCTTAAATACTAAGGAACATCTGAACAAGTTTGATTCCAAAGCACAAAAAGGTATTATGTTAGGATACTCAGAACGCTCTAAAGGCTACAGAGTATAAAATACAGAAACCAAAATTATGGAAGAATCAATTCATGTCAGATTTGATGATAAGCTTGACCCTGAAAAGTCAAAGCTAGTTGAGAAATTTGCAGATTTAGAGATCACCCTTGCAGGATCTGACGAGAAGATTGAAGCTCCAGAAGCAACTGCCATTCAAACTCCAGAAGGAACTAACTTCCCAATAATCCCAAAGAAAGCTAAAAGTCGCCTCAACATATCTGAAGAGTTGATTCTGGGAAATAAGGACGAACCTGTCCGAACCAGGTCCACCTTCAAGACCTCTGAAGAAACTCCTATGGGACTAGTATCTCTGATCGAGCCTACGTCCTGTGATGAGGCACTTCAAGATAGCGATTGGGTTCTAGCCGTGCAAGAAGAGCTAGATTAATTCACAAAGAACGACGTCTGGGATCTTGTTCCTAGGCCCAGAGGCACTCACGTTATCGGAACCAGATGGGTGTTCAGAAACAAGTTGAATGAGAAAGGAGAAGTTGTCAGAAACAAAGCTCGACTGATGGCTCAAGGTTACAGTCAACAAGAAGGTATTGACTATAATGAAACCTTTGCTCCAGTCGCCAGGTTAGAATCTATTCGCTTACTTGTATCATTCGTTATAAATCACTCTATCAAATTGTATCAAATGGATGTCAAGAGCGCATTCCTTAATGGTTATATATCAGAAGAAGTGTATGTCAACCAACCTCCAGGTTTTGAAAATCCAAATTATCCAGAACATGTTTTTAAACTTAAGAAATCCTTATATGGACTTAAACAAGCTCCCAGAGCTTGGTATGAATGTTTAAGTAATTTTCTTCTGGAACATAATTTTATCAGAGGGAAAGTTGAATCCACACTCTTCTGTAAAAACCTTAATAATGATCTCATGATATGCCAGATATACGTTGATGATATCATTTTTGGTTCAGCTAACGCCTCTGTATGTCAAGAATTCTCTGAGCTAATGCAGGCAGAATTTGAAATGAGCTTAATGCAAGAACTAAAGTTCTTTCTAGGAATTCAAATCAACCAAACTTCAGAAGTCATGTACGTTCATCAAAGCAAATACATAAAAGACGTTCTGAAGAAATTTGATATGGCTGAATGCAACTCTGCAAAGACTCCCATGCATCCAACCTGCATTCTTGAAAAGGAAGAAGCCAGTAAAAAGGTTTGTCAGAAGCTCTATCGTGGTATGATAGGCTCCCTTCTCTATCTGACTGTTACTCGCCCTGATATTCTCTTTAGTGTTTGTCTCTGTGCCAGATTTCAATCAGATCCTAGAGAAACTCACTTAACATCAGTTAAGAGAATTTTCAAATATCTGAAAGGAACTCCTAACCTGGGCCTGATGTATGAGAAAACATCAGAGTATAGACTATCTAGTTTTTATGATGCAGATTACGTAGGAGACAGATTGGAACGAAAAAGCACATCTGGAAATTGTCAGCTCTTGGGAAACAATCTGATATCCTGGGCCAGCAAAAGACAATCAACCATAGCCCTATCCACGGCAGAAGCAGAATACATCTCAGCATCACTGTGCACTACTCAGATGCTCTGGATGAAGAATCAGTTAGAGGATCTACAAATCTTCGAGAGTAACATTCCTATCTTTTATGATAATACTGTTGCCATTTGTTTAAGTAAGAATCCCATTTTACACTCCAGAGCTAAGCACATTGAAATAAAACATCATTTTATCAGAGACTATGTTCAGAAAGGGGTAGTAACATTGAAATTCATTGATACAGATCATCAATGGGCCGATATCTTTACTAAACCCTTAGCTGAAGATAGATTCCTCTTTATTTTAGAAAATCTGAACATTCAAAAATGCCCTGAATAATATGTGCCTCTGAAGTTGTAAAATGAGACTCTAATGTAAACACAATGGATTCTGCCTCTGACTCTGATACTTCTACCAAGTTAGAAGTTATCTGAGTTAGAATTCTCCAGGAACCAATCCTTTGGTATTCCTGAAGATCAGATAAAGCAAACACGTGGAGTGCCTTGCGTCTGACCTTGGAACTTCTAGACAGCTGTCTAGCAGTAATCAAGAAACAGTCCCTTGAAATCTCCTTGAGTAGTGTACTAGCTGTTGGGATTAGACATCATTTATGAGCTGTAATCATTTTTCCCTCCAAACGTGCTAACTTGGTTTTTGTGCTAAACTCTGATTTATGTGTCGTTTTGCATGCGCCCTAATTTGGGTATTTAAACACATTCATTTCACACATTGCACACTTTTCACTCTCACGCATCCTTAAAACCTCAAATTCTGTCAGGCATCTCTGCAAGCAGTTTTCATCTTCATCTCAGTTCTTCAACAACTTCATGGATGCTCAACAACAAGCTGTGTACAACTTCTCTCAACAAATGGGTTCAAGCGAACAAGTTCAAAGCTCAAGCAACCCAACAGTTACAGGCATCACCACAACACTAATCTACAAGGAGCCTCACATTCTCGATCGTGTGCCTCATATTCATCTTGCTACGCCATTTGAAAAACTGGAAGTCTTATGTGAATCCTTGGTGGATTTTGACAATATGAAAAGGAATAGCATAGACCTCACTGAAGAACTCAACAAACAAGGTAGGGGAAACTACTTTCAACGTCTATATGGTCCAGTTTACCCAAATCTTGTGAAAGAATTCTGGAGATTCGCAGACGCTGATGATCACTTCATTGTCTCCTATGTTCTGGGAGTCAAGATTGTGATAACTGAGAAGGCTATTACTGTTCTTCTGGGTATGGAAAAGGATGGAGGCAGAAGAATCTACAACATCAATCCTAGGGCAAAATACATGTCCCAAGAGATTAACCCAACAATCTTCAAGCAGAACGCAGAAGGAAATCCCTCCAAGAACAAGGAGCTACTTCAGAACCTCCGGGTTTGGCTGAAGATCATTCTGGGTACCATCCATCATCGCCCAACATCAAACTCCTCAAACTACACCAACACAGATCAGAAATGCATTTTGTACTGCATCCATAAGGGTTTGAAGCTCTGCCTTCCAGCACTTCTCTTCAAGTACCTCAGAGACTCTGTGCGGGATACCAGAAATCACATGAAGCCCAGAACCTACATCCCTCTAGGAAGGCTAATCTCTGACTTTCTGATTGAAAGTCTCCTGGTGGACCATCTGTTAAAGTTCAGACTCATGGAGGATGTGGCGATCGATGTTGGAAAACCTCTCAACGCCAAGAATCTGAAGAGCATGGGGATTCTGGATCAGGTCAAAGTTAAACCTACTCTGGACACTTCATGGGATGCCTTAAAAGATCAGAGGGAAATCCCCCATGGTCTATATCTGTTCTCAAGGGAAGACCCCCGAGATGTAATCCTCTATTATCTACAAGGTCTGAAGGACGAAGGAGTGGACATCTCAGACTTCCATTTAAGCGATCTACCAGATAAGCCTCCGAACTTCATGAAGCATAAAAGAGGTCCCTCTGAGAAGACAACGCAAGCGAAGAAAGCACGACTAGGAGAATCCTCCGGATCAAGACCTCCAGCACCTCTGCATGAGCCTTCTGGTAAGTCTGTCTCTCCTGCTCCCTCTGCACAAACACAGTCAATTGCTTCTTCTATCCCTCAACCAACACCCATATACACTCAATCTGAAACCCCTCCTTCAACCACCAGAACATCTCATCAAACATTCCAAAAATTCAACCTTGCCACCACCACCTCACCCCTATCTGAAGCTGAAAGGCTGAATGAAACCACCTCTTCATCTTCTTCCCCAGAATCACCCCCCTACTTCACCATCTCATCTGACACAGAATCCTATGACCCCTCTTCTCCCACTCTAGCCCAACTTCAGACTCAGAACCTTGCCTCACAACAACCACAACAAAACCCACCTGAACCTGAAGTCACCTCACCACCCGTAGAACAACCAAACCCAACACCATCTGACTTGCAACCCTCTGAACGAAACACTTCTGACACACCCCCACCAAACCCTTTCGGTGAACCACAAACTCTCAACCTAAGCCCTCCCACTTCTTCATCGCCACCATCTGAACCACACAACACCCTGCCTACCCTAGAGGAAGCAATAATGTTGTTTGTAGGAGCCTCAGTTGACAAGGTCAAGTCTCTGACCATCAACTCTGGCATCAGTGATGATCCTTCCGCTGTTAGGACACACTGGAACAGAGTTAATGGCTGGATGACCTCTGAGGCCTTTAAGCTGAAGAACCTCTCTGAGCAAGTCAGAAACGACTTCATCAGAGACGCTGAGGCAAGACTACAGGAACGCTTAGCTAGAGAAGCTGAGGAGCAAGCCAGAAAGGAAGCAGAAGAAAAAGCTAGGCAAGAAGAAATTCAAAGGCTTAAGGAAGCTGAAGCCAAAGCTCTAGCTGACGCTGTTGCTGCTGAAGCTGAAGCAAAAGTTGTTGCTAAAGCCGCTGCTGAAGCTGAAGCTTGTCGTGCTGAAGAACCGAATGCTCTGACTCAGGGGGAGTCTTCCACCTTTGTCCCTCTGGTTCTCAAGACTATTGAAGAGCTTCAGAAGGAGCAGAAGGAAGTCCGAGCTAGATTGGATCAACAGGACACAGTCAACGTCAACATCCAGAACCTGCTGACCCAACTGCTTCAGAGGATGCCTCCACCACCCAACCCTTAGGCACCTAGGATTTTTTTTGCTTGTTGCTATCTGTTTCTGCTTGTTTTGGATTTCTGCTGTTTATGCTTAATATCTTAATATATATCTTTTTTTCCTTTATTTTTTTCTAAGTCTTTTTAATTCTGACAAAAAGGTGGAGAAATAAAAACAGCTCTGATGAAAACATATCTAAATCCTTCAGTACTCTGCAAACATTTTATTCAATAAAAATCTATCTAACCCTCTTTGACTCAGATATTTGCAGAAGAGTATCTAGAAACATCATTGCATGGAAGCTCTGGTAAGAACTTCTGAACTCCCAGGCTTATCTCAGGGGGAGCTCACTTCTATCTGATCAGATAAATTCTTATATCTGAATGTTTCATCTATTAATTAAGATTGTTTTGTCATCATCAAAAAGGGGGAGATTGTAAGAACAAAATTAGTTCTACAATAGATTCCAGGATTTTGATGATAACAAAGGATGAAACTAAAAATGGCACCCTAACGAAATTTCTCTAAGTGTGCAGGACTCTGAACAAGAACAAAGGAATCTGATCGCTTTATCAGATACAGACTCTAATCAGATACAAGTACTAGAAGATCAGAAGCATCTGAAAAAGAAGTGTGCCCTAGAAGTTCTGACTCTGAGCAAAACCAAGACAGCAAAATACCAGAAGCTCTAACCTCCACAGAAATCAACTCTGATGATTTAAAATACCAAGACTCTTAGAAGCTCTGATGTAACTTCAACACAATCTCCGATTGACAGAGATAACGAAGATTCTGACGAAGGTTCTCCAAATCCAGAAAGAGTAACGGAAACAACAACTTCAAATAGAAAGAAAGTATATTTGGAAAGAAGTTATTCAGGGAGACAAATTGGTTATGGCAAGAAACACAGAAGTAATGGCATTAAACTCTCATCAAAGACAAATATTCTGCCATCACTACAACGGTCCTTTCACCACTATATAAAGGACAGCATACTTCAGTGAGAGATACACCTGAACGCACAGAAATCTTTCCACCTTCTCTCTTAGTTTTTCACGAGCTGTTGCTCATACGTGAAAACACTTGCTTGCTCTATTTGCTGTAATATTCGCTTGATCTTAGAAGCACTTTATATTACAATTCCTTCTGTTAAATTGATTTTGTTCCTCAAGTGACTCTGCGTAGTTTGTATACTTGGGAGGACTAAGAGATCTTTCTCTTAGACGTTTGGTTGTAATAATCTTTCAAGATTAGTGGATTAATTCCTTTTTGAAGGCAAAATCACCTTGGCCGGGTGGACGGAAGTAGCTTTGTGTTATAAGCGAACCAATATAAAATTATGTGTGTTCTTATTTTGTAAAAGCGCTTATTTTCCAAAACAATTCAAACCCCCCTTTCTTGTTTTTCTCACCTTCAGAGACTACCTTTTACTGGATAGAATATCCAAATAGGAATTACGACTACCTTTTACTGGGTAGAATGCCAAAGAGAAGAGAAAATACTTCACCGGTTAAAGTGAACATGTCAAGGAAAGACTCTCTGGGGAAATAATAGGAACTATAACTACCTTTTTACTAGGTAGAATGTCAAAAAAGAAGAATATTTGTCATCAGTTAGGGTAAACATATCAAGGATAGACTTGCTGGGGAAACGTAAAAACGAATCTGATGGGGAATATAGGTAAGGTGCTCAACATCAAGAAGGATATTACCAGTTACTGGGTAATAAACTCTTGGGGACCAAAAGATCTATCTAGGTAAGAACTAGAAAGAAATGGTCAAAAAAGACTCAATTAAATGAGGATATACCTCAAGGGGAGTCATTCCATCCAAATAATGAACTTGGGAGGAAACTGAAATAATAATCATCCATGAGGAAATAACTCAGTGGGAAAGAAGAAAGGATAAACTCTTTCTGCTTAAGGGGCTAACACTCTACAATTGGGGGAGGACGAACACACCAAATCTGCATGGAGAAATAATATCACCAAAGTAGGGGATCAGGAGAAAAGTCAATGCGACAAAAGTGCACAATGAAATATCTGATGCTATGTTTCATGCATGAATATGCATGAGTATGTATATGATTATCCTAACAAATGAGCACAAATGATACAAACAAATGAGGATCTGAATCATCACAACTACATACTCTGTTAATCTCAATAAGATGGAAACACAAATTGGAGAATCTGCTAGGGATGAAAATAAATCATCTAGCTTAAAATAAATTCAACTATGGATGGGGAAAGACATGGAGAACATGCATTCAACCAAACATGGAAAACTCCTCGGGGGAAGAAAGCACTGCTGAAAATATCAACCCAACATGCTAAGGATAAAGGAGATTTGCTGAAGATCCATATCTCAATACATATATATATATATTCAAAACAACAAGTCATCACTACGGGGAATTTAAGGTCAACACCATATCAAATGGGAGACAACCCTACAGTGGATAACACAAATACTGCTTACAATCAAAATATTGTCTGAATGAAGATAACTTCTATGAGAAGATGAAACTCCAACGGGGTTTCAAGTCACAACAAGAGGCAAAACTCTGAGTGGGGATCAGGCAAATTGCTGGTGATTATATCAAAAATCAAACTCGGTAGGGCCTCCGTTGGGGATTCAACAATCTGCCAGGGTAAAACGAAGGTCACACGAGGATTCAACCAATAACCAATTCTTACAATCAGGCTCTTCTTAGAAATTGAGAAATAAACCCATTCAAAGGTACATAAGAAATCAATCGGATCTGCAGACTTACGCAGGGGAGAAACTGCCACGGCTATGCAACTAAATAAAGATGCATGGGATCTGAAAACCAAATAAAGGTTTCAGAAGGATCCAAGGTTCATTCACAAACACAGATGCAAACAAATATCGTAAATCCTCAGTTGGGGGCAGAAGATGAACTACAAAAAGAACAATACATCAGCTCTACTGGAGATAAATGATAAATTGCATGGGGAGAAAATCGTCAATCAAATGCCGAGGATGAACGACGAACTGTTGGGGAGGTAAAATCACCGACCAACTACTTGGGGAAGACAACAGTGCTTCACGCGTCAAGACTTTATCGTTCTCAGATTGTTGTTGATATTCCTTTTAGAAATCGATGTTCTTAAAGTAAATGCCTTATTATTTAAGAAAAATGTTTATTCATTGATTTATTTATTTCAAAATTATCATCATAGAAATTCAATTTTATTAAACAGAATCAAATAAGAATAGAAACAATTAGATAAAAGCTCAACTTTATTTAATATAATGGTAGTCCGCAAATGGAAGGACTCTGTGGATCTTTACAAAGTTTTAAACTGGTAATTTAAATGGAAAAGGACCAACCGAATGCAGTTACTTGCTATAATCCCTAGATTTCCCCAAGGTGGGGTACTCAATCTACTATGATAAATATTTTGTTTTATGTCTCTAACTTTTTCCTGGATCGCCCTTTTGGGTTTTCAATCCACCGAGACACTCATTTTTGCCTATGCCTCCCTTTCGGGTTTTTAACTTAGCGAGTTATTCTTTTCTTTTTTAGGCAAAGTATTTCTTGACTGCATCGGTGTTCACGGGACGCGTGAACTCTTCACCATCCATAGTTATAAGAATCAATGCTTCACCTAAGAAGGTTCTCTTAACAACGTATGGGCCTTCATAATTAGGAGTCCATTTACCCCTAGCATCAGGTTTGAAAGATAGAATCTTCTTGAGCACGAGGTAATCTTCTCGAAACACGCGAGGCTTGACCTTCTTATCGAAAGCTTTCTTCATTCTCTATTGATATAATTGACCATGACACATGGAAGTCAATCTCTTCTCTTCATTCAAATTCAGCTGGTCATATCTGGTCTGACACCATTCAGCTTCAGTCAACTTTGCTTCCATCAGCACATGCAATGACGGGATCTCAACCTCTACTAGGAGCACAACTTCCATGCCATAAATAAGAGAGAAAGGGGTTGCCTCTGTTGAAATGCGGATGGATGTACGGTACCCATGCAAAGCATACGGGAGCATCTCATGCCAATTATTGTAGGTCACGACCATCTTTTGGATAATCTTCTTAATGTTCTTGTTCGCTGCTTCAACAGCGCCATTCATCTTGGGTCTGTAGGGAGAAGAATTATGATGTGCAATCTTGAAGTATTTGCAAAGAGCTTCCACCATATTATTATTCAAGTTCGATCCATTATCAGTAATGATCTTACTTGGCACACCATAACTGCATATGATCTTATTCTTGATAAACCTTACAACAACTTGCTTGGTCACATTTGCATACGATATAAATATGACTTTGGAGGAAAAATTTGATATCAAAATACCATGGCTTTTCATCTTTGACTTCTTCAACAGCAAATACATGAGCTGGCCTATCAAGACGCATCATAGTCATATTGGGATCTTCATTCCAAAACTTCACCATAATCATGGAAGCCAACATTGCAAGAGCATCAGCCATCCGGTTTTCATCTTGGTGGATATGATGAAACTCAACCTTTGTAAAGAAAGTTGAAATTCTCCTTGCATAATCTCTATACGGTATTAAACTGGGTTGATTCGTCTCCCATTCACCTTTGATCTGATTCACAACCAAAGTTGAATCTCCATAGACGTCAAGTTATTTAATTATGAGATCAATGGCTTCTTCAAGCCCCATAATGCAAGCTTCATACTCAGCCATATTGTTTGTACACTTGAAGGTCAATCTAGTTGTAAACGCAAAATGAGTGCCTTGAGGAGTAATAATCACTGCCCCAATGCCATACTCTGATAACAACATCTACCAACGAGCAATCCTCCTAGTTAAAGAAGACTTCTCAAAAATGTACTTGATTGGACCCATTTTGGATATCAACCAAGTAGTATGATTCAACATATACTGACGCAGACGCTTAGCAGGCCAAGCCAATGTGCAACATGTTTACTCAAGCATAGAATACTGAGTCTCACAGTCGGTGAACTTCTTACTGAGGTAGTAAATTGCATATTCTTTCTTCCCAGACTCATCTTGCTGGCCAGGAACACAACCTATACTTTCTTCCAGCATAATTAATTACATGATCGACGGTCTTCCTTCAATAGATGGAGACAGAATCGGAGGCTCAAGAAGATATTCTTTGATAATGTCAAAAGCTTTATGGAAATCTTCGGTACAATCACATGATTGATCTTTCTGAAGGAGCTTGAATATAGGAGCATATGTGGCAGTCATATGCGATATAAATCTTGATATATAGTTTAAGTGGCCAAGAAAACCTCTGACTTGCTTCTCAGTTTTGGGCGCAGGTGTCGCATACGCGAAAAACAACCGGCGGGAAAAGACACAGAACCGCCACCGTGCGTTATTTATCCCAAAGGAGGGAAAGGAAACGCTCAAAGTAAACCTGGAAAGGAAATGGTCTTACGACCAAAGATTGCAAGGATCAGGAGTCGGTTACACAAGGGGAAGGTATTAGCACCCCCTCATGTTCGTCGTACTCGACGGGATCCACGCTCAAGAGAATAGAATAAGGTTGCTGATAAAAACTGCTCAAAGAATGAACACACACTGGAATGAAACACAGGTGAAAGACGGAGGAAATGGGAAAGCGGACTCGGCAGGATGTCGCATCTTGGGCCTACGTAGTTTGTCAGAAA
The DNA here is from genome assembly GCF_024323335.1 of Lathyrus oleraceus. NCBI lineage: Eukaryota > Viridiplantae > Streptophyta > Magnoliopsida > Fabales > Fabaceae > Lathyrus > Lathyrus oleraceus. The sequence continues at coordinate 350,918,545 of NC_066585.1, read as the reverse complement.
CAAACATCAGAGTCGACGTAGTTCGGGGAAACGGGGAACATGCTCGCTAGGACATCGCATCCTATGCATACGTATCTTCTTGAACCAGAGAAAGAATCAGAGCACTCGTAGCTTGTCTAACGCACGCCGAAACAAAACACTGAAAGGAGACGCTGAGACGTCAAACGAAACACACAACAGGAAACGGAATGCCAATCAATGGACTTACATCCAACTCCGAACAAACAAACACAAACGAGGAAACAGAATGCCAATCGCTGGGCTTACATCCGACTCCGAACAAAGAAACGCAAACAGGAAACCGAATGCCAATCGCTGGACTTACATCAAACTCCGAACAAACAACAAACAAACGGGAAACCGAATGCCAATCGCTGGACTTACATCAGACTCCAAACGAACACAAACACACGAACAAAGAAACAGAAAGCCAATAGCTTGACTTACATCTGACTCCAGACAAACGCACACGAAAAGAAGAAGGGCCTCGATTGCAACTAGGGCAAGAGAAAAGGAAGGTCTCGATCGCAACGAGGGCGAGAGAAAAGAAAGGTCTCGATCGCAACGAGGGCGAGAGAAAAGGAAGGTCTCGATCGCAACAAGGGTGAGAGAAAAGGATAAAGTTAGTTGTTAGTCAAACTCGATAAGACATCGCATCTCGTGCCTACGTATCTCATCTGAACATGAGGATCAGAGTTGCCGTAGTTCGGCTAAACTATTTCTATTTGTTTTGTGTTTTTTAGATGAACAACGTCATTACGCAATCTACCGGATGCTCGACCTTGGGAGACTTACTCACCTGTAGTAGAAGGAGTTAATGTGTCCTTAAGAGAATGTAGCGTTTGTTTGTGTTTTAGGAAAGCTCACGCAAGAAAGGAAGTCCTAGACGAAGGAACCGTGCTACCTTAATTGACATGCAAACGAGAGACCCCACTCCACTTGACTGACTCTATATACAAGGATCTTGGGTTAGGTTCAAGAGCCTCAGCACGTAGTGCGAGCATAATGAACGACTCAAACGATTAGCATGGCACTGACTGCTAGTCCCTTCTATCTGCCAATTGCCTCTTCACTTAGGAGGACTTGAAGTACATGGCACAAAAGTAAACAAACACATTCATTGCCTCTTAAGGAGGACTTCAGCCAAATGCCTGCCAAAAGAAACGACAGGGCTTCCAGACTACATGGAGTTAGAGGATGATTACCTAGGTGGTATGCCAACCACAAGCAAAGCACAGCTCAAGCAATGAGCTAAAGCAACTAAAGTACTTGTAAGAAAGTCAAACAAGTCAATATTCACATTCAGACAAACCAAACAGTCAACCAACAATGTTACAACCAATATGCACACAAGGCAAGTCAACAACTCAAGTGAGTTCATCACCAAGGGACCTACAATACAAGAAAGGTTAGTGGACAAAGAAAATTTTCATCTCAAGTCATAAGATTGCATCAACCACTAGAGCTAATAGCTTGAACCTGAAATACAAAGCTCAAAAGATGAGTACAAACCACTAGTACCAAGACTAGGGTCAAAGGCAAAGCAAAAAGTCAAAACAGCAGCCAATATTCAACATGAAGCATATTTATTCAAGCAAGAACATGTCCTAAAAAGGACCAAGTCTAAATCACAAGGCAAGGTCATCACATGAGCAAGATATGGCAAAGGCAATTACAAAGCACACAATTGGACCTCAAGAATGAAAATTCCATATTAAAACACAAATGAATCAAATAACCATGGAAATTTTTATGTGCATACAACATGTCAAACACAAGCATCATGCAGAAAATTGGAATCAGAAAATCTCAATTGACATGTATATGAAAATGAACAAGAGCAACATCAAATTGTGTGACACACATTGTCACACCATACATTCATATGCTTAAAACAGAGATGGAAAATGATAAAAATGCACAACCAAGCCTCAAAAATCAAGCAACATGTTAGGAATCAGCATACCAAATTTCAAAGCAATTGGACAATGTATGAGCATTTCACAAAAGAATTGGTACAACATGTCACATTTGCACACATGTTCACATAAGCCAACACAATTCAAAATCCAGAAATGATAAAATCAAGAAATCACAACCACAAAATGATAGGCATCCATATGAACATGTAGCAAAAAATTGGAAGTGATTTGGATTAATTTTCTAATTGTTATGATTTTTTGTAGTTGGATGGAAATATTGAAATAAAATGAACAAATACACATGATAAAATGGAGGGAAATGGAAAATGTTACTAAAGTTTGAAAAAATGCATGCAGTGAGGATCGAACCATGTACATGAAAAATAAGCGCTGGAAAAATAAAAATCCATAATGGCACCGCTGGGAATCGAAGGGAGGCGCGTTTTCAAAACGCTGCGCTTCATTTATTGAGTTGGCATGCCAACTCATGGTCCATGCATGCGTGGAACCAGTCAAATAACCACAGCCAATCATCTTGCCAATGGAACGCTAGCGTGGCAGTGACGAGGCAAAAGCCCTAGCACTAACATCAGACAAACCAGACATTATTCACACGCGGTGGTTGACGGTGGTTTCCACCGTCTTCCTCGTTAAGACCGGCGCGCTACAATGCATGCAACAAAATTTTTTCCAGAATTTGCAAACAGGTACATCAATCAAAAGCTCTCAACATGAGGAACACAAATCCAGTATTCATTTGGCCTAAATCTCAATAATAAACACGGATCGAGCAGAAACATATTTCATGTTCAAACATTCAACTCAGCATAACTCAATCAATATTCATCCAAATTCAACTCTATAACCATCAGAATTCTCAGCATGATGAGATCTACCTAAACATGGCAATGATTTGAAGAATTAAGAGATTCGAATTTCTAACCTCTTGAAGAACAGTGAACGTATTCAATAGATTCAAGTGCTCTCCAGCTCCAGATTTCTTTCCTCAACCTTGCTATGAAGTCTGGTACATGATTTGGTGCTTCAATTGGCTTGGATCTTGCTGAAACTCAAAGCTCCATGTTCATGTGTTCATGCACGATTTTCTTGATTCTTCACCAAAACCTTCAATCCACAGCTTGATTTACACTCAGTGATGATCAATGAACTCGAATATGCAATAAAATTCAAGTGTTATGTGAAGAATTTTCAAATTTGGATTGAGAGAATTTTTGGAGGGAATTTGGATCTAGATCTAGAATGAGTGAAAAACTGAGAAATTTTGTTATGATTAACCTTTTATATGCTGTGTTAATTATCGTGCTAATCCAAATTAGCAATGGCTAATGAAAAGTTAATGAGAAATAAGGTGTATGACCAAAAATGAAAAATGAGGGTGCATGGCTCAATCCCACGTGAACAGTAGCATGTGGAGGTGTATTTTCACTTAAAATCAGTTCATGAACACAATTGGATTGGAATTTAACTCATGTAATGCACTAAATTTAAATTGCCAATTTTCCCTCCAAAATGCACTTGTGTAAGCCAATGATCATATGATTTTATTTCATGCAATGCAATGATAGATTTGGAAAATAATGGTCATGACATGCATTTTGCAAAAAGAGTGACTCCATTTGGAGTTTTGGATCAAAAGTTATGGCTTGTTGAATTTCCATGCACACTTGGTGATCATTTACTCATAACTTCTCAACCATTCATCAGATGCTCATGATCTTGGACTTTTTGAAAATGGGAGAGAAAGATCTTCAACTTTCATGTTGACCAAAATTTCATTTGAAGCTCCTTTGATGTTGGAAAGTCAAGTTGAATGTGGTCTAAAAACTTGCCATTTTTGGAAACTTGAAATTACAGGTCACTTTCCATTTTGGGAAACTTTTGATCTGGCTTCAAATTCTTCCAGGTAGATGTTTGATATGATGAATAAGCCTCTTTTGGACATGAATGAAGTGTCTCAAACCATTTCTCCACTTCAAAGCCCTCAGTTGAAGGCACAGTTGACTTGTATGGGCCTCAGATGACTTGAAAATGCACTGATGACTTTGGACCTCTACCACTTGGCAAAGTTGCTTCAAAATGAACCTTGGCTCATATAAGCTCTTGAGAATAATCATGTGGCCTTCATCTCAAGGAAAAACTTGCTCTTTTGCACTGAGGAATTCTCTTGATGCCAGTGCTGAATGCCAAGATGCAATGCAATATGTAATGTTAATGACCTAAAAAATGAAATGAATGCATGAATAGGGGGTGCAAATTTGAGGTGCTACAGCTTCCCCTATTCAATCAACTGGGAACCTGAATGGATGAGAGCAACGGATGTCAGACCTTCAAGGTAAACAGGGATTGAATACCAAAAGAACCATAAAATTTGCACTCTGCAGGGGATATGAATCAAGGAAGCGAGGCTCATTTACCGATGGCGGCTTCCAAACAGACGACTTGATATACACTGATATCAAGGAAAGCGGGGCCATTTACCGATGGCGGCTTCACAATAGTCGACTTGATATTCACTGATATCAAGGAAAGCGGGGCCATTTACCGATGGCGGGTTCAAAAAAGTCGACTTGATATACATTGATATCTAGGAAAGCGGGGCCATTTACCGATGGCGGCTTCAAAACAATCGACTTGATATACATTGATATCAAGGAAAGCGGGGCCATTTACCGATGGCGGCTTCAAAACAGTCGACTTGATATACACTGATATCAAGGAAAGCGGGGCCATTTACCGATGGCGGCTTCAAAACAGTCGACTTGATATACACTGATATCAAGGAAAGCGGGGCCATTTACCGATGGCAGCTTCAAAACAGTTGACTTGATATACACTGATATCAAGGAAAGCAGGGCCATTTACCGATGGCGGCTTCAAAATAGTCGACTTGATATACACTGATATCAAGGAAAGCGGGGCCATTTACCGATGGCGGCTTCGATTGGGGAGGAAAAGATGTCTACAACTGGAACCAGACCAGGCGTTTACTGACGACTCTACTGAGGAGTTGATATTTATCAAAGAAAGGATACATGACCAGACATTTACCGATGACTCGGAAGGAAAGATACATGACCAGACATTTACCGATGACTGGGAAGGAAGGATACATGACCAGACATTTACCGATGACTGGGAAAAACTCGATGTTTACCGACATCGAAATATGATGTTCAGAAATGAAACAAGACCAGACATTTACCGATGACTGGAAAAGAAGGATACATGACCAGACATTTACCGATGACTGGGAAAAACTCGATGTTTACCGACATCGAAAGATGATGTTCAGAAATGAAACAAGACCAGACATTTACCGATGACTGGGAAAGAAGGATACATGACCAGACATTTACCGATGACTGGGAAAGAAGGATACATGACCAGACATTTACCGATGACTGGGAAGAACTCGATGTTTACCGACATCGAAAAATGATGTTTACCGAAACCAAAAAAGAACGACCAGACATTTACCGATGACTGGGAAGAAACTCGACGTTTACCGACATCGAAAGATGATGTTTACCGACATCAAAAAAGAATGACCAGACATTTACCGATGACTGGGAAGAAACTCGACGTTTACCGACATCGAAAGATGATGTTTACCGACATCAAAGAAGGACGACCAGACATTTACCGATGACTGGGAAGAAACTCGATGTTTACCGACATCGAAAGATGATGTTTACCGACACCAAAAAAGAACGACCAGACATTTACCGATGAATGGGAAGGAACTCGACGTTTACCGACATCGAAAGATGATGTTTACTGACATCAAAAAAGAATGACCAGACATTTACCGATGACTGGGAAGAAACTCGACGTTTACCGACATTGAAAGATGATGTTTACCGACATCAAAAAAAGAACGACCAGACATTTACCGATGACTGGGAAGGAACTCGACGTTTACCGACATCGAAAGATGATGTTTACCGACACCAAAAAAGGATGACCAGACATTTATCAATGACTGGGAAGGAAGTCGACGTTTACCGATATCGAAAGATGATGTTTACCGACACCAAAAAAGAACGACCAGACATTTACCGATGACTGGGAAGGAACTCGATGTTTACCGACAACGAAAGATGATGTTTATCGACACCAAAAGAGGACGACCAGACATTTACCAATGACTGGGAAAAAACTCGATGTTTACCGACATCGAAAGATGATGTTTACCAACATCAAAGAAGGACGACCAGACATTTACCGATGACTAGAAAAACTGAATCACGACCAGACATTTACCGATGACTAGGAAGACTCGATGTTTACCGACATCGAAAGATGATGTTTACCGACATCAAAAAAAGGACGACCAGACATTTACCGATGACTGGGAAAAGAGAAACCACGACCAGACATCAACGGATGAATGGGAAGACAAACCACGACCAGACGTCAACGGACGAATGGGAAGAGAGACCACGACCAGACATCAACGGATGAATGGGAAGAGAGAAACCACGACCAGACGTCAACGGACGAATGGGAAGAGAGAAACCACGACCAGACATCAAGGGATGAATGGGAAGAGAGAAACCACGACCAAACATCAACGGGCAAATGGGAATAAAGAAACCACGAGCAGACGTCAACGGATGAATGGGAAGAGAAACCACGACCAACCATCAACGGATGAATGGGAAGAGATTCGATGTTACGGACATCGAAAGATGATGTCTACTGACACCAAAAGAAAGGAGACCGACGCGGGGATCAACACGACACCTACTGGTATCGTAAGGATGACATCTACCTATGTCAAGACAAGGCAGACACTTGCCGAGGACTAAGTTGGGGAAGATTCAGGCTTTCCTTTCATGGACGGGTGAGGAACTTCTCGATGGGGATTGTCAATTCTGAGTGCTGTCAAGAGCAACCGCTACAAATGTGCAACACGGATGTTGAAAAACGATCCGCCTCTGCTGGGGAAATGATCCAAGCCTGCAAGATGCAGGGGAGGAAAACTCCTGCTGGGAAAGCACATAATCACTTTGCTGAGCATACAATCCCTGATCCGGTCTTCCAACTCTGTGGGGACTAGCACTGCTAGGGATGCTTGCTGATCTGTCATTCTCGGAACGGCAGAGAAACCCACTCAACTAGGGAGTCACTTGTCGGGGAAACATCAACCTCTCGACCATGCTGGAGATACAAATTCTGAAATCGACCCAGATGACCCAACATCGCGATGCTGACCTCCTCAGAGTAACATCTTCAACCGGCTAAACCCATTCTCGAATGGTAACCACGGCTTTTGCAATGCTGATGTATGAGTTTTTTTTTAGCGTAATGCTCCATGACCATGGAAATGCTACGCGATTAATGATGCAATATGCTATGCTTTTCTAGATGATGAATGCATAAAAAATATCCCCCTCCGGGGACTCTACTGGGGAGCTCGAGGAACTCTTCTGAGGAACTCAATATCACTCCAATTTCCACCTTGCTGGGGAATAACACTGCTGCTGGGGAACGGATAATCCTTACTGGGGACAACCTCCACTGAACCCGATCCACTTGGGGACTTCGCTGGGGGAAAACAAACAACGCCACCTCCGCTGGGGAAACAGCAACCTTCAGACTTGTTGGGGAAATAACATTCTCAAACCTGCTGAGAGAAACAGCAAACTTCAGACTAGCTGGAGAAACAACCCTCTCAACCCTGCTAGGGGAAACAGCAAACTTCGGACTAGCTGGGGAAATAGTAACCTTCAGACTAGCTCGGGAACTAACAGTCACAACCCTGCTGGGGATTGCAACAACTTCCAGACCTGGCTGCTGAGGAAACACCGCTCTCGAATCCGCTGGGGAGATAACAATCCCAAACCGCTGTGGAGGTACGAAATTTTGACATGGAACACCTGTCAACTCGTCGAACACTGGCATTCACCATCTAACCATTGTGTCAATATTTCACTTTTGAGAGCTCCCAGACTCATCCGGTCTCTTCTAATTCGTCACTTTGTATTCTCGGCTTTTCTCTACTTCGAGACAATCGACCTCCTCAGATTCGGGCCAACTCTCTAGTTTTCAGATTTTGAAGAGTCTTCTTGATTACCCTCTAGGATGTCGCGATTCTTTCGCCGTCTTTTCACCGTTATTCAATCCCTTGTCCCTGATTGGACTCCATGGGGATCTCTTGTCAAAACGCTTCACATCACTACCTGCAAGTGAGTGAAAACAACCAACAGCACCTGCAAAAGAGATCGTTAGATAAAAGTGTGCCCCAGGCGTGCCAAGATTTCAACACCTAGGTCACTCAAACTTTCGAATAAGATTTCACGTTTTCAATCTTATAAACATGCATCGGAAGGGACCTCTATGTCTCAAAATGCAAAGATTCTTTATCAAAACAAACGAATGTTTTTGCAATCAAAGCGGTAATGAAAACAAAAACAAAATTATTTGACTGAACATGCATTTATCGATTGAAAACAGGTGGCTCATGACTGAGCAAAACACCGGAAGCAATCCCTGAAAAGAGGTAATTACGCACAAGAGGAAAAATCTATCCTAATGGCAATGTGAAAACGTGATCTCATCGAGTTCCAACTCGGTTATACCCCATATGTCCTCAAGACTCTCCGCGCTTTATGCCTTCTGAACAAGACGCTTCTGACCGATCTCTGCCGGTGATTATCCAGGTGTCTTAACCAAAGTACAAACGATCATGCTGGACGCAGTTGTTCGTTTCAATCCCTCTTTTTCCTGGACCGCCCTTTCGGGTTTTCAGTCCACCGGGATACCCTTTTTTTCCCCATCCGCCCTTGTGGGGTTTTCGACTTGTCGGGTGTACAGTTTCTTTTCTTTTTATCCCTAATTTTTGCCCGAACCCTTTTCATTTTTTTTTGGTTCGCCGGGATGCCCTTTTTTGCCTGGACTATTTTATTCTTTTCGTCCAGTGGGTCTCTTATACGAAGTATTTTTCTAACTGCGTCCGCATTCACATGGGATGGAAAATCCTCACCATCCATGGTCGATCAATAACAAGGTGTCGCCAGAGAAGACCTTCTTGACCACGAATGGATCTTCATAATTGGGTGCCCACTTGCCCCTACGATCGTTCTGAGGAGGAAGGATCCTTTTCAACACCACGTCTCCCAAACGATACCCACGAGGTCGCACCTTTCGGTCAAAGCACGCTTCTTTCGTTGTTGGCACAACTGCCCATGACAAACGGTTGCCAGCCTCTTTTTCTCAATTAGGCTCAACTCTTTGTACCGAGTCCTTACCCACTCAGCCTCTTGTAATTTCACACCCATCAGGACTCTCACCGACGGAATCCGGACCTCAAACGGTAGCACGGCTTCCATCCCGTACACGAGCAAGAAAGGCGTTGCCCCAGTAGACGTACGCACCGAGGTTCGATACCCAGGATACAAGCTTCGTGTTCAGCCACGCTGTTGGTGCATTCAAATGCTAGCCGGGCAACAACAGCTCCAACTCCGTTACCATCCACATTAACGGCCCCATCAAACATCAGAATCCGTTCGGATTCAGGGTCAGGCCCCTCCTCCGGGATCGGTTTCTCATAATCTTTCGATTCGAGAACCATGATGTCCTCATCAAGGAACTCAAACTTCATCGGTTAATAATCCTTAATGGGTTGCTGGGCGAGGTAATCAGACAGTATACCCCCCTTGATGGCCTTCTGAGACGTGTACTGAATATCGTATTCAGTCAAAATCATTTGCCCTCTCGCAACCCGTCCGGTCAATGCTGGCTTCTCAAATATGTACTTGATCGGATCCATCTTGGAAATCCACAAAGTGGTATGAACCAGCATATACTGTCTCAGTCGGCGAGCAGCCTATGCCAAAGTACAGCAAGTTTTCTCGAGCAGTGAATATATTGTTTCACAGTCGGTAAACTTTTTGCTAAGGTAAACTGCATGCTCTTTTCGATCAGACTCGTCATGCTGCCCCAGTACACACCCCATAGATCCCTCGAGGACTGTCAAGTACAGGGTTCACGGGAGGCAATAGAATCGGAGGCTCCTGCAAATATTCTTTTATTTTTTTCAAATGCCGCCTGGAAATCATCATTCCACCTGATCGTTTGATCTTCTTTTTTAACAGCTTGAATACGGGTTCACACGTGGCTGTTAGATGAGATATGAACCGTGAGATGCAGTTCAATCTACCTAAGAAACCCCGAACCTCCTTTTCTATTCTCGGTTCAGGCATTTCTTGTATTACTTGTTTCTTTTTTTTTTAGCAGGATCAACCTCGATTCCTCTTCCGCTCACAATAAACCTCAGTAGTTTACCGGACTGCACTCCGAAAGTGCACTTATTCGGATTCAACCTCAGCTTGAATTGTCTCAACCGGTCAAACAACTTGGTCAGATCCACCAGATGCCCCTCTTCAGTTTGGGACTTTGCTATCATGTCATCAACATAGCATTCGATTTCATGATGAATCATATCATGAAACAAAGTCGCCACAGCTCTCTGATACACGACATCGGTGTTCTTTAGACCGAATGGCATCACTTCCACGCTTGACACTCGCCTCCAAGGCGGCCCCAATCTTTACTTCCTTTCAGACCTCCTCGGTGCCCAGATTTCAACTCGCTCCTCGTGCGGTTGAATCACCTTCTCCTCTGGATTCAACAACCTGGCTAATTCCTCTGGCAGTTCACAATCTTCTTTGCCTTCTTTCTTCGGCATGATAGATCGAATTGTCGAAGTCATACAAAGGTGTAACCGAATTGTTATCAATGAGATCAGGAGAATAGTCGCATCTGCATGAATTTTGATTCATGCATTGCTTTTGAGGTCGGAACGAGACAAATCGAAAGGAAGGAAAATGAAAACAAACATTGCCATTTTTATTTTTTTTAAACTGCAAAAATAAATGAAAAACAGGGAACATCGCTTTTAATACAAAACATTCATTTATTAATGATGCAAAATGTTGCAAAATGAAACACATGAGGTGGCCCTTACAATGGACCATTACGCTTCGGGCAAAACGTATGGCTTTCATGCAAACAGAATTGAAAAACAGAAATACTACTCTTTTTGTAGAGTGACAGTGATGATCTTTTCGGCCTTCCAGTTATGGACCTCCATCCCTAGTACGCACGATTTTATCCAACGATCGAGCTCGCAGTCACTGTCGATCTCTTCACCCTTCGCACAGGCGTGATCTGGATCTAGCATTCCAGCACTGATGAATGTGAACGGTTGACGATGTCCTTTATTCTGCCCCGACGAGCTTTGGCCCGGCTGATAGCCAACCCCAAACCTATCTCTTTCCACCGCCTGTTTTCCTTTTGCCCTGGCTAAAGCCTCGGCCTTATCCACCTTTTCGGCGATCGCTTGCTGCCCCAAGGCGAACCCTTGCATGACGTTGATCAACTTCACTCATCTTCTCTTTCAGCTCGAGAATGTCAGCGTTGGGTGGATCCATCAGTCTAGGTTTGTTGAGTCTGGTAGGATATCTGAGCGGACGAGCTATGTGCAGAGGGATGACTCGGCGTGTGCGAGCAATGATTCCTGAGTCAACCAAACAGGTTAGATACTGACACCTACAAAACAGAAAACAGGTTAATATGACTCACACATGAATGCAATGTCTATCCATATAAGGAAGATTTTGTCCTTTGATTCTGGCTTCATCGAGATAGATAATAATTTGACAATAACATTCGGACATCAGGATGTCTCTCAACCAGAATCTCAATCAATGATATACTCCCCATATGGATAGACACGGGTTAGATGCAGATGAATGCAAAATTGGAATGATGCAGATGCATGAATGCAAGTCACTGTGCATCCTCCAAGTCATTTGAAGATCCATCAAGTCTCTGAACTGGTCACAGTCATCTGAGGGCCCATGTAACCATAAATCCAACTTGGGGAGTTCCGAAATAAACGAAACAGAGGATATACCACCCTCATCACAGGGACATCCACTGAACGGATGACAACAAAATCCTCTAAACAGGTACCCTTGGATTCAACCCGGGGATCCCAAATAAACGGAACCCACTGATAAGTACCACGGACAGAACTCCGGCGTCTCAGAAATGAACACCCATAAATCCAACTGAACCATAGTCACCATCAGTACCTGCAAATGATTCAATCCCGCCCCACTCACGGGTGTCATCTAGGCCAGGGTAAGGTCAAGAGAAACGCAGGATAAATGATCCTTTCAAGAATATCATCATATGCACACCAGATGTATGCAACGATAATACCCCATCAGAATCTGAACTGCTCGTGATATCATGTTCCGCTAAGTGGCGCCATACCACCCGCTTCCCATGAATCACTCTATTCCTAGGTGTCCTAAAGTTCACTCATAGCCTGGGTATTGGGCCTTTTACCTCTTGTGACTCCTACCCCACAGAGAAACAGATACACAGCCAGCATAATGATAATATGATGCATGCAAACATATATGCAAGTATATACAATCACAGCATAATTATAAATGCAATAAATAAAGCAGTAAAAGCAACCAAAACTATCCTAGAGAGCGCTAGGATTGACTCGCTTAGGGAAGATGGACCAGCAAGAGGTCAACTTCTCTAGTGTCCCCAGCAGAGTCGCCAGCTGTCGCATACGCGAAAAACAACCGACGGGAAAAGACACAGAGCCGCCACCGTGCGTTATTCATCCCAAAGGAGGGAAAGGAAACGCTCGAAGTAAACCTGGAAAGGAAATGGTCTTACGACCAGAGAATGCAAGGATCGGGAGTCGGTTACGTAAGGGGAAGGTATTAGCACCCCCTCACGTTCGTCGTTCCCGACGGGATCCATGCTCAAGAGAATAGAATAAGGTTGCTGATAAAAACTGCTCAAAGAATGCACACACACTGGAATGAAACACAGGTGAAAGATGGAGGAAGGGGAAAATGGACTCGGCAGGATGTCGCATCCTAGGCCTACGTAGTTTGTCAGAAACAAACATCAGAGTCGACGTAGTTCGGGGAAACGGGGAACGTGCTCGCTAGGACATCGCATCCTATGCATATGTATCTTCTCTAACCAAAGAAAGAATCAGAGCACTCGTAGCTCGGCTAACGCACGCCGAAACAAAACACTGAAAGGAGACACTAAGACATCAAACGAAACACACAACAGGAAACGGAATGCCAATCAATGGACTTACATCCAACTCCAAACAAATAAACACAAACGAGGAAACGGAATCCCAATCGTTGGGCTTACATCCGACTCCGAACAAAGAAACGCAAACAGGAAACCGAATGCCAATCGCTGGACTTACATCAGACTCTGAACAAACAACAAACAAACAGGAAACTGAATGCCAATCGTTGGACTTACATCAGACTCCAAACGAACACAAACATACGAACAAAGAAACAGAAAGCCAATAGCTGGACTTACATCTGACTCCAGACAAACGCACACGAAATGAAGAAGGGCCTCGATTGCAACTAGGGCAAGAGAAAAGGAAGGTCTCGATCGCAACGAGGGCGAGAGAAAAGGAAGGTCTCAATCGCAACGAGGGAGAGAGAAAAGGATAAAGTTAGTTGTTAGTCAAACTCGACAAGACATCGCATCTCGTGCCTACGTATCTCATCTAAACATGAGAATCAGAGTTACCGTAGTTCGGCTAAACTATTTCTATTTGTTTTGTGTTTTTAAGATGAACAACGTCACTACGCAATCTACCAGATGCTCGGCCTTGGGAGACTTACTCACCTGTAGTAGAAGGAGTTAACGTGTCCTTAAGAGAATGTAGCGTTTGTTTGTGTTTTAGGAAAGCTCACGCAAGAAAGGAAGTCCTAGACGAAGGAACCGTGCTACCTTAATTGACATGCAAACGAGAGACTATGCGAAGTCTAGCAAACCTATGGGGATACAATCACACCATACAAAAACATATAACATGAAGTAAACACACCAACAAGGGGCTCAAACATCAAGGGTGAGGCTTTAGTCAAGGGGTCATATCGACCTCGAGAAACAAGTTGGGCTTTAGTCAAGGGGTCATATCAACCTCGACAAACAAGCCAACTGGAAGGGTATGAAGGCTCTTAACCACTGACATTGACCGTCAGGGTGAGCAGATGAAAGGTAATGAGGATTGGACCTCATAGCTCTTAACCCGGGCCTGGGTGAGCTTCAATCAATGAAAACGTGGGGATCCAGAATGAGGGACCCTACTCCACTTGACTGACTCTATATACAAGGATCTTGGGTTAGGTTCAAGAGCCTTAGCACGTAGTGCGAGCATAATGAACGACTCAAATGATTAGCAGGGGACTGACTGCTAGTCCCTTCTATCTGCCAATTGCCTCTTCACTTAGGAGGACTTGAAGTACATGGCACAAAAGTAAACAAACACATTCATTGCCTCTTAAGGAGGACTTCAGCCAAATGCCTGCCAAAAGAAACGACAGGGCTTCCAGACTACATGGAGTTAGAGGATGATTACCTAGGTGGTATGCCAACCACAAGCAAAGCACAGCTCAAGCAATGAGCTAAAGCAACTAAAGTACTTGTAAGAAAGTCAAACAAGTCAATATTCACATTCAGACAAACCAAACAGTCAACCAACAATGTTACAACCAATATGCACACAAGGCAAGTCAACAACTCAAGTGAGTTCATCACCAAGGGACCTACAATACAAGAAAGGTTAGTGGACAAAGCAAATTTGCATCTCAAGTCATAATATTGCATCAACCACTAGAGCTAATAGCTTGACCCTGAAATACAAAGCTCAAAAGATGAGTACAAACCACTAGTACCAAGACTTGGGTCAAAGGCAAAGCAAAAAGTCAAAACAGCGGCTAATATTCAACATGAAGCATATTTATTCAAGCAAGAACATATCCTAAAAAGAACCAAGTCTAAATCATAAGGCAAGTTTATCACATGAGCAAGATATGGCAAAGGCAATTACAAAGCACACAATTGGACCTCAAGAATGAAAATTCCATATTAAAACAGAAATGAATCAAATAACCATGGAAATTTTTATGTGCATACAACATGTCAAGCACAAGCATCATGCAGAAAATTGGAATCAGAAAATCTCAATTGACATGTATATGAAAATGAACAAGAGCAACATCAAATTGTGTGACACACATTGTCACACCATACATTCATGTGCCTAAAACAGAGATGGAAAATGATAAAAATGCACAACCAAGCCTCAAAAATCAAGCAACATGTTAGGAATCAGCATACCAAATTTCAAAGCAATTGGACAATGTATGAGCTTTTCACAAAAGAATTGGTACAACATGTCACATTTGCACACATGTTCACATAAGCCAACACAATTCAAAATCCAGAAATGATAAAATCAAGAAATCACAACCACAAAATAATAGGCATCCATATGAACATGTAGCAAAAAATTGGAAGTGATTTGGATTAATTTTCTAATTGTTATGATTTTTTGAAGTTGGATGGAAATATTGAAATAAAATGAACAAATACACATGATAAAATGGATGGAAATGGAAAATGTTACTGAAGTTTGAAAAAATGCATGCAGTGAGGATCAAACCATGTACATGAAAAATAAGCGCTGGAAAAATAAAAATCCACAAATGGCACCGCTGAGAATCGAAGGGAGGCGCATTTTCAAAATGTTGCGCTTCATTTATTGAGTTGGCATGCCAACTTATGGTCCATGCATGCGTGGAACCAGTCAAATAACCACAGCCAATCATCTTGCCAATGGAACACTAGCGTGGCAGTGACGAGGCAAAAGCCCTAGCACTAACATCAGACAAACCAGACATTATTCACACGCGGTGGTTGACGGTGGTTTCCACCGTCTTCCTCGTTAAGACCGGCGACGCTACAATGCATGCAACAAATTTTTTTCCAGAATTTGCAAACAGGTACATCAATCAAAAGCTCTCAACATGAGGAACACAAATCCAGTATTCATTTGGCCTAAATCTCAATAATAAACACGGATCGAGTAGAAACATATTTCATGTTCAAACATTCAACTCAGCATAACTCAATCAATATTCATCCAAATTCAACTCTATAACCATCAGAATTCTCAGCATGATGAGATCTACCTAAACATGGCAATGATTTGAAGAATTAAGAGATTCGAATTTCTAACCTCTTGAAGAACAATGAATGTATTCAATAGATTCAAGTGCTCTCCAGCTCCAGATTTCCTTCCTTAACCTTGCTATGAAGTCTGGTACACGATTTTGTGCTTCAATTGGCTTGGATCTTGCTGAAACTCAAAGCTCCATGTTCATGTGTTCATGCACGATTTGCTTGATTCTTCACCAAAACCTTCAATCCACAGCTTGATTTACACTCAGTGATGATCAATGAACTCGAATATGCAATAAAATTCAAGTGTTATGTGAAGAATTTTCAAATTTGGATTGAGAGAATTTTTGGAGGGAATTTGGATCTAGATCTAGAATGAGTGAAAAACTGAGAAATTTTGTTATGATTAACCTTTTATATGCTGTGTTAATTATCATGCTAATCCAAATTAGCAATGGCTAATGAAAAGTTAATGAGAAATAAGGTGTATGACCAAAAATGAAAAATGAGGGTGCATGGCTCAATCCCACGTGAACAGTAGCATGTGGAGGTGTATTTTCACTTAAAATCAGTTCATGAACACAATTGGATTGGAATTTAACTCATGTAATGCACCAAATTTAAATTGCCAATTTTCCCTCCAAAATGCACTTGTGTAAGCCAATGATCATATGATTTTATTTCATGTAATGCAATGATAGATTTGGAAAATAATGGTCATGACATGCATTTTGCAAAAAGTGTGACTCCATTTGGAGTTTTGGATCAAAAGTTATGGCTTGTTGAATTTCCATGCACACTTGGTGATCATCTGCTCATAACTTCTCAACCATTCATCAGATGCTCATGATCTTGGACTTTTTGAAAATGGGAGAGAAAGATCTTCAACTTTCATGTTGACCAAAATTTCATTTGAAGCTCCTTTGGTGTTGGAAAGTCAAGTTGAATGTGGTCTAAAAACTTGCCATTTTTGGAAACTTGAAATTACAGGTCACTTTCCATTTTAGGAAACTTTTGATCTGGCTTCAAATTCTTCCAGGTAGATGTTTGATATGATGAATAAGCCTCTTTTGGACATGAATGAAGTGTCTCAAACTATTTCTCCACTTCAAAGCCCTCAGTTGAAGGCACAGTTGACTTGTATGGGCCTCAGATGACCTGAAAATGCACTGATGACTTTGGACCTCTACCACTTGGCAAAGTTGCTTCAAAATGAACCTTGGCTCATATAAGCTCTTGAGAATAATCATGTGGCCTTCATCTCAAGGAAAAACTTTCTCTTTTTCACTGAGGAATTCTCTTGATGCCAGTGCTGAATGCCAAGATGCAATGCAATATGTAATGTTAATGACCTAAAAAATGAAATGAGTGCATGAATGGGGGGGTGCAAATTTAAGGTGCTACAGCAGGCATCTCTTGTAGTGCTTTGACCTTGGCAGGATCGACCTTAATACCCTTCTCGTTGATAATAAAGCCCAACAACTTACAAGAACGAACACTAAAAGTACATTTATTGGGATTCAAACGAAGTTTATATTTCCTCAAATGCTGCAATAACTTCAAGAAATGCTCAACATGCTCTTCTTCATCACTTGACTTAGCAATTATATCATCAACATAAACTCGAATCTCTTTATGAATCATGTCATGAAAAAGAGTGGTCATAGCTCTCTAGGATGTTGCACCAGTATTCTTTAAGTCGAAAGGCATCACTCGATAATAGAATGTTCCCTAAGGTGTAATGAATATGGTCTTCTCCATATCTTCGGGTGCCATCTTGATTTGATTATAACCGTAAAATTCGTCCATAAACGAAATGACTTTAAATTTACTTGTATTGTCTACCAACATATCAATGTGTGGTAAAGGAAAATCATCCTTCAGACTGGCTTTATTCAAATCTCTATAATCAACACACATATGAACTTTTCTATCCTTCTTAGGAATAATCACAATGTTAGCCACCCACTGCAAATACTCGGAGGTAACAAGGAAACCAACATCAATCTGCTTCTGCACTTCCTCTTTAATCTTCATTGCCATATCAGGATAAGTTCTTCTCAATTTCTGCTTGATCTGCGGGCATTTTGGCTTCAAAGGCAATCTATGTTGCACAATCTCATAATCCAAACCAGGCATATCTTGATAGGACGAAGCAAACACATCAGAATATTCACGGAGAAGATCAACCAATCCCTTCTTAACCTCTGGACATAGTTGAGACCCAATCTTGACTTCCTTCGCATCATCCTCAAAACCCAAGTTGACTAATTCAATCTGCTCCTCAAATGACTGAATCGCTTTTTCCTCGTGCTCAAGTAAACGGGATAACTCATCAGACACGTCTTCATCATCATTCTCTTCCTCGTCTTCAAACACAGGGAAATCAAAATTTGGAGAGGGAGTAGGTGTTGGTGTAAGCCCTAGAGGCCAATACCTTTGGTACTTGTATCAAATTATTTATTAATAATAAAAGGCTTTTTCTTTATTATGTTTGTTTAATAAAGTCCCTAGAGTAGCTAGTCCGTTTAATGTATCAAGTGTGACTTAATAATGAGATCCCATTAAACATAAGGACATTATTCTTAAAGTATCTGTAGTTGAGCTTTGTTGTGAAGTGGGATAACATTAAAGCATTAAGACTATTATGTATATAGACTGATGATCACATCTCATGGATCATGGATAAGGAGTTATCAAGTCTTAAAAATAGGTATGAATATTAGGAGTAATATTTATACTGGATTGCCCCGCTATTAGATTACTATATATAATGTTATGCAAAGTGTCATAAGTTATTCTCATAGTGATAGTGGTGTATACCACCCTTCGACCTGAAACCACTATGGACCCTAGATGTAGAGTCGAGTGCTTTATTGATGATCAAACATTGCCCGTAACTGGATGACCATAAAGACAGTTGATGGGTACTCCACGAAGCATGATGAGGGACATGAGTGACCTAGATGGAATTTTCCCGTCCTGCATAACAGGATCAATGTCTAAGGGCCCAATATTGAACTGAACAAGGATGACACGGTCTATGTCTTGTGTTTAATATAGACATAAGGGAAAAGGGTAATTATACACACAAGTATTATCACAAAAGAATTTGTCAGATCACATGACATTTTTGTGTCTTGGATAGTAGTGATATGTTGCTAGATACTGTGCACTATTTATTATGTTAAATACGTGATTTAATATAATTGCCAATGCCGCGAAAACCTACAGGGTCACACACAAAAGGACGGATTGATGAGAGATAGAGTAAATCAGGAACACCGTAAGGTATGGTGCACTTAAGTGAATTGTAGAACATCGTAAGGTACTGTTCACTTAAGTATAATATGAAATATGGTAAGGTACCACGTGCTTAAGTGATTTTGGTATATCATAAGATATGAGCCACATACACTTAAGTGGGATTTTTAGCTTACAACCCACACAAGTGGTTCTGTAAATAGAACCCTTGTGCAGAAGCATTTGTTCAGCTGGAAAATTTTGTTTCTCTCTCTCTCTCTCACTCAAAGACTTCATCCGTAGCAGCTAGCACTGACACTGAAGGATTCCGTTCATGTGGACTGAGTAGAGGCGTTCTCACCATTCAACATTTGTGATCACTCCTTCGATCTGCATCAAGGGTTTCAATCGCCACAAGAGGTAAAGATTCTATCACTGATCATGCCCATTCGTAAGGATCACTAAAGGAGAAAATTTTAATTTCCGGTGCGTTTTGGATCGCTATTCTCCTTTAGTGGTATCAAAGCCACTTACAAACCATGCATCTGATAGCTATTTATTTTCTGTATTTTCTATATTAATACGATTAAAAGACAGAATGAATCAAAGAATAAACAAGTAATTAAATTTGGCATCATGTGTGTATGATTTGGATGATTGATGTTGATTATGCTTCCGAATCCGACCTTAGTATGGTGGAGCAGCGATACATCGATCGTCCATAGGTGCCACAATTAAGATCGATTGAGTTATATATATGATATAAGTAATTCTGGTTCAAAATATGGTATATATGATATATTGTTTCTCTTTCGTTCATTCAAACACTTAATGGTTGTTTTCCTTTGAGCGATCAATGGTCATTTGCTTCGGAATCCGACAAAAGTATGGTAAAGCAATGACGTGTTGATCAATCATATTGAATTAACAATTGAGGTGTGTTTGATGGTATGAAATTGGTGTATTAGGGTTCATGAAGGTACAAGGGTTGTGCTGTCAAAGAGTTATGCGATTAGGGTTCTGACTGCGCAAGAGTTGTGCTTTAAAGTATCAAGTGTTGATGCAAAAATCGACGTCGATTTCAAATGAATTGTTCATTAAAAATTTGCGTCAGGGCGCTACCCCTGCAACCCCGTAGGGGGCATTGCCCCCTTGACCCCCGGCTAACTCTGCGTAGTGTGATCAGTCGCCAAAATTTAATTTGGTTTATTTAATTAACATAACTTAAATTAATAATAATAATAATAATGTGTTTATTATTATTGTCTTGTGGTGATATGTTATGGTCTTAGTTTTCCTTTATTTTATTTTGGGATTTTAAAATACGACATGTGTGTCGTGCCTCTCTTTTAATCTCTTAATGTAACTTCTTTTCTCATCTCACTCCCTCGTATGTAAAATGAGTTTCTTTTATGTAATGAAATGTTATGAAGAAAGAGAAGAATATACTATCAAAGGAGGACAACCTTGAAGATCTTGCTTGGAGAAGCTTAGATCATTATTAGGTTAGCTTAGGTTCTCTCATTGGTTTGGGAGAACAATTGCGCTAAGGGCCATAACTGTTTCATTTGGTATATATGTTGATGCATGTGAGAGACGATTTATATGATAAATAAGTCGGTGAGATCATAATTATTGCAAATTCCCTCAAATTAAATATTAAGTTTATGCTTTCCAAGTTTTAGCACTCATTAAGACTAGTATCGAATAATGTAGGTTTCTCTTACGTGAGGTGCATGTTCTATATTAATAAGGTGTGATGGGATAATTTTAATATCCAATTGCTAAAACAATGGGTCTAACTTAACTAAACAAATTATAATAAGATTATATACGTTTAGAAGTAAGAGTTGGAAATGATCCATGTGATGGATTGGAATAAGGAGTTATTCACCCAACTAAAATTTTCAAGAGTTGTATTAGATATAATTGGAAGGAGTTCTTACCTAAATAACCTAGTTTTGTGTAATCCGCCTACGCAGACTTAAAACAAAGTGAAATATGGATCTCGACCCACTAGAAAATCTTCCAACGGGATTTTCTGAATCAAATGGTGAGGGTCATTTGTTTTGAGTAAAATAGTGGGAGCATATTTAATTAAAGGCGTAATTAAATATGTTATTGATACTTAAATATGTTAGTGGGAGCATATTTCCATAACAACAAACACCTCTAACAACATTTTGTGATCAATCCTTGATAAGGAAAAATTGTCTGGGACAAATTTTCTGGATTGGCACCGAAATCTGAGGATTATCCTCAAACATGATAGAAAGTTGTATGTCTTGGAGAAACCTGTTCTTGAAGAGGAACCTCCTAGTTCTGCACCTAAGGCAGAAAGAGATGCTTATAAGAAGCATGTTGATGATGCCAATGAAATTGCTTGCCTCATGCTAGCTACCATGAACTCAGAGTTGCAAAAGCAACATGAGAACATGGCAGCGTTCGATATGATCGAACACCTGAAGATGCTCTATCAAGAGCAGGCAAGGCATGAAAGGTTTGAAGTTTCAAAAGTCCTTTTTCAAGGCAAGTTAGTTGAGGGAGCCCATGTAGGCCCCCATGTGCTCAAGATGATTGGGTATGTGGAGAACCTTGAGAGGTTGGGTTTTCCCCTCGGAAAGGAACTTGCGACTGATTTGATCTTGCAATCATTTTCAGATAGATTCAGTCAATTTGTCCTTAATTTCAATATGAATGATATGGACAAATCTCTTCCTGAACTGCTAGACATGTTAAGAACTGCTTAGCAGAATCTGAAGTCAAAAGGGAAGTCCATTCTGATGATCGGAAATGGAAAGAGACAGAACAAAAGACCCACCAAGCAGGGTGATAAAGGGAAAGGCAAGGAAGTTGCCAAACCCAAACCCACTGCTCCTGCTTTGAAGCCTAGTGGAGGCATAGAAAAGGAAGGCACTTGCTTCCATTGCGGTAAGACCGGACACTAGAAGAGAAACTGCCCAAAGTACCTGGAAGATAAGAAGAATCGAGTAGAGACTTCAACTTCGGGTATTTTTGTTATTGAAATTAATTTATCTACTTCTGCATCATGGGTATTAGATACTGGATGCGGTTCTCACATTTGTACCAATGTGCAGGGGGTAAAAAGGAGTAGAGATTTGGCAAAAGATGAAGTTGACCTACGAGTTGGCAATGGAGCAAAGGTTGTTGCTTTAGCCGTAGGAACTGATGTATTGACTTTACCTAGTGGTTTAATAAGTCAGATAGAGAACTGTTATTATGTACCTGCAATTAGCAGGAATATTATTTCTGTTTCTTGTTTAGACAAGTTTTGTTTTTCATTTATAATAAAGAACAATTGTTGCTCCATTTATTTTAATGATATATTTTATGCTACTGCACAAATGAACAATGGATTATATGTCCTTGATCTTGAAATGCATATTTATAACATTAATACTAAAAGGATGAAACCTAATGAGTTAAATCCAACTTACCTTTGGCATTGTCGATTAGGCCACATAAATGAGAAACGCATTTCCAAACTCCATAAAGATGGACTCTTGGACTCTTTTGATTATGAATCATATGAGACATGCAGATCTTGTTTAATTGGAAAGTTGAAAAAGTCTCCATTCACAGGAAAATGTGAAAGAGATAATGATCTTTTGGCCCTCATACATACTGATGTATGTGGACCATTGAACATACCAGCCAGAGGAGGTTTTCACTACTTCATCATATTTACTGATGATTCCAGTAGATATGGTTATGTGTATTTAATGAAACACAAATCAAAGTCCTTTGAAAAGTTCAAGGAATTCAAGAATGAAGTACAAAACTAAATAGGTAAGAATATTAAAACTCTTCGATTAGATTGAGGTGGTGAGTATTTAAGCCTAGAGTTTGATGATCATCTGAAAGAGTGTGGGATCATATCCGAACTTACTCCTCCTGGAATACCCCAATGGCACGGTGTATCTGAGAGAAGAAATCGAACCTTATTAGACATGGTCTGATCCATGATGAGTCATGTCGATCTTCCAAACTCCTTTTGGGGACATGCACTATTGATAGCAGCTTACACACTTAACTGTGTTCCATCCAAAAAGGTTGAGAAGACACCATATGAGATATGGAGTGGTAAGAAACCACATATGTCTTACATGAAGATTTAGGGTGGCGAAGTTTATGTGAAATGACAAATTTCAACTAAGCTTGAGCCCAAAACTGACAAATGCTTATTTTTGGGATATCCTAAAGAAACAAGAGGGTATTACTTCTACAATCCTTCTGAGGGCGAAGTGTTTGTTGCTCGAACATGAGTTTTCCTAGAAAAGGATTTTATTTCCAAAGGAATCAGTGGGAGGAAAGTAGAGCTTGAAGAAATTCAAGAATCACAAAGCATTGATACACCTATGGAGGAATTAGAGCAGGAAACACAAGTAGTTGTGGAAGAGCAACCTGCTCAAGTAGAACAAAACCAATGTAGGTCAAGCAGGATATGTCACCTACCTGAGAGATATGGATATCTCATAACTGATTAAGGTGATGTATTACTCATGGATCAAGATGAGCTTGTTACCTACCAAGAGGCCATAACTGGTCCCGAGTCTGAGAAGTGGCTAGAAGCCATGAAATCTGAAATGGATTCCATGTACACAAACTAGGTTTAAACCTTGGTAGAGCCTCCTGTAGGATTTAATCCTATAGGATGCAAGTGGGTCTTCAAAAAGAAGACTGGCATGGATGGTAAGGTACATACCTATAAGGTAAGACTGGTTGCAAAAGGATATAAACAAATTCATGGGGTTGACTATGATGAAACCTTTTCATCAGTTGCAATGCTTAAATCTGCTTGGATTTTACTTACTATCACTGCATATCATGATTATGAAATATGGAAGATGGATGTCAAAACTGCTTTCCTTAATGGGAATCTTCTTGAGGATGTTTACATGACACAACCTGAAGGATTTGACATCCTAGAAGAAGCCCAAAAGATATGTAAGTTACAAAGATCAATCTATGGATTGAAGCAAGCTTCCAGAAGTTAGAATCTTTGTTTTGATGAAACAGTAAAACAATATGGATTCATCAAGAATGAAGATGAGTCTTGTGTCTACAAGAAGGTTAGTGGGAGCATGATCGTCTTCCTGGTATTATATGTAGATGACATATTACTCACTGGAAACTATGTCCCTACCCTGCAACAAGTAAAGTCTTGGTTGGGGAAATGCTTTTCTATGAAGGACCTAGGTAAAGCAGCCTATATGTTAGGAATCAGGATCTATAGAGATAGATCATAAAAACTGCTTGGCCTAAGTCAGAGTACATACATAGATAAAGTGCTGAGACGCTTTAATATGCATGATTCCAAGAAAGGATTCATACATATGCAACATGGCCTGTGTCTATCAAAAACACAATCCCCTTCAACTAAGGAAGAAAGGGATCGCATGAATAAGATTCCATATGCATCTGCAATAGGATCTATCATGTATGTCGTGTTATGTACTAGACGAGATGTCTTGTATGCTTTAAGTGCAACGAGTAGGTACCAATCTGATCCCGGTGATGCTCATTGGGTAGTTGTCAAGAATATCCTTAAGTATTTGAGAAGGACTAAGGACTCATTCTTGATATATGGAGGTCCGTAAGAGCTTGATGTAATTGGATACACTGATGCTAGCTTCCACACAGATAAGGATGACTTTAGATCGCAGTCTGGTTATATGTTTTGCTTAAACAGTGGCTCTGTGAGCCGGAAAAGTTCAAAGCAAGATATAGTTGTTAATTCTACAATTGAGGCCGAGTATATTGTTGCCTCAAGTGCAGCAAAGGAAGCTATTTGGATCAAAGAGTTCATTAGTGAACTTGGCATAGTTCCTAGCATTATGGATCCCATTGATCTCTATTGTGATGACAATGGAGCTATCACACAAGCTAAGGAGCCTAGATCTCACTAACGATCCAAACACATACTTAGGCGTTATCGCCTCATTCGAGAGATAATAGATAGATGAGATGTGAAAATATGCAGAGTACCTACACTTGACAATATTGCTGACCCACTGACAAAGCCTCTTGTGCAACAGAAGCATGATGGCCATACTAGATCTACGGGCATTAGGGGTATGCCTGATTGGCTCTAGTGCTAGTGAGAGATTGTTGGTGTAAGCCCTAGAGGACAATACTTTTGGTACTTGTATCGAATTATTTATTAATAATAAAAGACTTTTTCTTTATTATGTTTGTTTAATAAAGTCCCTAGAAAAGCTAGTCCGTTTAATGTATCAAGTGTGACTTAATCATGAGGTCCCATTAAACATAAGGATACTATTCTTAAAGTATCTGTAGTTGAGCTTTATTATGAAGTGGGATAACATTAAAGCATTAAGACTATTATGTATATAGACTGATGATCACATCTCAAGGGTCATGAATAAGGAGTTATCGAGTCTTAAACATAGGTATGAATATTAGGAGTAATATTTATACTGGATTGACCCGCTATGAGAATACTATATAGAATGTTATGCAAAGTGACATAAGTTATTCTCATAGTGATAGTGGTGTATACCACCCTTCGACCTGAAACCACTATGGACCTTAGATGTAGAGTCGAGTGTTTTATTGTTGATCAAACATTGCTCGTAACTGGATGACCATAAAGATAGTTGATCGGTACTCCACGAAGCATGATGGGGGACATGAGTGACCTAGATGGAATTTTCCCATCCTGCGTAACAGGATAAATGTCTAAGAGCCCAATATTGAACTGGACAAGGATGACACGGTTTATGCCTTGTGTTCAATATAGACATAAGGGTAAAAGGGTAATTGTACACACAAGTATTATCACAAAAGGATTTGTCAAATCACGTGACATTTTCGTGTCTTGGGTAGCCATGATGTGTTGCTAGATACCGCTCACTGTTTATTATGTTAAATACGTAATTTAATATAATTGCCAATGCCGCGAAAACCTACAGGGTCACACACAAAAGGACGGATTGATGAGAGATAGAGTAAATAAGGAACACCGTAAGGTACGGTGCACTTAAGTGAATTATAGAACATCGTAAGGTACGGCACACTTAAGTATAATAATAAATATGGTAAGGTATTATGCGCTTAAGTGATTTTGGTATATCATAAGATATGGGTCACATACACTTAAGTGGGCTTTTTAGCTTACAGTTCATACAAGTGGTTCTATAAATAGAACCCTTGTGCAGAAGCATTTGTTCAGCTGAAAAAAAAAATTCTCTCTCTCTCTCACACTCAAAGCCTTCATTCGTAGTAGCTAACACTGAGACTGAAGGATTTCGTTCATGTGGACTGAGTAGACGCGTTGTCACCATTCAACATTCGTGAACACTCCTTCGATCTGCATCAAGGGTTTCAATCGCCACAAGAGGTAACGATTCTATCATTGATCATGCCCATTCGTAAGGATCACTAAAATAGAAAATTGTAATTTTCGCTGCGTTTTGGATCGCTATTCTCCTTCAGTAGGATCATTACATTCAATGGGTTTGAGAACCAACCTGCATAATGATTTGATATTTTGATTTTAGAGAAAAGACGTGCAAACAAATATTATGCAGATGGAAAAATTATTGTTTATTTATGTTTTTTGTGATTACCATTTTCAGAAACAGCAAAAAGTAAAAATAAAACATCATAGATGTGAATGAATAAAATTGTATTTTTTATTGATGATAATAAGGAAATGCACAAAAATGTTTCATTTCTCCCTTATGCATAGGAGAAGAATTTTTCTTAACAATAAAACAATTACTTTGAATGATGTACAATGACAGAAACGTCTACAGCAACCTAATTATTGCAAGTCTGGTTGTGTGTCACAAAGTTGGCACAAGCTTCATCTTCATCACTATCTTCAATAATAACAGCTGAATGATGATCATCCCCATGAATGAACCTTCCACTATGGAAAACCAATTGTATAACCTTGACGTTAGCGTTGAATGCCATTGCTGAAATCCCAGCCCAGCCATGTTCTTGTTCTCTACAACTTCTACAACACGACCCCACTTGTCGGTGCTGCCAGCCTGAATAAATTCTTTAGCATCCTTCAGAGAAGACATGGATGCCCCAGTCTTCAATTCATCAGCAATAAACAAATCCTGGAACGGTGTTCAAACCTCTTATTCAGCTTCTACATATGTGAAGGATGACAAATGGATGACTAGAAGCGCTTTCTCTCCACCAACAACGACAAGCTTGTCGTTCTTCATAAATTTTAACTTCTGGTGCAAAGTAGATGTTACGGCTCCAGCTTCATGGATCCATGGCCTTCCCAACAAATAGTTGTAGGTCGGGTGAATGTCCATTACTTGAAAAGTAATTTGAAAATCACTCAGACTTATCTTAACCGGAAGGTCCACCTCTCTAATGACAGTTTTTCGAGAACCGTCGAACGCTTTAACAATTACACCACTGTACCTCATTGGTTCCCCTTGATATGACAGTCTTTCTAGAGTTGACTTGGGCAGGATATTCAATGATGAACCAATATCAACCAATACGTTGGATAGAGCATCCTCTTTGCAGTTCATTGAAATGTGAAGCGCCGAGTTGTAATTTCTACCTTCATCAGGAAGTTCTTCATCACAAAATCTAAAGGTATTACACGAAGTAATGTTGGTAACAATGTGGTAAAACTGATCCACAGTAACATCGTGCTCTACGTACGCTTGTTCCAATACCTTCTGCAAAGCTTCCCTATGTGCTACGGAGTTCATTAATAGTTACAGTACTAAAATCTTTGATGGCGTTTGGAGCAACTGCTCTACAATGTTGAACTCGCTTTTCTTGATCAGACGTAGCACTTCATCATCATCATTAGCCTTCAACTTGCTGGATTCATCAGACTGACAGGTTGGAGCACTAACTAGATCAACTACAGGAACATTTGACTTCTTACATGCTGAAACATCTTCCAGAATCTTTGGAGATACAGGGCCAAAAACACGACCACTACGGGTCAACTTTACTACATCTACAATGCTTACCACTGAATTTGCAGCGAGAAGAGGAACCTCTTTCCCATTCTCTATCATGGTAGCATTATACTTATACAACACAACTTTATCGGATGAATAGGGGTCGGGGCCCGTTGACGTATGACCAACAGCGATACCGATCTGTTAACACTCTTGGTTCTGCTGCTGTCAAACTCAATAACTACCCGCTTAGGGATTTTAAACACCAGTACGATAACATTCACACCATTGCCCATATATCTGGACTGTTGAACTTGAATAACATTTTCATCCATCCGTTTCTAAATATCCCTCTTAATAATTACACATCCTCGAGGGTTGACGCTGCAAATGACACAACCATCATGGTCATGTTCACAATCACTTACCAGGCACAAATCTCTGTGAATTTCCACCAGCGATCTCTGGATACAACGCACATCAAAAACCCTAAAATTTCCAAGATAGTCGTCTACCATGTTCACAAAAGCATTACCATGAGCAGGCAACAGGTTTGTTTTAACATTAGGCGTTCTATCCTCAAAGGACACGATACCACTTTTGATCAGCTTTTGAACCTCATATTTCAATGGATATCATTTTTCAATATCATGGCCAGGAGCTCCCTGGTGAAAAGCACAGTGCAAGTTAGGTTTGAACCACCATGGCAATGGCTCAGAAGTCTGTGGAGGATTTCTTGGTTGAATTAGATTCTTGACAACCAAAGAAGGATACAATTATGCATACGTCATAGTAATAGGGTCAAAAGAGACCTTCTTCCTCTCATAATTTTGATGATGATTGTTGTTGTTGTAGTTGGTACGTTGTTGTGGATGTTGCTGAATAGGAACTGATTGATTTGTTAAATTATTGGTAAAAACTGGAATTACTGATGATACTCGATGATGATGTTGTCAAGATTGAGAATTCTTCTTCACAAGGGGTCTTCTCTGTCTTCCTGCTGATACTGCATTGGCTTCCCCTTCCTTCTTTCTAGAGAAACCGCTACCATATTTCTTGCTCGCCGATGCTTCATCTTTGGATAACCGTCTCTCTCGGAAGCCTTCTTCCAATATCATCCCCATGTTCACCATTTCAGTGAAATCATTAGGGGCACATGCAATCATACGTTCATAGTAAAATGAACTCAACATCTTTAAAAATATCTTGGTCATTTCATTCTCCTCTAGAGGTGGACTAATCTGAGCAGCCAATTTTATCCATCTTTGGGCGTACTCCTTGAATGTCTCCTTGTCCTTCAGAGACATTGATCTCAACTGATCCTGGTCTGGGGCCATATCAACATTGTATTTGTATTGCTTGACAAAAGCCTCACCCAGATCATTAAAAGTATAGACATTAGCATTGTCCAATCCCATATACCATCTGAGTGCAATACCAATAAGACTATCCTGAAAGTAATGGATGAGTATCTGATCATTGTCGATCTGAGTAAACATCTTTCGAGCATACAAGACAAGATGACTCAGAGTGTAAGTACTCCCTTTATACTTTTCAAAGTCTGGGACCCTGAACTTCACCGGGATCTTGACATTAGGCACCAAACAAAGCTCAACAATACTCTTACTGAACAAATCCTTCCCTCTTAAGGTCTTCAATTCCTTGCGTAGCTTAAGAAACTGATCCTTCATCTCGTTCATCTTCTCATAAACATCAGGACTTTCAGAAGGCTCGAAATGGTAGATGGTTTCCTCGACACGAGGCAGAGTATGCACAATAGAAAGAGGAACAGATAGGACCGGGCTAGATGCCGACAAAGAAGAAAATGTTGGAGCGTACCCTCCAGGCACAAAATTGGGTGGCATTCCCCAAGGGAACCCAGTAGGCATGGCAGGCATAGACTGGTTGGCAGCAACAACAGGCATAGACGTTAAAGCAATCTTTGAAATAACAGTCCTCTAAGGAAGAGGAGTTACAGGAGGCGAAGATGGTTGATTCTGAGCAGAAATCATAGACTGCATCAGAGTAGTGAGTCTGGAAATCTCATCCTTAAGCTCTCTATTCTCTTGTTCAATATGCTTCATTCTCTTCAGACAATTAGCACGAGTGTAGTAGTGATGAGTCAGCTTGACTGATACACAGAAAAAGAACTGATAAGACATATGGCTGAAGAAAATATTGTATGCAAATGATGCATGAAATACAATGTTTTGATTTTAATTTTTAAGGAACATACAAGGCCATATTTGCAAATATTTCAATTAATAACATCAATTCAATTGACCATAAAATCTCTTTTTATTCATAAAATTTGGAAGGATTACACTGAGTACAACTTCAGAAACCAAAAATGTAAATACAAGAGAAAAGGAGACTATTATCCTAAGGATTCCTAGCAACTGAAGCAGCTGAACTGGCCAAGGGAGTATACTTCCTTCGGATGCGCCGAATCTCTGACTCAAAGGTTACCTGTATCCGTGCTTTCTCGAGGACGAGTCGATTAACAATCTTCTTCCAAGCACTTGAAGGCTGGGGAATACTAGAGGAAAATAAATCATTGGGCTCTTTCTGTCTCTTCACTGCACGCTCTTCAAGTACCTCAATAAGCGGATATTTGTCTCTTGACTCAATATGTAACTCCACATGTTTGTGGTGCAAAGCATGGAACCTCTCTTCCCACAAGTCTCTTTCTTGCTTCATCTTGGCAAGTGTGTCTTCCAACTCCTCTATGTCTTGGTTAGGGACAGTTGATCGCTCAGCCACAACCACAAACATATGTCTTTCGCATGCATATGGCATCTTGAACTCCAAAGGTCTCTTCTTCACCCAAATAGTGTAAGCTTCCATATCTACATAGTTGCATGGACCAAGCTCGAATCTTCCTTTCCTATATATATTATGCCAAGCATGCACCATTATATTATTCAAATGTTGGGGATCTTTACCCTTTTTATAGAATAGACTTTCTAACTAAATGTTATTAGGTTTATTTCTCAAGGGGAACCCAAGTTGACGGCAGCCAATGTTGGGTTGTAGTTGATTCCTCCTTGTGTACCAATGAGGGCACATTAGAGAACTCACCACAACTATAAATAATCTCTACGCCATCAAATGCAGAATCATATTAGACAATATCATCATTAGTGAGAGACGTAAGTCTTTTAGACCACCGTATACATTGTTGGTTCTCCAATAAAGCTGATGTCTAAGGCAAGTGTGAAATAAATCACTTGTACAGAAGAGGAACATAACACACAATGGTTCCACCACTTTTAGAATTCCTCAAGTGCAGAGAGAAGTATGTGTTACCCAACAGAGTAGGAACGAGATTCCCAATTAAGAAAATTCTAATGGCATTAACATCAATAAAACTGTCAATATTATGGAACAAAGCTAATCCACAGATGAGCAAGACAAAGATGGCTTCAAAAGCATCCACGCTACCGGCTTGAGCAAAAGCAGTAGCTCTCCCAATCAGAAACTTAGAAGTCAAACCTAGAATCCCTCCTTTCTTCACCAAATGAGCATCAATCTCATATTTATTCAAATGAAGAGCTTCGGCTGTAACATGAGATCTGGGAATATCCTTCAATCCAAGAGATGGGCATACTCCTCTAATGTAGGGACAAGCTGATAATCCAGAAAAGTGAAGCACCGATAGAGAGGGTCATAAAACTGCACCAATACACTAAAAAGTCCTTCCACGACATCAGTAGATAGTAAGGACAAAAGCTTCCCATGATGCTGCTTAAAGTCTAAGGGATCTAATACAAATGATGACAGCTTCCTTAACTCCTTCAAATCAGGACATCTGAAATTGTACTTTTTTGGTGTTCCTACATCCATAATCCATGGTGTGAAAATTATTTGCAATTAAGACCTTAGTTCCTTGAAAATTTATTGTTGTGATGAATGTTATGATGCTCATGAATGCATGAATGCAACAATCACACACGAGGGACCAAACATAAGGCAAACACAAACAAAGGTCAAGGGATGGATCAAGTCGTCATCAAGATCAATCATCCATTTTAGTAGATTATGTTTTTTCACCTTATCAACATCCAAGTTCCATTGATATTTATAAGACGGATTGGGTCAACCAAGAATAAAAGGGTTTGTTGTGAGTCAAGAGCATGGAGTCGGTTTAAGAACCATCACAAAAGGAGTGTACTATGAATAAAAACCTGTAGAGCATGTTCTAAGAAGTGCCCAGAGTCGTGATCCCATCTATCGGATACTATAGGTTTAGATGACTGACTCATCAACCCATAATATTCTCAAGAGAAACTCGTCTGAGTGTAGTATCGTGTAACAAATGTTATCAAGTCTACACCTGAACAATCTCCACACTACGTCCTAAATAGGCCAAGTTAGGTTAAATGTTCTACGGTCCTCAGCTTCTCGGACTCCCGGGTCGGAAAAAGTAATGCTTATCCAAGATTTACTCGTGTGACATCAGTAACTCCAAAGGGGGCTTCACTTAGTAGATGGGTCTCAAGCCAACTCGTTAAGGGCTACTCCACACGAGTCGAACATGACTATACCATCCTCCTATATT
Source organism: Lathyrus oleraceus (assembly GCF_024323335.1). Classification (NCBI taxonomy): domain Eukaryota; kingdom Viridiplantae; phylum Streptophyta; class Magnoliopsida; order Fabales; family Fabaceae; genus Lathyrus; species Lathyrus oleraceus. The sequence goes on along the minus strand of NC_066585.1, from coordinate 350,885,816 downwards.
AATTGCACTCAAGTTTGGGTTAGAACTTATCTCACCACTCAGAGATTACCAAGCACAACAGACAAATTATATCACACAAATAATATATACAAATAAACATCAAATATAAATAAAATATTACACACCAAAAAGTAGGCTAAACCCACTGAGGACTACTCCCCAGTAGAGTCGCCACTTTATTTCTGTAGCGGTGCATTCATGACCATCGAGCTATGGATAAACCTGACGTCAATTGAAAAATCAAAGTCGCCATCGCGCCTTATTTGTTTCCAAAGGAAAAGGGAAAAGTATGAAAAAAACTCAAAGATAGGAAGTTTTCCAAATCAAAACTAATAAAATGCCAGAGATTACATGTAAGGGGTTGGTTACACAAAGGGAAGGTATTAGCACCCAAAGTGTCCTAGGGAGCCCTTTTTTGCGTGCAAGTGTTTTTGTTGAAAAGATGTTTGATAAAAATGGAATGGGGGATGAGAAAAGAATTCATTAATTATATTTTTATGTTTGAAAAGACCGTTGATCTTATGCCTACGTACCAATATAAAAATGAGGGATCAAAACCCCGTAGTTCGTGGTAAAAATTTCAAAGAAAGTTGGTGAATTAATTTTAACAAAAGTTTAGCAGAGAAAGGCACAAAGATTGCCAAAGATTTGAATGGGGTTGTTAGTTCTTTTTTGTCTTTTGAAATTAAAGTCAGTATGGTTAAGTTCATTTACAAGTTTGATTTAAGAAAAATGTTTGAAAATTCAATGGCATAAGGCAAAAGCTTCTAATCATTAAAACATGTCTAAGCTGAAAAACACAAACAAAGAAGGTTTTGAAAAGAGGAAGAGATTTTGAAATTAAAGAAGTGGGAGGATATGAAGAGACTACCCTAGACAAAAATTAAAAGTTAAGAGTTGAAAAGATCTGACCAATGGGATGCAATCCACAAGACAATAATGTCAGATAGAAACCTGTTTCCTTTGGACTTTTGAGCAGACAATAAGCATAAGCAAACATCCAAGAAATTAACCATGAAGCCCAAGTCATCAAATAAAGATAGGCATAATATCCAAGCAAGCATTCCAATAGCAAGTAGTCTTCAAATGTACCAGATGAAATATTTCCTTGGTAAACTCATATAAACAATCATCAGACATAGTCAACAATAACAGTAAAACAATCAAGCATAGAGACAAAGTGACTGATGAACCCAAGAGAAATTAAGACTTGTATCAGATGAAAGGTATTGTCAAGGGTAACTCAGTCTTAAATAGTGGCATTGGCCAAGTCCTTAAAGCATAGGGAATGTTGCCTACTTCTAAGTCCAAAAGCTCAAATCAAGTCCAACAGTCCACCAACATATTTTTTAGAGTTTTTTTGTTGTTATTAAGTATTTTAAGGTCCTCAGACCACAAACAAAATCAAAAGCACACAATATATATAATCACAAGAGATGGCTCAAGTGAGCAAAGTGAAAATGACTGAAGCATAAACATCTTGCATGAAATGTAAATGGCAATGAATGATAAAGGTACTGAAATTTAAATTGGATTAATTAAATGACTTGAAAGTAAGGCAATGTTAATAAGAAGTTAGTTAATGGTTAGTGGAGAGTTTTAATTATTTAAATCATTCTTTGGAGAACACTCAACCATTCGTTCACAAGTATGAATCCATGAACCAAGACATCATCCATGAGAAGGGCTCCAACTTGGATAAATTAACAAGTATGCCACTAGCTCTCATGAATGGAAAAAGGTCAAGTTTTCACACAATGCCATGAATAATAGGAGACTTACAATCTCACTTACTAGACTGTTATGCATTGCGGGATAAATTTAGCTCTATGTTAAGCAATCGTAATTGGACTTATGTAGAAGTCACAACTATCTAAGGCCGAGCAATAAAGATATTGGTGTTAATGCATGTTAGAGACTTGGTGCAAATAACCAAGCTCCTAAACATACCACACACAAAAACAAATATGGGATGGACTTATCTCAATCCAGCTCATGTTGATTCATCTAACACAAGGTCATTGATGAATCAACTAGCATTTGGACATTAGAGAAGTCATTGGTCAATGATGGATTGGGAAAAAATAGGGATGAAGATGAAGAGGGGATGGGAAATAGGTACCCAAATTGATCATAGGAGGAAATTCATCTGATCAATACTATCCATTCATCTTAAGGGATGAAATATACATTTCATCAACCCCCTAAATCCAATAGTATTGGTCAAATAAAAGTAAAATCAACCATGACTAAGGCCAAACAGAAAGTCAAACATCACAAGGTCAATTAAATGGCTCAACAATATTTTTAAATAATTAAACAATTAAAAAAATCAATTTTAAAATGCATTTTTAAAGGGACAAAACCTCAAATCCCTTCAAATCACCAAATAAATGGTCAATGGATTTATCCTAGGTCAAACAAGGTCAAAGGATCTTTGACAAAAAAAATCCCAATTTTTGGAAAGTCAGAATAATTTTAAAATATTTAAAAGCAAGTCAAAAATCATTTAATTCACAAAAAATACCAAAATTAATCCAAAAAATGTTTTTAATTTAAAATATGGAAGAGGAAATTATTTAAAGATTTTCGGTGAAAGTCTCATAATTTTTGGATTAAAATTTAATTTATTATTAATTAATTAAAATAAAAGGATTAAAAGAAAAATCAGAAATTAAATAAAAATTAGAAAAAAACGAGGGTCATCAGACAACCAAAGATCAATCAAAATAGTGGAGAAATAAGGGAGAATTGAAGAGAAGAAAAATCTGACAATTCACTTTCGGTTTGCTTCAATCGAGCTTGATCTAGCTTTTAATTTGGTTTGCCTTGCTTCTATCCACTTGCAGGAGATGATTTGGATGCAAAATGGCTTGAACCCTTGGAGTTTCAATCCCAAAATAGAAGGGGAATTCAAATTCGATTTCAAGAGAAATCCTCAAGGTGTTCTATCAATGGAGGGTGTGGGTGTTTGCAGGTCGAAGCTTGGGCCAATGGTCCTCAATTCTGAGCAGCATGGCATGTATTTGTAGGCTTGGCAATTGATCTCCACACACTTTCCATTTTTTTGTCAAAAATAGCAACTCTTTGTTGCATGCTTGCATGGGGGTGTGATAGGCCTATGAAATGATTGGGAATGGTCCAAAATGAGGTGTAAGCCAACCTAAAACAATGTCATGAAGTCATGCATTAGGAAAATGGAAATTGATCATGGAATCTACCAAATGAGGCCATGCATTACACCCATATGCAAGCCCTTCAAAAATGCTCCAAATGCCATGATCTTGGACTATTTGGAAAGGTAACATGAAGGGGAACAAATTTTTTGTTGAAGACTTTTCCATTTGGAGCTTGGTTAATGATGAATTTTAAGGTGGAAGTTGGAGAAATCAAACATAATTGAAAATTTTCTAAGTATAAAGTCAAATGATCACTTTTTCCACCTTGAATAACTTTTGCTATGAGCTTTAAATGAAAATGCTTCCTTCGTCAAAGTTGTATATATTTCTATCCTCTTCAATTTGGTCACGAATTTGACACCATTTGGATCTTTCATGAGGGAGTTATGGATTTTAGAAGTTGAGGAAAATTGCATGTTCAATGATGATGGACCAAAATGATCTATAATGTTTCCTCTTGGCACATGCCCTTTCAAGTTGAATTTGACATTTCTCAAAGAAGTAAAGTTGGATAAAACATCTTGAATTTGATTATGAAACTTGAATAGCCTTCATATAATAAAAATTGAGCAAGTTATGGTTCTTGGAAGTTGACCTCCTAACTAGAACACAAACAAAATGATCTATAATCTTTCACCATAAAAAATGACTTCCCAAGCAAAATTAGATATTGATTCCAACATGAAAGTTGTTTGGAATGTCATAAAGAGTAACATTTATCTTGTAATAATATTCATATGACAAAAATTGTAGGAGATAGGGTCTAGGGTACCCTAGATTTGACCAGTTGACTTTCTCTAGTCAACCTCTTGGAACCAACTTGCAAACTTGATGTTATTTTTCTCCTTGGGGCTCATGGAAGATCATATATGCTTGATATGATATATAATAAAGTATACCTTTAGATATTTGATCAATTGATGAAGAAACTTGTTGAGGAAGTCACGCAAGATACCCGGATGAATTAGGGCTTCCAAGGCAAACAAGCTTCATACTCTTGATGAATTCTTGATCAAAATGAAAAATAAATAACATGGGTATCCATATATGATACTTATAACCATTTTTAACCTTTACTTGATTGATCTATTTGCATTGAGGGTCTCAAACCCTAGATGTGAGCTTGATGAGGCACAGGTGGACATACACACTACCTACAAAAGAAACAACATTATACATAGACATATTTTTGGTATTTTGGTTAGTAAACAAAATAAAATAAAGTATGATACAATCAAATATGCTTGGTGATCTCTCCAAATGCAAACCCAATGAATAAGGGGTGTGGAGGATACCAAGGTGTGATCCCAAAGCCAATGCAAATGATGAGATGACATGAGGAATCTTAAGGTCAAAATTAGGGTCTTACAAGGTTCATCCCCTATTATTTTTGTGTGTGGTATGCTTTAGGATCTTGGTCTTTATACCTTGTCTCTAGCATGCATTAACACCAATATTATTATTGACCGACCTCAAATAGTTGTGACTACTACATAAGTCTAATTACGATTGCTTAACATAGCGCTAAATTTGTCCCAAAGGCATTAACATGTTTGTAAGTCTCCTATTACTCATGGTATTTTGTGAAGATTTTTCCTCTTTTCCATTTATGAGAGCTAGTGGAGTACTTGTTGACTTTATCCAAGTTGGAGCCCTTCTCATGAATTATGCATAGGTTCATATCTTCATGATTGCGAGTGGATGGTTGAGTGTTCTCCAAAAAAATGACTTAAACATTCTTTTCTTCCTCCACTAACATTGACTAATATCTCTTTATATTGACTTTATTTTAATGTCATTACTTTAATGCAATTTAAATTCTTGCACTTTATCATTCATTGTCATTTACATTCATACAATTTGTTTATGTTTCATTCATTTTCTTTTTGCTCACTTGAGTCATATTTTGTGCTTGTATTATATTTGTGCTTATGATTTTGCTTTGTATGTGGTCTTAGGACCTTAAAACACTTAATAAAAACAAAAACCTTAAAAAATACATTGGTGGACTGTTGGACCTCTGTCTGTGACTTGATTTGGACCTATGGACTTAGAGTAGGCAACATCCCTGAGCTATGGAAGAAACTTGGCCAATGCCATTATTTGAGACCATTTATTGGCCAATGCCATTCATCTGATACAAGCTTGAGAGACTCCCCTTGGTTTATCTGATGCATCTCTTTCTCTATGTCTAAGTTGTTATTTTGATCTTATTATTACTATCTGATGTTTTCTCTGTGAGTATGCTTCAAAGGGACTTTTCATCTGATACATGTAAAAGACATTTAATATTTCTTGATTTGGAGTGCTTAATTGGATGTTTGGTTATCTTTATTTGATACCATTGGTCTTCTTATTAATTGCTTGGATGTTTATGGCTTTGTTGCTTGCTTGACAATCCAAAGGAAATAGGTTTCTATCTGACACTATTGTCTTGTGGATGCTTCCCATTGGTTAGATCTTTTCAACTCTAAACTTTTAAAACTTGTCTAGGATAGTCCCTTCATCTCCTCCTCCTTCTTTAATTTCAAAATATCTCCCTCATTTTCAAAACTTCTTTTCTTGTGTTTTCAACTTAGACTTGTTTTAATTAGTAGAAACATTGGTCTTATGCCATTGATTTTCAAAATATTTTCTTAATCAAACTTGTAAGTGAACTTAATCATATTGACCTTATTTTTTCAAAAATACAAAAAAGAACTAACAACATCATCCAATCATTTTTTCTACTTTGTGCCTTTTCTTTTAAACTTTTTCAAAAGAGAGCATTTAGATTTGAGTTATCCTTGGTTGAGATATAATTTTCCCATTCCATAATATATTGATTGTAAGACTTTCCATTTATTAGGTGTTAGTGACATACTTGTTGATTGAATCCAAGTTGGAGCCCTCCCTCTTAAATGTTGTAAAGCCCTCATTATCGGTGGATGTTTGGTTAAGTATTCTCCCATTCATAACAAAAGATCTTTAAGATTTTGTTAAAAATCAATCCACCCATCATTGAAATTTTTACCACGAACTACGAGGTTCTGATCCCTCATTTTTATGTTGGTACGTAGGCATAAGACTGAGGGTTTTGTCAAACACAAAAAATGTAAATAATTAATTCTTTTCTCATCCCCCCATTCTATTTTTTAGCAAACATCTTTTTAAACCAAAACACTTACACACAAAAAGGGCTCCCTAGGAGTACCTATGACACTTTGGGTGATAATACCTTCCCTATGTGTAACCAACCCCCTTACCTGTAATCTCTGACATTTTATTAGTTTTGATTTGAAAACTTCTTATCTTTGGGTTTTGTTCGTACTTTTCCCCTTTTCCTTTGGAAACAATAAAATCATGATGGCGACTCTTATTTATTGGCGTTGAGTTAACCAATAGCTCAATGGTCATGAATTTACCGCTACAGTTAACCCTTATTCCTTGATTTTGACACCACTTTTATCTTTCTCTTCTTGGTTATGACACCACAATTCAAGGACGCACCTTTTATGGTGTCATACCCCAAAATTTACCCTACCCTTCACAAGTTCATCCAGACCACTAACCCTAAGCATTTGCATATCCTGATAAACATTCATCTCATCATAATATCATAGTACATTCCACTTGCATTTTGAAAAAGTATAACCATGGACTCAAGGGTTTATCACACGTGGCATTGAATAAGGTGTGAGCATCATCAAGATCATTTCAAATCCTTGGTTATTAGGTGTGGCATCATCACCATTTGTGTACAGACAATTTGAGGTTGCATCTGATTCGTTTGGTTCATTATAAATGATTCAGTTATTTGTTCATGATTCATGGTTCTGACTCATTGGTTAGAATTCATTCAAGGTGTTACAATTTTTTGCTTGATTAAGTATCAGTTGGTTGGTTTGGCGTGATTGAGTTGACCAAAGTCAACTATCCAACCAAAGTCCTCTTTTAACCATCTTCATACTTTTAAGTCCATTTTAATCTTGATTCATTTTTTTCATTGTTCAAGCCACTTTCCATTTTTAATACCTTGATTCAAGATTCAATTTCGTAATTCATTTTTGATTCAACCATTAACCATCACATAATCCGTAACCATGTTCCATAAACCATGTCATTCCATACACAAATATTCAAAGTTTCCATTACAATATTTCAATCTAATCATACATTCGATTTGCTAATAAACCATTTTTATCCATGTCCATTTGTCATTTCTAAGCCATTTTCAATTCCTTAAATTTTTGATTCCATTCAATTACAATTACAACCATTCAATACTTGGTTTGATTTCCATTTCAAAAGTGATTCATAATTTCAATACATTCATCCAAGATTAAAAATCCATCACTTTATAATCCAAAATCCAAAACCAATTCATTTTCAACTTACATCATAAACCCATTCAATGTTAACTTATACATTTCCATAAACTACAATTTCAAACCACAATCCACACTACATTCAATTTCATGTACCATTTCAAAACCATGTCCATAATTCATTTTCACATTAAGCCATTTAATCCATGTTCTTGTCCATCCAATAACCATTTCAATACCTTTCATTTTCAATCATGATACATCAATTCTATTACAATTTGAATTTCTAAATTACATTTCATTACAACCATAAACATTACAATAATTTCAAATGCATAACATAAATCATTACAAAATATCCAAAATTACAACATACAATCACCCATCCAATTACATCCATATACAAGGTTTTCAATCAAAAAATACAATAAACCCTACAATTATACAACATGATCCATGATAGCTAGGTCCACAAACTTCAAAAGCATTCCAAGAAATATCCAACATGAGCATAATCCAATAAGCCCATAATAATCCAAGTCAAGACATTGAATCCCAACAATGTCCAAGCAAGATTCCAAAGCTGCTTCTAACGGGAATCAATCACAATTTCCGGAAAAATCTCTGTAAGCTCCTCCAAGAAATTCCCAAAACAGAAACTCACAAAAAAACCAATTTCCTGCATAAAAGAAATCAGAACATAATCAAAAACGGATTTGAACCTCCAAAATTTACTGCATAGCTATTCTCAAAGTAGAATTCTCATAAACCTCCTTCAATTTTCCAAAAAAATCCCATAACCGAATTCTCCAACTGTCACCTCCAACCCCTTCTTTCTAACTGTCACTAACCGAATTCTCTCAACTCTAACCAACTAACAAACTTATAACTGAATTGAACCCTCCTTCAAAACGAATTTCTCAAACTCTCCCTAACCGAACCACCAACTAACTTCAACCTTCCAAAAACAGAATTTCCAACAAACCCAATAACCAAATTCCTAAACTCTTGATAACACCCTGCAACTATGAACAAAAGAGGGCCAACTGATAACTGATATAACAGAAAACTGAATCTCTCCCTAACTGAATCTTCAATAAATCCAATAACCCAACTCCTCTAGCAGATTCTGAAACTGAATTCCCAATTCCAGAACAACTTCGACCATTTTCTAACCTATAACATAACACTTCCAGAATACTTCCAGGATCGGCAATGGCATTAACAAACCAGAACATTTCACTGCATAACCTTTCAACCAGAATTTAACCCCCTTTAACCTCTTCATTTACCCACCAACAATGAAAAAAAACGATCCTTTCGGCTAACAAACTGAACCTTTCATCACCTTCCAACCTACGACCAACCAACTCATGACCCCTTCAATAGAAACGGAAGATCTCGAGAACCGAAGCAGAAGAAAAGACGCAAGATCGAAAGCAGAAGAAACTAACAGAAAGAGGTCAAAAGAGAGTTACCTCGAGCTTTCATCTCGGACGTGAATGCAAGTCGAAGAAGCTCCGTTCTTCCTCCTTCAGCTCAGCGTGACGACGGTCGTCCACGCACCACAGCAACACCGACGGAAGAATTAACCACGAGCATAATCTCTCCATCACGAACCGAGAACGGATCGAAGAGTAAATCGAACGTATCCATTGTCAATCACCAATACTCCATGACGAACTACAACAACGGTCCTGCGACACGAACAGAAGCGCACGACACAAACGAATAAGAGGATCAACAAACACATCGCCATAGCCACCGCACCGGAATCAATTGGTAAATATCTCCCCCTCCTACTTCTTTGATTTACGCGCGAGAAAGAGCCTCCATTGGTTACGATGTCGATGTTGATTCACGGTGTCTCGTTCTTGCCATCGATTGTTAACTTGAGTTTCAAAAGGGGGTATTTTGAATTGAACGTTTGAAAATTTTCTAGATGATGCCGCAGTGATTGGCGACGGTGCATTGGGTTTGAGGACACACTAATTTCTTTAGCAGGTTCTTGGGGTGCATATGTTTGAACCCGGGTGCAAGACTTAGAATTTGGGCCCTTTGGCCCAAGAAAACTTCTCTTTGCTTTTCCACCCCTTCAATCCATTTTCACAACCCCTCGTCCATGTTTTTTATTTTTGTTTATTAATCTCTCATTCATTTTACTTAATGATGATTATTTATTGTTAATCCCTTTTTTTTGTTAATCTTGTTGCTGTCTTGTAGAGAATTAGAATTAGGTTAATTCATGTTTTTAGATAATTAGGAATTAGCACAATTTTAATGAGTAATTAGATTAAGTCCTAGTTAGGATTAAATAGATAGTTAATTAGAAATTAGGTTTAATCAAATTTAAGATTAGATTTAGTTTTTCTTAATTTTCCAGAATTAACACTCATATGATTAACCATTGCCATGATTAAATTTTAGTCATTAAGTCTTGATATTTATTTTGTGGATTTTTGTTGAGATTAGTATGGTTAGTGTTGATTTTATCGTGTATTTCCCACTAGATTAATTTTTCATGCAATTTGACTTTTTTGTAATGACTTACATGTTCTTATCCATTAGAATTCAAGTCGTAATCTGGATTGTGAATTTCCCATTTTAATTTTGATTATAATTCATGTTTAGGTAGATTTTAATCCTTAGAAGGAATATTCATTTTAATTGCCCATTTAATCGATCCCTTTGGTTTGTGATCATATTGTAAATTGAAGATCCCATTTAAATTTAGGCGATGAATGCCTTGTATGTCTAATTTCATTTACCATGATCACGTGATAGATCTTTGATTATTTCTCATTGATTAATCCATTACCTTTTGAATCGATTTTAACCATTGAGCATGCAAACATATTGTTGAATCATTCTCGTTCATTTGACTTAATCTCACGCTAACCTCATTTGTTGCTTTGTGTTTCCACATGTTGACTTTGAGATTTAAGTTCACTCCTAGCTAGTCATGCTCCTAACTATTTCATTCTCATTCAATAGCTTTGTATTGTTTGAAATACCATGTCACTTGTATGCTTTAGGCATGATACATAGTTTAGTAGTTTATAACTTGTATTTTCTTTTCATTCCCTTATGTTGTATTGTGTGGATCCATCCCCCCATTATGGATCAAATGTACCCCCACCCCATGATCATGTACTAGCTTAGACTTATTGATTTCTAGTTAGTTCACCATGCATGTTAATAACAAAGATAAAATACAAAACTATAAACCAAAGCATTTCAAAAGAAATAAAAGGTACTTGATTCAATGTCAAGTTGTTTTCCGAATAAAACTCTCACCATTGCAACGTGAATACTTGACCTAACATCTAGTATTCTCCATCCACTCCATGATCCATTCTATCATCCCTCCTGCTTTCTATTCTCAAATTCATTCTATCTCTCTCCTCCATTCTTTCACACACATTTTCATAATAAATTCAAATATTTGATCCAACGTCAAGTACCTTTTTCAAAACATTTTCATAACAAATTGGAATGCGAAATGAGGTGTACGTGTTTGTACACAACATTCAAGTACTTGGGTTGTCAGCCGTACCTAGCCTGAGGACCCGACACTTGACTTTCCCCTTAAAACATCTAATTATTCAAACAAGTTAGATTTAGGTGCTACGAGGGAGAAAAAGAGTAGTTAGGACTTCAATGTCCTCTCAATTCCCAAGTATTCTGATTGTTGATCGTACTTAGTCAAGGGTTAGATACTTGTCTCCCTCTAAGTTCCAATGATTAGACTTGCCAAACTCTTTTCACAATTCAAATCTCTTTTTTGGATGAAAAAGAGTGGTTAGGATAACATCATCCTCTCAACTCCCGAGTTATCGGACCGTTGACTATATCTAGCCAAGGGTCTGACGTGTGTCTCCGTACATTAAATCAACCCCAACAAATAAAATCATCTTTTTCTTTAGGGCTTTCTCTTCAAAACTTTTCATAAGAACGTGTTACTTCCGTTTTACCGTGAATGATGCTTAAGCCTCCATGTGCGAGCAAGTAATGTTTAACTGCTAGAGTGCGAACCAAACGTATCCACTTTACCACAAAAAACAAATACTTTCCGCTCTCATGGTAGAGTATACAAGCAAGTGAGCAGTAGCACACGAATGTCAATATTGTTCAGTAAAAACAACCAAGCAAATGTTTCGTTTGTGAGCCGAACTACGAAGTTCTGATTTCCCTATTGCACGTGTGGGGATACATAGGCACAAGGGCCAAAATCCTTGGCGAGCACACTAAGTTAAAACTTATTTTCTCCCCCATCTTATTCTCTTATCTCATTCCCGATAGCAAGCAATCTACAGATAAACAACATCCATACACATTTGATACGAGCAAGTGGTTCCCATGGAGTACCATGGATGTGAGGGGTGCTAATACCTTCCCCTTTCATAACCGACTTCTGAATTCACTCTTGGTTGCGAGACCTTTTCTCTCATTATGGGTTTTATTGCTATTTTCCCTTTCCTTTAGAATAAATTAAATCCGGTGGCGACTCTGTATTTTTTGCGGCGCTTCACCTGGCGACTCTGCTGGGGAAATGGAGTTCCCATAAGCAAGTCAAGCCTAGCTTGCCTGTATCCTTTTCCTTGGATGTTTATATATGTTATTAAATGCTTTATTTATCCATTCCTATTATATATATATTCATGTTATATATATCTTGTTGTGATATTGTGGGTTGGATCTACTGTTTGAGTGAAAAGCCCAATACATAGGCTTAGAGAGTTCACATAAGATATGAGGGACTTCGTGTTGACCTGTCGGACGTAGTTGTCTTGAGAGGGAGACACGGACATCCTGCTTGGAATAAATTATTTTTGGAGTTTTGTTGGCACGTGAGTCATGTTCACGCTGACAGTCATTCTTCAAAGGAGAGTCCATGACTCCAAGAACCTTAGACAACCCCTGGCTTTTGAGGTTGAAGGTAACTTCACTTAGAGGAGGTCATCCCGAAAGTATTGTTAATTCACAAGTCATCTTGTGGCGACAATGATACTTTTGCCTCATGATCCTTGAATCTAAGCGTCTTCATAAGTCTTAGTACTCACCTTGTGAGGGGACATGGTTGTTTCTTGCAGGGAAATAAACCTTCAACCTACCCTGAGCTTCACGATCAGATTTTCCAAGATGTCGTGAACCCTTGGATCCATGATGTTGCGTGCCATTTCATCACATCATTCAGCATATACATTCCTTCGGTAACATGAAAACCTATTACATTCATGAATCATTGCATTTCATCATACATATTCAAGAAAGCTCGTTGTTGTTTGGCCTTTGTCCAGAACCTACTACGATCAAGCTGATTAACCAATATCCGTTCAAATCAGAAGTATGTCTCGAGTTACCATGGACGAGTTAATGGAAAGTCATGAAGCGTTGAGCTTGGAACTCAACGAACTGAAGAGTCAGTTTGGCTATGTTTTGGATATCATGAACGTACTATTAAGCTATCATATGTCAATTGTTGTACCAGAATTGATCACTCCTGTAAACGTGCATGACTTTATTCCACACCAGGAGTTACCTCATGGATATCATCCTCACCCTAGATCTCCAAAGGCTCCAGTCAGCAGTCAATTTCTATTTCCCGACCTAGGCAAAGCAACCTAGTGCATAATCACTATCCCAATCAGCAAGGGAACAATGTTTGTCAAGGTCAGAGAAAGACAAAGAAGTCAGAGAGGCACATGGATCATGTTTCTATGTCATACAGTAGACTTTTCCCTCTCTTACTTATGCACTCATTGGTAAAGCTAAGGGAAGCTAAGGCCCCTCCAACACGTCTCCCTCGTGGCTCTGATGTAAATGCTAGGTGTGTATTCCATTCTGGAGCACCCGGGCACACGACTGAGGATTGCAGAGCTCTAAAGCACTTAGTGCAAGATTTGATTGATCCAAAGGTCATTGTGTTCACACCACAAGGCCTGAATGTGACACTCCCAAGATTCCACAGACAGGCACATCTCAAATTTCATGATCGGTGCAAGTGGAAACCAAGGTGGATCTGAAGAAGTTGTATCTATATGACTACTCCATCAGCTTCTGCAAGCACCAAGGCCCCAAGTTGTGGGAAGAATAAGTGAAATTCTAGTTATCAGACTTTGGATGTCACACTGGTTGTTATGACATCCAATTCTGCACAGACAGGGATTATGCAGAACTTAATAGTAAGTGCAGTAAATAACACAAGTAATTGTTCACCCAGTTCAGTCCAACATGACCTACATCTGGGGGCTACCAAGCCAGGGAGGAAATCCACTATTAGTAGTATCAAATCAAAGCTAAACTCACCCGTTTACAACTTATCACTTAATCCCTACCCAATGCAATTTCAATCTTAACCTAAGATCAGAGTTCCTACTCACTCCCCCTCAATCACCTCATTGATATTAAAGACACTTTGAAGTCACACTTCAAAAACAACTCTTGATTATGCTTCACAGCTTAAATCAAGATACACAGCACTCACGCTTAAAAGCTTTGAGTGACACAACACTTACAACTCAATGAACACCCTATGCCAAAGCAATCATCTACTTGATAATGGCTTGGCTTACAAGATACGTCTAATACAAGACACACAAAATACAGCAGTGAAGTATAATGGACACACTGACTCTTCACGCTTCAAAATCCCCAAGACTAAATGAAGGAATGCCTTCCTTTTTATATTGCAGCACCTGGGCTTTTGCACCTGTATTTTCCTGAATTTTAGGTCACACAAGTTCCCTCAAATTCAACATTTAGGTTGCTAACAAATAGGCTATTTGTTAGGTTCATTGAATGTAGCTTGGTTGTTGATTTCCTGGATTTTCTCTCAGCTGTTGAATCCCTAAAGAATAGCCTGAGAAAAAGCTGAAACAAAAAACTGAACAACCTACAATTTAGCATATGCTGTCAGGCACGAATGTCATGACATTCAGCTTGACATCAAGGTCCATATGCTGAGTCTGTTTTTCCAGAAAACAGACTGTACAATTTGCTGACATGTACATGATCAAACTGACCATACTACAGTAACAGCTTACATTAGTAAATGTCAAAGTGTCCAACTTAACATTTACACATTTGGCCTTAAGTTAGTTCTGTTATTCTCTTGAAGAACAAACTAAGTTATATGCTGAAGTATAGCAGAACACCACTCTGCCTAATCTTCACCAGCTGCTGTTAATGATGAATGTCACAACATCCAGTTTGACATTCAGTCAGTAGGCCTTATGCCAGGTCTGGTTCTTCCTTGATAACCAGACTGCAAATGAATACTAAGTTCTAACAGAACTTCTGTTCCTTAGTATCTGTTGACAGGAATGAATGTCACAGCATTCAATAGTCCTGTGTTAGCTAGTCCTGCAGTAACTACAATGTAGTCACACTTACATGTCATGACATCAGTCAAGACATTAGTGTTTTACCATATAATGCAGCCAATTAAACACCTACAAACTCCCCCTTTGGCAAATTTTTGGCTAAAACACTTTGATCCCCATAACAGAGTTCATGGCAGCGGAATACTACTAGCTAATACACTCAGAGTGGCAGCACACTCACACACATGGAAGTTAAATAAAAACTTCGCATAGCAGCACACACATATTAGAAGTTGCACCTAAACTTCAACATCAGCTGCAGGGGGGGGGGAAGTTAAATAAAAACTTCACACACATATCAGCATACACACAGAAGCTAAATACACACTTCATCACACAGCAGCTGTAGTAGGGGAAAACTTCAATCTGTCATGAATGGGAACCTGTTTTAATAAAGTTTAACAATGTAAACTTCGGTTGTCCTGGGGTATCACTTGTCACTCCCCCTTTTTGTCAAAAATGTTGCCAAAGCAACACTTTAATTTACAGATCCACAAATAGTAATTTGAATTACACACATGACAGAAAAAAAACACAAAAGAAGTGATTAATCCTTAGCCTCATCATCAGCCTCCTCATCGTCCTGCTCTTCAGAGCTGGCCTCTTCCTCCTCCTCAGCCATTTGCCCTTCAGCTCCATCCGTGTCCTCAGTAGTAGACTCCAGCTACAAGATGAGTTGTTCCAGTGCATGCTTTCTAGCTCCCAGCTCTTTGCAGGTCTCTTTGAGAACTGTAATAACATCAGCTTTGTCTGGTTGGTTGCCAGCTTTGGAAGTCTCTCCCGATGTCAAGACAATGTCAGGGACATGCTTGCCCAGGAACAGTTTGTAGCTGAAGGCCAATGGACTCTCTCTTCTTTTCACGAAGTCATTATCTGTCAGAATGTGTGGAAATTGATTCAGCACAATTCCACATATGAGAGATGGAAAGGCAATGAGTCCCTTCACACTAAAGCTCCCAGCATGCTTCATTGTCTGATCAAATATGTAAGCACCATAGTTCACCCTTGCCTTGGTTCCCACTGCATAGATGAACTTCCCTAATGCCACAGACACAGTTGACTTGTGGTTAGTGGGGACCCAGTTGGCTGCTCCAACTTTGTGTAGCATTGCATACTTGACACTTAGTTGGCTGGCTACTAGCTTCCCTTTGAGAGGCCACATTCGGACTTGCTTGGCTGTGATGACTTGACAGACTGTATTGTCAGTCACTTCAAGCTCAGGTTGCTCTTCATCCGCTCTTCCCAGATACTGATTTATCATAGAGGGGGAAAAGGTCACACATTTTCCACGCACATAGACCTTTCGAAATTCCTTGGATCTCCCATCAGCACACTCCTCTGACAGATTTACAATAAACTCCTTCACTAAGGTCTCATAGCACTTAGGAAGTTGTGACATAGTTCTTATCAAACCTGCCTCCTTGATGAGATCCACAATCTCTTTACAGTCCAATGCATTCTGTGCCAGTTCTCTTTCCAATGCCAGCCTCTTGTGGTATACATACTTCCACCTGTTAACACTGGAGGCAAAGTGGAAGGACACATTGTCAATGGGAACTTCTGGGACACTGGTTGCCAACCTACTGGAAGAGGGTTTCTTCCTGGACATGGATGCTGTGACATCACATGGGGCATCAGATTCAGACTCAACCACCACAGCTTTGGTCTTCAACTTCTTAGGCACCTCTTTGCTCCAAGCTTTTGTAGGACCATAGCTTTTCCTCTTGTGTGTACTCTCTGACTCTGGTTGCTTTTGAGGATTTGTTACACCAACCTCCTTGGAGGGGGACTTCAGCTCCACAACCTTTTTCTCCCTTCTGGTCCTGACTCTCTTGGCTATCCTAGGGACAACTGTAGCCAGAAGTTCATTGTCTGAGAGCTCTTCCACGTTAATCGTCTCAGCCCTAGGATTGTCCTCAACACTTTGAGTGACATTGGCCTTCTCACTTCTCACTTTGCCTGAGGGTTTTTCAACCTTTGATCCCTCATGAGCATCTGGTTGCTCAACATTGTCAGTGACATTTTGCCTCAACACAACAGCTTTATCTTGACATGCAGCAATGTCAGGAATGATTGTGTTCAAGGGAACAGAAACCCCAGGAACATCTCGATTGCCAGATAGTATCTGAGTGACGATAGTTGCAATGGAGTTATGTACATACCTTGACCCTTCCCTTGTGTGTTCATCAAGAGCGATTTCTGATGAAAACCCGGTGACCGTTTCCTTAGGTCTTCTTGCATGGGACGAAGTTGCTGCGTCCACAACTGGATCCTCCCGGGTAGGGTGGTGAGACTCGGTGCTGTGAGAATCAGACATGGTGGTGTACGAGGAGGTGTCGGATTGACGAGCCATGCTGAATATTTGAGAGGGAAGATGAATCATTTCTTTGGACGAGGGTTTGCACGAGTGGAGAATGAAACGACTGAATGTGAACCACTTTGTGCAAGAGTAAGGTCTATTAGATTTTGACCACTCAGCGCTCACCATTTGTTTAATAATTTGACTTATTAAACAGTAGCTAACTAACTTCATTAGTTGCTATAACTTTTCAGACGCACGCATTCCCTTTTTGTCCTTACTGTACAATGTCATGACATTCTGGGTGACATTGTACTCTGTCTGCATCAGGTTCCTCCAAACTAGAGGTGACCACCTGCCTCCACAAGCAAGGTACTGAGTTTCTGCAGACGTCAATAACACACACCTCTGTCTATCCCTTGCTGTCATATCAGTTGTATGATGGCCAAAGGGAACCAAGTGCTCATTACTTTTGAGCAGACAATTTCCATAGTCTGTCCTTTTATCTAAAGACAGATATGAGACTCTTCTCATAGTTCCCTTGGAAATGCTCTTCTTCACTCCTTTTACCTGAGGGGCATCAAGTTTTCCTTGTCCCACCTTCCCTTCCTGATCTCCCTTGGCCAACAGACACTTGGGAGGGTTGATAGAATCTCTAGATTTCCATAGATAGCAATTATCTTTGGATCTATCTCCTCTCATCACTTCTTGATTGCTCCCATTCAACACCACACATCCTCCCTTGGTAAATTCCACCTTATATCCTTGGTCACACAGCTGGCTTATGCTTATGAGGTTAACAGTTAGTCCTTTTACTAACAATACATCACTCAATTTTGGAGCTTCTGGACAGTCCAGCTTCCCAACACCCATGACTTCTCTTTTAGTTCCATCACTTAATGTCACAGACTTGGTGTTAGAGGGATGTAGATTCACCACTAGGTAGTTCATCCCAGTCATATGCCTTGAGCAGCCACTATCAAGGTACCAATCTTGTCTGATATGTCCCCTTGAAGAGGTGTGAGCAAGGTTAGCAACACACTTTTGATTCTCAGGTGAGAAGTGCATCTTAGATGCCAGCTGCTTAGGATTGACCTGAGGTGTCTGCTTAGCCGCCCATGTTGGTCTCTTAATGGGGGCATTATGAGTAGACACCTTTTTCTTGGGCCTACCTTGAGAGGTCTGGTTTGGGTAACCATGCAGCCGGTAGCAGAATGGTTTTATGTGACCGAATCTACCACAGTAATGACATTTCCATCTCTTGAATTTCTTCTTCTGATGATTGTTCATTCTGGTTCCTCGATGTTGTGACTTTGGATGAGACTTCCCTTTGGATTTCTGAACATTAGCCTTTGGGCGTTTGCGTTCAGTTGAGGATCTTTTCCCAAAGCCTAAACCAGATGTGTTTCCAGACTTCTGTCCTGTCTTCAGGATTTCTTCCAAGGTGTCAGATCCCTTATTCAACATCTTGATGGATTTGGTCATTTGGTCTAGCTTAGAGATCAGCAACGAAATCTCATCCTTCAGACCCTCTATGACTTTCAGCTGCTCTAGTTTTTCAGCTTCTAGTTCTTTGATGAGTTTCTTATGCTTTTCTCCTTGGATGCAAACTTCTGCACTTTTAACACATAATTCTTTATATGAGGCAGCAAGCTCATCCAATGTGAGTTCATCTCCACTTGAGTTATCCTCTGAGGCACAAACACTGGTTAGAGCAGTGACTTGTTTGGCCGATTCTCCTTCAGATTCACTCTTAGTGTCTTCTTCTGACCAGTTGACAGATAGCCCTTTCCTTTGCCTCATGAGAAGGATAGGGCAGTCAGCCTTACTATGACCATATCCTTCACATCCATGGCACTGGATTCCCTTGCCTTGGTTGGCCTTTTCTTCATGAGTTGATCTTTTCTTTATGTCAGACGGGATGTTCTTGACATTAGACCTACCCTGTTGATCAACTTTCTTTATGAGCTTGTTGAACTGTCTCCCAAGCATGGCTAAGGCTTCTGATATACTTTCATCACCTCCAGTATATCCTTCTCCTATAAAGGCTATGCGTTTCTTCTTCTCAGCATATTCACCTAAGCCCATTTCAAAGGTTTGGAGAGAACCAATGAGCTCATCTACCTTCATATTGCTGATGTCCTGAGCCTCCTCTATGGTAGTGACCTTCATAGCAAACCTCTTAGGCAAGGACCTGAGAATCTTTCTTACAAGTTTCTCTTCAGTCATTTTCTCACCTAGTCCACCAGAGGTGTTTGCAATTTCAAGAATATTCATGTGAAAGTCATGAATAGTCTCCTCCTCTTTCATCCTCAGATTTTCAAACTTGGTTGTCAACATCTGAAGTTTGGACATCTTCACCTTGGAAGTACCTTCATGAGTTACCTTGAGGGTATCCCAAACTTCCTTAGCTAGTTCACAATGGTGCACCAGCCTGAAGATGTTCTTAGTGATTCCATTGAACAGTGCATTCAAGGCTTTGGAGTTTCCAAGAGCTAATGCCTCTTGTTCCTTGTCCCAATCTTCTTCGGGAATCTGCACACTGACTCCATCTTCACCAGTCCTCGTTGGATGTTCCCATCCCTTGTTGACAGCTCTCCAGACTTTGCTGTCTATAGACCTTAAGAAGGCTATCATGCGAGGCTTCCAGTCATCATAATTAGATCCATCCAACATGGGTGGTCTGTTTGAGTGTCCTAAATCCTTGTCCATGGTACTAGAAAGTAACTTCCCTAGATCTCACCCAGAACTTCACAGGCAGGGTGCCTGCTCTGATGCCAATTGAAATTCTAGTTATCAGACTTTGGATGTCACACTGGTTGTTATGACATCCAATTCTGCACAGACAGGGATTATGCAGAACTTAATAGTAAGTGCAGTAAATAACACAAGTAATTGTTCACCCAGTTCAGTCCAACATGACCTACATCTGGGGGCTACCAAGCCAGGGAGGAAATCCACTATTAGTAGTATCAATTCAAAGCTAAACTCACCCGTTTACAACTTATCACTTAATCCCTACCCAATGCAATTTCAATCTTAACCTAAGATCAGAGTTCCTACTCACTCCCCCTCAATCACCTCAGTGATATTAAAGACACTTTGAAGTCACACTTCAAAAACAACTCTTGATTATGCTTCACAGCTTAAATCAAGATACACAGCACTCACGCTTAAAAGCTTTGAGTGACACAACACTTACAACTCAATGAACACCCTATGCCAAAGCAATCATCTACTTGATAATGGCTTGGCTTACAAGATACGTCTAATACAAGACACACAAAATACAGCAGTGAAGTATAATGGACACACTGACTCTTCACGCTTCAAAATCCCCAAGACTGAATGAAGGAATGCCTTCCTTTTTATATTGCAGCACCTGGGCTTTTGCACCTGTATTTTCCTGAATTTTAGGTCACACAAGTTCCCTCAAATTCAACATTTAGGTTGCTAACAAATAGGCTATTTGTTAGGTTCATTGAATGTAGCTTGGTTGTTGATTTCCTGGATTTTCTCTCAGCTGTTGAATCCCTAAAGAATAGCCTGAGAAAAAGCTGAAACAGAAAACTGAACAACCTACAATTTAGCATATGCTGTCAGGCACGAATGTCACGACATTCAGCTTGACATCAAGGTCCATATGCTGAGTCTGTTTTTCCAGAAAACAGACTGTACAATTTGCTGACCTGTACATGATCAAACTGACCATACTACAGTAACAGCTTACATTAGTAAATGTCAAAGTGTCCAACTTAACATTTACACATTTGGCCTTAAGTTAGTTATGTTATTCTCTTGAAGAACAAACTAAGTTATATGTTGAAGTATAGCAGAACACCACTCTGCCTAATCTTCACCAGCTGCTGTTAATGATGAATGTCACAACATCCAGTTTGACATTCAGTCAGTAGGCCTTATGCCAGGTCTGGTTCTTCCTTGATAACCAGACTGCAAATGAATACTAAGTTCTAACAGAACTTCTGTTCCTTAGTATCTGTTGACAGGAATGAATGTCACAGCATTCAATAGTCCTGTGTTAGCTAGTCCTGCAGTAACTACAATGTAGTCACACTTACATGTCATGACATCAGTCAAGACATTAGTGTTTTACCATATAATGCAGCCAATTAAACACCTACAATAAGGTTGATCACTCCAACAATCATTAGTTTGTTCAATCATTTTTCATTTGTAATTTTTCTTGTTTGTCATTTGTAAATATTCACTGGTAATAAACTCGCTTGTTTTTGAATAATAATGAAATTGAAATAAATATGCATGTTTTGAATAAATCCATTCATGTCCACTCATACTTCTCATTGGTATCAAACTTTTATTAAGCAAAATCAAAAGGATAATGACGAAATTGGAAACACGAAATCACTGCACGTACGCTTTTGAATAGAACCTTGCTGATAATGTAAGGCATTGTTTCAAATCCCTAAACACTGGAGTTGTAAGGAAGATAATCCCTAGTTAACCCCTTTGAGCCAAAGAGTTAGAGTTTCTTTCTGAACATAAAACCCTCAACCATAACCAGGGGTTGGGTAGTCATCAGTTAGTTTGACCAGGTGTTCAAACTTCAAAAGAGGAGTGTCCTATTTGAGGATCAACCATATCTTATCCCTCACAAGAGGTCAGAAACAATAGATCCACATTGGTTGTCACCCACCCACAGAGGCACGAGGTAGTCATAACCCCCTTCCAATCAATCGCGCAAATGTCACACGACTTGTTCCGTCAAAAATCAAAATCAAAAGAATGAAAGCCCGCTAAGTCGAAAACATGAGAGCAAATGACTTAGGAAAAAATTAGAGCGTCCCTGTGGATTTTAAATCAGAGTTAATCTAGGAAAAATTGGGAAATGAAAGAATGAATCAAACAAAGAGGAATCATAAGAAAATCCTCAGCGAGAACCAAATTGTGTGGCTATAAATCAAACAGAAAGTGCATGACTGCCACTCTAAAAACCTCGTGCATTCATTTTCACTCCCGAATCCCTTTTGGGAAGACAAGCGCTTGTATCAAGCTAGCTGAACGTAGGACTGGAGAACACCATAAAGAGTGGGTGGGTTATGTAGGTGTTTAATTGGCGGCATTGTATGGTAAAACACTAGCTGGATTCTAATTTCTTGACTGATGTCATGACATGTTGTGAAGGCGTTTGTGTAACTGCATTGTAGGTTAGAATATCTAACTGTACTCTGATGTCTTGACTAATGTCATGACATACTTGAGTAGCTTAATGCAAGATTAGCTAATACAAGATTTATTGAATGTCAAATTGGATGTGGTGACATTCATCCCTGTCAGCAGATACTGAGGAATAGAACAGTTGGTGTTCTGTTAGAGCTCAGTATTCATTTCCAATCTGGTTATCAAGGAAGTACCAGACCTGGCATAAGGCCTACTATCTGAATGTCAAACTGGATGTTATGACATTCATCATGGACAGCATATACTGAACAATAGACAGAGTGGAGTTCTGCTACACTTCAGTATGTTTCTCAGTCTGTTCTTCAAAAGGTTAACAAAACTGACTTAAGGCTAAATGTGTAAATGTAAAATTGGATACTTTGATATGTATTAATGTAAGCTGCTACTGTAGAATGGACAGTTTGGTCCTGTACAGTTCAGCAAATTTGTACAGTCTGTTTTCAGGAAAACAGACTTAGTATATGGTCCTTGATGTCAAGCTGAATGTTGTGACATTCATTCCTGATAGCATATGCTATATTGTAGGTTGTTTAGTTTTCTGTTTCAGCTTTTTCTCAGGCTATTCTTCAGGGATTCAATAGCTGAGAGAAAATCCAGGAAATCAACAACCAAGCTACAATTAATGAACCTAACAAATAGCCTATTTGTTAGTAACCTAGATGTGGAATTTAGGGGAACTCGCGTGACCTTAAATTCAGGAGAATACAAGTGCAAAGGCCCAAGTACTGCAATATAAAAGGAAGTCGTTCCTTCATTCAGAACTGGGGATTTTTGAGGCGTGAAGATTTAATGTGTCCATCATACTTCACTGCTGTATTTTTGTGAGTCTTGTATTAGACATATCTTGTAAACCAAGCTATTATCACGTAGATGATTGCTTTGGTATAGGGTGTTCATTGAGTTGTAAGTGTTGTGTCACTCTAAGCTTTTAAGCGTGAGTGTTGTGTATCTTGATTAAAGCTGTTAAGCACAATCAAGAATTGTTTGAAGTGTGACTTCAAAATTGTCTTTAATATTGATTAAAGGTAGTAATCACTTAGGTGATTGAGGGGGAGTGAGTAGGAACTCTGATCTTAGTGTAAGATTGAAATTGCATTGGGTAGGGATTAAGTGAAGAGTTGTAAACGGGTGAGTTTAGCTTTGAATTAATACTACTAATAGTGGATTTCCTCCCTGGCTTGGTAGCCCCCAGACGTAGGTCATGTTGGACTGAACTGGGTAAACAATTACTTGTGTTATTTACTGCACTTACTTTTAAGGTCTGCATAATTCTTGTCTGTGCAGATTTGGATGTCATAACAACCCGTGTGACATCGAAAGTCTGAGAACTAGAATTTCAGGATAGAATAGGTTTCGAGCCATAAATCTTTTTTTTAGAAAACCGTGAACCAAGCCACGTTACAACCCTCAAAAGACCTAATTGAAGCAGGGTTTAGTTCGAAAGTGTACTATAGTCAGTATAATCGTGTTAAAACTGACTCCTTAATGATTTGCTTATCACTTGTGTTGGTATCGATATGACATTCTCATTAGTATTTCATTCACTATATGTCATAATTCCAGTGAACACAATGGGATTTTAGAACTATCATAAACATGACATTCACATTATCATTTCCAAAATGAATTTATCTTACTTGTGAGTAAGCATATGACATCCAGGAATCTGCTACAATGAACATGAATTGAGGAACTTGATGATTCAAAAGTGTAGAACGCATGAGACCTCCGCTGAGCAGGGGAAAGCCACTTCTTTTGATCATACCAAGACAGAATTCTAAAAGACTTTGTGGAGTAGAAAGACAAGACTGCTACAAGATCCAATCGATCAGAGGCAAGCACGCCGATAAGATCTTTAAAATATCCAGTCGATTAGAGGAAGTCAAGTTGAGAAATCTCTACAAGATCCAGTTAATCAGAGGAAGTCACGTCGAGAAATCTCTACAAAATCTAGTCGATCAGAGGAAGTCATGTCGAGATTCAATAAATCTCTCTAAAGACCAGTTAGTCAGGGGCATTCCCTCAAAGATCAACCAGCCAGAGGCAGAGTGTCTTCAAGGCTCATACTGGGGCAGGCCATCCCAAGAGCACAAGAAGTCAATCTCTCCGAGATGGTTAATCATGAGAATGCAGTTCCAAGACACTAGGGCATGTTAGATTAAGATAATCTATGACAAAGTTTCTTCATAACCAGTGACTAGGGCAATTCGTGCAGATACCCAACAGACTAGGGCAAGACGATCCAAAGAGACAAAGGTCCTCTCCATGCTCGTGAAAGCTTTTCAGATCCAGCATGGGGCATCAGAAGATCCATCTCAAATTTCATTCTCCAGCAATATCAAGAAGTCAGATGTCGGGGAGTCATGCAAGATGCAGCTCACACCCCATAAATCAGAAGCATTATAACCCAAGCAAATATACCTCTGTTCAGGGCACACCATGCCCAAACTTGGGGCATCTGTATACCCTCATACCATTGCATAAACCTGACATTCATAATTCATATCATTTCATGCATATCATCTGATATAATCATAAAGCTCTCTAAACAAGAAAAAAGTAAGTCCAAAACTCTCTTGGCACTACTCAATAGCCAATTTTCGTCAGCACCTTCCTTGAACCCAACCTTATGGATAAACCCTTTTTCAATACCCCCTCAACGTTCAGTCCCAGCCGGGAAAACCACTTGTAAGTCCAGTTCCGTTGGCCAAACTATCCCCCGAGTCCTGTTCTGTTGGCAATCCGTACCATCTCCCTGCAGCGTCAAATGTACATACTATTAGACCTTCATGTATGTCTTTGCAATTTGAATATGTTTGACCAAGCCTTCCATTCGCTTTAGAGTGAGTCATATGGCTATAGCCCCTTCTTTTTCTGTTCCAATAAGGTTAACTTTGGGACAACATCCCTAGTGGTGTCTCCATCTCTTCTCTTCCTAATAAGGTTAACTTCGAGATCCGTCTTTTCTCCTCCTGATAAGGTCAACTTCATGGCCCATTTCTTCTCTTCCTGATAAGGTCAACTTCAGGGCCCTTTTCTTCTCTTTCCGATAAGGTTAACTTCAGAAACCTGTTCCATGTCTTCTCTTCCTAATAATGTTAACTTCAGGGCCATTTTATTCTCTTTTCGATAAGGTTAACTTCGGAAACCCGTTCCATGTCTTCTCTTCCTGATAAGGTTAACTTCGGGATCCTTTTCTTCTCTTTCCGATAAGGTTAACTTCGGAAACATGTTTTCGCCCCTTCTCTTCCTGATAAGGTCAACTTCAAAGTCCATTTCTTCTCTTCCTGATAAGGTCAACTTCAGGGTCCGTATCTTCTCTTCCTGATAAGGTCAACTTTAGGGTCCATTTCTTCTCTTCCTGATAAGGTCAACTTCAGGGTTCATTCCTTCTATTTCCCATAAGGTTAACTTTGGAAACCCATTTTCCATTTCTTCTCTCTCTGATAAGGTTAACTTCAGGATTCATTTCTTCTCTTTCCGATAAGGTTAACTTCGGAAACCATTTTCCATTTCTTCTCTTCCTAATAAGTTCAACTTCAAGATTCATTTCTTCTCTTTACGATAAGGTTAACTTCGGAATCCTTTACTTTTCTTCTCTTCCTGATAAGGTCAACTTCAGGATTCACCTCTTCCCTTCCTAATAAGGTTAACTTCAAGACCCTTTTCTTCTCGTTCCAATAAGGTTAACTTCGGAAACCTCTTTTTCTTTTCTTCTCTTCCTGATAAGGTCAACTTCAGGATCCATTTCTTCTCTTCCCGATAAGGTTAACTTCGGGATCCCCCTACTTTTCTTCTCTAGTTCCAATAAGGTTAACTTTGGAATGTTTCCCCAACAATTTCGTCGTTTCTTCTCTTTCCGATAAGGTTAACTTAGGAAACTCCCTTCTCTTCCTGATAAGGTTAACTTCAGAATCCCTTTCTTCTCTTTCCGATAAGGTTAACTTCGAAAACCCTCTTCCCTTCTTGATAAGGTTAACTTCAGGATACTTCTCTTCCCTTCCTGATAAGGTTAACTTTAGGACTTTGTTCTTCTCTTTCCGATAAGGTTAACTTCGGAGCCCCACCCTTTACCCATTTCTTCCCTTCCAGATAAGGCTAACTTCAGGACCCCGTTCTTCTCTTTCCGATAAGGCTAACTTCGGAACCAACTTTCGTTTCTTCTCTTCCTGATAAGGTCAACTTCAGGATTCATTTCTTCTCTTCCTGATAAGGTTAACTTTAGGATTCATTTCTTTTCTTCTCGATAAGGTTAACTTTGGGACCCATTTCTTCTCTTCCTGATAAGGTCAACTTCAGGGTTCATTTCTTCTCTTCGTGATAAGGTCAACTTCATGATTCATTTCTTCTCTTACCGATAAGGTTAACTTCGGGACCCATTTCTTCTCTTCCTGATAAGGTTAACTTCAGGGTTCATTCCTTCTCTTCCTGATAAGGTCAACTTCAGGATTCATTTCTTCTCTTTTCGATAAGGTTAACTTCGAAAACCTATTTTCCATCTCTTTTTTTCCCGATAAGGTCAACTTCAGGGTTCATTTCTTCTCTTCCTGATAAGGTCAACTTCAGGATTCATTTTTTCTCTTTCCGATAAGGTTAACTTCGGTACCCCCCCTATTTTTCTTCTCCATTTTCAATAAGGTTAACTTTGGAATGTTTCCCCAACGATGTCGCCATTCTTCTCTTCCTGATAAGGTTAACTTTAGGATCCTTTTCTTCCCTTTTCGATAAGGTTAAATTCGGAATCTTATTCCTATCCCTTCTCTTCCTGTTAAGGTTAACTTCAGGGTCCATTCCTTCTCTTTCCGATAAGGTTAACTTCGGAACCTATTTTCATCCTTTCTCTTCCTAATAAGGTTAACTTCATGACCCGTTTCTTCTCTTTTCGATAAGGTTAACTTTGGAAACCCCTTTCCATTTCTTTTCTCCCTGATAAGGTTAACTTCAGGATTCATTTCTTCTCTTTCCAATAAGGTTAACTTCGGAACCCTTTTTCATGTATTCTCTTCCTGATAAGGTTAACTTCGAGATCCCCCTTATTTTTCTTCTCTAGTTCCAATAAGGTTAACTTTGGAATGTTTCCCCAGTGATGTCGCTGATCCTTCTCTTTCCGATAAGGTTAACTTCAGAAACCCCCTCTCCATCTGCTTTCTTTTTCCTGATAAGGTCAACTCCAAGATCCTTTTCTTCTTTGTCCGATAAGGTTAACTTTGGAAACATGTTTCCACCCCTTCTCTTCCTGATAAGGTTAACTTCAGGATACCTCTCTTCTCTTTCTGATAAGGTTAAATTCGGAAACCCGTATTCATTTCTTCCCTTCTTGATAAGGTTAACTTCAGGATTCATTTCTTCTCTTTCCGATAAGGTTAACTTCGGAACCCCCTTTTCGTGTTTTCTCTTCCCAATAAGGTTAACTTCTGGACTCCCCTATTTTTCTTCTCCAATTCCAATAAGGTTAACTTTGGAATGTTTCCCCAGCAATGTCGCCATTTATTCTCTTCTTGATAAGGTTAACTTTAGGATCCATTCCTTCTCTTTCTGATAAGGATAACTTTGGAAACCCGTTTTCATCTCTTCTCTCCCCGATAAGATTAACTTCGGGATCCGTTTCTTCTTTTCCTGATAAGGTTAACTTCAGGATACTTCACTTCTCTCCCCAATAAGGTTAACTTCGGGATCCATTTCTTCCCTTCCTGATAAGGTCAACTTCAGGATCCTTTACCCATTTTTTCTCTTCCCGATAATGTCAACTTCAGGACCCCTTTCTTGTCTTTCCAAAAAAGTTAACTTCAGAGCCCCTCCCTTTACCCCTTTCTTCCCTTCCTAAGAAGGTTAGCTTCAGGACCCTATTCTTCTCTTTCCGATAAGGTTAACTTTGGAGCCATGCCCTTTACCCTTTTCTTCTCTCTCCGATAAGGTTAACTTCGGACCCCATCCCTCAGCAAAGATGAAATGTGTTCGGCCCCTTCCCTTTCTTTCTTCTCAATCATAAATAAACAAAAAATAAAGTCCAGGTTCCACTTGGCAAACCATTTTTCAAAAAAAATCTTTCACCCATTTCTCCCCGACGGAAAGTTTTCTCAAGTGTTTGCTAGAGAGTTTCGGAAAAAAAAGAAAAAAAAAAGCTTGTTAATAAAAATATAGAGAGCTTGTTGAAAAAAAAGAGTTTAATCGTATTGCATCAGTATCATGTATATGTCATGCATCTCTAACCTTTCATAAATATCCATCAACCAGATAACATTTAAAAATCCAGCAGCTGCCTTGCACAAAAACTACTTTGTTCATCCTATACCTCAGTGGAGAATTTCTTTGTGACTTATCTTCACATTTCATTTGTTCTTGGAGGGCAAATTTTTCGATATTTTATTATTTAATCCCCTCCTACCTTGAACGTCCAGAAGTTGATGTTATCCGTACATTCAGGTTTGAGAAGATTAAGTAGGGGCAGCTGTCATACCCTAAAATTCACCCTACCCTTCACAAGTTCATCCAGGCCACTAACACTAAGCATTCACATATCCTGATAAACATTTATCTCATCATAATATCATAGTACATTCCACTTGCTATTTGAAAAAGTATAATCATGGATTCAAGGGTTTATCACACATGGCATTGAATAAGGTGTGAGCATCATCAAGATCATTTCAAATCCTTAGTTATTAAGTGTGGCGTCATCACCATTTGTGTACGGTCAATTTGAGGTTGCATCTGATTCGTTCGGTTCATTATAAATGATTCAGTTGTTTGTTCACGGTCCATGGTTCTGATTCATTGGTTAGAATTCATTCAAGGTGTTACAATTTGTTTCTTGATTAAGTATCAGTTGGTTGGTTTGGGGTGATTGAACTTCAAGTCTTGGAACTTGACATGCTTTACTTGGTTTAAGAAAATTGGGCTTTCCAGTCATATCCACATTCAGTCGTGGTGCATTCATGTTCATAGTTGGTCAAGACTTTGACTTATGTTTGGTTCATTAGATAATCAAGTTCATCTGCGTGTTGCATTATCATCATGGTCCATTTTCGTTTTCCATAAAAATACACATTTTTACCTAAGTTGACTTTTGGTCAACTGTTGACTTTTTGGTCAACCAATTGACCAAAGTCAACTATCCAACCAAAGTCCTCTTTTAACCATCTTCATATTTTTAAGTCCATTTTAA
Source organism: Lathyrus oleraceus (assembly GCF_024323335.1). Taxonomy (NCBI): domain Eukaryota; kingdom Viridiplantae; phylum Streptophyta; class Magnoliopsida; order Fabales; family Fabaceae; genus Lathyrus; species Lathyrus oleraceus. Next base: position 350,856,261 of record NC_066585.1, on the reverse strand, counting down.
TCTTGATTCTTTTTTTCATTGTTCAAGCTACTTTCCATTTTTAATACCTTGATTCAAGATTCAATTTCGTAATTCATTTTTGATTCAACCATTAACCATCACATAATCTGTAACCATGTTCCATAAACCATGTCATTCCATACACAAATATTCAAAGTTTCCATTACAATATTTCAATCTTAACCATACATTCGATTTGCTAATAAACCATTTTTATCCATGTCCATTTGCCATTTCTAAGCCATTTTCAATTCCTTAAATTTTTGATTCCATTCAATTACAATTACAACCATTTAATACTTGGTTTGATTTCCATTTCAAAAGTGATTCATAATTTCAATACAATCATCCAAGATTAAAAATCCATCATTTTATAATCCAAAATCCAAAACCAATTCATTTTCAACTTACATCATAAACCCATTCAATGTCAACTTATACATTTCCATAAACTACAATTTCAAACCAAAATCCACACTACATTCAATTTCGTGTACCATTTCAAAACCATGTCCATGATTCATTTTCACATTAAGCTATTTGATCCATGTTCTTGTCCATCCAATAACCATTTCAATACCTTTCATTTTTAATCATGATACATCAATTCTATTACAATTTCAATATCTAAATTACATTTCATTACAACCATAAACATTACAATAATTTCACATGCATAACATAAATCAATACAAAATATCCAAAATTACAACATACAATCATCCATCGAGTTACATCCATATACAATATTTTCAATAAAAAAATACAATAATCCCTACAATTATACAACATGAGCCATGATAGCTAGGTCCACAAACTTCAAAAGCATTCCAATAAGCCCATAATAACCCAAATCAAGACATTGAATCCCAACAATATCCAAGCAAGGATCCAAAGTTGCTTCTAACGGGAATCAATCACAATTTCCGACAAAATCTGTGTGAGCTCCTCCAAAAAATTCCCAAAACAGAAACTCACAAAAAACAAACTTCCTACATAAAAGAAAACATAACATAATCAAAAATGTACTTGAACCTCCAAAATTTACTGCATAGATATTCTCAAAGATGAGTTCTCATAAACCTCCTTCAATTTTCCAAAAAATCCCATAACCGAATTCTCCAAGTGTCACTTCCAACCCCTTCTAACTAACACTAACTGAATTCTCTCAACTCTAACCAACTAACAAACTTATAAATGAATTGAACCCTCCTTCAAAACGAATTTCACAAACTCTCCCTAACCGAAACACCAACTAACTTCAACCTCCCAAAAATAGAATTTCCAACAAACTCGATAACCGAATTCCTCAACTTTTGATAACACCCTGCAACTGTGAACAAAAGAGGGTCAACTGATAACTGATATAATAGAAAACCGAAATTCTCCCTAACCGAATCTTCAATAAATCCAATAACCCAACTCCTCTAACAGATTCTGAAACCGAATTCCCAATTCCATAACAACTTTGACTATTTTTTAACCTATAACAGAACACTTCCAGAATACTTCCAGGATCGGCAATGGAATTAACAAACCAGAATAATTCACTGCATAACCTTTCAACCAGAATTCAACCCCCTTTAACCTCTTCAATCACCCACCAACAATGAAAAAAAAACGATCCTTTCGGCTAACAAACTGAACCCTCCATCACCTTCCAACCTACGACCAACCAACTCATGACCCCTTCAACAGAAACGAAAGAACTCGAGAACTGAAGCAGAAGAGAAGATGCAAGATTGAAAGCAGAATAAAATAACAGAAAGAGGTCAAAATAGAGCTACCTTGAGCCTTCATCTCGGATGCGAATGCAAGTCGAAGAAGCTTCATTCTTTCTCCTTCAGCTCAACGTGACGACGGTCGTCCATGCACCACAACAACATCGACAAAAGAATTAACCACGAGCATAATCTCTCCATCATGAACGAAGAACGGATCGAAGAGTAAATCGAATGTATCCATTGTCAATCACCAATACTCCATGACGAACTACAACAACGGTCCTTCGACACGAACAGAAGTGCACGACACAAACGAAGAAGATGATCAACGAACACATCGCCATAGCCATCGCGCCAGAATTAATCGGTAAATATCTCCCCCTCCTACTTCTTTGATTTACGTGCAAGAAAGAGCCTACATTGGTTACGATGCCGATGTTGATTCACGACATCTTGTTCTTGCCATCGATTGTTTACTTGAGTTTCGGAAGGGGGTATTTTGAATTGAGTGTTTGAAAATTTTCTCGGTGATGCCACGGTGATTGACGATGGTGTGTTGGGTTTAAGGATACACTGATTTCTTTAGCAGGTTCTTGGGTTGCATATGTTGGAACCCGGGTGCAAGACTTAGAATTTGGGCCCTTTGGCCCAAGAAAGCTCCTATTTGCTTTTCCACCCCTTCAATCCGTTTTCACAACCCCTGGCCCATGTTCTTGGTTTTTGTTTATCAATCCCTCATTCATTTTACTTAATGACGATTATTTATTGTTAATCCCTTTTTTTTGTTAATCTTGTTGCTGTCTTGTAGAGAATTAGAATTAGGTTAATTCATGTTTTTAGATGATTAGGAATTAGCATAATTTTAATGAGTAATTAGATTAAGCCCTAGTTAGGATTAAATTGATAGTTAATTAGAAATTAGGTTTAATCAAATTTTAGATTAGATTTAGTTTTTCTTAATTTTCTAGAATTAACACTCATATGGTTAACCATTGCCATGATTAAATTTTAGTCATTAAGTCTTAATATTCATTTTGTGGATTTTTTTTTATATTAGTATGGTTAGTGTTGATTTTATCGTGTATATCCCATTAGATTAATTTTTCATGCAATTTGACTTTTGTGTAATGACTTACATGTTCATATCCATTAGAATTCAATTCGTAATTCGGATTGTGAATTTCCCATTTTAATTTTGATTATAATTCAAGTTTAGGTAAATTTTAATCCTTAGAAGTAATATTCATTTTAATTTCCCATTTAATCGATCCCTTTGGTATGTGATCATATTGTAAATTGAAAATCCCATTTAATTTTAGGCAATGAATGCCTTATATGTCTAATTTCATTTACCATGATCACGTGATAGATCTTTGATTGTTTTTCATTGATTAATCAATTACCTTTCTGATCGGTTTTAACCATTGAGCATGCTTACATATTGTTGCATCATTCTCGTTCATTTGACTTAATCTCACACTAACCTCGTTCATTACTTTGTGTTTCCACATGTTGACTTTGAGATTCAAGTTCACTCCTAGCTAGCCATGCTCCTAACTATTTCATTCTCATTCAATAGCTTTGTATTGTTTGAAATACCATGCCACTTGTATGCTTTAGACATGGTACATAGTTTAGTAGTTTATAACTTGTATTTTCTTTTTATTCCCTTATGTTGTATTTTGTGGATCCATCCCCCCATTATGGGTCAAATGTCCCCTCATCCCATGATCATGTAATAGCTTAGACTTATTGCTTTCTAGTTAGTTCACCATGCATATTAATAACAAAGATAAAATACAAAATGATAACCAAAGCATTTCAAAAGAAATAAAAGTTACTTGATTCAACGTCAAGTTGTTTTCCGAATAAAACTCACACCATTGCAACGTGATTACTTGATCCAACATCAAGTATTCTCCATCCACTCCACGATCCATTCTATCACCCCTCCTCTATTCTATTCTCAAACTTATTCTATATCTCTCCTCCATTCTTTCACACATATTTTCATAATAAATTCAAATACTTGATCCAACCTCAAGTACCTTTTTCAAAACATTTTCATAACAAATTGGAATGCAAAATGGGGTGTCCGTATTTGTACACAATATTCAAGTACTTGGGTTGTCGGCCATACCTAGCCTGAGGACCCTAATCTTTACTTTCCCCCTTAAAACATCTAATTATTCAAATAAGTTTGATCTAGGTGCTACGAGGGAGAAAAAGAGTAGTTAGGACTTCATTGTCCTCTCAATTCCCAAGTACTCTGATTGTTGACGTACTTAGTCAAGGGTCAGATACTTGTCTCCCTCTAAGTTCCAATGATTAGACTTGCCAAACTCTTTTCACAATTCAAATCTCTTTTTTGGATGAAAAAGAGTGGTTAGGATAACATTGTCCTCTCAACTCCCGAGTTATTGGACCGTTGACTGTATCTAGCCAAGGGTCTGACGCTTGTCTCCGTACATAAAATCAACCCCAACAAATCAAATCATCTTATTCCTTAGGGATTTCTCTTCAAAAATTTTCAATAATAACGTGTTACTTCTGTTATATCGTGAATGACTCTTAAGCCTCCATGTGTGAGCAAGTAATGTTTAACTGCTAGAGTGCGAACCAAACGTATACACTTTATTGCAAACAAGCAAATACGTTCCACTCCCATGACAGAGTATACAAGCAAGTGAACAGTAGCACAGAAATGTCAATATTGTTCAGTAAAAACAACCAAACAAATGTTCCGTTTATGAGCCGAACTACGAAGCTCTGATTTCCCTATTGCACGTATGGGGATACGTAGGCACAAGGGCCCAAATCCTTGGCTTGCACACTAACTTAAAGCTTCTTTTCTCCCCCATCTTATTCTCTCATCTCATTATCGATAACAAGCAATCTTCAGATAAACAACATGCATACGCATTTGATACGAGCAAGTGGTTCCCATGGAGTACCATGGATGTGAGGGGTGCTAATATCTTCCCCTTGCATAACCGACTTCCGAATCCGCTCTTGGTTGTGAGACATTTTCTCTCATTTGGGGTTTTATGCTATTTTACCTTTCCTTTGGAATAAATAAAATCCGGTAGCGACTCTGTATTTTTCGCGGCGCTTCATATGGTTAACCCCCTTTTTTAGTTATGACACCATAATTCAGGGACACACCTCTTTGGTTAACCACATCCCTTGGTTTTAACACCAAATTTATCTTTATGTTCTTGGTTGTGACACCATAATTTAGGTTGACACCTTCATGGTTATACACCCCTTTCTTGGTTTTGACACCATTTCCTATTTTCCCCTCTTACCATATGAGACGCGGTTCTTTGATAAGATCCTTGTCATGTGAGTCCCAGTGCTTTGACAATTTCCTGATTTCCTTACTTACCATGTCAGCCTCAGTACTTTGGTGAGCCTTTTCTTTCCGGTTTGAACACCATCCCCAATCATACCTTTTCTCAGTCTTTGTCCTTGGAACTACGGAGCTCTGACTTCCTTATTGCACTATAAGAATATGTAGGCATGACGAAACGAATCCTTGGCGAGCACTTTCTCTGTTTTCTCTCCTCTCCCCTTTTTCTTTCTCTGGTTCCATGAACTACGGGGCTCTGACTTTCTCATTTCACAATGAGAATACGTAGGCATGATGGCCATAATCCTCCTTAAGCAATATTTTCCTAACCCTTTTTTCTATTTTGCAGGTACATGAAGATAGCAGCACACATTCAAGTAAGAGCATTCAAAATGGTTCCCATGTAGTACCACGGATGTGAGGGGTGCTAATACCTTCCCCTTGCATAACCTACGTCCTTACCCGTTTATCTTTTCCCTTGGGTTTTATCGATATTTTCCTTCCCTCTTTTGGAATAAATGATCCGTGCTTTTCGCAAGTATACGAACGCGTCAGAGTAATATAAAATATTGTCGAATCCACAGAGACCAAGTGTCAATCTATCATTATCTATTGTTACCTGTTTATCTAAGGTAATCAAAATAGGGGGTTTTTAGAGTGTGCAATGAAAAGTAAAGTATTAAATTAAATTCAATTAATAAAGACAGGCTCGAATGTAATTCACATAATCAATTAATAATCCAAGTACTTGCTAATAGAATTACTTATGGGCAGTGTTTCCTACTTTGAAAAGAACCAATTTAACGGGAACTGTCGCTTTCGCGTATTCAGAACCGAGTTGTACTTCCTAATCAAACCCTCTTATTGTCACTTATAAAAAGGCGCGTGTAACACCCTTCTAAAATACCTCAATATTTAATTAAAACAACAAAACATAATTCAGAGTAAATATGCAATTAAGGGTGTCACACTTGACACTTCACACCATTTTCCAAATAACTGGTCATACTCATTTGTTTATCAAAATAAAACATTGCACAATACGCAGCGGAATAAAATCCAACAATGAACAAAACATGTAACACATCACATGTAAAACTTGTTCAACAACCACAATTGAAAACAAAGTAAACATCCCGTCCCGATGTTACATCTACCAGAGCATGACCCACTAAGGAACTACACTAGACTCCAAGCACTAGCTTCTACTCAATCACTGCTCGTTACCTGAAACATAGTTGTAAGGGTGAGTTCCTCAATCGATATAATAAGCATTATAAAATATCATGTAATGCTAAGTAAATTAACACATTTCATCACCCAAATCAGATCACACATTCAGCAACGGCAACATCAACTCAAAATCATAATCATACTCAACCCAACACAAAACACACGTATAATATTGGAATACATTCATTCATATTATACACTATACATACATTATGCAATGAGACTCCATGCATGCGGTACCGACTATTCGTGAACATATAGTTCAACCTCACCGATCAAATCCAGATACGGCTACCAAGCTCACTAGTCCCACTCATTTGAGACCTAGTGACTCACTCACTAATTCCTCACCATGGGAATTAGCTACCACCCCAAGGGCTATGCTATGCACGCTAATCACCTAGCATGCAAACATCAACAATAATCCACAAGGATTCACTCACTAATTCCTCACCATGGGAATTAGCTACCACCATAAAGGCCACAGTATGCACGCTATATCACCTAGCAATGCAAACATCAACAACAACTCACAATGGACATATGCTCACACTCTAAGCCATAAACAGTCCATCCACAATTGCATACATAATAGATATATTCACAACATTATGCACACCATCATACATCATCAGCCTATTTATCACGAAATCATGTCATGTCAAATAATAAATCACAGTATTAGCACACTCTACTAATACCTATACTGCTCAAAACAACGGGAAATGATCCCTCCTATATCATACACCAATATAGGTCAATCCTCAATTGTACACAACAATTAAATATCATTTTTTTCACTTTTCAAACAGTGTTAACCGGTTAACGCCCTGGGTTAACCGGTTAACGCAACACAGAACACGCTTCCTGGCACATTTTAACAGTGTTAACCGGTTAACACCCTGGGTTAACCGGTTAACGCAAGACAGACAGCAATATTTCACAATTCATAACAGTGTTAACCGGTTAACACCCTGGGTTAACCGGTTAACGCAAGACAGAAAGCTGTTCTTGCGCTAACACGAAGCAGAATGCAGAATTCTCCGCATTTTCCGCCGTTGGAGGACTTCCGGACCTCCGATTCCAATTCCGTAAAAAGCTACACGTTCGGAAAATCACAACTCACCCAAATATAGATTCAATTACAGCTTTAACATAACTTATTCATCACAATTTTTCAGCACTCATCATCCCAATTAGGGTCAATTCAACGGCTTATTACTACCCATTACATGTTAACCCATAATACCCATTAAACGACGATAAACCCCCCTTACCTGAGTTAATCCGGCAATCCTTTAGCTTCAAGCTCTTCCTTCTTCAACCTTCTTCTCCTGCTCTTCCTTTTTGCCCTTTCTCCACTTTTCTGTCGCTTTCCCTTTTCACGTGAAAAAACCTTTCTTTACCAAATGGAACTCTCTTTATATATATTCCAACTTTATATTCCAATAATAATAATTCCAAATAATAATCCAATTATTTAATTAAATTAATAAATATATTATTAACTTAAATTAAATAATTATCATATTTTATCGGGGTGTTACAACTCTCCCCCACTAAAAGAGTTTTCGTCCTCGAAAACATACCTCAAGCGAATAACTCTGGATAAGACTCCTTCATCTGACTCTCAAGTTCCCAAGTCACATTGCCACCTGCTGGTCCTCCCCAAGCTACCTTTACCAAAGCAATCTCTTTACCCCGCAACTGCTTCAACTCTCGATCCTCGATCCTCATAGGTGATGTTTCAACAATCAGGTTATCTCTCACCTGTACATCATCTACTTGGACCACATGCGACGGATCAGGAATGTACCTCCTCAACTGAGACACATGAAAAACCTCATGCAAATTCGCAAGTGACGGCGGTAAAGCGATACGATAGGCTACCTCCCCTATCCTCTCCAAAATCTGATAAGGACCAATAAATCGAGGTGTCAACTTCTTCGACTTCAAAGCTCGACCAACCCCAGTTATCGGAGTAACACGAAGAAACACATGATCTCCTTCCTGAAACTCAAGTGACTTCCTCCTCTGGTCGTGATAACTCTTCTGACGACTCTGAGCAATCCTCATCTTCTCCTGAATCATCTTAATCTTTTCCGTAGTTTGTTGAACAATCTCCGGTCCAACCACAGCACTCTCACCGGACTCATACCAACATAAAGGTGTCCGACATCTCCTACCATACAAAGCTTCAAACGGTGTCATACCAATGCTCGAATGAAAACTATTGTTGTAGGTAAACTCAATCAAAGGTAAATAACAATCCCAAGTGTAACACCCTTCTAAAATACCCCAAATATTTAATTAAAATAACAATAACAAATATATATCAGAGTAATTATGCACCAAGGGTGTCACACAACACTTCACACATTTCACCATAAAATTCAGTCATGCTCATTATTTAATTCAAATAACATTTTTGCATAATTCGCAGCGGATAGAAATCAAATCAACCATTCAAAACATATAACAGATTACATGTAAAATTATTCAACAATTAAAAACATCCCGTCCCGATGTTACATCTATCAAAGCACGACCCACTACGGAGACTACACTAGACTCCAAGCACTAGCTTCTACTCAATCACTGCTCGTTACCTGAAAAATAGTTGTAAGGGTGAGTCTCTCAATCAATATAATAAGCATTATAATTCATCATGTAATGCTAAGTAATTTAACACGTTTCATCACCCAATTCAGATTACACATACAGCAACGGCAGTTATCAACTCAATATCATACTCAAGAACAACATAAAATGCAACTCAAATGAGACTCGACTCGTCATGCATGTGGTACCATTCGGAGTAAAACTCCCAACTTAAAATCATTGCCATTTTAGTGGGCATCAAGGCATAAGCCCTCAACTTTCAACTTAAAATTTGCCAATCCAGGCCAACGTGGTGTGAGCAAAGCTCCGACTTAATGCATATGAATGTACATGGCATACACGACTTTAAACTGTCAACAACATAATAAGAATAGCAATACAACAATGTTTTCAACAAAATCAACTTATAATCAACTTATAATCAACTTTGGCTCACCAAGCCTACAACTCAGTATTTTCAACCACTTTAACACAACTTATCAACATATTTGTATCAACACTTCATAACATAAACTCAACAAAGTTACTCATCAAAATTAACGATAATAGGCCAATAACCAATTATGTTCACAACATTAAAATATCAATTTTTCCAATTTCCAACAGTGTTAACCGGTTAACGCCCTGGGTTAACCGGTTAACGCAGGACAAAATTACATTTTCTGGCAAAACGCAACAGTGTTAACCGGTTAACGCCCTGGGTTAACCGGTTAACGCAGGCAAAACAACACATTTCCACAAAATATAACAGTGTTAACCGGTTAACGCCCTGGGTTAACCGGTTAACGCAGACAAAACAGCAATTCCTGCGCTAACACAAGGCAGAATGCAGAGTTCTCCGCATTTTCCGTCGTTAGAGGACTTCCGGACCTCCGATTCAATTTCCGTAAAAAGCTATACGTTCGGGGGAACACGACTCACACAATTACGGACTCAATTACAGCTTTAATACAACTTATTCATCACAATATTTCAGCATTCAACATCCCAATTAGGGTCACTTCAACGGTTTATCACTACCCATGACATGTTAATCTATAATACCCATTAAACGACGATAAACCCCCTTACCTGAGATAATCCGGCAATTCTCTAAGCTTCAAGCTTTTCCGTTCTTCAACCTTTTCTCTCTAGCTCTGCCTCTTTGCCCTTTTCCTCTTTCCACTTTTCAGCCGCTTCTCTGTTTCACGTGAAAACTCTTTACCAAAAAAATGAAAACCCTTTTCTCTTATTCCAACTTATATATTTTCCACTAATTATTATTCCAAATAATAATAATAATAATCCAATAATTCAATTTATTTAATTAAATTAATAAATATATTATTAACTTAATTTAAATAATTCTCTTATTTTATTCGGGGTGTTACACCAAGCACCTCCCTTTTCCAAAACACAAGCCCTCAAAAGATCCTCCAGTGACTGAATCGTCCTCTCAGTCTGACCATCAGTCTGCGGATGATATGCAGAACTCAATCTCAGCTTAGTTCCCAAAGCCCTCTGCAAACCTTCCCAGAACTTCGATGTAAATCTAGGATCTCTGTCCGAAACAATACTCGACGGAATACCATGCAAACTTACAATTTTCTCAATATACAACTCAGCTAATCTCTCTAACGGATAATCCATTCTGATCGGAATGAAATGAGCCGATTTTGTCAATCTGTCAACAATCACCCAAATAGCTTCAAAATTCTTAATTGTCTTCGGTAAACCAGAAACAAAATCCATACTGATACTATCCCACTTCCACTCTGGAATAGCCAACGGTTGCATTAGCCCAGACGGCTTCTGATGCTCAATCTTCGACTTCTGACAAGTCAAACAAGAATAAACAAAACTCGCAATTTCTCTTTTCATTCCCGGCCACCAAAATAACATTTTCAAATCATGATACATCTTCGTAGCCCCAGGATGAATACTCAGGCCACTACGATGTCCTTCCTCAAGAATACTCTTCTTAAGTTCGGTAACATCCGGAATACACACCCGATTGCCAAATTTCAAAACACCATTCTCATCAACTCTGAATTCACCACCTTGACCTTGATTCACTAGAGTCAACTTATCAACCAAAAGCACATCGGATTTCTGACCCTCTCTAATCTCATCCAGAATACCACTCGTTAACTTCAACATTCCCAATTTAACACTATTGTGAGTACTCTCACACACCAAACTCAAGTCTGTAAACTGCTCAATTAAATCCAATTCCTTAACCATTAACATAGACATATGCAATGATTTCCGACTCAATGCATCAGCCACTACGTTTGCTTTACCCGGATGGTAATTCAAACCAAAGTCATAATCCTTCAGAAACTCTAACCATCTCCTCTGTCTCATATTCAGCTCTTTCTGATCAAACAAATACTTTAAACTTTTATGGTCACTGAAAACCTCAAATCTTGACCCGTACAATTAATGCCTCCATAACTTCAGAACAAATACCACAGCTGCCAACTCTAAATCGTGTGTCGGATAGTTCCTCTCATGAACCTTCAGTTGTCTCGAAGCATAAGCTACAACCTGCTTATTCTGCATCAAAACACCACCCAAACCCAACAATGAAGCATCACAGTAAACCTCAAATGGTTCCGATGGACTTGGTAATATCAGAATAGGAGCAGTAGTCAACCTTCTCTTTAACTCTTGGAAACCTTCTTCACATTTTGAGTCCCAAACAAACGCTTGCCCCTTTCTAGTCAACATCGTCAACGGTAACGCCAACTTAGAAAATCTCTCAATGAATTTCCTATAATAACCTGCAAGTCCAAGAAAACTCCTTATCTCAGAAACTGACTTCGGAGCTTCCCACTTAGATACCGCTTCTATCTTAGAAGGATCAACAGCAATACCACCTCTTGAAATCACATGACCAAGGAAACTAACCTCTTCTAACCAAAATTCACACTTAGACAGTTTAGCAAATAACTTCTTTTCTCGTAGAACTCCTAAAACCACTCTCAAATGTTCAGCATGATCTTCTTCAGATTTCGAATACACCAAAATATCGTCAATAAACACCACAACAAACTTGTCCAGGTACGGATGGAAAATCCTATTCATATACTCCATAAATACCCCAGGCGCATTAGTCACACCAAAAGGCATTACAGAATACTCATAATGTCCATACCTTGTTCTGAAAGCAGTCTTCTGAATATCCTCAGTTTTCACACGTATCTGATGATACCCCGATCTCAAATCTATTTTGCTGAACACACTCGCACCAACCAACTGATCCATCAAATCATCAATCCTCGGCAAAGGATACCGATTCTTGATCGTCACTTTATTCAGTTGCCTGTAGTCCACACACAACCTCATAGTACCTTCTTTCTTCTTAACCAATAACACTGGTACACCCCACGGTGACACACTCGGACGAATAAATTTCTTGTCCAACAGATCTTCCAGCTGACTCTTCAATTCAGCTAACTCAACAGCAGACATACGGTACGGAGCCATCGATATCGGCCTAGTACCAGGTACCAAATCAATCGAGAATTCAACTTCACGTTCTGGCGGTAATTCATTCACTTCTTCAGGAAACACATCAGGAAATCACACACCACGGCTAGATCGCAAATCACCAGTTTATCTTTAGCCTCCAAAGTCGCTAACAGCATAAACAACTCTGCCCCATCTGCTACTGCCTCATTCACCTGCCTTGCTGATAGAAACAAACTCTTTCCTTCCTCAATCTCAGGAAAGATCACAGTCTTATCAAAACAGTTGATATAAACTCGGTTAAACACCAACCAGTTCATACCCAAGATAACATCAATCTGCACTAGTGGAAGACACACGAGGTCCATCCCAAAGTCTCTACCAAAAATACTCAAAGGACAATCTAAACAAACTGAAGTAGTAGTAACTGAACCCTTCGCAGGAGTATCAATCACCATACTCCCATGCATCTCAGATATCTCTAATTTGAGTTTCACAGCACAATCCAAAGATATAAAGGAATGAGTCGCACCTGTGTCACTAATAGCTACAAGAGGAAAGCCATTAATATAACACGTACCTCGGATCAAACGATCATCTGCAGAAGTCTCAGAACCCGATAAAGCAAAGACCTTGCCTTCCGACTGGTTCTCTTTCTTCGGCTTAGGACACTGTGGGCTAATATGAACCACCTCTCCACAGTTGAAACATGTCACAGTCTTCAACCGGCATTCTGCAGCCAAGTGACCACCTTTTCCACACTTGAAACACTTCTTCTCAGTACTGGTACACTCATGGAAACGATGTCCCGCCTGACCACATCTGTAACACTTAGCAGGGGCACTAGAGTCTCCCCCACTAGGTCTCCTCATTCCACTCTGTCTCTGGAAACCTTTGCCAGCTGCATACGGTTTCCCACGATCATTCTGATTCTTGCCTTTCCTATCAACCCTCTGCTGATAGCTCTCCGTTCTGGCCTTGGTATCCTGTTCAAAAATCCTGCAACAGTCAACCAAGTCAGAAAACACTCTAATCCGCTGATACCCAATAGCCTGCTTGATCTCGGGACGTAACCCGTTCTCAAACTTCACACATTTTGAAAATTCCCCAGTAGCCTCATCATAGGGAGTGTAATACTTCGATAGCTCTGTGAACTTAGCAGCATACTCAGTAACAGACCGGTTGCCCTGCTTCAATTCTAAGAACTCTATCTCTTTCCTTCCCCTGACATCCTCTGGAAAGTACTTCCTCAGGAATCTCTCTCTGAACACTGCCCAAGTGATCTCAGCACTCCCAGCAGCTTCCAACTCAATGCGGGCAGCAACCCACCAATCATCTGCTTCCTCTGACAGCATATGCGTACCGAACCTGACCTTCTGGTTATCGGCACACTCAGTCACTCGGAAGATCCTCTCGATCTCCTTCAACCACTTCTGAGCACCATCTGGATCGTATGCTCCCTTGAACATTGGAGGATTGTTCTTCTGGAACTCACTCAGTTGACGAGCAGTTCCCATTCCCACAACATTCGGATTCCCTCCAAGTACTCCAGCTAGCATACCCAGAGCCTCAGCAATCGCAGCATCATCTCTATCTCTTCCAGTCATCTCTATTCTGAAAGCCCAACAAGCTAAAACAATAAGTACTGATAGGGTTACACAACACCTATCACGTACAGGGAAACAGAATAATTACGACTCGACTCGACCGACTATGCTCTGATACCACTAATGTAACACCCTTCTAAAATACCTCAATATTTAATTAAAACAACAAAACATAATTCAGAGTAAATATGCAATTAAGGGTGTCACACTTGACACTTCACACCATTTTCCAAATAACTGGTCATACTCATTTGTTTATCAAAATAAAACATTGCACAATACGCAGCGGAATAAAATCCAACAATGAACAAAACATGTAACACATCACATGTAAAACTTGTTCAACAACCACAATTGAAAACAAAGTAAACATCCCGTCCCGATGTTACATCTACCAGAGCATGACCCACTAAGGAACTACACTAGACTCCAAGCACTAGCTTCTACTCAATCACTGCTCGTTACCTGAAACATAGTTGTAAGGGTGAGTTCCTCAATCGATATAATAAGCATTATAAAATATCATGTAATGCTAAGTAAATTAACACATTTCATCACCCAAATCAGATCACACATTCAGCAACGGCAACATCAACTCAAAATCATAATCATACTCAACCCAACACAAAACACACGTATAATATTGGAATACATTCATTCATATTATACACTATACATACATTATGCAATGAGACTCCATGCATGCGGTACCGACTATTCGTGAACATATAGTTCAACCTCACCGATCAAATCCAGATACGGCTACCAAGCTCACTAGTCCCACTCATTTGAGACCTAGTGACTCACTCACTAATTCCTCACCATGGGAATTAGCTACCACCCCAAGGGCTATGCTATGCACGCTAATCACCTAGCATGCAAACATCAACAATAATCCACAAGGATTCACTCACTAATTCCTCACCATGGGAATTAGCTACCACCATAAAGGCCACAGTATGCACGCTATATCACCTAGCAATGCAAACATCAACAACAACTCACAATGGACATATGCTCACACTCTAAGCCATAAACAGTCCATCCACAATTGCATACATAATAGATATATTCACAACATTATGCACACCATCATACATCATCAGCCTATTTATCACGAAATCATGTCATGTCAAATAATAAATCACAGTATTAGCACACTCTACTAATACCTATACTGCTCAAAACAACGGGAAATGATCCCTCCTATATCATACACCAATATAGGTCAATCCTCAATTGTACACAACAATTAAATATCATTTTTTTTCACTTTTCAAACAGTGTTAACCGGTTAACGCCCTGGGTTAACCGGTTAACGCAACACAGAACACGCTTCCTGGCACATTTTAACAGTGTTAACCGGTTAACACCCTGGGTTAACCGGTTAACGCAAGACAGACAGCAATATTTCACAATTCATAACAGTGTTAACCGGTTAACACCCTGGGTTAACCGGTTAACGCAAGACAGAAAGCTGTTCTTGCGCTAACACGAAGCAGAATGCAGAATTCTCCGCATTTTCCGCCGTTGGAGGACTTCCGGACCTCCGATTCCAATTCCGTAAAAAGCTACACGTTCGGAAAATCACAACTCACCCAAATATAGATTCAATTACAGCTTTAACATAACTTATTCATCACAATTTTTCAGCACTCATCATCCCAATTAGGGTCAATTCAACGGCTTATTACTACCCATTACATGTTAACCCATAATACCCATTAAACGACGATAAACCCCCCTTACCTGAGTTAATCCGGCAATCCTTTAGCTTCAAGCTCTTCCTTCTTCAACCTTCTTCTCCTGCTCTTCCTTTTTGCCCTTTCTCCACTTTTCTGTCGCTTTCCCTTTTCACGTGAAAAAACCTTTCTTTACCAAATGGAACTCTCTTTATATATATTCCAACTTTATATTCCAATAATAATAATTCCAAATAATAATCCAATTATTTAATTAAATTAATAAATATATTATTAACTTAAATTAAATAATTATCATATTTTATCGGGGTGTTACAGCGCGCATTGCGTTAGAGTAGTAAACCTATTTTTAAGAAATATAGTATCTTGACTAAGTTGAAAAGTATTTTAACCTGGATTTCTTAACCAAAAGACGTTCTCACGAACCACACTCTAAACTTATAAACGCGTCCGAAAATAGTTTTAAAATCATTTTTCTTCTTAAGTTAAAAACTCCTAATGAACTAAACAAAGCGCTTTCGCTGTATTTGAAATAGTTAAAAACAACTAAGTTTAAAAAGACGTTGGACGGCTTTCGATCTTACCCAACGGAAATTAAGTGCAGGAAAACTTAAGTTTAAAGTCAAAATAGCCCTTAAGTGTTTCTACGAACAATTGTACGGATTATCAGTTCAATTATGATCCTTACATTCTAACCTTATAGGTTTAGTTAGACATGGTAAAGTAAAGGTGCATTTTAATTTAAATAAAAGTAGTGCGAGTGCGGAAAGTAAATAAAAGTAGTGCGAGTGCGAGAAATAAATAAAGTAGTGCGAGTGCGAGAAATAAATAAAGTAAAGACAGTGCGGGAAATAAATAAAGTTAAGACAGTGCGGGAAAGTAAATAGATAAAGGTAAAGCAATAAAAACCTGCTCCAATCGGAGGGTTGAATAAAGTGCAAAACGGAAATGAAAATGGCGGCAGGATTAACTTCCTTCCAAAGTGCTCCAAACTCGATTACAGACTCGATCACAGACTTGATTACACAATTGTGGTAACACCCCAATGCGAAGCGATTACCACTTTTAAAATACTGAATATATGCCTAAGTGAAACTAAGTTTGCTCTAAGTTTGGATGATTAAACAAATGAAAACGAGTATGTATTTATAGGCAAGGAAAATAATGGAAATGACAAGGATGCCCTTCAGTTTGAAATTGGGAGGGAAAAGTTTTCTTCTTGTGGCGCCCGCCACAACCCCATGGCGCCCGCCATAAGGGCAAATTGTGGCGCCCAAGTGGAGGTAGTGGGGAACATGGAAGTTGATGGAAGTTGAGCTGTGACACGTCATGGCTGGACCTATGGCGCCAACCACAGTGGGAGCCACAAGTGCAAAATGCTGAATTTTAGTCTTTTTAGCTCATTTTCACTCCTTTTCTCGATCGGGGCTCTGATTAGACTGAAAACCTGAAAACAAAGAGAAACATAGCAATAACATAACAAAATAACAATAAAACAACTAAAATGAATGCGAAATCGGAGTCGAAAATACGGTGAAATTCAGTGTCATCAATAAATAAAGTCCGGTGGCGACTCTGTTGTATCTTCGAGTGTGTGAAGCGTTTGGTGCATATTTTTGCGTAGCTTCAGCTGACGAGTCTGTTGGGGACAATCCTGCAACTTAGTTGCTAGAAGGAGTCCAACCTAGTTTGTTTGCTCCTTGTTTGCTTGGGTGTTTACTTTCTTTCTTTTATCATTTTGTTTATTTATCTCTTACTTTACTGCTTTGAATATTCATTATGTTTTGGATATTATTGTGGTACTCTATGTGGGTTAGGGTTGATGTTCCATGAGAGAAGCTCTATACCCGAGCTCGAGCATAAACACAGGATAATATCATGGATAGAGTCGTATTAACCTACTTGGAGTTAGTCCTCGTTTATGGTTAACATGAGACGTCACACCTAGAGTAGATCCTTTTGGGAGCATCATTGTGTGATGAGTCATTAATTTCAAAAAATGGTTTCTCAATGGGGATCCTTGACTCTATGAACCTTTTTAGGGTTTCCTTTGAAGGATAGTACACACTTGTGAGAGGGATATAGGTTTTTGCAGGAACCCAAGACCATGCGTACCTTTGAGCTTATGCCAAGAAATATGGACAGATTATCCAGAGTATCATGAAGATTTTGCAGTTTGCCTCTTCATCTTGTTGGGGAATTTATCTTTATTGCTTTGTATCACTTATTTCATTTTTATTGCTTTAAATATTCTATATCTATTATATATTCCACTGTGGGATGGGCTTGATGATTTAAGAGAAGCTCTACATCCGAGCTTGAGTACATACACAGGATAGACTCGTGGATAGTCGTATTGACCTGTGATTCGCGCGTTGGGTTGACACGATACCCACACTCATACTAGTTTCACTTGGGGATACTTTTGTCCTGTGAGAATTCACTATGACATAATATTTTTACTTGATTGCATGACTCTGGGAAGCCTTTTAGGGATCACCCGTTGAAGACTAGTACATACATATGAGTGGGATATTGGGTTTTTTTTACATGAAACCAAGCTCCTACATACCCTTTGTTTCTCATGTGACGCTGAACCTTTGAGCCAGCATCGAGCACTATTTGCATATTATCCAACATCTGTCGTGCATACATTGTTAATTTTTTGCATTATAGACACATTTTAATATGTTGCAGCGTGCATACATACCCTTTGTTTCTCAAGTGATGTTAACATGATCTTGAAGCTACTCCTAGAAGCTTGACAATAAACTTCTCATATCGTGTTGCAACTGATGAATGAGCTAGGAATGAGCTTAAGATGTATGTAGTCTTGAAATCAATTGCATGTATTTTGCCACCTCCTCCCCAGGAATAGTATCTCCTACCACATCAGAGACTCGACCAAGATAATCATAAACGGAGACAACAACAAACCAACAAAGGGACTAATGATCAAGAAGGGAGATGTACTCGATATGATCCAATCCCAATGTCTTATGCTCATCTATTGCTTATACTAATCAATGTTAGGGAAATTGTGGCTAAAGTGATTAAGCCTGCCAAGTTTCCTTACCATCTTAAGCATGATCTTAAGGTTGTATGTGGATATCATGCAAGATACGTGGGGCATTCCACTGAGGTTTGTCATGTTTCAAGAATAAAGTCCAAGAACTCATCAATCAAAAGTTTATATGCTTCGCACCTACAACTACTATCAAGGATAAGTGTGAGTACAAGGGTTCTCCGCTTCGGGTGCTCATTCTTCCTTTAGTTATCCAGCTTACTACCCAATACCAAGGACTCCAGTTTACAAATGTTGGATACCTTTTGCTTACCCAGGGGCACCTTCTGTCACTATTATTTCACCTCAATATGCTTACCCTAAGGCACCCTATATGCCATTTAGGGGTTCAGTATGATCATATTTCTACCCAGATGATCAATCCTAGCCTGATGCATTATGCTCATATGTCAACACAAACTGTTGTTCCTCATATTTCCTCTCAGTTTCAAACATCTTTGGCCCTCATGCCATATTATTAACTTATGAATGTTATTGTAACCCAGCCACAACCATCTGAATATCCGTAATCGCAAGATCAACAGCCTTTCACGGCTCAACATCTGCATCGACAACCTTTCACGGCTCAACATCAGTAACAGCAGCCTCGACGACTCAACATGCTTCAACACCTCTCCATCCGATTGTGACACAAACACCAAATATGGGTTTCACTCAAGGGAACCCAAGCATATAGTTGAGAATGGAAGAACCTTGAAGCATAAGGTACCAGACTCGACTGACTCAAAGGTTATCATATTCACACCAGACGACTTGATTGTATTGTGCAACTCCATGCCTCCACAGGAAAGTACATCTGCAATACCATGACTAGTGAGGCTAATCACACCAGTAAGCATTTTATTTGCAAGCTTTTCATTCGCATGTTTTTCCTGTTTGACATAACATTGTTCAATTGTGAATTTATTCGTTTCTTAATGATGAATAATAATGAAATGATTATGCATGTTGAATAAATCCTTTCCTGTTTACTCATACTTTTTTTTATCATTATCATGCATTTTGATCGAGCAAAATCAAAATAATAAATACATGAGATCATTATCTGCATGCTTTGAATAAAACTCTATTGATGATGTAAGGCATTGTTTTTATCCCCAAACATCGGAGATATAAGGAAGATAATCCCTAGTCAACCCCTTTGAGCCTTGAAGTATGAGTTTCTTTCTATACATAAAACCTTCAATCTAACATGGGACAGGGTAGTGTTAAGTTATTCTAGCTTGCATTCAAACTTAAAAAATGGAAGCATCCCATATCAGGATCCATCACATTGTACCCTCACGAGAGGTTTAGAATCACAGGTACACCAATGGTTATCATTCCCCAACAAAAGGAATCAAGGCAGTCACAAGCCTCACAAATCAATCAGGCAAATGTCGCGCGATTTGTTCCAAAAAAGAGAAATACAAAAGAGAATTGCAAAAGATTAAAAAAGGAAAACAAAAGAAGAGCCTGTTAAGTCAAACTTGAAAACAAGTGACTTAGACAAAAATTAGGGCATCCCAGTGGACTGCAAATCCAAAGATCAGTCCATGCAAAAGTTAGGGAAAACAAAAAGAAATAAAGTAAAACAAGGATCAAGCAAAATCCTCAACATGAAAAAATTTGTATGACCGCAAACAAAAGCCAAAGATGAGTGACTGCTACTCCAAAACCTCATTGGTTCCTTTACTGTCGTTCCTATCATCCATAATCCTTTTTGAAAGGTAAATGCTTGTGTCGAGCTAACTAAACATAGGATTGGAGAAAGTTAAGAAGAATGGGTGGGTTAGATTAGATTTTTAGCATTATATCCTTTCTTTCTAAAACTGTGAACCAGGCCATGTTACAACCCTCAAAAGACCTAATCGAAGCAGGGTTTATTTCGAAAGCATACTGCAGTGGAATCATGTCTAAATTAACTCATAGAATTTTCCTGTCATTTGTATTGGTACTGATCTGGCATCCTAATCAGTTATGGTTGACGAACCTCATTTTCCCAATCTTCAGGATTGTGACCCTTTTTTCCAACCTTCAGGGTTGTTAACCTCTTTTTCTCAACCTCCATGGTTGGTGAACCTTTTTCCAACCTCTATGTCTGATAAACCTTTTGCTAATCTTTGTGGTTGCTAACTTTTCCAAACTTCAAGATTGTGTTTTTCTCCCGATCTTCACGATTGTTGATCCCTTTTTTGCCAACCTCTATGGTTGTAGACTTTTTGCCAACCTTCAGGGTTACTAGCCTTTTTCCAACCTCTGTTAACCTCTTTTTCGAACCGTCATGGTTGACGAACCTCGTTTTCCCAATCTTCAGGATTGTGACCCTTTTTTCCAACCTTTAGGGTTGTTAACCTCTTTTTCTCAACCTCCATGGTTGGTGAACCTTTTTCCAACCTCTATGGCTGATAAACCTTTTGTTAATCTTTGTGGTTGCTAACTTTTCCAAACTTCAAGATTGTGTTTTTCTCCCGATCTTCACGATTGTTGATCCCTTTTTTGCCAACCTCTATGGTTGTAGACTTTTTGCCAACCTTCAGGGTTACTAGCCTTTTTCCAACCTCTGTGATTGTTGCCTCTGTTTCCAACTGTTGTGATAATTAACAACCAATTACTTGACCTCCCTATCAAAATATTCAATCATAAACTCATTATCCTACCTTGTTTGAACCAGAGATTACTTCTAATACCATTGCTACATAGCATACACAGTTTAATGCATCATGGATAAACATTCATACATTACATACATCAAGCATTCCTATTGTAGAGGATCTATCTCCCCAGCGGAATATTCCAGTCTATTCCCAGCAGATCAAACCTACAAAAGTTCACACAATGCATTCATGCATCCTTTTCATTACATCCATTCTTAGTCGGCAAATTTTTGGATATTTATTTTATTTAATCCTCTTCTACCTTGAACATCCGAAAAGCTAACGCAATTCGTATCTTCAAGTTTAAGATGATTAAATAGAGGCAACTGTCATACCCCAAAATCGTACCTCCATTTTTTCTTTTTTCTTTGACTTTTTATTTGTATATCATTTGCATGCCATTCATGCTAATCTCATATGTATCATACAAGCATCTTAACATCCATGAGAATCTTCATATATTCAAATGCTTGTAGTGGGATTCATGGCATTGTATTCATGAGGATTAAGGTTCAACCCTAGCTTTTGTTTGTGGGATACCCTCTTGTTCTTGACTTAGTCCTAAACCATATTGCTAGGAGTATGTGATATGAGGTTGCTTCTTGAGCCTTAGCACTTGTTAATTTAACCTTTCACTTTGATCATGGAAACCCTAATTTGTTATGGGCCCTTTGTTTAAGGCTTTGTTAATCATATGACCATGTGGCTTGCAAAACCCTAGGCCCTTGATCCTTTTATGCTTGTTTAATCAGTGTGACCTTGTGAGTTGATCCTAAAGCCTAATTCAGGAGGTACATCATGCCCTGGCACTTGTTGATCTTACTTAATCATCCAATCACTTATGGATTGCTTTGTGCCCTAATTCTTGCTGCAAGGCCTTGTTTTATTCATTCAATTGGTTGTGCTTGACTAAGCCTTGAATATATATTGCTTTGATAGGTTGGATACTTGTCCATGCACTCATAGTTCATGTCATCATGTTACTTCATCCATAAGTTGCTCTAAGGGTTTGTCGTTCCATTGGTTCTACCCATAAGCATATCATAGACATTGAGGCAATGTGCATCCTTAAAATTCAAGTCATTTGGTTGCTTAGCTTATAAGTTTTGTTTGTCATCTTGATCCATTTATCCATTGCATTACATTTTAAGATTCATCACAAGCATGATACATTGAATTGCATCATCTATACCTAAGTTGACTTTTGATCAATTGTTGACTTTTAGGTCAACTAGTTGACCAAAGTCAACCAATCAAATTGTGATCTTTCTAAACCTAACTTGTTTTTGTTTGCATGCCATTTTCATGTCATTTCAACATTAATCAATTGATAATTAGGCATTGCTTTAGAAATGGTATTGATCATGATTAATTTATTTGATGTTTTGTTCCCTTTATAAATTCATGTAGAACTAAGGCATTGAACATTTGGTGTCCGTTTCATAAAGGCATAGCAAATAAGGTCAGCTTTGATTTGAATTGAAATCACAAAGTTGTTTACATAAGTTCATAAAGCTCATGGCACACAACTTGAATCATGTTTGACAAGTGTTGATACACCTTTGTTGTGCTTGAACAATAGTCCATTCTATTTGCAATGTGAATGTCTTGCACTGGCTTGAAGTCTTGAACTTGAATTTGAGTCTTGACCTCTAGAGATCCAGTATATCTTGAACACAAAGGACTTGCCCTATCAAGTGACCAAGGGTCTTTTGATCACTTGAACAGGCCTGGGGAATTGAGCATGGTCCAAAGGATTTGGTTAATCAAATTAAACTTTGATCAACACAATCAGTGGGAATGAGGATCAACAGTTGAATTATGTATAATGAATTAATCAGTCAATTGTATACCAAAATGATTCTAAACAAACCCTAAACTAAGGGAACATGCATAGCAAGACATTTATAAACCATAGGGGTTACAATACCATTGTATAATTTTTTTTATCAAATAGTATTAATTTCTAACGTAAAAATTTAATTAAAATTAATTAAATCTAATAAATCCTAATTAAATCTAATTATATTACATGATCAAAAATATAAAGCTAACCTAATTAACCTAATATTAATTCTAATAAATGATTTCAATTCACAAAATCATAAATTAAAATTGTGCAAAATTAATAAAAATAATTAAAATAATATAAAATGGGATTAATATAAAAATGGAAGATGCAGGGGTGTATATTACTGCAATAGGGTGCAGGAAAGAGTCTTGGCGCAGGGCCTAAACATTGAGCCCATTACCAATTATGTTGTTAGAGCAGGGGGTGCACAGTCAAAACATGGTGACATCAGGAATTATGCAAGGCCCATTTAAATGAGCCCAAAACACAAGGCAATGAAGCAATGCTCATAATTGAAAATCAAATACAATTCAAAGGAAATAAACATGCACAACCATGAAATTATTCAAAAGTAAACTCAGACCAATGGCCACCGTCATCCATCACGCTGGAGGTCGCCTCTGGCGGTGGTGGAACACCAAAATGCAAATCGAAACCACCATTAGAACCATGACCTCAAGCTCAGTGCAAATATACCATCAATTTCAACATAATCCTAACCTAGGTATCAAACTATGGATGAATTCTCAAGAACCTAGAGATTTCAAATTAAACTAAACGCTAATGGATAGTTGAACCTAACAATAATCATGGGGATAGCAAGATTGTATGAAGAAATAAGTGATAAGAGAGATGGAGATCCTACCAACGGGGACATGATTTCCCCCAGTAATTCTTGCGCTTGAAGCTGATGAAGGATGGCATAAGAAACCCAGGGCCAAGCTGCGAGTTCCTCAGGTATATATCCTTATCCCTCTATTTTTTAGTCTTATCACTACATATGCAACTTCTTCCTCTTCTTCTCCCATATTTTCTTGTTTTTTGTGAATCGTGGTTGTTGTTGTTGATGAATGGAGTAGAGTTAGGTGAATAAGAATATGATGTAGAGATGAAACATCCAGAGGCTTGATGAAGATGGTGATGGAATCAAATGGAGGTTTTAGCACACCTTCATTCAAGGTCCAATGATGGGACTTTGAAGAAAGCTAGGGATGTGCTATGAGTGATTTATGGTGAAGGTTGATTGACGGTGGTGAAATGGTTGAGAGGTTGAAGATGATGCAGAGGTTTCAGGTGGAAATAATTCAGTGATGATGAATCTGAAAGATTGGTGAATTATGATGGAAAATGATTGGGTTCTGAGGGAAAAATGACCAGCCTTAAATAATTGGAGAATGAATTTATATAGGTGCTTGTGCTTTGGGATCAGTGAGAAATTAGTTAGATTCAGTTGAAGGTTGTAACTGAATTGTGGAAATCGATGGATTTAGTTAGGAAATTTCTATTTCTGATTGGTTAGCTTGGGTTCAGTTATGGTTAGGTTAATTCACTTGATGGTTCAGTTAATTTGGTTTTTCTGTTTTGATGTGGTTATGTTGTGAACTGATATAGATTTGCTGTTGAATCATTTGCTCGAGTTTTTCTTGATGTATTAGTTGGCATGCTGATGGATATTGGCATGTTGCAGGGTGATTATGCCATGGTTGACGTGTAATGGTTTGCTGTAATGAGATGATGGCTTGATGCAGATTATGCTATGGTGTACTAAATGGTAAGTTGTTGTGCTATGCAATATCAATGTGGTTTGCATGTTTGATCATGGCCTTGTTTCATGTTGATGCATGGTCCGCTAATGGTTGCTTGGATGAATGTTTTAGTATGTTGCAGGTTTGGTGCTTGGTCTGTTGCGATGTCTCGTGGTTGCTCATGATTATGTGACTGCTGTAGGTAGGTAATGATGCATAGCCTTGCTGATGATTGCTTGGATTGTTGTGTTTTGCTAGGCAGACTGCATTGTTCATGTTGCGTTGGATGGATGGTTCATGGGTTGATGCATGTGTTAGATGGCATGCTTGTTGCAAAATGGTAAGCTCTTGAGCAGGTTGATTGATGTTTGCATATGCATTAACTAGGTGTCGTTTGAATGTGTTGTAATGTATGTTTGGATCTGTTTTCATAGGTCATGAACATGTTTGGACTTATAACATTGCCTTGGCTTGGTTGTTTTTGTAGGCATGGCATGAACATGAACATGGTTGGCCAAAGATCACTTGCAAATGAAGAAATCATGATAGACACAAGTCAACATGGATTTTGAAGATGAGGCAAGGAAAATGGGATTAGGTTAGGTCTTAGGATAGTTAAGAGGGGTCAGTTGACTTTGGTCAATTGATTGACCAAAAAGTAAAATGTTAGCCAAAAGTCAATTGTTGTAAAAAAATATCAAATTTGTAATTTTGTACATGTACAGACTTGAATGTGATTTGTATAATGAAATTGATATTTGTTTTATGAATGAATGGAAATGATATTGAATGAATTAAATGTATTGAACATGGACTTGAATGACCAACCACTAGGGCACACATTAATCAAACATAACTCCCACAAACTTGCATGTATGATGAAGGGAATGTGAATGATAAAACTTGAATAAATCAAATGATCCACCATGACATTAAAAATGAAATGAATGGAAATGAAGTGGACTTGAATGGATAATCCTCTATGGCACAAATGACCGATGAATTAAGGACCTTAACATGGATCAATGGGTAATGAGACTTGAATGAAGAATCAATAGACACATGAATAACTAGACATGATCAAACCATGAACTATTAATCACCAGATAAAAAGACCATGAATGGAACAAGTGGAAGTTGTGATGCCATGAGAAAGGGCTTGGACTAAAGGATACTTTTAGGCAATAGATGAACATGTAAAGATTTGAAATGATCTTAATCCAACCGATGAAACCTCGTAATTGATGATAACACCGAAACACACTACATATTTGACTCGGATTGCACATGTTTTACCGTCGTTTTATTATCATTTCTAATGTTATGTTGGTACTTTTGCTTGTTTTCAGGTACATGACCTAGAAAAGGCCTTGCTCGAAGAAATGAAGAAACGAAGGAAAACAAAGAAAAATGAGTAAATTGTATACATGGCGTTCGCCATAGAGGCAGCCGCGAGGAAGATGATGTGTCCCATATCCCAACGGTCACAAAGACTAGGTCCAACCATTTTGGGAACATGGTGGTCGCTATCCCTACACGGTGGTTGCCATATTTGATTTTGGCACTTCAGTCAAAGGCAGTTGGAGATTCACCCTCATGACCATTATTTTTCCCTCAGAAGAACGCTGAAGAAGTTACGTGATTCCCTAGGTCTAGTACTAGTATAAATAGGACATAAAATTCACAATTTTAATCATCCAAGCTTAGTTGCAACATAGGCCATATATTCACACTATTAAAGCGATAGTTCATCATATCGAGGGGCTATCACACCATTATTGTTATTAAGTTTGGAGCATCGTAGTCATAGCATTTAATCTTGCCGCCGTTTACATTTCAGTTGTATCAGATTCAAGTCTCCGATTTGAGCAGGTTTTTAATATATTCCGCACTACTTTGTTTTATTTACTCTATCGCATCACTTTACTTTTATTTCCTTGCACCTATTTACTTTATATTTATTTTCCCACACCGCTTTATTTTATTTACTTTATTTCCTGCTTGTTACTTTCCGTGCAAAAATCTATTTTGGAAGCTCTACATTTATTTACAAGTTCTTGTTGAAACTCAATTGCATACGTATCACTTTAATATGTCATATCTTACTTTTCAATCATATGTTTTATTGTTTACCGTAACCATGTCCAATTAAATCATTAGTGCTGGAATGTGAGGATCATCGATTAGACGGTACAACATATGTTGTCTCTATAAGAATGCTTTTGGGGACGTTTTGACTTTAATACAATTTTTATGTGATTCATCTGATCGGTTACTACGAAAGTAGTGCAGTGACCAAGTCGGATAAGATCGAAAGTCGTCTGACACTTAAGATAAAATTGATTAGCTTTTTATTAATAAAAACAACATAAGCACTTTGTTAATTAATTAGGAAAGTTTAATATTACTAGAAGGAGGTTTTGAAACTATTTTCGGATACGTTTATAGGTTTAGAATCTGGTTGTTCGAGCATATGCCGGAAACCCTTTTAAGTTAAAGTTTTCAATAAAAAATACTTTTCAACTGAGTTAAAAAGGTGATTACATAAAAAGGATTTTCTACTTTAACGCAAGACGTGACTAGTGCATCGTGAGCGGCTGGTATAGATTAAAAATAAAGTCTGGTTCCTAAAAATTGAAAGTAACGGTTCCTTTTTAATTAAGTCCTTTTCAAGGAAGAAAACATTGCCCCATATGTAGTTATATTTAGAGATAATAAGAGTATTATTGATTGATGTGATCCACGTTCCAGTATTACATCTTTGAATTCATTTAAACATTATTATTTTCATTATGTTACCATTCCAAACATTCTTGATATCACCTTAGATAAATACCGTAAGAATAGTTAACGATAGATTGACATTGGTCTCTATGGGGTTGATAATATTTTATATTACTCTGACGTATTCTATATACTTGCTGAAAACACGCATCAAGTTTTTGGCACCATTATCGGAGATCAATTACGTAAAATTTCATACCCTGTTGTTACAACATCTAGATTAAGGAAACCTTCCTGGTCAATGCAAAGAACTCGCAGTACCAGAACTTTAGAAGATCCAATAGAAGAACCAGAAAGATATGCACTCGCTCGACTTTTTCTCCGACGAATTAGAAGAGCAATGGCAGAAGAACAAAATCAAAAACCACTTAAAAACTTTGCCCTACCCTCTAACAAATAGCCTCATTCAAGTATTGGTGACCCTGCAATCACAATTAACAAATTTGAATTGAAACCCGTGTTATTGCAAATAGTGCAACAAAACCAGTTCGTTAGTCTCCCAACTGAGAACTCGAACCAACACTTAAAAGTTTTCATTCAACTAGCCGACACATTAAAAACCAATAATGCTTCCCCCTAGGAGATACGTTTATTCTTATTTCCTTTTTCCTTCAGAGATAGAGAAAGATCATGGCTAGATTCCCTTCCAGCAAGTTCTATCACTACTTGGAATGACCTGAAGAAAGTCTTCATTTATAGATACTTTCCACTAAGTAAGACTGATGTCCTACGAAACCAAATAAGCAGATTTACCCAACATGATGGTGAAACAATTTTTGACGCTTGGGAGAGATATAAAGAACTATTAAGAGCTTGTCCATACCATGGTTTAGAACAATGACTGATTATTCATACCTTTTATAACAAACTTCTTTATAACACGAAGATGACCATCGACGCTTCCGTCGGTGGCGCACTGATGAATAAACCACACCCCAAAGCATGCGCACTCATTGAAGATAGGGCATAAAACCATTACCAATGGGGGACAGAACGAACACCAGTAGAGAAGAAAGAAACAAAGGGAGGTATGCACGAAGTTAGTTTCCTAGACCATATGAAAGCCCAGGTGAACATTCTAGCACAAAAGGTCGAAAGCTTAACTATTAACCCTACAGCTACCATAGTTGCAGTACAACTCAGATGTGAAATTTGTGGAACCCAAGGACACATAACTATTGAATGCAATCTTTTAGTTGAATCAAACCCAGATCAGGTCTATTATGCCCAAGGAAACCCTTATTCAAACACCTATAAGCCTGGATGGAGGAATCATCCGAATTTTTCTTATAAAAATAATAACCCTACTTAAAACTCTACACCTCAAAAACCATCAGGTTTCCAAGCTCAAAGACCAACATTGCCTATACAAGTTGTTCCTCAAAAATCCAACCTTGAGAAAATCATGGAAAATTTCATTTTAGCTTAAACTCAACAAAATAAATAATTCATGAACCAAAACATTCATATAAATAAGTTGATTACACAATTAGGCACCAAGGTCGATTCTGTGGTGACCCATAATAAGATGCTTGAAACCCAAATTTCTCAAGTGGCTCAGCAACAAGCTGCTCGGGATACACCCGAAGGATCATTTCCTGGACAACCTCAACCTAACCCCAAGGGAATACTAACGCTATTGTCTTTCGGAGGGGAACCACATACAATGAACTTGTAGATCCTATGTTGAAGAAACCAGAGCCACCAAAAAAGGATGTTGTGACCACACCAGAGAAACAAGCAGTAGAGGAACCTGTAGAACCTGGGAGACAAAGAGAGGAAAATGTTAAAAATAAGGAAGAGGTAAAAGATAACCAAGCTTACATAACACCCCCTCCTTATAAACCACTAATCCCATATCCACAAAGACTTAAACAAACCAAATTAGATGACCAATATAAAATGTTCGTAAAGGTAATTGAGAAACTCCACGTTAAGATTCCCTTCACCGAAGTTGTCACCCAAATACCATCGTATGCCAAATTTCTAAAGACATCTTAACTAACAAACATAAGCTTGATGATCTTAAACCTTTATAATGCAATTAAATCGCTGAAAATAAACTAGCCAAAAAGGAGAAAGACCCTAGAATTTTTTCTATACCTTGTGTTCTAGGAAATCATGTGATTGATAAAGCACTGCTGGATTTAGGAGCCAGTGTGACATTGATGCCTTTAGCTATATGTAATAGATTAAACCTAGGAGACATGCAACCAACTAGGATGTCCCTACAACTGATCGATCGATTAGTTAAATATCCAATAGATATATTGGAATATATTCCAGTTAGGATTGGACAACTTTATATTCCAACTGATTTCATTGTTATGGACATTAAAGAAGACGACGAAATCCCTATCCTTATAGGTAGACCCTTCTTATCAACAGTTGGAGCCATAATAGATGTCAAAAAAGGAAAAATGACTTTTGAGGTAGGGGATGAAAAAGTAGAATTTATTTTATCCAAATTTCTAATGAAACCTGCCATAAATGACTCATGTTATGCCATCGATATCATCGATGAGTGCTTAAGAGAACTAAACCAATACCAAGAAATGCTCACCAATACGATTAAACTACTCTTAACACCTATAATGGAGGATGATGGTTTTAAATCCATAGCACCCTTCGTGGATGACAACCTTTATGAATGCTTGGCACTCACCCCTGACCATATGCCTGGTCCTAAGAAACCATCAATAGAGCTTAAAGAACTACCAAAGAACCTATGATATGAATTCCTTGACGACGAGCTAAATCGTCCAGTTATAGTAAGTGCAACCCTAAATAAGGACGAAACTAATCAACTCTTAGGTATTTTGAGAAAATATCCCGCAGCTCTAGGCTATAACATTTTTGACCTTAAAGGGATATGTCCTTTTGTGTGCATGCACTGAACTATGCTAGAGGAAGATTCTAAACCCTCTAGAGAACACCAAAGAGGGATAAACCCTATAATGAGTGACGTAGTTAAGAAAGAAGTGCTAAAACTACTAGAAGCTGGAATAATTTACCAAATCTCCGATAGCAAATGAGTAAGCCCCATGCATGTGGTACCTAAAAAGGGAGGTGTCATAGTTGTACAAAATGATAAAGGAGAACAAGTAGCAAAATGTATAACCAACGGTTATCATATGCGTATTGATTATAGGAAGCTAAACAAAGTCACCAGGAAATACCACTTTCCTCTTCCTTTGATACATCAAATTCTTGAACGTATGGATAGACACTCTTATTTCTATTATTTGGACGGATACTCTGGATTTTTCCAGATTCCTATTTATCCCGATGACCAAGAAAAAACAACCTTCACTTGCCCTTATGGAACATTTGCCTATCGACGAATATCATTCAAACTGTGTAATGCCCCTATAACTTTCCAATGATGTATGATGTCAATCTTCACAGATTTTCTCGACAAGATCATGGAAGTTTTCATGGACGATTTCTTGGTATACGGATCCAATTTTAAAAACTGTCTGGATAACCTTGAGAGAATCCTAGAGATATGCATAGAAGTTAACCTTGTTCTAAACTATGAGAAATGCCATTTCATGGTTACCGAAGGTATAGTACTATGACACATAGTATAAGAAAGAGGCATTGAGGTTGATAAATCTAAGATCGAGGTTATAGAAAACCTTCAACCACCAAAAACAGTTAGAGGGGTGAAAAGCTTTCTTGGACACGCTGGTTTCTACCGACGCTTCATTAAGGACTTCTCCAAAATAACTACACCTTTAACTGGTCTCCTAATGAAAGACGTCGAATTCAATTTCAATGAAAAGTATCCGGAGGCCTTTAAAATCCTGAAACTTGCACTAATATTCGCACTTATCATGCAACCACCAGATTGGAACCAATCGTTGGAAATCATGTGCGATGCAAGCGATTACATTGTCGGTGCTGTTTTAGGACAACGAAAGGAAAAACGACTACGTCTAATCTACTATGCCAGTAGAACCTTAGATGTCACCCAATTAAATTGTGCTACTACTTAAAAAGAGCTACTCGCAGTAGTATTTGCAATAGACAAATTCCGCTCATATCTTGTTGGAGCTAAAATCATAATATATACCGATTACGCTGCCATTTGATATCTACTTAGCAAAAAGGATGTAAAGCCTAGACTACTTTGCTGGATTCTATTGTTACAAGAGTTCAACTTGAAATCCGTGATAAAAAAGGCACTAAAAATGTGGTAGCAGATCACCTTTCAAGGCTCGAATATCTAAAACCAGACCTAATAGCTATAAATGATGACTTTACCTATGATAGATTTATAATGTCAATTAAAACAAATCATGATAATAACCCTGATGATGAATTGGAACTGAACATTAAAACTGCCATAATAGTAACAAAAGTACCTTGGTACGCTTATTTTGTTAACTACTTAGCAACCAATATCATACCCGCTAACTTAAATTACCAACAGAAGAAGAAGTTCTTCCATGACGTGAGACAATTCTATTGGGATGAACCCCTTCTCTCCAAAAGGGGCGCATACGGCATATTTCATTGTTGTGTACCTGAGGAGGAAATGGAAATTATTACAACTCATTTCCACTCCGCTCCATATGGCGGACATGCGAGTACATCCAAAACTTGCGCTAAGTTCCTTCAAGCATGCCTTTTCTGGCCAACCTTATGGCGCAAAGTCCACACTCACATTGTCAAATATGACCGGTGCCAACGCACTGGGAACATCTCAAGGCGTGAGGAGATGCCATTAAGAAACATCCAAGAAGTGGAAGTCTTCGACGTCTGGGAATCGACTTCATGGGACCATTTCCATCATTTATGGGCAATAAGTACATTCTAGTAGTTGTTGACTATGTGTCAAGGTGGATCGAGGTCGTAGCCTCACCTATCAATGACACACGAGTGGTCATCAAGCTATTCAAAAACGATATATTTCCGAGATTTGGAGTACCTCGCCTCGTTATAAGCGATGGGGTATCTCACTTCATTTCGAGAATTTTTAATAATCTTCTGAATAAGTATGGTGTAAAACATAAAGTAGCAACACCTTATCATCCACAAACTAGTGGACAAGTAGAGGCGTCGAATAGGGAAATCAAACAAATCCTCAAGAAAACGGTTCCACTTCTAGGAAAGATTGGTCCCTTAAGCTACAAGATGCATTGTGGGCTTATAGGACCGCTTATAAAACCCCTATAGGTACAACTCCTTTTTAACTAGTTTATGGAAAATCATGTCACATACCATTCAAATTAGAGCATAAATCCTATTGGGATATAAAATCCCTTAACATGGATTACCTAACGACCGATGATAAGCATATACTAGATATTCATATACTAGAAGAACTTTGTTGCGATGCTTATGAGAATACCATAATTTACAAAGAAAGAACTAAGGCATGGCATGACAAAGGAATTGTGAGAAAAAATTTCAATGTAGGCGATCATGTACTCCTGCTCAAATCTAGACTAAGACTTTTCCCAGGTAAACTACGTTCCAGATGGACTGGTCCATACGAATTCACGAAAGTCATGAAGTTCAGAGTTGTCGAAATCCGAAATCAATCATGCAGTCCCTTCATTGTGAATGGGCAAAGGCTTAAACACTATAATGGAGGCGACATCCCTACCTATTATTTAGGTCATACATTAATAGAAACACCAATCGCTACTTCAACTATGTGATTTCTATGATCGTTGAGCTAGCGACGTTAAATAAGCGTTGCGTGGGAGGCAACCCACGACCCTTTTTATTTTTTATTTTATTTTTACTTTTACTTTTACTATATTTTTTCATATTTTTCAACTTATGAACGATGAATTACTAAATTAATTGTTTTTCTTAACATGACTGACTTGTGTGATGTTTTCATTTCAGGTTTCAGATCTCTACATAGCCATTCCCACTAACTATTTTTCATGATGCAAAATTTTGACAACATGCATGTATAGTTCAGGGATGACAGTCAAAGGAACCACTATATGCTTCCCACCAGATACCCTGCCCCCGCCTGCTTAGAAGCCCTAGGGCTCAAGGCGAGCATTAGATACCTGTGTTACCAACTGCAAT
Organism: Lathyrus oleraceus; assembly: GCF_024323335.1. NCBI lineage: Eukaryota > Viridiplantae > Streptophyta > Magnoliopsida > Fabales > Fabaceae > Lathyrus > Lathyrus oleraceus. Next base: position 350,822,408 of record NC_066585.1, on the reverse strand, counting down.
GAGAGGAATATGTTGAAGCTATGAATGTTACCTATCAGAACCTGACCTTAGAATTCCTTAGTTCCCTGACCCACGAGCCTAACCATGGCTATGGATTCAAAATAGGCTTGATTACATTTAGATTGTTTGAACATGAATATAAGTTTAACCACAAGGAGTTTGCTAACCTTCTAGGTTTTCAGAGCGACCTTGATGTTGTATCTGAACTTCCTACTAGTGATTTCATATAGGAAGATATAAACACCTTCTGGAGTGACATTCCTGGTGGAGGCAGCCCTGACCATCCACCCAGCTTTATAACCGCACCCATAATCCAGCCTTTAGGTACTTCCAGATGATACTTGCCCAAACATTCTTTGGAAGAAGTAAGACCGATGAGAATATCAGTGTAGATGAGATATTATTTCTCTTCTGCATCACCCAGTCCTGTCTTGTAGAATCGGGAACTTTCCTGATTGAAAACCTAGAACTTACAGCCAAATCAATGGAAGGACCGATCCATATGGGAGGAACAATGACCCATATTGCATATGCACTAGGCCTCCTAAAACAACTTTCCCATTTAGGTCCATAATATGGCTACACCCTTATAGACTTGGATCACTATTTAGATCGTGGCCTGGTGAGGAGAGTCTACTTTAGCACCGAGCAGTACAAACTCTTGATCGATAACCAGATAGTCCATTATTTTTCCTTTCTCCACCATGAAAGAACAAAAATTCATAAAAAGGAAAATTGTACCTACGCTCTAGAAAACCAAGGAGAGACCTTAACAAAACCTGTTCCCCCACCTACTCCTGAATACCATCCAGCCCCCCCCCCCCCCCCCCCCGCCCCTCGAATAAGACAAATGTGTTTTCTTCAAATGCTAATCTTCAGAGGCATAACTATTACCAAGAATTCCTCACCATGCATTAGGAAATGATTTCTCTTCGTGAAGAACTTACCGATCTTGCCTTGCAGATAGAAGTGGTTAACGTCACACATGCCAAAGAGACAACTGACATGTACCAGGAGATCTACTATCTTCGACTCCAGCTAGCAGAAGCCCGGGAATCCTATCCTCATCAAAATCAGATTTCCCGATGAAATTCTCTTTAGTTGACGTTCACGTCACTATAAGGAGCATTGAGGACATTGCTCGCTTTTTGTTTGGGGCAAGATTTACGGCATTATTGTTATTCATTTATTTAATTCACCATTATGAGATTTATTTATTTTATTTTCACCAATTTATTTTTCGCATCTTCCATCTATTAGACTCATTTTTTAATCTTTTGATTAATTTTTAGTACCATTTCAATTTTCCTTATTATGCATTTATCAATTTTTTTTTATCTTTTCTATATTATTAACCATTATGTAAGGTTCGATTATTTTTCAATTATGTTAACACAAGCAAAGCAAAAGCCTTTGAAGCAGAGCCATACACCCCCGAGAATGCATCCAAACACCCCTCGGAAGCTCAGATCCGCAGCCAAAAGCCCAAAGCCCAAATTGTGAAGATGGCGTCCACCATCCCCATGTGGCATCCGCCATGGGGTCTAAAGGTGAAAACACAGGACATAACAAAAAAACCATTTTTCCCAAATTCAACTCATCTTCAACCTCCAACAACCCATTTTCTCTCATCTTTGACTCACATGAAATCGTACTCACGCATATTCACTCACCAAAACTTTAATACCCACTAACTTCCCCACTAACTCATCCACTATTCACTCTTAAAAAACCCCATTTTTCACTAAAAACCCTCAAAACCCCCACTCTTTCATTTTCACCAAAATACCCAAACTTCTTCACAAAACAAAACAAGAATGGCAGCCATGGGAGATAGAGGAATTATTTTTCGCGAGGGAATGGATGGTAATAAGCATAGGCAGAGGTATCAGGATTTGCTGACCCAAGAAGTTTACTCCACCGGGTATATCGATGAAAACTGCTTATATAGTTTAGGCATCTGTCATTGTGTTCACTACCTGTTATAAAACTTAGGTCTCTAACACCTATTTGACCATAGAGAAAACACATATGTGAACCTGACTATGGAATGTTTGAGTTCCCTCATGTATATTGTTAGACCAAACACTGCAAGCACCGTAGGCACGGTTAAGTTCCGCATGTTCAATGTGGAATATGCATATACTACTTATCAACTTGGAAGTTTGTTGGGATTCCCCCATGGGGAAGGTGTTTTATATGAGACGCCATTAGATACCAATTGGGCAGTTGAAGCATACCCATTTTGGAGAGATCTGACAGGTCTCACCACTTATTCCTTTGAAGGAAACCTGGCTTCTGATATCCACAACCCGACCATACGTGTCTTCTGCCAACTATTGGCAGATTCTATATTCGTCTGGGAGAATTCTAATAAATTAAATGCAAAAGAATTTCTTTATTTACAAGCAGCTCTGATACAACAAAAGCTGAATTCAGTCCCATTCATGATAGCCCACATGTGTGATATTGTGAAAGAGAAAGGGACTATCTCTTTTGGAGGATTGATTACCTCCATCGCCCGTGCTTTAGGGCTAGATACTGAGTTGGCTACATTGGAACCCCTACCGCCCTGCATCATTGACATGAAATTTTTAAGAAACATGTGGTTGTGCAAAGTTAGGAGAGAAGGAGGCTACCTCCTCATGGTTCATAATGTAGCCATAAAAAGTGTTATATTACCTTGTCCTCGTCGTACAGATGTGCGACATAATAGAAATTGGACTTATAATTTGAATGACCCACCAATCACTGGCCCGGTACCCCAGGACATCCCACAAAACGATGATGACGGGACCGATGATGAGTATGAGAGGAGAGACATGTCTCTCGTTCATGATGCCCATCCCCCACCTACACACACTGAACCCATTTTTTCTAACACTTTTGCAAGTACCTCCTCTGGTTTCTATTATGACGAAGAGATATTGCGGGAACAAAGAACTCGTGAGGAAGAGTGTGATGGCTTATTTTATGCCAAATATGAGCAACAATAAGATATGATGGAGTTCATGCGGGAATCACAATGCCAAACAGATTACTCCCTAAGATTGGTGATTGAGGCCCAAGCCACCATGACAACCCAACATATCCATCTGCAAGCTTCACGTGCACATGATTTTGCTCTTGTGCATGCTAACTAGACGTCTATAATAGGGAACCTCTAGAGTCTATAGGTGTTCAACGCCTCGCTATCAGCACAAGTCAAGCAGCTCCAGATTTCCCAGAGTTCATGCCACCGGAGTCGAAGTCGTCATCCACGACATCAGGACCAGATAAGAGAGGGCAATGAAGGGCATCAGTAGCATATCGTCTAGGTTCTAATGTTCCTTTTTTACCTTTTATAGAAACATTGAAGACAATGTTTGACTTAAGTGTGGGAGAGAAACCTTATTGTTTTCATTTTTCTTATTTATTATCATTTTTTAGCTAGATTTACTGTTTTAGTATTATTGCTTAGGATTTTATTCACTAGTTTAGTTTGTCTATTGTGTCAATTCATGTGTTGTCGATTCTTTATGCATGGTTTTCTGATGTTTACCAATTCTTCCATTTAATGAGCCATACAAAAAAAATTGAAAAAGAAAACAAGTGTTTAATTTGAAATTTTAGGCTATTAGACAAGTTAACGATGCATTATAGAGACTTGGGAAAGCCCCCAAAAGACTAGTATCATCTTAATACCGTAAGTATCCTAATTCTAGAGATCGATTTGGATACTTGTTATGCCATGGCCTTGAAATCTCGCCCCTAAATAAGTCTTTGAGTAGTTTATCCTAGCAGTCAACACCATCTGAATTACCACTGAGTAAGTGGACATATGCAAATAGGTGAGTGATCCCATGTTAAAGAGAAAGGAAAAGAAAAGAAAAAATATGGAAGAGTAAGAAATAGAAAAAGGAATCTGCCTTCTAAGTTAGGCGACCCTCACCCGGTCCTTTAGCCTAACAACTGTGAAACCTCTAAGAATATTGCATATTCATCCTAATTTTTGACATAATATGGATCATGGTGACTAACAGGTTTGTTTGCCGTGTGTGAATAGATAATGGGCTTAATGTGATTGCGTCTGAATAAAAAAGGACGAAAAATGGGATGAGTAAGTTAGACTTTAGCATAATGACATGATGCAAATTAGTTTGTATAGGAATGAGATTTATGACCATAAACGCAAAATGTGTTGTTACGATACCCTTAATTTGCGAGTTAGCACCTATCAATTTGGCCTTGAGAGAATTAGAGTTTGTAACCTGAAGGTAGAGAAAAACAAGAAAGTGGGTTTGAATTGTTTTTGGAAAATAAAAACTTTTACAGAATTTAGACACACACAGAATAAAATTGTGACACAGAATTTTATACTGGTTCACTTGAAATTCAAAGCTACTCCAGTCCACCCGGCCAAGGTGATTTCACCTTCAAAAAGGACTTAATCCATTAATCTTGAAAGATTACACAAACAATTGTCTAAGAGAATAATCCCTTAGCCCTCTCAAGTATTCAGACTGCACAAAGTCACTTGAGGAAGTATTTTAACAAAAATATGATTGTAACGCAACGTGCTTCTAACAAAAAGAAAATATTACAGAGTTATAGGAATAATAATATTTCACGTAAGAGCAACAACTCGTGAAAACGTAAGAGAGGATAAATAAGATTTGTTGTATTCTTGTGTGTCTCAGGTATATTCCCTTGTGAAGTATTTAGTCCTTTATATAGGCGTTGAGAAGAACCGTTGGAGTGATGATAGGATCTTGGTCATTGAAGACTATTTATTGTCATTACTCTCCTTGTTTCTTTCTAAAACAGTTTTGCGCGTGTCATAATTTCCTTCTTTAAATAATTTCTTTCCAAAATCAAATTTCTTCATGGTTACGCGTTCTGAACTGGTGAATCTGTATCAGAGTCTTGTTAGTCAGAGTTTAACTTCAGAGGTTGCTTTTATCATATCACATCAGAGTTTCTCTATGCTCTTGACTTCTTCAGATTCAGAGTCTGGATTCAGTCTTCTTTACCATAGTTTCTGACTTCTTTCTGTTTTGCTGGTACCTGCGTTAATCAGAGTCAGAACCTTTTGGACGCGTTTCCTCCGAGCAGCATCTGATTGTTGGATTCTGTATCTGATATTTTTATCTATCTGATTGTTTAATCAGAGCCTTGCACACTTAAGAAAAAATTTCGTTAGAGTACCATTTTTGTTTCATCCTTTGTTATCATCAAAATCTTAGAGATACATTGTAGAACCAACTTTGTTCTTACAATCTCCCCCTTTTTTATGATGACAAAACAATACATAGTAGAGGTGAAACATTATAAAAATTCTCAGATCAGATAGGGAAGAGGACTCCCTCTGAGTTAGATCCTTAAATAGATCAGAAGTTCTTACCGGACCTTCCTTGGTTTAGTGCTTTAGCTACTTTCCTGCATATCTTTAGTCATTGATTTAATAATAATTTTTAATAATGTTTGCAGTGCTTTGAGAAGATTTAGTTATGTTTCCATCAGAGCTATTTTAGTTCTCCCCCTTTTTGTCATAATAAAAAAGGCATAGCAAAAAAAGGTTGATATTGATCAAAAGAGCAGTTACAGATAAGCAGCACAGAAGGCAGATCTCGGAAAGCAAAAGAAACATCAAAATAGAGAAAGCAACAAACAATTAGCCTAGGTGCCTAAGGGTTTGGGGGCGGAGGCATCCTTTGGAGCAGCTGAGACAATATATTCTGAATGTTGTTGTTGACAGAATCCTATTGATCTAGCCTAGCTCGAACTACTTGTTGTTCTTTCTGTAGTTCCTCTAGAGTCTTCAAGACCAGAGGAACAAATCCAGAGTTGGAGTGCTCCCCCTGAGTCGGTGCATCAGCTTTGGCCTTGGCAACTTCTTCTGCAGTAATACGAGCTGCTTCTTCGGCTTCGGCTTTAGCTTTTGCCTCAACATCAGCCGCAGCAGCATTGTCTTCAGCTTCTATGATCCGTTGTTCTTCTTCTTGGCGTGCTTTCTCTTCAGCTTCCTTCCTAGCTCGTTCCTCAGCCTCTCTGGCCAAGCGCTCTTGGAGCCTAATACCAGCGTCTCTAATGAAGTCATTGCAGACTTGTTCAGATAGGCCTTTCAGTTTGAAGGCTTCATAGGTCATCCAACTGATCACTCTGTTCCAGTGGATCATTACTGCAGAGGGAACATCACTGAAGCCAGAGTTGATTGTCAGAGACTTGATCTTCTCCATTGAAGACTCTGCAAAAACCTGCATTGCTTCTTCTAGGGTAGGGAGGGTAGTCTCTGGTTCAATGTCAGATGCTGGGGAGGACGGAGAAGGTGAGTTTGGGGCACTGAGATTTAGTGTGTGAGTTATGGAGGCCGCAAAATTTATGAGTGTGGAAATGGCAGAGGGTGACTGTGTTGTTTGTTCAGGTTGTGGGTGTGGTTCAAATGGTGAGTGGGTTGGTTCAGATGGTGAGTGGGTTGGTTGCGGTTCAAAGTTGATTGGTTGTTCAGGAGGTGGATTTGGTTGTTGTGTAGGTGGTGGTGTTTGAGTTTGTTCAGATGTAGTTGGATTTGGATGTTCAAGAGGTGGGGAAGTGACTTTTGGTTCAGGTTCAGAGTGTGATGGTTGTTGAGAGGACAGAGAACGGGCTTGCAGCTGAGCCAGAGTGGGGGATTGGGGGTCAGATGGTTCATTGTCAGAGGAGAGTACGTAGTATGGTGGGTATTATGGAGATGGTGATGATGTTGGTGAAGTAGTTTCATTCAGCATTTCTGCTTCTGAAATGGATAGTGTGGTGGTAGCAAGGTTGAATTTAAGGGAGGGTGGGTTAGAGGTTTTGGTGGTTGAGGGAGTAGTTTCAGAGGTGGTGTATATAGGAGTGGTTTGGGGAAGAGAAGAAGCAAGAGGTTTTATTTTAACAGAGAGAGAGAGAGAGGTATACATTTACTTAGAGAGCCAGCCAGAGGGACTGGAGGTCTTGACCCAGAGGATTCTCCCAGCCTTGCTTTCTTAGCCTTCTTGGACTTCTCAGAGGGCTCCCGCATCCTCTTTATGAAGTTTGGTGGATGCTCAGGTAGCCAGTCCACTGTGAAGTCAGAGATGTCCACCCTTTAATTGGCAAGGTCCTATAAATAGTAAGCTACTACCTCTGGAGGGTCAATCTTGGAGAACAGGTAGAGTCCGTTGGGAATCTCCCTCTGATCCCTGAGTGCTTCCCAGGAGGTATCAAGTGTTGGTTTGGCTCTGACTTGATCAATGATTCCCATGCTCTTCAGATTCCGAGCATTCAACGGTCTTCTAGTGTCAATAGTGACATCTTCCATGAGTCTGAGCTGAATCAAGTGATCCACTAAGCCACTCTAAATCAACACATCTGATATAAGTCTCCCCAAAGGGATGTAGTTTTTGGTGTCTTTGACTGAGTCGCTGAGATACTTGAAAAGAAGTGTTGGCAGAAAAAGTTTCAGCCCCTTGTAAATGCAGTATAAGATGCATTTCTAATCTGTGTTGATGTAGTCAGAAGAGTTTGATGTAGGGAGATGATGAATGGTGCCTAAAATGATTTTCAACCAGATACGGAGGTTCTGATGGAGCTCCTTGTTCTTGGAGTGTTTGCGTTCAGCACTCTGTTGAAACATGGTAGGGTTGATTTCCTGGGACAAGTATTTTGTCTTAGGTTTTATGTTGTAGATGCCTCTTCCTCCTGTCTTTTCCATGTTCAGAAGAGAAGCAATGGATTTCTCGGTGATGACTATCTTGACTCCCATAACGTAGGAGACAATGTAGTGATCATCCGAGTCTGCGAAACGCCAGAACTCCTTTACCAGATTTGTGTACACAGGGCCATAGAGGCGTTGAAAATAGGTTTCCCACCCTTGCATTCTCAACTCTTCAGTTAGGTCTGCGCCATTTTTCTTCATGTTTTCAAAGTCCACTAGCGACTCACATAGATCTTCCAGTTTTTCAAATGGTATTGCTAGGTGGATGTGGGGCTCACGATCGAGGATATGGGGTTCCCTGTAGATTGGGGTTGAGACGACGCCGGTGGTTGTTGTAGTTTGTTGACTTGAAATGGGTGTTTGCTCCATTGAATTCATTTGTTGGGAGAAGTTGTAAACTGATTGTTGCTGAGAATCCACGAAGAACACCATTGAAGATGAAGGTTGCTGGATGAAGAACTTGATGAAAATTGTAGAAATCTTGAGGATGATGAAGAACTGAGAGAGAGAGAGAGAGAGAGAGAGAGAGAGAGAGAGAGAGACGGTTTAGTGTGGTCGTGAGTGTAAAGTGTGCAAATGTAGTATGTCATATGAGTTTATACACATTAGGATGCATGCAAAATGACAGCAATGAGAGAGTTTAACTGTTCAGACATTAAATGCAGCATGTTAATCAAGTAAGCACGTTTGGAGGAGAATGATTATAGCCCATGATTGAGGTCTAATCCCCAAATCAGCATACTGCTCGAGGAGATTTCAAGAGTATGTCGCTTGATTTCTGCTAGACAGCTGTCTAGAAGTTCCAAGGTTAGACGTAAGATGTACCACGTGTTACTTTATCTGATCTTCAGGAATACCAAAGGGTTGGATCCTGAGGATTTCTGATTCAGATAACTTCTAACTAGTAGTAGCATCAGAGTCAGATACAGATTCCAGATGTTTACTTCGGAGTCTTATTTTGCTATTTCAGAGGCACATTTCATTCTGGACAATTTTGAATGTTTAAAATTTTCAAGATAAAAGAGAATTTATCTTCAGCGAGGGGTTTGGTAAAAATTTCAGCCCATTGATGGTCTGTATCAATAAATTTTAAAGTAATTACCCCTTTCTGAACATAGTCTCTAATGAAATGATGTTTTATTTCTATGTGTTTAGCTCTAGAATGCAAAATAGGACTCTTACTTAAACAGATGGAAGCAGTATCATCATAGAAAATAGGAACGTTACTCTCAAAGATCAGAAGGTTTTCAAGTTGATTCTTCATCCAGAGCATCTGAGTGGTGCATAGTGACGCTGATATATATTTTGCTTCTGCAGTGGACAGAGCTATGGTTGATTGCCTTTTGCTGGCCGAAGATATAAGATTATTTCCCAAGAACTGACGGTTCCCAGATGTACTTTTACATTCCATTCTGTCCCCTGCGTAATCTGCATCACAATAACCAGAGAGTTTATACTCTGATGTTTTCTCATACATCAGGCCCAGGTTAGGGGTTTCTTTCAGATACCTGAGGATTCTTTTAACAGCTATTAAATGAGATTCTCTAGGATCTGATTGGAATCTGGCACAGAGGCATACACTAAATAGAATATCAAGACGTGTAGCAGTCAGATAGAGAAGATAGCCTATCATACCACGATAGAGCTTATGATAAACCTTTTGGCTAATTTCTTCTTTTTCCAGAATGCAGGTTGGATGCATATGTGTCTTAGCAGGTTTGCATTCAGCCATTTCGAACTTCTTCATAATGTCTTTTATGTATTTACTTTGATAAACGTAGGTAGCTTCTGAAGCTTGATTGATTTGAATCCCTAGAAAGAACTTTAGTTATTGCATTAAGCTCATTTCAATTTTTTCCTGCATTAGCTCAGAGAATTCTTGACATACAAAAGGGTTAGCTTAACCAAAAATAATGTCATCAACATATATTTGGAATATCATGAGATCATTTCTAATGTTTTTACATAAGAGTGTAGAGTCAACCTTTCCTCTAATAAAGTCATGTTCCAGAAGGAAGTTACTTAATCTATCATACCAAGCTCTAGGAGCTTGTTTTAAACCGTACAATGATTTCTTGAGTTTAAAAACGTGTTCTGGACATTTAGAGTTTTCAAAACCTAGAGGTTGATTGACATAAACTTCTTCTGATATATAACCATTAAGAAATACACTCTTGACATCCATTTGATATAGTTTGATTGAATGATTTACAACAAATGAAACAAGTAAGCGAATAGATTCTAACATGGCGACAGGGGTAAAGGTTTCATTGTAGTCAATTCCTTCTTGTTGACTGTACCCCTGTGCCACCAGTCGTGCTTTATTTCTGACAACTTCTCCTTTTTCGTTTAGTTTGTTTCTGAACACCCATCTGGTTCCAATAATGTGAGTTCTTTTAGGCTTTGGAACAAGATCCCAGACGTCATTCTTTGAGAATTCATCTAGCTCTTCTTTCATAGCTAGAACCCAGTTGTTATCTTGAAGTTCCTCATCACAGGAAGTAGGCTCAATCAGAGATACTAGTCCTAGAGGAGTTTCTTCAGATACTTTGAATGTTGACCTAGTTCTGACAGGTTCATCCTTGTTTTCCATAATCAAATCTTTAGAGATGTTGGGGAGACTTCTTGATTTATTTTGGATAGTTGAGGCTTTAATTGCATCTGGACTTTGTTTATTAGATACTTCTGGTGCTTTAGTCTTCTCGTCAGAACCTGCAAGAGTAATCTCCAAGCAAGTTTCTCAACTAGCTTTGACTTTTCAGGGTCAAGCTTATCATCAAATCTAACATGGATTGATTCTTCCACAATTTTGGTTTCTGTGTTGTATACTCTATAGCCTTTAGAGCGTTCTGAGTATCCTAACATAATACCTTTTTTGTGCTTTTGAATCAAACTTGTTCAGATGTTCTTTAGTATTCAGAATAAAGCAAGAGCATCCAAAAGGATGGAAATAAGAAATGTTGGATTTTCTTCCCTTAAATAGTTCATAGGGAGTCTTTTCCAGAATAGGTCTTATAAAGATTCTATTCTGAATATAACACACTGTATTTACTGCTTCAGCCCAAAAGTGCTTAGCCATATTTGTTTCATTGATCATGGTTCTGGCCATCTCTTGGAGTGTCCTATTCTTCCTCTCTATAACTCTGTTTTGTTATGGAGTTATAGGACAGGAGAAATCATGGGATATTCCATTAGAATCAAATAGTTCCTCAAAAAATTTATTTTCAAATTCGCCACCATGATCACTTCTGACTCTGATGATTTTAGAGTCAAACTCGTTTTGCACTTTGGAACAGAAGCTGGTGAATACAAAGTGAGACTCACTCTTGTACTTTAGGAATTTTACCCATGTCCAACGACTAAAGTCATCAAGAATAACCAGTCCATACTTCTTTCCATTGACTGAAGCTATCTTAACAGGCCCAAACAAGTCAATGTGAAGAAGAGGCTTAGAGGTAGAAACAATATTTTTCTTTTTGAAAGATGTTTTTGAAAATTTACCTTTCTGACATGCCTCACATAGAGCTTCTAAAGAGTACTTCAGTTTAGGTAGGCCTCTGACTAACTCGAGTTTATTTAGCTAAGAGAGTTTTCTCATGCTAATGTGGCCCAAGCGTCTATGCCATACCCATTTCTCTTCATGAACAAACATCAGGCATTTTACATTTTGTTCTTTTAGGTCTGAAAGATTTATCTTATAAATATTGTTTTTCCTCTTGCCAGTTGATCGGTAAAATAACAATTGTACTATTTGCACCAACGTAGTAATAAAATGGGAGTTATCCCGAGTATCGATCTCGAGGACTGTGTAATAAGTACCAATATTTATAATAATTCAATGGAACAAAAGATCATATGGGGTTTGATGAGTGTTTTCAAAAATAATAAGAACGAGAAATAAAAATATTAAGCGTATAAAAACTGTTTAACCGATATGAGAAAGCATGTTAGGGCCAGATGTGTGAATTGCTTTGTAATACACTTCTTCCATATCATATAACATCTATGTCGTAATTATTCAAAACCGATTCTCGAGAATTGTTTTCTCTAATTCCTTAGCCGAAAACCATTAACAGTCAATTTCAATCCTAATTCCTTATTTATTCAAATTGATGTTACGAAATATGTGATTGATCAAGAATTAACGGTTACTACGGTTTGATCCTCATTCCTAAGTGATTAAACCGGAGTTTTATTATACAACAAGCTATAAGGCGGTTTGTCCGACCTGAACCTTAACCAGAGATCAAAATTTCATTTGCCCTATAAAATAAAGCATTAAGAACGTTGTATAATAATTTGAATGAAGAAAACATTGATGATCATAAAAACATGGAAAAAGTATTCATATAGTAGCAATTCAGGGACACCCCCTAGCATTTGGGGGTTTAGCTTCTCATAATATTCAAAGACAGTAAATTAGAAATTAGAGACATTACAATTTATTGTTGATGAAGGTTGATCTTCAATCTCTTCCGATCTTGAAGATCTCTTATCCTCTAAACACCTTGCACACTCGTTTCTTCTTTCTGTCTCTTTTCTTCTACGATCAAAAAAGTCTTTTTCTCTATGCCAAAATTCATACTAAATAGCTTCCAATTAACTAAAAACATTGTGAAATACCCAAATTGCCCTCCGGACGTACAAAGGGGTCAATACACGAAAAATCAGCAAACGGGGCGAAATGGCCAACACGGGCCGTATCAGGTGACACGGCTGCCCGTGTTGGACTCACTGTGAGTCCAAACTCCAGCCGTTGCTGACACAGGCACCCGTGTCAGCCCCCTGGATTCTGGGTTCCACCAACTCTTTTCTGCACATGCTGACACGGGCCGTGTCAGCTGACACGGGCACCCGTGTCAGCCCCCTGTTTTTGTCTTTTTTCACTTTGCATGATGTCTTTGACTTCCATTCTTCCGGTACACACCTTTCAGACTTGTTATTGGACCTGGAAACCAAACAGTACTACACAGAAACGCATAAAATGCGACAAAAAGAGAAGAACTACTAATGCAACATAAAACAAGCAGAAATTTATAAAATGCGATAAACTTAAGAAATCACTAAAATAAAGAGAAAAATGTTATCGATTCTTGAAGATTCAATGCTGGATGGATGATGAAAACTAAGTGTAAATGGTGATCGATCACAACCCCAAACTTACCTCATTGCTTATCCTCAAGTGATGTAAGAGACAACACGGAGGTCAACGATGGATTTTATTCTTTCCACAACACAGCTGATGCTATTCGCAACTTATCTTTCTCCTTCCTGATTAAGCTTCTGGTTTACCCATTCGAACTTATCCAATGCCTTATCATTTTAGAGTGTTCTTTTACCTGCAAACTTCTTCACACTACTCACCAAATCTCTCGGGGTTAAGGTGTTTAGCACTCAAGATATCAAGGTATGCAATATCAACTCTTACTTTTTGAATAGATTCTACGTTAACTACACAAACACAATTCACACACTTTAAGAGGTCTTCTGGGTTGTGACGAGGCTTAGGTACGGTGTGGGAGTAGACACGAAAATGGATGCCAAAAGGTTTTAGAACTCGGCATTCATGTTATTGTTTTTCTTTGTGCACGAGTTATTTTATGGGGTGTCGTCCAATCTTGACTCTTTTTCACTCGAATTTTTCTTTAGAGTATCACATTAATGCATGAGTCTATGACCTAGGCAAGTGCTTATACTTCATTTCTCTATTTATTTTTTCATTTCTTTTCTCTCTTTTTTCGGTAGAAGCAGATGTTTCTACACAGTTTTTCTTTTCTTTTTCTTTTTCTTGCCCTTTTTCCAACATTTCTTCTAAGGATTACCACCCCAAACTTATCTTTTTGCACAAATTTTACACTACAACAGTCATGCCGAGCGAGGGTAGGAAGTGTTTGGCTTATGGTTAACATGACGGTTTACACAAACAAGGGGGTAAAGGCTCAACGGGGTTAACAACAAATGAATACAACATTATGGATGGCTAGAAAGGCTAAAAGGGTGAAAACAAACAACGTGCCTCAATGTGCGTATTTGTATTGTGCTGTATCAGTAGAACTTACGCAAAATTAGAGAGATAAAATCATACCTGAATGCGCTCTTTTGTGTTTGGTTAAGTTGAAACCTCACCATGTTGGATAAGCTTGCAGACTCCAAACCACTCTTTATGACAAATAACTTCTTTTTCAGCTTGGGCTTACCTTCCCATCTTTCGGTCTAGAGTTTCCAAGTTGCGTCCAACATTTTGTTTCTCAGCTGTATCACCTTCCAGGTTGCATCTTTCCCTCACTGTTCACTAGTCTATCATTTATCCAGCATAATCCACTTTCATCTGTAACTTAAAAAAATGAAACAGCCACACAACGACAAACAAAGTAACACAACAGACACAACTAAAAATAAAATATAAAGCATTTAAAACCCCCCCACACTTGAACCAAACATTGACCACAATGTTTAATGTCAAGATAAGAGGGGTACTCACAATGTTTACTATATAGGTGGGGGCGGGTACGGATAATGCAACATCATGCGTTACATCATCATGTTCATCTCATCCAAAACCATCCCTTGACGGCGTTGTTCGACTCCAAACCTGGTGAGCTCCTCACCTTGCCTAGATTGCTCCGTGCGAAGATGACCGATCTCATCTTGAATCCAACCCCATTGGTCTTGCGGCATGGAGTAGGACCCTGAACCTTGAGTCGGTTCCTGCGGTTGCTGGTAAAAAGGCTCATCGGTGCTCGGTGCACCTTCCATATGTTCATCTGCAGGCAAATATTCAAGAAAATCTTCGTCCCCCTCATCCAGGTCAGGACAGTCATAAAGCCAGTTGGCTCTGTTAGTAATACTGATGAAATCATAGGCAGGTAAAGCAAGGACATGGACTTTTTGGAAAACAAGAGAATAATAATCTTATTTTACCGCAATCATGCTGTAGCGGTGTATTCGTCACTTTATGATTTATTGATTAAATCAAAAGCAAAGCATACAAGGAATCGAGTCGCCACCGCACTTTTATTTATCCAAAGGAATGGCTAAAAAGCGAACAAAAGCCTAAGAAGTTTTACGCATAGAAAACTAATGAAAAGATCAGAGAGTCTGGGCAAGGGGTAAATTACGCAATGGGAAGGTGTTAGGCACCCAAAACGTCCTAGGTACTCCTAGGGAGCCCTTTTCACACTTGTTGTACGAAATATTTATTTGTTATGAAAATATTATTGTGCAAACATGATTGGGAAGATGAGAAAAGAATATACAAGTTATTATTTTTGTGTTTGAACGGATGAACCCGTTGCCTACGTACCTTTCCATGGAAGGTAAGGATCAAAACGCCGTAGTTCGGCTAAAAGATTTCCAAAATATGAGTGGGTTCACTTTAAAACAAAAGCCCTAAGGTCTTTCGTTATCCACGGGAGAAAACTCAACCTTATACAAACAACGAGTCCACCACGTGAGAATAGCTTCAACTTGCTAGTGAGGGGTTAACCCTATAATAAGCAAGGAAGTCTTACAATTCAATCACTAAGGACAAGAAGGTGAGATTAATATCAACCAACTAGGATAAATCAAACCTATGGCTAATGTATGAAAACTTATCAAGAATGGACAAAGCCACAAAACAATTGAATGAGTGAAATTAATCAATTAGGATTTATTCACAAAAGATGGTCAAAGTATGATTAGAATTCAATTCAAAGAAGTATTATGAAAATGGAATTTGAAAAATCAAAGGCCTAAGCCTAGGTTTCTAATTTAAAAAGAAATGAAAATGTTTGCACAATGTTTTCAGGTTTTGGATTAACATGCACATGGAGGTTTAAAGAAACACAAAGGTGGGAGGGTGAGGAAGTAAAATTTCTTAGATGTTCACCTCTTGAGATCATATGTAGATGATTCAAGTGATTCCTTTGGAATAAGGCAACAATGCAAATAAGCAAATGAAAAAGCAAATGGATACCGGATGCCAATCAATGGACTTATACCAATCTCCTAAACAAACATGGATACCGGATACCAATCAATGGATTTACACCAATCTCCTAAAACAAAACAATGATACCAGATGCCAATCAATGGACTTATACTAGTCTCACAAAACAAACATGGATACCGGATACCAATTAATGGATTTACACCAATCTCCTAAAACCAAAACAATGATACCAGATGCCAATCAATGGACTTATACTAGTCTCACAAACAAACAAACAAAGATACCAGAGTGTAATACCCCAAAATTTACCCTTCATTTTTCCTGAAAAAAAAAACGAAAAAAAAAGAAAAAAAAAATAAAAATAAATAAATAAATAAAATTAATTAAATAAATAAATAAAATATAACAAATTTTTTTGGACTTGGGTTTCCCTCATTTGAGCCCACTACCCACGAAAATCAGTCTATAAATACTGAAGTTTCAGTAGAGGAAAACACACTTGGAGTTACACTGGGAGATTCACTGGAGAGAAAAAGGAAGAGAAGCAAAATACTCTGGGGTTTCCTTGAAACAAAACCCTGGACAAAACCTGGAGAGAAACCTGACAGAGAACTCAGAGCAGCCTCCAAACCCTGAAGGGAACTCAACTGCACAGAATCACCTCTGCCTCACATAAACCCTAAAGATTGTTTTGTAAACCTCACGGGTGCAACTCAATTTCAATCAAGCTCTCCAATCAGGTTTGCCCTATATCCATCATCTTTATGCCTTTAATTTGAATGCTCTAAATGTATGAGGTATTATGGTTGAATTTGATACCTTTTTGATGCATGTGTTTGACAAGAGGTTTAGGCCTCCTACCCTTGGTTGCTTTTTGTGAGCTTTTTGTGAATTTTGATGGAATTATTCATGTGGTTACATTTTGATTTAGGGGAAACTCTTGGTTACCCTATCTTGTTTCACTAACCCTTTTGTTGAGTTTTTGTGAAGTCACATGACTTTTGCAGGGATAACTTGTGTGGTTTTCCACTTTATTTGTGGGATACCCCCTGGAGGTTTCATTCCGATTACCTGTACTGACTCACTTTCTTTGATGGTGTTTAGCTTGGAAGGATCCCTGGGTTTCCCATTCCTCTAACTACTGTTACTTCGGATCTTTATCCGTGTGGTACTTTTACATTTTTCCCGCATTTTACTGCTTTCCTAGCTGGAAGACCTCGAGAGGAGGCAATGTTTTTGTGTTTACTTTATGTAGGTTCCTTTGTCCAGGGTTAAGAGCTATGAGGTCTTATCCTCATTACCCTTTTGCATGAGCGTTCCCAAACCCTAACCCTTCATTGATTTTTCTTCTCCTAAACACACGTTTACTCCTTCTACTACAGGCGAGTAAGTCTCCAAAGGTCGAGCATCCGGTAAATTGCGTAGTGACGTCGTTCGTCCAAAACCCAATCCATAACCCCGTAGTTAGCCGAACTATGGCTTGCTCTGATTCTCATTCCAGATGAGATACGTAGGCATAAGACGCGATGTCTTAGCGAGCACACATCCCCCAACCCGTAGGTCAGCCGAGCTACGAAGACTCTGATTCTCATATTCCGATGAGATACGTATGCAGTGGATGCGACATCCGCGCGAGTCATTTCTCTTAACCTTTTTAGTAAATAAACACATTAGGTAAACCCACACCCTTTAGAAAAAAACCACAAAAGTGGATCCCGTAGAGTACTATGGATGCGTAGGGGTGCTAATACCTTCCCTTCGCATAACCGACTCCCGAACCCAAGATTTGGTTGCGAGACCCCGTCTTGTTCCTTCCTTTTTCAGGTTTACTTCGAGCGTTTCCTTTCCCTCCTTTGGGATGAATAACGCACGGTGGCAACTCTTCTGTCATTTTCTCTCGCCGGTTGTTTTTTCGCGCACTGTATTTTTCAGGTTGCGACACAGAGGCCAATCACTGGACTTACACTAGTCTCCCACCATATCATAGGAACAACTGCCAAGTAATGGACTTATGCTTGTCTCCTCCATGGACAAAGCAAAAATGCTATAAAGCAAAGTTTATGAAATGATATACACATGATGATGATAAATGCACAAAGGCACACTCAAGCAAATATGCACAGATGAATCAAGTAAGCAGACAATCAAATCATTTAGCACACACTATATACAATCAATTAGGCTCAAGCAAGGTTAGACTTTACAGTCAACTGGAATGGGGTAAGTTGTGCTCTTAACCCTAACATTGAGAGTTAGGGTGAAGCAGATGAAATGGAGATGAGGGGTGTGCCTCATAGCTCTTATCCCTGGTCAGGGAGAGCTTTAAACAATAGAATGTGTGGGAGTTCAGAAAGTTGGAACTCTTCTCCACAAATGATTTGACTCTATAAGATCTTGGGTTAATATCCACAATGCATCAACATGTTATATGAGCAAAGTGAATGACACACTGAGTAGTAGGAGATGGACTACACATCTCTTTTATCTACCAATTGCCTCATAAGAGGACTTTTCCTGCTTGGCACAAAAGATAAACAATCACAAGCATTGCCTCTTAAGGAGGACTTCAGACAGGTGCCTGCCCCCATAACAGGACAGGTCTTCCAGACTACATGAAGAATAGAGGTTATACCTAAGTGGTTAAGCAACCAAGCAAAAGCAAGTTCAAAGTGAACTTAAAGCAACTTATGTACCTGTGGAAACATCAAACAAATCAGTACAACTATACAGACAAACAACCAACAGTTAATATCAGACAAACAGACAAGGTTCACAATGTGCAAGCCAAAAGTCAAACTCAAATGAGTCAACATCAACCTACAAAACACACAAAGATTAGTAATCAAAGGCAAACATCAATGCTCAAATGATGAAGCATCACCAACGATGGAACTTGGATGTTCAACCTGAAATCAAAGCTCAAACATGAGAGGCAAACCACTAGGTCAAAGCCTAGGGTCAAAGATGGAGGAAAATTTCAAAACAGAAGCTGAAAATTAACATGAATCAACTTCAAACACATCTTGAAACAATCCAAAAGGTCTCACATCAATATCATATACCAAAAGCATTTCATGATCAATTGAAGTTCAAGACTATTTTAAAGCTCAAATGTGACCAACCAGAATGAAAAATCTCAATTAAATCATAAGATTCAAATAATTCCAACAAAAATTCATATTCATTCACAACATCCATAATATGCATCACACAAAAAATCAGAACAATTGGAATTCATTTGGCATGGCAAACACATCCCATAAGATGAACAAGCAAAGGTGTGACACAAATTGTCACACCAACTTAGAATAATCACAAAACAGAAATGAAACATGGCAAAAATACCAAATCAACACCAAAATGTCAATCAAAGAGTCTGGTTTCATCATGCAAATTTTCAGATTCATTGGATAAAAGCTCAGCATTTCACAAATGATATAGCAAGGCAAGGTACAAAATGCATACATGTTCACATTCCCTAGCACAAAACAAAAAAACAGCCAAGCACAATTTTGGAATTGATGATCAAAAAATAATAGACAAAATAAGGAATGCAATGCAAAAACCCTCATAATATTTGGATCAAATTTCAATTTGTTTTGATTTTTTGAAGATTGGAAATGAAATGAAATAATATGTAACAATTAAAATGGATTAAATGGAATTGTTTAAAATTTAATTTGAATTTAGCGCGCCAGGAAGCAAAACGATGCCGTTCCATTTATGTGTTGTCAAGCAATGGCGCGGTCAACTGGGCGGACCAATCAGGAGCGTGCATGGGCGTTTGCATGAGCCAATCACGTGCTAACCCTAACGTGAACATAAGGAAACGGATTTGTGTTGCAGAAAATGGATTGAAACCGTTGCCAAAGACCTGTATCATCTTCCTCATCGTGCACGCGTATGAACAGTGAGTGTTCATCAACACTCAAGAACATTTCTCCCAGAATTCAAAAATGATCATATCAACATGCAGCACATACATCATAGATCATGAATCAAGGCATGGCTAAGCATAAATCATCAAGACAAGATCAAATCGAAGCAATCATCATTCATGCACAAAACTTTAAATCGACCTAGCTAACTCAATTTTGCATGGAATTTAATGATTCGAAGCTCAGAATGATCACAGCAACAAGATCTACAAATATATCACAAGAATTTTGAGAAAAGAGAGAATCGATTTTGTAACCTCTTGAAGAGCCGCTTTGGAATTTGTGTGTTTCAGGCCTTGCAATGCTCCAATGTTCTTCTACAACACTTGTATGGTTGATTGGATGAAAGATCAAAGCTCAATTTCACACGATTTCAACAGAATTTTGATTTGCCATTGTTGCTTCCAAGCTTCACTATGCTTCAATCATGCACGATTTCATGTGAATCCTCTTCCAAACTTGCTCAATGATGCTTCAATATGATGAATTAAGCAATGGAATGTGATTTGCTTGAAGAATTTGAGAGAAAATTTTGAGAGAAAAAGTGTGAAAAATTTCTAGATCTGAAAATTGTGATTGTGGTTAGTGAAAAACAGTTAGGGTTTTCTATTTATATGCCTTGCTAAACATGTTTAGATTATGCTTAAACTAAATGCTAATGGGATTAGGGAAGTTTGAGGTGTTTTGGCAAATTGAGTTTTTCACCCTTATGCATGAAAATCATGAATGAACAGTACACGAATTTTACTTAATTTCACTTAAAAATCTGTTTTGGAGCTATTGGCAATGATAGAGTGTTCAAATAGTGCACCAATTTTAAACTTTAATTTTTCCCTCCAAAAATCAAGTGAAATGCAAATGATTATGTGATGACAATTGGTGTAATGCAATGTATGTTTTGGAAACTAGAGGTCAAAAGGAGAATTTAGCAAAAAGAACCACTTGAATTGGAGCTTTGGTTGAGAAGTTATGCTCATTTGAAGTTCCATACACACTTTGCCATGTTTTGATCATATCTCCTTAACCACACATGAGAAATTGATGATCTTGGACGTTTTGGAAATGGGAGAGAATGATCTACAACTTTCATGATGATTTCATTTGAAGCTTTCTTGATGATGTAATTTGAAGTTGAAGTTAGGTTAAAACCTTTCCATTTTTGGCAATTTTGAATTATAGGTCACTTTCTATTTTTGGAAAGTTTCGACCTGACTTTATTTTCTTCAATGTTGATGTTTGAAATGTCAAATGAGACTTGTTTGAACATGAATGAAGTATTTCTAATCACTTCCCACTTCCAAATCCACAGTTGACTTGGCTGTTGACTTTCTAGGCCTCTAGTTGACCTGACAATGTTCTGATGAAATTCAAGCCTCTACCACTTGGGATTTTGATTCAAAATGATATCATAGCTCATATGAACTCTTGATAATGACTGTGGTGTCCAAATTCTCAAGAATGGCCACCATCTATTGCTCAATGACTGCCTTTGACTGCTTTGACTGTTGATTGCTTCATCTGCAAGACAAGGGTTAGATGACATATTTTTGTACTTTTGGTTAGTGATAAAAGGAAAAGCAATGATATACAAATGCAAAACATGCTTGGTGATCAAGAAATCACACTCAAAAGCTAACCCACCCACAGGGAAGGAGGCAAGGTGCACAATGATCCTTGAGGCAATGAAATGATATGATATGATGCCATGAGGGATCTTAGGGACAAAATTGGGGTCTTACAGATGCCCCTATTTAAGGTCATTCTAGCCGGAGAAGTGAAGTTTAGAAATCTTCATCTCGACGCGGTAGAATGGGCTTAAATATCAGTAATGAGACAAATTTTGGTCCCTAAGAGACCTCATGATGCAAATGTATGCATGCAAAGACAAACAAAACTCTGTGGGGAATATGGGTCCACAAAGAAGGAAAGACGATCCATCAGAGTAATACACTCACCAGGAACAGAGACTCTAACCGGACTCTCATGGGGATAAAGAAAAGAATGCGTGAGCAGGACACGACTTTGAATTGGGGTAAAACTGACACTGCGTGAACAAGACACGACTGGATTAAAGACCTCACTGGGAAGTGAAGGACTCAAACTGGGGACGAACGAATTCCCAAGGAAACACATCCATTGGAAAGACACAAGCTGACTCAAACTATCCACAAAGGATACTTCGGATGAAAATCCGGACTCGGACCAAGGAAAAGAATCACAAAGAACCTCCCTGCCGGGGAAAATTGCATATATTGGGGAAAACGCCAATACAGCAAAAGGGTAAAATCACCACAAGAAACTCCATTGGAGTAGGTCTAACAAAGAGACTCTCCTGGAGAAGCAACAAAGGATGAGGTGTTACCGGTATAAGGGTAACAAACTCAGGAAGAATGAATATCTAAGACCGGCATAAGGGTGAGAGATATCAATCAACCAAACATCTGAGAAAGACCTGAAAAAGGTACATCAACTCAGGAAAATCTGACTCCACAGGGGACCAAGGTCATAATAGGGAGCAGAAAGGAAGGAACACCAGGGATACCGGTTACTGGGTATATAATAGGTGACCGACCAAAGCGTGAATTGGTATATATGCCAAAACACTCATCATCCGAAAGGAGGGCTTGAAAAAGCAAATCGACTTACAGGATGGACATTCGAATCCACAACAGGAAAACGAATCTTACTCAACTGGGGACACAAACCCAAAGAGTGCATGAGATATAATATCCATTACCGTCAGAACGTGGATAGTATACTCGCATGAGATATATTATCTATTACCGTCAGAACGTAGATAATACACTCGCATGGAAGGAAACACCAGGGATACCGGTTACTGGGTATATAATAGGTGACCTACTGAAAACGTGAATTGGTATATATGCCAAAACACTCATCATCCAAAACAAAAACTTGTTAAAGGATGGATATTCGATTCTACAAAGAATACGAATCTTCCTCCGCTGGGGAAAATCAACAAAGGATTCCAACCTAAGATCGAAAGAGATATATTATTCATTACCGTCAGAACGTGAATAATATACTCGAAAAGGAAAAGACACCAGAGATACCGGTTACTGGGTATATAACAGATGACCTACCGAAAACGTGAATTGGTATATATGCCAAGACACTCATCATCCAAAACACAAACTTGTTAAAGGATGGATATTCGATTCTACAAAGAATACGAATCTTACTCCGCTGGGGAAAATCAACAAAGGATTCCAACCAAAGAGCGAAAGAGATATATTATTCATTACCGTCAGAACGTGAATAATACACTCGAAAAGGAAGACACCAGAGATACCGGTTACTGGGTATATAATAGGTGATCAACCAAAAAGAGAGACAATCGTTACCACAACAACAGGGTAAACGAAAGATAACTCACAGAGGATAAATTGCAAGCATCCGACAATTATCCAAGAAACAAATATTCGATTCCGCAAAGGAATACGAATCTTACTCGATTGGGGAAACACAACAGGCTTCGACTGAAGAGTGCATGAGATATATTATCCATTACCGTCAGAACGTGGATAACATACTCGCATGGAAGATTATCCACAACTGCTTACTGGGTTAATAAAGGATAAATCAACCGAAAAGAAAGGCATCGGGATACCAAACTAGGTATATAATGATGACCAATCAAAGGGAGCAACAATCATTACCAAGCAAACGGGTGAATGAAAGAAGACTCACCGAGGATGAATTGCATAAACAACAATTATCCACAAGGACTTGCTGGCGACTTCAAAGGGGATAAAAATTGCAGGCAAACGGCAATTATCCAGAAGAAGATTTGTTGGGGATACAATTGCTAGCAAAAGGCAATTATCCAGAAGCAAGGGAGGGAAAATCAACATCGAATATTGGATGAAGATAACCACAAAGAGTAACCATCATCGGTTAGGATGAACAACAAGGTTAACTCTGCAAAAGGGAGAAATTAGGGTTTACAACTACCGAATACGGGGTAGAAGACCAAAACTCTGGCTAAGGATAAAATTGCTAGCATCCGGCAATTATCCACAAGAAAGCACAGACTCCGTTGGGAATAAAACCACAACAACATAAGATTTACAACTACCGAATACTGGGTAGAAGACCACAAAATACACCATCAACCAGAACGAACCACAAAGGTTACCTCTGCTAGGGGAAAAGAGATGGGACTTTCAACTACCGAATACTGGGTAGTAGCCAACAACTCTGATGAGGATAAAAAGATAGGGTTTACATCTACCGAATACGGAGTAGAAAACCACAACGTCCGCGTGGGAATGAAAGAATCACAATTCCGTACGGGAACAAATTAGGGTTTATAACAAACCACAAACTGCTGAGGAGCAGAAAAATTAGGATTTACGACTACCGACTACTGGGTAGAAAACCAATCAACTCTTGCCGAAGAATAAAAGGTGTATAACCACAAATTCCGCCAAGAAGAGGGAACATAGGACTTACAACTACCGGTATAAGGGTAGAGGCCCAAAAAATTCCGCTGGGGATAAAAAGAATTATTGCCAGTTACTGGGCAACTCATTCATCTATTCCACAGGGAAACACAAGAAACAGTTGACAAATAGCCAATTCGGGATTGATCCGAAAAGACAGACTGAATTAAGACTCGTCCTATGAGGATATAACTCAATAGGAAATCCATCCCAATATATGTGTTGGGAGGAAACGGAAGAAACCGTCATCCACGAGGATATATCTCAGTGGGGAACTGCAGAAGGAAAGACAGACACTTTCTGCCTATGGGCTGACTCTATATTGAGAGATTAGACACCCGACATCTGCTTGGGAAGATCTATTGGAGATATCTATATCACCCATAGCAGGAGATAACAAACAAGAGATATATGGCAAAAAAATGCAACATGAATATCTGAATGTTTATGATTATGCATGAATATGCGTAATTTATGTTTGATGAATGCTGACAAAACAGACATATCTAACACAAACAAGCCCAGGAATCAAACGCCCGGTACTACACTTCCAGAGGAAAAACCAACTGGAAAGCCAATCTGCTGGATATCCACATGCTGAAAAGCAAAGATCTGCGGGGAGGCAAAAGATTAGAGAATACCACAAAATCTCTTAGTGATGGATCAACAATCAACCCAACTGGAGTACAGAAAGTCACAACAGGCATAAACAGCCAAAAAGATAAATCTGTTGGGGAAACGGGAGAAATCCCGAGATATCTGCAGGGGGATTCTCAGTATCAGCTGGGAAACAAGAGTTCAATGCTCAGGCGAGAACTGCCACGAAAGCAATTCCAAATAACTCCACTGGGGAACAACCCTCAAAGGGAGAACAGATCATCCATGTAGAATCTAACTGCATAAGCAACTCTACTGGGAATAATGTCAGCCATTCCATCGGGGAGTACCCACTGAGGAAAAGATAGATCACACAAATAGATTCTGCAATAAGCCACTCTACTAGGGATCACAAACATCAGGAAATCAACCCAATCTATGGATGATAGATCACCAACCGACCCTACTGGGGGAAACTGTAACACCCTTCTAAAATACCCCAATAATTAATTAATTCAACAAAATATAAATCAGAGTGAATATGCAATTAAGGGTGTCACACTTGACACTTCACACCATGTTCCAAAATATCTGGTCATACTCATTTATTTATCAAAATAAAACATTGCACAATACGCAGCGGATAGAGATCTATCAATCATGCAAACCATGTAACACATTACATGTAAGATCATTCAACAACCAACAATGAAAATAAGGTAAAACATCCCGTCCCGATGTTACATCTACCAGAGCATGACCCACTAAGGAACTACACTAGACTCCAAGTTCTAGCTTCTACTCAATCACTGCTCGTTACCTGAAAAATAGTTGTAAGGGTGAGTTCCTCAATCGATATAATAAGCATTATAAAATATCATGTAATGTTAAGTAAATTAACACATTTCATCACCCTAATCATAACACATATTCAGCAACGGCAATATCAACTCATAATCATCATCATCATACTCAAACTCAACACAACCACAAAACACACGTATAATATTGGAATACATCCATTCATATTATACGCCATACATACATTATGCAATGAGACTCCATGCATGCGGTACCGACTATTCATGAACATATAGTTCAACCTCACCGATCAAACCCAGATACGGCTACCAAGCTCACTAGTCCCACTCATTTGAGACCTAGTGACTCACTCACTAATTCCTCACCATGGGAATTAGCTACCACCCCAAGGGCTATGCTATGCACGCTAATCATCTAGCATGCAAACATCAACAACAATCCACAATAATTCACTCACTAATTCCTCACCATGGGAATTAGCTACCACCATAAAGGCCACAATATGCAAGCTAATTCACTTAGTCATGCAAACATCAACAATCATCCACAATGGACATGTGCTCACACTCTAAGCCATAAACAGTCCATTCACAATTGCATACATAATAGAGACATTCGCAGCATTATGCATACACTCATACATCATCAACAGATTTATCACATAATCATATCATGTCATGCCACATAATCAAACACAGTATTAGCACACTCTACTAATACCCCTACTGCTCATAACAACGGGAAATGATCCCTATTACATCATACGCCAATATAGGCCAACCCTCAAATATGCACACCATATTTAAATATAAATTTTTCACTTTTCACACAGTGTTAACCGGTTAACGCCCTGGGTTAACCGGTTAACGCAACACAGAACACGCTTCCTGGCAATTCACAACAGTGTTAACCGGTTAACACCCTGGGTTAACCGGTTAACGCAAACAGAACAACAATATTTCACAATTTATAACAGTGTTAACCGGTTAACACCCTGGGTTAACCGGTTAACGCAAGACAGAAAGCTGTTCCTGCGCTAACACGAAGCAGAATGCAGAATTCTCCGCATTTTCCGCCGTTGGAGGACTTCCGGACCTCCGATTCCAATTCCGTAAAAAGTTATACGTTCGGAAAATCACAACTCATCCAAATACAGATTCAATTACAACTTTAACATAACTTATTCCTCTCAATTTTTCAGCATTCAACATCCCAATTAGGGTCAAACCAACGGCTTATTACTACCCATTACATGTTAACCCATAATACCCATTAAACGACGATAAACCCCCCTTACCTGAGTCAATCCGGCAATCCTTTAGCTTCAAGCTTTTCCTGCTTCAACCTTCTCCTCCTGCTCTTCCTCTCTGCCCTTTTCTCACTTTCTGTCGCTTCTCTGGTTTTCACGTGAAAACCCTTTTTACCAAATGGGACCTTTATATATTTTCCAACTTATTACTCCAATAATAATAATTCCAAATAATATTCCAATAATAATCTAATTATTTAATTAAATTAATAAATATACTATTAACTTAATTTAAATAATTATCATATTTTATCGGGGTGTTACAACTCTCCCCCACTAAAAGAGTTTTCGTCCTCGAAAATATACCTCAAGCGAATAACTATGGATAAGACTCCTTCATCTGACTCTCAAGTTCCCAAGTCACATTGCCACCTGCTGGTCCTCCCCAAGCTACCTTTACCAAAGTAATCTCTTTACCCCGCAACTGCTTCAACTCTCGATCCTCTATCTCATAGGTGATGTTTCAGCAGTCAGGTTATCTCTCACCTGGACATCATCTACTTGGACCACATGCGACGGATCAGGAATGTACCTCCTCAACTGAGACACATGAAAAACCTCATGCAAATTCGCAAGTGACGGCGGTAAAGCGATACGATAGGCTACTTCCCCTATCCTCTCCAAAATCTGATAAGGACCAATAAATCGAGGTGTCAACTTCTTCGACTTCAAAGCTCGACCAACCCCAGTTATCGGAGTAACACGAAGAAACACATGATCTCCCTCTTGAAGCTCAAGTGACTTCCTCCTCTTGTCGTGATAACTCTTCTGACGACTCTGAGCAATCCTCATCTTCTCCTGAATCATCTTAATCTCTTCCGTAGTTTGTTGAACAATCTCCGGTCCAACCACAGCACTCTCACCGGACTCATACCAACATAAAGGTGTCCGACATCTCCTACCATATAAAGCTTCAAACGGTGCCATACCAATGCTCGAATGAAAACTATTGTTGTAGGTAAACTCAATCAAAGGTAAATAACTATCCCAAGCACCTCCCTTTTCCAAAACACAAGCCCTCAAAAGATCCTCCAGTGACTGAATCGTCCTCTCAGTCTGACCATCAGTCTGCGGATGATATGCAGAACTCAATCTCAGCTTAGTTCCCAAAGCCCTCTGCAAACCTTCCCAGAACTTCGATGTAAATCTAGGATCTCTGTCCGAAACAATACTCGACGGAATACCATGCAAACTTACGATTTTCTCAATATACAACTCAGCTAATCTCTCTAACGGATTATCCATTCTGATCGGAATGAAATGAGCCGATTTTGTCAATCTGTCAACAATCACCCAAATAGCTTCAAAATTCTTAATTGTCCTCGGTAAACCAGAAACAAAATCCATACTGATACTGTCCCACTTCCACTCTGGAATAGCCAACGGTTGCATTAGCCCAGACGACTTCTGATGCTCAATCTTTGACTTCTGACAAGTCAAACAAGAATAAACAAAACTCGCAATTGACCTTGATTCACTAGAGTCAACTTATCAACCAAAAGCACATCGGATTTCTGACCCTCTCTAATCTCATCCAGAATACCACTCGTTAACTTCAACATTCCCAATTTAACACTACTGTGAGTACTCTCACACACCAAACTCAAGTCTCTAAACTGCTCAATTAAATCCAATTCTTTAACCATTAACATAGACATATGCAATGATTTCCGACTCAATGCATCAGCCACTACGTTTGCTTTACCCGGATGGTAATTCAAACCAAAGTCATAATCCTTCAGAAACTCTAACCATCTCCTCTGTCTCATATTCAGCTCTTTCTGATCAAACAAATACTTTAAATTTTTATGGTCGCTGAAAACCTCAAACCTTGACCCGTACAAGTAATGCCTCCATAACTTCAGAACAAATACCACAGCTGCCAACTCTAAATCGTGTGTCGGATAGTTCCTCTCATGAACCTTCAGTTGTCTCGAAGCATAAGCTACAACCTGCTTATTCTGCATCAAAACACCACCCAAACCCAACAATGAAGCATCACAGTAAACCTCAAATGGTTCCGACGAACTCGGTAATATCAGAATAGGAGCAGTAGTTAACCTTCTCTTTAACTCTTGGAAACCTTCTTCACATTTTGAGTCCCAAACAAACGCTTGCCCCTTTCTAGTCAACATCGTCAACGGTAATGCCAACTTAGAAAATCCCTCAATGAATTTTCTATAATAACCTGCAAGTCCAAGAAAACTCCTTATCTCAGAAACTGACTTCGGAGCTTCCCACTTAGATACCGCTTCTATCTTAGAAGGATCAACAGCAACACCACCTCTTGAAATCACATGACCAAGAAAACTAACCTCTTCTAACCAAAATTCACACTTAGACAGCTTAGCAAATAACTTCTTTTCTCGTAGAACTCCTAAAACCATTCTCAAATGCTCAGCATGCTCTTCTTCCGATTTCGAATACACCAAAATATCGTCAATAAGCACCACAACAAACTTGTCTAGGTACGGATGGAAAATCCTATTCATATACTCCATAAATACTCCAGGCGCATTAGTCACACCAAAAGGCATTACAGAATACTCATAATGTCCATACCTTGTTCTGAAAGCAGTCTTCTGAATATCCTCAGTCTTCACACGTATCTGATGATACCCCGATCTCAAATCTATTTTGCTGAACACACTCGCACCAACCAACTGATCCATCAAATCATCAATCCTCGGCAAAGGATACCGATTCTTGATCGTCACTTTATTCAGTTGCCTGTAGTCCACACACAACCTCATAGTACCTTCTTTCTTCTTAACCAATAACACTGGTGCACCCCACGGTGACACACTCGGACGAATAAATTTCTTATCCAACAGATCTTCCAACTGACTCTTCAATTCAGTTAACTCAACAGCAGACATACGGTACGGAGCCATCGATATCGGCCTAGTACCAGGTACCAAATCAATCGAGAACTCAACTTCACGCTCTGGCGGTAATTCATTCACTTCTTCAGGAAACACATCAGGAAAATCACACACCACGGCTAGATCGCAAATCACCAGTTTATCTTTAGCCTCCAAAGTCGCTAACAGCATAAACAACTCTGCCCCATCTGCTACTGCCTCATTCACCTGCTTTGCTGATAGAAACAAACTCTTTCCTTCCTCAATCTCAGGAAAGATCACAGTCTTATCAAAACAGTTGATATAAACTCGGTTAAACACCAACCAGTTCATACCCAGGATAACATCAATCTGCACTAGTGGAAGACACACGAGGTCCATCCCAAAGTCTCTACCAAAAATACTCAAAGGACAATTTAAACAAACTGAAGTAGTAGTCACTGAACCCTTCGCAGGAGTATCAATCACCATACTACCTTGCATCTCAGATATCTCTAATTTAAGTTTCACAGCACAATCCAAAGATATAAAGGAATGAGTCGCACCTGTGTCAATAATAGCTACAAGAGGAAAGCCATTAATATAACACGTACCTCGGATCAAACGATCATCTGCAGAAGTCTCCGAACCCGATAAAGCAAAAACCTTGCCTCCCGACTGGTTCTCTTTCTTCGGCTTAGGACACTGTGGACTGATATGACCCACCTCTCCACAGTTGAAACAAGTCACAGTCTTCAACCGGCACTCTGCAGCCAAGTGACCACCTTTGTCACACTTGAAACACTTCTTCTCAGCACTGGTACACTCATGGATACGATGTTCAGCCTGACCACATCTGTAACACTTAGCAGGGGCACTGGAGTCTCCCCCACTAGGTCTCTTCATCCCACTCTGTCTCTGGAAACCTTTGCCAGCTGTATACGGTTTCCCACGATCATTCTGATTCTTGCCTTTCCTATCAACCCTTTGCTGATAGCTCTCTGCTCTAGCCTTGGTATCCTGTTCAAAAATCCTGCAACAGTCAACCAAATCGGAAAACACTCTAATCCGCTGATACCCAATAGCCTGCTTGATCTCGGGACGTAACCCGTTCTCAAACTTCACACATTTTGAAAATTCTCCAGTGGCCTCATCATAGGGAGTGTAATACTTCGACAGCTCTGTGAACTTAGCAGCATACTCAGTAACAGACCGGTTGCCCTGCTTCAATTCTAAGAACTCTATCTCTTTCTTTCCTCTGACATCCTCTGGAAAGTACTTCCTCAGGAATCTCTCTCTGAACACCGCCCAAGTGATCTCAGCACTCCCAGCAGCTTCTAACTCAGTGCGGGTAGCAACCCACCAATCATCTGCTTCCTCTGACAGCATATGCATACCGAACCTGACCTTCTGGTTATCGGCACACTCAGTCACTCGGAAGATCCTCTCGATCTCCTTCAACCACTTCTGAGCACCATCTGGATCGTATGCTCCCTTGAACATTGGAGGATTGTTCTTCTGGAACTCACTCAGTTGACGAGCAGCTCCCATTCCCACAGCATTCGGATTCCCTCCAAGTACTCCAGCTAGCATACCCAGAGCCTCAGCAATCGCAGCATCGTCTCTACTTCTTCCATCCATTTCTATTCTGAAAACCCAACAAGCTAAAACAATAAGTACTGATAGGGTTACACAACACCTATCACGTACAGGGAAAACAGAATAATTACGACTCGACTCGACCAACCCGGCTCTGATACCACTAATGTAACACCCTTCTAAAATACCCCAATAATTAATTAATTCAACAAAATATAAATCAGAGTGAATATGCAATTAAGGGTGTCACACTTGACACTTCACACCATGTTCCAAAATATCTGGTCATACTCATTTATTTATCAAAATAAAACATTGCACAATACGCAGCGGATAGAGATCTATCAATCATGCAAACCATGTAACACATTACATGTAAGATCATTCAACAACCAACAATGAAAATAAGGTAAAACATCCCGTCCCGATGTTACATCTACCAGAGCATGACCCACTAAGGAACTACACTAGACTCCAAGTTCTAGCTTCTACTCAATCACTGCTCGTTACCTGAAAAATAGTTGTAAGGGTGAGTTCCTCAATCGATATAATAAGCATTATAAAATATCATGTAATGTTAAGTAAATTAACACATTTCATCACCCTAATCATAACACATATTCAGCAACGGCAATATCAACTCATAATCATCATCATCATACTCAAACTCAACACAACCACAAAACACACGTATAATATTGGAATACATCCATTCATATTATATGCCATACATACATTATGCAATGAGACTCCATGCATGCGGTACCGACTATTCGTGAACATATAGTTCAACCTCACCGATCAAACCCAGATACGGCTACCAAGCTCACTAGTCCCACTCATTTGAGACCTAGTGACTCACTCACTAATTCCTCACCATGGGAATTAGCTACCACCCCAAGGGCTATGCTATGCACGCTAATCATCTAGCATGCAAACATCAACAACAATCCACAATAATTCACTCACTAATTCCTCACCATGGGAATTAGCTACCACCATAAAGGCCACAATATGCAAGCTAATTCACTTAGTCATGCAAACATCAACAATCATCCACAATGGACATGTGCTCACACTCTAAGCCATAAACAGTCCATTCACAATTGCATACATAATAGAGACATTCGCAGCATTATGCATACACTCATACATCATCAACAGATTTATCACATAATCATATCATGTCATGCCACATAATCAAACACAGTATTAGCACACTCTACTAATACCCCTACTGCTCAAAACAACGGGAAATGATCCCTATTACATCATAAGCCAATATAGGCCAACCCTCAAATATGCACACCATATTTAAATATAAATTTTTCACTTTTCACACAGTGTTAACCGGTTAACGCCCTGGGTTAACCGGTTAACGCAACACAGAACACGCTTCCTGGCAATTCACAACAGTGTTAACCGGTTAACACCCTGGGTTAACCGGTTAACGCAAACAGAACAGCAATATTTCACAATTTATAACAGTGTTAACCGGTTAACACCCTGGGTTAACCGGTTAACGCAAGACAGAAAGCTGTTCCTGCGCTAACACGAAGCAGAATGCAGAATTCTCCGCATTTTCCGCCGTTGGAGGACTTTCGGACCTCCGATTCCAATTCCGTAAAAAGTTATACGTTCGGAAAATCACAACTCATCCAAATACAGATTCAATTACAACTTTAACATAACTTATTCCTCTCAATTTTTCAGCATTCAACATCCCAATTAGGGTCAAACCAACGGCTTATTACTACCCATTACATGTTAACCCATAATACCCATTAAACGACGATAAACCCCCCTTACCTGAGTCAATCCGGCAATCCTTTAGCTTCAAGCTTTTCCTGCTTCAACCTTCTCCTCCTGCTCTTCCTCTCTGCCCTTTTCTCACTTTCTGTCGCTTCTCTGGTTTTCACGTGAAAACCCTTTTTACCAAATGGGACCTTTATATATTTTCCAACTTATTACTCCAATAATAATAATTCCAAATAATATTCCAATAATAATCTAATTATTTAATTAAATTAATAAATATACTATTAACTTAATTTAAATAATTATCATATTTTATCGGGGTGTTACAGAAACAACTCCGGCGGGGATCCTGACTCTGTTGAGGATACCAACTCCTTTGAGGATTCTGCAGGGAAAGCACAAAACTTCTGCAGGAAACTTCACAGATAAAATCCACCATACCACAAATCTACTGGCGGGGACTCTGGGGAAATCACAGCTAAGATCCATCATACCACAAATCTACTGATGGCTTTACTGGGGAATCCACCGGGGATGAGGAGGAAAGCTGGGGATCAACCACCAAATGCTGAACCTTCCGAGAATACACCCAAAACTGTCGAGGAGGAAAATAAACACTGCTCTGCTGAAGGGATAAGAGGTGAAAACCTCAACAAGCACTCCGATGGGGAGATATAGCATCAAATGCAGTATATCATATCAACAACCCTGGCGATAGTGCTGAGGAGAGAAGCAACAACTCCGCTGGCGACTGCACTAGGGAGAGTGATGGGGTACCGGGGTCTCGAACCACCTACTACCGAATCTTCCAAAGGAAAGCAACCATGCTGGGGAGAAAAACTGTTGGAGAGGACTATGAAGTCCTAACAACAAGCACTCTGCTTGGGGAACAAGATCTCAACAGAGGCTCTGCTTGGGGAACAACCCCGATAACAAATCAGGATAAAGAGGATACAGCCATGCCAGGAATATGAACAAATGTCTTACCTGTTGGAAATCATGCCACCCTTGGGAGAGCACTGAGAAATTCTTGAGTATCCTTTCATCATTGTGAATGTTCACTTTGTTTAAAACAATAGTTTGAAAAATTTATTTGTTTAAAACAATGACATTTTATCAATTAAAACATGAAAAACATTTGTTGAATTGAAACAAATAAGAGTGCAAATAATTGGATAAAAAGCTCAAATTGATTTGATGGAATGGTAGCCTGCAAATGGCAAGACTCCATAGATCTGTACAAATTTGAAATCAGTGATGTATATTGGAAGAGGGCTACATTGAACATAATGATCCTTTCTCTACCAATTTGAATCTCGATGTATTCGAAGCTTCAGTTGACGACGAATCAAGAATCTCTGACGAAAAGACAGCTGTAGAGCAGAAAGTCTTGTCAGGATGCAGTTACTTGCCATATCCCTAATTTTTGCCTAGATTGCCCCAGGGTGAGGTACTCAATCTAGCGGGATGCAAATTTTCTTTTTTCAAGTCTCTAACTTTTGCCTGAATCACCCTTGCGGGTTCTCCACCGAGACGTTCATTTTTGCCTAAGCTGCCCTTTCGGGTTTTCAACTTAGCGAGCAATTCTGTTTTTTCTTTTGCATGTACTTTTTTTTTAGGCAAAGTATTTCTTGACTGCATCTGAATTCACAGGACGAGTGAAATCCTCCCCATCCATTGTTGTAAGCATCAAAGCTCCGCCTGAAAAGGCTCTCTTAACAACATATGGACCCTCGTAGTTTGGAGTCCACTTGCCCCTGGAATCGGGTGCGAAAGACAAAACTTTCTTGAGCACAAGGTCACCTTCTCGGAACACGCGAGGCTTGACCTTCTTATCGAATGCTTTCTTCATTCTCTGCTGATATAACTGACCATGGCACATGGCAGTCAATCGCTTCTCTTCAATCAAATTCAGTTGGTCATAACGACTCTGAATCCATTCAGCATCAGTCAACTAGGGCTTTGAGGGTATACTTTTCTTTTATTTTTCTTTCTTTTTGATTATTCTTTTTGATTTTGATTTTTTCTTTTTATTTATTTCACCCCTCTTTTTTTTTTATTACATTTTTAATGCCCCAGTTTGACTGTTTTGCTGATTCTCAAGACGCAGCTGAATGATCTTCTTTTCGCTCAAGAAGACGGGTAATCTCGTCAGGAATCCCTTCAACATCATCTTCCTCTGCCTCAAATACAGGGAATTCAAAATTGGGAGATGGCGTTGGATCATTATGTTCAATGGGTTTAGAAATCCCTGCATAATGATTTTGGATAATGAAAAAGCTTTTGAATTTAAACAAGCAAATCATTTATGCAGATGAAAAGATTGCTTTTATTTGTTTTTCAGGGTTTTTTGTGATCACCGATTTCATGCAAAAGCAAAAAGTGAAAACAATTGGAAAAACAAATGTTTAACAATGCATTAATTGAATGAAATATCATTGTATATGATGCCAGCAATGTCATCACTTCTCCTTTTGGCATGGGAGAAGGGTTTTGAACAAAGTGAACAAATTACGCTGACTTATGAATGACCGTAGGAACATCCACAGCGACCCAATTATGGCAGACACCACCAGGTATGATGAAGTTGCTCAGATCCTCTGTATCCTCTTCTAGAATAGTAGCAGCTTCTTCGGCTTGATCAGCATGGATGAAACCTCCACCCTTGAACAACCCTTGCTCATTAAATGCCCCAGAAGAATAGCCAATGCCAGCCCGGGATTTATTGTCTTCAAGCTCGATCATCTTTCCTAAACTAGCAATTGCACCACATTCAATGGCCAATTTCGCATCACGATAGGAAGCAAATGAAGGATACTTCTTCTCAATTGGCTCAGCAATAGACAAAGCTTGGAAAGGCGTTCCAACTTCATCCTCAGCATCAATATATGAGAAAGAAGACAGGTGGCTAACCAGGAGTAAATCCATCAAAAGCACTTAGTCTGGAAAATTCCTCTTTGAGTTCACAATTCTCTTGCTCAAGACGATCCATAAATCTTGCAGAGATGGCTCTGGTGTAGTACCGGCGAAGTGCGTCTTCAAAATAAATGAAGAGCAACAGGGATCAGACCACAGGACCGGAAGCTGAGAATAACACCTGCTTATGCATATGATGCATGAAGTGTTTGTGCATATGCTTTGATTTTATTTCAAAGGAACTCGAGGGTTTTATTTGCAAACTTTGAAATATTAATCATTTTATTGCATATGGAAGTATTTCCTTGAATAATTCTTTGTCTTTCCATATCTGAAATTTTTTGCAAAGAAACCCCTTAAGTTCCTTAAAAAAAATTCTCATTTTTTGATGATATGGATGCAGATGAATGCATGAATGCATGAATGCAACAATCACACTTAAGGATCAAGCAAGGCACACCAGACAAAGGTCATGGGAAATCTCATAGTATCCTTAATATCAATCATCCATTTTGGTGGATTATGGTTTTCACCTTATCAACACCCAAGTTCCATTGATATTAACGATACATGAACCGGCTCAATCATCCTTAATATCAATCATCCATTTTGGTGGATTATGGTTTACACCTTATCGACACCCAGGTTCCATTGATATTAAGGATGTCTGAACGACTCAACCATGAATCACGGGTTTGCTGAGAGTCACAAGCATGGAGTCTCGGTTAAGAACCACCCAAAGGGAGTGTACTAGGGTTTAAACCTGCCGAACATGTTCTACCAGAGGTTCCCATAGTCATCATCCCATCTTTCGAATATTATCGGAGGAACGAATACTCGTATTCCAAAAATATTCTCAAGAGAGACTCTTATGAGTGTAGTATCGCGTGACAATCGCATCAGATCTTACATCTGAACGACCTCCGCACTACGTCCTAAAAATAGGCCAAGATGGGCTTGGTAAACTACGGTCCTTGGCTTCTAAGGCACATGATTGAAATAATAATGCCTAACCACAAATAACTTGTGTGACATTATTAATCCAACATGACCTCCACCAAGTGAATGGACTCGCAAGTCAACTTGTTAAGGAATACTCCACACAAGTCGACAAGACTATGCCATTCTCCTATCCTAGAGTGCACTCGAGTTCGGGTATAGAACTCATCTCACAGAGATCACCAAGCAAAACAACAATTGTATATCAAGCAATTCAAACATTACAATCAATACAGTAATCCCAAATTGTACAAAAATATGTCAAATAACACATAAACAATATCATACAACAAGGGTGAAAAGTAGGCAAAACCACCAAGGAAGGTCTAATGTTATCCCCAGTGGAGTCGCCACTTTTCTGTAGCGGTGTATTCGTCACTTTATGATTTATTGATTAAATCAAAAGCAAAGCATACAAGGAATCGAGTCGCCACCGCACTTTTATTTATCCAAAGGAATGGCTAAAAAGCGAACAAAAGCCTAAGAAGTTTTACACATAGAAAACTAATGAAAAGATCAGAGAGTCTGGGCAAGGGGTAAATTACACAATGGGAAGGTGTTAGGCACCCAAAACGTCCTAGGTACTCCTAGAGAGCCCTTTTCACACTTGTTGTACGAAATGTTTATTTGTTATGAAAATATTATTGTGCAAACATGATTGGGAAGATAAGAAAAGAATATACAAGTTATTATTTTTGTGTTTGAACGGATGAACCCGTTGCCTACGTACCTTTCCATGGAAGGTAAGGATCAAAACGCCGTAGTTCGGCTAAAATATTTCCAAAATATGAGTGGGTTCACTTTAAAACAAAAGCCCTAAGGTCTTTCGTTATCCACGGGAGAAAACTCAACCTTATACAAACAACGAGTCCACCACGTGAGAATAGCTTCAACTTGCTAGTGAGGGGTTAACCCTATAATAAGCAAGGAAGTCTTACAATTCAATCACTAAGGACAAGAAGGTGAGATTAATATCAACCAACTAGGATAAATCAAACCTATGGCTAATGTATGAAAACTTATCAAGAATGGACAAAGCCACAAAACAATTGAATGAGTGAAATTAATCAATTAGGATTTATTCACAAAAGATGGTCAAAGTATGATTAGAATTCAATTCAAAGAAGTATTATGAAAATGGAATTTGAAAAATCAAAGGCCTAAGCCTAGGTTTCTAATTTAAAAAGAAATGAAAATGTTTGCACAATGTTTTCAGGTTTTGGATTAACATGCACATGGAGGTTTAAAGAAACACAAAGGTGGGAGGGTGAGGAAGTAAAATTTCTTAGATGTTCACCTCTTGAGATCATATGTAGATGATTCAAGTGATTCCTTTGGAATAAGGCAACAATGCAAATAAGCAAATGAAAAAGCAAATGGATACCGGATGCCAATCAATGGACTTATACCAATCTCCTAAACAAACATGGATACCGGATACCAATCAATGGATTTACACCAATCTCCTAAAACAAAACAATGATACCAGATGCCAATCAATGGACTTATACTAGTCTCACAAAACAAACATGGATACCGGATACCAATTAATGGATTTACACCAATCTCCTAAAACCAAAACAATGATACCAGATGCCAATCAATGGACTTATACTAGTCTCACAAACAAACAAACAAAGATACCAGAGTGTAATACCCCAAAATTTACCCTTCATTTTTCCTGAAAAAAAAAACGAAAAAAAAAGAAAAAAAAAATAAAAAAAAATAAATAAATAAAATTAATTAAATAAATAAATAAAATATAACAAATTTTTTTGGACTTGGGTTTCCCTCATTTGAGCCCACTACCCACGAAAATCAGTCTATAAATACTGAAGTTTCAGTAGAGGAAAACACACTTGGAGTTACACTGGGAGATTCACTGGAGAGAAAAAGGAAGAGAAGCAAAATACTCTGGGGTTTCCTTGAAACAAAACCCTGGACAAAACCTGGAGAGAAACCTGACAGAGAACTCAGAGCAGCCTCCAAACCCTGAAGGGAACTCAACTGCACAGAATCACCTCTGCCTCACATAAACCCTAAAGATTGTTTTGTAAACCTCACGGGTGCAACTCAATTTCAATCAAGCTCTCCAATCAGGTTTGCCCTATATCCATCATCTTTATGCCTTTAATTTGAATGCTCTAAATGTATGAGGTATTATGGTTGAATTTGATACCTTTTTGATGCATGTGTTTGACAAGAGGTTTAGGCCTCCTACCCTTGGTTGCTTTTTGTGAGCTTTTTGTGAATTTTGATGGAATTATTCATGTGGTTACATTTTGATTTAGGGGAAACTCTTGGTTACCCTATCTTGTTTCACTAACCCTTTTGTTGAGTTTTTGTGAAGTCACATGACTTTTGCAGGGATAACTTGTGTGGTTTTCCACTTTATTTGTGGGATACCCCCTGGAGGTTTCATTCCGATTACCTGTACTGACTCACTTTCTTTGATGGTGTTTAGCTTGGAAGGATCCCTGGGTTTCCCATTCCTCTAACTACTGTTACTTCGGATCTTTATCCGTGTGGTACTTTTACATTTTTCCCGCATTTTACTGCTTTCCTAGCTGGAAGACCTCGAGAGGAGGCAATGTTTTTGTGTTTACTTTATGTAGGTTCCTTTGTCCAGGGTTAAGAGCTATGAGGTCTTATCCTCATTACCCTTTTGCATGAGCGTTCCCAAACCCTAACCCTTCATTGATTTTTCTTCTCCTAAACACACGTTTACTCCTTCTACTACAGGCGAGTAAGTCTCCAAAGGTCGAGCATCCGGTAAATTGCGTAGTGACGTCGTTCGTCCAAAACCCAATCCATAACCCCGTAGTTAGCCGAACTATGGCTTGCTCTGATTCTCATTCCAGATGAGATACGTAGGCATAAGACGCGATGTCTTAGCGAGCA
Organism: Lathyrus oleraceus; assembly: GCF_024323335.1. Taxonomy (NCBI): domain Eukaryota; kingdom Viridiplantae; phylum Streptophyta; class Magnoliopsida; order Fabales; family Fabaceae; genus Lathyrus; species Lathyrus oleraceus. The sequence goes on along the minus strand of NC_066585.1, from coordinate 350,782,631 downwards.
CACATCCCCCAACCCGTAGGTCAGCCGAGCTACGAAGACTCTGATTCTCATATTCCGATGAGATACGTATGCAGTGGATGCGACATCCGCGCGAGTCATTTCTCTTAACCTTTTTAGTAAATAAACACATTAGGTAAACCCACACCCTTTAGAAAAAAACCACAAAAGTGGATCCCGTAGAGTACTATGGATGCGTAGGGGTGCTAATACCTTCCCTTCGCATAACCGACTCCCGAACCCAAGATTTGGTTGCGAGACCCCGTCTTGTTCCTTCCTTTTTCAGGTTTACTTCGAGCGTTTCCTTTCCCTCCTTTGGGATGAATAACGCACGGTGGCGACTCTTCTGTCATTTTCTCTCGCCGGTTGTTTTTTCGCGCACTGTATTTTTCAGGTTGCGACACAGAGGCCAATCACTGGACTTACACTAGTCTCCCACCATAGCATAGGAACAACTGCCAAGTAATGGACTTATGCTTGTCTCCTCCATGGACAAAGCAAAAATGCTATAAAGCAAAGTTTATGAAATGATATACACATGATGATGATAAATGCACAAAGGCACACTCAAGCAAATATGCACAGATGAATCAAGTAAGCAGACAATCAAATCATTTAGCACACACTATATACAATCAATTAGGCTCAAGCAAGGTTAGACTTTACAGTCAACTGGAATGGGGTAAGTTGTGCTCTTAACCCTAACATTGAGAGTTAGGGTGAAGCAGATGAAATGGAGATGAGGGGTGTGCCTCATAGCTCTTATCCCTGGTCAGGGAGAGCTTTAAACAATAGAATGTGTGGGAGTTCAGAAAGTTGGAACTCTTCTCCACAAATGATTTGACTCTATAAGATCTTGGGTTAATATCCACAATGCATCAACATGTTATATGAGCAAAGTGAATGACACACTGAGTAGTAGGAGATGGACTACACATCTCTTTTATCTACCAATTGCCTCATAAGAGGACTTTTCCTGCTTGGCACAAAAGATAAACAATCACAAGCATTGCCTCTTAAGGAGGACTTCAGACAGGTGCCTGCCCCCATAACAGGACAGGTCTTCCAGACTACATGAAGAATAGAGGTTATACCTAAGTGGTTAAGCAACCAAGCAAAAGCAAGTTCAAAGTGAACTTAAAGCAACTTATGTACCTGTGGAAACATCAAACAAATCAGTACAACTATACAGACAAACAACCAACAGTTAATATCAGACAAACAGACAAGGTTCACAATGTGCAAGCCAAAAGTCAAACTCAAATGAGTCAACATCAACCTACAAAACACACAAAGATTAGTAATCAAAGGCAAACATCAATGCTCAAATGATGAAGCATCACCAACGATGGAACTTGGATGTTCAACCTGAAATCAAAGCTCAAACATGAGAGGCAAACCACTAGGTCAAAGCCTAGGGTCAAAGATGGAGGAAAATTTCAAAACAGAAGCTGAAAATTAACATGAATCAACTTCAAACACATCTTGAAACAATCCAAAAGGTCTCACATCAATATCATATACCAAAAGCATTTCATGATCAATTGAAGTTCAAGACTATTTTAAAGCTCAAATGTGACCAACCAGAATGAAAAATCTCAATTAAATTATAAGATTCAAATAATTCCAACAAAAATTCATATTCATTCACAACATCCATAATATGCATCACACAAAAAATCAGAACAATTGGAATTCATTTGGCATGGCAAACACATCCCATAAGATGAACAAGCAAAGGTGTGACACAAATTGTCACACCAACTTAGAATAATCACAAAACAGAAATGAAACATGGCAAAAATACCAAATCAACACCAAAATGTCAATCAAAGAGTCTGGTTTCATCATGCAAATTTTCAGATTCATTGGATAAAAGCTCAGCATTTCACAAATGATATAGCAAGGCAAGGTACAAAATGCATACATGTTCACATTCCCTAGCACAAAACAAAAAAACAGCCAAGCACAATTTTGGAATTGATGATCAAAAAATAATAGACAAAATAAGGAATGCAATGCAAAAACCCTCATAATATTTGGATCAAATTTCAATTTGTTTTGATTTTTTGAAGATTGGAAATGAAATGAAATAATATGTAACAATTAAAATGGATTAAATGGAATTGTTTAAAATTTAATTTGAATTTAGCGCGCCAGGAAGCAAAACGATGCCGTTCCATTTATGTGTTGTCAAGCAATGGCGCGGTCAACTGGGCGGACCAATCAGGAGCGTGCATGGGCGTTTGCATGAGCCAATCACGTGCTAACCCTAACGTGAACATAAGGAAACGGATTTGTGTTGCAGAAAATGGATTGAAACCGTTGCCAAAGACCTGTATCATCTTCCTCATCGTGCACGCGTATGAACAGTGAGTGTTCATCAACACTCAAGAACATTTCTCCCAGAATTCAAAAATGATCATATCAACATGCAGCACATACATCATAGATCATGAATCAAGGCATGGCTAAGCATAAATCATCAAGACAAGATCAAATCGAAGCAATCATCATTCATGCACAAAACTTTAAATCGACCTAGCTAACTCAATTTTGCATGGAATTTAATGATTCGAAGCTCAGAATGATCACAGCAACAAGATCTACAAATATATCACAAGAATTTTGAGAAAAGAGAGAATCGATTTTGTAACCTCTTGAAGAGCCGCTTTGGAATTTGTGTGTTTCAGGCCTTGCAATGCTCCAATGTTCTTCTACAACACTTGTATGGTTGATTGGATGAAAGATCAAAGCTCAATTTCACACGATTTCAACAGAATTTTGATTTGCCATTGTTGCTTCCAAGCTTCACTATGCTTCAATCATGCACGATTTCATGTGAATCCTCTTCCAAACTTGCTCAATGATGCTTCAATATGATGAATTAAGCAATGGAATGTGATTTGCTTGAAGAATTTGAGAGAAAATTTTGAGAGAAAAAGTGTGAAAAATTTCTAGATCTGAAAATTGTGATTGTGGTTAGTGAAAAACAGTTAGGGTTTTCTATTTATATGCCTTGCTAAACATGTTTAGATTATGCTTAAACCAAATGCTAATGGGATTAGGGAAGTTTGAGGTGTTTTGGCAAATTGAGTTTTTCACCCTTATGCATGAAAATCATGAATGAACAGTACACGAATTTTACTTAATTTCACTTAAAAATCTGTTTTGGAGCTATTGGCAATGATAGAGTGTTCAAATAGTGCACCAATTTTAAACTTTAATTTTTCCCTCCAAAAATCAAGTGAAATGCAAATGATTATGTGATGACAATTGGTGTAATGCAATGTATGTTTTGGAAACTAGAGGTCAAAAGGAGAATTTAGCAAAAAGAACCACTTGAATTGGAGCTTTGGTTGAGAAGTTATGCTCATTTGAAGTTCCATACACACTTTGCCATGTTTTGATCATATCTCCTTAACCACACATGAGAAATTGATGATCTTGGACGTTTTGGAAATGGGAGAGAATGATCTACAACTTTCATGATGATTTCATTTGAAGCTTTCTTGATGATGTAATTTGAAGTTGAAGTTAGGTTAAAACCTTTCCATTTTTGGCAATTTTGAATTATAGGTCACTTTCTATTTTTGGAAAGTTTCGACCTGACTTTATTTTCTTCAATGTTGATGTTTGAAATGTCAAATGAGACTTGTTTGAACATGAATGAAGTATTTCTAATCACTTCCCACTTCCAAATCCACAGTTGACTTGGCTGTTGACTTTCTAGGCCTCTAGTTGACCTGACAATGTTCTGATGAAATTCAAGCCTCTACCACTTGGGATTTTGATTCAAAATGATATCATAGCTCATATGAACTCTTGATAATGACTGTGGTGTCCAAATTCTCAAGAATGGCCACCATCTATTGCTCAATGACTGCCTTTGACTGTTGATTGCTTCATCTGCAAGACAAGGGTTAGATGACATATTTTTGTACTTTTGGTTAGTGATAAAAGGAAAAGAAATGATATACAAATGCAAAACATGCTTGGTGATCAAGAAATCACACTCAAAAGCTAACCCACCCACAGGGAAGGAGGCAAGGTGCACAATGATCCTTGAGGCAATGAAATGATATGATATGATGCCATGAGGGATCTTAGGGACAAAATTGGGGTCTTACACATGCCTTGTTGGATCAACGTGGCCATGTCCAGTTTGTTTTTACCTGGCACCTATGGAGAGTCATCCAGTGCAGCACCAAATCCAAAATGGTCGGCAATCTGTGTAATCATGCCGCCAACCGAAATGTCTCCTGAAGTAGCGTGACCAACTCTACCTAAGTAGTAAACTGCAAATGCTACTACGTTGATTGGAGTTTGTGATGCCATAATATACAGAAAGAACAGCTCCCTTTGGGTGGCGACACCAGTGCTATCTCCGCGACCAAATATGGTGTATGCCAAAGCCTTCTGCGCGTACCTGAAACACGGGTTATGGATACTCGATGCCTTTGCCCCTCTGGAAACATATTTAATGTTACCTATTATAGCGGTCCAAAATTCCGTCGGGACAAACGTATCGGGCACCGTTCCAGGGCCTACGATTGGGAGTTTTAAGATACTCCCTAACTCATCCACAGACAATTCTATATCAGTATTAAATAATCGAAACTGCAACGTACCGTAGTATTCTTTTTCTGTTCCATTCCACCTATTTTTCAGCTTAAATTCAATGGTACTCAAGAATTCAAGCGTAATGCGCACGAAAGTTAACGCTTCTAGCTGCATGAATTCTAGCATTCCTAAGGTGTGGAACATACGGTGAACCTCATCTTGCAATCCCAATTCCTGCAAAGTGTCATTACACATGTACCTGGTGGGGGTTAATTTTCTTTTAAGATGAACCGCATATCTCTTTTGGTGCTCCAAGTTCTTGAACATAATGTCGTGCTCATTCGGGGTTCTTCTCGCCCTTTGACGTGGCCGAGATGATTCCGCCATATTTTTGCTTTTTTTTACTCGGCGAGACATATTCTTACATGCACACAACAAAAATAAACAAGAAATTGAAAAGAGAGATTAGGCAAAAATATTACCGTAGGAAGGTCGAGGATGGAAAATGGTAGAACTTTTATGAAGACGGATGGAGAAATGATGGAGATATGAGGTGAAAGTATGGAGCTTTAAGTGAGAAAAATAGAGGTTTTTAGGTATTTTTGAGAGAATAAGAGATGGAGGTGAGAGAATAGGAAGGAGAAAAGGTTAATGAGGAGAGAATGGGTGAGAAAGTGGATATATTTGAGGAATTTCGGTGGTGGGCCCATGCTCCAACGGTACAAAATTTTGAAGAAAAAAAACACACTGCGCTAGCTGACACAGCCGTGTCAGCTAACACGATCGACCGTGTCAACGCACAACATCTCAAGGACATGGGCCATGTCCGTCCAAAAAGCATCTTATTCCACGCAGGGGCTGACACGGGCCGTGTCACCTGACACGGGTACCAGTGTCAGGCCCCTAGAAACCCCTTTTCTTTTACACTTCCTAGGTACCTCCTGACACGGGCCGTGTCACTTGACACGGGCACCCGTGTCAGGCCCCTGATTTTTCGATTTCTTTTTTTTCAAAATTTTGCTTTCTTGAGTTGTGTTCGGCTTCTGCTTCCGAATTTTTCAGAGACTTTTTGCGTACGAGATCTTTAACTCCTCTAGCAAACATTGTTCACACCTACAAGTATATAGCATACAACCAAACAAAGAAAATAATTAGATACAAAAGCGTGGGTTGCCTCCCACGTAGCGCTTCGTTTAACGTCGCTTGGCTCGACGGTTGTGCATCTTATCAAACAAGATGAACAACATCAATTTGGCCAACTTCTTGCTCCCTGTTGTAAGGCTTCAATCTTTGGCCATTCACTTTAAAAATATCCCCATTGGATGGATTTTTTATTTCGATTGCACCATGGGGATATACCTTGTGTACCACAAACGGACCCGACCATTTCGATCTCAATTTTCCAGAGAAAAACTTCATCCTTGAATTAAACAATAGTGCCATTTGTCCTTCCCAAAATTCCTTCCTTTGGATTCTTCTATCATGTCATTTCTTAGTTTGATCTTTGTAGATTTTGGCATTTTCATATGTCTGGTTCCTAAATTCTTCTAACTCATGGAGTTGAAGGATTCAGTATTCTCCCGCTTTCACAAGATCCAAGTTAAGGAATTTTGAAGCCCACAAAGCTTTGTGTTCAAGTTCCAAAGGTAGGTGACATGCCTTACCATATACCAATTGATAAGGGGACATACCAATCGGCGTTTTGAAAGCAGTTCGGTATGCCCAAAGCGCATCATCAAGCTTACTCGCCCAATCCTTACGAGAAGCGTTAACCGTCTTCTCCAGGATTTGTTTCAGCTGCCTATTTGACACTTCAACTTGACCACTTGTTTGCGGGTGGTACGGAGTGGCTATCCGATGTTTTACATTATACTTCAAGAGTAGCTTCTCCATTAGGTGATTTAAGAAGTGAGTTCCTTCATCACTTATTAGACCTCTTGGCACTCCAAACCTGACAAATATGTTTTCTTTCAGAAACTTGACCACCACTTTTGCATCATTTATTGGTAGAGCAACTGCTTCTACCCACCTGGATACATAATCCACCGCCACCAAAATGTAATTCTTTCCAAATGACGGTGGAAACGGTCCCATAAAGTCAATACCCCAAACATCGAAGAGTTCAACTTCCAGCATGGGGTTTTGCGGCATCTGATTTCTTTTCGAGATGTTTCCCATCCTTTGACACTTATCGCACTCTTTGATTACTTGTTGAGCATCTTTGAAAAGTGACGGCCAATATAAGCCTGACTGGAGGACGTTGGCAGTGGTTCTATCACCACTAAAGTGTCCACCATAGTCAGAATCATGACAAGCTTTCAGGATATCCCTCTGTTCTTCTTTGGGAACACATCTTCTGACCAACCCGTCTACTCCTTTCTTGTACAAGAATGGGTCATCCCACAAGTAAAACCTGCAATCATGCACAAACTTTTTCTTTCGGTTAGAGTCAAATTCGCTAGGGATAACCCTGCCTACTAGATAGTTCACGTAGTCTGTGAACCAGGGCATTCCAATAACCGCAAGGATGTGTCCATCAACAAACTCATCCTTTATTTGACGCTTTTCCTCATTCTCCTATATGGGGGACATCCGAGAGAGGTGATCTGCCACAGTATTTTCACACCCTCTTTTGTCACGAATTTCCACATCAAACTCTTGGAGGAGCAGGATCCATCTCAACAGTCTTGGCTTAGAGTCCTGCTTAGCAAATAAATACTTCAAAGCAGCATGGTCAGTATAAACAATGACTCTAGAACCCAACAGATATTGCCTGAATTTATCAAAGGCATAGACCACAGCTAGCAACTCCTTTTCGGTAGTCGCGTAGTTCATCTGTGCAGGGTTCAAAACATGACTAGCATAATATATAACATGCAACAGTTTATCTCTACGTTGCCCAAGAACTGCTTCAACTGCAATGTCACTCGCATCACATATAATCTCAAAAGGTAGAGACCAATCCGAGGCAATGACAATAGGTGCCGTCACCAATTTATTTTTTATAGTTTCAAAAGCAACGACACACTCTTTATCAAAAATGAAAGCCTTGTCCTTAACCAACAGGGTAGTTAAGGGTTTAGCTATCTTGGAAAAATCTCTTATGAACATGCGGTAGAAACCTGCATGTCCTAAGAAACTTCTTATACCTTTTTCGTTCATAGGAGGGGGTAGCTTTTCTATTACCTCAATCTTGGCTTGGTCCACTTCTATCCCTTTGTGAGAGATTTTATGACCCAAGACAATTCCTTCTCACACCATGAAGTGACACTTTTCCCAGTTGAGAATCAGATTAGTCTGTTGGCATCTTTCTAACACAAGGGAAAGGTTAGTTAAACAATTATCAAAAGAAAAACCAAATACCGAGAAGTCATCCATGAAGACCTCCATATGATTTTCGAGCATGTCCATAAAAATGGAAGTCATGCATATTTGAAACATGGCTGGTGCATTACATAACCTGAATAGCATTCTTCTGTAAGCAAAAATACCATAAGGGCAAGTAAAAGTTGTCTTCTCTTGATCTTCCGGTGCAACCGCTATCTGATTGTATCCAGAGTATCCATCAAGGAAACAATAGTACTCATGACCTGCCAACCTTTCCAACATCTGATCAATGAATGGTAATGGAAAATGATCCTTTCTGGTCGCCAAATTCAACCTCCTGTAATTGATGCACACATGCCACCCTGTGACCGTCCTTGTAGGAAGTAGCTCATTTTTCTCATTCCTTATAATTGTAGTCCCTCCTTTCTTCGGGATCACATAAACAAGACTCACCCAAGAGCTATCGGATATGGGATAAATTAACTCAGCATCTAATAGTTTAACAACCTCTTTCCTAACCACTTCCTTCATTGCGGGATTTAGTCTTCTTTATGGTTGCACCACTGGTTTGTGACCATCCTCCATGAGAGTTTTATGCATACACACCGTAGGGCTAATTCCCTTCAAGTCTTCTATCGCCCATCCCATTGCACTTTTGTGCTTCTTCAGAACCTTGACAAGCTTGTCTTCTTGAGAAACTTCTAGATTAGAGCTTATAATAGTCGGGCATTTCCTTTCGGGATCTAGAAACACATACTTGAGATTTTCAGGCAATTGTTTCAACTCAGCCACTTTCTTGGTCTCATCTTTCTTTTCCTCAACTTGGGGTTCCCTTAAGTTTTCCCATCGGAGTGATCAGGATCCCTTAAAGGGTGGTTGTGTTGCCATCATAGTTAACACTTCCATCTCCTTTTCATCAACTTCTTGAGTGTCTTCAGAAATTGATAAACTTAGAACTCTCTCCAAGGGAAATTTTTGTTCACCTCGAGGATTTTCTTTCAGAACCATTTGATCAATCACCTCTATGTGTTGACTAGTGGCCACATCATCTTTGTATTTCATGGTGTTATGCACATCAAGTTTTAACTCTTCGTCATAAACTTTTAGAGTCATGGTGCCCTCTTCTATATCTATCAAACATCTCCCGGTCTCCAAAAATGGTCTACCAAGAATGAGCGGTATCTTTTCATCTTCCGGCATTTCTAAGATGACAAAGTCCACCGAAAATACAAACTTATCAATCTTCACAAGAACATCTTCCACCACTCCATAAGGTCTCTTCACAGAGTGGTCAGCAAATTGAAGTGTCATTCTAGTATCTTGCACTTTTCCAATCCCCAACCTCTTGTAAATGGATAACGGCATGAGACTCAAACTTTCCCCCAAGTCTATAAGGGCCTTTTTGAAAGATAGCATAAGAGTGCAAGGGATAGTTACCGAGCCTCAATCTTTTTTCTTTACCGGAATCTTCATACCCTGCAAAATCGCACTACATGTTTCGGTTAGTACAATAGAGTCAGTGTCAGTGCTCCTCTTTTTTGAAATAATATCCTTCATAAAATTTAGCATAAGAGGGCATTTGCTCAAGTGCCTCCAAGAACAGAATGTTAATCTCAAGCTTTTTGAACATCTCCAAGAATTTCTCGAAGTTCTTCTCATGTTGCTCTTTCTTCTTATTTCTTGTGGGGAAAGGGAGTTTGACAACCGACTTTAATTCACTAACTTTTTCTTTAACCACTAGTTTAGGTACCGTCACCTCTTCACTAACAACCTCATTTTCTTTTATCTCCAACTCAACTTCAAGCAATTGGTCTTCTTGGTCATCATCTTTTCAGGGACTTCTTTTGCTTTACCACTCCTTGTGGTTACCACACTCACATTATTATGCTCTCGTGGATTTGTAACTGTAGCACTCGGTAATGCACCCGGTGTTTGCGAACCCACGAGTTGTTGAGCAATCTGACTCATTTGCACTTCCAGATTTCTTATTGAAGCACCAGTGTTTCTCAGATTACTTCTAGTCTCCTCTTGAAATTGTGAACTTTGAGCTGCCATTTTTTCAATGGCAATTTCCCAATCTGCTTTTCTTGGAACCTGTTGTTGAAATTGTTGTTGGGATTGGTGAAACTGTTGCTGGTAAGGTTGTTGTTGTTGTGGTCGATACTGTTGTTGTGGTTGGCTTTGATACTGGATGGGCGCTTGCTTCTGAGCATTTCCTTGTTGGTCCTTCCAGGAAAAATTTGGATGATTTTTCCATCCAGGATTATACATATTGGAGTAAGGATTGTTCTGCTTCAGAAAATTAATCTCTTCTATCTGTTGTGCACTTGCCACATAATGCATGGCGAAGTGAGATCCTCCACAAATTTCACAACTAACAGCTTGAAAGGTTGGACCGGTTGTACTTGTGCCACCGTTTGAGTGTCAAGAGTCTTTTTCTTGAGTTTTCTCTCTACTTCAGCTGTTATTTGATCTTCCATCTTCACAACTTGATTTGCTAGCTTGAGATCAATGATACCTTCAGGTTGACTTATATTGCGGTCATAGAGTTCCAGATGCTCATTTGTTGCAATGGCTTCAATGATTTTCTTTATTCCAGTGGCTGTTGTAAAATTTGTTGAGCCACCGGCAGCTGTGTCTATGAGTTGCTTAGTCTTCTTTCTAAGGCCATTCACAAAATTTTGCATATGTTCAGTTGCATCAATGTTATGAGTAGGACATGCAACCAACAATCGCTTGAATCTCTTGTAAGCGTCTCCGAGTGACTCTCCTTCCTTCTGTTTGAAATTAACAATAGCATATCTCTTGCGGATATACACAGAAGCAGGGAAGTACTCATTTAAAAATGTTGTCTCCATTTGTTGCCAAGCTGTTATGCTTCCCGCGGGTAAAGAGTAGAACCACTCTTTGGCATCTTCCGATAGTGTAAACGGAAACATCACCAACTTTTTAGCTTCCTCTGAGTGTCCCTCAACTTTTAACAATGTCGTCATGGTCAGAAATCTTTGTAAATGCTTATTGGCATCTTCATTGATTTTTCCGGAGAACGGTCTCCTTTCGAGTTGACGAATCATTGAAGGGTGTAGCTGAAAATGATCAACATTTACCGGTTGGTTCACAATTGTTAACCTTCTAGTAGGAGCATTTGCACCTCCATAGTCACCCAGAAGTCTTTCCGCATGAGGTGGAGCTTCAGTCATTGGTTCAGAAACGGCTTCAGAGTCTTCCGAATGAACTGAAACAGCTTCTTCTTTTTCAGACTCAGAAATAATAGGGGTTGCTTCTGAAAGTTCCAGCCTGGCTTTTCGTCATCTTGCACGCAATAATCTTTCTATTTCTGTGTCAAAAAGAAATTTAGCTGAGGCATTACCTCGCATACACAGATTAGACAATTATTAGAATAAACAATAATACATATTTTTTTTGGCTGTAGAGCAACAAAATTTCAATTGAATTATTTTTCAACTTATACTTTGGCAGTCCCCGGCAACGGCGCCAAAAACTTGGGTAAAATAGCAAGTGTACTATTTGCACCAATGTAGTAATAAAATGGGAGTTATCCCGAGTATGGATCTCGAGGACTGCGTAATAAGTACCAATCTTTATGATAATTCAATTGAACAAAAGATCATATGGGGTTTGATGAGTGTTTTCAAAAATAGTAAGAATGAGAAATAAAAATATTAAGCGTATAAAAACTGTTTAACCGATATGAGAAAGCATGCTAGGGTCAGATGTGTGAATTGCTTTGTAATACACTTCTTCCATATCATATAACATCTATATCGTAATTATTCAAAACCGATTCTCGAGAATTATTTTCTCTAATTCCTTAGCCGAAAACCATTAACAGTCAATTTCAATCCTAATTCCTTAGTTATTCAAATTGATGTTACGAAATATGTAATTGATCAAGAATTAACGGTTACTACGGTTTGATCCTCATTCCTAAGTGATTAAACCAGAGTTTTATTATACAACAAGCGATGAGGCGGTTTGTCCGACCTGAACCTTAACCAGAGATCAGAATTTCATTTGTCCGATAAAATAAAGCATTAAGAATGTTGTATAATAATTTGAATGAAGAAAACATCGATGATCATAAAAACATGGAAAAAGTATTCATACAGTAGCAATTCAGGGACACCCCCTAGCATTGAGGGGTTTAGCTTCTCATAATATTCAAAGACAGTCAATTACAAATTAGAGACATTACAGTTTGTTGTTGATAAAGGTTGATCTTCAATCTCTTCCGATCTTAAAGATCTCGTATCCTCTAAACACCTTGCACGATCGCTTCTTCTTTCTGTCTCTTTTCTTCTACGATCAAAAAAGTCCTTTTCTGTATGCCAAAATTCAGACTAAATAGCTTCCAATCAACTAAAAACATTGTGAAATACCCAAAATGCCCTTCGGACGTACAAAGGGGTCAATACACGAAAAATCAGCAAACGGGCGAAATGGCCAACACGGGCCGTGTCAGGTGACACGGCTGCCCGTGTTGGACTCACCATAAGTCCAAACTCCAGCCCTTGCTGACACGGGCCATGTCAGCTGACACGGGCACCCGTGTCATCCCTCTGGATTCTGGGTTCCACCAACTCTTTTCTGCACATGCTGACACGGGCACCCGTGTCAGCCCCCTGTTTTTGTCTTTTTTCGCTTTGCATGATTTCTTTGACTTCTATTCTTCTGGTACGCACCTTTCGGACTTGTTATTGGACCTGGAAACCAAATAGCACTACACAGAAATGCATAAAATGCGACAAAAAGAGAAGAACTACTAATGCAACATAAAACAAGGAGAAATTTATAAAATACGATAAACTTAAGAAATCACTAAAATAAAGAGAAAAATGTTACTGATTCTTGAAGATTCAATGTTGGATGGATGATGAAAACTAAGTGTAAATGGTGACTGATCACCAGTGAAAAGGACTGTTCCATTGTTCTGATTAATTGCTTTACATGTTTTTTGATTGACGATTACATCATAACCATTATCACTTAATTGACTTATTGATAACAGATTATGCATTAATCCTTTTACATAGAGAACATCAGATATAAAGGGAAAAGTTCCATTACCAATAGTTCTAGAGCCTCTGATTCTTCCTTTCTGATTTCCTCTGAAACCTATGAAGCCAGCATCTTTAAGTTCCAGGCATTGGAACATATGCTTTCTTCCCGTCATGTGTCGCGAGCATCCAAAGTCCAGGTACCATGATTGGTGTCTTAACTCTGCTACATAAGATATCTGCAACATAAACAATTTTATCCTTTGGTACCCATAATCTTTTGGGTCCTTTATGATTAGTTTTCCCAGAGTTTCTTAGAACTTTGGGTTTTCTAGCATTATCAGAACGTTGTGCTTGTGTATGTGTGTAGTGATAAGAAAAAGGAGATTTAGATTTGTCATTTGTAGAAGATTTATCTTCACTGGGGACATACCCTATTCCTCTTTTATTATTCTAGCTTACTCCATAAATCATGGATGCCATTCTGCTTCTTTCTATCCCATTTTTCAGAAACTTTTGAAAAGATTTTTCATATTCATATATCATTGTGTTAGAAGTTTGTGGGGCTTGAGATAGTGCTTCTTTAAGTTTTAAACATTGTTTATTTGTAGATTCTCTTTATTTTATCAAAGTTTGATTTTCATCTTTTAGTTCTGAAGAAGTTATCTCAAGCTTATTACATTCTTTGATAGTTCTTTCAAGAACTCCTTTTAAAGCCTTAAATTTTTGTTTAAGTTTCTGATATGAGTTTAGAGTTTCAGAAAGGCATGATTCAAGGTTAGAGCGAGAAAGATCATAAGATACTTCTTCAAAGTCAGATTCTCCATCTGATGTATTTTTGGAGGTGGCAGCCATGACTGCAACATTTGCCTGATCTTCAGAGTCTGATTCGGACGAATCAGATCCACTGTCGTCCCAGGTGGCCATCAGTCCCTTTTTGGTTCTGAATGAACTTTTCTTGAATTCTCACTTCTGGAGCTTTCTTTCTTTAGCTTGGGACATTCGTTTCTGTAATGACCTGTTTCCTTACATTCATAGCATGTTATTTCTTTGTTTGACTTACCTTTGGAAGTTGATTTTGAGCGATCTCCCTTGGGTCTTGGTCTTCTGAAGTTATTATTCCTTTTTCTCCAGAGTTGTTTAACTCTTCTAGTCAAAAGGGATAACTCTTCTTCATCGTCAGAGTCTTCCTTTTCAGAGTCGTCATTGTCTTCCTCTTCAGTTTGGAAGGTTTTGTTTCTTTCTGGTTTGCGTCTTTCAGATCTGGACTTCAGTGCTACAAACTTGATCTTCTTTTGAGGCTCATCTTCCTCGAGTTCTCTCTTGTGGCTTCTGAGTGAACTGACGAGTTCCTCAAGGCTAATATTGTTCAGATCTTTGGATAGCTTTAAAGTTGTGACCATGGGTCTCCATTTCTTTGGTAAGCTTCTGACTATCTTTTTGACATGATCTGCAATTGTGTAGCCCTTGTCCAAAACTTTGAGTCCTACAATTAAAGTTTGAAATCTAGAAAACATTACCTCTACAGCTTCATCGTCCTCTTTTTGAAGGCTTCATATTTCTGAATTAGAGCCAGAGCCTTTTTCTCTTTGACTTGAGAATTTTCTTCATGAGTCATCCTCAGGGAGTCAAGTATTTCTTTAGCTATTTCCCTGTTGGTGATCTTTTCGTATTCATTGTAGGAGATGGCATTTAGTAGTATCATTATGGCTTTGTGATGGTTTTTAAATTCATGCTTTTCATTATTTGTCATTTTGCTTTTGGGAATGGCAACTCCAGCGTCAGTCATAGGTGGTGTGTAGCAAATTATGACTATATCTCATAGATCAGCGTCGCAGCCCAGAAAGAAACTTTCAATTCTGTCTTTCCAATAATCAAATTTTTCTCCATCAAAGATTGGAGGTTTAGCATTGTAACTATCTCTTTATTGGTGTTGGCCATAGTGTTTTTCTCACGCTGGATCTCTCTACACTGTTAAGTGTTTGATTAGAAAATCAATAACAGAGTCGTAGCTCTGATACCAATTGAAGGTAGAGAAAAACAAGAAAAGGGGTTTGAATTATTTTTGGAAAATAAAAACTTTTACAGAATTTAGACACACATAGAATAAAATTGTGAAACAAAATTTTATACTGGTTCGCTTAAAATTCAAAGCTACTCCAGTCCACCCGGTCAAGGTGATTTCGTCTTCAAAAAGGACTTAATCCACTAATCTTGAAAGATTACACAAATAACTGTCTAAGAGAATAATCCTTTAGCCCTCTCAAGTATTCAGACTGCACAGAGTCACTTGAGAAAGTATCTTAACAAAAATATGATTGTAATGCAACGTGCTTCTAACAAAAAGCAAATAATATAGAGTTATAGGAACAATAGTATTTCACGTAAGAGCAGCAACTTGTGAAAACGTAAGAGAGGATGAATAAGAGTTATTGTATTCTTGTGTGTCTCGGGTATATTCCCTTGTGAAGTATTCAGTCTTTTACATAGGCGTTGAGAAGAACCGTTGGAGTGATGACAGGATCTTGGTCATTGAAGACTGTTTATTGTCATTACTCTCCTTGTTTCTTTCTAAAACAGTTTTGTGCGCGTCATAATTTCCTTCTTTAAATAATTTCTTTCCAAAATCAAATTTCTTCATGGTTACGCATTCTGAACTGGTGAATCTGTACCAGAGTCTTGTTAGTCAGAGTTTAACTTCAGAGGTTGCTTTTATCAGATCACATCAGAGTTTCTCTTTGCTCTTGACTTCTTCAGGTTCAGAGTCTGGATTCAGTCTTCTTTACAAGAGTTTCTAACTTCTTTCTATTTTGCTGGTACCTATGTTGATCAGAGTCAGAACCTTCTGGACGCGTTTCCTCTGAGCAGCATCTGATTATTGGATTCTATATCTGATGTTTTTATCTATCTGATTATTTGATCGGAGTGTTGGTGTAAGCCCTAGAGGCCAATACTTTTGGTACTTGTATCGAATTATTTATTAATAATAAAAAGGCTTTTTCTTTATTACGTTTGTTTAATAAAGTCCCTAGAATAGCTAGTCCGTTTAATGTATCAAGTGTGACTTGATCATGAGATCACATTAAACATAAGCACATTATTCTTAAAGTATCCGTAGTCGAGCTTTATTGTGAAGTGGGATGACATTAAAGCATTAAGACTATTATGTATATAGACTGATGATCACATCTCATGGATCATGGATAAGGAGTTATCAAGTCTTAAATATAGGTATGAATATTAAGAGTAATATTTATACTGGATTGACCCGCTATGAGAATACTATATAGAATGTTATGCAAAGTGTCATAAGTTATTCTCATGGTGATAATGGTGTATACCACCCTTCGACCTGAAACCACTATGGATCCTAGATGTAGAGTCGAGTGCTTTATTACTCATCAAACATTGTCCGTAACTGGATAACCATAAAGACAGTTGATGGGTACTCTACGAAGCATGCTGAGGGACATGAGTGACCTAGATGGAATTTGCCCATCCTGCATAACAGGATAAATGTCTATGGGCCTAATATTGAACTGGACAAGGATGACACAGTCTATGCCTTGTGTTCAATATAGACATAAGGGTAAAAGGGTAATTCTACACATAAGTATTACCATAGAAGGATTTGTCAGATCACATGACATTTTCGTGTCTTGGGTAGCAGTGATGTGTTACTAGATACCGCTTACTGTTTATTATGTTAAATACGTGATTTAATATAATTGTCAATGTCGCGAAAACCTACAGGGTCACACACAAAGGATGGATTGATGAGAGATAGAGTAATTAAGGAACACCGTAAGGTACGTTGCACTTAAGTGAATTGTAGAACATCGTAAGGTACGGTGTAGTTAAGTAGAATATGAAATATGGTAAGGTACCACGCGCTTAAGTGATTTTGGCATTTTATAAGTTATGGGCCAAATACACTTAAGTGGGCTTTTTAGCTTGAAGCCACACAAGTGGTTCTATAAATAGAACCCTTGTGCAGAAGCATTCATTGCGGTTGCATTATTTTTGTTTTCTCTCTCTCTCTCTCTCTCTCTCTCTCTCTCTCTCTCTCTCTCTCACACACACACACACACACACACACACACACACACACACACACACACACACACACACACACACACACACACACACACACACGCACACACACACACACACACGCACACACACACACGCACACACACACACACTCAAAGCCTTCATTCATAGCATCTAGCACTGAGATTGAAGGAATCTGTTCGTATGGACTTAGTAGAGCCGTTGTCATCATTCAACGTTCGTGATCGCTACGTAGATCTGCATCAAAGGTTTCAATCGTCACAAGAGATCTACATCAAAGGTTTCAATCGTCACAAGAGATCTGCATCAAAGGTTTCAATTGTCACAAGAGGTAACCTTTCTATCACTGATCATGCCCATTCATAAGGATCACTAAAGGAGAAAATTTTAATTTCCGCTGCGTTTTAGATCGCAATTCACCTTCAGTGGTATCAGAGCCACTTACGAAACCATGCATCGGATAGCTGTTTATTTTCTGTATTAATATGATTAAAAGACAAAATGAATCAAAGAATAAACGAGTAATTAAATTTGGCATCATGTGTGTACGATTTGGATGATTGATGTTGACTATGCTTTGGAACCGACATTAGTATGGTGAAGCAGCGATACATCGATCGTCCATAGGTTACGCAATTGAGACCGATCAACTTATATATGATATAAGTAATCCTAATGCAAAGTACGGTATATATGATATATTGTTTCTATTTCGTTCATTCAAACACTAAATGGTTGTTTTCCTTTGAGCGATCAATGGTCATTTGCTTCGGAATCCGACATTAGTATGGTGAAGCAATGACCTGTTGATCAATCATACTGAATCAACAATCGAGGTGTGTTTGACGGTCTGAAATTGGTGCATTAGGGTTAGTGACGGCGCAAGGGTTGTGTCGTCAAAGAGTTACGGATTGAGGGCTTGTTGGAACACGTCTGTTGATTGTTTCAAAGCGATGTTTTTTGGCCGTGTGACGATCGTCATGGACCTGTGACGATCGTAACAAGATGGACGTGACGGTCGTCACATGCTTTGTGACGATCGTCACATTCACAGATCCATAATTCTAGGCGTTTCTGTTATTTTGGCCGTGTGACGTTCGTCATGGGCCTGTGACGGTCGTAACAAGCTGGACGTGACGGTCGTAACATGCTTGTGACGGTCGTCACATTCACTAAGTCAGAATTCTCGGGGTTTCTGTTTTGTGATTGCACAAGAGTTATGTTGATGCAAAACGACGTCGATTTCAAATGAATTGTTCATTAAAATGACCGGGCAGCGGACCCCCGACTAACTCTGCATAGTGTGATCGGTCGCCGAAATTTAATTTGGTTTTAATTAATTAAAAGAATTAAAATTAATAATAATAATGTGTTTATTATTATTGCCTTGTGGTGATCAGTTATGGCCTTAGTTTTCCTTTATTTTGTTTTGGGTTTTTAAATACGACCTGCGTGTCGTGCCTCTCCTTTTAATCTCTTAATGTAACTTCTTTTCTCATCTCAATCCGTCATATGTAAAACGAGTTTCTTCTGTAATGTAATGTTATGAAGAAAGAGAAGAATTCAATATCAAAGGAGGACAATGTTATGAAGAAAGAGAAGAATTCAATATCAAAGGAGGACAACCTTGAAGATCATGCTTGGAGAAGCTTAGATCGTTATTAGGTTAGCTTAGGTTCTCTCATTGGCTTGGGAGAACAATTGCGCTAGGGGCCATAACTGTTTCATTATCTATGTTGATGCATGTGTATGTATGTTGATGCATGTGAATATATGTTTATGTATGTGAGAGACGATTTATATGATAAATAAGTCGGTGAGATCATAACAATTGCAATTCCCTCAAATTAAATATTAAGTTTATGCTTTCCAAGTTTTAGCACTCATCAAGACTAGTATCGGATAATGTAGATTTCGCCTACGCAAGGTGCATGTTCTATATTAGTAAGGTGCGATGGGATAATTGTAATATCCAACTGCTAAAACAATGGGTCAAACTTAACTAAAAAAATTATAATAAGATTATATATGTTTAGAAGCAAGAGTTAGAAATGATCCATATGATGGATTGGAATAAGGAGTTATTCACCCAACTGAAATTGTCGAGAGTTGTATTAGATACAATTGGAAGGATTTCCTACCTAAATAACCTAGTTTTGTGTAATCCGCCTACGCGGACTTAGAACAAAGTGAAATATGGATCTCGACCCACTAGAAAATCTTCGAACGGGATTTTCCGAATCAAATGATGAGGGTCATTTGTTTTACGTAAAATAGTGGGAGCATATTTAATTAAAGGCCTAATTAAATATGTTATTGATACTTATATTTTCATTAATCTCAATAAACACCTCTAACAAACATTTTGCGATCAATCCTTGACAAGGAAAAATTGTCTAGGACAAATATTCTGGATTGGCACCGAAACCTGAGGATTGTCCTCAAACATGATAGAAAGTTGTATGTCTTGGAGAAACCTATTCCTAAAGAGGAACCTCCTAGTTCTGCACCTAAGGCAGAAAGAGATGCTTATAAGAAGCATGTCGATGAGGCCAATGAAACTGCTTGTCTCATGCTAGCTACCATGAACTCGGAATTGCAAAAGCAACATGAGAACATGGCAGCGTTCGATATGATCGAACACCTGAAGATACTCTATCAAGAGAAAGCAAGGCATGAAAGGTTTGAAGTTTCAAAAGCCCTTTTTCAAGGTAAGTTAGTTGAGGGGCCCCTATAGGTCCCCATGTGCTCAAGATGATTGGGTATGTGGAAAACCTTGAAAGGTTGGGTTTTCCCCTCGGAAAGGAACTTGTGACTGATTTGATCTTGCAATCGTTGCCAGATAGATTCAGTCAATTTGTCATAAATTTCAATATGAATGATATGGACAAATCTCTTCCTGAACTGCTAGCCATGTTAAGAACTGTTGAGCAGAATCTGAAGACAAAAGGGAAGTTCATTCTGATGATCGGAAATGGAAAGAGACAGAACAAAAGGCCCACCAAGCAGGGTGATAAAGGGAAAGGCAAGGAAGTTTCCTAACCCAGACCCATTGTTGCTGCTTTGAAGCCTAGTGGAGGCATAACAAAGACATGCACCTGCTTCCATTGCGGTAAGACCGGACACTGGAAGAGAAACTGCCCAAAGTAATTGGAAGATATGAAGAATGGAGTAGAGACTTCATAAAGATCTTGTTTAATTGGAAAGATGACAAAGTCTCCATTCACAGGAAAAGGTGAAAGAGCTGATGATCTTTTGGTCCTCATACATACTGATGTATGTGGACCACTGAACATACCAGCCAGAGGAGGTTTTCAGTACTTCATCACATTCACTGATGATTTCAGTAGATATGGTTATATGTGTTTAATGAAACACAAATCAGAGTCCTTTGAAAAGTTCAAGGAATTCAAGAATGAAGTACAAAACCAACAAGGTAAGAATATTAAAACTCTTCGATCAGATCGAGGTGGTGAGTATTTAAGCCTAGAGTTTGATGACCATCTAAAAGAGTGTGGGATCCTATCCCAACTTACTCCTCCTGGAACACCCCAATGGAATGGTGTATCTGAGAGAAGAAATCGAACCCTGTTAGACATGGTCCGATCCATGATGAGTCACGTCGATCTTCCAAACTCCTTTTGGGGACATGCACTATTGACAGCAACTTACACACTTAACCGTGTTCCATCCAAAAAGGTTGAGAAGACACCATATGGGATATGGAGTGGTAAGAAACCACATATGTCTTACATGCAGATTTTGGGGTTGCGATGTTTATGTGAAACGACAACCTTCAACTAAGCTTGAGCCCAAATCTGACAAATGCTTATTTGTGGGGTATCCTAAAGAAACAAGAGGGTATTACTTCTACAATCCTTCTGAGGGAAAAGTGTTTGTCGCTCGAACTGGAGTATTCCTAGAAAAGGATTTTATTTCCAAAGGAATCAGTGGGAGGAAAGTAGAGCTTGAAGAAATTCAAGAATCACAAAGCATTGATACACCTATGGAGGAATTAGAGCAGGAAACACAAGTACTTGTGGAAGAGAAACATGCTCAAGTAGAACAAGACCAACATGGGTCAGGCAGGATACGTCACCTACCTGAGAGATATGGATATCTCATAACTGATAAAGGTGATGTATTACTCATGGATCAAGAACGAAGATGAGCCTTGTGTCTACAAGAAGGTTAGTGGGAGCATGATCGTTTTTCCTGGTATTATATGTAGATGACATATTATGCATTGGAAACGATGTCCCTACCCTGCAACAAGTAAAGTCTTGGTTGGGAAAATGCTTTTCTATGAAGGACCTAGGTGAAGCAGCCTATATATTAGTGTAGCGGGGTATTCGTTACCTTTAGATTTATTGACTAAATCAAAAGTAAATCATACAATTCGAGTCGCCATCACACTTCTATTTATCCAAAGGAAAGGTTAGAAAGCGAACAAAAACCGAGAAGTTTTATCAAGTCAAAAACTAATAAAAATGTCAGAGATCTGGGTAAGGGGGCTGGTTATGCAATGGGAAGGTTTTAAGCAACCAAAACATCCTTAGTACTCTAAGGGAGCCCTTTTTACAAATGTTGTAAGGTAGGTTGGTATTTGTGAAAAATATTTGTGCAAACATGATTGGGGAGATGAGAAAAGAATATATAAGTTATTTACAATTTTGTGTTTGAATGGATAAACCCATTGCCTATGTACCATCTTAAAAAAGTAGGATCAAAACCTCGTAGTTCGGGGTAAAAATCTCAAAAGAAGTTGGTGAATTGATTGGTCAAAAGCCTTAAGGTCTTTTGTTATCAAAGGGAGAAAACTCAACCTAAAACCACAAATCCACCATGTGAGGAGAGCTTCAACATGCTAGTGACGGGTTAACCCTATAATAAGCATGGAAGACTTATAGTCCATCACTAAGGATACAGGTGAGTATCATATCAACCTCTAGGATAACTCAAACCTAATAGCTAATGTTTATGAAAAGCTTTGGCAAGGAGTGGCTATTGGAACCACAAAAACATTTGAGTGAGTTGCACTTACAAATGAAAAGTATTCACAAAATATGGTCAAAGTTGACTTAGGATTCAATTCAAAATAAGTGTTATGAAAAGAGTTTGAGAAAATCA
Organism: Lathyrus oleraceus; assembly: GCF_024323335.1. Lineage (NCBI taxonomy): Eukaryota > Viridiplantae > Streptophyta > Magnoliopsida > Fabales > Fabaceae > Lathyrus > Lathyrus oleraceus. The sequence goes on along the minus strand of NC_066585.1, from coordinate 350,760,522 downwards.
AAAGCATAGTGCTTAGGTTTCTAATTTTGAAAACAATGTTAATGTTTGCACAAAAGTTTGGCTTGGGTTAGAGTGGAGGGAAGAAGAGAATGGCTAGCTCCTAAACATGCAAAGATGAAGGAAGAGAAATAAAATCACATGGAGTTCCCTTCTTGAGATCATAGTGATGATCCAAGTTGTTCCCTTTCCTTTGGAATTAGCAAGCAATAAGCACATAACTCAAGCAATCAAGCAAACAAATCCATCAAGCTCCTAGGAATTTTCCAATTGGCTTTTGTATCTCTCACTTTAGATGCTCATGACAATGGTTCTTCTACTTGGCTTAAGTTTAGGATCCCTAGCACACAAGGACACACAAATCAAAAAGTTCCACAATACAATAGAAAGAATGGACAAGAGTGAGTTTAGAATTAGGTTCTTTCAATTCATCTTAAACACTAAGCACTCTAAAGGCATGAGGCCTGGTTGCTCTTTGACATTTTTATAGCATTCTAAAGGCATGAGGCCTAGTTGCTCTTCAAACTCCATTAGCATAGGTAAGGTCCTAAAATCTAAGTCCTTTGTCCATTTGCATTGGGTTCTGATGTGAAAATAGCAAGTGTACTATTTTTCTCACTGTAGTAATAAAAGGGACACTCCCCATTTGTCGATCTCAAGGACTGCTTGACGATACAGAGTTTATAGATTGTTTCAATTAGACAAAAGCCTTTGGTTTTTGTGTTGTGGTGTAATTATACTACCAATTGCAAATAAATAAAACAAGTAAAAAGGTTGAACGAGATACAAATGAGAGAAGATTGCTAGGGTTCGGTGAATGAAACTTCTTGTAACAGATATAATTTATGACGGCGTAGAGCTATTCCTGTCAAATTAATTCCGGTCCTCAAGGGTATCTATTCCTAAGTCCTTAGTAATAGACCTTTGATTATGTAACCTAATTACTACGTCCATAAACAATTAGGTTCATACTCAAGCATTCACATATCAAGAATTATCGGTCAGATAGAAAATCCCTAGTCCTAGGTTATTTTTACTATCCAAAGTTCTTATCCAGGTCAATGAATAATTGCGGTCCAGCTTACACTATTCATAATAATCATCATTCGTTGGTCCGACGGATAACGCATAAAGAACGGCGATAAGAACAAATTAATGGAAAAGAAGAAATAAGCAATACTTTCATAAACATCAATACTGTCACATTCAGAATCAGGGTCACCCCCCTAGCAATGGGGGGTTTAGCTACTCATAAGAAAAGTAAAAACAAAGATTAATATTGTTGTCATTACAGAATTTCGTGAGGAATCAATCTTCAATAGTCGGAAAACTCTTGAACATATGAATCCCTTGATCTTCCTTGAGTCTCCAGCTCTCAAAACGCGTATATTTTCTCTCCAAAATGTCCAACCCCCGGAAAATCGTGGTCTGGCCTCTTAATAGCTATTCAGTTGGATTTTTCCTGAATTTGTGCTCCATACGCGTACTGCGCTGTCCCATACGCGTACTGCCTAGTAGGAAACGCGTATTGGACGTAACACAGCATATGGTACGCGTATTGCCCAGCCTGTTACGCGTATTGCCCAGCCTGTTACGCGTATTGCCCAAGTTGGTACGCGTATTGCCCAGGCTGGTACGCGTATCACCAGAAGCTTGTATTTTGGCTGAATTTTCCTTCCCTCTGGTCATTTACGTATGGTACGCGTACTGGGAAGGTCCATACGCGTATCATATAAGGTCATACGCGTATGGACAGCAGGTTCTCCAAAAATTGACTTTTTCTTCCGTTTTCTTGCTCGGGCTCGATTTCTCATCTGACGTTTGATCCCCTGAGCTTCCAAACTAGCTTTTTACCTGCTGACATACCAAAAAGTGTAAAATATCCTCAAGAAACTCATCAGTAACAACACACTTAATATCATAGAATTGAGCTTATTTCTAACTAAAAATGCTTCAGTTTACACAGTTTACCTGATTTATTTACGGTTAAATAGTGGAATGTCTAGCATAAATGGTGACTGATCACAACCCCAAACTTAGCTTGTTGCTTGTCCTCAAGTAACATCTTATTACCATCAAAAATCATGTCACCCCAAACTTACTGTAAAACAGTTCTTACCACAATACTGCTGAAATCTTTCGCACTGGACCTCTTGATGTTTTTCAGGTTTTCTGATTCTTCCACATAGCCACCGAGCTAGAAACTCTTTCCCTCAGAGATATGACTTTACCTGTCAGCTTATATCACACTCTCACCAAGTCTCTCTGGGTTAAAGTTTTATCACTCTCAAATCACAATATGCAATATCAAATCAACAGTTTGAATAAATTCTCTCATCCTATCAACATGTACAATCACACACACTTTTTGAGGTCTTTTAGGGTTGTAACGGGGCTTGGGTTTAGGTAGGCTATGAAGGTGGAACCTAGGGTTTATGTTTATTGTATTTTATTTTTTATTTTTTTTTGGTTCAGAGTACATGAAATCATTCTCTTACTACGTTTCTTTGTTATTATTCCTGTAGGGTTATGCAATCCTCTTTTCCTTTTATTTCTAGTGAATGTAGCATCTTTCAAAAGCTGTTCTTCGCTTTTCTCTTTCTTTCTTTTGGTTATTATTACTTTTTTTTTTCTTTTTCTTTCTTTTTTTTTTTTTTTTATTTTTTTTTATACGACATTCACTTACTATTCATTGACTGCAAAGCTACCCCAAACTTAAAGGTTGCTATACCAACAGCAACCCCAAACTTAGATAGAAACGTAGATATGAACTCACTTCTCACATACTCTGAACAGGGTAAGATAGGTCCAGGGTCATGGGTTTAGAAAAAAAAACGGGTATATCAACAATAAATGATTAAAGGCTCAACGGGGTAAAACAATGGATAATAATAATAATAATGGGATGGCTAGAAAGGCTTTAGGTGATAACAAAAACATGCCTCAGTGTGTGTATGCGTACAGCTAATAATAACAAAAGAACGTACGCAAACCAAGATTGATAAAGACATACCTGATATCGCTCATATGATAATAAGTGTTTGGCTTTTTATGAACTCACCAGGACGGGTTAAGCTGACTTGTTCTATCATACCTCTGAGTTCAAAGCTCATGCTCGTGGTTCTGATGTTAATCTTCACCAGTGCGTCCAATCATAAACAACAGTATCTAACGTCAGGGGACTGAAAGGGAGGATGCCCAAGTAGTTGGTGTAAGTGATCGCGAAACCAATAGCCAGACATAGTCACGTATCTAAGGAAATAAACAGGAAAATTGAGATAAACCAAATCACATTCATTAGAATTCGCCAACCCATAATAGGTGGTTACATCAAAGCAACAGAAATTAAAACTGCATAACTAAAAAAAAACCAAAAATTACCCAAATAAAACCAAAAGTACAAAAACAACAATCAAAGTCAATCACTCTGTCCACCGTCCTGCATGTGGGTATCAAAATTAATCATATCTGTCGGGTCCAAAATAGTCTGCCCTCGTGCGAATGCCGAGATAGGCGTCAATGTCTCTGTGTGGCCCGACGGAGACTGCTGCTGCTGAGGTGGTGTCTGATGCGGTGGTTGCTGCGGTGGCTGCTGCGGAATCTCTCCCCCTATCTGCACTGGCTGGTTCCACCAAGGATAGGTGAACTGGCCAAAATGAGGGGCTGGAGGCGGTCCCGAGAATCTATCTCTGAAGCGCTGTGCCTCCTCCCACAGATCCGTCTGATGAGTCAGAACTCTCCCTGACAACCCATACTGAAAACAGAAGTCCTGCATCAAACAAAACTGGGACATCTGCATCCGATACTCTCTGGAGTTCTCATCAATCGGAGGAGGCTGAGGTGGCTGTGTTTCTGCTGCAGTCGGCTGAGCCTCCTGCTGCGGAGCACTGGTGCTTCCCTCCCTGTCTCGTGGTTGTCTCAGAGGGCGGGGCTGATCATCTGTGACCGTCCTCTCTTTCATCCAGTGGGCGTTCAGGGGTGCAGCTGGTCGCAACATCAGCGAATCAGAGAAGTCCGGGACACCCGCTTTCTTGCACAGCAGGTAAATCACAGTCGCATGGCCTAAGGATTTCTTAGGCGACTGAGCTATGTCATCCATATCAGCAGCTATGATTTGTCCAATGTTCACTTGTTTCTGATGCAGGATCTGATGGAGCAGTAAGGCACGTTCGGATATTAATTCTGACCCGCTTCGATTAGTACTCAGATTGTGATGAATGAAATAGGCCAAAGCCTTCGGAATCGGTGCTAGATCAACCACCATAACCTTTGCAGGAGAGATTTTGGACGTGGGTGCCCAATCGTGGCCTGGCCTAATCAGTGAATTTTTCATGTCAGCGTAAGGCCAATAGTTTTTGTCCGACCGTTTCATCTCATTAAACGGACAAAAGGAATCATAAAACTTGCATTTCAGCACACTATTGATCGTTCTTCCATCAAATTTGATCGCTGTGCCCCTGACCCATGATATGAACGCTGCATTACCTGTGGGATCGTCTTCGTCAGATGTTACCCTTAGCGCATTCGCGTAAAACTCCCAGATCAAATCCAGTGAAACCGGTTGGATTTTGTCATTAAAATAGATCAACTTCTGCTTCTTTAGGATATTCGTGACCTCTGGATACGTATCATTCTGATACATCCAATGTTTTTCTTCAACCATGCTTCGTCCCTTTATTTGTTCATAACGCTCTGCATGGTGGGTGGTACGGAAGTTGTTGATCTCGGACGGTGATTGAGACATGATGTTGCTCTGTGGACTGAATGAAAAAGAAGAAAACAGAGAAAATTCACAGTAATACGCAGAAAATACGTAATGAAAAAGTGAGAAAATGAAGTCCGTACGGACAAAAAATATATATACAGCCCCATAAAACAGATACGCGTAAGATACGCTGCAAATACGCGTATCAGACTGCCTTACGCGTACCTTACGTGTATCACTTTGCCATACGCGTATCATACGCTGCAAAAACAAGTGTAAAAAGTGATCTGCGTAACAGATCACGTATCATAAGATGATACGCGTATGGCCTGGTCCCTTACGCGTATCATACGCGTATGCTTCGTCTATACGCGTATCATACGCGTTTCACCAGAGGCATGCATTTTTGATGACCAATACGTGTATCATAAACCCATACGCGTATTGGCAGGTTCATTTTCAAATTTTTTTTTTTTTTTCTTTTTGTTTTCTATTAAATTTTTTTTCTTTTCTACATACTAACTGACTCGGCAAAAATAAAACGAAAGAAAGAATCAAACCTCCCTTGGGTTGCCTCCCAAGCAGCGCTTCGTTTAACGTCGCATGGCTCGACGGGACACCTCATACTCAGAGGAGTTTAACGGATTCAATTGGCCCCCCTTCACCGGGATTGTATGGCTTTAACCTCTGACCATTAACTTTGAAAGTGTCGCCATTCTTCTCATTTTTAAGCTCTATTGCTCCATAAGGGAGTACTTTGTTAATGACGAACGGTCCAGACCATCTTGACCTCAATTTCCCTTGGAACATCTTCAACCTGGAATTAAACAAAAGTACAAGTTGTCCCTCCCGAAATTCCTTTTTCTGGATCTTTTGATCATGCCACTTTTTTGTTTGTTCTTTGTAAATTTTGGCATTTTCATAAGCTTGATTCCTGAATTCCTCCAACTCGTGAAGTTGAAGAATTCGGGATTCACCAGCTTTGAAAAGATCACAGTTAAGGAATTTGGAGGCCCAGAAGGCTCTGTGCTCGAGTTCGAGTGGTAAATGACAAGCCTTACCGTAAACTAATTGATAGGGAGACATACCTATTGGTGTTTTAAATGCAGTCCTGTATGCCCACAATGCATCATCCAGCTTTACTGACCAATCTTTCCGGGAAGCACTTACCGTCTTTTCTAAGATTTGCTTTATTTGACGGTTGGATACCTCCACTTGCCCACTTGTCTGGGGGTGATATGGTGTGGCTATCTTATGTTTGACATTATACTTCTTCAACAGATTCTCAAAGAGTTTATTTATAAAATGCGTACCTTGGTCACTAATTAAAGCCCGTGGTACCCCAAACCTAGAGAAGATGTTATGCCTCAAGAACTTCACCACCACTTTAGCATCATTAGTTGGTAATGCCACAGCTTCTACCCACTTTGACACATAATCGACCGCAACCAATATGTAATTCTTACCAGATGATGGCGGAAAGGGTCCCATAAAATCAATTCCCCAAACATCAAACAGCTCAACTTCTAGCATGGAGTTTTGTGGCATCTGATTCCGTTTTGTAATGTTACCTATTCGTTGGCACCTATCACATTCTCGGACTATAGAATTTGCATCCTTGAATAGCGACGACCAATACAAACCCGATTGGAGGACTTTTGCTGCAGTTCTATCTCCACTGAAATGTCCACCATACTCAGAATTATGACAAGCTTTCAGAATGTCGGCTTGCTCTCTTTCTGGAACACATCTTCTGATCAAACCATCCACTCCCTTTTTGTAAAGAAATGGATCATCCCATAAGTATAACCTGCAATCATAAAGAAACTTTTTCTTTTGGTGAGAATTAAAGTCATCAGGTATAACCCCACCTACCACATAATTTGCATAATCAGCAAACCATGGTATCTCTTGAACAGCAAGTATTTTCTCATCAACGAATGTGTCCTAAATAGGATGTTCCTCCTCAGTTTCTTTGATTGGGGACATGCGAGATAAGTGATCCGCGACCGTGTTCTCGCACCCCTTTTTGTCTTTGATTTCCAAATCAAACTCCTGAAGGAGGAGGATCCATCTCAAAAGTCTCGGCTTTGATTCCTGCTTAGCAAACAAATACTTTAAAGCAGCATGGTCAGTATACACAATGACTTTTGAACCAAGCAAATATGATCTAAATTTGTCAAAAGCGTAAACCACGGCCAACAACTCCTTTTCGGTAGTTGCATAATTCATTTGGGCCGGGTTAAGGACATGACTAGCATAATAAATCACATGCAATAATTTGTCCTTTCTCTGTCCTAGGACAGCCCCCACAGCAAGGTCACTTGCATCACACATTATTTCGAAAGGCAAGGACCAATCGGGGGCGATGACAACAGGTGCACTGATCAACTTACTCTTTAAAGTTTCGAAAGCTACCATGCAGTTTTTATCAAAATTAAATTGCTTGTCCTTGACTAACAAATCAGTCAATGGTTTGGCGACTTTTGAGAAGTCTCTGATAAACCTGCGATAAAAACCTGCATGACCCAAAAAACTCCTTATCCCTTTTTCATTCACAGGAGGTGGGAGGTTAGCTATCACCTCCACTTTGGCTTTGTCCACTTCAATTCCTTTGTGGGAAATTTTGTGTCCTAGAACAATTCCTTCCTGCACCATGAAATGACATTTCTCCCAATTGAGAATAAGGTTAGTTTCCTGACATCTTTGCAAAACAAGAGACAAGTTAGCTAAACAATTATCAAAAGAAGAACCAAACACAGAGAAATCATCCATAAACACCTCCATATACTTTTCAAGCATGTCGGAGAATATAGATGTCATACACCTCTGAAAAGTAGCTGGGGCATTGCATAGCCCAAATGGCATCCGTCTGTAAGCGAAAATACCATAAGGACATGTAAATGCCGTCTTTTCCTGATCTTCCGGGGCTACAGCAATTTGGTTGTATCCCGAATATCCATCCAGAAAGCAATAATACTCATGACCTGCAAGTCTTTCTAACATTTGATCAATAAACGGGAGAGGAAAATGGTCCTTTCTTGTTGCAGTGTTCAGTCTTCTGTAATCGATGCATACTCGCCACCCTGTCACTGTGCGAGTTGGGATCAATTCATTCTTTTCATTTAGAATTACTGTGGTTCCTCCTTTCTTGGGTACCACATGCACTGGACTCACCCACGAGCTGTCAGAAATGGGGTAAATCATTCCCGAATCTAACAACTTTACAACCTCTTTCCTTACCACTTCTTTCATTGCTGGGTTTAACCTCCTGGTTGCACTACCGGTTTCTGATTATCCTCCATCAGTATCTTATGCATGCATACTGTGGGGCTAATACCTTTTAAATCCTCAATAGTCCACCCAATAGCACTCTTATGCTTCTTTAGTACCTGTATTAACTTTTCCTCATCTATGGCATTTAGCTCAGAACTGATAATAGCAGGATAATTTGTCCCAGATCCTAGAAAGACATATTTAAGATTTACAGGCAATTGTTTTAATTCAAAATTTATACCTGGTTTACTTACCTTTTCATTTTCTAATTCTGGTGAAGATCTCAGGTCCTCCCACCGACGTGGTTTGGATTTCATCCAAAGAGGTTGTGTATCCAGCATGGCAAGCACTTCTTTTTCTTTTTCATCATCATTCTCTTCAATCTCTCTGACTGACAGACTCAGAACTCTTTCCAATGGTAATTCAGGAAACTTTCTTTGCATTGTGCTAGTCACTATTTGATCAATTACTTCAACAGAGTGGTTTGTACACATTTCCTCTTTATGTTTCATAGTATCCCGGACATCAATTCTGAGCTCTTCATCATATACCTTTAGGGTCAAGGTACCTCCCTCAATGTCTATCATGCATCTACCTGTTTCTAAGAACGGTCTTCCCAGAATCAGAGGTATCTCTTCATCTTCTGGCATTTCCAAAATTACAAAATCAACAGGAAAAACAAATTTATCAACTTTGACCAGAACATCCTCAACCACCCCAAAAGGTCTCTTCACTGAGTGGTCAGCAAATTGAAGTGTCATTCTGGTATCCTGAACATTGCCAATTCCCAGCTTCCTGTAAATAGACAAAGGCATAAGGCTAACACTAGCCCCCAAATCAATCAGCGCCCTTTTAAAAGACCTATCTCCAATGGTACACGGGATGGTCACAGACCCTCTATCTGGCTTCTTTACTGGAATCTTCATACCCTGCAAAATAGCACTACAAGTTTCAGTTAATATAACAGGGTCAGTGTCAGTGGTGCGCTTCTTGGAGATGATGTCTTTCATGAACTTCGCATAGATAGGCATCTGCTCGAGTGCCTCAGAGAATGGAATATTGATTTCTAATTTCTTGAACAATTCCATGAATTTCTGAAAAATTTTCTCATCTTGCTTCTTCTTTTTGTTTCTTTGTGGGAAAGGAAGCTTAATGATGGGTTTTGGTTCAGGTAGCTTTTCTTGTACCACCGGCATTTTCACACTTTCTTCCTCAGGTGGTGTCTTATTCTCTAAGATTTCCAGGTCCACTTCACACAATGTATCTTCTTCCTCATCCTTCTTCTTAAGATCTTCAACAGATTTTCCGCTTCTTGTTGTTACCGCACTCACCTTATTGTGCTCCCTTGGATTTGTCACTGTTGCACTAGGTAATGCGCCTGGTATTTGGGAATTTGTTATCTGTTGTGCTATCTGACCCAATTGAATCTCCAGATTTTTAATTGATGCATTGGTGCTTTTCTGATTATTCCTGGTTTCCTCCTGAAATTGCATATTATGAGTTGCCATCTTCTCTATAGCAATCTCCCAATCCGCTTTCTTCGGTACCTGTTGCTGATAAGGTTGCTGTTGGTACGGTGGTTGTTGTTGTGGAGGTCCTTGAATATTACCCTGCTGATCTTTCCAAGAGAAATTAGGATGATTTTTCCACCCCGGATTATAAGTATTTGAGTAGGGATTATTCTGCCTCAGGTAATTTATAGCTTGCACTTGTTCTGCGGTTGCAACACAATGCATGGTAAAGTGTGGTCCACTACAAATCTCACAAATCATGGTCGGAACCGGTTGCACTTGAGCAACAGTCTGGGTACCTATATTCATAGCTTTCAATCTTCTTTCAACCTCAGCTGCAATTTGGTCTTCCATTTTCACTACCTGATTTGCTAATTTCAAGTCAATTTTTCCCTCCGGCTGATTCACAGTGCGGTCATATAATTCCAAATGCTCATTTGCTGCAATAGCTTCGATGATCTTTTTGATACCGGTTGCTGTTGAAAAATTAGATGAGCCACCAGCAGCTGTATCAATGAGTTGCTTAGTTTTCATTTTCAGCCCGTTTACAAAATTCTGCATTTGTTCAGTTTCATCCAAATTATGTGTAGGACATGCAACTAAACATCTCTTGAATCTTTTGTATGCATCTCCAAGGGTCTCTCCGTCTTTCTGTTTAAAATTCACAATGTCATACCTCTTACGGATATACACAGAAGCAGGAAAATACTCGTTCAAGAATGTTGTTTCCATTTGTTGCCAAGTAGTAATGCTTCCTGCGGGTAGGGAATAGAACCATTCCTCAGCGTCCTCAGATAAGGTGAATGGGAACATGACCAATCTCTTTGCCTCTTCAGAATGCCCATCAATTTTTAATGATGTGGTCATAGTCAGAAACCTCTGCAGATGCTTGTTTGCATCCTCATTGATTTTTCCTGCAAAAGGTTTACTTTCTAACTGGCGGATGGTTGAGGGATGTAACTGGAAGTGAGCAACATTAACAGGTTGGTTAACAATGGTCAACCGCACTGCTGGGTTATTCTGTCTGCCATAATCACCTAAAAGTCTCTCCGCTGGAGGTGGGTCTGCAGCCATGTTTTCGGTGTCTGGATGTGAAGCTGTGTCTGATTCAGATTTTTCGGAGTGAACAGAAACTGGAGTGACAGGTGTGGCCGGTTCTTCGGTGTCAGAGTTGGCCAGTTTCTTTCTTCTAGCTTCTCTGAGCTTTTTGCGCAGTGTTCTCTCTGGTTCTGCGTCAAAATGAAAATGAGCTGAGGCCTTACCTCGCATACACAGATTAGAAGAAGTTAGTTATTATAATAATAAAAATAAAAATTAACAATAAATAAAATTTTGGATGCAGAGCAACAAAATTCTAATTGAAAATAAATTAATAAACTCTACTATCTTTGGCAGTCCCCGGCAACGGCGCCAAAAACTTGATGTGAAAATAGCAAGTGTACTATTTTTCTCACTGTAGTAATAAAAGGGACACTCCCCGTTTGTCGATCTCAAGGACTGCTTGACGATACAGAGTTTATAGATTGTTTCAATTAGACAAAAGCCTTTGGTTTTTGTGTTGTGGTGTAATTATACTACCAATTGCAAATAAATAAAACAAGTAAAAAGGTTGAACGAGATACAAATGAGAGAAGATTGCTAGGGTTCGGTGAATGAAACTTCTTGTAACAGATATAATTTATGACGGCGTAGAGCTATTCCTGTCAAATTAATTTCGGTCCTCAAGGGTATCTATTCCTAAGTCCTTAGTAATAGACCTTTGATTATGTAACCTAATTACTACGTCCATAAACAATTAGGTTCATACTCAAGCATTCACATATCAAGAATTACCGGTCAGATAGAAAATCCCTAGTCCTAGGTTATTTTTACTATCCAAAGTTCTTATCCAGGTCAATGAATAATTGCGGTCCAGCTTACACTATTCATAATAATCATCATTCGTTGGTCCGACGGATAACGCATAAAGAACGACGATAAGAACAAATTAATGGAAAAGAAGAAATAAGCAATACTTTCATAAACATCAATACTGTCACATTCAGAATCAGGGTCACCCCCCTAGCAATGGGGGGTTTAGCTACTCATAAGAAAAGTAAAAACAAAGATTAATATTGTTGTCATTACAGAATTTCGTGAGGAATCAATCTTCAATAGTCGGAAAACTCTTGAACATATGAATCCCTTGATCTTCCTTGAGTCTCCAGCTCTCAAAACGCGTATATTTTCTCTCCAAAATGTCCAACCCCCGGAAAATCGTGGTCTGGCCTCTTAATAGCTATTCAGTTGGATTTTTCCTGAATTTGTGCTCCATACGCTTACTGCGCTGTCCCATACGCGTACTGCCTAGTAGGAAACGCGTATTGGACGTAACACAGCATATGGTACGCGTATTGCCCAGCTTGTTACGCGTATTGCCCAGCCTGTTACGCGTATTGCCCAAGTTGGTACGCGTATTGCCCAGGCTGGTACGCGTATCACCAGAAGCTTGTATTTTGGCTGAATTTTCCTTCCCTCTGGTCATTTACGTATGGTACGCGTACTGGGAAGGTCCATACGCGTATCATATAAGGTCATACGCGTATGGACAGCAGGTTCTCCAAAAATTGACTTTTTCTTCCGTTTTCTTGCTCGGGCTCGATTTCTCATCTGACGTTTGATCCCCTGAGCTTCCAAACTAGCTTTTTACCTGCTGACATACCAAAAAGTGTAAAATATCCTCAAGAAACTCATCAGTAACAACACACTTAATATCATAGAATTGAGCTTATTTCTAACTAAAAATGCTTCAGTTTACACAGTTTACCTGATTTATTTACGGTTAAATAGTGGAATGTCTAGCATAAATGGTGACTGATCAGGTTCACACAACCAAAACAAAACAAGCACAATAGTATATACACAATAATGTGCTCAAGTGAGCAAAAGGAAAATTGCATTAACATAAACATGAGCTCAAGTGAGCAAAGAGCAAAAGCAAATGAATTAATGAACAAGATAATAAATTGCATAAAACTAAATTGCAAGAATTAAATACTTTAATTAAAAGTTAGTGATTAGTAGTTAGTGTTAGTGTGTCATAAGGCAATTTAGCGCTATGTTAAGCAATCGTAAGTGGACTAATGTAGTAGTCACACCTATCTGAGGTCGGTCAATAAAACTATAGGCAACAAACACAAGTTAGAGACCATGACTAGTAAGCCAAGCTCCTACAACTTGCCATGCCAAAAGAAAAGAAGAATGATCTTGTATGGATTTAGGTTTTTTGCTTGACCAAGAAGCAACCTATCTCTAATGCAAAGCCATTCACTTGATCTTTGATCAAGATGAATTAGATTTGAATCAAAGAAGGTTAAGCCCCTCATATGTCAAGGCTAACCACCAATCATTAACTCATTGATCAAAAAGAAAAAAGATGAAGAAGAAGAAGAATAAGAATGTACATAAATGAAATTCAAATGACATAAGCAAAATGCATTGACCAAACATGAATGGAATCAAAGTCAATCAACGGTAAACAGAAGTAAGATGAAGCTTAGAAGTCAAGAAACAAATAAAATATTTTTGGTATTTTTGAAAATTAAAATAATACTTGAATTAAAATAAACAATTAAAGGTCAAACTTCAAATCCATTTCAAATCAACTTGGAAAAGTCCAAATGGATCATCCTAAGTTCAACAAGGTCAAACAAGGTTTAACAAAAAAAATTCATCATTTTTTGAAAACAGAAACTAATTTTAAACAATTAAAAATGAATAAAAAATAGCATAATTAAACTAAAATCTCAAATAAATCTCAAATCAATTAAGAAATTGATGAGAATATTTTTCATAGATTCATCATCATTCAAAGATGTTAGGAAAATATTTTTGGCATTTTTGAATATTGGAGACTATTTTAAATGAATTAAAAATAACCAGAAAAGAGAAAAATCATAAAAAAATATTAAATGAACACATAAAAAATATTAAAAACCATTTTCAGAAACTAGAATTAAAAAGGAAAATAATGCAATTGGTCCCATATTTTTTGGATTTAAAATGAAGAAGATATGAATTTTTGAAATAAAATAAAATAAAGAAAATAAAATGAAATAATCCAAAATTGCAAAAATCCTGGCGCGTTGGATCACATTCATTAATTGACGTGTCCAATCTGAGGGTTGTGAGGCGTGCGCGTATGATAATCCAAAGTCAAATGAGAAATACAAAGCATTTAAAAAAGTCATAAGGTTTAAGCGCCAGGATTAGATCTGGAAATGAGATCCAATGGTCCAGATGCATCCACGCATGGGGGACGGTGGTGTACACCACCGTCTTCTCCAGCGAGCAAGCCAGCTCCAGCCAGAGTTGCGGGTTTTGAAAGCTTCATAAAAATACACGATCCTCATATCATTGGAAAGCTGGGGTGATGTACATCACCCTTGTGCCATTGGTTTCTACTCAAGATCCCTATATAAAGAGAAATCTGAGGTGGAAATTCAAGGTATTCAAACTGAACTTGATCAATTCATGAAATTAAATGAACAGATCAATTGCCTCTCACATGAGGACTTCAGAGGAACCAACAAATACAAGAAATGAGCAAGATCCGGGGAGTTTCGAATGGAAAAAGTTTGAACAACAACCTTTGAAGTGCAGCTCTACAAGGCACGATCTCTTCCAATTCTTTGTTGCAATGTGTTCTTGATATGGCAAAGTAGCTAGGCTTAGGAATTGAAGCTCAATAATCAACCAAGGAAGTTGAAAATTGAACTGAAAAATTGAAGAAGAAAACTCAAAATTCCTTTTAATGGAGGTTAGGATTTCAATTCTGTAGAGTGTTAGGCGCCTTGAGGTTGGAAATGAATGAAGCCAGGCATCTGATTTTATAGCAAATGATGATGTAAGCCATGGAAAATTCGTGTGCATGTGGAATGAGGGCCTCCATGCATGGGCCTGTAGAGGTGCATGTGAGGCCCAAGTGCAAGCTAAACATCAGCCAAGTGAATTTGGACGTGCAAATATGATGGAATTGGCTTGTGCACAAATATTTCACATAGTTTCCATAAATGAACATGAATCTCCTCCTCTTCGAAAATGCACTTTGCCAAATTGAAACATGGTCATGTGGGTAATGGTTGTAAAGGTCTTGACACGAGGAACAAATGTTGTGTTGAACAAAATCCATTTGGAATTGGGAAATTTATGAAAGTTGATCATGAAGTTCAAGGTGCAAAACATGTGTATGTGAATTTTGCCAAAATGGACCAACTTCAAGCCCTTCTGTTTCAATGATGCAAGTCTCAAATGACAAAACCTTCAACATAAAAGTTGTAGATCTTTTCAATACAATCAATTTGGAATAAACTTTTGCATCATTTAGAATTTTGATGAGAAAGTTATGGGCACTTGAAGTTGGACTTTTTCAAGATTCAATGGCTTTGGTCCAAAGTGACCTATAATGTTTTGTATTATCACATGTATTTATTTTAGGATTATGAAATTTTTTCCAAAACAACAATTTAATTAGACATCTTAAAATTTCCAATTAATTTGATCCCACCTCAAAATCATGAAAAATGAGGGAGTTATGTCCTTGGGAAGTTGACCTAAAATTAGGGCTTCAGTCAAAATGACCTATAATGTTTTGAAATGAATGATGACCTTCCAAGTTTCAAATGGATTTTTGATGAACATTAAAGTTGTTCATATGGTTCTTAAGAACATTGTTTCTCTTGGGGTTATCTTCATTTGACAGACACATCAAAAGTTAGGTCTCAGTGGATTTCAAAATAGTTAGATGAATTGACTGATCAACTTCTCAAGTCCAAACTTCAAATCTTGATGAATTGATGATTGAGGATACTCACATGAGCTCAAACATGCATGAAATGATGAACTAAATAACTTAACTTGATTATATTTGAACATGAGTTGAGGTTGCTTCATGAGCAAGGCACAGTCAATGCCCAGATGAATTAGGGTTTCCTTGGGAAACAATCCTCAAGCCCTTTGGTTTATCTTGATCAAATTGAAAAATTGAGATACTTGGGAGGCATATATGATGATTTATAGCTTTGGGAACCATTTCCATGCTTGCTTTCAACTTCATCTGGCCACATCAATGAGCATAGGGGTCTCATAGGAGCCTTGGATCACATGATTCCTCAAGCTACAAAACAAACAAAGTTAGTGACATATTTTTGTACTTTTGGTTAGTAAACAAAATAAGAAAAGCAATAATATACAATACAAGCATGCTTGGTGGTCTCAAACCAACTCACACAAGTCCCAAACCAAAGGTTAAGGAGCCAAGATGCTATGATCCTTGAGGCCAATGCAATGTGCAATGTTATGATGCCATGAGGGATCTTAGGGTCAAAATTAGGGTCTTACAATTAGGAATCAGAATCTATAGAGATAGATCACAAAAACTACTTGGCCTAAGTCAGGGTACGTACATAGACAAAGTGCTGAGACGCTTTAATACGCAATCTAGTTATGTGTTCTGCTTAAACGGTGGCGCTGTGAGCTGGAAAAGTTCAAAGCAAGATACAGTTGCTGATTCTACAACCGAGGCCGAGTATATTGCTGCCTCAAGTGCAGCAAAGGAAGCTGTTTGGATCAAAAGGTTCATTAGTGAACTTGGCATAGTTCCTAGCATTGTGGATCCCATTGGTCTCTATTGTGATAACAATGGTGCTATCGCACAAGCTAAGGAGCCTAGATCTCACCAACGATCCAAACACATACTTAGGCATTATCACCTCATTCGAGAGATAACAGATAGAGGAGATGTGAAAATATGCAGAGTACCTACACTTGACAATATTGTTGACCCACTGACAAAGCCTTTTGCGCAGCAGAAGCATGATGGTCATACTAGATCTATGGGCATTAGGGGTATGCCTGATTGGCTCTAGTGCTAGTGGGAGATTGTTGGTGTAAGCCCTAGAGGCCAATACTTTTGGTACTTGTATCGAATTATTTATTAATAATAAAAAGGCTTTTTCTTTATTACATTTGTTTAATAAAGTCCCTAGAATAGCTAGTCCATTTAATGTATCAAGTGTGACTTGATGATGAGATCACATTAAACATAAGCACACTATTCTTAAAGTATCCGTAGTCGAGCTTTATTGTGAAGTGGGATGACATTAAAGCATTAAGACTATTATGTATATAGACTGATGATCACATCTCATGGATCATGGATAAGGAGTTATCAAGTCTTAAACATAGGTATGAATATTAAGAGTAATATTTATACTGGATTGACCCGCTATGAGAATACTATATAGAATGTTATGCAAAGTGTCATAAGTTATTCTCATGGTGATAATGGTGTATACCACCCTTCGACCTGAAACCACTATGGATCCTAGATGTAGAGTCGAGTGCTTTATTACTCATCAAACATTGTCTGTAACTGGATAACCGTAAAGACAGTTGATGGGTACTCTACGAAGCATGCTGAGGGACATGAGTGACCTAGATGGAATTTGCCCATCCTGCATAACAGGATAAATGTCTATGGGCCTAATATTGAACTGGACAAGGATGACACAATCTATGCCTTGTGTTCAATATAGACATAAGGGCAAAAGGGTAATTCTACACATAAGTATTACCATAGAAGGATTTGTCAGATCACATGACATTTTTGTGTCTTGGGTAGCAGTGATGTGTTGCTAGATACCGTTCATTGTTTATTATGTTAAATACGTGATTTAATATAATTGCCAATGCCGCGAAAACTTACAGGGTCACACACAAAGGACGGATTGATGAGAGATAGAGTCACTAAGGAACACCGTAAGGTACGGTGCACTTAAGTGAATTGTAGAACATCGTAAGGTACGGTGTACTTAAGTAGAATACGAAATATGGTAAGATACCACGCGCTTAAGTGATTTTGGCATTTTATAAGATATGGGCCAAATACACTTAAGTGGGTTTTTTAGCTTGAAGCCAACACAAGTGGTTCTATAAATAGAACCCTTGTGCAGAAGCATTCATTGCGGTTGCATTATTTTCGTTTTCTCTCTCTCTCTCTCTCTCTCTCTCTCTCTCTCTCTCTCTCTCTCTCTCTCTCTCTCTCTCTCTCTCTCTCCCTCTCCCTCTCTCTCTCTCACTCAAAGCCTTCATTCATAGCAGCTAGCACTGAGATTGAAGGAATCCGTTCGTGTGGACTGAGTAGAGACGTTGTCATCGTTCAACGTTCGTGATCGCTCCGTAGATCTGCATCAAAGGTTTCAATCGTCACAAGAGATCTGCATCAAAGGTTTCAATTGTCACAAGAGGTAACCTTTCTATCACTGATCATGCCCATTCGTAAGGATCACTAAAGGAGAAAATTTTAATTTCCGTTGCGTTTTGGATCGCAATTCACCTTCACAGAGTTCTGCACACTTAAGAAAAAAAATCGTTAGAGTACCATTTTTGTTTCATCCTTTGTTAGCATCAAAATCTTAGAGATACATTGTATAACCAACTTTGTTCTTACATAACCTAGAACAGTTACATGAGCACCACTACTTTTCTTCTTATGAACAAGAATGTTTGCTTGAGGACAAGAAATGGTTTAAGTGTGGGAGATTTTGATAACACCGAAACACATTATGTATTTGACTCGGATTGCACATGTTTTACCGTTATTTTATTCTCATAAGCTGGTACTTTTCCTTGTTTTCAGGTACATGGCCTAGAAAAGGCCTTACTCAAAAAAACGAAGCAAAACGGAGGGAAAACGGAGAAAAATAAGTAAATTGTACACATGGTGTTCAACATGGCGTTCGCCATAAAGGTAGCCGCGAGGAATATGACGTGTCCCACGTTCCAACGGTCACAAAGACTAGGTCCAACCATTTTGGGAACATGGAGGTCTCCATTCCTACATGGCGGTCGCCATCTTTGATTTTGGCGCTTTAGTCAAAGGCAGTTGGAGATTCACCCCCAAGACCATTATTTTTCCCTCACACGAATGCTGAAGAAGTTACGTGATTCCCTAGGTATAATACTAGTATAAATAGGACATTGTCATACCCTAAATTTTACCCTAAGATCACACACCTCATTTGCATTTTTTTGCATACAAGCAAGGTCACATTTTGGTCATTTCCCTTATCCATCTTTGGGTTTGCTTTTGTAGGGAACACCAAGCACCTCTTTGATGGTGTTTTACCTTTGTGTTTATTTGATTAATTTATTATCTAACCACTAATCAAAATACCAAAAATATTTCTTGTTTCCCTTAAGTTTATTGTGCAAGGTAGGGCTTTTCAAATCAAGAGCATCTCAAAGTTTTGTTGCTTACTTCTCAAGGAAAGTCAAAGGTTCATATGTTTATTTCCATCCCTTCTTCAATAAGAAACTCCAAGCTTTGAGAAGTTTAATCAAGAGACAATCAAGGACACCTTATATGAGTTCATATAATCACCTATGTGCTTTGAAATGCAAGAAAAGTTCAAATACACAAGCTTGTTCCAAGGGGTTTGGCCTAAAAGTCAACATTTTGAAGTCAAGGTTCCAAAGATCACAACTCTTTCAATTCTCAACATTTTTTAATGTTTCCTTTTTAATATGAATCTTCTCAACATCCTCTACAAATTCTCTTTACATGACAATAACCAATTATGCTTGGAGGACCATCAAAAGTTGGAGACATTATAGGTCATTTGTGGACTTAGTGAAATTTGACCTATTTTCAAGTGACTTTTCCCCAACTTAAAAAAATCACAACTTCTTCAATTTTCAACATATGAGGCTTATTCTTTTATCACAGAGTCATTTGTGATTCCCTTTACAAGTTTTCTTCAAGGACCAAGGTTATAATTGAAGGAGAATTGCGATCCAAAACGCAGCGGAAATTAAAATTTTCTCCTTTAGAGATCCTTATGAATGGTCATGATCAGTGATAGAATATTTACCTCTTGTGACGATTGAAACCTTTGGTGCAGATCTCTTGTGACGATCAAAACCTTTGATGCAGATCCACGAAGCGATCACGAACGTTGAATGATGACAACGTCTCTACTCAGTCCACACGAACGGATTCCTTCAATCTCAGTGCTAGCTGGTACGAATGAAGGCTTTGAGTGAGAGAGAGAGAGAGAGAGAGAGAGAGAGAGAGAGAGAAAACGAAAATAATGCAACTGCAATGAATGCTTCTGCACAAGGGTTCTATTTATAGAACCACTTGTGTGGGCTTCAAGCTAAAAAGCCCACTTAAGTGTATTTTGGCCCATATCTTATAATATGCCCAAAATCACTTAAGGTCGTGGTACCTTACCATATTTCGTATTCTACTTAAGTACACCGTACCTTTACGATGTTCTCCAATTCACTTAAGGGCACCGTACCTTGCGGTGTTTCTTAGTTACTCTATCTCTCATCAATCCGTCCTTTGTGTGTGACCCTGTAGGTTTTCGCGACATTGGCAATTATTTAAATCATGTATTTAACATAATAAACAGTGAGCGGTATCTAGCAACACATCACTGCTACCCAAGACACGAAGATGTCATGTGATTTGACAATTCCTTCTGTGATTATACTTATGTGTATAATTACCCTTTTGCCCTTATGTCTATATTGAACACAAGGCATAGACCGTGTCATCCTTGTCCAGTTCAATATTGGGCCCATAGACATTTATCCTGTTATGCAGGATGGGAAAATTCCATCTAGGTCACTCATGTCCCTCAGCATGCTTCGTGGAGTACCCATCAACTGTCTTTATGGTAATCCAGTTATGGACAATGTTGGATCAGCAATAAAGCACTCGACTCTACATCTAGGATCCATAGTGGTTTCAGGTCGAAGAGTGGTATACACCATTATCACCATGAGAATAACTTATGACACTTTGCATAACTTTCTATATAGTATTCTCATAGCGGGTCAATCCGGTATAAATATTACTCCTAATATTCATACCTATGTTTAAGACTTGATAACTCTTTATCCATGATCCATGAGATGTGATCATCAGTCTACAAACATAATAGTCTTAATGCTTTAATGTTATCCCACTTCACACTAAAGCTCGACTACGGATACTTTAAGAATAGTGTGCTTATGTTTAATGTGTTCTCATGATCAAGTCACACTTAATACATTAAACGGACTATCTATTCTAGGGACTTTATTAAACAACCATAATAAAGAAAAAGCCTTTTATTATTAATAAATAATTCGATACAAGTACCAAAAGTATTGGCCTCTAGGGCTTACACCAACAATAATATGCTTGGAAGGACATGGAATTCATTGATACATTATAGGTCATTTTCAACCATGAAGCACTCAAATTTTTCTAAGTTATGTAGCCAGTTTTTTATGTCAACTTCAACCTGACATAACTTTGTGCTCAAACATACAAATGCAACCTTTCTTGAAACATTATAATATTGGACATGATGTTAACACATTGCAAAAAGAATGGGATCAAAAAGCCTCTTGAGTAGGATGCCCCATTGAGTTGAACATGGTGACTTGGAACTGAAGAAATCACCATTGCCCGAGTTTTGAACATGACTAATCTCAATTCCAAGCCAAATTAGCAAGTGCTTTGGTACTAAACATGTTTAAACAAGTCTTCAGAAGTTAATTGACCCTTAAAATGAATCATTTGGCTGAGTTTTGATGAGTTTCAAGTCACACTTTTCACACATTCAGATCAAATTTGTTTTGCACGAATTCTGCATTATTTCACATGCATTTGGATCCAAACACATTCCCTATAAATAGAGGAAGCTATTGTCTTAACTTGCAAGCTTTGGAGAGCCAAGAAATCCCTCATGCAACTTGAATTTTTTCCAGAAAATTCAACTACCATGTTTTGAGTTTCAGTTTGTTTCAATCTAATTTCTTGATTCCATTAGCACCTTCGGCATCCTCTGAAACTTTTGCAACAATTCCCAAGCTCTGAGACCTCCTGAAGTGCTCTAACCAGATCAAGCTTCATTAACTTTTGATCACCATCTAGACAAGGTAGTTCTGAGCATCATTTGAACTCAAACAAGTTACCACGATGTAGTCCTTCACTCTGTGATGCTTCCCCTAACTTATCTAATGTTGATTGATTGTGTTCATCATTTAATTTTATTTTCCGTGGCTTGCTTATTTCTGAAACTTCTCTGAAATTCCCTTTGCTCAGTTCACATAAATGAATTTGGAGTATAAGGTTGAATTCGGGATGAGAAGAGGATCACAATGGTGGTGGTCTCGTATCTTGAACTTACCAAATGATGAAACTCCGGTGAGAGCTCACCAAAGAAGACGACCAGAGATTTCTTAGGTTGTCTGAGTTGGAATCATACACATTGGCAGAATGAAATGTTTTGATTGGTTGAATTTTAACTGGATCTTGTGTTTAACTTGTAGCACGTCCCGCCATGCATCCTAACCTTTAGAGTGTTGGATCTGCCACGTCAATTAATGAGGCGTGATCCAACATTCCGTGTTTTTTCTGATTTTAATTCTTTTTCTTTTATTATTTTTAATTGCTTTTTCATTAAAAATTCATAGTAATTTCATTTTTTATCCAAAAAATCCCCAAATAATTTCTGAAATTCTCTTTTATTTTTCTTCATCTGATTTTTATTTTTCCATATTTTATTTCACATATTTTTCTATTTTTCATGAATTTTCTCTTTTCTCTTTTGTTTTAATTAGTTAAAAATTACTTTTCTTCATTTTAAAATTCTGAAAAATTTATTATATGTTTCTTATTTTATTTTCAACCTTCCATAATTTTCTCGGCCATTTATTTGGTGTTTTAAAGGACTTTATGGATTTTCCATTTTATTTCTATTTTAAAATTCATTTAAAAATATCTTTTATGCATTTTTGTTTCATTTAATTGCATTTTATATTTGAGTGACCTTATGAACTTCTGTTGGCCTTGGATCATGATGGTTTGGACTTAAAGTCTCATCAAAATCAATGGATCTTGGGCGGTGATGGGGTGAAAACCCTAATCCACCAAAATGGATGATTGATTTTGATGATGACTTGATCAAACTTTGATCCAATTTGGGTGTGACCTCTCTTGTCCCTTTCTTCTTCGTCTATCTCTTTTCCCTTTTATCAATTGGATGGCTTGTGTCCATCTTGTTCATGATGTGTGGATTGGTATTTGATGAACTTTCATCATTTCAAATCTACCTTCTAAGTGATCATGGATCATTTAAGGTACTTTGGCTTGATGTATAAGTTTGTCCTAAGTGTCATGAAGTGTGGATTGAAGTAATGGACCATCCTCCTAGCCTTTGTGCTTGATCATCATCCCCTTTCTTTCTTTTTTCTGTGTGGCGTGACTTTAGGAGAATGATTTACATATTATTTCTCTAGCATGTATTAACACAGACATTATTATTGTCCGACCTTAGATAGTTGTGACTTCTACATAAGTTCAATTACAATTGCTTAACATAGCGCTAAATTTGTCCCAAAAGCAAAGACATTTTTATAAGTGAGATTATAAGTCTCCTATTCCTCATGGTATTGTGTGAAAATGTTGCTACTTTTCTATTTGTGAGAGCTAGTGACATACTTGTTAATTTTATCCAAGTTGGAACCCTTCTCACAAATGATGTATAGGTTCATATTTTCATGCTTGTGAGTGGATAGTTAAGTGTTCCCCAAAAAATGACCAAAACATCATTTTATCTTCACTAACATCCTTTACTAACTCTTCACTTGTATTAACTTCTATTTCAATGTTATTTACTTTATGCTTTTATTTTATGTAATTTACTTTATACTTTATGTTTAGCATTTCATATCATATTGTTTGAGATTATGTTATTTTGTTCTTTGCCCATTTGGATATTTCTTTTATATCATTGTAAAGAAGACACTAATAAGAAAAAGCCTAAAAAAGAAACTTGTTTCTCCTAACTCATGGACTTATGATTACTATCGTTGGCATCATTGTGCAACTATGGACTTAGAATTAGGATCTTGACCTTTGCTTTGGGACTTGTGATTTTGAGACATTGGAATTCATCTGATACCTATTGTCGGAACCTGAAAAATACAGTGTGCGAAGAAACAACCGGCGAAAGAAAATGACAGAAGAGTCGCCACCGTGCGTTATTCATCCCAAAGGAGGGAAAGGAAACGCTCGAAGTAAACCTGAAAAAGGAAAGGACAAAACGGGGTCTCGCAACCAAATCTTGGGTTCGGGAGTCGGTTATGCGAAGGGAAGGTATTAGCACCCCTACGCATCCGTAGTACTCTACGGGATCCACTTTTGTAGTTCTTATCTAAAGGGTGTGAGTTTATCTTGTGTTGTTTACCAAAAAAAAGGGGGTAAATGAAAATGACTCGCGCGGATGTCACATCCACTGCATACGTATCTCATCTGAATATGAGAATCAGAGTCTTCGTAGCTCGGCTGACCTATGGGTTGGGGGATGTGTGCTCGCTAAGACATCGCATCTTATGCCTACGTATCTCATCTGGAATGAGAATCAGAGCAAGCCGTAGTTCGGCTAACTACGGGGTTATGGAGTGGGTTTTTGACGAACGACGTCACTACGCAATCTACCGGATGCTCGACCTTTGGAGACTTACTCGCCTGTAGTAGAAGGAGTAAACGTGTGTTTAGGAGAAGAAAAATCAATGAAGGGTTAGGGTTTGGGATGCTCATGCAAAAAGGCAGTCCTTGACGAAGGAACCGCGCTACCTGTGGGGATACGAACACATACAAAACAAACATGTATAAAGTAAACGTGCCAACAAGGGGCTCAGAAGTAAATAAACAAAAGAAAACAAATGCCTCCTATCGAGGTCTTCCGCTAAGAAAGCGATAAAATGCGGAAAAGAGGTAAAAGTACCACACGGATGAAGATCCGAGGTAACAGCAATTAAAGGAGTAAGAAACCCAGGGATCTCCCAAGCTAATCCATCAAAGAAAGGTGAGTCAGTACAGGTAATCGGAATGAACCTCCAGAGGGTATCCCACAAATAAAGTGGGAAAACCACGCAAACCATCTCTGCAAGAGTTTGTGAGACCTCACAAAAACTCAACAAAAGGGTTAGTGAAACACGATAAGCATTTTTTTCATGGATAACAGTATGGTTTCAGAAACCTCAAACCCTGTGGCATACATTTCAGAAATCATGTGATTAAACATTCAAGGCATAGGTTTCACCCATTCATGCATATGCGAAACCTAACGATATCCACACTTCCAAATTCAAACATAATACATCACACATTTAGAACATTCAAATTGAAGGCGTAAAATAATGGGAATAGGGCAAACCTGATTGGAGAAATCGGTTGAAATCAGATGGCACAGCTGGGTTTGCAAGCCAATGTTAGGGTTTGCGTGAGATGAAAGTGTGTGAGTCAGATTGAATTTTTCAGAGCTGCCTGGGGATTGCTCTGAGTTCTCTGTCAGGTTTCTCTTCAGGTTTTGTCCAGGGTTTTGTTTCAAGGAAACCTCAGAGTATTTTGCTTCTCTTCCTTTTTCTGTCTGATCTCCCTCTTTTATAACATGATTTTCATGGCTTTGTGGGCTCAAATGAGAGAGGTCCAAGTCCAAGTTTTTTTCTATTATATTTTATTTATTTTTTTATTATTATTTTTATTTTTTTATTTATTTATTTATTTATTATTATTATTTTTATTTTTATTTTTATTTTTTTTCGTTTTTTCTTTATTTTTTTTCGTTTTTTTTTTAATAAAGTTTCTTGGATCTAATTCTGATTGACATGATGAAATGCAATATGAAATGCTAAATGAATGCATGAATGAGGAGAGCAAATTTTGGGGTGTTACAGCTGCCCCTATTTAATCATCAGCTAACCCGAGTAGGATGAAAGCGAACAGCTTATCAGACAAACGGGGTGAGCTGTGATTGAATACCAAAGACAGACCGAAAATTTGCGCTCCGAGAACACCACAAAAACGCGGAAATACACC
The DNA here is from genome assembly GCF_024323335.1 of Lathyrus oleraceus. NCBI lineage: Eukaryota > Viridiplantae > Streptophyta > Magnoliopsida > Fabales > Fabaceae > Lathyrus > Lathyrus oleraceus. Next base: position 350,735,111 of record NC_066585.1, on the reverse strand, counting down.
GCGCTGTTTATTTTTCTTCCGATCCTCTGGATGGATCTGAATCAGTCTTCTAGCTTAATCTGGAGTTTCGATCCTCTGGCTGAACCTATACTCAATTTAGTCCTCTGGTTGGATATTAATTTCAATCCTCGGGCTGGATACGATTTTGATCTTCTGGCTAGATCTTCTTCGATCTTCTGGCTAGATCTCCTTCGTTTCGATTCTCTGGCTGAATCTATTTCCTTTGATTCTCTGGCTGAATCTACTTCGATCTTCTGGCTAGATCTGAATTGTTGCGATTTTCGATCTTCTGGCTAGATCTTCTTTGTTTCGATTCTCTGGCTGAATCTACTTCGATCTTCTGGCTAGATCTGGATTGTTTTGATGATAAATTCCCATCATTAGGATCCCGCATCTGAGGCATGCGCTGGTTGACCCTCTTTTGAAATCTACACCCAACCTTCATATTAGATATGCAGCTTCGAGAATATTCCACTTTTGGGCTTCGTACATATTCTTCGGGCTAGAACATGTTGTAACGACTCCTCAATTGGGCTTGCTGGGGAAATAAAGCTTGTAGGCGACTTCACTGGGGAATCTTCAAATTGAGCCTTAGGCTGGCTTACTGGAACACGATTCTCAGGCTGAATCTTCGAAATGACCCTCAGGCTGGAACACTGGAACACGATTCTCAGGCTGAATCTTCGAAATGCCCCTCAGGCTGGATCACTGGAACACGATTCTCAGGTTGAATCTTCAAAATGAACCTCAGGCCGGATCACTAGAAAACGTTTCTCAGGCTGAATCTTCGAAATGACCCTCAGGATGGATCACTGGAAAACGATTCTCAGGCTGAATCTTCAAAATGAACCTTAGGCTGGATCACTCACGCTTGATCCTCTGGCTGGATCTCATGACCTTGGTTGTAAAGTAATTCTTCAGTCTGCTTGGAAGAACCTATTTATCAGCTTATGTGTATGCTTGATATGATATGCATGCAAATGCAAATGTTATGCATGGTGTAAAAAGAAATCTGCTTGGGGAAGCAAACTCCGATAGGGAACAGATCGCTGTATCAATCCTTGAATGCTCTGTGGGGAATGATCCGTCTGCCGGGACCAATGAGCCACCAAAAATAAATTGGCTGCTTGAAAAGTTGACCTTGCGGGGGGAGTATCAACTATGGAAACTTTGTTCGGCGAGGCTCTGTGAGGAGAGTCTGTGGGGAAAACACTTCCTGGGGAAATGTCGTAGGAAACGACCTTTGATGGGGATATGAACTTGCTAATCACCTTCAAGCTGGGGATTAACAAATCTGTTAAAAATAATCTGCTGGGGAATGAGATGAACACTGGGAACACCACCCTCTTGTCTGTTGGGTATGCAACTACTCCGCTGTTGTTGGGAAGATACAATATGGCATTGTCGACTCCGCTGGGGATATACAGTCTGGATACTGTCAACTCTACTGGGGATATACAGTCTGGATACTGTCAACTCTACTGGGGAACCTGCTCTGCAGAGGAGAGGCTTTGTCAACCGCTTGGGGGTGAGGATTCATGACTTGGCATCCGGTTCCTGTGACTTGTAACCAAAAAATACACGTATGCCCCGGGGAATTACTCGGTTTGAATTCACCGTCCGGGATTAAGCACATTCAAAGAAATTTTAAATGTTTTCCTGTGCAAATCATCTGCAAAAGCCACCATTATGTTCATATGCAATATGTTTTATCAAAAATTCGGACATTTTTGCAAACAAACTGATAAATGAAAAGTAAAGAGGCTCTTCAACTGAATTATTCGACTCTTACTGGGGAGAAAATTTGTGCCAGGAATAGGCGAGGGTATCAGGAAGCTGATCCCTGAAAAGAGGTGATCGCTATAGAAAGAGAACTATCCTAATGGCAATGGGGATACGGGGTCCCAACGAGTTTCGACTCTGATATGGCTCGTATGTCCTCAAGACGCTCTGCTCATCTTGCTTTCTGAAGTGGATGATTAGTCGATCTTTAACCTTCGAAGATTGCCGGATTGAATGAAACGGTGATATAACACTGATGAACTCAGATCACAGTCATTCGCTTATTCCCTAACTTTTGCCTGGATCGCCCCCTTTTCGGGTTTTCAATCCACCGGGATACCCTTTTTTGCCTGAGCCGCCCTTTCGGGTTTTCGACTCACCGGGTGTACATTTTTTATTTTTATATCCCTAACTTTTGCCCGAACCTCTTTATTCTTTTTTTTTTGGTTCGTCGGGATGCCCTTTTTTTGCCTGGACTATTCTTTTTATTGTCCAGCGGGTCTATTTTATGCGAAGTACTTTTTTTTTAACTGCGTCTGAGTTAATAGGGGACGGGAATCCTTCGCCATCCATGGTTGTTAGCATCAAAGCTCCGCCATAGAAAATCCTTTTAACCATGTACGGACCCTCATAATTCGGTGTCCATTTGCCCCTGTGATCTGTGTTGGGAGGAAGAAATCTTTTGAGTACCAATTCACCGACTTGATACCCCCGAGGGCGCACTTTCTGACCAAATGCTTTCTTCATTCGTCTCTGACCGAGATACGTCAATTCTGGGTACGTAGTTCCAGCATAGCACCATTTCCCGTTGGTTTGATTGATGACCAAAGCTGAATCCCCGTATACATCCAGGGTTTTAATCTGTATATTGACGGCTTCCTCAAGTCTTAGGATACAAGCTTCGTATTCGGCTTCATTGTTGGTGCAGGGAAAAGTTATTCTGGCACCAAATGGCATATGAACCCCCTTCCGGTGTGATCAACACTACACCAACTCCGCGACCATTGACGTGGACCGCCCCATCAAACATCATAACCCATTTGGATTCAGGGTCAGGCCCCTCCTCCGGGAGTGGTTCCTCTCAATCTTTCGATTTGAGAAACATGATGTCCTCATCAGGAAAGTCAAACCTCATAGGTTGGTAATCATCAATCGGTTGCTCTGCAAGATAGTCTGACAAGACACTTCCCTTGATGGCTTTTTGTGAAGTATATTGGATGTCATACTCTGTCAGTATCATTTGTCACCTAGTAACCTTTCCGGTAAGTGCTGGCTTTTCAAAAATATACTTGACTGGATCCATTTTTGATATCAATAGAGTCGTGTGAGTCAACATATAATGTCTTAGTCGACGAGCAGCCCATGCCAAAGCGCGGCAAGTTTTCTCGAGCAATGAATATCTTTGTTCACAGTCGGTAAACTTTTGCTAAGGTAGTATATTGCATGCTCTTTTCGACCTGACTCGTCATGCTGACCGAGCACACAACCCATTGACCTTTCTAACACAGTCAAGTACATGATCAACAGTCTTTCCTCTCGGCCTGTAGACTTGCCCCGATCTTGATCTCTTTCTTGTCGTCTGCGGTACCGATGTTGACGGTCTCAATCACCTCCTGATAAGGTGTAATAGCTCGGTCCTCCTGTTTCAACAATCTGGCTAACCCTTCAGGCAATTCACAATCTTCCTCAACCCCTTCTTCGGCTTAATAGATAGGATTGTCAAAGTCATACTTGGCCATAGCAGTGTCGTTAGTAGTGAGATCCGGGTGGTCCGCTCTGCATGATGGAGGATCATGCTTTACCTTAGAATGAGAGATTTTTTTTTTGGAAAGAAAGAAAAAACGAAAAAAGAAACATTGCCATTTTTTTGTAAAAGTAAAAAAAAACTGAAAGAAAGAGAACACAAAATTGTTTGCAAAAGTCGTCCTTTATTGATGATAAAAATAATTGCGAAATGTAACTAAATGGATGGCCCTACAAATGAGCCGTTACACCTTGGGCAAAGTGTAAGACTTTATTATGTATGTAATAAAGGAAAACAATAAAAATCACTCTTTCAGTAGAGTAACCCGGACGGTTTTTTCAGACGACCAATTGTCGAGCTTTTCTCCCGGGACACACGGGCGAATCCAGCTATCTAAGTCACAGTCGCTGTCAGCCTTGTCTTCATCTGCAGCATTGACGATGTGGGAAGAAACCAAACCCCCGCTGGAGAGAGTACCGGTTTCATTCTTCTGAGATCCCGGAGCATACCCCAATCCAAACTTGTCTTCTTTAATGACTGGCTCCACAAATTTGCCCCAGCCTTGGGCATTACCAGCTTTAACCACTTCGACAGCTTGCTTGTATGAAGAGATAGAAGTCCCGACCTTCTCAAACTCAGGTGAAAAGACAGCTTCGGGCGCGACCTCATTGATGTTTATGGCTTCGAAGTCCTGACACAGCATCTCGTGCATCTCGTCGTCCATCTCTACATACTTAAATGTAGACAGGTGGCTAACAAAAATATCCTCTTCACCACAGACAGTGACGACCTGACCTTCTAGTTCATATTTGAGCTTCTGGTGGAGGGTAGAAGTAACAGCACCGGCAACATGAATCCAAGGCCGACCTAGCAGACAGCTGTAGGCAGGCTGGATATCCATCACATAAAAGGTGCTCTTGAACACCTGCGGTCCAATCTTAACTGGCAACTCAACTTCGCCAAAGACAGCTCTCTTAGAGCCATCAAAAGCCCTCACAACTAAGTTACTTGGCCTCAGGATGGTGTCATCGCAATCCAACTTCATTAAGGCTTTCTTTGGAAGAACATTCAGAGAAGAGCCTGTATCAACCAAAACATGGGAAAGCATCACCCCTTTGCATTCCATTGTGATATGCAAGGCTTTGTTGTGATTCCTGCCCTCAGATGTCAGGTCATTATCGGTGAAACCTAGCCCCCGGCTAGCGTTTACATTGGAAACTACTGACTCCAGCTGGTTAACAGTTATCTCCGGTGGAACATAGGCCATATTCAGTACTTTCAACAAGGCTGCTCTGTGCGCCTCAGAGCACAACAATAGTGAGAGAATGGAGATCTTTGAGGGTGTCAGATTTAGCTGGTCGACTACCTTGTAGTCACTTTTCTTGATAATCCTCATAAACTCATCCACTTCCTTCTCGAATGCGGTCTTAGGAGGATCTTCCTCAGTAGTAACCTCTTCGGCGGCCATCTGTTTCCCTTTAGCCTTGGCAGCTGCCTCGGCTTCAGTATTCGCGCGTAATGTTGATGGTGCAAATAGGCGTCAACTGCGAGTGAAGCCACCAATTCCTCCAACATTATCTACAGCGGAACTACCAATGTCAATGTCTTCTTCGTTAACTTTCTGCCCCTGGCAGTAGATATCAGCCCCATAGTGCCACGGGATAGCATTATCTTTCTCATACGGAACAGGTCCTGGTACCGTGATGGTGATCGGACCAACCAAAGCCGGTTGAGGGTTGTCAAAGTGAAATGTAACTGGTGCTGGACTTTCGATGTTCATTGTTGCTGGTTCTGTACTTTCTGGGAAATATATTATTGTCGGAGCGAGTCTCTCAGGAACATATATTTCTTCAGGAGTGAAATAAAACGTCACCGTCAATACATCATTCTTCACTGGACGGGCCTGATCGAACTGAAGACAACCTTCATCTATCAGTTGTTGAATACCTTCTCAAACTGTCACATCCGTTTTCGGCAGCTTGACAACTTCTGCATTCTTCCCCACAGCCCGGGAAAATCTGTCCTTTCAGAAGTCGGTCTTTAACCACCGATAGCGAAGTCTTCACCTTAGTCACATCAGAAACCAAATTCAAAGTTTCCCCCACTATCAACAGCATTAATCCTCTGCCCGCCGTGAGCCGGCATCGGGTTCTGGATAACATTAGGCACTAGAGCAAAATTGATAGCCTGGGCATCTCTCAAATCTTGTACCTTTAACTGGAGAGCCTTGCAATTATCTGTAGTATGGCCAGGTGCGTTGGAGTGAAAAGCACATCTGGCGTTGACATCATAACCTCTAGGCAAATTATTGGGATCGATTGGTGGGGCCAGAGTTCTCAATGTAACAAGATTCATGTCAATCAGCTTGGGAAGTAATACTGAATAAGGCATTGGGATTGGCTCGATGACCCGGTCCGTCTGCCTTGGACGTTGTTGATAGTGTCTCTGCTGACCCGGATTACCTCCTTGTTGTTGATTGTTGTTGCGGATGATATTGCGGTTGAGGAACAGGTGTTGGAATAGTGACTGCGGCCACTTGATCTTGATAATAATTAGGGCGTCCTCTACCCCTGCCTCTGCCGGCATACATAACGCTTGCCTCGCCTTCTTTTCTTCGCTGACCGTTACCAGCAAACGGTCTCTTGGGACCTGATGAGTTGGAAGCACTATTGTCTTGAATTCGGCCCATCTTCAACAGACTCTCGATTCTTTCTCCAGCAATTACTATCTCTGCAAAGCTGATTGACGGGCAAGCAGCCAATCTCTCAATATAATTGCCTTGAAGAGTGTTCATGAACATGTCCAACATCTCCCTTTCATACATAGGGGGTTGGACGGATGCAGCAATCTGTCTCCAACGCTGAGCATACTCTCTAAAGGTTTCCTTGGTAGTCTGAGACATACCTTGCAACAAGGTCTGATTTGGAGCCATGTCCAAGTTGTATTGATATTGCTTGACAAAAGCCTCTGCCAAGTCTTTCCAGCTCTTGATGGTAGTACGAGACAAATGAGAATACCATTCACGAGAAGCTCTAGTTAGACTGTCTTCAAAATAGTACATCCACAGCTTTTCATCTTCCGTGTGAGCTCCCAACCTTCCCATATAAGATTGGAGATGAGTGCGTGGGCAAGAAGCCCCGTTGTATTTCTCAAAAGTAGGGGGTTTGAACTTGTGAGGAATCCTTACTCCCTGAACCAGACCAAGATTTGTGACATCAAAGCCTAAGGAATTTTGAGACTCCAAAGATTTGAGCTTCTCAGCAAGCTCATCCATACGGCGAGTGGTCTCGAGGGCCTTGTCGTGCAAAGAAAATTGATCATACTAATAATCTTCAGTAACGGGGCGCCCGTTAATCCGAATTCCTTGATTCACATTGTACCTTCCGCCAATACCATTTCCAACATTCCCTGTGTTGCCAACATTACCCGGGTTTCCATCAGCATTTGCGTTACCCGCGTTACCAGTGTTCACAGGGTTATCAGCGTTCCCAGGGTTTCCCTCAGCATTTGGTATCTCCACCTCCGGATCGGGTCTCGGTTGCTCAACCAATTCCCTCAGCTTTTCCTGGCCTTCTGCCATACCAGTCATCAATGTCATGAACTGATCCATCCTTTCACGCATATCAGCCAGCTCTTTCGGTACTTAGTCCATCGCTAGCTGTGGACGATTTTCCTTTGTCGGGTACCTGTGGACTCGCTTTGGACCAATAACTGCCTGATACAGGGAACAAACATTAGACAATGCGGTGACACCTGCAAAACAGACAAGGGTTAATATGCATGGTATGCGATGCACTGCTTGTTCAGTTTTAAGGCACCCCCGTTTTGAAAGGGAATATCCTGCAAATGAATAAGCATGAGATGTTGGATGCAAATATGCAGATGATGTTATGCAATGCAAAGTCATGTCAATCAGAATTGATGGATCCGCTTGAACATCTGTCAGGTTGCACTGCCTGGAGAGAAATTCACTGAGGAATATAATACAAGACCAAAACTCTGCTCCAGAAAACCGGGTTGGTTGGAGGTTAAGGTTTCCTGAATTTAGCCCGCCCCTCACTGGTAGGTTCTAAGAACAGAAGTTCGTCAGCTTCAGCCCTTCAGTCGCGAATAATACGTTTACCACTGAAGGTTTGGTATTATTACGGGACAAAAGACCTCCATTGACTCCCCTCAACAGGACATCCTAATAGCAAGTTCCCAGTCTCGGGATCCTCGGATTGAGCAGCGAGAATGCGCCCATCAGAGCTAACATAATCACGTCTCGGAGGAGAGGCCTCGACTGAGTTCTCGGGAAATGGTCACCAGAGGCGACGATTTCTAGAGGAACAACCTGCCGTTACGGAACACGCGTAAGACATAATATATCCAAAAGAAACCTCGTCTGGGTGTGGTTCTTCACGAACTACTTAACGTAACAACACGCCACGCAAGCCTCATGATTATCCACTCTAAAACCTGTGTGTACACTCAAGCCTGGGTAATAGGCTTATCTCTCATAGAACACCCCATCCCAACAAACAAACAAACAAATCCAACAGATACAACAAATGCATGCAAGCAGGTAAGCAAATAAAGGTACAAAAGCATGAACACCCAATAAACAAGAAATCACACAAGCTAGGAGGGACTCGCTTAGGGAAGATGGACCAACAAGAGGTCAACTTCTTTCACTCCCCAGCAGAGTCGCCAGCTGTCGCAACCTGAAAAATACAGTGTGCGAAGAAACAACCGGCGAAAGAAAATGACAGAAGAGTCGCCACCGTGCGTTATTCATCCCAAAGGAGGGAAAGGAAACTCTTGAAGTAAACCTGAAAAAGGAAAGGACAAGACGGGGTCTCGCAACCAAATCTTGGGTTCGGGAGTCGGTTATGCGAAGGGAAGGTATTAGCACCCCTACGCATCCGTAGTACTCTACGGGATCCACTTTTGTAGTTCTTGTCTAAAGGGTGTGAGTTTATCTTGTGCTGTTTACCAAAAAAAAAAGGGGTAAATGAAAATGACTCGCGCGGATGTCGCATCCACTGCATACGTATCTCATCTGAATGAGAATCAGAGTCTTCGTAGCTCGGCTGACCTATGGGTTGGGGGATGTGTGCTCGCTAAGACATCACGTCTTATGCCTACGTATCTCATCTGGAATGAGAATCAGAGCAAGTCGTAGTTCGGCTAACTACGGGGTTATGGAGTGGGTTTTTGACGAACGACGTCACTACGCAATCTACCGGATGCTCGACCTTTGGAGACTTACTCGCCTGTAGTAGAAGGAGTAAACGTGTGTTTAAGAGAAGAAAAATCAATGAAGGGTTAGGGTTTGGGATGCTCATGCAAAAAGGCAGTCCTTGACGAAGGAACCGCGCTACCTGTGGGGATACGAACACATACAAAACAAACATGTATAAAGTAAACGTGCCAACAAGGGGCTCAGAAGTAAATAAACAAAAGAAAACAAATGCCTTCTATCGAGGTCTTCCAGCTAAGAAAGCGATAAAATGCGGAAAAGAGGTAAAAGTACCACACGGATGAAGATCCGAGGTAACAGCAATTAAAGGAGTAAGAAACCCAGGGATCTCCCAAGCTAATGCCATCAAAGAAAGGTGAGTCAGTACAGGTAATCGGAATGAACCTCCAGGGGGTATCCCACAAATAAAGTGGGAAAACCACGCAAACCATCTCTGCAAGAGTCTGTGAGCCCTCACAAAAACTCAACAAAAGGGTTAGTGAAACACGATAAGCATTTTTTTCATGGATAACAGTATGGTTTCAGAAACCTCAAACCCTATGGCATACATTTCAGAAATCATGTGATTAAACATTCAAGGCATAGGTTTCACCCATTCATGCATATGTGAAACCTAACGATATCCACACTTCCAAATTCAAACATAATACATCACACATTTAGAACATTCAAATTGAAGGAGTAAAATAATGAGAATAGGGCAAACCTGATTGGAGAAATCGGTTGAAATCAGATGGCACAGCTGGGTTTGCAAGGCAATGTTAGGGTTTGCGTGAGATGAAAGTGTGTGAGTCAGATTGAATTTTTTTAGAGCTGCCTGGGGGTTGCTCTGAGTTCTCTGTCAGGTTTCTCTTCAGGTTTTGTCCAGGGTTTTGTTTCAAGGAAACCTCAGAGTATTTTGCTTCTCTTCCTTTTTCTGTCTGATCTCCCTCTTTTATAACCTGATTTTCATGGCTTTGTGGGCTCAAATGAGAGAGGTCCAAGTCCAAGTTTTTTTCTATTATATTTTTTTTTATTATTATTTTTTTATTTATTTTTTTTATTTTTTTATTTTATTTTTTTTCGTTTTTTATTTTTTTTAATAAAGTTTCTTGGATCTAATTCTGATTGACATGATGAAATGCAATATGAAATGCTAAATGAATGCATGAATGAGGAGGGCAAATTTTGGGGTGTTACACCTATGACTTTGGACTTCTCTATGAAGACTTGGCTTGGTTACTTTGGTTTCATCTGATACATGGATTATTATTTGCTTATTTTGGCTTGTTTGAGGCTTAATCCAAAGGAGGGAATTCTTTCTTGACTTATGTCATAAAGCTTGTTATCTTTTAGTTAAAATTTTCCTCACTAGCTTTTACTTTATGCTTTAGGATAGTCTCTTCTTCTCATTCCTTTCTTTAATTTTCAAAATCTTCTCTCTTTTTCAAAACCTTATTGCTTTATAACTTGAATCATTTTTCTCAATAAACCTTGACTTTTTTCAAGTGATTTTCAAAACCTTTTTCCTAATAAATGCTAATCCATCTTAAGCATAGCCAGACCAATTTCAAAAGACTAAAAACTGCATAACTCATTTAAACCATTTTTGTGCCCTTGTGCATTTTTCCTTTTTAAAACTTTTCTCAAGGTATTATACATGAGTCATTTTCATAGTTGAGATATAATTCTCCTATCCCCATAGTATTGATGACAATTATTTTCCATCTGTGAGAGCTAGTGACATACTTGTTGATCCTTATCCAAGTTTGAGCCCTTCTCATGATGATACAAAGTACTCATACTTGTGGGTGACTAGTTGAGTATTTTCCTTAAAATTACAAACTATCCTTTTCCATAAAAATGAATCAAAACAAACTCCTTTGTTTTTTTTACCACGAACTACGAGGTTTTGATCCTCCATTGCACTTTGTTGGTACATAGGCATGAGACTTCAAAAGTCTTGACAAACATAAAAATAAGGAAAATATACTTCTTTTACCATCTCTCCAATCTTTTAACAAACAACACCCTTTTCAAACCAAATGTACATATTTTCAAAGAGGTTCTCATGGAGTACCTTGGATGTTTAGGGTGTTAATACTTTCCCTTTGCATAACTAACCCCCAAACTCTTGTTCTCTTTTTATTAGTTTTGTTTTTAAAACTTCTTCAGATTTTGTTCGTACTTTTTCCCTTTTTCTTTGGAAACAATAAAAGCGCGATGGCGACTCTTGCTTTACGAGTTAAGTTAATTGATAGCTTAATTTCAATTTTTTTACTGCTACAAACATAAAGTTCATAGTTTTAATCATCCAAGCTTAGTTGCAACATAGGCCATATATTCACACTGTTAAAGCGACAATTCGTCACATCGAGGGGTTACCGCACCATTATTGTTATTAAGTTTGGAGCATCGTAGTCGTAGCATTTAATCTTACCATCATTTACATTTCAGCTGTATCAGATTCAAGTCTCCGATTGGAGAAAGTTTTTAATATATTCCATACTGCTTTATTTTATTTACTCTATTGCATCATTTTACTTTTATTTCCTCGCATCAATTTACTTACTTTTATTTCCTCGCACCACTTTACTTTATATTTATTTTTCCGCACCTATTTACTTTATTTACATTATTTCCCGCTTGTTACTTTCCGTGCAAAAATCTATTTTCAAGCTCTACATTTATTTGTAAGTTCTTGCTGAAACTCAATCACACACGTATCACTTTAATATGTCATATCTTGCTTTTCAATCATATATTTTATTGTTTACTGTAACCATGTTCAGCTAAATCATTAATGTTGGAATGTCAGGACCGTTGATTAGACGGTACTCCATATGTTGTCTCTGTAAGAATGCTTTTGGGGTTGTTTTGACTTTAATACAATTTTTTTGTAATTCATTTGATCGGTTACTATGGAAGTAGTACCGTGACCAAGTCGGGTAAGATCGAAAGCCTTCCGACACTTAAGATAAAATTGGTTAGTTTTTTATTAATAAAAACAACGGAAGCACTTTGTTAATTAATTAGAAAAGTTTAATATTACTAGAAGGAGGTTTTTAAACTATTTTCGGACGCGTTTATAGGTTTAGAATCCGGTTGTCCGAGCATATGCCGAAAACCTTTTTAAGTTAAAGTTTTCAATCAAAACTACTTTTCAATTTAGTTAAAGAGGTGATTACATAAAAAGGGATTTTCTACTTTAACACAAGACGCGACCAGTGCAGCGTGAGCGACTGGTATAGATTAAAGATAAAGTCTAGTTCTGAAAAATCGAAAGTGACGGTTCCTTTTTAATTAACTCATTTTCAAGGAAGAAAACATTGTCTCATAGGTAGTTCTAATCAGAGATAATAGGAGTATTGTTGATTAATGTGATCCACGTTCCAGTATTACATCGTTGAATTCATTTAAACGTTATTATTTTCATTTTGTTTCCGTTCCAAACATTCTTGATGTCGCCTTATATAAACACCATAACAATAGTTAACGATAGATTGACATTGGTCTTTGTGGGATTGATAATCTTTTATATTACTCTGACGTATTCCGTATACTTGCGGAAAACACGCATCAATGAATCAAGAACACATGGGCCTTGAATTGAGCTTAACCAAGCAAATGAAGCATGCACAATAAATGATAGTGAATAAAATGGAATTAGGGTTAGATGCACATACAATGAATGATAACCACAATTAGGGTTTCGTGATCAAATTAAAGCTCCAAAGGTCAAACACAAGATCCCATAGTAGCAAAGTCAAGAATTAGGGTTCTGATGCACAAATGAATCCTGAGTTGTGATCTCCATATACCAATGTCACAGAGATCATAAAATTAGGGTTTCACCCCACATGATGAGCAAATGATGGACAATACCACAACGTTAGGGCTTGATCCACAAACAAACTCTAGTGCTTGTTAACCACAAACTTTGAATCTATGACGATTATTAGTAATTGTTAACATGAATGAATGATGTGCATGAATGGGACATGAACTAATGTAGATAAATCTCAAGCCAGAGTTTAGATGAAAAGTGAAAAAGGGAGGATTGCACGCCATGAGCCTTAAGTAGTAGATAAGGTATGAGAGGGAGTATTCCTATCCTCATTCTGAATATCTTTGGATACAGGACGCCTGACCCAGTTGTTCAAAGTATTCACCTCTACTCATAGACTTTGGTGTAATTCAAGTCAAACAAGTGTCAAGTTCTCTCCCCCATTGACAACACTTCACAATCAAGATTTTGAAGACAAATGGACATCAAGAATGGATCACTCCATCATTCAAGCATAACAATGGATTCTTCTTGTAACACTTGCTAATTATGATACAAATTATACGCCACGAGCCTTAAGTAGTGGAGAAGGAATGAGAGGTAGTATTCATATCCTCATTATAAATATTTTTGGATACGAGACACCATACCCAGTTGTTCAAAGTATTCATCTTCATTCATAGAATTTAGTGCAATTCGAATCAAATAATCGACAAGTCTTTTTCCCCATATTCAACAATTCTACACCTCGACACTACAATAATCAACATCCATTACACTTGCCTCTTTGGACTAAACACACATTTTCTTTGAACTTCTATCCATTCTTTGGGTTAATCACTTCATGGTTAAACGCCCATTTCTGAACCAATACTTCCATGCATTGTCCTGTGGAGCCTCATACTCTGGAAACCTTCATGCATTGCCTTGTGGAGCCTCATGCTCTAGCAAACCTCATGCATTGTCCTGTGGAGCCTCATGCTTTTGCAAACCCCTTTTCTTTTCTTTTGCCCTGTAGAGCCTCAAGCTCTGGCAAATTTCATGCATTGCCCTTTGAGCCTCATGCTCTAGCAACTCTCATGGATTGCCCTGTGGAGCCTCATGCTTTGGCAAACCTTCATGCATTTCCTTGTGGAGCCTCATGCTCTGGAAACCCCCTTCTTGTAGATCTTGATCCTTGGATCTAGGTAAAATCCTATAATTCTGCATTGACCACACCATCTATTGGTTAACACCACACACTCTTTATTTCATACATACCTATCTTATGGGTTCAAACAACACAATCCTGGTCCAATCAATACTTCCATAACACCTCAACAACACTTTCACCATAACACTCTTTCAATTCAAGCAACTCTTTTCCTTTTGTAATTCAAGAAACTATATTTTTTCTTTTATCACACAAACCTTTTGCAAAACAATTTTCTTTACTTTTCATAAAAGAACTATTGTAATTCGTTCCTTAGAAGTCAGACTAAAGCTTAGAGCATCCGACCGAAGATCCGAATTAACTAGCGTCAAAGCACTTCTAGGATACGATTATAACGGTTTCCTAATACAATATATGTATATTTATCTTCATAACACACTTGTTCAACATGACATAAAAGAAAACAATGTAAATAGTTCATTTAGAGATTCAACTTCATTATTTCAAAAGTAGAGGTTTAATGTTGAATCCACCAATTTTGTATTGGTGACAGTGAAGCGTACAAAGTTAACAAAGCCAAAGCCTCTACTCATCCCAGTCTTTTGATTTATAGCAACATAAATCCTGCTCACAACACCAAAAGGCCAGAAAAGCTTAAGCAAATCAGGCTCCCTTGTACCCTCCGAGAGGTTGGTTACCCGAACAAAATTTTCATTGTTCCTCCGCACCTTGCTGAAAATTGACCATGCGTACAATTTATGGTTAACAAAGAAAATTTCTAAGAATTCAACAACCTTCCTTGCCTGCATGTGTTTGTTGAAACCAAGATTAAATAAAATTTTAGCAGGACGCTTTTCTGCAGTCGATGCATCCATGGCTTCCAGTCGTTCATACACTCGTTTAAGTGCTTCACCTTCACTATCATCCTAAAACATAAATTAATCAAGTGTGGAGTCATCTATAAAAGCAAATCATTTGTGAGTAAATCCAACACTATACTTTGTAAAAGAAGTTGGCAAGAAAAAATACATAATTCAATCCCTATGTCCAAAACTATATTTACTTGAAAAATGACATTGTAAATACAAAGTCGACTCCATATTAAAACCTCAAAAAACTAACTAAATAATGCATTTGTTTATTTCTCTCTATTTTATATATTTACATCGAAGTTAAAAGGGCACGTATCGTAAAAAGAGGAAGAAGGAAGAAGAGAAAGAATAATACAAAATGAAGAGGAATGTAAGAAAAAATAATTGTAATTGAACCATGTGATATCATCAATTGAACAAAATCTAGCAAGCAAAGACATAATGCAATAACCATATAATTGGAATTGAACAACTTGATATCATTAGTTGCAAAAAGTAAATTTTAGACCAAAATTACCCTTATTTTAGTGAGGTGACAAATTTAGAAGGAATAACAAATGAGAGCTTTCCATATTATATTCTTTTCTTATATTATAGATTTTAATGATAAATACTCTTTTATAATTTTATATAAAATCATTTTTAAAAAAAAATTAAGGACTACTCTATATTTTAAAAAAATCATTTTCCAAATCCGACAATATCTTATATTTCTTTCAAATCATGTATATTTTTAAAATTATTCTTTTCACATTTTTAGATGATATTATTTAAAAAAAATATATAAATATAAAATATGATGTCCAAATACAAGTATTAATAGAATAGAAATTTGTTCATGTAATATTATTCAAACAAACAATATAAAAAATTGATAAATTGTGTCACAGTTGTCATAATTTTCAAAAACGACTTCTCAATCTAAATATTATATTTTTTAAATGGTGATAATTTAAATATAAACATTAGAATGTTTTCAGGGCATAATTGATAATTGTATATGGAATTCAAATGCATTGACTATTTAAACCTATAACATCTCATTTATTTATTTTTAAAGAAAAAATTCTGATTATTTGATTAAAAAAAACTCAATAATATTATAAAAAAATTCAGATTTTATCATCCGGATCAACTCGAATAATATTATAAAATTGATAGAATTTGACCCCTAAATACCAAAGTATTTGTTGAATTTGATAATTTACTCGAATAAATTAATAGGGAAAACACAATGTGTTCGCGGCAGAACGAAATTCACACTGCATAGACCGTAATTTCGCACGCAGCAAAGATTGAGAAAATCACTTTTTGTGAATAAGTTCAGCGACAGAAAAGGAACCCTAGCCAATATTTTCAATCCATCGCGTGCTTCATAGATCGCCAGAGATCCTGCGATTCTGCCTCCATAATCGCCTATCCTACCTACCTGCAATCATCAGTGTGCTTTGAAATGGACAGTGATAATGATTTCACTTTTTGTCAGGTAAATTTTCTATACACTGAAATTATACTTTTTTTTCATTTCATTAGTATAGGAAGATTGAACTCTCAGTTTTGTCCTCAATATCGGTCTCTTTTTGAATAGTTATTGTAATTAGGTGGATTTGTCATAAGGTTGCTTGGATTTAGTTATTTGAGCATGTTTATCAACATTAGCACTTGTTAGACTTTCTGGGAGAGCTTATGAAAACATGTTATGACATATATATATATATATATATATATATATATATATATATAT
The DNA here is from genome assembly GCF_024323335.1 of Lathyrus oleraceus. Lineage (NCBI taxonomy): Eukaryota > Viridiplantae > Streptophyta > Magnoliopsida > Fabales > Fabaceae > Lathyrus > Lathyrus oleraceus. The sequence continues at coordinate 350,718,808 of NC_066585.1, read as the reverse complement.
ATATATATATATATATATATATATATATATATATATATATATATATATATATATATATATATATATATATATATAATATGAAGACAATTGATTTCGATTTTATCTTTCATTATAAAAATTTCTTATACATATAAGCACTTATATGATAAGGGGCCCGTTTGTTTTAGTTTTTTTTAAAAATGATTTTTATAGTGTTAAAAATTTTAACGTAAAAAAAAATTACAAAGAAACTTTTCATAAAAGTTTCGAATGAAAATTTGGTTTGAATAGTTATTCTTAAAATGTTATTTTAGGTATTTCATCATTTTATCCAAAAAAAATTTGGATATCAAATTTTTAAAAAATCACTTAATTTTGAAGCTATTTCAAATAGCTTTTCATAAAAATCATTTTAAGATACAACTTTTTGAAAAAATTGTGATTTTGACTATGTTTTGATCTTCAATAATGTATATTTATGTTATAGAATGAACAATTCAATCTTTTAATTTATAAAAAATAAATTTAGAAAAACTTGTAATATTTTGAAAAACATTTTTGTAGAATCCATTTTCAAAAATACAAAGAAAAAATCCATTTTTTTAAAGCTAAAACAAACTGGCCCAAGACCTTATGCTATAAGCTCTTAATTAAGGTGTTTATGCAAACGAATAGAGTTTAATGAGTATATTTTGTTGGTGAAAATCCGGAGAGACATCTGTTTTTCCATGTTGTACCATCAATTTCAAGATACAATTAGAGCCTCTTTGTTTTTGTGGTGGGTAACCGTAGCACGCGTCAAATGCGAAGCTGCAATTTGTAGCTTCTCCAAAGGCACGACAACCTGCATAGGGAAGTGGGGTTGAATTATATCCAAACACAGGCCTACAAAAATGGGTGATGTAGCAAAATAATAGATTTTACTCTACTTTTCGAATGTATCTTTTTAAACCCTTTAATATTATTTTGAATTGTTTATCATTTTTATGTACTCTATGGAAGAAGTAGGAGACAATAATATTTGAGAAATAAAATTGAAGGTTATAACTCTTGCATTTGCAAACCGTAACCATGCACCCTTCTAATTTAAAATATGACTCTGTAGGTCAGTACACCTGTAGTGGAAACTAAGGAGCTTGTTTCAAATATTGCTGATATTTCCATAAAGGACGAATCATCAAATGCAAGTAGTAGTAATCACAACAATGGTGGTTTCTTATGGAAGGATGGTAATGATTCTTCCAACTCTGAAAAGGAGGGAACAGTTGGTTCTTTGTCTTTCAGTGTAATCAGCACGGCAACTCCTTCAACTCAAAGTAATACTAAGAACTTGCCTCAGAAGTTGCCAGAACAAAAGAATTCTCTTAAAAAGCCAACAGTTCGAGCCAAAGTTCCTTTTGAGAAGGGTTATAGTCAAATGGACTGGCTCAAGCTTACTCGAACTCATCCTGACCTTGCAGGTGCAGTCATTCTGTTGACCCTTTTTTATAAAAAAATTATCTCATTACTTATGAGTTTTGGAAGACAACAATACCTGAAAGAGTGAATAGATACTGACTGATTATTATAGTTGAAACTTGAATATAAACTACATTCTGTCAGTTTCTGCACACTTACTGTCCAAATTTCCAATCCTTATGCTAGTATTACCCAAGCTGATGACCAATGCCAATGGTTGGCAGAAGCTATAGGTTGTGTATTTTATATAATCTTCACTCCCTACTCCAAATTTGGCCTTTAGAATTCAATGATCGGTCTTAGTTATGACATAGGTGTGCTTGGGCACCTCGAAATATTTTTAAATCATATATTTTTGTCCAAGGTTGTTGAATTCACATGAGGACCGACAATGCCATATCTCTTTCTGTCTGATTTTCATTTCTTAGTTGTTTCCTGCATTTTTCTTCCTCTTAGTACATACTTTTTTTTTTGTTTTTCTTCCTTTTCTTGTTTAGCTTTGTGGGCTTGTGTTTAATACATTCTATTTTTTTTCTCTTTCAATCTTTCAATCAATGGGTGGTCTTTGAAAATACCCCACGTAACACTGCCTAGGATCATATTACATAAAATGTTAATTTTGATACTAAAACTCATAAAATAAATGACACCTTAAAAATTATTATAACAATATGTACAACACATAAGAAATAGTACATCAGGAGTTTCAAAACGAATAACTAGGTAGTGCAGCAGAAAGATAACCATCAGTCACCAAGATTTCTGATCTTTGAGTCTTCTCGCAAATCCTCCATCTTCTAAAGCATACCTAAAAATAAGCAACAACATTGGGGTGAGATTACTAAATCTCAGTGAGCCCTCCTATCTTATGAGTTCATTCGAATCTATAGGGTATACTGATCTTAGATAGATTACTGAACTACACACTCGTACTCTACTAAGATACTACCATCGAAGCAAACACATCTTTACACAACTCGTGAGTATACGGTATACTATCCTCTATGTCCGATAAACGAAGGGAACTACGTGTTATATACACTGTATGATACCCTCATTAATATCTCAGACCCGTTGCCCAGATAAGGAGAACTGAGGAATGCCTTCATGGCCATTCCTTATCCTGTAGCCGCAGACACGGTAAAATCCAAATACGAGAATTCCATATCCTATAGGAGAACATAGACTAAGGAATGCCTTCTTGGTCATTCCTTATCCTATAGAAGCAGACACAATGCAATCTAAATACGGGGATTCCATATCCTACAGGAGAACGGAGAAAATCTCTCGGCGAAGAATTCCTTATCCTTATCTAGTCTTACTTTAAAGTACGAAGAAAATGAGGTTACGCTCATTCCTTTCCCACGGTAGGAATAATGGCGGAATTACACTACGGTAGATTCCAATCCTGTATCGACCTATCGACAAGAGTAGTATTCACGAGTTCGTCCACTGACAGGACACCTCACTATGGTTAACATGTAATTATTCAACCTATAATTTATTCTCACCATTAACCATTTAAGAGAATAATTACACACATGTTCATTACCGATTATACTAGTGAATTTCGAATAGTATACGCCTATAAGCTCGAGCCCGTTCATTCACTACATCCGTATAATAGAGCGCACACCCGATTGTTCAGAACAGAACACAACGGACAAATCAAGGAAAACATAGTGGAAGTTAAGAACACAACTCCCACTATGTCATAGCCCTCTAAGTTAATTGAGCGTTATATGAAGCTTTCCCTAAACCTGTTTCACCTAAGCTATACCATTTACATGCCACATGGTAAGTGCACGTCCGATCAACCTATGGTGGGTGTAACTGGACCAAATGGGGAATTGAAGTGGAATAAGAACAATGAAAGTTCCACTATGTTATAGCTCTCGGTGCTAGCGTTCCGATGCTTCCGACCACGTCGCAAATCGAGTTACAAAACTCAAGTTATGCCAATTTCAATTATGCATTTCTTCACACAATAGTGGTAACCGGTTATAGACACGAAAAATAATCCCAAAACTCATTTTTTTCACATGGTACCCGATTACCAACTACTAGTAACCGATTACCACTGAGTCTAGATTCCAAATTCACTTATCTATCACATTTTCTTTCATCCAAACACATTGCTGTCATATACGGTTGATATATATATATATATGAATAGAATATTCCTTAGTATATTTTAGAATAGAGTAGGATATCTATGTAATTATTACCACGATCTATATTTTTTTCTATATAAATCATCTTCCGCTGTGCTATTCAACACACGGTTTAATCTAAATGTCTCTTAGTCTCGTTTGTTTCAACATGGTATCCAGAGCCTATTAAGAGACAATTCTTTCTTCCGGTGAGATTTTTTTTTACAAACCGTGTTATCGCTCTGGTTTGCCTATTACTTTTCACAATTCTCCTGTAACCACACTACCGTCGTTACTGTTCCAGCAAAACTTCCGGCGACGTTTCGGAAAATCGATCCCACCATCCGACTCGCCACCCTCTGTAACACCTCAAAATTTGCCCTCCTCTCTTGGGACTAGCATTAACATATTTGCATATCATTTTAGGTCATTAGGCATTGCATATTGCATATCATGTGGTTACACTGTGCGAGCCATTCTCCCAAGTCTTGATCAGAAGATGGAGAAGTCTAAGTGCAAGCCTAGGGTTTATTGATTGATCATTGGCCATCTGAGGATTGGGCTGTGAATTAGGGTTTTATGATTTTCAAAGGATATTGGTCTTCATCTTGATTGAAGTGATACATCATCATCATCATGGTTGGATTTCATCAAGTGTTGAAGCTGGTTCCTTGGAAATAGGGTTTTGACCACTGGTCAACCCTAATCAGTTGCATTGGGCCAATCAGGGCATAGTCAGGAGATGGGGTTTGTGATGGTTATGGGGTTCATTATGTGATTATATGGAGCTAATTGAGGCTAGGGTTTCACTCTTGAGCCATTTCGGTTGGAGATTGGAGTTCAGATTGATCTATGCATTGCCAGATTCATCTATCAGATGAAAAAGTCAACTGTGGTCAACTGTACATGATCTGATGGATTTGGAGGTGGAAATGAGTTGGATACACTTCATTCATGTTGAAACAAGTGTTATTTGACATCTCAAAGCTTAAGAATGAAGAAAATCCAGTCAGGACAAGAACTGCCAAAAATAGAAAGTGACTTGTAATTGAAGTTTCCAAAAATGGAAAGTTTTGGACCTCAAAGCCACGTGTCTAAGGAAGCTTCAAATGAAAAATTGTTCAACATGAAAGTTGTAGATCTTGTTCTTACCTTTCCAAAAAGTCCAAGAACTTGAAAATCCCATGTATGGTTGGGAAATTATGGCTCAGTGAATTTCAAAAATGACTCATAATCAGGAGGCCATAACTTCCACATGGTTTGTCCAAATTGCAAGTTCTTTATATGCACAAACTCCATTTGACATGTACTTTCATGGTGCATAATTGGATTTTTCCAAAAATGGTCAATGCAAAAAGTCAAATTTCAACTGGACAGTTAAATGGACCAAGGGCAAAATTGTCCAACTTGTGAAATAATTGGAATTTTTGAGTGGGGATTTTTGCAACACCTCATGAATGGTATTTAAAATTTGTTGGAATCATCACTTCATGCCTAAGGCTTGTAATTTGAGATTTGGTTTGAAAAATGAAATGGCAAAAATGGACAAAATGCAAATACATAGTGAAATTGAGAATGGCCTATCCAATGAGCATGAGACAAATGGAAACAGCTCACACATGGCATTTGGATGTTGTGTGAGCTGTCAAACAGGTGGCAATGAGCTGGCAAGTGAAATTCCCATTTTGCCCTCACTTGAAAAATTACCATTTTCACTAATCAAGTCCAAATGGCTAATTACATGATTAAGAGATGGTTTAAGCACACATATATAATCTTAATCCCAATCTAAACATAACAGAAATTCACATTTCCCAAAATTGGATCAAAAACTCTTCATTCTCTCAAGTTTTTCTCAAGAACACATTGAACAAAATTCATCAAATCTTCCTCAGTTTTGGCTCAATTCTCGAATTTCTTTTTGATCTGAATTCCTTTCATCATCGTGATCATCTGTTTGTGGAGTTTGGAGTGGAAAAGGCTGGGATTCGTGACTGTCCAACATTGCATCTTCAATGGCAATTCCAAATTTCACGCATTAGGAGCTGTTTCATCACAACTTAATCATATCATTCAATTGTTTGGAGCATCTAGTGCATCTGTTTGAGGAGAAGTAGCTCGAATTCGTCCAATCTCATCGCTGCCATTTCCAGGTTTGAAAAATTCGAATCTCAAGATTTGTTGTATGCTTAGGTGCGTTTTGTAGTTCATTGATGGTAGATCATAGTGATGCTTGTGGTTTTGCAAACGGATAACTGTAGTGCACGAAATCTGGATTTTAAGTTTCGAACCAAAACCCTAGGGCGATCGATTCAGATGATTTAAGAACTGTTAGGTTAAATCGAGTTGATATTCAAGATCCTCGTGTTGAGACGGTTTCAACGAGTGCTCATTTGTTCATTTTGGTTAAGATTGATGGATCATGTGTTCTTCGTGTGCTGGAGGTAGGAGATGAAGTCTTTTGCGCAAAACACTGTTCAATCCAAATTTCTGTTTGAAAATTCAAATACCGTGTTTCCCTCCCCCGCGCTCAGAATTACAACTATGCCATTACAATTTAATTAATTTAATTCAAATAATTCTAAAAAATCATTAACATCTTAGAAAATTCACCAAAAATCATAAAAAAATCAGAAAAATGTGGAAATTTTTATGTTGACTCTGTTGTTGACTGTAGAATTTTTTTGACCTATTGGTCAAAGTTGTGCATGGTAGAAATAATATTTGACCTAGGGTTCTTTCACATATGTGCATTTTTGGTACCTTGTGCTATTGTGATCATGAAATCCTCATATTCTAAAAGAAATTCTTGAAAATTTTTGTGATGATTGTGGACTGGTTGATGCTTATTTACATGTAAATTTCATGAATTTTTGATACCTGGCCTTTGAGTTATGAATTTTGGAACTTAGGTGTGACAATTTGTGTCACACCTCATTATGTCAATTTGCTGGATTTAATTGTGTGACCTAGGCTTGGTAGAATAATGTGAAATTTTGCATGATGGTTGATTAGCATGTTGAGATGCTATATGGATTTTTGTGGAATTTTACATGGCATTTTCAAATTGTTTGGTATTTTTCATCTCTGGTGGTTGAAATTGCAAGTTCATGTGACATAGGTTGGCAAATCTTTTGTGAAATGCTCATATGGTATTGTATGATCATGAAATTTGATATGCTTGTAATAGACACATAATGTGACATCTCTGTTTTGGTCTCATCCATTTCTTTTTTGTTTTCATTGAGTTATGAATTTTTGAAGTGAGCTCATGCATTGATGTTGTGATGTGGAGCATGTAATTGTGTCTGTTTTTGTTGATTTTCATTGACATGGTTCCATTTGTCCAATTAGGCTAAAATTTGACATGGTAGACCTTGAATATCCCCTGTTTAGGTGTAAATTATTTGAGAATTTTTAGAATTGTTTTGATATGGAATTGAATGCAATAGTTCTGTTTGCATGTTTGATGCTTCATTTGGACCAATGTGGATTGTTTTGTGCATAACATGAGCATGATGAATGATATAAACATGAGACCAAGTGTGTTTGCTCTTGTTTGACATTAATTTGACTTTGGTTGGTGAATACCTTGCTGTTTAGGAATTTTTCTTGCCTTTGGACCCTAGGCTTAGCCTAGTGGTCTTGTTGCTAATATTTGCTTGATTTTTCAGGATCAAAAGCATAATGCACATGGAGAATGAATCAAGTTAAATGCAATTGATGTTGTTTGATGTTTGTACACTAACATAACATTGTTTTGTAGGTTGTGAAGCTTGGGCTTGAGCTCATAGTTTGCTTTGTTGTGCATTGATCTGTATAGATTAACTGATTGAACTTTTGCTGTGTAGTTTTGTCTGTCTGAGTACTAACTGTGTTTGACTGTTTCCAGGTACTTTTAGTTGCTCAGTTCCTTGTGAACTTTTGCTTTGCTTTGCTTAAGCAACTTGCATTGAGGTAGGTCCTCTTGACTTCATGTAGTCTGGAGACCCGGCTGTTACCGGGCCGGGCAAATAAATGTCTGAAGTCCTCCTTAAGAGGCGATGATTGTGATTGTTTAATTTTGTGCCTAAGCAGGTAAAGTCCTTAATCAAGGCAATTGGTGGAAGGTAGGGATAAGCAATCTATCCCCCACTATTCAGTGGAGTCTTCTCCTTGCTCCCATTACATGGTTGTAGCATTGAGATCCTAGCCCAAGATCTTGTGCAGTGCACATTGTGTCAGAGTCTCTGAGTATAGAAGGGTTCCCTCATTCTGGACCCATGCTCATTTGTCAGAAGCTCTCCCTGGTTAGGGATAAGAGCTGTGAGGTCTGATCCTCACTTCATCCTTTCATCTGCTTCACCTTAGCCTCGTAATGGCAAGGTTAAGAGCAAATCCAGCCCGTACAGACGACTCGCTTCGGCAGTCAAACCTATTGTGTGAGCCACTTGTTTGGTTATAGTGCGTGCTGTGTGAATATCTGTTTGAGATGCTTGTTCTCATTTGATGTATGCTTGAATTATGCTGTATGCTTGTGTGCTGGCTTCTTTCCTGGATAGGAGTAGTTTGCTTATGCAAGTAGGATAGAAAACTGAACTTAGGGTAACGATGCATGACAACACTAGGCTCGAGTCCAGCTCCCTAGTAGTGTGTCTTTCCCTGGTTTCTGGTTAGCAAGTCAGTCCCTTTCAGGGGAACTACATCGCCCTGATCCTCGTTCCAGACGAGGTATGTAGGCAGGGGGTCGTGCGAGACCTCTCCGGGCAACCTTTTTCTTTTTTGCGTGTGTTTACTTGTTATCTGATTGTGTGTTTGGCTCGGATGCCGACATAAGCCCAGTGATTGGCAGTCGGGCTCCACGTTTGCCCCTTGTGCGTGTTTTGGTTCGGATGCCGACATAATTCCATCAAGTGGTTGTCGGGCTCCATGTTCGCCACCCTTGTCTGTTTATTTGTTTTGTGTTGTTTGGCGTGCGTAAGCCGAACTACAGAGGCTCTGATTCTTGTTCCAGACAAGATATGTAGGCATAAGGTGCGATACCTTATCGAGCTCCCTTCTCTTAACCCCACCTGCGTTCCCCGTGTGTGTGTGTGATGTATTAGCAACCTATTCTTTATTCTAGGACGTGGATCCCGTCGAGTACGACGGACGTGAGGGGTGCTAATACCTTCCCCTTGCGTAACCGACTCCCTTACCCTTTCTCTCTGGTCGCGAGACCATGTTCTTTCCAGGTTTCTCTGAGCGTTTCCTTTCCCTATCTTGGGATAAATAACGCGCAGTGGCGGCTCTGTGTGTGTTTTGTTTTTAGCTCGCCGGTTGTTTTTTTCGCAGGATGCGACAGCTGGCGACTCTGCTGGGGACATAGATGTAGACCTGTGCTGGTCCATCTTCCCTAAGCGAGTCTCTCCTAGCGTTCTAGGATTAGTTTAGGTTGCTTGTGTTGTGTTATTTATTGCATTTATTATTCTAACCAGTGTATATATTTGCATTAATGTCTGCATGCATCATACTATCATGTTGTTGCCGTCCTCTGTGCAGGTGGTTCCTCTGTTTGGGGTGGGTGCTCTGAGTGGGGCTAAAACCCAGGCCCGAGTGTACACCTAGGATTAGCGTGGTCTCACGTCGCTCATGTGCCGGTTGGGCATATTGTTGCTACGTGACATACCACAAGCCGGACGAGGTTCATCTGAGAAGTGCTCTTCCAGTGGGGTTTTCCACTTTGGTTGGGTTATCTCTGTTGAGCTGTTGACTCTGGTGACCGATCATTTCCCGGATCTTTGGTTTAGACGATCTCAGGAGAGCTACAATGGCACACCCGAAAGGGCAAACCCATTGAGTATCTCTGCCCGATTGTCGAGACTATTATCCGCCTTAGGATGACCTGTTTAGAATTGACCTGTGAGGGGAGGGTTGATTATTTCAGATGCATTGCTCAGATGGTGACTTTTTGTTCCCTGGATCAGAGTCGTATTTATAAGTCGGATTTATGGCCGTTTATATCTGAGACGCCGGAGGGCTGTCCGTGATATTTATCAGTGGGGATCCGTTTATTTCAGGATCCCCCGGGCCGAGATATTTATCAGTGGGGATCCGTTTATTTCGGGATTCCCCGGGCCGATTCAGATGGTGGTGTGTCTGCTCAGAGGCCAGTGATGATGATGATGTATCTTTCTTCCGTTTATTTCGGAACCCGTGGATCAGATGTGTGATTGTGTATTCCTCAGATGGTTATGATCAGTCCAGAGACCAGATTCAGTGCAGATGATCAGATGGCTTGGAGGATGGCAACGCATTGCATTCATTCATCAGCATCATTACATCTTGCATTAATTGCATCTAACCCATGTTTACCCATATGCAGGGACCCTTTTGATCGAGATCCTGGTTGAGAGATTTTCTATCCAGACATGAGAAGACCCGGTTTGAAGGATGATGTGGCCTACAGTTTCTTTGACCCAGATATCAGTGTGCTGAAGGATATGATAGCATTGATTACACCTGACCATGTGGGGTTGTTTCGTGAAATGCATGGGGGTATTCTGAAGGTGGTTTTCAGGCTCATGGACAGAGACAGGAGCGCCATTCATACTCTTCTTCAGTTCTATGATCCCGAGCTGAGGTGTTTTGTCTTCCCAGATTACGTGCTAGGGCCTATGATGGAGGACTATGCTGATATTTTGGGTATCCAAATCAGGGATCAGGTTCCTTTCTATGCTACTAAGGAAGAACCTGATATTGGTGGGATTTCCCGTGCTTTCTATCTGAGTCCAGAGGTAGTGAAGGGTAATCTGAAAGAAAAGGGGAAGCTGCCTGGTTTTCATCTGAGTTTCCTGGAGGCTAAGGCTAAGGAGTATTCAGAGATGGGGAATTGGGAAGCTGTCTGTGCTTTAGTTGCTGCGGGCATTTATGGGATCATTCTGTTTCCTAACCAGAAGAATTTTGTGGATATTAATGCCATCCGCTTGTTTATTCGAAGGAATCCTATCCCTACATTGATCGGAGATGTCTATTATTCGGTTCATAACCGGAATGAGAAGAGGCGTGGGGGATTGATTCGATGCTGTGCGCAGTTATTATTCAAGTGGTTTATGGGTTACTTACCATCCAAGGGTGCTTTTGTTCTTCTAGGCCAGAATGTTAATTGGGCGACCAAGCTGATGGGTTTGAGGGCTAAGGACATGGATTGGACTCACAGTAGTGGAGTTGGGCAGGATTTCATCTGCAGTTGCAGAGGTTATCCCAATGTGCCGCTGATAGGGGTCCAGGGTTGCATTAATTATAACCCGACACTTCTTAAGAGGCAGATGGGATTTGCTATGGAGCTTCCACCGTACAAGAGTGAGGTTCAGGAATCTGTGTACTTCCCAGTTGAGGGTAATCAGGCCAGGGTGAAGCAGATAGCCGAGGCATGGCGCAGTATTCAAAGGAAAGGTAAGGCTTCTTGGGGTAAAGCTAATAACAGATCTTTTCCTCCGTTCGATGATTGGCTCAGCAAGAGAGTGGAGCTTACTTGTCTACCATTTCCGATGATCGATCCTTGGTATCCGTTGATTGAGGAGACTCCTTCTACTGTCAGTATGGACGAGTTCTTAGAGATGAAGCGGGAGAGAGATCAGCTACTTGCAGAGAAAGCTGAACTGGAGATGAGTGTGGCTCGGGTTCAGAGGGTTAATCAGGAGCTCAAGGGGAAGATGGAAGATCAAGACAAGCGACATGCTCTGGAAGCCAAACGCTTTGAGATGGATACAGCCTACTATGGGAAGATTAGCCAGGCCTTAGTCTCATCTAACCGGGAGCATGACATCACCAAGGAGAAGCTGTTCAGAGCATCAAAGGTCATTGAAGATGAGAAGAGGAGGCAAATCCTAGTCAGGGATCAGAGAGATGAGAGAGCCAGAGTCCTCGCTGCAGAGTGGGAAGCGGAGAAAGCAAAGATCAGGGCTGAGAGAGATCACTACATGGCAGAGAGAGACCACTACTTCAGGCAGATGAAGATTCATCAGAAGGAGGTGGGGAGACTACAACAGGAGAACACAGAGCTCAGGTTCGCCGCAGAGTTCGCGAGGATGGAAGATGAGATAAGGCCATCTGTGGGACCCTCATCTGGCTAGATCTTTCATTTGTGTTGGATTACCGTCAGGCTTGTTGACGGAATTCACTTGTCTGTATTTCTTTCCAATTCTGGAGGATTGTATTTGATTTGTATCTGATCTGATGTATGACTATGGCACTGATTGTGCACTTTTGGTTATGTGATGGTGATTTTTCATTCAGTGATTAATCTTCAAGCTTTATTTGCTTTGCCGTATGCACTCACACAAGCACACACATGGTTGGGGGTATCAGGCTAAATCACATATCTCCGATCTGCACGATAAAATCAAACGCTGAATATCAGAATATTGATGCCGGATTATTATTTGTCTCAATGATACCAGGATCGAGGGACAAAGTGTCCTTCATATGGATAGACACTGCATCCATGCATTGATCATAATAACTGTGCTTTATTTTGCAGGTGTTTGTTACTAACGGGCTTGCTTGTGACAGGAATCATTGCTCGCGCTCGGAGGATAGTACCCTTGCACGCAACTCGCCCTCACAGATATTATACCCGAAGAAATACGCCCAGACTCATGGAGCTTCCCAGTGCTGATATGCTTGAATTGAAAGAAAAGATGAATGAGCTGATCAATATAATGCAAGGCTTTGCAATTGGTCAGAAGGCTCTCGCAGACAAGGTTGAGAAACTCGAGCGGGTTTCTGCTGTGAACAGTGGGGTCAACCTGGATGGAGTCTCCAACCAGGGGCAGGGATCTCGCGATGGTGGAAAGAGGACGACTGTGGGCCTCGTGAACAATGCTGGTGGTCAACCTGGGCCTAGTCAAAATATGAAGGACAATTTTGTGCCTCCGTTCTATGGTTTTGACGAAGATCAGGAGGAAGACAGGGAGGCTGACCAATTTTCTATGCAGAATGAGCCTTTTGTCCCTTACAACATTCCTCCTCAGAATAAAGAAATTCAGCTGCTGGCTGAGAAAATCAAGGTGCTTGAGAGCTATGCCACGCCAGGGGTGGTGAATATGTCCAACATGGGGCTGGTGGAGGGGATTGTGATCCCTCAGAAGTTTAAAGCGCCGGCGTTTGACAAGTATAACGGTAGTTCCTGCCCGGAAACTCATCTCCAGGCATTCGTCCGCAAAATCTCTGCATACACGGCAGATCAGAAACTGTGGATGTATTTTTTCCAGGACAGCCTGTCCGGGGGATCCTTGGAATGGTACACCAAGCTGAAGTCTTCCGATATCAAAAGTTGGCAGGATTTGGGAGATGCTTTCTTTAAGCAGTACCAGTTTAACGCAGATATGGCTCCGAGTCGTACCCAGCTGCAGGGTATGTCTCAAAAGCACAATGAGGGCTTTAAGGAGTATGCCCAAAGATGGAGAGAACTGGCTGCGAGGGTGCAACCTCCTCTTGTTGATCGCGAGATGTCGGACTTGTTTATGGGGACCTTGCAGGGGCCGTTTGCAGAAAGAATGGTGGGCTGTCCTGTCACCAATTTCTCCGACATTGTGGTAGCTGGAGAGCGGATAGAGAGTTGGTTGAAGTTGGGCAAAATTCAGGGTAATGCTTCCGCATCATCTTCCGGTTCGAAAAAGCCGTTTGGTAATAACGGTGGGCAGAGGAAGAAGGAGGGCGATACCAGCGCCGTGTATACTCAACGCGGACCCAGTAGGGACCGTTACTTCCAGCACAATGCTGCAGTAACAATTCCTGCTGAGTCTCAGCCAGCACAGCAACAACAGCAGCAACAGCAACAGAGACAACAACCCTTTCAGCAGAGGCAGCAAATGGCTGGTTATCAGATCCGGGGTAGAGCGCAGGATCGTCAGTTTGATAGGCCTCCGGTGAGCTATGCTTTCTTGTTCAAGAAGCTGCAAGATTTGGGCCTAGTGCAGACTAGAACTCTGGCGCCTTTGAGACCTGATCAAAGGCCGGCCAGCTATGACGAGAATGCTAAGTGTGAATTCCACTCGGGTGCGCCCGGGCATAACATTGAGAACTGTAAAGCTTTTAAGCACACAGTTCAGGATTTAGTGGATTCCAAGGCCATTAATTTTGCTCCATCCCCCAATGTCAATGCCAATCCCATGCCAGCGCATGGTCAGAGGGGAGTGAATGCCATTTCTGCGGAAAGTCGAGTCGGGCTGTTTGACGTTGGTCAGTTGAAGACGCCTTTGGCTGAGGTCAAGAGGCAGTTGTTGAGGAATGGGGTTTATCCGGGCTGCGGCTACGTGTGTGCTGAGTGCACTGTTTCTGTGAATGGTTGTGAGCTTCTGCGGAAGTGTGTCCAGGGACTGATGGACAGTGGTGATATCCTGATTGAGAGGGCTGGAGAAGAGAAGGAGGAGGTCTCCACCATAACTATTTACTATGATCCGGTTGATTTGTCAAACCTTACTGAAGAGGCTCCAGTTACCATCACGGTACCTGGGCCGATTCCATATGACAAAGATGATGCCGTACCATGGCATTATGGTGGGGAGGTGTACTGTAACGGTGAGAGGGTTGAAGGACAATCTGCCAGTGAAACCACCGTGCTAAAGGTGGATAATGCCGGTCCCAGCAGTTTCACTCGCAGCGGTAGGCTGTTTGCTCCTGATGCGTTGAGGAGAGGAGAAGAAGAAAAAGATAAAAAAGAAAAGGCCGAGGCTTTAGCCAGGGCAAAGGGAAAGGCTGTGGTGGATAATGGTGGTACTCCTGTGATGACACCGGTGCCTGCGGGGTCGGATAATAAATTTGATGATGAAGCTGAAGAGTTCTTAAGAATCACCAAAAATTCGGAGTATAAATTGGTTGATCACTTGCAGCAAACTCCGTCCAAGATCTCGATTCTTTCATTGTTGCTGAGCTCAGAGGGGCGTAGGGAGGCCTTATTGAAAATTCTGAAGAAAGCCTATGTGCCTCAGGAGATCACAATCAACCAATTGGAGACAGTCGTATCCAACGTGCATGCTAGCCATGGGTTGGGCTTTACTGATATGGATTTGACCGTAGATGGAAGGAACCACAACCGGGCTTTACATATTGCAATGGAATGCAAAGGAGCCGTGCTTTCACATGTACTGGTTGATACCGGCTCCTCATTAAATGTGTTGCCCAAGAAAGCCTTGGCTAAGCTAAACTGTGATGGGCTGATTTTGACCCCGACTGATTTGATCGTGCGGGCATTTGATGGGTCAAAAAGGGCCGTGTTTGGGGAGGTCGAATTGCCGGTGAAGATTGGACCAGAGGTGTTCAAGTCGACTTTCTACGTCATGGACATCCAACCAGCATATAGTTGCCTGTTGGGTCGACCATGGATCCATGCTGCGGGAGCGGTTACATCGACTTTGCACCAGAAGTTAAAGTATGTCTGGGGAGGTCAAGTCGTTACTGTTTGCGGAGAGGAGGACATTTTCGTCAGCCACTTGTCCTCATTCAAATACGTGGAGATGGATGGTGAAATATGGGAGACGCCTAGCCAGGCATTCAAAACCGTCAAGGTGGAGAATGCTCTGTTCGCTAAGCAGGAAGAGGAGAAACCATCCATCGCTTCATACAAGCAGGCCGCTGAGGTGGTAAAGAGTGGAGAGGCTCCTGGTTGGGGTAAAATGATGGAGGTCCCAGAGAAGAAGGACAGATTTGAGGTTGGATATCAACCGGGCCGAGGCTCAGGGCGAGGAAGAGGAGGTCGTATGTCGGTAACCTTCACAAGCGCCGGAATGCTGGATCCGGATCACATCTGCATGATGGGTGAAGATACTGACAGTGACTGCGACGTGGACCAATGGATAAAGCCGTGCACACCAGGGATGGAAATCCAGAACTGGAAGGCCGAAGAAATCATCCGGGTCACTCTCCTCGAAGAGTAATATTTTTCTTGTTTTCTTTCTTATATGCATGCAAGCCATACGTGTTGCCCGACACGTAATGGTCCATTTTAAGGGCCACCTCATGTTTAAATTTGCAAGGTTTTGCATCATGAATAAAGGATGGTTTTCAATCAAAAGCGGTGTTCCCTGTTTTTCATTTATTTTTGCAGTTTAAAAATAAAAACAAAATAAAAATGGCAATGTTTTCATTTTTCTTTTTCAATTTTTCACACCGGTTCTAAAGCAATGCATGAATCAACATTCATGCAGATGCGATTCCTCTCCGGATCTCATTGATAACAATCCTGTTACACCCTTGTATGACTTCGACAATCCGATCTATCTTGCTGAAGAAGAAGATGAAGAAGATTGTGAACTGCCAGGGGAATTAGCCAGGTTGTTAAAACAATAGGAGAAGGTCATTCAGCCGCACGAGGAACAGATTGAGGTCGTGAATCTGGGTACCGATGAGGTTAAGAAAGAGGTGAAAATCGGGGCTGCTTTGGAGGAAAGTGTCAAGGGCAGAATGGTGGCATTGTTGAAAGAGTATGTCGACATCTTTGCCTGGTCTTATCAAGATATGCCAGGGTTGGATACCGATATTGTTGTGCACAAGCTACCGTTGAGAGCAGATTGTCCTCCAGTGAAGCAGAAGTTGCGCAGAACTCGACCTGACATGGCGATGAAGATTAAGGAAGAAGTGCAGAAGCAGTGGGATGCTGGTTTCCTTGTTGTCACTAATTATCCGCCATGGGTTGCGAACATCGTGCCAGTCCCGAAGAAAGATGGGAAAGTGAGAATGTGTGTGGACTACCGAGATCTGAACAGAGCTAGTCCGAAGGATGATTTTCCACTACCTCACATTGACGTGTTGGTAGATAATACAGCTCAATTCTCGGTGTTTTCCTTCATGGATGGCTTTTCTGGCTATAATCAAATCAAAATGTCGCCAGATGATATGGAGAAAACAACGTTCATCACACCTTGGGGTACCTTTTGTTACAAGGTAATGCCATTCGGTCTCAAGAACGCCGGTGCTACTTATCAGAGGGCCATGGTGACTTTGTTTCATGATATGATTCATCATGAAATTGAATGCTATGTGGATGACATGATAGCAAAGTCCCAGACAGAAGAGGGGCATTTGGTAGATCTGACTAAGTTGTTTGACCGGCTGAGACAGTTCAGACTGAGGTTGAATCCGAACAAGTGCACGTTCGGAGTGCGGTCCGGTAAATTGCTGGGGTTCATTGTAAGCGAGAAAGGAATTGAGGTTGATCCTGCAAAGGTAAAAGCGATAAAAGAAATGCCTGAACCGAGAACAGAGAAGGAGGTTCGTGGTTTCTTGGGTAGATTGAACTACATTTCACGGTTCATATCTCATCTAACGGCCACGTGTGAACCGATATTCAAATTGTTAAGGAAAGATCAAACGGTCAGGTGGAATGATGATTGCCAAGCGGCGTTTGAAAAGATAAAAGAATATTTGCAGGAGCCTCCGATTCTGATGCCTCCTGTGGAGGGAAGACCATTAATTCTGTACTTGACAGTCCTCGAGGGGTCTATGGGGTGTGTATTGGGGAAGCATGACGAGTCTGGTCGAAAAGAGCATGCCATATACTACCTTAGCAAAAAGTTTACCGACTGTGAAACCAGATATTCACTGCTCGAGAAAACTTGCTGTGCTTTGGTCTGGGCTGCTCGCCGACTAAGGCAGTACATGCTGGTTCATACCACTTTATTGATTTCCAAGATGGATCCGATCAAGTACATTTTTGAGAAGCCAGCATTGACTGGACGGGTTGCGAGGTGGCAAATGATTTTGACAGAATACGATATTCAGTATACCTCTCAGAAGGCGATCAAGGGGAGTGTATTGTCTGATTACCTCGCCCAGCAACCCATTGATGATTATCAACCGATGAAGTTTGAATTCCCTGATGAGGACATCATGTTCCTTAAATCGAAAGATTGCGAGGAACCAATCCCGGATGAGGGGCCTGACCCTGAATCCGAATGGATTCTGATGTTTGATGGGGCCGTTAACGTGAATGGAAGTGGTGTTGGTGCTGTTTTGGTTACGCCGAAAGGATCCCATATTCCTTTTATTGCCCGGCTAACGTTTGAGTGTACCCACAGTGGTGGCGGAGTACGAAGCTTGTAGCCCAGGTACTGAACCTCGAGGAGTGCGTCTATTGGGGCAATTCCTTTCTCATTGGTATATGGAATGGAGGCGGTATTACCTGTTAAAGTTCAGATTCCCTCTTTGAGAGTCCTGATGGACGTGAAGTTGCAAGAGGCTGAATGGGTAAGGACCCGGTACGAAGAATTGAGCCTGATAGAGGAAAAGAGGCTAGCAGCCATCTGTCATGGACAGTCATACCAGCAACGGATGAAGCGTGCTTTTGACAAGAAGGTGCGACCTCGGGTATATCACGTAGGTGATATGGTGTTGAAAAGGATCCTTCCTCCTCAAAACGATCGAAGGGGCAAATGGACGCCGAATTATGAAGGTCCATTCGTGGTCAAGAAGGTTTTCTCTGGTGGAGCCTTGTTGTTAACGACCATGGATGGTGAGGATTTTCCATCCCCTGTGAATGCGGACGCAGTTAAAAAATACTTCGTATAAATAGACCCGCTGGACGAAAAGAATAAAATAGTCCAGGCAAAAATGGGCATCCCGGCGAACCAAAAACAGAAAGAAAGGTTCGGGCAAAAATTAGGGATAAAAATGAAAAATGTACACCCGGCAAGTCGAAAACCTGGAAAGGCGACTTGGGCAAAAAAGGGTATCCCGATGGACTGAAAACCCGAAAGGGCGGTCCAGGCAAAAGAGGGATTGGAACGAACAACTGCGTCCAGCATGATCGTTTTCGCTTTGGTTAAAGCATCATGGATAATACCCGGTAGGGATCAGTTGGAATCGTCCTTGTTCAGAAGGCAGAAAGCATGGAGAGTCTGAGGACGTATGGGGTGTAATCGAGTTGGAACTCGATGAGATCGCGGTTTCACATTGCCATTAGGATAGATTTTTCCTTTTGAACGCAATTACCTCTTTTCAGGAATTGCTTCCTTTTGTATTGCTCATTTGAGCCACACACTTTTCCAATCAATAAAATGCATATTCAGTCAAATAATTTTGTTTTTGTTTTTCATTACCGCTTTGATTGCAAAAACATCCAGATATTTTTGATAAAGAATCTTGCATTTTAAGACATACAGGTTCCTTCCAATGCATGTTTATAAGATTGAAAGCTTGAAATCTTATTTGGAAGGTTGAGTGACCCAAGTGTTGAAATCTTGACACGCCCGGGGCACGGTTTTATCTAACGATCTGTTTTGCAGGTACTGTTAGATATTCTTCACTCACTTGCAGGTTGTGATGTGGAAGCTTTGTCACAGATCCCCAGAGAGTCCGACCAGGGACGATTGAATATGAAAGAACGACGAAGACGTTGAGACGTACGACGTTCCTTGATGATAATCAAGAAGACTCTTCAAAGTCGGAAGATTGGAAAGTATGTAATTCCCCACAGAGCCCGATCAGGGACGAGTGCATGAAGAAAGGACGGAGAGACGACGAGACGTCCGACGACGACCCTTGAAATTAATCAAGAAGACTCTTCAAAGTCGGAAAATTGGAATTTCTGTATGAATCCCAGGAGTACGTTCTCGTCGAGCGCGGAGCGACTTGGAATACAAGATGATGGAGCAGAAAAGGTCCAGATGAGTCTGGGAGTTCTCAAAAGTGGAAAGCTGATATGAGTATTGGTGGTGGATACCGTGGTTCGACGAGTCGATGGGTGTTCTGTACCAACTTTTCTCATTTCCCCAGCTAGGTCCCCAAGCAGAATTGTAGGACTAGCTCCCCAACAGATCCAAGGTTTGTGGACTTCCCCAGCCGAGTCAGGATGGTTATCCCCGGTAGGTTTACAACGATGCTTCCTCAGCAGCCAGGCCAGAAGGTTGCTAGCCCCCGAGTGGAGCGGGTCCAAAGAAATATATCTCCAGCAGTGTTCATCCTACCAGTGGATTGGACAAGTTCCCGTAGCGGACAGATGTTTGCATGCTCAGCTGAGTTGATCCTACCTATGGATTGCATGGGTTGTCCCCAGCGGAGTAGTGTTCGTTTCCCTAGCAGGGTCAGGATGGTTGCCTAGCAGGTGATAGAGTGATGCGTCCCCAGTTGAGTCTGGAGATTGCTATTTTCCCCAACGGAGTATCTGTGAGCATTTCCCCAGTGAAGTCAGCAGGTATCTGTGAGGGTTTCTCAAAGCAGAGTCGGGATTGATATCCCCAGCAAGTCAAAAGACTATATCCCCACAGAGTGTTGGTGGTGCTTATCCCCAGCGGTTCCTTGGGCGGATTGGGTGCAAAGGAGGTGTTTCCCCAGCAAGGGTTACCTTTTCCCAGCAGCAGTGGTATTCCCCAGCAGGGTGGAGATCGGAGTGTTGACGAGTTCCTCAGCAGAGCGTCTCGTGCTCCTCAGCAGAGTCCCTTGAGGGGGATGCCTTTTTTATGCATTCATCATGTAAAAATAGCATAGCATGTTGCATAAAAAATAATAATAAGTCGCGTAGCATTTCCATAATTATGGAGCATTACGCAGAGAAAAATCGATCATTCATCATTGCAAGCATAAGCTAGTCTCAAACCGTGGTTACTGTTCGAGAAGTGGTTTTGCCCAAAGGTGAAGAGGTGTTACTCCGAGGAGTTCAGCATCGTGATTGAATCGAAGATATTCCCCAGTAGTGCGATACTGGAGTAATTGTTTTCCGTCAAGCCGAGATGGGAAATGTTTGGCGTTCAGCGCAATTCAAGCCGTGGTTACCGCTTGAAGCTTTGGTGCACCAAGTGGTGAGGATGTTACTCTGAGGAGTCTAGCATCATGACGTCAGATCAGCAGTGTTCCCCAGTAGTGCGATATTGGAGGAAATGTTTCCGTCGGACGGAGATGGAAATAAAGTCAGAAGGACGTTACGCGATCAGCGCGATTCTGGGGTTCAGATGGAGAAAAGGAAATGCTGAGGCATTTTCTAGGGTTCAAATGGAGATGGAGTTGAAGATTATATCCGGGATGAGGTCCTTAGGATTATCTTTTGTTCATGTGTTACCTTAAACTCTGGCTGAGGCCAATGGAGGTCGTTATAGGTGTCTTCTAAGGAAGAGTTACACATGCTGCCTTCTTTATGAAGGTTTACCCTCTGACATGTCGCCCTCAGAGTGGTTTGGTGTTATTTCCGACGTTGCCAGCGGAATTATCACGAGAGATTGGAGAAAAGGATATGCTGAGGCATTTTCCTGGGGTTCAAACGGAGAAAAGAAATGCTGAGGCATTTTCTGGGGTTCAAACGGAGAAAAGAAGATGTTGCGGCATTTTCTGGAGAACGGGGTTCATATTGACGATTGCGAGTCATCGTCAGGCGACTGGGGTTCAAATCGGAGAATGGGGTTCATTATTTGGCAAATAGGAGAGCGGGGTTCAAATGCGGTGATCCGAGGATCATTTGCGCAAAGAGAAAATTTCGGGGTCCAAGAAAATGAAAAAATAGAAAAAATTCGGGGTTCAAGAAAAGAATAAAAAGAAGGAATAATAATCCCGAGCGGATGTGTGGTGTTCAGGCCACGGGTTATCCCTGCGTTGCCATTTATTGTGGTATCCAGGTTGACGTCTTTTTGATTTCAGAGATTGTTGCTTCGCCGATGCTGACAGGCGTTGTTAATTATTATCCCATCAGAGTGCAAATTGTTCGTCTGTTCTTGGTATTCAATCACTCTTCATCCTGATCATCCGAAAGCCGAGGCTATTTCGTATCGACAGGTTCACAGTGGATTGAATAGGGGCAGCTGTAACACCTCAAAATTTGCCCTCCTCTCTTGGGACTAGCATTAACATATTTGCATATCATTTTAGGTCATTAGGCATTGCATATTGCATATCATGTGGTTACACTGTGCGAGCCATTCTCCCAAGTCTTGATCAGAAGATGGAGAAGTCTAAGTGCAAGCCTAGGGTTTATTGATTGATCATTGGCCATCTGAGGATTGGGCTGTGAATTAGGGTTTTATGATTTTCAAAGGATATTGGTCTTAATCTTGATTTAAGTGATACATCATCATCATCATGGTTGGATTTCATCAAGTGTTGAAGCTGGTTCCTTGAGAATAGGGTTTTGACCACTGGTCAACCCTAATCAGTTGCATTGGGCCAATCAGGGCATAGTCAGGAGATGGGGTTTGTGATGGTTATAGGGTTCATTATGTGATTATATGGAGCTAATTGAGGCTAGGGTTTCACTCTTGAGCCATTTCGGTTGGAGATTGGAGTTCAGATTGATCTATGCATTGCCAGATTCATCTATCAGATGAAAAAGTCAACTGTGGTCAACTGTACATGATCTGATGGATTTGGAGGTGGAAATGAGTTGGATACACTTCATTCATGTTGAAACAAGTGTTATTTGACATCTCAAAGCTTAAGAATGAAGAAAATCCAGTCAGGACAAGAACTGCCAAAAATAGAAAGTGACTTGTAATTGAAGTTTCCAAAAATGGAAAGTTTTGGACCTCAAAGCCACGTGTCTAAGGAAGCTTCAAATGAAAAATTGTTCAACATGAAAGTTGTAGATCTTGTTCTTACCTTTCCAAAAAGTCCAAGAACTTGAAAATCCCATGTATGGTTGGGAAATTATGGCTCAGTGAATTTCAAAAATGACCCATAATCAGGAGGCCATAACTTCCACATGGTTTGTCCAAATTGCAAGTTCTTTATATGCACAAACTCCATTTGACATGTACTTTCATGGTGCATAATTGGATTTTTCCAAAAATGGTCAATGCAAAAAGTCAAATTTCAACTGGACAGTTAAATGGACCAAGGGCAAAATTGTCCAACTTGTGAAATAATTGGAATTTTTGAGTGGGGATTTTTGCAACACCTCATGAATGGTATTTAAAATTTGTTGGAATCATCACTTCATGCCTAAGGCTTGTAATTTGAGATTTGGTTTGAAAAATGAAATGGCAAAAATGGACAAAATGCAAATACATAGTGAAATTGAGAATGGCCTATCCAATGAGCATGAGACAAATGGAAACAGCTCACACATGGCATTTGGATGTTGTGTGAGCTGTCAAACAGGTGGCAATGAGCTGGCAAGTGAAATTCCCATTTTGCCCTCACTTGAAAAATTACCATTTTCACTAATCAAGTCCAAATGGCTAATTACATGATTAAGAGATGGTTTAAGCACACATATATAATCTTAATCCCAATCTAAACATAACAGAAATTCACATTTCCCAAAATTGGATCAAAAACTCTTCATTCTCTCAAGTTTTTCTCAAGAACACATTGAACAAAATTCATCAAATCTTCCTCAGTTTTGGCTCAATTCTCGAATTTCTTTTTGATCTGAATTCCTTTCATCATCGTGATCATCTGTTTGTGGAGTTTGGAGTGGAAAAGGCTGGGATTCGTGACTGTCCAACATTGCATCTTCAATGGCAATTCCAAATTTCACGCATTAGGAGCTGTTTCATCACAACTTAATCATATCATTCAATTGTTTGGAGCATCTAGTGCATCTGTTTGAGGAGAAGTAGCTCGAATTCGTCCAATCTCATCGCTGCCATTTCCAGGTTTGAAAAATTCGAATCTCAAGATTTGTTGTATGCTTAGGTGCGTTTTGTAGTTCATTGATGGTAGATCATAGTGATGCTTGTGGTTTTGCAAACGGATAACTGTAGTGCACGAAATCTGGATTTTAAGTTTCGAACCAAAACCCTAGGGCGATCGATTCAGATGATTTAAGAACTGTTAGGTTAAATCGAGTTGATATTCAAGATCCTCGTGTTGAGACGGTTTCAACGAGTGCTCATTTGTTCATTTTGGTTAAGATTGATGGATCATGTGTTCTTCGTGTGCTGGAGGTAGGAGATGAAGTCTTTTGCGCAAAACACTGTTCAATCCAAATTTCTGTTTGAAAATTCAAATACCGTGTTTCCCTCCCCCGCGCTCAGAATTACAACTATGCCATTACAATTTAATTAATTTAATTCAAATAATTCTAAAAAATCATTAACATCTTAGAAAATTCACCAAAAATCATAAAAAAATCAGAAAAATGTGGAAATTTTTATGTTGACTCTGTTGTTGACTGTAGAATTTTTTTGACCTATTGGTCAAAGTTGTGCATGGTAGAAATAATATTTGACCTAGGGTTCTTTCACATATGTGCATTTTTGGTACCTTGTGCTATTGTGATCATGAAATCCTCATATTCTAAAAGAAATTCTTGAAAATTTTTGTGATGATTGTGGACTGGTTGATGCTTATTTACATGTAAATTTCATGAATTTTTGATACCTGGCCTTTGAGTTATGAATTTTGGAACTTAGGTGTGACAATTTGTGTCACACCTCATTATGTCAATTTGCTGGATTTAATTGTGTGACCTAGGCTTGGTAGAATAATGTGAAATTTTGCATGATGGTTGATTAGCATGTTGAGATGCTATATGGATTTTTGTGGAATTTTACATGGCATTTTCAAATTGTTTGGTATTTTTCATCTCTGGTGGTTGAAATTGCAAGTTCATGTGACATAGGTTGGCAAATCTTTTGTGAAATGCTCATATGGTATTGTATGATCATGAAATTTGATATGCTTGTAATAGACACATAATGTGACATCTCTGTTTTGGTCTCATCCATTTCTTTTTTGTTTTCATTGAGTTATGAATTTTTGAAGTGAGCTCATGCATTGATGTTGTGATGTGGAGCATGTAATTGTGTCTGTTTTTGTTGATTTTCATTGACATGGTTTCATTTGTCCAATTAGGCTAAAATTTGACATGGTAGACCTTGAATATCCCCTGTTTAGGTGTAAATTATTTGAGAATTTTTAGAATTGTTTTGATATGGAATTGAATGCAATAGTTCTGTTTGCATGTTTGATGCTTCATTTGGACCAATGTGGATTGTTTTGTGCATAACATGAGCATGATGAATGATATAAACATGAGACCAAGTGTGTTTGCTCTTGTTTGACATTAATTTGACTTTGGTTGGTGAATACCTTGCTGTTTAGGAATTTTTCTTGCCTTTGGACCCTAGGCTTAGCCTAGTGGTCTTGTTGCTAATATTTGCTTGATTTTTCAGGATCAAAAGCATAATGCACATGGAGAATGAATCAAGTTAAATGCAATTGATGTTGTTTGATGTTTGTACACTAACATAACATTGTTTTGTAGGTTGTGAAGCTTGGGCTTGAGCTCATAGTTTGCTTTGTTGTGCATTGATCTGTATAGATTAACTGATTGAACTTTTGCTGTGTAGTTTTGTCTGTCTGAGTACTAACTGTGTTTGACTGTTTCCAGGTACTTTTAGTTTCTCAGTTCCTTGTGAACTTTTGCTTTGCTTTGCTTAAGCAACTTGCATTGAGGTAGGTCCTCTTGACTTCATGTAGTCTGGAGACCCGGCTGTTACCGGGCCGGGCAAATAAATGTCTGAAGTCCTCCTTAAGAGGCGATGATTGTGATTGTTTAATTTTGTGCCTAAGCAGGTAAAGTCCTTAATCAAGGCAATTGGTGGAAGGTAGGGATAAGCAATCTATCCCCCACTATTCAGTGGAGTCTTCTCCTTGCTCCCATTACATGGTTGTAGCATTGAGATCCTAGCCCAAGATCTTGTGCAGTGCACATTGTGTCAGAGTCTCTGAGTATAGAAGGGTTCCCCCATTCTGAACCCATGCTCATTTGTCAGAAGCTCTCCCTGGTTAGGGATAAGAGCTGTGAGGTCTGATCCTCACTTCATCCTTTTATCTGCTTCACCTTAGCCTCGTAATGGCAAGGTTAAGAGCAAATCCAGCCCGTACAGACGACTCGCTTCGGCAGTCAAACCTATTGTGTGAGCCACTTGTTTGGTTATAGTGCGTGCTGTGTGAATATCTGTTTGAGATGCTTGTTCTCATTTGATGTATGCTTGAATTATGCTGTATGCTTGTGTGCTGGCTTCTTTCCTGGATAGGAGTAGTTTGCTTATGCAAGTAGGATAGAAAACTGAACTTAGGGTAACGATGCATGACAACACTAGGCTCGAGTCCAGCTCCCTAGTAGTGTGTCTTTCCCTGGTTTCTGGTTAGCAAGTCAGTCCCTTTCAGGGGAACTACATCGCCCTGATCCTCGTTCCAGATGAGGTATGTAGGCAGGGGGTCGTGCGAGACCTCTCCGGGCAACCTTTTTCTTTTTTGCGTGTGTTTACTTGTTATCTGATTGTGTGTTTGGCTCGGATGCCGACATAAGCCCAGTGATTGGCAGTCGGGCTCCACGTTTGCCCCTTGTGCGTGTTTTGGTTCGGATGCCGACATAATTCCATCAAGTGGTTGTCGGGCTCCATGTTCGCCACCCTTGTCTGTTTATTTGTTTTGTGTTGTTTGGCGTGCGTAAGCCGAACTACAGAGGCTCTGATTCTTGTTCCAGACAAGATATGTAGGCATAAGGTGCGATACCTTATCGAGCTCCCTTCTCTTAACCCCACCTGCGTTCCCCGTGTGTGTGTGTGATGTTTTAGCAACCTATTCTTTATTCTAGGACGTGGATCCCGTCGAGTACGACGGACGTGAGGGGTGCTAATACCTTCCCCTTGCGTAACCGACTCCCTTACCCTTTCTCTCTGGTCGCGAGACCATGTTCTTTCCAGGTTTCTCTGAGCGTTTCCTTTCCCTATCTTGGGATAAATAACACGCAGTGGCGGCTCTGTGTGTGTTTTGTTTTTAGCTCGCCGGTTGTTTTTTTCGCAGGATGCGACACCCTCCAATCTGTCCGTCGTCCTTTTTCCCGCCGTCAGTCACCCGCGCACGCCCCCACGTGCCGCTCGTCTCCTTACGCGTGGGCCTCACGCGCCGCCGCTTCCCCGCGCGTGCCAACGGTTGATTCCGACCGTTTTTCCGCTAACTTACTCACCTTCCCCCCCGTTCTAGATCCGACCTCCATTTTACTTTCTGACTCACGGAAAACGGTGCTCCAATCCAAACAACCCTGATTTTACTCTGTTTTTTTGTTGTCCAAGCCATGGGAGACACTGATTCTTGTTTCAGTGATTCGTTTACCAAAGTTCCCCTTATGCCATGTGAAAAGCTAACCGGCTCATCAAACTACAACATATGGGCCGATGTTGTCAAAATGTGGTTTTATGGTTAGGGATAGGAAGATTACTTAACAAAAGTGGATGATGTCCCCGTCGCCGAACTTGCTAAATGAAAGGAAATCGATGCGTCGCTGTGCATTGTGCTATGGTTTTCCATAACACCTAATCTCCAAGCACAATACCAAGCCTTCTCCACTTGCTATGAGGTTTGGGAAAAGGCCAAAAAAAGTCTTCTTCAACGATGTTCGTTGTCTATATAGTGTCATCCGCAAAATCAACACTCTGAAGGTGGGGAATATGGATATGCAAGCCTATCTGAGTAAACTTGATGCTTTGAAAACAAATTACACCACCTTAATGCCTTATGCGAAAGATGCAATAACTCATGTCGAACAACAGAGTAAATTTTTTATGATCATGCACTTATCGGACTACCATCAGAGCTTGAGTCCGTTGGTAACCAACTTTTATCAGGTACTACTGTTCTTAACTATGATACAGTTAGTGAACAACTGTTTTGCTTGGCTACACCACATTCTTTTGGTCAGGTTTCACCTCCATCTGTTGCTGCTCTGACACCATGTGACATTGTTGCCCTTGTATCTCTTGGCAACAATCATAATCGCTTTCAAGGAAGGTCATCCAATTCCAAACCTCATCCCAAGTGTTACCATTATAACAAGCTTGGGCATACTATTGACCGTTGCTGGAAGTTGCATAGCAGACCTCTACGTCA
Organism: Lathyrus oleraceus; assembly: GCF_024323335.1. NCBI lineage: Eukaryota > Viridiplantae > Streptophyta > Magnoliopsida > Fabales > Fabaceae > Lathyrus > Lathyrus oleraceus. The sequence continues at coordinate 350,691,437 of NC_066585.1, read as the reverse complement.
GGTAAATGGAGCTAAAATCGATCACCAAAACACTCTGCAGACTTCACATTCTCTTTAGAACTCTACGCCAAGCTACGAGGATTTTCTCTGGTGGTGTCAGACTAATTAGAACTCTGGTTCCACGGTTTCGGTTGCGCACACTAGTAATTCATCTGTTTGCTTCTCTCAATCATCCCCTCTTAGTCCTTGGGTCCTCGATTCTGGTGTGTCTGATTATGTTACCGATAATAAAGATCTTTTCTCTTTCCTCTCTACCTCTGGTTTCTTACCTAGTATAAATGCCGCAAATGGTTCTCAAATCCGATCTCAAGGGATTGACATTGTTCAAATTCTACCATCTCTCTCTGCTACTTCTATCCTATACGTACCTAATTTCCCATTTAATTTACTGTCAGTCAGTTGTTTAACTCGGTCCCTTAATTGTTTTATCACATTTACTAACAGTAACGTTACCTTGCAGGATCAGACTTCGGGACAGACGATTGACGTCAGATGTGAGTCTCAAGGCATCTACTACTTCTCTACGTCATCTACCACATGCTCCACCATAAATTCTCCACTCACTATACATACGTAGTTAGGTCATCCAGGTCTTCCCAAACTACAAAAGTTGGTGTCTAGTTTATCTAAATTATCCACTTTACATTGTGAGTCTTGTCAGTTAGAGAAACATATTCGTAGTCACTTTTTCGATCGAGTCAATAAACGGACTCATCCCCTTTTGCTTTAGTTCACTCCGATGTTTGGGATCCCTCGCGTACTGAGTCTACTTTTGAGTATATGTATTTTGTAACTTTTATTGATGATTTTTCACGTTGCACGTGGCTATTTTTAATGAACACATCTGAATTGTTTTCTATTTTTGAATAATTTTATCGGAAAATAAGAATCCAATTTGGTTTGTCTATTCGTACGTTAAGAAGTGACAATGCATATGAATATTTATCCCAACAATTTCAAAATTTTATATCATCCAATGGTATTCTCCATCAAACATCTTGCCCTCATACACCTCAACAAAACGGGGCAGCCGAAAGCAAAAATTGACATTTTGTAGAAATCACTCGGACACTACTTCTTCATGGTAATGTTCCTCTCTGATTTTGGGGAGATGTTGTGCTCACGGCATGTTACCTTATAAATCGAATGCCCTCATCTGTCCTTAATAATAAAATCCCACATTCAATCCTGTTTCCACACTTTCCCCTTCACCCAATTCCTCCTCGAGTCTTCGGGTTAACATGTTTTGTACATAATATCTCTTCTGGACTTGATTAACTATCAGCTCGATCACTTAAGTGTATCTTTCTTGGTTATCACCGATCCCAAAAGGGTTATCGTTGTTATTCACCTACTCTACAACGATACCTCGTATCAACCGATGTTACCTTCTTTGAGTCTGTTCCATATTTAGAGTCCAACCAAGTAATTCCGAAACCCCTTCAGGAAAGCACTCACACACATCTTTTGGAAGTCCCATATGTCATTATTCCCCATCATTCCAGGGAACCTGGCACACTAAATACTTGTTTGTCTTCTTTGTCTTCTGTTTCTATTCCTAAAACTTCAGGTGAAGCATTATCTCACCCTGGGAAATCTTTAGTAGGTTGTCGTTGGTTTTATACAGTGAAGGTTGGACCAGATGATAAGATCGATCAGTTTAAAGCTCGCTTGATAGACAAAGGATACACTCAGATTTTTGAGTTGGATTATAGTGATACCTTATCGCCTGAAGCCAAGATGACATATGTCAGACTTCTTCTAGCCATTGCAACCATTCGGCATTGGCCTCTTCATCAACTTGGCATCAAAAATGTCTTTTTATACAGTGATCTTGAAGAGGAAGTATATATGGAACAACCATCTGGGTTTGTTGCTCAAGGGGAGTCATCGAATATGGTTTGTAGGCTACACAGGTCTCTTTATGGTCTTAAACAATCTCTGAGAGCTTGGTTTGGCATATTCAACGCTGTAGTACAACAGTTTGGTATGGTCTGTAGCGAAGCTGACCATTTTGTTTTTTATCGTCACTCATTCCAAGGGTGCATCTATCTTATTGTGTATGTAGATGATATCGTCATAACGGGTAGTGATCAATAGGGAATACTCTAGGTGAAATAATATCTCTCGAATCAATTTCAGACAAAAGATCTTGGTAAACTGCGCTACTTCTTGGAAATTGAGGTGGCCCAATCTAAAGATGGTTTGGTGATTTCCTAGCGGAAATATGCTATGGATATTTTGGAAGAAACAGGGTTGTTGAAGGCTAAACCAGCTGATACTTCTATGGATCCAAGTGTCAAACTTCTATCAAATCAGGGGGAGTCTTTATTTGATCCAGGAAGATATAGGAGATTGGTTGGAAAGTTGAATCATCTCACCGTCACTCGTCCGAACATTTCTTCTGCAGTTAGTGTGGTAAACCAGTTCTTAAATTCCCCTTGATAGGAACGCATGAAAGCTATTATCCAGATACTGAGATACATCAAATGTGTTCCAGGAAAACGTCTCGTATATGAAGACAAAGGACATACTCAGATAGTTTGACACTCCTATGCTAATTGAGCAGGATCACTCATTGATAGACGACCCACCTCTGAGTATTATGTATTTGTTGGAGGAAACCTTGTACTCTAGAAAAGTAAGAAACAAAATGTAGTTGCAAGATCAAGCGTCGATGCAGAGTATAGATTCATGACAATGACAACATGTGGACTTATTTGGTTAAAACAGTTGCTCAAGGAACTTCAAATTGAAGAAGTAAGGCCAATGACACTTATTTGTGATAATCAAGTTGCATTGCACATTGTTTCAAATCCAGTCTTCCATGAGAGGACCATGTTAGACGATAGTACCGATCTAGAAGGGGGGTTGAATAGATCAATTTTTGAAATTTAGCGCTTTTTAAAAATATTTTCAACGGTTGCGGAAGCATCCTAGATTTTAATCGTCTAAACGATCCGTTAATGGAAATATCAGATATGCGTGAAACCGAATGGAATTACTAAGATAGAGATTATCAATCACTATCTAAATCAATTGATCAACCACTATAATCCTTGATATCGTTACCTCTAATAATGCTTAAACACAATAAGAGATCAAGTAAAATATTACTAAGTTTGTGTGAGATTAATTTTATCGAACACTTGGTGTGCACTCCACACCAAGTTTCAATTTCACTCAAATTGAATGTGCAGAATTTTACTCAGTTGCAATCAAAGTGATAGCAACAATTTATCGAACAGTTACTATGCATAACAATCAAGCAATATAAATTTTACTATTAATTTCACACAAAACGTAATTAATGCAGAATTTAAAGAGTTAAGAGATAGAGAGAACAAGACCGGATTTGTTGAGGCAGTTCCCCTATCGTCCTCGCTTAGGGTACGTCTGCCCTCAATTCTAAATTTAGAATTGAGATGTTTTTATTAACACGTTGCAAAGTAAATACAAGAGAACAAATAATCACCACCAATCAACCCCTAGAGTTGTTGCAGATCCTATCCTATTCTCTCCCCTTGATTCGAGTTGAACCAATTCCTTCAAGCGCTTCTAACAAACCTCCGGTTACCGCATCCTTATTGCAAGAACGCCACGTTCTCCAAAACTTCAGCTCGGCTGATTTCGAGCGCAAGTCGCTTGAACCCTAAGCTTTCTTCACAATCCTCCGGTTACTTTGTTTGATCGAACCTTCCGTTCTTCAGACTTTTCACTCGGTTGAATCTGCGAAGCAAAGGTTAGTGCAAAAATCCCCAATTCTTGGAGGACAAAACCCCAATGATTTTATTCAAGAAAAACCCACACAAAACCTCAACCCAAACTAAGATTAACCCAATCTTATTTGGAAGTTATCACAGCAGCAATGCAAAATGCTCAACAAAGATTATTATGTGTGATTATTGAGAAATGCAATGAAGAATGAAGATGATGAGTGTTTTGGTGTATTTCTTTCACTTTTCTTGTTCAATGTTGAAGAAGAGACACTTAAATATTTATATGATGCATGGACCAAATAACAAACATAACAGAATTGTTTTGCAAAGTTACACAGCAGAAAATTAAGTCTAAGCAGCGGTCACTCAACCTGTTCATATAGGCCACTTGACCTGTATAGACCCCGAGGTAAAATTATTCAAGTAAAACAGGCGATGAGTCGACTCAAATAGAGTTTTTTCCAGGGTTGAGTCGACCTATGACTCGACTTGTTCAGACCCGTGACTTGAGTTGACTCATTCAGGTTTCTCAGGATTGAGTTGACCTGTGACTTGACCTGTTCAGACCCGAGAGTTTTGCTCCGAGTCATGAGTTGACTCACAGTTCTTAAACTCCCAAAAATGAGTTTTGAGATGTATTTTGACCAATTTAAACCAATCTCTTATGAACCTAGGATATTTACTATAATCAAGTGCATGATTCACATCTATGATATGCTCCTATATGTTTGGACACGTTGAACCTATATTTTGAACATGTTAGAGGATGAATGCATTCTATGATATGATGATACTGTCCAAAGTACACGTTGTGGGCGATTAGAAAGGTTTGACAATATTAAAATAAGGACTAGGCATATTTGCCCTCACATACTCCCCCTTTTTGATGATGGCAAACCGTGGCACAAACGCGTACTTTGATAGACATCTTCCCCCTGATTTTATGCATGCCTTCAAACATTCTGCTATTATCCATATGCTAAATCTGCTAAATCAGCTATTGTGTTTGTTTCCATTACTTCTCCCCCTTTGTCAACATTAAAAAGAAACAATGAAACGGTCAACATGAAGTAAAAATATTCAGAATCACTTAGTCAGCGACTTTGCAACATATAAACATCAACAACCTTGCACATAACATGAAGTCAATGGAAGTATAGGCATAAATATTTCACGGAGCAAAACAAAATAAGTAAATAAGATTACAATAATTGTTCAACAGAAACTTTAAGACAAATAATTGTCTCCATCATCATCATCATCATATTCTTCCACAGGCCGAACATTAGTACCTGGAACTGGTTTACGGGTCTTGTATAGTCGCGATGTACGATCCCAAGTGTAGCCCATCAAACTTAATGTTTTCTGACAAAATTCTTGATTTGTAGTCATGGATTTATATGGAATTCCTTAAATTGAAACATTTGCTCTATTAAGGATATTTTGAATAAATTAGGGATAACAAAGAGCAATGCCTCTACCCGACTCCTTTAGAGCAAAGATCCTACTTGCGACGTAGTGTGACCAATTCACTTCTATTCTGTGTTTTAGCACATAAGCCAGGTGTACTTCGGCCTTGTCCACTCTGGAGTAACCTCCTTGTTTAGGACGCAAAATATGCGTCACAACCCAGTGTAAAATCCTGTCAAGAGGCTTCAACTGACCCGTAGTCACATTGGTAGGGAATAAATTGCTCTGAACAACATTTGGTGAAAACGGTTTCCTCAGCATTTGGTTTAAGGCATTCCTAAACTCATAGTCTGGAGCATACACAGTGTCGGTAATCTTGAGGTCATTTGGAGACGATAGTGGAGAGATCTCAAACAGAGATTTCCAAACGTCATCATTCATTTCAATAACCTTATTACCAATATTCCATGCAAACTTGAAACCCTCGAATTTTCCATCAACGCCAGTATAAAACGACTAAATCCTCGTTATACTCAGTGATACAATTTAAGAACAAATCAATTTCTTGAAAATTTATCCGTTCAACAATTTCTGGAATGTGCATGCATCCAGTCACTAACGGGGAGTAAACGTACTGCTTCATAACTGTTCAGTTTTTGAACTTCTTTTCATAGGTTTCAGCAAGATCATCAGAGAGTAAGGATAAAGCAGTTACCAGAGCATTCAATCGAGATGGTGCACTCCTAGTGTGAGAAGAGGGTCATCTAGCAGATCTTTTTCCAGATGCTCTTGAAGCCATTTGAGTGTTGTTGGTAAGGAGATCTTAGGGTTTTTGTGTGGAAGAGAGTGATAGAGAGAGGGAGAAGACCAAATGACCAAATGGAGTGATTATGCATAAAAAAATTCTTGAAAACTGAGTCGACCTAATTAAGACTCATATGTGCTGTTTCTAGCAACGAAGAGTCGACTCACACGTGTAATGAGTCGACACATTCATGTTTGAAATCCCAAAAGACTAGATTATGGATAACGATGAGTCGACGCATGGGTCGGCCTGTTGGGACCCGAAGGAAATACAAGGGTTGAGTTCTCATTAATGAGTTGCCGCATGGGTCGACCAGTTAGGACCCGAGGAAAATACTGGGATTGAGTTCTCAGTGATGAGTCGACTCATGGATCGACCAGTTGTGACCCGAGGGAAATACTGGGATTGATGAGTCGACTCATAGGTTGACCTGTTGGGACCCGTGTTAGTTGTTAGATGACATGAGATTCAAATATTTTCTTAATGCTGAATGCATGTTAAATATGGTACCCAACAACATGAATGTCAAAAATTACAAAGAACAAGTATATATATATATATATATATATATATATATATATATATATATATATACATAGTTGATCAATATATAGGAACGACATTACCTCCAATGGTGATAGACGACTAGTGCCCTCACATAGCCCGAACTTATAAATCAATGAATGGACAGACATGATATATATATATATATATATATATATATATATATATATATATATATATATATATATATATATATATATATATATATATATATATATATATATATATATATATATATATATATATATATATATATATATATATATATATATATATATATGCGATTCGAGATATCGAGAACACCAAGTTTCCTACGGATGTGGAAGAAAGGCTTTGTCGCAAGTGGTTTTGGGAAAATATCGGCAAGTTGATTTTTTCTATCAACATGCTCGAAGACAACATCACCTTTCTCAATATGATCCCTAAGGAAATGATGCCGAATTTCAATATGTTTAGTGCGCGAATGTAGTATAGGATTTTTGATTAACTTGATGGCGCCTGTGTTGTCACAAAAAATGGGAATACATTCAAGTTGAACATTGAGGTCGAGTAATTGTTGTTTGAGCCACAAAATTTGAGCGCAACAATTACCCGCAGCAACGTATTCCGTCTCGGCAGTTGACAAAGCAACCGAAACTTGCTTTTTGCTGTGCCAACTTATCAAGGAATTTAAATAAAAATGACAAGTGCCACTGATGCTTTTCCTATCCGATTTGCAACCGGCAAAGTCGAAATCTGAGTAACCAACCAAAGAGCAATCACTTCCCTTAGAGAACCAAAACCCATACTTTAAAGTACCACAGAGGTATCTAAGTATGCGCTTGACGACTTTTAAATGTGATTCTTTGGGACATGATTGATACCTAGCACACATACATACACTAAACATAATGTCTGGTCGAGATGCGGTAAGATAGAGGAGAGATTCGATCACACCTCTATACCTTTTTATATCTACGGCCTTACCATTTTCATCCCGATCCATATTAACAATAGTAGGCATTGAAGTGTCGATTACTTTGGAGTTTGCCATATCGAAGCGCTTAAGTAGCTCATTACAATACTTTGTTTGGCTCACAAAAATTCCTTCTTCAAGTTGCTTGATTTGAAGTCTGAGGAAGTAATTTAGCTCCCCCATCATGCTCATTTCAAATTCTCCCTGCATCAACTTAGAATTCCTTGACCAAATTTATGTTAGTAGATCCAAAAAAAATGTCATCTACATAGACTTGAACTAAAATGGAGTGTTTTCCTTGACGCCTAATAAAAAGGGTAGTATCAACCTTCCCTCTTTAGAATCCTTGCTCTAGTAGAAATTTGCTAAGACACTCATACCATGCCCTAAGGCTTGTTTGAGACTGTACAAAGCACGCTTGAGCTTATAAACATAGTTGGGATGCTCATGGTTTTCAAAGTCGGGAGGTTGAGACACATAGACCTCTTCATTAATGTGACCGTTTAGGAAAACGCTCTTAACATCCATTTGAAATAATTTGAAATCTTGAGAACAAGCATAGGCAAGCAAAAGGCGTATAGCCTCGAGTCGCGCAACTGGAGCATAAGTTTCCTCATAGTCGATGCCTTACTCTTGGTTATACCCTTTGAGCAACAAGGCGAGCCTTGTTGCGAGTTATGACTCCGTTTTTGTCTAACTTGTTCCTAAACACCCATTTAGTGCCGATTACTCGATGGTCTCGCGGAGGGGGAACGAGATCCCACACCTCATTTCTTTTGAATTGATTAAGTTCCTCTTGCATAGCTAGAAACCAATGTTCATCGAGTAATGCTTCTTTGGAGTTTTTAGGCTCATTTTGAGAGACGAAAGCGAAATGATAACAAAAGTTACTTATCTTTGACCGTGTGGTAACTCCCTTTGATATATCTCCTAGAATATTATCGATGGGATGATCCTTAGAAGATTTCCATTCCAAAGGAAGATCATTGTTATTAATAGAATGATCCTCCTCTTTCTTTTCGGAAATATGATCCGGCTCCTCCTCAGCTTTTTCCGGATGGGATTCAACACGCTTTTCTTCTTGATCTTTTATTATGTCTTCTGAAGGAACACCTGCACCATCAACAATACTACCTTCTCCGACAGTTTTCGGATAAGATTCATCAAAGGAAACATGCACGGATTCTTCAACAATAAGTAACCTTTTGTTGTATACTCTATATGCTTTACTAGATTGAAAGTATCCGAGAAAGATACTTTCATCAGCTTTTGAGTCAAATTTACCAAGGTTTTCTTTACCATTGTTTAATACAAAGCATTTACATCCGAAGATATGAAGATGTGAAACATTAGGCTTCCTTCCCTTTAGCAAATCATAAGGGGTTTTGTTTAGAATAGGATGAATGAGTATCCTATTCAATACATAACAAGCCGTATTTATGGCATCGGCCAAAAAATATTTAGGAAGACCGTTTTTATTGATCATAGTCTTTCCAAACCCTTCTAAAATTCGGTTTTTACGGTCCACAACTCCATTTTGTTGTGGAGTTCTTGGAGCAGAAAAATTATGATCAATGCCGTTTGTTTCACAAAATTCCTCAAAGAGGTGATTTTCAAATTCACCTCCGTGATCACTTCGAATAGTAACTATGCTAGTGTTCAATTTGTTTTGAGACATCTTGGCAAACTTTTCAAAAGCAGAAAAAGTGTCACTTTTACTTGCTAAGAAGATAGTCCAACAAAATCTAGAGTGATCATCTACTATAACAAAACCATAGTAGTTTCCACCTAGACTTTTAATTCTAGATGACCCAAAAAGGTCCATATGGAGAAGTCAAAAGGTCTCTGAAATTCTGGTGTAGTCAGAATTCAGATGTTATACTCCACGTCATGACATCTGATCTAACATTGTACCTAATATAGCAAGATAGTTATTAACCACTGTACTAATATGCACAGGTTCACAGATGTCACGACATCTCATTCTATGTCACCCTAGAATGTATGAACCCCTGGTTCTGTGCATCAGGAAGAAGGACTCAACAGAGATCAAACCTAGCACTCACTTCTGTTGTTTTCTTCCACAGTTATCAGCATGATGTCTTACTGTTGTTTGTGGACATCATCTGTTACATTGTTCCAGTGTGTGTATCTTTTACTTGTATTTCCTGAATTAAAGGTTGAACATGTTAATCTAATTTCCACTTATTAGATTGCTAACAATTAGGTTATTTGTTAGGTTCATTAATTGTAGGTTAGTAGTTGGTTTCCTGGTTTTTCTCTAAGCTGTTGACTCCCTGAAGAATAGCCTGAGAAAGATACTGAACCAGAAAAACTAATCATCCTACACTTTAGCACCTGCTGTTGCGAATGAATGTCACAACATTCAGTTCGACATCCAGAACATATGCTGATTCTGTTATGTTCCTGTAAACGTGTTGTGCTAAGTTTGCAGTACAATAAAAGACTAACTAGTCTCTACTTCAGTATCAACCTTCAGTATCAACTGTCAAAACGTCCAGTTTGACAGTTTCACAATGATCCTGTGGCCAGGTCTGTTTTCCTCTTAAAAACCAGTTTTACATATATACTGAACTGACATAAAGGCCACTTGCCTATTATTCAGTTTATGTTGTCAATGATGAATGTCAAGACATTCTGATTGACATTCAACCAGAGGGCTATTTACCAGGTCTGCTATCATCTGGAATACCAGCTATGTTATGGCAGAAGGATAATAACATACAGAAGGAAAAACAAACACAGGAAATTGTTAACCCAGTTCAGTCCAACACGACCTACATCTGGGGGCTACCAAGCCAGGAAGAAGATCCACTATTAGTAGTATCAATTCAGAGTTAAACTCACCCATTTATAACTCATCACTTAATCCCTACCCAATGCAATCTATACCTAGGAACTCCTAGATAGAAACCTCCAGTTTCCATTCCTATCACTACAAATACAACGTAATGTTAACACACCTTGAACTTGCTTCACAGCTTCATTCAAGAACAAAATCACTCTTGCCTACAGGCTTTGAGTTATAAAAACTCTCAGGATTTACCACTGAGATACACATGGTAACCTTCCCACAGATTGGGAGGTTTACCTTACACACACCCCTAAAAATTCATTCTAAGAGGCTTACATAAACTAGGTTACAATCAGCTATTTATAACCTAATCACCCAACTGGATTTGGGCCTTCAGAAATCGCAGCAGACTTATTCTTTGTTGTTACAACTTCAGCAGAAAAATTCTGCTACAAACAAGGTCTTCAATCCTAGAATCTCTCCATATATATCTCCATATTTTGAGCCTATATATCTTCTGATTGAGTCTTCAAGACCTCCACATGGGAGTTAGGATATTCACCAGATATCCTTGCTGATCCCAGAATATATACTGAATTAATTAATTCAGTTTTCTACACATGTGCGATGTCACAGACCTGATGTCGTGACATCGTACATGACATGTTGGTCCAGATGTTGAATTTCTTCAACCCAACATATTAAAACAACAGAGATGATTACGTTATTTGTTTTCTAAAATTAATGCCAATCCTAAGGAATCAACAATCTCCCCCTTTGGCAAATTTTAGCTAAAACAAATAAACAATACACTGGACAAAACATCCCAATTTGGGAATGCTCTTCATCTCCGTCATTGGCTCCACCACCACAAACACCAAAGTTGGTGTACATGGGGAAGAAGAGGGACAGGACTCAGTTGTACCAGAACCCTTCCCCTCAACCGGAGAGCTTCCTGAAGAATATGTAATGCTGAGTACATAGTCAATGTAACTCAGATCACAAGGCACAACTGTCTTCTTAACTCAGATCACAAGACACAAGTGGTAAACCCAGTTGGTGGATTTTGTGCCTGATGCCAACTTCTGTTTGCTGCCACATCCACAGTTGGCTTGCTTCTGGTACATTCTCAACCCCAGGACTATATTTCTCTCCCCCTTTTTAGCTAAACATTTGTAAAGGCACCCTTCACAAAACCAGATCCAGGCGCAACTTGCCCAAACCTTAACATACCCCATGATTCTGAGAATGGAGTGTTTTTCTTGTGAGAGGAAGAGGGCTATTGCATCCTTTAAATAGTCCAGCCCGTGCTTAGGAATTTCCGGTAGAAATAAATGCTTGGTCAAGATGCATTTATTTTTGCTGAGAACCAGTCAGAGAATCACCAACAAAATCTCAGATTATCTTTGAATACCTTTTATAGCTCTTGACTGTTTCTTTTCCAAAACAGTCGTTCCAGTGCATGGAGACTATTCCATATATGCAGTCAGACACGTTGCACGCGATGTCTTAACATTTCACGCGGCTTTTTCCTGCATTCTGCTAGTATTCAACATTTTCCAAGGTTCCTGTCATACCTCCAGTAGAGACTTGACATCTGGCACTGATACAGTCAAATTCCCACACTTCAGCAGATGGTTACTCCCCCTGTACCACACAGCTGTGGCCATCTGGCTTATTCTGATTTACCAGAATTTGACACATCACCTTCATAATTCCTACTGACTTTAAGTTTTAGAAGGAATTAGCAGCATTGTCCAGGGCAATGTCATGACATTCGGTCAGACATTCTTCAGCTCACTCAGCCTTGACACAGCATCCTGATAGCTGACAAGGTGCCATACCTGGTTATCTGAGTACACATAGACCACAAGCTTGATGATTACTTGCATCTTCAAGGCCAGAACTCCCCCTGTCATGGACACCCCACTCTCCTCTTGAAGATTAGAGATCACACATGGGCATATCCAACATCCCAAAGTTGGACCTTCACATACTTCCTGATTCATAGAAAATCCAGACCACTTGATGAATGGAAAACACAAGACGCATCTTCATGTCTTCAAGAGCACACCCTCTGTTCAACCCTCTTAGCTGAACACATTCACACTCTGTGTCAATCTCTCTTCTAACCAGAACAGAAGACCTCTTCACTGGATGTTCTAACATCAGCTGGGACATCCTTCACAACAAGACAAGGCACACCATCTGATAGTCTTCAGATATCACTGAGTCATCGGGTTGATCAAGAAGAACCCAGCCATTCATTGGGAAATATACATTTTCATCCCATTACACGAGATAATCTTCCATAGATAGCTCAGAACTCCTACCACAAGCTCCAAGGGATGAATAGAAAGCACCTCCTTTAGTCTTCAACTTACTACTTTTCTACTCAAGAGTAATTTGTCTCAGACTTTCCTCAAGCATAATCAGCTGCCATATGTTGATTATCTTGATTCTTCGAACTCACTTCTGAGGTAGACCAATTGCCACTGGTTGATTACCTCCTTCATGAATCCTCATATGAAGAGGTCAAATGCTGCTTTTTGACCTCCCCAAGTTTATCAGACTTCTCCCAAAGATATTCTGACCTTCCAAGTGAGACTAGAACTTCAAGCTTTTTGAAGTATCCAATCTACAACCCTGTAGACCTTTCTATCTCAAGTTGATGTGCCACCTCACAAACTAAGAATCTGATGTTGAACCAAATGTCACACCATTGTGTTTTGACATCAAGCTGTTGAATTCAACTCCTTCTTCTGCCACTTGAAGGAACTTCCTCCCTTCACAGAACTGAGTTCAATGTTCTCATAGACTTGATTGTGGAACCAAGTTTGAGTAAACAACCTCCATCCTGCAGGTTTGCAGTTAAGTCATCCAAGCTCACACCTTGATGAATCCCTGCTTCTTCTCCAAAGACATCAGACACTCTGATGTATGAGTCTTCAGAAGGACTAGTTAGAAACCAACCCTTCAGCTCTACCAAGGATTCCATATCCTAAGGCAAGGCTGTTTCCATGATGTCAAGACTGCTGCCACTAGTTCTTGACTCCACAGTGTGCATAAGCTAATGCACTTCCTTACCTAGATCAGAAATAAACTGATCCAAGCAACCACCATCAAGACTATGATGTCTTCTTCTTCTTGTACATACCAAGGCTGAGTCATGTTTCTTGCCAGGAAACCTTTTCAGAGATCATATGCTTTTGCTGCCACCAAAGATATAGATCATAAGCCAATGTACTATCCTTCCTGTGATTCTGCACAGGGTCTTGAAGAAGTGATGTTCCAACATCTTTAAGAACATCCGTTATCTTGAGCTCCAAGGATAATCAATTAAACACTTGTACTTGACACAAGTAGACATTGATCTTAAATCCTTTCCCAATTTTCCTTTCAGATACTTCCACCATAAGAATACTTTGAAAGTACTCTTCTTGTGTCAACATCTTCTGCTTGCAAGCACCTAGACAATTTTGAAAGTCTTCCCAGATTAAATTCACCCTTAGGAATGAGAGAGATGAATTCTTCCTTGCAAATTGTGTCACACAACTACCAGAACCCATGGGACACAGGTCAACAGCCAACCAGATCCTAGGCTGACCAAATGTGAGGAGGTTAACCAAAACTCCCCCTCAAATTAACAATCATGGAAACTTCACACCAATATCCATGCATTGTACAGACATACTTGATAACATGAAATTATATCACATTTTAGGACTTAATTCAATTAGATTATATTATCATTTACTTTAATTTATCTCATTTTATCAGATATTATGCGGTATTTCCTTTCTATTTATGTCAGGTATCCATTTTGAAGCAAAAGTGAAAAAGGGAAGAAAAGGAGGTGTAAAAAGGAATAAAAAGGAAACAAATAACAAAGACCAAGCCCAGCCCAAAGAAAGCGCACGTTGTGCCTGTGACGGGCGTCACAAAGGTTGTGACGAGCGTCACACTAAGCACACTCCTGTGACGAGCGTCACACATGGTGTGACGGACGTCACACCATTCCCCTATATTTTTGGCACTAGGAACGCAACTGACCACGTTGAAAGCTATTTCCACTCTTGACCCTCGGAACGAAAAGATCGTGTATACGGAAACCCTTGGAAAGCAGTTACACAAGTAGCAGTATAAATAGCAGCTAATTGGGAAAGCTCTGGGTTCGGAGATTTTCCACGCCTTTTGCCGTTTTCGCATTTTTTTCTTCTTCCAGCAGTTTAGGCTTATATTTTTATAGTATTACTTTGCAGAATTTTTATTGTTTTACCTTTTTGCAATTCTATTTTCCTTTCTAGCATTTAATTAATTCTTTTCGCACAATAGTTTCTACACCGGAAACTATTGTGCAACTTTTACCGGATCTAACCTTACGTTAGAATCTAGTTTTTATTTCCTTCGTTTTAATTTGTTGTTTAATTGAAGAATCCAAGAACAAATCCTACCGGCTTGTGGTGGAGTGTTCAAGACTATTGTTTAACGCATTCAGGTTCTTTAATTATTATTTAATGCTTTGTTTTATTACTTATTTATATTATCTGCCTGGGATGAGTCTGTTTATGCATGATATGTATTTTTGTCTGTTTAGTATGTCTGGCTAATTTGCCTAGATATCGGTATGTAAAGTAAGCGGAATAAGGGATCAAGACTAAGTCGGTCTAATTAAATTTAAAATTAAAATCAATCTTTTTACGGTCTCAATTTACAGGTTTAATAACAAGAATTTTTTACAAAAGTAAAAGACATAAAGAAGTTAAAATCAATAGAGCGAGAGTTTGAGGTTTTAACTGGACAGTGTAAATTAGGCATTAATTCTAGATCAGGGCGAGAGCAAGTTTTAGAGTTAATTAAATTCTGACCTTTTCCAAAAAGTATTCTTAAAGATTGAATGTGAGGACGAGAGTTAAGCATTCGGATTTAATTGTATAACCTAAGTCAACAGAGCGAGAGTTTGAGATAAGGGTGTTTAAAACGGTCAGTGTTTTCTTAAAAAGAGTTTCTGCAACTTTATTGCTTTCAAAAAGTGGTTTTTGACTTAATTATAAGTGACAGCTACATTAACATAAAATCATGGTTTATTCAACAGAGCGAGAGTTTGAGATAAAACCTTTAATCAATAAAGTTAACTGAAACGATTTATTTTAAAACCAAGAAACCGACAAAGAATTGATTCCCTAATTACGACGAACTACATACCGATATCCGATTTATTAATATTTAATCTAGATCTTAGTTTAGTTTTTAGCTTCGCCCCCAAACAATCAACCATTATTCACCTTAGCTTTACGTAGTAGCCTTAGATAACGGTATATCGATTCATAAGTCCCTGTGGGATCGATATCTTTTAAAACTACGCGATAGAACTGTGCACTTGCAGTTTGTACCCCAAATTCGACTCATAAAGTCGCGATCAAGTTTTTGGCGCCGTTGCCGGGGACTTTTATTTAATCGATATCATAACTCTTCCGTTACGCTGTAGAGACTAAGGTTTCTTTTTCTTCTATTCTTTCTTTCGTTGATTTGTATGCCACGCACTCGCTCACAAGGCGAACCGCTCTATTTACGAATCAACGATATCGAGCTATATCTCCGAGTCTTACGACGAACTCGGGAATATCGTGCTGCAAACAATCTCCCTCATATAGAACTTCCTGATTTCAAAAACCTTTTTCCTTCGATAACCGAGATGGCAGAACCAGCTCGTGCTCTTAGAGATTACGCCGCTCCATCGCAAGATGAGCCGCATTCAAGTATTGCTCCGCCCGCAATCGAAGCAAACAACTTCGAACTTAAACCTTCGCTGTTGCAGGCAGTGCAACAGAACCAATTCTCTGGAAATCCTACCGAGGATCCAAACCTTCATTTATCCGTATTTGTCCAATACGCTGATACTGTTAAAGCTAATGGTGTCACTTCAGAGGCAATTCGACTTCGTCTTTTTCCTTTCTCATTAAGAGATAGCGCTAGAAGATGGCTTCAATCTCTCCCTTCCAACTCAGTCACCACATGGAACGAGTTGAAGAAAGTTTTTCTTGCCCGATACTTTCCGCCAAGCAAAACAGCTATGTTAAGAGCCCAGATAAACGGATTTAAACAGAAAGACAACGAGTCTCTTTTCGAAGCATGGGAAAGATACAAAGACATGATGAGACTTTGCCCACACCATGGTTTGGAAGACTGGTTAGTAATTCACACATTTTATATTGGTCTCTTATACAACACAAGGTTAACAATAGACGCCGCTGCAGGTGGTGCATTAATGAACAAACCTTATGCTGATGCTTACCAGCTTATCGAGAGCATGGCCCAAAACCACTATCAGTGGGGAACCGAACGAACAACGGTGGAAAAACCTCAAACGAAAACTGGCATGTACGAGATAAGTAACCTTGATCACGTTAACGCAAAAGTGGATGCTTTGGTCCAGAAAATTGAAAGTTTAAACGTATCACCTCCAGCCGCCGTGGTTGCTATAACTCAGAATTGCGAGGTCTGTGGAATCCAAGGCCATACTCCTACGGACTGTCAACTCTTGACAGGAATCCAAGCAGAGCAAGTAAACTATGCTCAAGGAAGCCCCTATTCGAACACCTATAACTCAAATTGGAAGAACCATCCAAACTTTTCATATAAGAGCAATAACGCTTTGTACGCACCTGGACAGTCTCCAAATCAAGCCCCAGCTATACCTCCGGGATATCAGAAACCGAACCCATCCATGCCTAACAATAACGCCCCTAGGAAATCCAACTTGGAAATCATGATGGAAAACTTTATAGCTTCCCAACAACAAACCAATAAAGATTTCCTAAACTAGAATGTACACACTGGCGAACAACTTAAACAACTAGCAAGCAAAGTAGATGCCTTGGCTACCCATAACAAAATGCTGGAAACACAAATATCACAAGTAGCCCAACAACAAGCACCTACTGCTGCCCCAACTGGTACATTCCCTGGACAGCCCCAACCTAACCCGAGAAGCCACGCTCATGCAATTATATTAAGAAGTGGAACGGAAGTGGAAGGACCGCCTGATCCAAGGATAGAAAACCAAAACCCTAAGAAATCAACTGAGGAAAGTGAACCTAAGGAAAAGGAAGAGAGTAATAAGGAAACCCTAGAAAAGAAGGAACCTTATGTACCTCCACCACCTTACAAACCACCTATACCTTACCCTCAAAGGCTTGTTAAAACCAAAGATGCGGGCCAATTTAGAAAATTTGTTGATCTCCTTAAACAATTAAACGTTACAATTCCGTTCACCGAAGCTATTACGCAGATGCCCTCATATGCTAAATTCTTAAAAGAAATCCTTTCTAATAAGAGGAAACTTGAGGATAGCGAAACCGTTACACTCCCTGCCGAATGTAGCGCTATAATCCAAAACATGCCCCCTAAACTCAAGGATCCAGGTAGTTTCTCTATACCCTGTCACATAGGAAAATTTGTCATCGACAAAGCCTTATGCGATTTAGGAGCCAGAATTAGCGTTATGCCTTTATCCATATGTAAGAAACTGGAAATGGGAGAATTAAGACCAACTAAAATGTCTGTGCAACTAGCAGATCGTTCCATCAAATATCCTGTAGGAATCCTTGAAAACGTTCCCGTACGCATAGGTCAATTCTACATTCCCACTGATTTTACAATTATGGACATTAGAGAAGATGATATTACACCCATTATACTGGGAAGACCATTCTTAGCAATTGCCGGTGCAATCATAGACGTAAAACGAGGACGACTCACCTTCGAAGTAGGTGAAGAGAAAATTGAATTCATTCATTCCCAATTCTTGAAAGCACCTGCAATAGAAGATACATGTTACTTCATGGATATCATCGATGAATGCATAAAAGAAGCAGAGTTAGAAGAAGACAAATCATCTGACTGCCTTGTAGAAGACAGATCTAACCAATGTTTAGCAATAACACCGGATCCTACGCAATGTCTTAACAAACCAACCCCTGACCTGAAAACACTTCCCAAAAATCTGAGATATGAATTCCTAGACTTAGAACTTGAACGATCTGTGATAGTTAATGCAGACCTAGGAAGACTCGAAACAGAAAAACTCCTACATATCTTAAGGAAGTATCCAACCGCACTAGGGTACCACATCACCGATCTTAAAGGAATAAGTCCTTCTATTTGTATGCACCGCATCATGTTAGAAGAAGACTGTAAAACCTCTAGGGAACACCAGAGAAGACTAAATCCGATCCTGAGTGAGGTAGTAAAGAAGGAAATAACCAAGTTATTGGAAGCAGGTATTATATATCCTATATCTGATAGCAAATGGGTTAGTCCTATGCACGTTGTACCAAAGAAAGGAGGCATAACCGTTATTGAAAACGAAAAAGGGGAAACTATAACTAAACGAATCGAATCAGGATGGAGAATGTGCATTGATTATAGGAAACTAAACAAAGCAACCCGAAAAGATCATTTCCCTTTACCATTCATTGACCAAATGTTAGAACGATTAGCAAAACATTCACATTTCTGTTATCTAGACGGTTATTCAGGCTTCTTTCAAATACCAATTCACCCTGATGACCAAGAAAAGACAACGTTCACGTGCCCTTTTGGTACCTTCGCTTATAGACGAATGCCGTTTGGTCTGTGCAATGCCCCTGCAACCTTTCAAAGATGCATGATGGCAATTTTCGCCGACTTTCTCGAAAACATCATGGAAGTATTTATGGATGACTTTTCTGTATACGGACAAAGTTTCGAAGAATGCCTTGAAAACCTGGAAAGAGTTCTTGAGCGATGTGTAAAAGTAAACTTAGTACTTAATTGGGAAAAGTGCCACTTTATGGTACAAGAAGGAATTGTTTTAGGACACATCATCTCGAACAGAGGAATTGAAGTAGACAAAGCCAAAATAGAGGTAATCGAAAATCTTCAACCCCCAAGAACCGTGAGAGAAGTACGAAGCTTTTTAGGACACGCCGGTTTTTACCGACGATTCATCAAAGACTTCTCTAAGATAACTAAACCTTTAACCGGACTGTTGATGAAAGATGCCGATTTCATATTCGACGATAACTGTTTAAAAGCATTTCAAACGCTTAAGCAAGCATTGATCTCCGCACCCATAATGCAGACACCAGACTGGAATGAACCATTCGAAATAATGTGTGATGCCAGCGATTATGCTGTAGGTGCTGTTTTAGGACAACGAAAGGATAAAAAGCTTCACGTTATATATTACGCAAGCAGAACCCTGGATGAAGCACAAATGAATTACGCCACTACCGAGAAAGAACTCCTAGCAGTGGTATTTACGCTAGATAAATTTCGTTCTTACTTGGTTGGAGCTAAAATAATAGTTTACACTGATCACGCTGCTATCAAGTACCTTTTAACAAAAAAGGATGCTAAACCTAGACTCCTAAGATGGATCTTGTTGCTACAAGAATTCGACTTAGAAATCAAGGACAAGAAAGGAACTAAAAACGTAGTAGCAGACCACCTCTCTAGACTTGAGAACCTTGAACCGGAAAGAACATCAATTAATGATGATTTCTCGTATGACAAACTTATAGCTACTTTGGAAGAGAACAACTCCGACATGCAAGTAGAAACCACCTTAGCTATATCTGCCACACCATGGTACGCTGATCTCGTCAATTATTTAGCTGCCGGAATAGTTCCACCTACTTTATCTTACCAGCAGAAGAAACGATTCTTCTACGACATAAAACACTATTACTGGGATGATCCCTTACTTTTCAAAAGAGGCCCCGATGGTATTTTCCGTCGATGTATACCCGAAGAAGAGGTAGAAAATATAATCCAACACTGCCACTCCGCTCCTTATGGTGGACACACAAGTACATCCAAGACCTGCTCTAAAATCCTACAAGCCGGCTTTTATTGGCCAACTATATGGAAGGACGTACATGCGGCTATTAAGGAATGTGACAGATGTCAATGCACGGGAAACATATCTAGACGTGACGAGATGCCACAAAAAGGTATTTTGGAAGTAGAGATCTTCGACGTGTGGGGAATAGACTTCATGGGACCTTTTCCATCCTCTTTCGGTAACAAATACATACTCGTGGCAGTTGACTACGTATCAAAATGGATCGAAGCTGTAGCCTCCCCAACAAACGACACCCGAGTAGTAACTAGACTCTTTAAGAATATAATATTTCCGAGATTTGGCATCCCAAGAATAGTAGTCAGTGATGGTGGATCGCACTTTATATCCAAGGTACTCGAAAAATTATTATTTAAATATGGAGTGAGACATAGGATAGCGACACCTTACCACCCTCAGACCAGTGGACAAGTGGAAGTATCTAACAGAGAAATCAAGCAAATACTAGAAAAAACGGTCGCCACTTCAAGGAAAGATTGGTCATTGAAATTACCAGAAGCTTTGTGGGCATACCGAACTGCTTATAAAACCCCCATAGGGACGACCCCATTTAAGCTCATTTATGGAAAATCCTGTCACCTCCCGGTAGAATTAGAACATAAAGCCTATTGGGCTATTAGAAATCTGAATCTAAACTATAAAGCCGCCGGTGAAAAGAGAATCCTTGACATAAACGAATTAGAAGAACTCAGAAGAGACGCCTATGAAAATGCCAGAATCTATAAAGAAAGAACAAAACAATGGCATGACAAGCGTATATCAAGGAAAATCTTCAAGCAAGGCGACGCAGTCCTTTTATTTAACTCTAGACTAAAGTTATTCCCGGGAAAACTACGATCCAGATGGTCAGGACCTTTTCATATCACTAACATCTTCCCCAGTGGAGCAATAGAAATTAAAGGCAAATCCACAGAACCGTTTACCGTAAACGGGCAACGTCTAAAACACTACCATTATGCGGAAACCAATGGAGATTCGCAAATCCTACACTTAGACGAAATGCCCCCAGGACCTATAGACTATACTTAACAGTTTCTTTGTCGAGCTTGCGACATTTAAACAAAGCGCTTAGTGGGAGACAACCCACAACTATTTTCTTATTCTATTATTATCATTTTCCTATTTTTTTTCTCCTAAATTATTCTTTTAATTTCTGTTTAGTATTAATTCCTGATTTATTTTAATTCAAAAAAAAAAATATATATATAATAATAATTTTTTCCTCTTTCGGCATTTGGCCAAATCCTGACTAAAACTCATGTTTTCTTTTCTCTAGCTAACACTAACCAGATGGGACATTTTGATCGTATGAGTATCAAATTCAAAGGAATGGCTCAGAAACAAAAGTTTGAAGAACTAGCCACTAGAGAGATGCTACCTAGTTTATATGCTGATGATTGGGCTATGACTGCCCTTGGACTTAGACAAAGTGTCCTGTATTTGCTGAACCAGATAGGATGGGAGACATCCCCTATCCTGAGACATTTCACCACCTACCGGAGACTCACACTAGAATTCCTTAGCTCATTAATCTATCTACCCAGCCATGGAAAAGGAATTAGCAGAGGTTTTATCCAGTTCAGAATGTTCAATATGGAGTACCAATTTAATATTAGAGACTTTACCAATCTTTTGGGTTGTCCTACCTCCTTTGACACATTCACAGTAAGCCAGGAAGAACTTTTTGAACATAGAGAACTTGAACACTTTTGGGGTAAGCTGACTGGAAATGATGAGCCCGAAGAACATGAGTTTCTCTCTGGAAACATACACAACCCGGCCTTTCGCTATTTCCATAAGATCCTGACCCACACTTTATTTGGGAAGAAGCCAAATAGTACTTCAGTTTCACGTGATGAACTCTTCATCATATTTTGTGCTTCCCAGAACCGTCCAGTAAACGGTGCCACTTTTATGTTAGCTAATTTGGACCACCTTATCCAGGATGAGCGAGCACCCATTAGAATAGGCGGTTTGATAACTATGATAGGTAATGCTATTGGATTACGTCAGCCTATGCTTGACCTAAGCCCTTTTTGTGGCATTACTACTATGAGTATACCCTTCCTCTTCAACACTATGTTTATAGCAAACCTAGGGTCTGATGAGTTTGAGCTTATTATTGATAACCAAGTCCTTTGCCTATTCACCATGCCCGATCCTAGGACTAGTGTTCATAACCGAAGTAACTGGCTCTATAATCTGAACGAAACTCCCACTCCTGCTAGATCCACTGAATCCATCCAGGACTATGAGATTTGTGATGACTATGAGACTTATGATGACCAGATGCCTCATGCTGAATCTGACCCTCAGACACCATCCGGCTATTATGATATTGACCCTCCTCCTTAGCCTGTTCAGACCGAAGAATCAGCCATATCCGACCTCCGGCATCATATGCCCGGAACTGATTATAACACCGCCATTGAAGCTTTGATGTCAGAACAAGACGCCCTCAGAGGAGAATTTACTAACATGAGACACGAAGTTCTAGGATACATGAGCAGTATGACAGATCAGTTTCACGAGTTGCTACATCGTGTTAACTCTTTTGCTCCTCCGGCCAGAGATCGTACAGAGGGATAGAATTTAGTTATTTTTCTAAGTTATTTAGTTTTAAGTTAGATTATTCATTAATGTTATTTGAATTCATGTTCACATTTATTTCTCTTTCATTTCATTGTTTTCCTTTCCTGTATTACATTATGATCATTTTATTGAAGCTGTTTATTTAATTTTATTATGCAATAGCTATTATGCTCTAATGTTGCTACCTATGACTTATTATTATTATACAAAGCAGATTAAGCGTGCACGATAAATTAAATTGCAGAATAAACCAATCATAAGCAAAACAAAATAAATAACAAAAATAAAATCCTTTACCAAAGTGATTCTGTGAAACGTTGCCAAAATGGAATGTGTGACGAGCGTCACACAAATCCATAACGGACGGCACACCAAGTGCCTGTTACGAACGTCACACCCCTGTGACGAGCGTAACACCCTTCAGACTAGTGAACGTTAAGGAGCCGTTGGAGACGAACGTTACACCTTTTTATTTTTTACCTTCCCCATTAATTTCCATTCAACCACACTTAATTACTTTTCAACCACTTCTTCTTTCCAACTTCCAAATTCTTCCCCTATAAATACCCACCAAACCTTCCTTCATTCACCACAAACCATTCTCTCCTATCAAATACATTTCTTTTCTTTCCAAATCACCCCTTCAAAATTCATTCATCACAATGGCGGGAAATCAGAATTTTGGAAATATCATCTTCCGATCCGAAGATGAAAATTATCAAAGGGAGCAATTCGAGCGTTTCCAACAGCGAGGCGTCGTTTCCACCAGGTACCCCGATTTAACTTGTTTACAACAATTAGGATTACTCCAAGGTATCGAATGGATGCTCCGTCAAGCCAACTTAACCTTCCTTTGCACTCATAATCAACCCACCTACCCATCCCTAACCTTAGAATTCTTAAGTTCATACGACTACACCACTCCCGCCGGTGAAGACGAATTTTTAACCGGTACCGCAACCTTCCGTATGTTTAACACCGAGTACTCCTTAACCCAAAACCAATTGAGTACCATGCTACAATTCCCCATAGAAGGTCTGCTACACCCCAGAATCCCTCCAAACTCAAACTGGAACACAGTTGGCGTTTTCGGCCTTTTTAAGAAAATTTCCGGTATAGATACCTACAACTGGGAAGAGCTCCTTCTCTCCCATATACATAACCCCACTATCCGGTACTTTATCCGCATCTTGCAAAACACAGTTTTCGGAAGACCAAACAACAGCAAGGTCAACTCAAAGGAGCTATTCTTCCTCCAGTGCGTCTTCGAACCAGATACTCAGGTAAACGCCGCCTCCTTTCTATTTCATCATATCCGCACCTTATGTGCTAGAGGCCGGCAACCTTTTATAATTGGTGGATTAATCACCACCATAGCACTTGGCCTAAACCTAGGGGATAAACTCCAAACTTTAGAATCTCTACCTCCCCTATCTATGGATATCAGCTACTGTCGATCCAGCCGCTTGATTAAGAACAGAGTAGGCGGAGGATATTATCTTATGGTGAACAACCAGGCAGTCCCAAGCGTTGTTCTACCAAATATCGCCCTAACTGATGTCACAAACCCCGACCGCCACCTCTATGATCTAAACGCTCCCGAAGCCACCGAGCCTTCACAAACAAACCCGCACACAGACGAGTTTGAAGCAATGGAGCAAGGTGATCATCCGCCTACACAACAGTCAGTCCCGCTCAACCCTTCCGGCAATGCAACTGGCCCATCCTCCCAACGTCGTCGACGAAGAAGGCCTGCAACCAACGACGACATCATGGACTCTATTGAGGGTATGCAGGCACAGAATGTCGAGATGATGCAGATAATGCATCAAATGCAACAACAACAGGATGCTAGGAATGCCATAACCGACCAGCGGTTTACTGAGTTGTTCAGCAGGTTCAACAACTTAGACTTACGTCAGAGATCACCAGGTCCAAGAACCAGAGGCGGAAGACAACCTTAGTTGTAGTTTCTCTTTCCTTTCCATATTGTATTTCATTTCCTTAAAACATTGGGGACAATGTTTAGTTTAAGTATGGGGGGAAACCATGTTCTTTCTATTTTCATTTTTCAAGTATGTACCTTTCCTTTCATTGCTATTTCAATTATTATTTGTTTTTAATTATTAAAAAAAAAAAAAAAAAAAAAAACTATTATCTTAAGTTAAGTCCCGAGTGTGAACAAAATTTCTATTATCTATTCCCTCAAAGTTTCATGAGCCACAACAACAAAAATTCAACACCCAATAAGTATAAAGGTTGCTCATCTTATCGATCTTGAGTCGAATCAAGACAAAGACTACTACCGCCAAACACTCTAAATGAACCTCAACACGTTAGATCAGGATAAGTACCTATTATACCAATTCCTTGAACTTTTAGTTTTATAGTAACCCCAAAGTAGTTTATACGAGAAGTCAGCACCATCTTAATAGCAAACTATGTGGAGAGCCGATGAATATAAGTGAATGATTCCCAAAGTAACAATATATATATATATATATATATATATATATATATATATATATATATATATATATATATATATATATATATATATATATCAGGAAATGCACTAATTAAGTTAGGTGATCCTTACCAGATCATTTAATCTAAAGGTTGCAGATCATACAAAAACACAATATGAAAGATCCATTATGAGTTGGTTCAGTAGGTATCTGGTACTGAACTCGGTAGGGCGGACTACGGTTCGATCCCCCGCAATTTGCATTGGACTGAATAACGAAGTTATCCGACTTATGTACCAGAACTTCTAGCTACAAGGGGAATCATAATCACTAACCGGTTACTCCACTATGTGCGCGAAAAGATAAAGGGCTTAATGTGATTTCGCTAGAATGAAAACGGGTGAAATAAGAATAAGGGAACCAGGATAACTATCAAAGGGTACTTGAACTGATTTGCACGAGGCAGGGTTATCTAGGTTGTGACGGTAGTTGTTGATATCGAGATTTAACTCAAGTTGCTTCTAAACAAAATCCACTTGCAACCTATTACGAATTGATGTGTGTTTTGAAATTTCATCTGGCTAAATTTCTAAAACGAGTTCTATACTGAATTTTGCTTGAGGACAAGCAAAGATCTAAGTATGGGGGAGTTTGATAACATGAAATTATATCACATTTTAGGACTTAATTCAATTAGATTATATTATCATTTACTTTAATTTATCTCATTTTATCAGATATTATGCGGTATTTCCTTTCTATTTATGTCAGGTATCCATTTTGAAGCAAAAGTGAAAAAGGGAAGAAAAGGAGGTGTAAAAAGGAATAAAAAGGAAACAAATAACAAAGACCAAGCCCAGCCCAAAGAAAGCGCACGTTGTGCCTGTGACGGGCGTCACAAAGGTTGTGACGAGTGTCACACTAAGCACACTCCTGTGACGAGCGTCACACATGGTGTGACGGACGTCACACCATTCCCCTATATTTTTGGCACTAGGAACGTAACTGACCACGTTGAAAGCTATTTCCA
Source organism: Lathyrus oleraceus (assembly GCF_024323335.1). Classification (NCBI taxonomy): domain Eukaryota; kingdom Viridiplantae; phylum Streptophyta; class Magnoliopsida; order Fabales; family Fabaceae; genus Lathyrus; species Lathyrus oleraceus. The sequence goes on along the minus strand of NC_066585.1, from coordinate 350,665,172 downwards.
CTCTTGACCCTCGGAACGAAAAGATCGTGTATACGGAAACCCTTGGAAAGCAGTTACACAAGTAGCAGTATAAATAGCAGCTAATTGGGAAAGCTCTGGGTTCGGAGATTTTCCACGCCTTTTGCCGTTTTCGCATTTTTTTCTTCTTCCAGCAGTTTAGGCTTATATTTTTATAGTATTACTTTGCAGAATTTTTATTGTTTTACCTTTTTGCAATTCTATTTTCCTTTCTAGCATTTAATTAATTCTTTTCGCACAATAGTTTCTACACCGGAAACTATTGTGCAACTTTTACCGGATCTAACCTTACGTTAGAATCTAGTTTTTATTTCCTTCGTTTTAATTTGTTGTTTAATTGAAGAATCCAAGAACAAATCCTACCGGCTTGTGGTGGAGTGTTCAAGACTATTGTTTAACGCATTCAGGTTCTTTAATTATTATTTAATGCTTTGTTTTATTACTTATTTATATTATCTACCTGGGATGAGTCTGTTTATGCATGATATGTATTTTTGTCTGTTTAGTATGTCTGGCTAATTTGCCTAGATATCGGTATGTAAAGTAAGCGGAATAAGGGATCAAGACTAAGTCGGTCTAATTAAATTTAAAATTAAAATCAATCTTTTTACGGTCTCAATTTACAGGTTTAATAACAAGAATTTTTTACAAAAGTAAAAGACATAAAGAAGTTAAAATCAATAGAGCGAGAGTTTGAGGTTTTAACTGGACAGTGTAAATTAGGCATTAATTCTAGATCAGGGCGAGAGCAAGTTTTAGAGTTAATTAAATTCTGACCTTTTCCAAAAAGTATTCTTAAAGATTGAATGTGAGGACGAGAGTTAAGCATTCGGGTTTAATTGTATAACCTAAGTCAACAGAGCGAGAGTTTGAGATAAGGGTGTTTAAAATGGTCAGTGTTTTCTTAAAAAGAGTTTCTGCAACTTTATTGCTTTCAAAAAGTGGTTTTTGACTTAATTATAAGTGACAGCTACATTAACATAAAATCATGGTTTATTCAACAGAGCGAGAGTTTGAGATAAAACCTTTAATCAATAAAGTTAACTGAAACGATTTATTTTAAAACCAAGAAACCTGACAAAGAATTGATTCCCTAATTACGACGAACTACATACCGATATCCGATTTATTAATATTTAATCTAGATCTTAGTTTAGTTTTTAGCTTCGCCCCCAAACAATCAACCATTATTCACCTTAGCTTTACGTAGTAACCTTAGATAACGGTATATCGATTCATAAGTCCCTGTGGGATCGATATCTTTTAAAACTACGCGATAGAACTGTGCACTTGCAGTTTGTACCCCAAATTCGACTCATAAAGTCGCGATCAATACTCCATCCCTACCAGTGGTAACTAACTCTATGAGTTATACCTACGCATACTCCTACCACACCAATCAGACTTTAGCTGACCATAAGTACTAGAGGAACACCAGTCAATAGCAGATATGCATTGCCAGAGCATACTTCATCAACCAACCTATGAATCTTCATATTCTCACTCCTTGAAAGAACTGCCACTTCTGATCGTGGTGCTTGAATAACAAGATTCATGGTCCCAATCCTCTGAGTTGAAGCAGCAGTCAGGTTACCCCATTGTTGACTGCTAACATCCAGAGGACTTATCTTCCAACACTCCATAGTACTCCAGAGAACAGCCATCCATCCCTGATCAATCTACAGGAGTAGGACAAGCAGCAGGAAATTGCTCAATGTCACATCTCACCCAGATCCACTTCTAGAGACCAGACCTCTACATGTGACCTTCTTGAGCATACACACAGTTGACCCTACCCTTGTCAACTTAGCCCACACAGGTGTATCCTCTTCCCGGTCAGGAGTAGGTTCCAAACAAGAGTATCCCTTTGTTTGACACCTAAAAACATCTGTTCTTCAACCAGCAGCTGCATACTTGTTGAACAATATGTTCTAACATCACATAGAACATTGGTTCCACCTCCTTGGAACCCACCCTCCTTGAAAGACTTAAAGGTCTTCATATACACTACCCAAGAGTGTAAAAGAATCAGTGATCAGGTGATTCTTACCATCCTGACGTGAGTACATCATGATGAGTGGACTTGAGGGGACTCAAGTAGCTTTGACATCTTCAGAGGTTCTGATGAAATCTTGAACACAACAGCCTTTCATCCACATGAGGGGAAACTACATCAGAGTTTGAGTTTTGCCAGGTATTATGCAGCGGAAATCATAATACAACTCAACCTAAGAACACACTTTTCACCAGATCAGCCTCAAAGACCATACCAAGTTTGAATGTGATTCAATACTGGCACAGCTGTCCCACACACAGGCCAATTGCCAACCTCCAGATACAGGTACACATTATTCCTGTCATGAACAGTCCATCCACCTACTTCAAGGGACCATTCAGGGAAATTACAGAACCTTCCACTGGTTCCAAGATAACTTCTTGCAAGATACCAGAAAGTATCACCCATGGATCTCATCCAGAAGCAGAACAGGATGCCTGCTCTAATACCAATTGAAATTCTGGTGTAGTCAGAATTCAGATGTTATACTCCACGTCATGACATCTGATCTAACATTGTACCTAATACAACAAGATAGTTATTAACCACTGTACTAATATGCACAGGTTCACAGATGTCACGACATCTCATTCTATGTCACCCTAGAATGTATGAACCCCTGGTTCTGTGCATCAGGAAGAAGGACTCAACAGAGATCAAACCTAGCACTCACTTCTGTTGTTTTCTTCCACAGTTATCAGCATGATGTCTTACTGTTGTTTGTGGACATCATCTGTTACATTGTTCTAGTGTGTGTATCTTTTACTTGTATTTCCTGAATTAAAGGTTGAACATGTTAATCTAATTTCCACTTATTAGATTGCTAACAATTAGGTTATTTGTTAGGTTCATTAATTGTAGGTTAGTAGTTGGTTTCCTGGTTTTTCTCTAAGCTGTTGACTCCCTGAAGAGTAGCCTGAGAAAGATACTGAACCAGAAAAACTAATCATCCTACACTTTAGCACCTGCTGTTGGGAATGAATGTCACAATATTCAGTTCGACATCCAGAACATATGCTGATTCTGTTATGTTCCTGTAAACGTGATGTGCTAAGTTTGCAGTACAGTAAAAGACTAACTAGTCTCTACTTCAGTATCAACCTTCAGTATCAACTGTCAAAACGTCCAGTTTGACAGTTTCACAATGATCCTGTGGCCAGGTCTGTTTTCCTCTTAAAAACCAGTTTTACATATATACTGAACTGACATAAAGGCCACTTGCCTATTATTCAGTTTATGTTGTCAATGATGAATGTCAAGACATTCTGATTGACATTCAACCAGAGGGCTATTTACCAGGTCTGCTATCATCTGGAATACCAGCTATGTTATGGCAGAAGGATAATAACATACAGAAGGAAAAACAAACACAGGAAATTGTTAACCCAGTTCAGTCCAACACGACCTACATCTGGGGGCTACCAAGCCAGGAAGAAGATCCACTATTAGTAGTATCAATTCAGAGTTAAACTCACCCATTTACAACTCATCACTTAATCCCTACCCAATGCAATCTATACCTAGGAACTCCTAGATAGAAACCTCCAATTTCCATTCCTATCACTACAAATACAATGTAATGTTAACACACCTTGAACTTGCTTCACAGCTTCATTCAAGAACAAAATCACTCTTGCCTACAGGCTTTGAGTTACAAAAACTCTCAGGATTTACCACTGAGATACACATGGTAACCTTCCCACAGATTGGGAGGTTTACCTTACACACACCCCTAAAAATTCATTCTAAGAGGCTTACATAAACTAGGTTACAATCAGCTATTTATAACCTAATCACCCAACTGGATTTGGGCCTTCAGAAATCGCAGCAGACTTGTTCTTTGCTGTTACAACTTCAGCAGAAAAATTCTGCTACAAACAAGGTCTTCAATCCTAGAATCTCTCCATATATATCTCCATATTTTGAGCCTATATATCTTCTGATTGAGTCTTCAAGACCTCCACATGGGAGTTAGGATATTCACCAGATATCCTTGCTGATCCCAGAATATATACTGAATTAATTAATTCAGTTTTCTACACATGTGCGATGTCACAGACCTGATGTCGTGACATCGTACATGACATGTTGGTCCAGATGTTGAATTTCTTCAACCCAACATATTAAAACAACAGAGATGATTACGTTATTTGTTTTCTAAAATTAATGCCAATCCTAAGGAATCAACAGTCTCGTTGTGGAAACAATATTTTTAGATTTAAACGAGATCCTTGCTTGCTTTCCCATTTGGCACGCATCACATAAGTGATCTTTTGAAAATTTAAATTTGGGAAGACCAACTACTAGATCTTTTGCGACAACTTTATTTAGCTATTCAAAGTTGACATGCGCTAATCGCCTATGCCAAAGCCTCGAGTCTTCACTCATGGAGACGAGACATTTAGCGCTTGTCAAAGATACTTCATTCGAGTTAAACATGTATACATTATTTTTCTTCCATCCCTTAAGCACATCATTCTTATTATCATTATGTTCAATCATGCAACAATCTTTTGAAAACGAAACTTTATACCCTTTTTCACATAATTGGCTAATACTAATGTGATTGTGCTTAAGGCCTTTAACTAAAAGGATGTCTGAGATAGTAGTAGAGGAGGGATTACCTACACTATCTTTTCCGAGTATAGCTCCCTTGTTATTGTCACCGTAGGTTACAAACCCTTTTTTCTTAGCCACGAAGTCAAAGAACAAGGAAGTGTCACCCGTCATGTGTCTTGAGCATCCACTATCGAGAACCCATATTCTCTCCGTATCCTCAAGACATTCCACCTACAAATTTAAACAAGGGAAGGAGGTACCCAATTTTCATTGGGTCCTAGTGTGTGAGTGAAACTTTGGTTGCATTTGGGCAACCATTAAAAAATGCCTTTAGGAACTAAAAATCTCCTAAATCGACATTTAGCAATATAGACAATTTAAGTTCGGATGAGAGTTGCTTTTGCTAACTTGATCCTTTACCACATAAGTGTATTTTTAATAAGGATTATTCATGTTACTTCTAAAATGTGATTGATCAATAGCAAAGGTAACTTTAGGTTGTAAAGCCTTGTCTAATTTAGCTTGAAGAGTTCAGTCTCTTTGCCAAATGTGACAAGTTTCACATCCAGACCATCTAAACCAAAATCCCTTATCGTCTTCAGTTTTGCCTTTAATAGCCTCTATCATAGATTTCTTAAGAGTTTCTAATTCCTTTTCGGAGTTAGAAATCTTCTTTTCTAAATGACTGAAAATTTTCTTATTTGAGGCGAAGCGTTTAAAAGCTTCCTTGGCCTTGTTGTGTAGAGTACTAAAGGCATTTTGCAAATCAGCATAAGACATTTTATCCTCATGATCATATTTGGAATGACTTACATTCTTTTTCTTCTTTTGATGAGCCGTAAGACAAAGATTGACAATTTCTTCTTCATCACTTGAGTTGTCATCGTTTGAGGGCTCACTATCGCTCTCCCATGCAATGTATGCTCTTTTAGCTTTGCTAGCTTTGTTGTGGCGTTTGTCTTTTCCTTTGTCTTTCTTCAATAAGGGACAGTTCGACTTATAGTGACCGATCTTTCCGCAAAGCATAATCCTTTCGACTTAGTTGTCTTACCTTCCTCTCGATTCGGGAATTTTGATTGTCTTCTATAGTTGACAAGATTTTTATCCGAATGTTGGACTTCATTTTTTCTAAGGTATCGATTATACCTCCTTACGAACAGCCCCATGTCTTCATTCAAATCTTTATCATCATCACTTGATTCACTCTCACACGCATCATTGGTAGATGACTTATATCTTGAAGCCTTTAAAGCGATAGACTTCCTTTCGGTGTTCTTATCTTTCTCCTTCTTCTCCTTCTTATGACTCTTCTCATGTTTCTCAAGATTCATGAGCTCTTGCTCATGCTCTTGAAGCTTGCCAAATAATGTTGTCATGCCCAATGTTCTTAGATCATTGGCTTCCTTAATCGCGGTAACCTTTGGTAGCCAATCCCTGTTAAGACATCTTAAGATTTTATTAGTAGCAACATCATTAGGGGTAGTTCTACCAAGAGTATTTAACCGATTGATTAGATGAGAAAATCTCTTTTGCATATCGGCAATGGTTTCACCATCCTCCATATGAAAAATGTCAAATTCTTGAGTTAAAGTGTTGATTCTAGCTAGTTTGACATCATTGGTTCCCTCATGGGTAATTTGCAATGAGTCCCACATAGCTTTAGCACTAGTACAATGGGAAACCCTATAATACTCATCAACACCTCAGGCGGCAATGAGCATATTTCTGGCTTTCCAATCGTAGCTATACTTTTTCTCATCTTCTTCATTCCATTGTGCTTCAGGTTTAGGTATAACAAAACCATCCGCATTGGTCATGGCTATTTCCATAGGACCATCTTGGATGACTTTTCATACTTTCCTATCAATAGAGTTGATATGGATACGCATGCAATCTTTCCAATAACTATAGTTTTCACCGATAAAAATAGGCGCCGCTAAAAATAGGCGCCCTATTGTACGCCCCTTTAGGATCGTTACTCATTTTCTAAAAAGTTATATGCGAAGCACTAGATGAACCGGAGCTCATGATACCACTTGCTAGACGATAGTACCGATCTAGAAGGGGGTTGAATAAATCAGTTTTTGAAATTTATTGCTTTTTAAAATGTTTTCAACGGTTGCGGAAGCACTCTAAATTTTAATCGTCTAAACAATCCGTTAATGGAAAGATCGAATATGCGTGAAACCGAATGGAATTACTAAGATAGAGATTATCAACCACTATCTAAATCAATCAATTAACCATTATAATCCTTGATATCGTTACCTCTAATAATGCTTAAACACAATAAGCGATCAAGTAAAATATTACTAAGTTTGTGTGAGATTAATTTGATCAAACACTTGGTGTGCACTCCACACCAAGTTTCAATTTCACTCAAATTGAATGTGCATAATTTTACTCAGTTGCAATCAAAGTGATAAGAATAATTTATCGAACAGTTACTATGCACAATAATCAAGCAATATTGATTTTACTATTAATTTCATACAAAACGTAATTAATGTAGAATTTAAAGAGTTAAGAGATAGAGAGAACAAGACCGGATTTGTTGAGGCAGTTCCCCTATCGTCCTTGCTTATGGTACGTATGCCCTCAATTCTAAATCTAGAATTGAGATGTTTTTATTAACACGTTGCAAAGTCAATACAAGAGAACAAATGATCACCACCAATCAACCCCTAGAGTTGTTGCAGATTTTATTCTATTCTCTTCCCTTGATTCGAGTTGAACCAAGTCCTTCAAGCGCCTCGAACAAACCTCCGGTTACCACTACCTTATTGCAAGAACGCCATGTTCTCCAAAACTTCAGCTCGGCTGATTTCGAACGCAAGTCGCTTGAATCCTAAGTTTTCTTCACAATCCTCCGGTTACCGTTACTTGTTTGACCGAACCTTCCGTTCTTCAAACTTTTCACTCGGATGAATCTGCGAGGCAAAGGTTAGTGCAAAAACCCCCAATTCTTGGAGGACAAAACTCCAATGGTTTTATTCAAGAAAAACCCACACAAAGCCTCAACCCAAACTAAGATTAACCCAATCTTATTTGAACGTTATCACAGCAACAATGCACAATGCACAACAAAGATTTTTATGTGTGATTATTGAGAAATACAATGAAGAATGAAGATGATGAGTGCTTTGGTGTATTTCTTTCACTTTTCTTGTTCAATGTTGAAGAAGATACACTTGAATATTTATATGATGCATGAACCAAGTAACAAACATAACAAAATTATTTTGCAAAGTTACACAGCAGAAAGTTAAGTCTAAGTAGCGGGCACTCGACCTGTTCATACAGGTCACTCGACCAGTATGGATCCGAGGAAAAATTATTCAAGTAAAACAGGCGATGAGTCGACTCAAACAGGGGATGAGTCGACTCAAACAGGGTTGAGTTGACCTATGACTCGACCTGTTCAGACCTGTGGCTACATGGTTCAAATGAAAATAGGCAATGAGTCGATGCAATAAGTGGATGAGTCGACTCATTCAGGTTTTCCAGGATTGAGTCGACCTGTGACTCGACCTGTTCAGACCCGAGAGTTTTGCTCCGAGTCATGAGTTGACTCACAGTTCTTAAACTCCCAAAAATGAGTTTTGAGATGTATTTTGGCCAATTTAAACCAATCTCTTATGAACCTTGGATATTTACTATGATTAAGTGCATGATTCACATCTATGATATGTTCCTATATGTTTGGACACGTTGAACCTATATTTTGAACATGTTAGAGGATGAATGCATTCTATGATATGATGATACTGTCCAAAGTACACGTTGCGGGCGATTACAAATGTTTGATAACATTAAAATAAGGACTAGGCATATTTTCCCTCACAGACCAAACATATTGAGATAGACTGTCACTTTGTCCGAGAGAAGATCGAGTCATGCGACATTGTCACAAGCTTTGTCAACTCTAATGATCAATTTGCAGATGTGTTTACAAATTCCCGCGAAGTTCCAGAACCAACTATATATGTAACAAGTTTGGTGCATTTGACTTATATGCTCAAGCTTGAGGGGGAGTGTTGATATTTACATATGTATATATATATAGGAATAGAATATTCCCTAGTATATTTTAGAAAAGAGTAGGATATCTATGTAATTAATACCACGATCTGTATTTTTTCCTATATAAATCACCCGCTATGCTATTCAACATACGGTTTAATCTAAATGTCTCTTAGTCTCGCTTATTTCAACGTATACTAACATCAGACACGAATCAATAGCATAAAAACACCAACTTAAACATGTTGTACTAATGAGCCTTATGCATTTTCACATGTTATCAATCACATAAGCATTATGAACATAATAACATCAAGACTAGCATATCAAAAGCAGATTTTCGGCCTGCATCAAAAGTGGTAAACAAGCTAACACATCAAGATCAATCATGCAATTCAACCATGTACTCACAATCAAGCACCTAATCACATAATTTACATGATTTTCAAACATCATTCACAAAACTCTCCCTTGATCACGAAGAAGGTGATGATGCTTAACAAAGGACTCACCTTGAAGAGAAGATTCTGACTTTGAGAGATGAAGAAAGTGATGATGCTTAATCCTTTAGGTGATGAAGGTTCAAAGAGTGTGCTTGATTCTTGATGCATGCAAGGATGATGAGTTTGAGATTTCCTCCTCTTTGCTCCAAGTTTCACGTGCTGTCTCTCTCAATTCCCCTCTTAGGTTCTGATTTGGTCTTTGCTCCAAGTTTCACGTGTTGTCTCTCTCAATTCCCCTCTTAGGTTCTGATTTGGCACGAAGGGAAAATGAGGATGGAATGAGAATTGAGTTGGCATTCCACTTATAAAAAGGATGTGAGAAAAGATCAAGATACCCTTGGTGTTAGTTCCTCCACTAATCAAGCTATTAATCCAATTTATCTTCTAACTCCCAATACTTGACACTAATCCTCATCAAAATAGAATGTTAAGTACCTTTTAATTAAGTTTGGGGTATTACACTGTCGGAAGTAAAATAATCTTATTTTTCTTGTCCATTTGGGCAAATTGTTTCTACTTCAAGCTATATTCTTTTACTATACTGAACTCCATGTCTGACAAAAAAGTTTTACTATACTTGAAAGATGCTAATTGCATATAGTATTTGTATGTCAAGTTTTCGGTTATCACTTGTTTCTGTGAACATAATAGTTCTTGTCATTACATAATTTTAAGGATAAAAGGTGATGTTATTTATTAACATCATCTTTGTTGATCCAGGTCTAAAAGGACAGTCAAACAGGAGACTTATATCTATGGATGAAGTAAGAAAACATAAATTAGAAGGCGAAATGTGGACTGTATTAAAAGGCCGTGTTTACAATATATCACCATATATGAAGTTTCACCCTGGAGGTACATCTATCAGCTCAATCATCATGTTCATATATGACATTTTATTATTATTCTTGACACTTGACATTGTTTTCGTTAAAATTATATATGCATTTGGTTGGTGAAAAATCAGGTGTTGATATGTTGATGAAAACTGTGGGAAAAGATTGCACATCTCTATTCAGTATCCTTTTTGTTATTCCCCTACTGTATGACTTAAGTTTGTGAGCCTACTTCATTTGTCTGTTTCTATTTTCTAATGTTACCATAATTGGAATTATAGCTTTTAGTTTCTTCACTCTCTTTGAAAAGATCTTTGCATGCATTGCATTTGGTGTGGTAGTTAAGCTTGATAAATGCTTCTTACATGTTTTCTCATGTCTTAGCATGCGCTTGGATTTGCGGTGAGAATGGCAAAATCATGGTGAGCCACCACGATGTAGGCAGAAGCTACACTTCAACAAAATCCAAACTCACCGCTCATCCAAATGTACACAGTTATTTTTCACCTGAGGAATTGGAATTATGACCCAAATATATATTATTTAGAAATTGGAGTTGAACTTTCAGTTGTTTCTTAAGTTTATATTCTTGAATAATTTCTTGCAGCCTTTCCCTTAATTCCTTTGACAGATAAATACCATGCTTGGGTTAACGCTGAATTCTTACTGGAGAAATGCCTTGTAGGTACTTTAGATGAAAGCCAGTGAAGAAAGAACAATTTTATTATAATTATGAATAATCACATGAACCTACCCTCGGCTCAAGTATGTTATAATATATCTCTTGTAGGCCCTCTTCTATTTATTGGGCAATGGTCATCATTCAATAAGGAACAAACAAATAAATTCTATACATATACTCGTTTCTGTTTAAAGAAACCCAATGAGATATTGGTATACAATTATTGGTGAGTACACCTATTCTGTAATCTGGAATTTTGGGTTAGTGATGTAACATTTAGTAAATGTTTGTTAACTTTGTTATTGTGATATTTCGGTGTCTGTATTTTTACATACCGAAAGTGTTTTACAGCAAGAGGCAGAGTGTAAGCAATGGCTTGCTTTGTGATATTTCGGTGTCTGTATTTTTACATACCGAAAGTGTTTTACAGTAAGAGGCGGAGTGTAAGCAATGGCTTGCTGCAAGCATAATTATAGTGTATTTTAACATTGTATTATCCCAATATGCTTTAAATCTATCAAAATATACTGTTGGAAGCGTGTTTTCCAGTCTATTTATACTACCAGAAACATGTTTCCAGGAAACACTCCAGTGACTGGAGGTGGATTTAGAAAGTCTCTTTATTTGAGAGAGACATAGTTCACGTGGGCAAAAACTGTGATGCCTGTGAGTAGGGGTGACAAATGAATGATATATGTCATTGTTAATATATGCGCCAGAGTTAAAATGAAAGAATAATGTGTTGAGAAGTCATATGAATGAATAAATATATCCAATAGTCAAAATCACTTGTGCAACAAAAACATATACGTATCACTTGTGCATATTAACAATGAACTATACAAGCACGTTATTATGGTGGCACACCTGGACTAAAGGATTTTTGTCCGCCATGTAGAAGTTGCACTTTTTATCTCCATGTTATGACCCAAGTATATATATTTTTTGTTTTGTTTGAGTGTTAATCATTATATTAATAGTATTTGTTACTCTTGTTATTAGGGGTGTTAAGTGGGTCGGGTAAATTCGAACTATACTGGATTGTTTGGACCTAACATTTCTTTTAGGAAATCTTTACTTTATTCCCCTACATTTATTCATGTACCCCTTCATTTTATAAAAAGTATCAATTTTATTCTTTAACTAATTTATTATTTTATTTTTAGATATTTTTTAAATTTTATTTTGCGTATTGGAAGAGTTTGCAAAAGAGTTTCGATAGTATTTTTTAATTTTTTTTGTGTGTATCGGAAGATTTTGCAAAAGAGTTCCGATGCATAAAAATTGACTACCGGAATTGTTTTGTAAAAATTTTCGGTATATAAAAAAATTAAAAAAATGCTTGAAAAATGAGTACCGGAACTCTTTTGCAAAGTCTTCCGGTACACAAAAATTGACTACCGGAACTCTTTTCCAAAGTCTTCCGGTACAAAAAAATATATTTAAAAAATGCTTGAAAAATGACTACCGGAACTCTTTTGGAAAGTCTTCCGATAAATAAAAATTAACTTCCGAAACTCTTTTGCAAAGTCTTTCGGTACACAAAAAAATATTTTAAAAAATACTTGAAAAACGACTATTGGAACTCTTTTACAAAGTCTTCCGATACACAAAAATTGACTACCAGAATTCTTTTGCAAAGTGTTTCGGTATACAAAAAAATATTTAAAAAATGCTTGAAAAATGACTACCGGAACTCTTTTGTAAAGTCTTCCGGTACACAATTTTATATTTAAAAAAATTAAAAATAAAATAATAAATTAGTTTAAAATACATAAGAATAAAATTGATATTTTTATGAAATGTAGGGGTATAGGGATAAATGTAAGGGTATGAGGTAAAACTTTCTTCTTTTAGTTTGAATTAAAATCGGACTAAAATCAAACCAAATCAGTTAAATCCGATGATAATTGGTTCATGTATTAGATTTTTAATATTCTAATGTAAACCCGTTTATCCGAACTCACCCTAATTAATTTTTATGACTTATATCATCATTATCATAGAGATTAGGACAAAATATTCTACTCCAAGAGAAAAAAAAAGTGTCTGTGGACATGTTATTTAATTTAATTTGTTATTAGAAAATTGCTAATGTATTGGACCATTCAAGCATAGAGTTTATTAGAAAATCGCTAATGTAATGGATTAATCGCATAGAGTTGAGAACCACCTTCCATACTAGCTGAAGTTCTAATTGCATATTCAAAAAGATGTTTTTCCTTTTAGGTATGTTTAAATCTATTACGAAGAAATTGCTAGTTTAGTATTTATAATTGAATACTATTAATACTATATTTTTTTCATAACATTATGGAAATTTATTATCATAAATATATTCAAATATCTTTTCACTTTTTTAATGTATCCTATCAATCTAAACCAAATCAATTTGCTGTTTTTTTAGTTTGGTTTAATTTGGTTTGGTTTGAGTTTATAGAATTTTTTTATAAATTCAAATCAATCAGAATATTTTTAGTTGGTTTAAACTTTAAATTCTCTCAAAATCGAAGTAAACCTACACGTGAACAACCATACTTGTTACATCTCCTTAAATATACACCTCCATCTAAAATAATAGTATTTTGTTTAAAAACCCAATAAACTCTTAAGTTGGTTTATCATCATTTTCAATACATTTTTTTTTATAAAATAGATTTGAATCCACCATCTTAATCATTATTCATATTTTCATTAACTTTATTTACAAAACACACTTTTACCAACAATTTTCTTCAACCCATGAAAATCGTCAATTTTCTTCAAGCATTCAAGAAACATAACAAATTGAAAATCAACATCACCAACCAAAAGCCCAAAAGCAAATGATGGCAAACTCAGAATCAACATCACCAATTTTTTTAAAATCAGGTCTTCACAATCTTAAATTATTTTAACAACCTTATTACCATACACAAAAAACAAAATCTTTGAGAAATTCGACCATAAGAGTGGAATCATGTGCAATTCCTTATAAAATCTTTGACATCAAAATCTAGAATCTGGTGCAATTTCTCATAAAATTAGGATTCATATATTCGTTTCAAACTAAGATATCATAAAAATGGGGATTTCTTCATGAACAGAGATTTTATAAATAAATAAAAATACAAGGGTATCTAAATCTATATGTTTGATGTGAAATGAGTATTTATCAGGAAACATAGAGTTTACAATAACTTCTTCATCTCCACCAGGTTCTTTAAAAAGAAGTTTTAAATCAAAATTTAGATTGTTAAAAAATTTGTTGTGTTAGAGGGTGTGAGTGGTGCTGAATTTGGCTTCATCATTTTGAGATTGGGTAGTACGGTGCAAGTGAGTTTTTGTTGGAAAGAGGGTGGTGGTGAGTAGAAAGAATAGAAATCAGAAATGAAGAAGTAAAACAATTTCTTTTGCTTAGTATGATTTAGTTTTGATAATGATTAATATCGGTAGAGGAGTTATTGGAACATTCTCTTTCTATCCCTCTCTTTAATACTCTTATGGGTTAAAACATACATGGTTTAGGGGTCTATATGAGTGGGATAAATTCAATAAATTTAATAAAATTCATTCAAAAAAATGGTTGGATCGGGTCACTCAAGGAATACAATTTTTAAAGATAAAAAATTATTTAAAATAATTGAATTATGGATAAATTCATATCCAATCATTTTGATAAGTAATGACATTGATGTCTTTAATTTTGATTGCTTCAATTACAACCTTTTGAATATCATTTATTTTATAAATAATAATTTTAATTTATGTAAGAGGTTGGAATTTGATTATTTTGGTGCTAATTTTTGTAAATTATAAATATTTTATAAATTCTTGGTATTACTATAACGTAAATTTGATTTTTTTTAAATGTGCTTATAATGAATTTTATTGTTTGATGTTTAAAAAAAATGATAATAGGTATAATTATTTATTAAGAAAAAAATGTGACAAATCATTTATAATTATATAAGGAATATTTTTTTGGATAACCCACTATCCAATTCAATTCAACCCATAAATTTGTGGTCCTATCCAAATCGACTCAATGATGTTGTGAGTGATTATTTTACCTCACCCAAACTAGTATACTATGTATGAGTTAAGTCATGATTTTGACTAAATTCAATCCAATTGATACATATATATATATATATATATATATATATATATATATATATATATATATAATATATATATATATATATATATATATATATATATATATATATATATATATATATATCCCTACATGAGTCTCTCATTTTGAAAATGAATTCCACTAAAGTACTAATAGAATGTTAAAAAGAAATGGTTGGATTCCTCATGTGTTTGGTTACTAGTTAGAAAATCTGATCGAAAGAGTCATTAAGAGTTTTAATGACTCATTCGAATGTTATTCACTCTATCTCAAAATAAATGTCATAATTAATATTTTTACATAAATTAAAAAATATAATAAATAAAAAAGAGAATATTAATTTTATCAATTTATCCTAATTATATATTGATGTATTTTAATTAACATTAATGTAATGCAAGAGAAA
This sequence comes from Lathyrus oleraceus, assembly GCF_024323335.1. NCBI lineage: Eukaryota > Viridiplantae > Streptophyta > Magnoliopsida > Fabales > Fabaceae > Lathyrus > Lathyrus oleraceus. Next base: position 350,649,969 of record NC_066585.1, on the reverse strand, counting down.
TAGTAAATGAGTAATGCTAAGTTGATAACAATTTATTACATCGTATGGGAACTATAATGTACCGATACAACTGTTTTAGTATTGCACATTTACAATGTGAGAAAAGATTATTAAAAAAATAATAAGTATGTATTTATTGTATAAAATACGGTTGTGAGTGTATAAATTAATATCATATGAGCATTTCTCATAATAAAGGTATTAGTTGAGGGATACATGAAAGGACTAAAATTTCATTGAAAACTAAAAATAAGTCAATTATTTTGTTATAAATAATATTAAAAATGTGATAATTATTTTAGGAAGGAGAGGGTATTTGATTTGGTATTAATTATTGAATAAGAGATTTTCAAAAAAATATTATATATAAAATTAAGGTTATGTTTAATGCATTTTTAAAAATCATCCTTTAAGGATATAAATAATTACCAGTTTTCTAAAATAATATATAGAATAAATTTTTTATGTGAAAATTTTATTTAACAAATTAATCTTTTTTAAATGCATCTTGAGAGAGAGAGAGAGAGAGAGAGAGGAGAGAGAGAGAGAGAGAGAGAGAGAGAGAGAGAGAGAGAGAGAGAGAGAGAGAGAGAGAGAGAGAGAGAGAGAGAGAGAGAGAGAGAGAGAGAGAGAGAGAGAGAGAGAGAGAGAGAGAGAAGAGAGAGAGAGAGAGAGAGAGAGAGAGAGAGAGAGAGAGAGAGAGAGAGAGAGAGAGAGAGAGAGAGAGAGAGAGAGAGAGAGAGAGAGAGAGAGAGAGAGAGAGAGAGAGAGAGAGAGAGAGAGAGAGAGAGAGAGAGAGAGAAGAGAGAGAGAGAGAGAGAGAGAGAGAGAGAGAGAGAGAGAGAACTTACTCCAAGAGTAAGTTTTTTTAGCTTACTCTAATTTATAACCTTTAAATTGAATCTACTCTAATGATTAATTAACATATTTACTTAACCATTATTAAATGCTATAATTTAGAGTAAGTTAAAACAACTTACTCTTGAAGTAAGTTCATCCCCACTCATATATATATATATATATATATATATATAATATATATATATATATATATATATATATATATATATATATATATATATATATATATATATATATATATATATCTTAGTTAGTAGCATTCAGTTTCACTTGTCTAAAAATAACATAGACAAAATCCTAACGAAGAGTCCTAAACACATATCATCCTAAATACGAAGATAACATGTGTTTAGGGCTCTTGTTCATACTTGGAAGAATGAAATGCCCACATAATTTATTTCACTTCTTTTTCATAGTTCTGGTATGCTAAACATTATTACTCATGTTATAGTAATGTTGTTGTTGTTGTTGTTGTTGTTGTTGTTATTATTGTTATTGTTGATGTTGTTATTGTTGTTATTATCGTTATTGTTGTTGTTAATGTTGTTGTTGTTGTTTGTTTTTGTTGTTTGTTGTTGTTGTTGAGACCCGAAATCCTATAGGTTTTAATCTTGTTGTTGTTGAGACCCGAAACCTTATAGACTTAATCTTATTTTTGTTGTTTAAATTGAGATTGATATTACATGTTGTTGTTTTTGTTGAGGTAAGTTTATCAAGTTTGATGTTATAGATTTATTGAGTTTGATGTTATAGGTTTATTGTTGATGTTGATGTATTGTTGTTGTTGGTTAGTTGTTATACTTAGCAAAGTTTGAGTTTGAGATTGAGACAAAGATTATGTTTTTGTCAAGAAGACATTATAGCCAAAAAAAATAGTTTGTTTCATATAAAAATTATGTTATATTTGAAAAATATCTTACACTAATCAATATTTTTCGAGCATTTTGTAACTCACTTTTCATCTCACGTTCTTTAATAGTTAAAATCTCTTCAATACTTTTAGTTTTCGTTCAACTTTCCTCCATATTTATTCATTTTGCAAAGCATTAAATTTTATGCTTTCTGGAATGAATTTGTAGAAAATGAAGTGTTGAACGGGGAACTTGAAACGTTGAAGAGATTCTAACCATTAAATAGCGAGAGATGAATGATGATTAACAGGATTTTCGAAAATCATTAATTAGTGTAAGTTATTCTTCAAATATATATTTAGGTGTCGATTAAATGAAAAGACCGATGAGAAATATATTTTCGCCATTTAAAAATTTCAAAATGGTTTCTCCGGGGATCAAACCCACGACCCTTAAACCTTACCCATCACTGGATGTCCAACTGAGGGGGTAATGTGACACACTTTTCATGTCATCCGTTGTTACCTATCCTATGAAACCGAGGTAAAAATCCTTTTCCACCGAGATAAAAGAGGTTTTTCATTATAGTGTCTTAAGGATGAGATTGATCTTATAAAATAAAAGGAAATATAGTTTGTTGAGATTATTTATTTTATATGATGAAAAGACCCGTGTTCGACAATTTATGGATTAATTGGATTAGGAGCTGCATTTGTAACTCGTCCATATTTTTGTTGGTCATCGAAAGTCTCACATAAGATTTTGATGTTAATAAGAGTTTGAAACAAGACAACCATCTTGCCTCTTTCTTATTTCATATAGTTGCAAAGCACTATGGTTGGTTTCAAAAATTGTTGAGGTTCACAGTTTTAAGACCTACTTCATTTATGAAGATATATTTTTTTTTTCGTATTTTGCACTTTATGGATGATACTATATTAATATCTGATGAAGTAATGGATGATTTGTGATGTCTCAAGATAATATTGAGGAGCTTTGAGTCAGTCTCTAGCCTAATTGCATAAAGTTCAAAAGGAGATGTTATTTGTTTACTTGGGTCCGTCCAACCAGACCCGTCGCATGAGGTCTCGAAAAAACTGGGGTCTCAAATTTTTAGATTATAGGGCTTCAAAAGTATAAATTTGAAATGAATATAAGAATATGTTGATTGAACATTAGTATATCTAATTGTTGCAATGTAGTAGATAAATAGTTTCTTAAGAAGGACGTGTCTTGGGTTCAATTATGGTAACATTTGGACTTTTTTTAAATTAATTTTTATTATTTCATTTACTAGCCAAATATTTATTTTCTTTTGAAATCAATTATTATAATTTCATTTTATTAGTCATATTTTGTTTGATTGAAACCAATTTATATAATTTTATTTTAATAACCAAAGTTTAAATACACCATAATTTTTTTAATCCTTATAATTTAATTTCATTTTTTAATTATAAATTTTATATACTATTTATAGGCCATGATTAAATGTTTAAAAATTTATCATATGATCAATAAATTTATTATCAAATTTTTTAAGATGAAATATAACACGCTATTATTTGTGACTAGATCTATTATTTTTCTTTTTAAAAATTATTTTTAATTAAGTCATCCTAATTAAATAGAAAATAAATTAAAATATTAGGTTAAAATAAATTAAATTATTAGGTTAAAATAAATTTGAACAACCTAAATTGTGTTAGTCTAGCATTAGTTATAATTTATAAGGTTTCATAATTTTTCTAACTAATTGAGCTTCTTTCATGCTATGATACCAACTGTAATAAAATTTTAAAATCCTTAACACAATTTCTTAAAATTTTGAAGGTATCATAATTTTAATAATATTTTTAAAATATAATTTTTTGAATGTTTATATTCCTTATGAGTATGAATTGACACAAGTTATGGATGATTTAGTTACAAAAATCAAATTTTATAGGTAAAATTTCTTTTCAAATATTTATAGATAATTTATTTGAGGACCTTTAATGGAACATGTCTTCTTTTTACCTATTAAAGTTGATTGATTTTGACAAAATTTTGAAGAGTCTTAGTGGCATGATTTCCGATTTTAATCTTAATAGTTTTACTAGCAAGGAAACCTCCCCTAAAACTTAACATGTTTTTGAAAGTGTCATTTTTAATAAAAATGTTTGGAATATAAAAATAAAGTTTCACACGACCTTAAGATAGAAAGCAATTTGTAAGTGTTTTTAATTAATACATACTTAGAATTTTCTTCTAGATATTCCTTTTGATGAGTCAAACTAATATATGTCATTCATAGAGCACTATAATGTCTAGAACGGTTAAAATGGGCTACCCGACCTTAAACGGGTCGGCCCTCAACCTTTTTGGGCTGAGTAAAAAAACCATATTATAATATGGACTCAAAAATTACTAACTGAGTTCGGTCCTATATGGGCTTTAATGTTTTTTTTAAAGTATTTTTTACATAAAAATTTAAAATAAAAACTCCATAAAATTTATTATAAATACACTAAAAATTATACTATTTTAAGCATAATACATTTTTAAGTACTATATTATTTTTTAATAAATACTATAATATATTTTTAAATATAATACATATCTAAATTGTATATGATAATAATCAAATATTTAAAATAAGAGAAATTAATAGAACATGAATAAATTGTGAATTAAACACAAAATAATTGAACATTAATTTAATTATATTAATTATATTATTTAAAAAAGAAAGATTGAATATAATTGAGATAAAATTTAGTGAGGTGGAAAAATCAATGTATTGTTTTGGAGTGAGACAACATAAGTATTATATATATATTTTAAATTTTGTAGTTAAGCGGGCTTAACGGACTACCAGTGGCCCATACAGCCTAGCTCTAATGAGTAATAGGCTTTTTAGAGTCGGGTTAAAAAAGCCCTGAAAAATATGGACTCTAATTTTTAAGGTCCAAACCCTATAAATTTTCGAGCTTGGTGGGTTGGTTCTTATGGGTTAGTCCATTTTAATGGCTCTGGTACTATCTTTATAATAGGACCTCCAAATATTTATTAGAAGTTAAATTTTAAAATTAAAATAAGGCCTCAAAATTATTTGAGACGACCTATTATTAGGAGGAAACGATGGAAGATATCCTCATTAACATAAAAATTCAGTGTGACATGGATGATATGTTTGTTTGGATTAAGAATGATGGCTTTACAGTCAAGTCTTGTTATGAATATCTATTAAAAGCAACACAGGTTGCTATATCGAAAGATAAAAAATTGTTAACCATTCACAAGCTATGAAAATGTTCGTTCCTTTGAATATTATCATGTTAAGTTGGCGTGTGATTTTGGAGTGGATAGCAACAAGGGATAATCTCTTTAAAATAGGACTTATCCAATATGATCTTGACAAGACACATGATCTCTGTTTTCAGGGAGAAGAATGTTGCTCTCACTTATTTTTGCCATGTACTTTTGTTGTTAACGCTTGGCAGTAAGTACATAACTGGATGAAGATTTGTTGTTTTTTTATTTAAAAATTTGTTTTGAAAAATATCACTGAAGAAAATATCAGGCCGAGTCGCAGACTAAGCCGTTTTCTTTAAGAAATTTTGCAACATTACTCAAAATTATGCAAGGCAGAAGATCAACCACAACACCTCCATGATAAAACAACTTAGTTCTATATTGTACGATTACTATTTACACGATAGATAATCAGTTTAGATAAAGAGAAATTCAAATAATTCTCTAAAGAGAACTCAATAATGGTCATTTGACCATTCCAAATAATTTCTCAAACGAGGAGAAAGTAAAATAATTCTCCAAAGAGTTTAATAACTTTGACCACTCCAAATAATTTTTCAAACGAGAAGAAATTCAAATTATTTTCCAAAAAAAATTCAAGAAAGTACTCAGAAAATTTAGCAAGTAGGAAAAAAAGGAAGAAGTTTGCGCTTCGACAATTGAAGAACCCAGAGTAAAGAGAGTGGGGAAGGAGAATTTCAAAAGTAGTTTTTGGTGTGTTTTGAAATAAAACATGTGCATTTCTTATATAATGAAGTAAGCTAGCCAACGTTTGTAATCTAAGCAATGTGGAACCTATAACTTTTCTTTTTCTTATATAATATTGGAAACTAACTATAATGTGTAAGCTAAGCAACGTGGAACGAAAGGTTTTCTCAATTAACATATAAGCACACATAGTTTTTTTTAACAATGTGAGACTTAAATATTTTTTTCCCCAAATTCATGCCCGTATTAAAATTTGACGTGTTTCAACAATCTATCACTTGATTAAAAAAAACAAGTTTTGAAAATAACGTAAAATATTTCTAAGATTATGCATAAACAGAGGTGTCTACGACTTGAACCTTTGCATAAAAAGTAGGATTTTGATTCAACAAGAGTGACTCATTATCTTGAACTCTACCTTAGAAACTAAATATGCACATAACCTTTTATTAAGGTGTTTTCTATGAGCCTTTGCTTTAATGGCCATGCACATCTATCATAGTTTTGTGAAGGCTCTAGGAATTATGCATTGAAATTCCATATGAATTGACCTAAGTTCCACAATCACACAGGTGGGTCCATTAAGAGTACACATGTAGCTAGGTATTCTACTCATACATAATATAGATCTCAATAAGATTTTCTAGTATCTCATCCTCTTATTACTTCAAGATTCATGTTTGTCTCATTTAAACTAGCATGGTCATCTAATATTGCTCACAACTTGTTATTACCCATTGAACCTAATTCTTGGGACCTCCAGGCTTTTAGGTCGAGTTAACATCATGAACAACTCGTATATCTATATGAATTAGTCACACCATATTGAATGAATTATGGAATTTCTCTATATCTCGTCCTTTTGTTAAAGGATATACTATGTTTTTTTTCCAGTGCATACATGATCCACTCTTATAGATTCGTTAGAGACACAGTCTCTAACAATGACGTGCTTTCTTCTTATTTGACATCTCTTACCATTGTAATAACAATTCTCAATTTTTGCAATAGTCGCAATACTATTGCAGTGGATTAATACAACTGACATATGTGTTTTTCCACAAATGGATCTCATCTAGCAAACATCTTAACCAACTTGTTTATTCACTAGCAGTTGCTAATGCTATCATTTTAGACTATATTGTTGACTGATCCAAGAAAATTTGTTTATTTGATTTCCATGTTACAAATCCTCCAACTATGTTGAATATACAACCACTAGTTACTTTAGAATCATATAATATTATGTTCTAATATGCATCATTAACTCCTCCAGCTATATTGAATATATAGTCATTAGTTGCTTTGGAATCATATAATATTGTGTTTCAATATGCATTGTTGTATCATTCAAGTAAAACAGGAAATATCTAATAATCTAGACCAACACTCATGGTCTTTTTAATGTATCACATGACTTTTTCAACAACTTGCAATGCTTATTTCCTCGTCTAATAATAAACTAGCAAAACAATCCCAAGACATATGCAAGATCGGGTCTAGTACAATCATTGACATACCTAAGACTTCCTGTGATGCTCGCATACTCAGTTTTTCTATAACTATCACCAGTGTTCTTAAATAGTGCTACACTAGAATCATATGGCGTTCAAGAAGGTTTACAGTTAAAGTAATTATATTTATTTAACACCTTCTCCACATGAGAATATTGATCCAAAGATATCCCTTTCTAGAATCTAGTGATGTTGAAACCAAGAATCACACTTGCTTCCCAAAAGTCTTTCATATGAACTTTTGTGCACAATAGTGATTTCACCAGACTCACAACTTGAATGTTTATCTGAATATGAGTAAGCCATCTACATAGTGACATATGATCGTGCAAATGATATTCTCATATTTGTATTAAATGCACTTGTTACTTTCATTTTCCTTGTACCCATTCGATACTAAGTTATCAAACTTTTCATTCCATTGCTTGAGGGCTTACTTTAAACCATACAAAGACTTATCTAACTTATAAAGCTTGTGTTCTTGCCCATATAACCCTTCTAGTTGGTCCATATAGGTTTATTCTTCTAAGTCACCATTTAAGACTCCGTTTTAACATCTATTTGGTGCACTACTAAGTTATAAATAGAAGGAATTAAAATCAGTATCCTAATGGATGTAATTCTAGTGACCGTATAAAAATTATATAAGAAATCTATATTTTCTCTTTGCCTAAATTCTTTAGCCACACAGAGAGCCTTGTATTTATCAACTATGTCGTCAAGTTTTAGTTTCTTTTTCAAAATCTATTTACAACCGATTGGTTTGCAAACAGAAGGCAAATATACTAAATGTAAGGTCTTGTTAGATTCTAGAGAATCTATCTCATCATTAATAACTTATTGGCACAAATCTGCATCCATAGATGACAAGGCTTCTTAAATATTTGTTTGGTCTTCATCTACTATATATGATATATAATCAATCCTAATATTTAGAAACTCTTACTCTCTTACTTCATCGAAGTTCTATTTCTACTTCGTCATTGCTTTTGCTGCTTCTTATCAAATAAACATTATTCAATTTAGTGCCCCCACTATTTTTCTATTTGAAATAAAATTTATCTTCATATAATTAAACATCATTTGATTGTATTACTACTTTACCCTTTAGGTCATAAAACTTATATGACTTACTGTTTAGTGCATACCCAACGAATACACACTCTAGGCTGTACTATCAAGTTTAACTCACTTTGGATCCGGAATCCTGGCATAATCCAGACATGCCCAAATTCTAAAATAATACAAGTTTTGTTGAATTTTCTTAAATATCTCATAAGGAGAGATATTACTTTTAGATTTGGAAACTATACTCATGACAAATAAAATAGTCAATAAAATTTCCCTCACCAGTGAGATGCAACACCATAATTCAACATAATAGCAACAACTAATTCAGTAAGAGTATTATTCTTTATTTCTAATTTACCATTCATTTCAGGAGAATATGGTGTAGTCGTCTTATGTACAATTACATGTTGTTTATACAATTCATTAAATAAACTAGAACGATTCTCAGTTCCCCTATCACTACGAAACCTCATAACTTTCTTAATAAATTGATTTTCAATTTCATTAGGAAAATTCTTAAACATATCAAGTGCTTCGCTTTCATTCTTAGTAAATTAATTTTCTATTTCATTCATAAAAATCTCATTCTTAGTGATGGTTTACAAATCTACCCCAATAGACCTAAACCTTGTCTTATTTGGAAGAAAACCATAAACAAGATTCTTTCTAATCTCAGGAGTATGCATGATATCCTTCAAGATTAAAGTATTTCCTAAAGTGTAATTCAGATCCACATATCCAATACCAACAATATTAGTGGTGTGAGCATCTTCCAATAACACTTTCTTATCATCACCATTCATGTATGTTTTACCATTACACGATCATAATAGACATGACGAGAAGCGCCAATGTCTAACCACCAACCATAAGATCTAACAACCATGTTGATTTTAGTGATCATAGCAATAAATTACTCATCAGTCAGGTTAAGCTATGCATTAGGGAAACAACATGTTTATGCCTGCTCCTACATTTCTTAGCCATATGACTTGGTTTCCACAGTTGAAACAGGAGAAAATTCCAGCGTACTTTCTTTGAGACAGTGGTTGATGCGTAGCATTCAGAGCTATTAAGGTCCTAGAAAGGTTCCCATTCTTAATTCAATTCACATCATTGTGCTTATGATTCTTTAATGGTTTTCCAAATGGCTTCAGAACCACAACAAATTTCTGTTTTTGTTGTTTGAGGCGAGTAATCAGAATCTTGATTGAAAACTATTTTGTTTTGTGGCGAATAATTTTTTTAAAATCTGTCAAACTAGGGGAAATTTGTCAATAATAAAATTAATTTGAAATTGTTCATCTAAAGACTCACCATTATTGATGATATCGCAAATAATATTTTGAAGTTCGTGACGTTGAGCATCCACAGACCTTTCATTTACCATCCGATACTTCAGATAGTGACTAAGATCATATTTTTTGCTTTAGCCTCTTCGATATCATACTTCTTTCTCAGAGCTTTCCAAACCTAGTTTGCAGTATCACAACTATTATAATACTCATACAAATCATTTACGAGTCCATACAAAGTATGATTTTTTAGAGACAATCATTCTCTTTCCATGATTTCTATTCTCAATTGTAAATCATTTTCTTTAATCTATGTCGTAAATTCAGATTCATCATAATTAACTATTCCATTGATTCCATAGATTTCTTATTGTTAGTTTGCTAGTTTGATTTAGAAGGAACAACATGAATATCACCAGTCAAAACATTGACAACCTTTTTTGAGGTTAAGAAAAACTGCACTTGCTGCTAACATTTAAAATGACTTCCCTCAAACTTGAATGGTTTGTCAGAGAAAATAACAAAAGTACCAACAATTTATTTGATAGACATGGCAACTGAAAATGTCTTAAAACTGTTGTTTTTCAATTTAAAAATCGGTTTTGGAAATTGCCACAGAAGAAATTGTTGAGTAGGAATATGGAGTAGAAAAACGGTCTAGAGTGTGTGTGTGTGTGTGTATGGGGGTGGGGGTGGGGGTGGGGGGGGGGGGGGGGGCTGAATAGTCCCTTTTAAAAGTTTGACCGCTTTTCCAAAAAAGTAATATCAGAGTTTTTCAAACGCACGGAGGCCTAAAAGCAAAAATAGAGAGCTTATGCTTGTATCGAAAATCAATCATGATTACACTTACACAATTCACAAATACCATAGATTGTTCAAAGACAATAAACAAAAAGTTTCCAGATATATCGAATTAATAAATTTTAAATTACACAAGATGTGTCATTTACAAAGTTAACAATTACTACAAAATTCTAGCACCAATAGTCTGCAGATTTAAATCAACACTAAACCTCAGTTAGGTTCCAATTCTAACAAAACCTAAACTTATAAAATAAATATCTACCAATATGAATTAATGATAAACTACACTAAGAAACGATAACTAAAACATGCAACAATCTGCCAAAATTAAAATGCAAGAGAGAGAGAGAGAGAGAGAGAGAGAGAGAGAGAGAGTACACTAAGATGTATAGTGGTTTAACTATATTATCCTCGCAGGAGCCTACTCCACTCTCAAATGGTTTCCCATTGAAAGTTTTTCTTCCACTATGTTTTGAATTTTTTTAGATGAGTTCATAAAATCACCAATCCATAATAATGCTGAGAAAAATAAATCTCCCATATAGATCTTGACTTGTATACAACTTTTCTGCTAAATTCTCTAGAAATCTTTACTCGATTATCGCTTCTTGAATCTTCCAGCTTCACCAATCTTCTCATAATTTTCATGTGTTGAATTCACCCATGACCCTACCAATTTATTGAGTGATGAATTGTCCGAAGATTGAAAAGAACTCCTTCCCTGTCTATAGGCTCCCACACAAACCTACCAAGGTCAACCTGGAAAGAAGAACCTCATCCTTTTAACTGGAATTTGTCACAACCAGTCACAACAGCCACAGTCTTGTAATCTTCCCGAAAATATTTACCAAACCTTCAAGAAATGTTGGTTTGAAGACACATATCCTTCAATAATTACAAATCTCCATGATCAAGATCTGAAATCAAACTAGAGGTTGAAGATGAAAGAAATTTTATTTGCAAGAGATTTTGAGTTTTCAAAATTTGGAGTTTGTTGATTTCACAAAATCACAATGATCATGAAATTTCTATATAAAAATAAGATGACAAAATGAATTTATATATGCTGAAGATTATGCATAAAAGTAGGTGAAAAATGGTTGCTAGATTCGAGTCAAGAGAATTTGTTGATTTGAGTCAAATGAGCAAGTAGAGTGGAACAAGATCAACATAAAGAAAAGTGACAAATTTCATGTGATTCGAGTCAGTTAAATTTGTGATTCGAGTCATGAAGGTTCATGATTCGAGTCACGTATAAACCTTGATTCGAATTAAATTTATCTGAACCAAACATGAAAAATGAAACATCTTGTGATTCGAATCATGTAGGATGTGTGATTCGAATCAAACGAGGCAGTGGCTAACAAGATATAAGTGATTCGAGTCAAATATAACTTGTGATTCGAGTCACAATGTTTCATGATTTGATTCATGTGTAAACTCACAGATACTAGAGTCTTCATGTTCACCCCTGTTTGATTTGATGCGAGTCATGGATTGTGAGTGACTCGAGTCATACACACAAAATCTCAAGTTTTCAAGTTTTTCAAAATAGCTTGAAATTTCACTTCCCACATAATTTGAACCAAATTTAAATATGGTTCTTTTTCCATTAACTCAAGTAATTGAATAAAAATATAATGATCATACTCAAATACAAACAATCCAATTATGCATGCTAAGACAAATCGATTCAAAACTTGATTCAAAGATGTGCAATTATGAAGGAGACTTAATAAACAATGATGAACAAAATGAAAGCGTAAAAGACAAGCAACAAAACCATATTAGGGGTTCTCCCCTCGAATTTATTAGAGACTTGTAACTTCAGTCTCCCTCTTTTTGATGCTTGGTAAGCTTTCACTTGGATTTATGTCGATTTTGATTCAAAGAAAATAATTCTTGTGCTCCCTCTGAAACATTACACACACACACACAACAACAACAACATAAAACGCAAAACATAATTCTAGACTCATATTATAACTTCTCCCCCTTTGATAAGATCAAAAAGAGATAGATGGTAATGAGTCTAAAACACCTAAAAATCTGCAACAAAGAGAAATAATTTAGATGAACACATGAGCTAAAAAGCTAAGAAGAATATACAACATCATAGATCAGATACAGAACACGAAGACGAACATGCTACATGCAACAAATATGCAAATAGACATGCAGCAACACTTAAAAAAAACAAAATAAAGTGATCAAAACTAATATGAATAGAAATTACGCCATTCCTCCTAGTCTATACCTTCTACTTGACTATATCCTTTTTCCACTAGTCTTGCTTTATTTCTAGTAATTACGCCATTTTCATCCATTTTGTTCCTAAGTACCCATCTACTTCCAATGGCAATTTTATCAACTGGATGCAGAACAAGGTTCCAAACGTCATTACATTTAAATTAGATAAATAAGGCCCCCAATGTCATAAAATTTAAATTGGATAAGTTTCTTGCATAGCAAGTAACCATCCATCGTCAAGTAAAGCATCCTATATCGTTTTAGGTTCAATCTTAGAAATGAATGCAAAGTAATTACATAGATCATTAACCTGAGATCTTGTACTTACACCTCTTTTGATATCTCTGAGTATTTGAGCCAACGAATGATCTTTTACAATCGTCCAATATTGAGGTAGCTGGTTTGAGGTCACTTGTTTGTCTTCCTCATGTGAGCTTTCCTCTTTATCATCATTAATGTCCTAATTTTTTAGTGGAGGAGGATTCTCTTTGAGACATTCGTCATTGATCAACTTCTCTATTATCAGACCTGAAATACTAGAACAAATACCTTTCCCCATCTTTTTCGGTGAGGATTCATCAAATGCAACATGAATAGATTCTTCAACCTAAGATGTTTTATGATTGTAAAATGTATAAGCTTTAATCGATGATGAGTATCCTAGTAATATCCATTAGTCATGCTTAGCATCAAACTTACCAATATCATCCTTTCTATTGTTGAAAATGAAACATTTGTAATCGAAAACGGGAAAGTAAAAATGTTTGGTTTCCTATCCTTAAGTAACTCACACGGTGTCTTCTCTAAGATTGGTCGAATGACCACCCTGTTTAAGATATGGCATGTGGCATTAGTCGCATCCTCCCAAAAGTACTTAGGTAAGCTTATTTCATTTATCACGACCTGAGCCAATTCAAAAACACAGTTTTTATGCTCAACAACACCATTTTGTTATGGAATTTTCAAACATGAAAAGTTATGAGCAATCCCATTTTTGTTACAAATTTGTTGAAATTGATGATTTTCAAATTCACCACCGCGATCACTACGGAGTGTGATAATTTTCAAAGCAAAAATATTTGGGACAAGCTTAGCAAAATTAACTAAAAACTTAAAGGTCTTTATGGATTAAAAATAACGTTTAAGTGAATATAGAACAGTTATCCACAATTACAAACCTGTAATAATTACCTTATAAACTTCTTGTCCTCGAAGGGCCACACAAGTATAGATGGAGCAACTCGAGAGGTTTTGATTTCAAACTAACCTTTTTCGATTTAAACGAAACTCTCATTTTCTTTCCCATTTTTTATTTAAACTGACCACTATGAACTTGAACATTCCTAATACGAAAGAGAGGCTTAATATGTCCTCTATCACCACAATAATTACACCACTTTAAGAAGTAGAACTAGTAAGAGATAGTGAAATAGAATGTGTTAATTGTCCTTTGAGATTTTCAATTTCAAGTTTTAAAGTTGGACAAGTAACACACTCTACTTTTTCAACTAAATTTTCAGAAACATTAAATCACTCATCAACTAGAGATGTATGTGCTGCTTTCAAGAATCCAAATTGCAATTAATATCATTAATCTCTTTTTCAAGTTTTTCAATCATTTTATTTTGGAGAGGATTTTTCTTAAAATCATTTATAGGATCAGCATACATATCATCAAATGCTTTCGACAATTATGTATATGAAGGTTCACTTTCAGGATTAAAAGTATATAGACGCGAGTCTTCACTTTTCATTCGTGCCATTAAACATAGTTTAGCACATTCTTCATCAGAGCTTGAGCAAGAATATGAGGAGGAGCTCTCACACTCTTCTTCCCAAACAATATAGGCTCTATGACCTTTTGTGCTTTTTCCCTTTGTGTTGTAGAATTTCTTATCTTTATTTTTATGATGTTTAGTGAGACTTTAACAAGTAGTTCTAAAACGTCTTGATTTTCTACACTCATATCATGTGATGTCATCATACTTTTCTTGTGTCCTCTTTTAGGCAGGCGAGTCTTTCTAAAATTTATCAAACCTTTGTAGGAGTGCTTGAGCTTGTTTCTTAACATTCCACGCAGCTTTTTCCTGCATTCTGCCAGTATTCAACATTTCCCAAGGTTCCTGTCATACCTCCAGTAGAGACTTGACATCTGGCACTGCTACAGTCAAATTCCCACACTTCAGCAGATGGTTACTCCCCCTGTACCACACAGCTGTAGCCATCAGGCTTATTCTGATTTATCAGAATTTGACACAACACCCTTATAATTCCTAATGACTTTAAGACTCAGAAGGAATTTATAGCATTGTCCAGGGCAATGTCATGACATCCGGTCAGACATTCTTCTGCTCACTCAGCCTTGACATTCATCACAGCATCCTGATAACTGACAAGGTGCCATATCTAGTTATCTGAGAATACGTAGACCACAAGCTTGATGATTTCTTGCAGCACACAGACAGAACTCCCCCTGTCATGAACAACCCACTCTCCTCTTGAAACTTGGAGATCACACATGGGCATATCCAACATCCCAAAGTTTGACCTTCACATACTTCCTGATTCAAAGAGAATCCAGACCACTTGATGAATGGAAAACATAAGACGCATCTTCATGTCTTCAAGAGCACACCCTCTGTTCAACCCTCTTAGCTGAACACATTCACACTCTGTGTCAATCTCTCTTCTAACCAGAACAGAAGACCACTTCACAAGATGTTCTAACATCAGCTGGGACATCCTTCATAACCAGACAAGGCACACCCTCTGATAGTCTTCAGATATCACTGATTCACCGGCTTGATCAAGAAGAACCCAGACATACATTGGGACATATACATTTTCATCCCATTACAAGAGATAATCTTCCATAGATGGCTCAGAACTCCTACCACAAGCTCCAAGGGATGAATATAAAACACCTCCTTTTTGTCTTCAACTTAATACTTTTCTGCTCAAAAGTAATTTGTCTCAGACTTTCCTCAAGAATAATCAGCTGCCATATGTTGATTATCTTGATTCTTCGAACTCACTTCTGAGGTAGACCAACTGCCACTGGTTGATTACCTCCTTCATGAATCCTCATACGAAAAAGTCAAATGCCACCTTTTGACCTCTCCAAGTTTATCAGACCTTTCCCAAGGATATTCTGACCTTCCAAGTGAGATTTGAACTTCAAGCCTTTTGAAGTGTCCAATCTACAACCCTGCAGACCCTTCTATCTCAAGTTGATGTGCCACTTCACCAACTAAGACTCTGATGTTTAACCAAATGTCACAACATTGTGTTTTGACATCCAGCTGTTGAATTCAGCTCCTTCTTCTGCCACTTGAAAGAGCTTCCTCCCTTCACAGAACAAGAGTTCAATGTTCTCATAGACTTGATTGTGGAACCAAGTTTGAGTAAACAACCTCCATCCTGCAGGTTTGCAGTTAAGTCATCCAAGTTCACACCTTGATGAATCCCTGCTTCTTCTCCAAAGACATCAGACACTCTAGTGCATGAGTCTTCAGAAGGACCAGTTAGCAACTAACCCTTCAGCTATACCAAGGATTCTACTTCCTAAAGCACGCCTGTTTCCATGATGTTAAGAAAGCTGCCACTTGTTCTTAACTTCATAGTGTGCATTAGTCAGTGCACTTCCTTACCTAGATCAGGAATAAGCTGATCCAAGTAACCACCATCAAGACTATGATGTCTTCTTCTCCTTATACATACCAAGGCTGAACATGTTTCTTGCCAGGAAACCTTTTCAGAGATCATATGCTTTTGTTGCCACCACAGAGATAGATCATGAGCCAATGTACTATCCTTCCTGTGATTCTGCACAGGGACTTGAAGAAGAGATGTTCCAACATCTTTAAGAACCTCAGATATCTTGAGCTCCAAGGATAATCAATTACATACTTGTACTTGGCACAAGTTGACATTGATCTTAAATCCTTTCCCAGTATTCCTTTCAGATACTTCCACCATAAGACTACTTTGAACATACTCTTCTAGTGTCAATATCTTTTGCTTGCAAGCACTTCAACAGTGTTGAAAGTCTTCTCAGATTAAATTCACCCTTAGGAATGAGAGAGATGAATTCTTCCTTGCAAATGTGTCACACAATCACCAGACCCCATGTGACACAGGTCAGCAGCCAACCAGACCCTAGGCTGACCAAACGTGAGGAGGTTAACCAAAACTCCCCCTCAAATTAACAATCATGGAAACTTCACACCAATATCCATGCATTGTACATACGTGTCTCAACATGACATACTCCATCCCTACCAGTGGTAACTAACTCTATGAGTTATACCTGAGCATACTCCAATCACACCAATCAGACTTTAGCTGACCATAAGTACTAAAGGAACACCAGTCAATAGCAGACATGCATTGCCAGAGCACACTACATCCACCAACCTATGAATCTTCATATTCTCACTCCTTGAAAGAACTGCCACTTCTGATCGTGGTGCTTGAATAGCAAGATTCATTGTCCCAATCCTCTTAAATGAGGTAGCAGTCAGGTTACCCCATTGTTGACTGCTAACATCCAGGGAACTTGTCTTCCAACACAACATAGTACTTCAGGGAACAACTATCCAACCCTGATCAATCAACAGGAATATCCAAACAGCAGAAGATTGCACAATGTCACACCACAACCAGCTCCACTTCTAGAGATCAGACTTCTATGAGTGACCTTCTTGAGCACACACCCGGTTGACCCTGCCCTTGTCAACTGAGCACACACAGATGTCTCCTCGTCCAGGTCAGGAGTAGGTTCCAAACAAGGGTATCCCTTTGTTTGACACCTAAAAACATCTGTTCTTCAACCAGCAGCTGCATACTTGTTGAACAACATGTTCTAACATCACATAGAACATTGGTTCCACCTCCTTGGAACAAACCCTCCTTGAGAGTCTTCAAGGTCTTCATATACACTACCCAAGAGTATAAAAGAATCAGTGATCAGGTGATTCTTACCATCCTGACGTGAGTACATCATGATGAGTGGGCTTGAGGGGACTCACGTATCTTTGACATCTTCAGAGGTTATGATGAAGTCTTGAATACAGCAGCCTTTCATCCACATGAGGGGAAACTACATCAGAGTTTGAGTTTTGCCAGGTATTATGCAGCAGAAATCATAATACAACTCAACCAATGAACACACACTTCATCAGATCAGCCTCCAAGAGCATACCAGGTTTGAATATGATTCAATACTTGCACAGCTGTCCCACACAAAGGCCAATTGCCAATCTCCAGAGGCAGGTGCACACAGTTCCTGTCGTGAATAGTCCATCCACCTACTTCAAGGGACCATTTAGGGAAACCACAGAACCATCTACAGGTTCCAACATCAGTACTAACATAACCTCTTGCCAGATACCAGAAAGTATCAGCCATGGATCTCATCCAGAAACAGAACAGGATGCCTGCTCTGATACCAATTGAAATTATGGTGTAGTCAGAATTCAGATGTTCTACTCCAAGTCATGACATCTGATCTAACATTGTAACTAATACAACAAGATAGTTATTAACCACTGTACTAATATGTACACGTTCACAGATGTCACGACATCTCATTCTATGTCACCCTAGAATGGATGAACACCTGGTTCTGTGCATCAGGAAGAAGGACTCAACAGAGATCAATCCTAGCACTCACTTCTGTTGTTTTCTTACACAGTTATCAACATGATGTCTTACTGTTGATTTTGGACATCATCTGTTACATTGTTCCAGTGTGTTTGTCTTTTACATGTATTTCCTGAATTAAAGGTTGAACACGTTAATCTAATTTCCACTTATTAGATTGCTAACAACTAGGCTATTTGTTAGGTTCATTAATTGTAGGTTAGTAGTTGGTTTCCTGGATTTTAGTTCAGTTGTTGAATCCCTGAAGAATAGCCTGAGAAAAATACTGAAACAGAAAAACCAATCATCCTACACTTTAGCACCTGCTGTTGGGAATGAATGTCACAACATTCAGTTCGACATCTAGAACATATGCTGATTCTGGTATGTTCCTGGAAACAGGCTGTGCTAAGTTTGCAGTACTGTAAAAGACCAACTAGTCTCTACTTCAGTATCAGCCTTCAGTATCAACTGTCAAAACATCCAGTTTAACAGTTTCACAATGATCCTTCAGCCAGGTCTGTTATCCTTGAAGAGAACAGACTTAAATAAATACTGAACTGAACCTAACCTGCTTATTGTTCAGTATACGCTGTCACTGATGAATGTTACAACATTCTGATTGACATTCAAACAGAAGGCTATATACCAGGTCTGTTATCATCTTGATAAGCTGACTGGAATACCAGCTGAGTTATGACAGTAACAAAAACACATGCAGAAGGAAAACAAGCACAGGAAATTGTTAACCCAGTTCAGTCCAACATGACCTACATCTGGGGGCTACCAAGCCAGGAAGAAGATCCACTATCAGCAGTATTAATTCAGAGTTAAACTCCCCCATTTACAACTCTTCACTTAATCCCTACCCAATGCAATCTATACCTAGGAACTCCTAGATAGAAACCTCCAGTTTCCATTCCTATCACTACAAATACAATGTAATGTTAACACACCTTGAACTTGCTTCACAGCTTCATTCAAGAACAAAATCACTCTTGCCTACAGGCTTTGAGTTACAAATACTCTCAGCTTTTACCACTGAGAAACACATGGTAACCTTCCCACAGGTTGGGAGGTTTACCTCACACACCCCCTAAATTTTCATTCTAAGAGGCTTACAAAAACTAGGTTACAATGTGCTATTTATAACCTAATCACCCAACTGGATTTGGGCCTTCAGAATTCGCAGCAAACTTGTTCTTTGTTGTTACAAATACAGCAGAAAATTTCTGCTACAAACAAGGTCTTCAATCCTAGAATCTCTCCATATATATCTCCTTATTTTGAGCCTATATATGTTCTGATTGAGTCTTTAAGACCTCCACATGGGAGTTAGGATATTCACCAACTATCCTTACTAATCCCAGAATATATACTGAATGAATTAATTCAGTTTTCTACACATGTACGATGTCACAGGCCTGATGTCATGACATCGTACATGACATGTTGGTCCAAATGTTGAACTTCTTCAACCCAACATATTAAAACAACAGAGATGAATACATTATTTGTTTTACAAAATTAATGCCAATCCTAAGGTATTAACAGAAAGGCAGTAGAGTGGTGGTTTCAATCATTAAGAGTAATGAAGAGCTATTATTTATCCTTATAAATAAGGAAATAAATTTTTAACCCATTCAAGAAATACTTAAGCTACCCCCCCCCCCCCCCCCCCCCCCACACACACCCCCAATTTTTTTTTGCAGCAACCCAACATTCATTTCCATTTTATTTTGCAATCATTTTATAATAATCCATCCTAGGCATTGATGTTAGAGTTATTGGATAAATTTTATGAGTTTCCTTTGCCACTCTTATGTATTTTCACATGACTTGCACCTATATAAGGGAGGCATCATTCATGAATATACCAGTTGAATTTTATTGAAACAAAATCACTTTGAGTGAATTTTGTGAGCATTGCTCTATTGGTTATGGATTGGACCAAATATTAATCTGATCAAGAAACCTAGTTTCTTATGGTGATTTACACTTGGCTTATCACTCTTGCTAGTCAATAGAAAGGGTGTGACACCCCATCTCTATCTTTTTCCATCAAAGGTTTTATAGAAAGGGTGTGGCGCCCCATCTCTATCTTTTTCCATCAACTTCTTTCATTTCATGTGTTTGCTTCAATTCTTCCCCAAAATCATTTTCGTCAAAAATAATCCATTTTCGTACTAAAGTTTCATTCCTTACAATCACAAGCATACAAAATTCAAAATTATAATTGATATTTTTGTGTGAATTAAAGAAATGGCAAAAATTACAATTTAGAAGCCATCACTTATATAGGATAATACTATTGAGCGGATCAGATTGAAAGTAAGAAGCAGGTGCGGATCAACGATCCAGTTTCATCTTGGGAACACAACTAGACTCAGGCACACTCAAGTGCACAGCAAGCGGCATCACACCACTCTCTACCTTTTCAGGTCATACGTCAAGAGAAAAATGGAGAAACGCTTCCATTATGGGACTATATTTAATGCTCACATTTCCTATTACATTTTGGAAAAACCAAAGCGACACATGCCCGCTAACATACAAACAATCATTCCTGAGGGCCGACCATGATTTCTAAAAGACTCCCCTGACATCCATAGTTCTCGACGAGTCTTGGTGAAATTGTTTTGTATTGGCCAAAGACTCAATCAAATAAGTCCCACCTACTATGCTAGCTCCATTGAGCCTAATGTATAAATACTTTCACAAAGGGTTTTCAGATAGACAATCTTTAATCTCCACATTCATTATAGTTATCTTGAAGCCTAACTGACTTGGGTGTTGGAATGCTAACCATGCAGGTACCCCTCTATGTCCACCATACAGGAGATAAGTAATATAAATTCAATATTAACCTCATCGGTTCTAGAATCATCAAGATCGATACCTCCGATCCAAAGTGTTGCATCACTAAATCGCCTAGGAAGCTTCGCTTCGCTGTAGTTTGTGTAATCTCATCTATTTCTCATTCCGTAACAAGACAACTTCTAACATTATATAAGAAAAAGAAAAATTCTAAGTCTCAGATCTCTTAGATTACAAACTTTCACCAACTTACTTCATTATATAAGAAATGCACTTGTTTCATTCTAAAACACACCAAAAACTACTTTTGAGTTTATCCTTCCTCGTTTTTTATTTCTACTCGTTAAATTTTTCTAGTATTTTGTTGAATTTTCTTTAGATAATAACTTGAATTTCTCGTTGTCCGAGAAATCGTTTAGAGTGGTCTAATGACCATCCTTGAATTCTCTTTGGAGAATTATTTGAGTTTCTCCTTGTTTGAGAAATTGTTCGGAGTGGTCAAACGACCATTATTAAATTCTCTTCGGAGAATTATTTTAATTTCTCCTTATCTAAGAAATTATTTAGAATGGTATTTGTATCATAAAGGGTGTATTTCTAGATCGATTATTTATGGTGTAAGTAGTAATCATATAATGTAGAAATGGATTTTTTTATCCTGGAGGCGTTGTGGTTAATCTCCCACCTTGCAAAAGAAATGGATTATATTTGCATGTGTCTAATATATCCAGGGGGAGAACCCCAATACAGTTTTGTTGCTTGTCTTTTACGCTTCCATTTTGTTCATTGTTGTTTATTGAGTCTCCTTTATAATTGCTCAGAGAAACATATTCACCTCGGTTGGAAAGAAAATCGAAGTGAAAATTGGCATATTTTTAGATTAAAAATAAAGGGTTAATATATATTCTCCTCTTCCATATGAGCCATTTTAAAAAAAAAACTGTAAAACATTTTTGATGAAATCCCCCAACATTTGAAGATTCTCTCACTTTTGGCCTTCATCATGCCAACTCATCAAAAAAGGTTATGTGACACTGTTATTTTTTAGTTTTTCCATTTAATATAATTTCCACATGTGTATGTTAGTGTGTAAGATGACACTAATTGCCCCCAGTAAAAAATAAAACCTTTATAGCTAAGAGAGAGGGATTCACTCCCAAATATGGACATAATTTTTCTGTGAAGAATCACTCCAAAATATGGACATAATATTTTTATGATGTTTGTTTCAAAGTCAAATGCAAATCCTGAGAGAAAATAGTGGAAGTGCAAGTATTGGGGTAAAGCGTATGACTGTTCATTATTCCACACACGAAGACTGTGGGCAGATTGGTGCAGTTGGAAGATTCAAGAAGCAAGAATCGAGTAAAGATTTCGCAGAGAGTTCAGCAGAAAATTTGTAATATTTTTCAGAACATAGTGGAAGAAAAGCTTTCAATGGGAAACCATTGAACAATGGAGTAGGCTCCTGCGATGATGATAAAGCCAGACCACTATACATCCTTCTATAATCTCTCTCTCTCTCTCTCTCTCTCTCTCTCTCTCTCTCTCTCTTTCTCTCTCTCTCTCTCTCTCTTGTATTTTAATTTTTGTAGGTTATTTCATGTTTAGGTTATTGTTTCTTAGTGTAGTTTATTGTTAATTCATGTTCGTGGTGATTTATTACATAAGTTTAGTTTTTGTTAAAACTGGAACCTAATTGAGATTTAGTGCTGACTAAAATACGCAGACTAGTGGTGTTAGAATTTTGTAGTAATTGTTGACTTTGTAAGTACACATCTCGTGTAATTTAAAATTTATCAATTTGATATAGCTTGTAACTTTTTGTGTATTGTCTATGAACAATCTGTGGTATTTGTGAATTGTGTAAATGTAATCGTGATTGATTTCCGATACAAGAATAAGCTCTCTATTTTCTCTTTAAAACTTTAACACTTTTGAAAAACTCTGATATTACTTTTTTAAAAGGGTCAAATTTCTAAAAGGGTATATTCACTCCGATCTAGATCGTTTCTCCACTCTGTATTCCTACCCAATAATTGGCCTCATAGTTGGTATTTTGATCAAGTCTAAGCGACTCGAAATTTGGGAATATGGTTGACGATTCAAAGGGAATGTGTAATTGAGCATCATTGCCTAAAGGATAGAATAATGCTTATTAGAAGGAAAGCATGTGTGTATATTTACTATCAATTGACATAACTTTATGGGTAGCCGTCACCGATGGTCCTTTTATCCCAAAAGGCGATGATGATGTTGTTAAACACCCAAAGGATTGACAGATGTTGTTAAACACCCAATGGATTTCCCTGTATATGGCGGCAACCTTTGGTTGTCGTTCCCTGCATGTAAACCTTGCTTCAACATCTTAATATTTTGTTAGCACAACCATAACATTGAACTATCAATTGACATAACAATGAATAAATGGTCAAGAAAATTATAGAAGGTCCCAAATATTATACATGAATAGATCTCAAAAGTTGGATGCAAAAAGATTTGAAAATGATTAAAAATTAATTGCAAAAGGAAATTTAAAAGAAAAAGAAATAAAAATAACCAAAAATACAAAAATGATTTAAAAGGTTAGAAAAATGTATGTGATACAAAACATTTTTAGAGACCTTGTGTAAAAAATTTAGATCAAATTGAATTAACATGAGGGAGAAATTAAATGGAAAAGAAATGAAATAAAACAAAATAGAATTAGGGCGCCAACGGCCAAAAGATTTGAAAAAAGTGCGTGTAAGCTTCTGATTGGCTGAGA
This sequence comes from Lathyrus oleraceus, assembly GCF_024323335.1. Lineage (NCBI taxonomy): Eukaryota > Viridiplantae > Streptophyta > Magnoliopsida > Fabales > Fabaceae > Lathyrus > Lathyrus oleraceus. The sequence goes on along the minus strand of NC_066585.1, from coordinate 350,626,091 downwards.
TTCAAATGTTTGGCACCAAGGCGCGCGAATGAAGCTTCATCTTCAACCTTCAACTTGATTTATGCAAATCATGAACTAGTGTTTTTAGCAACACCCAAGCATGGAGTTAGCTTCGTAACACATCACTTTTCATGTCTTCCTGCATCAGAGCCATTGATTGGCTCTGAGCAGGGAGAATTTTACTCAAGAACACGAAGAACCCTAAGTTGTATAAGGTAAAATTAAATGACTGATACGAAAGATAAATGAATAGTATTTCAGGGCTATTGATCAGTGAAATAATGAAAAAAGAGTGGTAGCTTGTTTGCTCAAGGATTTAACTCGTAGCTATCTTTCCAGTTGTAGCTTCGAAGGTCAACAATGACCAAAATGGGTAGCACGATGCAAGAGGTTTCAAGGCAAAGTGATGATGTAGTTAGCTTCAGATGATGCCGATGAAGCTTTCTGGGCAAAGATTTGAGGTTGAAATAACTTGAATTGAAGAAACCACAAACTGGTTTTGGGGTAATAACGGGTTCAAGTGAGGCAGGTTTTTTCTGGTTGTTCAAGCTTGCAAATGAAGGCAAAACTATCCTTTATTTATAGGAAATGGGAATCTCACACATGCTAAACAAATCTCAAATCGTGTGAGCTAGGGTTAAAATTTTGTGAAGTGGTGCTCGTGTCAAAACAGGTGAGCAAAGCATGAATTGATGATGAAACCTGGTTGTTTTTAGCTTGTTTGCACGCGTTTTGGTGTCACGAGTAAGTAGCACACGTGCAAGTGGTCCAAAAATGCAAAATGACATGTAATTGAAAAATCTAGGCATCGTGCAAAATAGAGTTCATGGTACCATCTTTGAAGCTAGGCCAAACACAATTTCCTCGTGTGTTTTGTGATTTTCTTTGTGTATTTTTTCCATCTCATTGCCATGAATATAATGCAAAAAGAACCACATAAAAAGGAGGCCTGAGGCGAAAATAGAAAGTGTTGAAATTTGAGGTCATGACATGCTTTCTAGGTAAGGCATTTGGTCAAACAGTCTTGGTATGTTTTGGGCATCTTGAGGCTCCAAGTTCATGACACCATAACTTTTGATTCCCTCGTACATTTTGAGCCAAACTTGGGCCATTGAACTTTGTTATGAGCTTGAAAAAATGCAAAAGGAATTAGACCAAAAGGGTGCTTGAGATGAAAATGGAATAACTGCCAAGTGGGGGTCATAACAAGGTTTTGGCCCATTTTAGCAACTTAGTCCTTTCCAAAATTGAGGTCCTTAGGAGGTGAATTAATGCTTAAGCATTGAAGCAAAGTTGTAGATGAACACATTAGGAACATTTGGCTCAAAGAAGACTGTCAATTTGTTGACAATTGAAGAAGTTATGGGGTTTGGACCAAAAGTAAGCCATACTTGCAAATTAGGTCAACCAAACTTGTGCCATCTTGTGCAAACTTGAAATTCTCTTGTATCCCAAGCCAAAATTATGATATAATGAGAATCCCTTGAAGAAAACTTGATTAAATCTTAAATGATCTTGAGTATGACTTGAATATTGGATGAAATGACATGGAAATAAACATATGAGCCATCCTTGAATCAATGAACAACACTTGCATCTTTATTGACCAAAATGACCATTTATTTTGTCTTGAATTGAGGGATGACCCCCTACATGAACAAGGGAACAAACAAGTACCATCTCCTATGATGCTTTGGTTAGTTGATAAGTCAATAAAATAAAAAACCCTAGTATTAAGATTAAACAGAGAATGTGGCCATGCTTGTGAGCCAATGACCTAATGCAAAAGCCATGCTAACTTTATGATGATGCATGATATGATTCCATGTATACAAATGAAAATAAGCAAAAGGTAGTAAAAGGGAGGATAAATTTTGGGGTATGACAAGTAAGCTGGCTTATTAGGCAAGGAGGATCTTAGATTGAGGTCAATGTGATGCTCAGTTCCTCTCAAAGGTGGTAAACCACTTGGTACCTCCTTAGGAAACATGTCTTCAAATTCATGCAAAAAAGTTTCAACGCAACTAGGCAAATTTTTTGTGTTAGGAGTGGTAGCTATCAACACCATCTCTTTGAAAAATAGCAAATATAGGGGATGTTGTGAAACAATTGCATTTTTAACCTCTCCTTTTTTTGCAATCAAATTCTCTTTCTTTTCATCATTCTTTTTTTTTCACTCTTTTTATTTTTGTTTTCATTATTTTCTTTTTCCTTTTCTTTTTCATTCTTTTCTTTTTCTTTTCTTTCTTGCTTATTTTTTTATTTCATTTTCTTTTGATCTTCTCTCACCTCACTAGGACTTAATGGTACAAGAACAATCTTTTTGCCATGATTCACAAAAGACTATTTGTTGGAATACACTTAATGAGTAGTTTTTTTATCAAATTACCAAGGCCCCCTAACAACAAATGACTAGCCTTCATAGGTACTACATCATACAACACCACATCCTCATACTTCCCAATTTTAAAACAAACTGAAACTTGTCTATTAAAAACCATTTCAACACTTTCATTAAGACATTGAAGCTTATATGGCTTGGGGTGAAGTTTTGTTTCTAAATTAAGCTTTGACACTAACCGAGTACTAGTAACATTAGTATAACTCCGACCATCAATAATTAAAGAACATACCTTTCCTTGAAGTAGACATCTTGTGTTGAAAACATTTTCTCTTTGAGTGGTGTATTCCTCTTTAACTAAGTTCCCCAACATCCTCCTTATCATGAGCAACTCTTCAATAGGCGTTTCTTCTTCTTCTTCTTCTTCTTCTTCCTCATCATACTTATCAACATTACCATCTTCTCACTCTTCAACAACTACTTCATTTTCATCCAGAAGCATAGTTCTCTTAGTTGGCCATTGGGATGCAATATGCCATTGACCTTGACACTTAAAACATGTATTTTTTTGTTAGTTAAAACACTTTGAGAAGGTGTAATAGCTTTACCTTTGGTTTTAATCGTAGGCTCCTTAGACCATGAAGATGAAGCACCCTCCTTCTTTAGCCTGTCTTTCTAACTTGAAGAGTTGAAAATGGTGGAACTTCTAATTGCTTGGCTCTTTATTTTGAGTTATTGTTCTACTTTGATAACTTGGTGCACTAAGTTATATATCTCCCCATAACGTTGCAGCTCCACTATGTTACTTATGTCATGATTTAGTCCATGAAGAAATCTAGCCATGGTTGCTTTATTATCTTCCACCAAATTGGCCCTTATCTTTGCAACCTCCATCTCCTTATAGTATTCATCAACACTTTAGGTTGACGCATGCTGACTAAAAGTCGACACATGCTGAGCTTTTGAAAAAGCCAAAGTCTCTGCCTATTTGAGGTTGACACCTAGGATCTTTAGGTCAACGCATAGAAGAAAAAATTATTCTATGGGTCAACACATTTACCTTTGAGGTTGACGCATGTTGCTTCAAAAATTTAATTATTGCTTGTCCTCAAGTAACTCGCCTGCAGTTGGACATTTCAACAAGCAACAAGTCGCATATTAACAATCGAACATCACCAAATTAAATATGTCTTTAACCTGACCATTGTTCTAGCTCCTAACTTCTATCCGGTGAATTCAGAAAAACGTCCTCAACATTGACGAATACTCAACCTATCTCTCAGCTCGCTGTAACTCACTCAATGGATAGGGTGATCTCTCAATCAACATAAAAAATTAATTAAACTTAGCTTGATCATGTTCTAATAGAGTCAATCATAGAAATCACAACACATACATTAGAGGACTTTTCAGGTTCTAATTGGCTTATGATAAGGTATGATATTTTTAGGAAAGTAGGTTTAAACCTTTGTAGCTAGGTTCCTAATTCTCCTTCTATCATTATACCTATTTGTTCCTTTTTGATAGTACTAGAGAGTTTTGATCCTTTTTATAATATTATTCTTTTCTTTTCTCATTCATTGTTTTAGAAGAAGTATCATTTTCCATTTCTTTTTTCATAACAATTTTTGAAATTTTGGATCATATTCTTTAGTACCCCAACCCCAAACTTAAAACTTTGCTCACTTCCAAGAGAAATCCCAAACTTAATATTTTTCATATACTTTAATACTATACTTCTACCTAAATCCAAAGAGAGGGTAGAAAGGAAAGGTCTTTCGAGTAATATGGCTAAGAATTTTAGGCTATGTCACAGAAAGAAAGGCTTAGACTCAAAGTGTTTAGCAATGTATATACCTATTACTAAAGGATGGTTTACAAAGGCTTAAAGTTATAAACAAAAAATTTCCTCAATGTGTGTTGTTCAAACCAGATAACTTAATCCAAAATAAATCAAACCAGATAAAAGAATAATGCATGAATACACACACATAAAGAATCAAAAGTGAACAATGAAAATATTTGGCTCAAACCTTACTAGATGAGGTATCTGTAGGTTGAATATAAGTCATTTGATTCTTTTCTCATCCTTCACCTTCAAGTTGCTAGTTGCCATTGTGATGATCAAGTTTCTTTTGGATCATTTGTTCAATGCTGAAGTGCTAAACTTGCAATCTGAAAAAAACATAAACAACCACAAACTTATTTATTAAAGACAATTAAGATCTTCATGGAAAATTTATGCTTGAGTAGCTACTTCCTCTTGGTATAGTCTTGAATACAATAAAATAAATTCTTCAAAACAAAAACTAATTAAAAATAATGGGTTGCCTCCCATCCAACACTTCTTTTCTGTCATTAGCTTGACGTCTCAGGCTCATAACACGTCAAATGCAAGGGATACCCTCACGTCGTTGAAAAATAATTTTTTAATTCTCTTGTGAACTTCACTACCTTTCTCTTTTAATTGATAACATGTCTTAAGATCTTACACATAAGGTGTCTACCGCGGCTGGAAAAATCACAGAGTCGCCATAATTCTTTATTCGTTCCTACGGAACAAGGAAATAATGATAAAACCTAATGTTAAGGATGAGAGACTAAGGTCCGAGAGTCAGTTAAGCAAGGGGAAAGTATTATGCACCCATCACTTCCATTGTAATCAATGGGATCCTCCTCTAAATCTAGGGTTAGTGTGTTTGCCTAAGGGAAGTTTTCTTTTTCTATTTATTCTTGCTTAATTTATTTACTTACAAGGAATTATTTTGTTATTAAAAGAAAATGTTGAAAAAAAAGGAACAAAGAAAATGTTTTTGGTTATTGTACTTGCTAGAGTGTTACAACTCTATGCCTACGTACCCTCAAGTAATATGAAACATCAGTGCATCGTAGTTCATCTAAAAAATGTTTGTTTGTTTGTTATTTTAATATTTTGAAAGTTCTTAATGCACCGGGGGAGAAGAAAAATTTGTTTGAAAAATGTCTCAATGCATAAGGACATAGAACATGAAGTTTGAATGAGTTGAATTTGATTTTATATTGATTATGACTGATTGCAAAAAAAATGATCGGATTAATTTAACTTAGCATTAGTGTGAATAATATATATATATATATATATATATATATATATATATATATATATATATATATATATATATATATATATATATATATATATATATATATATATATATATATATATATATATATATATATATATATATATATATATATATATATATATATGATTTATTAAATTGAACAAGTTAGTGAAGATATATAAAGAGAATAATTTCATATTTTATTTAATTATTTAATCCTGATTACTACCTAATTAAACCCTAATATTACCTTAAAATCAAAACAAAACCCTAATTGACTAATCATTTAATCACCTAATTAGTTAATACTAGTATTTTTTTTTGTATTATTATAAGAGAACAATCATAATAAGATAATTAATTTATAAATTATTTTTATTAAACTATTTATACTAATATTAATCCTAGTAATACTATTAATCAAAGTTAACCTAATGATAATAATTATATTTACTAATATATTATAAAAAAATAAAGAAATTAGTTAATTAGGCAAGGGGTGTATTTGTAGTTGAGAAGATGATGTTGTTGTTTTTTCTAGAAAACTAAAACCGTGTACAGAAGGAGATTTTTATATTGTTCTTTTGATTTAATTTATTTTGTGTTTTTTATATTTTTATATTAATGATAAAATCAAGTAAATTAACCTAAGCTAACCTAATTAATTTAAAACTAATAAAAAAACCTAATGAAATATAAAGGGACATGTCTTTTGCATTTTAAGTATTTTGTTGTTTTGAATTGTGAAAAAAAAGTTTTGATCTTTGACTTTTGACTTTAAAAGAAGGATTATTTTGATTTTTTTAGGATTATCTATATTAAATATATTAAAAATTTAAGCATATTAACTATGGCTGACTAACTAGAAGATTAGATAAAAAAAACTAATACAATTAGATAAAAAAACTGAAGATTAAGGGCCCGTTTGAATTGGTTTTGTTTTTTACTTTTTAAAATATATTTTATATAATTGTTTTATAAAAGGGTTTTTAAAAAGAGAATAATTAAAAAATTTGTTTGGTAACACAATTTTTAAAACTGTTTTAGAAAGGAGAAAATAAAAATATTCATTTGGAAAACTAATTTTTGAAAATAGTTTTATAGATGGGAAAATGAAAAATCTATTTGATAATTGGATTTTAAAAAAATATTTATTAAATAATATAAAATGAAAAAGACTTTAATTATAATTAATAATTAAAATTTTAATGGCTCATATTTAAATATACAAATGCATAATTTTAATATTAAATAAAGTTGAGATAGAAGCTTCTTGTAATTAAATATACAATGGTTAAGTAGTAACAAAAATAAATATTTGTTTCTATGTACATGGGGCTGATGCGGTATTTAAAAGTCGTTCAATAACTTCTATAATTTTAACCAAAATACTTGGAAAAATTTGTTTGTTTAATAACTAAGTTAAAGCGATAGTGAATAAAAATAGAGTTTAACAGTTGAAATTAAGATTATTGGAGTTAGATTTCATTATCATATCCTCATGTATCTCAGTCATAAATTATATATATTTGTAGTCATCATTTAGTTATAACTTATCACAATGTATCTGTTGTTTATGTCTAAACAACAACATGAACTTAATCATAGTGCTTAATATACTATTTCTTAACCGATTAACCAATACAATAATATTAGGTTTCGACAGTATATGTAAATGTTAAATCTAAAATTTGTGTAAAAAAATTTAACATCTAATAGATAAAAATCTTTACGGCAGCAGTTCAAAACTATTACAACAAGTTATAATTAGTTAATTATATGAAGTGTTAAAAATAAAGATAATAATCAATATTAGTGAATAAATAAAACATATATAACACTATGATTAAGATGAATAATTAACATTTTGTTTCTTTGTTTTCATTTTCTTTTGTTTTTATTTTTAAAGTATCATTCTTTTTCTTTTCTTTTAATCATCAACTTTTAACATACTTGACTTTTTTCTTTAACAAATTCTTTCTCACCAAAGTATGAACATTTTTTTCTTCTCGAGGGATAAGGGTTATAATTTTTTTTAAATAAGATTTTTTTTATATTTTTCGCTCAAAGGGGTTCATCAAAGGATAATTTCCTCATTAGGTAGATTTTATTTGACCAAGTGATTTTCACTCAATATAAAAACAATGCCTTGATCATATCCATGACATTATATATATCAAGTAATAGTAGTATTCATGCAAATTCGTAAGAGTTATGTGCAATGTCACACTCAATATATATATATATATATATATATATATATATATATATATATATATATATATATATATATATATATATATATATATATATATATATATATATATATATATATATATATATATATATATATATATATATATATATATATATATATATATATATATATTATAGTGTTATATTTGTGAATGATCTGACTAAGGCGATGATTATAGGACGTCTCAAGAGGGGGCGACGATCATGTATCGTCTCAGGTTATCACCTCACGTGAGTAGGTCCTGTAAAGCATTAATTGTCTATCATCTCATGTGGTTAGGTCCTCTAAACCATCACAAAGCATCACCGTACACAGTTCTCACCGTCGCGGGCAAACCCTAACCACCACACTTGGTGCACTCTGTTAGCTGGCAAATTTTGGCTAATGGAAAAGCCAATTTCGACCAGGGGTTCTGTCGGAAGCTCATCGAAAGAAGGGTGGACGAGTCTGCCGGTCGACACATGCAAGCCTCGATCGAAGCCGAAAGATTTTAAGAGGAGAATGAGAACATGTGCATGTAAAGAGGTCGTGGGTAGTTATGCGCCAAGATGGGGGAAGTGTACCGATACATGGCACCACAAGAAGACTTTGTAACCTCCCAACCGTGATTTTCTAACTAGTATTTAAGTCAATGTTAGGTGAGAATTCAAAGGCGGCAATTTGAACATTGGCAGTAGGGGTAAAGCTTGAAGTACCAAAGTGTTTACGAGAAAAAAACTACTCTCCTCATAAACAATGTATTTTGCCTCCACTTTATAATTACAAGTCATTTAATCTTCGCAAAGTTTATCTTTTGTCTTGTCTCACTTTATCATTTATCCTATTTGTTTCAGTACTTTATCGTTTATACTTTTTATTTTACCTTTATTACTTCCCTGACTTGTCAAGAGTCTCATTTACACCCTTTCAACCAGTCAGAAACATTGTTTATCAAATATCCATACACCAAAAACACTAAGTTCGGGACTCCTTAGTCAGTCCTGCAAGTAAACCTCATAGAGGAAGGCTAGAGATTGTTGCGCAAAACAACAAATTGGCACTTAGTGTTTTGCAGCTATATGAGGTTTACTTGCAGCTTTGGTACATAGGTTAGGATTCATAACATTAAAATGTGGAATTAGAGGTTGATACCCTTGAGGTGATGTAATGGGTGTAGTAGGTGGCTAATGTGCCCTTTGACTTTGTCTTGTTGATAGTTTTATTTTTTATAAAAAAAACTATTTTAGAGATAAACAAATGAAATATATGCAATCTTAGCCCCTTTTTTCTTTAGGATTTTTCACAAAATCTCTCTAGGCACTATATCACACGCCTTTTCCAATCAATAAAAATTAAATGCAAGTCTTGTTGGTCCATCCAATATTACTCCATCATACGTCGTAGTAGAGAAATGGTTTTCATGATTGACTTTTCAGGCATAAAACCAAATTGATTATCAAACAATCTTTTCTATGGTCAAAATTTTTATTTATCATTTTAAACAATTAAAAATAATACACTTTTGTTATAATTAATAATAGAATTTTCAAATACTTATAGTTTGATATACAATATTGTTACAAATTAATAAAAACAATATTTGCAAAGTACAATAAAATAAAAATTTATGTCTAATTAAAAGTGTTTTTATATATTGAAAAATCGTTAATAATTTAATGGTTTTGATTGATTACCATCATAAAAAATATTTATGTTGAATGTAAATTAAATATATTATATAATCAATTGATTTAATACTTAATTTGATTTAATTACTTAATATGCTTTGTATTATAAGAAAATAATAAATATAAAAATATCTGTCACATAATAATAAATATAAAAATATATGTCACGTGCATAAATTACTATTCAAGTTAATGTATAATATATATTATTTATATTCAAATCATATATCATATTATATTATTATATATGTATATTGATTAACAAAATAAAATGGAGGATAACATAAAATGACGTCAGTAAATAAATTTTTTAAAGTGATATGCAATGCACAAGTCTAATGTAAAAATAGATAACTAAGTTCTTATATTTACAATTGTGTCATTAATGAAAAGTGACATTTTTTTCCGTGTTTCTTTTATTTATTCTAAGAAGTAAAACTTAAAATTGAAAAATAAAACATCTTTATCTTGTTTTGGTTTATAAGTTTTAAAAACTGAAAAATTGAAAATAATTTTATAAAACTGTTTTTAAAAAGAAGCTTTTCAAACAGGTTTTTTATTTTTTAAAATTAAAAAACAGTTTTTAAAAACTAAATCAAACCGATCCTAATTAACTAAAATATGCTAAATATAATTAAAATAATTAAGTTACTAATTAAGACTAACCAATAAAATTAAATTTAAATCTAAATGAGGGTATGGTTTAAAACCATTACATTTTTTTAATTGTAAAAACAAATTACAGTTCTCGATAAAAAAATTAGGGTTTTTGATTTAAAACAGGATTTGCGTTTTGAAAACTTTTTACCTAGGTAGTATTTGAAACTGAATATTTCTTAGTTAAGACAAAATATATTTTAATTTGTTAAAAAAGGATTTATGATATTTATGTCAAAGAGTTGTTTAAAGATTTAAATTTTTTTCCATATGACTTTAGTAAACAAATTGATATGATTTTTTTTGTTAAATTAAGACTAAAAAACAAAATGGGTTTGAATATGAATTAGAAAACAACTAGGTGATTATATATATTTTTTTGTATTTTTTATATAATAGGATAATGGTTAAAACTTGAATATTAAAAAATAGGACCTAAATAGTATAAATAAAAACTAAAAAAATACATAGCATAATCATAAATTACACTAAAAAATCAAAATTCATAAAGATCAAATTTGCTGACGAATCGAAAATTCAGACAACCAACCTGGAGTGCTGTGACCAATTTAAGTTGCTTCCTCCTTTCTTTCCCTTTTGTAATATCCTAATTTTTAACCCTAAGATCCCACATATCATTTGCATCCTTGCATACAAACAAGATCACATCTTTGTCCTCTCCCTCTCATTTTTAGGTTTGCCTTTTATAAGGATTATTAAACACCTCTTTGTTGGTGTTTTATGTTTGTGTTCATATGTTCATTGCTTATCTAACCATTAGTAAAAATAGCAAAAATATGTCCTATTTTCTTTAAGTTTATTGTGCAAGGTAGGGTTTTTCATTAAGAGCATCAATCATGGTTCCTCAACTAGGGTTTATTTGATTCCTCAAGTCAAAGTGTGTTCAACCATTGACTCTCAAGGGGCTTATCTCCCAAAACATGATCTCTAAGGTTATCAAGCATATTTCAATCTCATTTTGATCAAGAGTATCTTAAAATTTTGTGACTTATTTCTCAAGAAAAATCAAAGGTTCATGTGTTTATTTCCATGCCTTCCTCAATAATTTACCTCAAACTTTGAGCAATCTACTAAAAATAAATTCAAGAACACCTTATTTTGAGTTCATTTGATCATCCATATGCTTTGAAATGCAAATAAAGTCCAAGTACACAAGTTTATTACAAGATGGTTTGACCAAAAAGTCAACATTTGAAATCAAAGTTCAAAAGATGACAACTCCTTCAATTCTCAACATTTTCGAATTCTTCTTTTTGCATATGACTCTTCTTAATATCCACTACAACTTCTCTTTACACTACAAGAGCCAATTATGTTTGTAGGATTATCAAAAGTTTGAAGACATTATAGGTCATTTGTAGACTTAGTGAAATTTGACCTATTTTCAAGTGACTTTTTTTCAACTTTCAAGGATTACAACTTCTTCAATTTTCAACATTTGAGGCTTATTATTTTTGTACAATATCATTTGTGATGACCTCTACAAATTTTCTTCAAGGATCAAAGTCAAATTATGTTTGGAAGATCATGAAATTCTTTGAAACATTACAGGTCATTTTCAGCCATTTGGGACTTAGAATTTTCTAAATTACATGACTAGATTTCCGTGCCAACTTCAACATGACATAACGTTTTACTCAAGAATCCAAATGAAACATTTATTGACATATTGTGATATTTGATATGATGTCAACAAAATGCAAGAAGAATGAGATCAAAAAGCCTCAAGAGCAAGATGCCCCATTGAGTTGAACATGATTACTTGGAACTAAAGAAATCACCATGATCTAAAATTTGAACTTCACTAATCTCAATTGAAAGCCAAATTACCATGTGTTTTGGACCTAAACATGTTTAATCAAGTCTCCAAAAGTTAATTGACTCTTAAAACACATAATTTGGATGAGTTTTGATGGATTGCAAGTCACACTTTCCAAACATTCTGATCAAATTCGTTTTGCATGAACTAAGCTTCATTCCACACGTATTTGAGAGGCAAGAAACCCCTGCTTCACTCTGAAATTTTCCAGAAAAATTCAACTATCGTGTTTTGAATTTCAGCTTGTTTCAATCCAATTTCTTGAGCATTATCATATTTAAATACCTTTCACCCTGATTTAATGAGTATTATCATCACTCATGCCATCTAGTAAAGTGATTTAAATAGGGGAAATTGTCACACCCCAAATTTTATCCCTAGATTTCATAATCATTTGCACCCTAGACATAATTCATCCATAACTAACCTCAAGATCAAGATATGTATGGTTTTGTTTCATCTGTGAATTAGGTTTTCCCTCAAAGAGCTCAAAGGATTGATCAGTCAAAGTTTTGGACTGATCATCAATAAATCAAGTTCTCATATACTCAAGAGATATCTCTCTCTCCATCAAAAAATAAGTGTAGTATGGCCTAATCACAAGTGCATCAAGCTTCACTTTCATCTAGCTCACCAATTAGGGTTTCTCAGCAACATTCAATTTCATCTGAGAATTTTGATCAAGACATAATCTCAAGCCTTGAGACATGACTCAACACACTCAAGTACATCCTTAAAGCCCATCTGTGATGTTAATTTGGCTCAAGAGTTTGAATTCATTGAAGATCAAGAAATTCAAATTCATCTGATACACAACCTATACACTACAAAGTCAAACCTTTGACTTTTGAGATTTATGATCAAATATGAACTTCTCAAGTTAAATTTCATGAAGATATGTTTAATTTATGAATTTGATCAAGAAAAATCAAGATAATTGAGGTTACTTGCAAAAAGGGCAATCTTGAGGACATTGAAAATTTCACTACGTATCCAAATTTCATGTAAAAAATGGCCAACTTCCCAAAACCATAACTTCCAATCCAAGAAACCATTTTATTTGCTTCAAATCACAAATGAAATATCTTGTTCCATAATTCAACTTTTTCATAGAGGGTTGATTCCCTAAAAGTGTAAGGATTTTGAGTTATGAGGCCATGATGTTGGTGTCTCAAGTTGAAACACTTAGAAAATTTTCAAGTCAGCTTTGATCCCTAAAAAGTAATAAACTTCGGAGCTAGTTTTCATTATGATCCACTTTGATTCAACAAAAACTCAAAATATGAAAGTTGTAGAGCATGTCTGGGGCTTTTCAAAAAGTACAAGTACCTTTTTTCCCATGCATGAGCTATGGGTTTCGAAAACGGGAATTTAGGGTTCCAAACTTGATTTTCAAGTCATGTTCATGATGAATTCTTGGAGGAAAACCATTTCAATTGTGAAAATCCTTTGATTATAGGTCCTTTTGTATACAAACATCTCCATAATCAGATGTTTACACAAGTTTTTGGTGCAATACACAAATAATTGAGCCTTTATCCATTTCACCATGCCATTTTTGGAACATCTTGCGTCAAGCTTGATATCCATTTGCATAAAGGACCACCTTTTCAACAACTCTTGCATTAAGCCTCTAAATTGTTTTCTCTGATCACACTTAATCTCTAAATCCAAAAGTAACCTCCTAGACTTCATGAAAGCATGGCCAAGATCCTTGATTCACTCCACCTTTTCCTCATGAAGCCAACTTGCATTTTTGTGCAAAATGAAACCAAACATCCAAACCAGCATTCAAATTGAACTAAGATCAATTTCTGCAAGTTACTTGAGCCCTTTAGAGCCTTTATAAAAAGAGGGCCAAACCTCAGAACTCAAGACACCAAGAATTGCATCCAAAACTCCATTGTTGCAACTTCCAAACCTCAAACTTCCAAATTCCATTTCTGTTGAAAGTTCTTCAAACCAACCATCCAAACACCTTCTAAACATCAAATAGAAGTTGTTCAAACCAAAGATTCACAACTGTAACACCTCCATCATCATTTTCCAACTCTCACTTTGCACACTTGCAAGTTGAGTTGGTCAGAAGCATCTAGGGCTTCCCAAGCACAACTGAGCATTCAAAAAGATTCCCTAGGGTCCAAGCAAGCTCACCAAATCATCAGTTCTTGTCTGTAACCATTAGAAGAGGCATTGGACTTTCTTCAATAGGTAAGTGCACTTACACTTGAAAACTTTAATGCATGCATCATTCTTGAATATTAATTAAAGTAAAAATGTAGTACATAGTATGTTTGTTATATGTTTGCTACTGTATGCATTATACTATAATACCCCAAAATTTACCCTTCATTTTTCCTGGAAGCATGGGATTATGTTTTACACTTCATTAGCATCATATTAGGTCATACTCATTACATACTGCATTAGTGACATGGAGATCAGGTTTTGATCGATCACTCCTTAGCAGAAGGAGCCCACACAAAGCAAGATTGAGAATTGGACTTCATTTTCCAAATATACAAGTCTCAAGGGTCTTAGGGGGGTCCAAGTATCTTATTATGGTCCTCAGTTCATCAGTGAAGGATTCAAAGCTATCAGAGTGTTCATCTGGATTTAATCAGAAATTAGGGTTTCATGGCTACCTGCAACAGACAATGTTTGGTTGGAAGTAGAGGAGCTCATCCATGTCATGATTAGAGAGGCATCTTGGCCTAGGAAGATTCACAATTATCTCAGAAAGATCCATTGGCAATCAGTGCAATCAGTTCCTGATCATTTTGCCCTAAAACTAGGGTTTGGTATAAAATCAGTTTATTTCTGATTCTTTGGGTGAAACTCTTTTCCATGGCCCTCCATATGTCCACAAGGGTATACATACAAAAAATCAGCTCTTTATTTGAGCTAGAAGTGTTTCAATTGATCAATGGAATCAGGAATCAGACAATTTGGGAAAAGTCAACTATGGGGCCAGAAAAGTCAACTGCTGACATTTTGAGAGTGGATCTCAAAAGCCATGCCTAGGGGATCCTAAATATGAAATTTGATCAAGGTTGGATCATGGATTCATCATTTAATCAGGAATTGGAAAAGTTGCTTAATTTGGAAATGGTTGACTTTCCATTTAGGGCAAGTTTTCATGATCATTGTACTCATTTTAAGCCCATTTTGCATCAAGATAAAAACTCCATTTGAAAATTTCTCCAACATGAAAGTTATTTCTCTTGTTCCAAGCTTTCTAGAGATATAAAGTTTGCTCCATTTGGATTAGAATTGAGAAATTTATGCTTAGTCAAAGTGAGACATTTTTTTAGGCATCTTAGAAAAATTTCTAAGTCCAAAATCTTCAAAATTTGTCAAGACTTCTTGGCCAGTTTTATTGCACTTCAAGGCATTACTTGAAATAATTTATTCACAACAATTGTACCTTTCCATGTACTATTTCACATACTCTTGGAATCATCTCATTTGGATCCATGGTTTGAGAGATACATTCATTTAAAATGGGCACCATGACTTGATTTTCTAAGCAGATTTTGGGCCTGGCTGGCCCAATCAGATTTTCTAAGCATGCTGCACAAACCAGTCACGTTTTTTTACCTCTTTTGGCCATGCATTGGACATCCATTCACTTAAGTTTGGCCCCAAATAACAACATTTTACACCTCACTTCACACTTTTATTCTTATGGATAAATCACTTATTAAAAAGCCCATGAGAACACCTAATCCACCCTATTTAAGAAGCTGAAACCCTAACCCTAAAGGAGCATTTGAATTTCGTGGCAAGGAGGAAAAGCTTCATCACATATCAGATTCCATTCCACTTCTATTTTCCATTAGGTAATCATCTCTTCCATGGCCATGTTTTGATATATCTACGCTTGCTTACCATGTTCATCACCATTAATCCTTCCATTTTCATATTTCTTTTTCTTATTTAAAATATTTTCTTCATCCATAAAATTATCCAAAAATATTTTTCACTTTTATTAATGTTATATTTAAATTTATATAATTTTTATTTTCGTATTTTTTTAATATTAATATTTTATTTTAATTATTCATTCTAAATGGTCCATTTTAACACACTTTTTTTATTGATTTTATTCTTATGACTTAAAATTATTGTTAGAATTTGATTTTTGGGATGAAGGTTGACCACTGTCTCATGGTCAACCTGACCTTTTCTTGGAATTTTATTTCACATTTTCAATTTATTTTGGATTTATTTTTGACCTAGTTTGGTGGGTTGACTTTTAATTTGACTTCTGTTTTATTTTAATTAATTCACGTACAAATTTTCATTATTTTTAAAATCTTTTTGAGGGATGATGATGTCCTGACCCCAACTTATTTAGTTTAATTTTTCATAATTTTCTTGATTAGTTTGCTATTTATTTGTTATTATTTAAGTTGACTTGAACTTTCAGTTGACTTCTTTATGATCGATGTTTGACTTAGGGATTCCTTATGGCAATTGAAGAGATCTTTTGATCCTCCCTTGTTCATCTCATATTCCATGTATTAGAGGCCTTCTACCTTGATTTTATTTGGTCCTTACCTCATTTCCTGATTAAATTATTCAGTGGACCCTTCGTGTGCATATTTTCATCTATTTGATTCATCTGTTATCTTTTATACTTGTTTCTCTCATTCATGCTTTCTATTGCTTGATTATTTAACATGTTCATACTCTCATGAATTGGTTAAATGCTCCATTATTTGATTCTTTGGTTTGATTATATATTGTTTATTTATCCGATCTGATTGATAACTGTTGCCTACTTGTATGATGTATGAGGCATATATTCTTATTGTTTATTTGCCATGAACAATCCCCATTCATAACAAATGTACCCCTCTCCCATAAAGTGTATAATATTTATTTCTTTATTTCTTTAGTCACCTGTTAATACAAGAATTAAAATGAACATCCGATAACCATTTCAAAATAAGATCAAAAGCTTGATCCAACATCGAGTAATCATTTTCAAAACTTAACAGAACCAACACACACTCATCCATTCTCTTGTAAGTCGATTGCCTCAGGCATCACCATCTACCTGTAAGTAGATTGCCTCCGGCATCGCCATCTACCCTTATCCGTAACTCTTCTCCGCGCTCCATCCGTCGACTCTTGTTCCGTTTAGGTAGCACCCATTAGGTAGAACCCTTTGTATGATAACATAGGTAGAATTCCCCTATTCTTTGCATGCTAACATTAGGTAGATGTTCCCCTTTGTAAATCCTAACACATAGGTCCATATTTAATGACAACTCTAGAGCAGAGCTTCCCCACTTTTAGACCTTCCGTGCGTCTCCGATCGTGTGGCATGTCAGTCCGTTCTATTGCAAAGAGGTAATTGCCTAAGACTCGATTCAGCGAGCTGTGACACCTACTGCTAGGATGTTGAACACACTGCCTACCCTCCTTTGACACAACTTATGTCCTCTTTTGTAAGTCCATGTTCAGATGGCAATCCTTAACCCCTAGTTAGTCGAACTACGTTTTGCTCTGATTCTCATTCCAGATGAGATACGTAGGCATAAGACGCGACGTCTTACCGAGCACACTTCTCTTTAACCCATAGGTAGCCGAGCTACGAAGACTCTGATTCTCATACTCAGATGAGATACGTAGGCAGTGGATGCGACATCCTTGCGAGTCATTTTCTTTTAACCTTCCTTTTAGTAAATAGTACTTTAGATATACCTACACCCTTTTGACTGGAACAACACTTATGAAAAGGGCTCCCTAGGAGTACCTAGGATGTTTTGGGTGCTTAAAACCTTCCAATTGCATAACCAACCCCCTTACCCAGATCTCTGACATTTTTACTAGTTTTTGATTCGATAAAACTTTTAGGTTTTTGTTCGCTTTCTAACCATTCCTTTGGATAAATAGAAGTGCGGTGGCGACTCGACTTGTATGGTTTACCTTGGATTTAGTCAATATCTTTAATGGTAACGAATACCCCGCTACAGAAAAGTGGCGACTCTGCTGGGGACTATCATTTGCCTAGTGGGTTTTGCCTACTTTTCATATTTGTTGTATTATATGGTATATTGCTTTGTGACATATTTTTGTGCAATTTGGGATTACTGTATTGTATGTAATGATTGAATTGTTTGAATATTAATTCCTTGTATGCTTGGTGATCTTCGTGAGATGAGTTCTATACCCGAACTCGAGTGCACTTAGGATAGGAGAATGGCATAGTCTTGTTGACTTGTGTGGAGTTATTCCTTAGCAAGTTGACTTGCAAGCCCATTCACTTGGTGGAGGTTATGTTGGGATCAATAATGTCACACGAGTAGTCGTGGTTAGGCATTACTCTTTCCAATATATGCCTTAGAAGCCAAGGACCTTAGTTTACCAAGCCCATCTTGGCCTATTCTTAGGACGTAGTGCGAAAGTCGTTCAAGTGTAAGATTTGATACGATTGTTACGCAATACTACACTCATAAGAGTCTCTCTTGAGAATATTTTTGGAATACGAGTAGTCGTTTATCCGATAATATCCGAAAGATGGGATGATGACTATGGGAACCTCTTGTAGAACATGATTGTCAGGTTTAACCATAGTACACTCCCTTTGGGTGGTTCTTAACCAAGACTCCATGCTCACGACTCGCAACAAACCCTTGATTCGTGGTTGATCCGTTCTTGTGTATCCTTAATATCAATGGAACTTGGGTGTTGATAAGGTGTAAACCATAATCCACCAAAATGGATGATTGATATTAAGGATGACTTGATCCATACCATGACCTTTGTGTGGTGTGATTTGCTTGATCCTTGAGTGTGATTGTTGCATCCATGCATTCATGCATTCATACACATCCATATCATCAACAATGAGAAAATTTTCAAGGAACTTAAGAGGTCTATTTGCAAATTTTTAGACATGGATAAGCAAAGAAGGAATACGAAGAAGTACAGTTTCAGACAACCCGACCTGAAAGAGCTAAGGAATTTGACATCCTATGTATTAGATCCCTTGGAATTCAAGGCTCGTCATGGGAAGCTTCTGTTTATTCTGGCTACTCAAGTGGATGAAGGTCTAATGAGTGTGTTGGTGCAGTTCTATGATCCCTTGTACCGTTGCTTCACTTTTCCGGATTTCCAGCTTTTGCCCACGCTTGAGGAGTATGCCTATCTTGTGGGCATACCTATCCTAGACCAGTTTCCGTTGAGTGGCTTGGAGAGAGTTCCTTCTTCTCAAGAGATTGCTAATCTGTTGCGTATAGATGAATCTATTATTGGTGCTCATATGACTACCAAAGGTGGAATTCAAGGTCTCCCGTCTGATTTCCTCATTGATCAAGCTACTATGTTTGAGAAGGCCATGAGTGAGGACGCCTTTGAGGCCATATTTGTACTTCTCATCTATGGGCTAGTGTTATTCCCCAACATCGACAAGTTTGTGGATATGAACGCCATTAGGATTTTCTCTACTCTTAATCCCGTCTCTACTCTGTTGGGTGACACTTATTTCTCTTTGCATATGAGGAATGCAAAGGGCGGTGGTACCATTGTGTGCTGTTTGCCTCTGTTGTACAAGTGGTTTATTTCGCACTTGCCTCAGACGCTCGCCTTCAAGGAGAACAAAGGATGTCTACGGTGGTCCACGAGACTTATGTCTCTCACTAATGATGATATCTTTTGGTACAACCGTGTATATGATGGTGTGCAGATTATCGACTCTTGTGGTGAATTCTCCAATGTACCTCTTCTTGGTACATGCGGTGGAATTAACTACAACCCTATTTTGGCACGTCGTCAGCTTGGGTTCCCCCTAAAGGATAAACCCAATAACATTCTGTTAGAGGGTGTGTTCTTTCAGGAGGGTAAAGATCCATAAGGCTTGAAGGGCAGGATGGTCCGCGCTTGGCGCAAGATCCATAAGAAAGGAAGGAAGGAGCTAGGTCCGAAGAACTGTATCGCTTTGGAACCCTATACCTCTTGGGTTAGGAGGAGAGCTTTCGAGTACCTCATGCCTTATGAGTATCCAAGAACCACACCTTTGGTTGTGGTTGGGCCTTCAACCCTCCCTAGCCAAGGAGTAGAGGAGTTGAGAGACGAAGACCGTTCGCGTGCTTGGATCCGTGAACGAGAGGAGTTGCTTCAGCAGATCAGAGAGAAGGATGCTTTGATAGAGTTCCTTGAGCACCAGGTTATTGATGATCCTGATGACATATTGACTTCTCTACTTCCTCAGTCTTCCAAGTTTTGGAAGAGGAAGTATGATTGACTCGCCAAAGAGAAGGCATATATGGAGGCAGCCTACGAGAGGGAGGTGAAGAGGCTTCGTGCAACTTATCTTCCGGTCTCGAGGGCTTTGGACGATTGCTTCTAGGGATCCATAGGATGTTCATTTTTCTTCTCTCTTGTATTATATTTGGTTACCAAGACTGTACTTCTTTGGCGTAAAAACATTTCCAAATATTAATTGACGTGATATTTCCGTATGTGATAAACATTTAATATTTCCAAAATTTGCAAATAAGACTCTAAAGTTCCTCTGATATAAAAATTAAATCATAAGCATTGCATGCATCATGTTTATCTATTCCTAGGGGTTTATATCTTCTTCTTGATTCTAGTCGGGGTTTTCTTACACTGTTTATCTAATGTGAGACTGGAATCAAGGGGTAGATTACCCTTTGAAATTGATAAACATGTCGATGCATTTGCATATTCATTAGCATGTCTTGCATAACAGGTACCGCCACAGTGTTCTCATCTTGTTTGGTATTCCATTATTAGGATAGCTCACTCAGGCATTCACCAATACGGTACCCGAAGGAATCAACAGAGAGCAATAGAAGGTTTACAAGCAGAGCTCGCTGAGATGAGGATTCACATGAATCAGTTCATGGAAGTGGTCCAAGGAGTGGCTCAGGGACAACAGGAGATTAGATTGTTGGTACAGGGGAATCCCCCTACTACTCAACCGGAGGTTGTGGCTGATCCTCCCGCTGGAGAGGCTAATGGACCCAATGGACCGGGGCCTATCCCAATCCCACATGGCAACCTTGGTCAACAACCCATCCATGATGATCAGGAGGATCAATTCCCCCTGCTTCAGGAGGACTTTGGTATAGGCCATGGTATGGACCCTATGTTTCGGAGACTGGAAGAGAGGTTGAAAGCTGTGTAAGGGCAGAATGCTCTTGGTGTGGATGTTGCTAACTTGGGGCTGGTCCCAAGCGTGAGAGTTCCGCCAAAATTCAAAGTCCCCGTGTTTGATAAGTACAATGACAACTCTAGCTCGAAGACTCATGTACAAGCTTACTTCCGAAAGATGATCACGTATTCTGATGATGAGAAGCTGCTCATGTACTTCTTCCAGGACATCCTAGTTGGGGCATCCTTGGAGTGGTATATGAGGCTGGACAAAGCCCATATTCGCTGCTGGAGAGACTTGGCTGAGGCCTTTGTGAAGCAAATCAGTACAATGCAGATATGGCACCTGACAGGACTCAGCTCCAGAATCTGTCTCTCAAAAGCAACGAGTGCTTCAAAGAGTATGCTCAACGCTGGAGAGAGTTGGCTTCCCGTGTTCAGCCTCCGATGTTTGAAAAAGAGATGGCCAACATGTTTATGAACACACTGCCTGGATCTTATTTGGAGCGTCTGGTGGGTTGCAACGCCTCGAATTTTGCTGATGTGGTCTCTACCGGTGAGAGGGTGGAGAACTACTTGAAGACATGTAAGATCCAAAATGGGGTTGGATCATCTTCGGGGTCAAAGAAGTCGTTCTTAGGAGGACAGAAGAGGAGAGAAGGGGATGAAAATGCCATATCTTCTTATCAGAACAAGGGTAACTGGAGGAATAACTTTCAGAATTACCATCAACAACCTTATGTTGCAGCAGTGACCATTCCAGCTGCAGCACCAGTGCAACAACAACAACCTCAACAAAATCAATACCAACAACAACAGGGTAACAAACCTGCTTGTCAACAGAGACAAAGGATGATGGATAGGTGTTTCGACACTCTTCCGATGTCGTATGCCCAGTTGCTTCCCAACCTTCAGCAGTTGCAACTTGTGCAGTTACACACTTTGGCTCCTCCCGTTGGCAGGCTTCCAGTGGGTTATGATGCCAATGCTAGGTGTAATTTCCACTCTAGGGCACCTGGCCACACTATTGAGAACTGCAAAGCTTTTAAGCACGTAGTTCAGGACCTTATCGATTCAAAGGCCATCAACTTTGCGCCGGCTCCTAATGTTGTCAACAATCCTATGCCGCAGCATGGTAGAGCAAATGTTAACATGGTTGAAGGAGAAAAGTCAAATTAGTCAAGGAGGTGTTGAAGCTGAAGACTCCGTTGTTAGAAATCAAAGAATACTTGCTAAAGGTAGATGTTTTCCCCGGTTGTGGAAGCGGTTGTTTGGGTTGTGTTGCACAGAGTGGGGGTTATGTGAAGCTACAACAGGGTATCCAGGCCTTGCTTGACGATGGTGTCCTTCAAGCTGAAGACCTATCTGCCCAAAGGTCTGTTGAAGGGGTTGTTGAGAACGCAGATGTTGATCCTCTCTTTCCTGAAGATGCTGAAGAATTTACAAATGTTGTTCCTGTTGATCTTGTAATTCCTGATGATGTAATTAATTTTCCTGATGCTGTTGCTGATGTTCCAAACATTGTGCCTGATTCTGATGTATTTGTTGAACTTGATTCCGATGTTTCGGATGTTTGTGATTCAATAAATAAGGTTTCTGAGTATGACTGTGACGTTGCCACTATCACAATTTTCTACCCGACCGCTTAGATCAGTGCGCCAGTAACGCAACCGGTACCACCAGTGCGACCACATCAATCCACTATGACCATCACGACCCCTGGTCCTTTACCTTTCACCAGCGAAAGGGCCACTCCTTGGCATTACGGGGGGAGTGTGTACACGCATGATCATGGAGTGGAGCAGCCACTGAAAGTAGAAGAGGTGCAGGATCAGAAGTCTGAACCTGGAATTGAGATAAAAGATCCCGCAGTGGACAATGTTGGTGGAATCGGGCGATTCACCAAAAGTGGTAGACTGTTCTCACCATCGGTTACCCAACCTGATAGTGCTGACGCCGCGACGAAGGCCAAAGGCAAGCAAGTTGTGAATGGGGGTACCTCTGCACCACAGGCTGGCTCTGAGCCTACTTTTGCGAAGGATGTGGACGAACTTTTGAGAATTATAAAGAAAAGCGACTACAAGGTAGTTGATCAGTTGATTCAGACGCCGTCTAAGATATCTATTCTATCACTTCTGCTGTGTTCGGAGGCACACATGGAGGCACTCCTGAAGGTCCTTAATGCTGCATATGTGCCTCAGGAGATCTCAGTGAACCAACTAGAAGGGATCGTTGCAAATGTTCATACAAGCAACGTGTTGGGTTTTACTGATTCTGACTTGATGCCAGCTGGACGCGATCATAACAAGGCTTTGCACATCTCGTTGGAGTGTAAAGACACTGTGCTATCCCATGTTCTGGTGGATACAGGTTCCTCTCTCAATATGCTACCCAAGAGAGCCCTGTCAAGGTTAGATGTAGAAGGTTTGATCTTGAAGCCTTCCGATCTTGTGGTAAGAGCCTTCGATGGTTCTAAGAGGTCGGTGTTCAGAGAGGTAGAATTGCCAATTCAGATTAGATCACAAACCTTTAACACCGTATTCTATGTGATGGATATCAATCCTTCGTATAGCTGCTTGCTGGGTCGTCCTTGGATCCACAATGCTGGGGCAGTCTCCTCGACCTTGCATCAGAAGATCAAGTTCCCGGTCAACGGAAGAATTATCACTGTCTGTGGTGAGGAGGATATTCTGGTCAGTAACCTGTCTACATTCAAGTATGTAGAGGTAGAAGGTGAGATTCATGAGACCCTATGTCAGGCCTTTGAGGTAGTTCAAGTCAAGGATGCAACTCCAGTGGAAGAGGTTGAAGCAGGTGCCTCTATTTTGTCCTTCAAGCAGGCACAGGCCTTGGTAAATTCAGGTGTTGCTCCCGGTTGGGGACGTCTGGTGGATTTACCTGTAAAGGAAGACATGTTTGGGATTGGGTATCAGCCGGCATTGACTTCTACAACTTCAACGCCTCAGACTCGTCAGGGGCCGATTACTTTCTCCAGTGCTGGCATCATTCAGTACGGCCAGGTCTCTGCAATCAACAAAGAAGATGGGGATAGTGATTGCGACATTGACAACTGGGTGCGTCCAAGGGTCCCGGGTGAAGTTCTCCGCAATTGGTCTTCTGAAGAGATTATCCAAGTCACTCTTCTTAAAGAGTAATTTTCTTTGTTTATTCATGCATATCCAAGTCTTACGTTCCGCCCAGGGCGTGATGACTCATTGTAGGACTCATCTATGTGGATACCTGCATTTTTTTATCATAAATAAAGGACGTCTTTTTGCATTCAAATATTTTGTTCACTGTCTTTCTATTTTTGCAGTTTTCAAAAATCAAAAATATAAAAAAAAATATACATTTGGCAATGTTTTGTTTAGTTTCCACTTCTTGTTCACACTCATAAGCACATACCATCACTCATGCAGATGCACGTCACCGGATCCTATTGATAACAGTTCTGTTATGGCTCGATTCGACTTTGAAAATCTATATTGCATGACAACTCTAGAGCAGAGCTTCCCCACTTTTAGACCTTCCGTGCGTCTCCGATCTTGAGGCATGTCAGCCCGTTCTATTGTAAAGAGATAATTGCCTAAGACTCGATTCAGCGAGCTGTGACACCTACTGCTAGGACGTTGAACACACTGCCTACCCTCCTTTGACACAGCTGGTGTCCTCTTTTGTAAGTCCATGTTCAGATGGCAATCCTTAACCCCTAGTTAGCCGAACTACGTTTTGCTCTGATTCTCATTCCAGATGAGATACGTAGGCATAAGACGCAACGTCTTACCGAGAACACTTCTCTTTAACCCATAGGTAGCCGAGCTACGAAGACTCTGATTCTCATACTCAGATGAGATACGTAGGCAAAGGATGCGACATCCTTGCGAGTCATTTTCTTTTAACCTTCCTTTTAGTAAATAGTACTTTAGATATACTTACACCCTTTAGACTGGAACAACACTTATGAAAAGGGCTCCCTAGGAGTACCTAGGATGTTTTGGGTGCTTAAAACCTTCCAATTGCATAACCAACCCCCTTACCCAGATCTCTGACATTTTTACTAGTTTTTGATTCGATAAAACTTTTAGGTTTTTGTTCGCTTTCTAACCATTCCTTTGGATAAATAGAAGTGCGGTGGCGACTCGACTTGTATGGTTTACCTTGGATTTAGTCAATATCTCTAATGGTAACGAATACCCCGCTACATATACCATGCTCATAAATTGAGATTTTATTGTTAGAAAGTTAAAAGCGCAGTTCTGGTTTTTCCTTTGGCACGCTTTGTACATTGATTTTTAGGATGAGATAATGATACCATTAGATTCCTTGTGAAAAATAGAGCAATTTAGGTACTTACGGTATTTAATTTCATGGAAAATTGAGAGAGTTAGGGTTATTGGAAGTTTGAGAAAAAAATGAAAAGAAATTAAGACGAGTTGAGAGAGTGTGAGGTTAGTGATGATGATGTGGCGTTGACCTTGTCACCTCTGGTCTTGTTTTAAAATATATATTAATGAATGTAAATAAATTACTAGATATATCACCACCCTAGTGGTTAAAGCGTGCATGTTAAAGCATTGGGTGTGCAAAAGGTCTGGGGTTCAAATCCTTGTTGCCCCATACCTGTTTTATTCATAGTATTTTTTTTCCTATTTACTTTTGTTGTTTTCCATAACTTCAAAAACCCATAACTTGATGATCCCTAATCTTTTTTGAGCCACTCTTTTTGCAATATGTTCATAATTTTGTCTATTTTATGATGGTGAAAAGAAGTTCTAGAATTGATTTATTTTTCACATACTTATGCTTGTCCAAAGTTGGTACCTTTTTATGATTGTTTTAGGGTTTCAAATGACCTTCTTTAGTTAACACTTTAATTTCTCTAAATCACCATGACTTGTATGAAAGTTGTGCATCATATATGAACTTTGTTTTATGCTGTTAATATGTGACTCTTGGTTTTTGAACTAATTTTGACTTAGTTTAATGTATGTTTACATGTTTATGTGCTTAGAACTTTGTTACTATTCCATGAACTTTTGTGTTTTTACTTTGCCATTGATCCATGATTCACATGTCATTCTTTCATGTCTTGTTGAATCTTTGTATGCATGTGTGCCCTTGTGTGTGTCTTTGTTTATGTGTTTGCAAATGCTTTAAACTTATGATAACATATCTTTGTATGACTCGTATGATTACATGTTCAAACCTTTTGTATGATGTTGAACCTTTGATTGTGATCATATTGAACCTGAACATGCATGTCTTGAATACCTTAACTTGTTTTCATGATTAAGGCAATGTTATGTCTAAACCATGTCTTACTTCATGGATATACATTTTCATTCATACTTATTATGACATCCATATATATGTTCATGCCTCATTATGTCATTCATCTTTGTTTCTTCAAGATGATATATCCATGTCATTCATAGTCATGTTAACTTTATACATCTTTGATTGATGTTGTTGTATCTTTGTTCATGTTCACATGTTATACATATGTGTTTACATACCATGCTTTATATTGTTATGATCATGCTTCCATATCTTTGTACTGATGTCATGTATGAAAATCTTCTTCATTTGCTTATCTTTGTAGATGTCATGCTTGAACATCTTCTTTATCACGTGCTTACCTTTGTGGATGTCATGCTTGAATATCTTCTTCATCCTTGTTTGTCCTTGTTGATGCCATGCCTGAACATCTTCTTTACCAATTGTTTATATTTGTTGATGTCATGCTTGAACATCTTCTTTATCATGTGATTATCTTTGTTTATGTCATGCATGAACATCTTCTTAATTTGCTTATCTTTGTGGATATCATGCTTGAACATCTTTCTTTACCATTTCTTTACCTTTGCTGTCATGCTTGAACTTCTTCTTTATAATGTGCTTATCTTTGTTGATGTCATGCTTGAACATCTTCTTCATTTTATTATCTTTGTGGATGTTGATCGGGAAAATATCAAGTGTACTATTTTGCCAATGTAGTAACAATAGGGACGTTTCCCAAATATCGGTCTCGAGGACTGTGCAACAATATGAGTTTAAATTATAATTCAATTGAAAAAAACAAATAATTGGGGGTTTGTAAAAAGTCACTGTATAAGGGAATGAGAGATGAAAGTAGAGTAAATCTTTTTCACAATTTATAATAATATGCCAAGGATGGTGTATGAATATCTCCTGTAATGACCTTGAATGTATATCTCCTTAAACAGTTCAAAATTGCAATTACCGGATCTTAAAATTGTTTCCTCCTAAGACCTCAGAGGGAAACCTTTGGTCATTCATTCTAATCTCTAAGTCCTTAGGAGATTACAATGAAACCAAGCCTTTTGAAATAACAAGATATAACCGGTAACCATAGGGTACCCCTAACCCTAGGTGATATCTACTACAGTTTCACTGTACAAAAACCTTAACAATTGCAATCCCGCAAATTGCTAACCATATAACAATCCTTATTTTTCTGATAACGAAAGCATTAAAAACATTTCACAATGAAATTGACAAACAAACATCATATTAAGGAAATTATCAATTCAGAGTCATTACACGATCAATTAAGGGACACCCCCTGACATTGGGGGGTTTAGCCACTCATATTATTCAAATAAGATACAATATAAAATTTAGACATTACAAGAATAAGGGAATCCCGTTGATCTTCAATCGCATCCGCTCTTGAAGGACCTCCGTTCTCCACAACTCTTGATCGCTTCAATCTTAATCGTACCAAATCTTTATTGTCTAAAAAGTTCTCGTTCTCAGTCTCCAAAAGCCCCATAAATAGTTACTGATCAAATATTTGATGTAGCAAATGTCCACAATGCCCTCCGGGATCAGCAATGCCAAAATGCAGAAAAAAGAAAAGAAAATGAGGTGTCCAAGCCAACACTAGCCGTGTTAGGCAACACGATCGACCGTGTTGGCTGACTGATGCACTGGCTCCAACACGCCCCTTCCAGGGTTGCTGACACGGGCACCCGTGTCAGCTCCCTATTTTTGCACCTGTCTTCCTTTCTCCTGACATGGGCCGTGTTGGGCAACACGGGTGACCGTGTCAGGGCTACTGTACCATCAAATTTCTTCTTTCGACGATCCCAAAACGTCCGATTCCCTTGGCGAGTCCTTCGGTATTCTTGCTTACACCTGAAACCAATACAACTACCACAAAGAGACATAAAATGGAGTATAATGACGCAAACCAAAAATAATCATCAAACTGAATAGAAATGCAAACATCTAATTTACTAAATAAAATAACATAACAGGTAGAATAATGTGTTACCGATTTCGTGAAATTGTGCCTAATGAGTGTCAGAAAACAATTAGAATTGGAGACCGATCACAATCCCAAACTTATCTCATTGCTTGTCCTCAAGTGATGCTCGGGACATCAGGACGACCATCCCCAAATTTTCTTCCACAATACTACTGTGATCTTTCGCGACTCCCTTTTCACTTTTCATTCACTATTTTACTCTTCCCCGACTTCTGATGTTCCGCCACACTTTCACATTGACATACCTTCTTACCTGTAGCTTTTCACACTCTCACCAAATCTCTCGGAGTCAAAGTGTTTTCACTCAAAAACAGAGCATGCAAAGTCAACTCTTAGGTTTGAATAACATATACCTTCATAACAAAAACACACCACACGCACTATTCGAGGGCTTTTTAGGTTGTAATGGGGCTTAGGTGCAAGGTTGGAAAAACTAACAAAAAGGGGAAACTAGTGGTTCAGGCTCATAGTCCGTGTTGCTATCCTCATCACTGTGTTCAATCGTTCAATCAAGAGGTTTTTCTTTTGGACACCGTTCTTGTTAGGATTCATTGGCTCTTATTTTTCTCTCTTTTTTCTGCGTTCTTTTGAGCATGCTTTTTGCCAACCTCAATATTTTTAGATAAGTGCTTTATTATACTTCTCACAATTTTTTCATTTCTTCTTTTTTCTTTTAAAGTTTCATACTTTTCTATTTTTTTTCAACTGCACTTATCTAGTTCTCACCGGTGTCCCTAAAAAAATAAGAAACCCTAAACTTAGGATTTTCCACAGATCCGGAGTCAACAACATTTATCCAAGCAAGGTAAAGTAGTGTTTGGGCTTACGGTTATTTACAGTGGTTTAAAAACAAACAAAAGGAGATATGTCCCGAATTGGGTAAACGGAGGGTAATAATGACGGGTTGACTGGAAAGGCTCGGGGTTAAGACAAAAAAAATGGCTCAGTGTGTACATGTGTGTCATGAAATTCCAATATCTATTACGCAAACTCAGAGTGATTGAGACATACCTGAAACGCTCCCACGATGATAAGTGTTTGGCTTTTTGTAATTCTCACCATGTTTAGTATAGCATATAAGTTTCTAAGATACCTCTCAGTGTGATGTAACTTCGTCTTCGCTTCGGGTACAGAGTATTCCTGTGTAGTCCAGTGACAGAAAATCGCGTCCGATTATTTAGATCAGCAACATCAACTTTCGGGGGTTTCCAGAAGAGCAAGTAGAGGGGTGTGTCTTTCATCCAATCGCTCCAAGCCTCATCATTCATACCACACAACTAATTACTTAAACACAAATAGTAAAATGCTGAAAATACTAAGAACAAATAACAAACCCCCCCTCCCCACTTGAACCAAACATTGTCCGCAATGTTTAGTCCAAGATAGAGGGGGGACTCACACAACCTCACAGCAGTGGAGGAAATTACAACATCAGCAGTTGCATCGTCACATGCATCTTATCTATAACAGTCCCTTGAAGGGCTTGCTCTATTCCTTGGCGTGTTTGCTCCGCTTGGAGATCGCCGATCTCCGTCTACATCCATGACCATTGGTCCGGGGTCATATATGACGACCCGGCACCTGTATGCGTGGTGTCCTCATGCGAAGGGAAAAACTACTCTTGCTCCTGCTCCTGCACCTCTTTCTCTTGTTGGTCACCTACAACAAATGGGTCATCATTGTGCTAGTCCATATCGTCTTGGACGACACTCTCATATAGCCAATTGGCAGTGTTGGCAATGCTTATTCTTGCAGGGTCAGGAAGAGCCATGATAAACTGACTAGAACTCATCAAAGCATAATAATTAAAGATTTGGGATATCATACCTTGCTAAACTAACGCGTTCATGTCCAGTTTATACTTACCTGACACTGGTGTCTCATTTAGTGCAGTAGGGTCATAATAGAAATGATGGACAATCTGTGTTATTATGCCCCCGATGAAAATCCCCCCTTGAGCCGCTCTTCCCACTCTATTGAGGTAGTCCGCTGCAAATGCTGCAACGCTCATAGGAACTCAGTTTTCCATGGCAAACAGAAAGAAAAGCTCCCTCTGGGTAGCCACACCTGTACTATCATCCCTACCGAAGAGCGTGAAATCCAATACCTTCTAAGCATACCTAAAATAGGGGTTCTGAATGCAAGATGCTTTAGCCCTCTTTTCCACATAATCTGATCGCCCCGTGATGGCCAACTAGAAAGTCTTAGCATCAAATCTATCCGGTACGCTCCAGGGCCATACAGGGGTAAGCAGAGAATCTCACCCAGCTGCTCAACTATCAACTCGTGGTCAACATTATATAACCTGAAATGCATCGTCCCTCCATAGTACATCGTTGTACCTGCCCATCCTTTCTTCAAATTGAACTCAATGGTGCTAAAAAATTCTAAAGTAAAACGCTCATATGTAGGCACTTCATAATGCGAAAATTCAAGCATGCCTAGGACATGAAACATCTTATCCAATTCCTCAGACATACCCAACTAAGCTAAAGTGTTAGAGCATAAATACCTCGTTGGTGTTATCTTATGCTTGACGTGAGATGAGTAACGCCTTTCGTGCTCCGGGTTGTCAAAAATTATATCATGTGACTTTGGATGACAAATGGTCCTTTTACGAGGCCTTGATGGCTCGGCCTTTGTTTGCCTCCCCTTAGCAATTCGCTTAGGCGGCATGATTGGTTCCTGCAACAATTCATGAACAAAATAAAGTATGGAATAAGGAGAAAAGATTACCATGTACTTGTAGAGGACGAAGAGTGGAGCAACTCCCGTGAAGTGAGTCGGCGATTTGGACGGCGTATGGCGGTAAAGGAGTGAGCTTTTGTTCGTGAGGTTATGGAGAAAAATGGAAAGAGAATGGAGGAAGAAGAAAGGTTTAGTGAAAATGGGAGAGAGAATAGGTAAAAATCAGATTACAGAGATTAAATGAGATTAAAAAGGGTTTTAATTGGTGAAAAATCCGAGTAGGGGCCACAAAATCAAGTTTTTGAAATTTAAAATTTCCCCACCTTGCTGCCTGACACGGGCAACCATGTCAGGGTGTTGTAAAATGCCACCACGTACAGTAGAGCTGACACGGGCCGTGTCAGCTGACACGGGCGTCCATGTCAGCCTACTGGAAAACAACATGCTCATGGGTGCCTTGCCTGACACGGGCCGTGTCAGGACCCTGTTTTCATCCAAAAATTTGATTGTTTTTCTTTGTTCTCCCTGCTGTTTTAGCATAATGTCTTCTATAGGCTTGGCTCAAACCTTTCCTTCCATCTTGTGCGATTTATTTTACGAACCTACAAACAATTTTTTTGAACCACACCAAACAACTGAAATTATTAGAATTAAACAGTGTGGGTTGCCTCCCACGAAGCGCTGCGTTTAACATCGCATGGCTCAATGGTCGTCTCTCTTATCCTCCGAGACAAGCATTTTCAATCAAACCACTTTCCTGCCCTTTGTAGTAATGTTTCAACCTTTGTCTGTTCACCTTAAATTTATCCCCATTACTAGGATTTTTAAGTTCTATTGCTCCATGGGGAAACACTCTGTGAACCAAAAACGGGTATGACCACCTGGATTTCAACTTTCCCAGAAAGAGTTTTAACCTGGAATTGAACAAGAGCACCAACTTCCCCTCTACAAACTCCTTTCTCTGTAATTTCTGATCATGCCATTTTTTTTATCTTCTCCTTATAGAGTTTGGCATTCTCATAGGCTTGATTCCTAAACTCCTCTAGCTCATGGAGTTGAAGAATTCAGGATTCACCAGCTTTGGCAAGGTCATAATTTAAGAATTTGGATGCCCAAAACGCTTTGTGCTCCAACTCTAGTGGCAAGTGACAAGCTTTACCGTAAACTAACGGATAGGGAGACATACCTATAGGTGTTTTGAATGCCGTTTTGTATGCCCATAGTGCATCTTATAACTTCACTGCCTAGTCTTTTCGAGATGCACATATAGTCTTTTCCAGTATTTGCTTTATCTTCCTGTTGGACACTTTGACCTGGCCACTCGTTTGCGAGTGATACGGAATGGCGATCTTGTGTTTAACATTATATTTCTTCAGCAGATTCTCCATTAGTTTGTTTAAAAAATGAGTACCTTCATCACTGATAAGTGCTCTCGGCACTCCAAATCTTGAAAAAATATTATTCTTCAGAAAGGTCACAACCACTTTAGAATCATGGGTGGGCAATGCCACCGCTTCCACCCACTTTGATACGTAGTCCACTGCTACCAAGATGTAATTTTTTCCAAATGAGGATGGAAACGGACCCATGAAGTCTATTCCCCATACATCAAATAATTCAACTTCCAGCATAGCGTTTTGCACATTTGATTTCTCTTAGAAATATTCCCCGTTCTTTGACACCTGTCGCACTCCTTGACTACGTCTTGGGCATCTTTGAACAGTGTAGGCCAATATAGACCTGACTGAAGGACTTTAGCTGCTGTCTGGTCACCACTGAAGTGTCCTCCATAATTTGAGTCATGACAAGCTCTGAGTACATCCTTTTATTCCTCTTCCGGGACGCATCTTCTGACTAGCCCATCTACTCCTCTCTTGTATAGGAATGGGTCATCCCATAAGTAGAACTTGAAATCATGAACAAACTTTTTCTTCTTATTAGAATCAAAATCGTTAGGGATTACACCACCTAACAAATAATGCATATAGTCTACGAACCACAGGATACCGATGACAGCGAGGATGTGTTCATCAGCGAACTCATCCTTTATCGGTCTCTTTTCTTCCGTTTCTTCAATTGGTGACATTCGAGAAAAATGATCAGCTATAGTGTTTTCACATCCCCTTTTGTCCCTAATCTCCACATCAAATTCTTGGAGGAGTAAGATCCACCGTAGAAGCCTCGACTTAGAATTCTGTTTAGCAAACAAATATTTCAAGGCAGCACGGTCAGTATAAACAAAAACCTTCGATCCTAACAAGTATTGCCTGAATTTGTCAAATGCATAAACCACAACCAATAACTCTTTCTTAGTAGTTGCATAGTTCATCTATGCAGGGTTTATCACATGACTAGCATAGTAAATAACATGTAGCAACTTCTCTCTACGTTGTCCTTGAACTTCCCCTACATCAATATCTCTAGCATCGCATATGATCTCAAACGGAAGAGACCAATCTGGGGCAATAACAATTGGTGCTGAAATTAATTTGTTCTTCAATGACTCAAAAGTTGTGATGCATTCTTTGTCGAACATAAAAGCCTTATCCTTTACCAATAAAGTGGTCAATGGTTTTGCGATTTTAAATAAATCTCTTATGAACCCGCGGTAAAAACCCGCGTGTCCTAAGAAACTGCTGATACCTTTCTCATTCACCAGAGGTGGGAGTTTAGATATCACTTCCACTTTTGCTTGGTCAACTTCAATTCCTTGGTAGTAAATTGTGACCCAATACTATCCCTTCTCGCACCATGAAGTGACATTTCTCCCAGTTCAGAATTAAATTTGTCTTCTGGAACCTGTGTAAAACAAGAGAAAGGTTAGTTAAACATTTATCAAACGAGGATCCAAAGACCGAAAAGTCATCCATGATCACTTCCATATGGTTTTCAAGCATGTCAACGAAGATGGAAGTCATGCAGTGTTGGAAAGTGGCTGGAGCATTACACAACCCGAATGACATTCTTCTGTATGGAAACACACCATAGGGGCATATGAATGCTGTCTTCTCTTGGTCTTCCGGAGCAACTGCAATCTGATTATACCCGAAGTATCCATCTAGAAAACAATAGTAATCTTGTCCAGCTAGCCTTTCCAACATTTGGTCAATGAATGGCAACGAGAAGTGGTCCTTTCTAGTCGCTATGTTTAACCTCCTGTAGTCAATACACGTGCCAACCTGTAACTGCCCTTGTAGGGATTAACTCATTCTTCTCATTTCTTATTACGGTGGTCCCTCCCTTTTTGGGGACCACATGCATCAGACTCACCAAAGGGCTGTCAGAAATAGGATATATAAGACATGTGTCTAAAAATTTCACCACTTCTTTCCAAACTACTTCTTTCATTGTTGGGTTGAGTCTTCTCTACGGTTGGACCACCGGTTTGTGGTCGTCTTCCATGAGAATTTTATGCATGCACACCGTAGGGCTAATACCTTTCAAATCCTCAATTTCCCATCCAATAGCATTTTTGTAATTTTAGGACTTGGATGAGATTCTCTTGGATATTCTTGAGGCTCGAATTTATTATAGCTGGGAATTTACCTTCAGAATCGAGAAAGTCACATTTGAGATTCTCAGGGAGTTGTTTCAACTCCGTTCCCTTCTTGGGCTCTTCATCCTCCTCACTAGTTTGAGGTAGTGGTAAATCTTCCCACCGGTGTGGTCGATATCCTTTCTATAAGGGTTGTGCGTCCATCATGGCCAGCACTTCGGATTCCCCATTGTCCACTTCTTTATCACTGTCGAAAATGGACAAACTCAACACTCTTTGCAAAGGTAACTGTGGTGCATTCAAAGGACTATCATACGTCATGACTTGATCCAGAACCTTTATAGTATGACTGGTACAAATATCATCTTTGTATTTCATGGTGTTTCGAACGTCAATCTTTAATTCCTCATCATAAACCTTTAACGTCATAATCCCTTCTTCTATTATGATCAAGCATCTTCCCGTCTCTAAAAAGGGTCTCCCAAGAATGAGAGGGATCTCTTCATCTTCAGGCATTTCTAGAATCACAAAATCCACTGGGAATACAAACTTGTCAATTTTCACTAGAACATCTTCAACAATACCATAAGGTTTCTTGACCGAATGGTCGGAGAATTGGAGTGTCATCCTGGTGTCGCAGCCTAAAAAATAGATGTGCGAAAAAACAACCGGCGAGAAAGAAATGACAAGAGAGTCGCCACAGTGCGTTATTTATCCCAAAGGAGGGAAAGGAAGTGCTCGAAGTAAACCTGGAGAAAGGAAAGGAAAAGACAAGGTCTCGCAACCAAATCTTGGGTTCGGGAGTCGATTATGCGAAGGGAAGGTATTAGCACCCCTACGCATCCGTAGTACTCTACGAGATCCACTCTTGTTGTTTTTGTCTAAAGGGTGTGTGTAATATCTAATGTACTATTTACTAAAAGAAAGGGTCAAAAGAAAATGACTCGCACGGATGTCGCATCCACTGCATACGTATCTCATCTGAATATGAGAATCAGAGTCTTCGTAGCTCGGCTACCTATGGGTTAGAGGGAAGTGTGCTCGCTAAGACATCGCGTCTTATGCCTACGTATCTCATCTGGAATGAGAATCAGAGCAAAACGTAGTTCAGCTAACTATGAGAACAAAGGTCTCGATTGCAACTAGGGCAAGAGAAAGGCAAGGTCTCGATCGCAACGAGGGCGAGAGAAAAGAATCGCAATGAGGGCGAAGGCAAACAAAGATTAGTTGTTAGTTGTCAGTCAAAAACTCGGCAAGACATCGCGTCTTATGCCTAAGTATCTCATCTGAACATGAGAATCAGAGTTGCCGTAGTTCGGCTACACAGGGGAACAAAGGTCTCGATTGCAACTAGGGCAAGAGAAAGGGAAGGTCTAAAAATGGGGAAGCTCTATCCTAGAGTTGTCATGCAATGTGGTCTTATGTGTTAGGATTTACAAATGGGAAACATCTACCTAATGTTAGCATGCAAAGAATGAGGGAATTCTACCTATGTTATCATACAAAGGGTTCTACCTAATGGGTGCTACCTAAACGGAACAAGAATCGACGAATGGAGCAAGAAGAGGATAAGGATAGA
Organism: Lathyrus oleraceus; assembly: GCF_024323335.1. NCBI lineage: Eukaryota > Viridiplantae > Streptophyta > Magnoliopsida > Fabales > Fabaceae > Lathyrus > Lathyrus oleraceus. The sequence goes on along the minus strand of NC_066585.1, from coordinate 350,590,036 downwards.
TGGCAATGCATGAAGCAATCGACTTACAGGTGGTAGATGGTGATGCCTGAAGCAATCGACTTACAAGAGAAATGGCGATGCATGAAGCAATCTACTTACAAAAGGGTGGATGAATACGTGCTGGTTCTGTTAAGTTTTGAAAATGATTACTCGACGTTGGATCGAGGTTTTGATCTTGTTTTGAAATGGTTATCGGATGTTCATTTTAATTCTTGTATTAACAGATGAATAAAGAATGAAAGAATAAACATTATACAATTCATGGGAGAGGGGTACATTGGTTATGAATGGGGATTGTTCATGGCAATCAAACAATAATAATATATGCCTCATACATCATACAAGTAGGCAACAATTAATCAAACAATAAGATATATAAACAAGTATATGATCAAATAAAATAATCAAAGAATGAAATGAATGAGCATTAGACAATGCATGAGAAGTATAAACATGTTAAACAATCAAACAATGGAAGCATGGATGAAAGAAACAAGTATAAAAAATATCAGATGAATCAGACAGGTGAAACTATGCACACAAAGGATCACTGAATAATTTAATCGGGAAATGATGCAAGGATCAAATAAAATTAATATGAAAGGCCTATAATATGTGGCATATGAGATGAACAAGGGAGGATCAAAAGATCTCTTCAATTGCCCTAAGCAATCCCTGAGTCAAACATCAATCATAGAAAAGTCAACTGTAAAGTCGAGTCAACTTGAAAATTATCAAATAAATAGTAAATTAATCAAGAAAATTATAAAAAATTAAACTAACTAAGGTGGGGTCAGGACATCATCATCCCCCAAAAAGATTTCAAAAATAATGAAAATTGGTTATTGAATTAATTGAATCAAAACAAAGGTCAAACCGAAAGTCAAACAACAAGACTAGGTTAGAAATAAATCAAGAATATATTAAAAATGAGAAATAAAATTCCAATAAAAGGTCAGGTTGACCATGAGACATTGGTCAACCCTCATCCCAAAAATCAGAATCAAAAAATAATTTTAAGTCATGAAAATAAAGTTAATAAAAATAAGTGTGTTAAAATGGACTATTTGAAACAAATAATTAAAATAAAATATTAACATTAAATAAAATATGAAAATAAAAATTAAATAAATTAAATAAAACATTAAGGAATGTGAAAAATATTTTTTGGTATTTTTATGAACAAATAAAATGTTTTTATTAATTAAAAAGCAAAACAGAAAAATAAAAAATGAATAAAAAGAAAGAATGAAAATAAATGGGAGATAATGGTTGATGGGCCTTGAGGTGGTGAGAACAGCAAGAGGGCGCAGGCCCGGTCCAGGTGACTATTCCAGCGTGTGACACTATTAATTTAAATGTATGTTTTATTTTTTAAAATGCATGTGAACATTCAATCAATTGGTCATGCTGTTGTTTAAGTTACTAGAGACAAAAACATGCTGGACGGTTGTGATAAGAAGCTGGACGCGTGATCCAGTGGTCCACGCAGTGACACGTCGCCCTTCTCTCATGCAACGTAAAAGCCTTAATACATGCATGCTGGAAACGCGAAAATAACAGGCCAATCTCGCTCATCTTCAAACCAACATTGCTCGTGCTGTGGTTCACGAAATGGCAAGATGTAAAAACCAAAGTTCTAGTACAAAGTGAGTAGAACACAATGGTGCTTTGTTTCATGAAAAATAGTGACTTTAGCATGAAGAAAAATGAACAGCAAGAGGGGCTCATGCACACGGATTCACCAAAAATTTAACAACACAAACTTAAGTTCAACAATAATGTCTCATGGTGAGGACTTTACAAGCATGCACAGCATAACATTAACATGAAAAAAAAGCATGGAACAAGCATGGCATAATGGAAAAGTAAGCATGGTAAAGGCATGATAGTTATGAATAAGCATGACAATGACATGAACAACATGATGAACAAACATGGCAAGCATAGAAATACAGTAATGAACAAGTCAAAGAATGCTTACCTAGTGGATGAAAGGTCCACTGCCCCTTTAAGATGGAGGGATGGAAGGAAAATGAGATGCTTGTGCTTTGAGAACTTTTAGAACTTGTGAAAATGGAAAGGAATGAAATTTTGCTTGCCTTGCTCTGAACTTTTGCAGCCACACTCTTCAAGTTAGGGTTTTAGAAGCTTATATATGTAGGGTTTAATGTGTCTTAATGGGCTTGCAATGCTTGGTTTGGTTCATGAACAAAAGGTGCAAAAATGAGGTGTGAAAAGAAATGGCTAAATGTGGCAAAACTTAAGTGAGTGAACATAAAGCAAATGGCCAAATGAGGAAATGCAAGGCTGGTCGTTTTTGGTGGTCTGACTTGGTTGTTTGGCTTTATAACTTGATGATTATGTAACCAAATGGCAAGGCAATGCAAACAGTATAAAGAGGGCATGGAGGTTAACATCTTCCATGTTTAACACAAATTGAAATGATGAGTGGAAAGAGGTGAAAAATGGCCATAAAGTGCAGGTCTCACAACTGCAGAATGGTTGGGCCAGTTTGGCCTAAATGCTGCAAAAAAAAAATCAGTCCATGAGGCCAACTTTAGATGAGTGTATCTTTCAAACCAATGATCCAAATGGGATGATTCCAAAAGGATGTGAAAGAGGACATATCAAGGTACAATTGTCATGAAGAAAGTATTTTCAAAAGATGCCTTGAAGTGCAAGAAAACTGGCCCATAAGTCTTGACAAATTTTGCAAATTTTGGACTTAGAAAATTTTCTAAGTGTTCTAAAATAATGTCTCACTTTGACCAAGCATAACTTTCTCAATTTTAATCAAAATAAAACAAACTTTATATCTCTAGAAGGCTTGGAACAAGGGGAACAACTTTCATGTTGGAGAAATTTTCTAATGGAGCTTGCATCTTGTTGGAATACAGGCTTAAAGTGGGTGCAAAAACCATAAAAACTTGCCCTAAATGGAAAGTCAACTATTTCTAAATTTAGTAACTTTTCAAACTCCCGATTAAATGATGAATCCATGATCCAACCTTGATCAAATTTCACATGTAGGCTCCCTTAGGAATGAATTTTGAGATTCCACTTTCAAAATGTCAGGAGTTGACTTTTATGGCCCCACAGTTGAATTTTCCCAAACTGTCTGATTCCCGATTCGATTGATCAATTGAAGCACCTCTAGCTCAAATGAAGAGATGATTTTTTGTATGTAGACCCTTGTGGACATATGGAGGGCCATGGAAAAGAGTTTCACCAAAGGAATCAGAAATAAACCGATTTTATACCAAACCCTAGTTTAGGACAAAAATGATTAGGAACTGATTGCACTGATTGCCAATGGATCTTTCTGAGATAGCTGTGGATCTTCTTAGGCCAAGATGCCTCTATAATCATGACATGGATGATCCCCCTTTACTTCCAACCAAACATTACGTGTTACAGATAGCCATGAAACCCTAATTTCTGATTAAGTGCAGATGCACACTCTAAGAGCTCTGGATCTTTCACTGATGAACTGTAGACCACCATAAGATACCTGGACCACCTTGAGACTTTTATATTTGGAGAATGAAGTTCAATTCTCAGTCTTTCCTTGTGTGGGCTCCTTCTGGTAAGGAGTGATCAATCAAACCCTGATTTCCCAAGTCACTGATGCAGTATCCAATGAGTATGACCTAGTATGATGCTAATGCAATGTGAAACACAATCCCATGCTTCCAAGAAAAGATGAAGGGTAAATTTTAGGGTATTACACCTGGTATCTTGCATAACCCCTATACCAAGCTTCTTGTAAATGGATAACAACATGAGACTCACACTTGCTCCTAGATCAATAAGCGCCTTTTTGAATGACCTATCTCCATTGGTACAAGGAATAATGATCGTTCCTCGATCTTTCTTCTTCATTGGGATCTTCATACCCTGCAAAATAGCATTACAAGTTTCGGTTAGAATAATCGGGTTAGTGTCGATGGCATGTGTAAGACCCCAATTTTGACCCTAAGATCCCTTATGCTATCTCATCATATGCATTGGCATTGGGATCACACCTTGGCATTCTCCTTACCCCTCATTCATTGGGTTTGCATTGGGAGAGATCACCAAACACTTTTGATTGTATCATACTTTGTTTTTCATTATTTACTAACCAAAATACCAAAAATATGTCAATGCATAGTTTATTGTTTTTGTAGGTAGTGTACATGCCCACCTATGCTCTATCAGGCTCATATCTAGGGTTTGAGACCCTAATTGCAAGGAGATCAATCAAGAATTGGCTTACTTTGGCTCTAAGTGTCATATATGAATCGCCATGATCTTCACATTTTATTTTGATCAAGAAATCATCAAGAGTTTGGAGTTGGTTTGCCTTGGAAACCCTAATTCATATGGGTATCTTATGTGACTTCTTCAACAAGTTTCTTCAACAATTGATCAAATATTTCAAGGGATACTTCACATTAAATCATCTTATGCATATATGATCCTCCATGAGTCCCAAAAGTCAAGAGAATATCAAGCTAGAAAGTTGGTTCATGGTGGTTGACCAGAGGATTTCAACTAGTCAAAACTGGGGTTCCTTAGACCCTATCTCCTACAATTTTTATCATATGAAAATTATTCCAAGAGAAACGTTATTCTAAATGATATTACAAACAACGTTCATGTTAAGGTCAAGAGCTAGTTTTGCTTGGAAAGTCATTTTGTACGGTGAACGATTATAGGTCATTTTGTCTAAACCCTAATTTGGAGGTCAACTACCCAAGATCATAACTTGCTCATTTTTTATGAGATGAAATCCATTAAAATTCCATGATCAAATTCAAGATGTATACTTCAATTTTTATGTTTGGAGTAAGTGCAAATTCAACTTGCAAATGCATGTGCCAAGAGGAAACATTATAGATCATTTTGGGCCAATACCATTGAACAAGTGATTTTCCTCAACTTCTAAAATGCATAACTCCTTCATGCCAAATCCAAATGAGGTCAAATTTGTGACTAAATTAAAGGGATTTTAAAGTGATACAACTTTCATGAAAGAACATTTCTCATTTGAAAGCCATAGAAAAAGTTATTCAAGGTGGAAGAAGTGAACATATGGCTTGGTACTTAGATTTTTTTTTGATATGTTTGCTTTTCCAAACTTACACCTTAAAATTCATCATGATCCAAGTTCAAATGAAAAAGTGTTCAACATGAAAGTTATTCCTCTTGATCTAACCTTTCGAAAAAGTCCAAAATCATCTCATTTGGACAAAGTATGAATGACTTGCGCATGGCTTAAAGTTGAAGGACCATTTGGATAATGTTGAAATCAGAATTAGAGACCCTGGCGCGTAAGCTTTGAATCAGCAACCCTAAACCCTCACCGTTAAAGGATATGCTTGAAGATTTTCTTTGAAAATCGATTTTGAATCTCCTACTGTTTTTTGAGATTGAAACTTCAAGAGTTCATCCCTTTACTTGATCCATTTCCATTCCATCAAGCATCTGAAGCAAGGCCAAGCATAACTGAGAGCAAGATTGTGCCAATCTGAAGCTGCAGTGAAGGTGATTTTTAGAATTTTTCATCTCTTCAATTCTCACTCAATTCTCCACTATTCTTGTTGATTTTTGGTTATCTGAAGTCCTACCAATGTAGGCGAGAAGATTGAGTTGCTTTGAGGTCAAATCGAAGTAACTCAGATCATGATCCTCAAAATTCAACTCCCTGTATCTTTCTATATACTTGGAATTAGACAAAATTGAGGCCAAATTCGAGCTCCTTAGCATTTTTTCTTTAAATTAATATCCTCCTTTTTTTTCATTTTGGTGATGGTTGAAGGTGGACCAGTTCGGTGAGGTCCATCGGAGAAGAAGATCGGAGCTCTGGCTCCGGCGATGTGTTGGCGTGTCTCTGAACCACATGATCCATTCATTTTATTTTAATCTTAGGTGTTGCATTTGATTACCACATGTGCAACGCTGTTGACTCAAGACCATATGGAACGCGCGCTAGAGATCATTTGATCTACCACCTCAATTAATGAGGGAGATCAGATGGTCCACGTATTTTTGTAATTTCTGTTTTTCATTTTAATTGCTTTATTTTTATTAATTCATATTAATTATAATATTGATCCAAAAAATATGGGACTTTCACCAAATATTTTAAAAAAAATTTCTCTTTCATTTTCTGAATTAAAATTATTTTTTGGATCAATATTAATATTTTTCATGATTTAATTGTTTTTGTGCATATTTTTAATTGTTTAAAAATACTTTTGCATTTCCAAAAATAATGAAATTTTTTCTCCAAGGTCCCTTGACCTTGTTTGACCTATGATAAATCTCTTGGCCATTTATTTGGTGTTTTGAAGAGGTTTTAGGTTTTTGATCAAACAAAATTTAATTTAATGCATTTTTAATTGATTTTTAATTGTTCAAATTGTGAATAAATTGTGTTGACCTATTTTTATTGACTTGTGAAGTTTGACTAATGTGTTTAGGCCTTAGTCAAGGTTGATTTGACTTTGTTGGATTAAAATCATTGGATTTAAGGGATTGATGGAATGTACATTCCATCTCCCAAAATAAATGAATAATTTTAATTGCATAAAATCCTTCCCTTATCCAATTTGTGTTTGTCTCACTTCCCCCCTCTTCATCTTCAATCTCCTTATATCCTATTCATTCCATTGACCTATGATATCTCTATATCCCAAGGCTAATTGGTTGATAAACCAATACAAGTATGTATGATATTAGGTCCACCCTTTTGCCATTTTCTTTTAAGTGTGGTATGTTTTAGGAGTATGGTTCCTTATACCATATCTCTAACATGCACTAACACTAAAATTTCTATTGACCGACCTCAGATAGTTGTGACTTCTATATAAGTCCAATTACGATTGCTTAACATAGTGCTAAATTTTGATCCAAAAGCATATCATTCTAGTAAGTGAGATTGTAAGTCTCCCCCCTTTCATGGTATTGTGTGGAAACTTGGCCTTTTTTCCTTTCTTTGGAAGATGTCTTGTTTCAAGGATCCATGCTTGTGAATAGAGGGTTGAGTGTTTTCCAAAGAATGACTTAAACAATTAAAAAGCAAAAATAATACTAACACCTAATCAACTAAAATTTGAATAACTTTTAATTTCAAGTCATTTACCTTATGCACTTTAACTTCATGCCATTTACCATTTATGATTATACATATTATTTAACTTGTTTATTTTAATGCTATTTTTACTTTGCTCACTTGAGCCATATGTTGTTAATATATTGTGATTGTATATACTTGTCTTGTACCTTGTTTGTGTTTGTGGTCTTAGGACCTTAATGTATATAATAACAACAAAAACCCTTAAAAAAGGTTTGTGTGGACTGTTGGATTTGATTTGAGACTTGGACTTAGAATTAGGCAACACTCCCCATGCAAAAGGACTTGGCCAGTGCCAAATTTTCTAAAGCCAAGCCATAGTGAATTGAACTTTCATCTGATGCAAGTATTGAGATTCCTTTTGAGTTCACCTGCTACATGGTCTTGATGCAAATGCTATTTTGAACCTGTGTCTAATGCCTTATTCTGAGCCATTCAGGAGTATGTCATCTGATACATGAGGAAGATTATGAAGAAGACTATGGAGTTGCTAGTTTGGATGTGACTATCTTTATTTGATGCCTTGTTCTTCATCTTACTTGCTTATTGATATTGCTTGATTTTAAAGTCCAAAGGAAAAGTGGGTTTCTATATGACATTCTTGTCTTTTGGATTGCATCCCATCGATCAGATCTTTTCAACTCATAACTTTTAAATTATTGCTTAGGATTAGTCTCTTCATCTCCTTCTATTTCTTAAATTTCAAATCTCTCCCCCATTAAAAATCTTCTTTGCTTGTGATTTTTAAACTTAGAATCTTTATTGCAAATTAGAAACTTTGGCCTTATGCCATTGTGTTTTTAACTTCTCTTTCTTAATCAAACTTGTAAATGAACTTAACCATACTTGACTTAAAATTTCAAAATACAAAAAGAACTAACACTCCTTCAAACTCTTTTAGGCCTTTTGTGCCTCTTTCAAACTTAAACTTTTGTTAAAAGCAATCAACTCACTTTGAAATTGATACCACGAACTATGAGGTTTTGATCCCTCATCTTTATGTTGGTACGTAGGCACAAGTCCGAAGGTCTTGTCAAACACAAGAATATAATTAATGAATTCTTTTCTCATCTCTCCACTCTATTTATTTCAAACATATTTTATACCAAAACACATACACACATAAAAAAGGGCTCCCTAGGAGTACCTAGGACACTTTGGGTGCTAACACTTTCCCTCTGTGTAACCAACCCCCTTACCTGTAATCTTTGGCATTTTATTAGTTTTGATTTGAAAACTTCTTATCTTTGGGTTTTGTTCGTACTTTTCTCTTTTCCTTTGGAAACAATAAAAGCGCGGTGGCGACTATGGTTTTATTGATGTTATGTTTATCCATAGCTTAATGGTCATGAATTTATCGCTACAGAAATTGAGTGGCGACTCTGCTGGGGAGTAGGCCTAGTGGGTTTAGCCTAATTTTTTATGTGTATATATTTGTATATCTAATGTTTGTATATTTTTTTGTGTGGAATAATCTGCTTATTGTGCTTGGTGATCTCTGAGTGGTGAGATAAGGTCTAACCCAAACTTGAGTGCAATTAAGATATGAGGATAGTACAGTCATGTTCAACTTGTGCGGAGTAATCCTTAACAAGTTGGCTTGAGACCCATCTACTTAATGGATACCCTTTTGGAGTTATGGATGTCACACAAGTTATTTATGGTTAGGCATTACTTTCTCTAAATTGGGGTCTGAGAAGCCGAGGGCCGTAGAACATTTAACCCAACATGGCCTATTTAGGAAGTAGTACGGAGAATGTTTAGGTGTATACTTGATAAAAGTTGTTACACGATACTACACTCAGACGAGTTTCTCTTGAGAATATTATGGGTTGATGAGTCAGTCATCCTAACCCGTAATATCCGATAGATGGAATTAAGACTATGGGAACTTTTTAGAACATGATCTACAGGTTTAATCCTTAGTACACTCCTTTAGGATGGTTCTTAACATGACTCCATGCTCGTGACTCACAACAAACCCTTGATTCTTGGTTGATCCAATCAAGTATTGTCAATATAAATGGAACTTGGGTGTTGATAAGGTGAAAACCATAATCCACCAAAACGGATGATTGATCTTGACAATGACTTGATTCATCCCTTGACCGTGGTTTTCCTTGTGTGTGATCCCTTATTTGTGATTGTTGCCTTCATGCATTCATGCGCACCATAACATTCATCACACGAAAAATAACTTCAAGAAACTAAGGTTTTATTTGCAAATATTTTCAGACCATGGATTATGGACGAAAGAACACTAAGAAGTACAGTTTCAGACATCCAGATTTGAAAGAGTTAAGGAAGCTATCAGCTTTTGTGTTAGATCCCTTGGACTTCAATAAACATCATGGGAAGCTTTTGTCTGTGTTATCTGCTGATATGGTTGAAGGACTTTTGAGTGTGTTGGTTCAGTTTTATGATCCTCTCTACCGTTGCTTCACCTTTCCTGATTATCAGCTTGTGCCTACATTAGAGGAGTATGCCCATCTCTTAGGAATACCTGTTTCTAACAAAGTGCCGTTTAGTGGATTGGAAGAGATTCCCAGATCTCATATTATAGCTGAAGCTCTTCATCTAAAGAAGTCTGAGATTGAGACTCATTAGGTGAAGAAAGGAGGAATGTTTGGGTTGACTTATGAGTTTCTTATTAGGAAAGCTATTGCCTTTGCTCAAGCCGGTAGTATGGATGCTTTTGGAACCATCTTTGTGTTGCTCATCTATGGTTTGGCTCTGTTCCTAACATTGATGGTTTTATTGATGTTAATGCCATTAATATCTTCTTGATTAGGAATCATGTGCCTACTTTATTGGGTGATATGTACTTATCTTTGAATTTAAGGAATTTTAAAGGTGGTGGAACTATTGTGTGTTGCGTTCCTCTTCTGTACAAGTGGTTTATTTCCCACTTGCCTTAGACGCCTGCTTTTGTGGAGAACAAATAATGCCTACGGTGGTCTCAGAGACTTATGTCTATCACTAATGATGATATAGTTTGGTATGATTCTTAATTGAGTATCTTGGAGATAATTGATAGTTGTGGTGAATTCTCTAATGTTCCTCTCATTGGTACACAAGGAGGAATCAACTACAACCCTGCTTTGGCTCGTCGTCAACTTGGGTTCCCCTTGAGAGACAAACCTAATAACACTCAGTTAGAAGGTCTTTTCTATCAAGAGGGTAAAGATCCCCAACTTTTGAAGCAGAAGATGGTGCATTCTTGGCATAACGTGCATAGGAAAGGAAGATCCGAGCTTGGTCCGCACAACTGTGTAGCTTTGGAAGCTTACACTCTTTGGGTGAAGAAGAGAGCTTTGGAATTGAAGATGCCTTATGCTTGTGAGAGACCTATGTATATGGTTGTGGTTGAGCCATTAACTTTCCCTAACCAAGATGTAGAGGAGTTGGAAGACGCACTCGCCAAGATGAAGCAAGAAAAGGATATGTGGGAAGAGCGGTTCGATGCTTTGAGCAGAAAGCATGAGGAGTTGCAGCTTGAGTCTAAGGACAAAGATGCGCTTATTGAACTTCTTGAAGACCGAGAAGTGAAGAGACAAAGAGAGCCAGAGGGTCCATCTTCCTCTAGTATGCTTCAACCTTCCGGTGCTTGGAAGAAGATTGTTGATCAACTTGTCCTTGAGAAGGCTCAGATGAAGACATCCTTTGAGTCCGAGATCCGACGCATTCGAAGGAAGTACGCCCCTGTGGCCAGATCATCTGACACCGTTGTTAGGGGTTACTTAGGATGATTAGTCTCCTTTTCTCTTGTATTTTTATTTTGGTTTCTGAAATTGTACTTGTAAGACCCCAATTTTGACCCTAAGATCCCTCATGCAAATTCCATCATAAGCATTAGCATTGGGATCATACCTTGGCATCCTCCTTATCCCCTTTTCATTGGGTTTGTTTTGAGATAGATCACCAAGTAATTTGTGATTATATCATACTTGTATTTTATCATTTCACTAACCAAAATACCAAAAATATGTCTTTGTATTTGTCTAACTCTTTTGTAGGTAGGGCATGATCTCATTGATTCATCAAGATCACATCTAGGGTTTGAGGCCCTCATGAACAAAGAGCACAACCAAGAATTTATTCAATAATGGTTATGAATATCATATATGAGTCCCAATGTATTCTACATGTTATATTGATCAAGTTTTCTTCAAGAGTTTGAGGGTGATTTGCCTTGGAAACCCTAGTTTGACTGGGTATCTTGAGTAACTTCTCCAACAAGCTATCTCACCAATTGATCAAATTTATCAAGGGACACTTCAAAATTCATCATCTTATGCATATATGATCTACCACGAACCAAGAAAGTCAAGAGAATTGAAGGTTAGCAAGTTGGTTGATGGTGGTTGGCCAGATGGATTCATCTGATCAAAACTAGGTCTCCCTAGACCCTATCTCCTACCATTTTAACCATATCAAAATGATTCCAAGAGCAAACTTACTATAAATGACATTCGAAACAACTTTCATGTTGAGACCTAGAGCTAGTTTTACTTGTAAAATCATTTTCTATGTTGAAACATTATAGGTCATTTTGTCTAAACCCTAAGTTGAAAGTCAACTTCCCAAGGCAATAACTTACTCAACTTTTATGAGATGAAATATTTCCAAGTTGAAAAATAAAATTCAATGTGTATACTTCAACTTTTATGTTTGGCGTGGGAGCTAATTAAACTTTTTTGAGCATGTGATATGAGGTTACATTATAGGTCACTTTTGACCTATACCATTGATCAAGTGATTTTTCCAAACTTCAAAAATGCATAACTCTATCATTTCAAATCCAAATGACATGAAATGGGTGACCATTTTGAAGGTCTTTGATAGAGATACAACTTTGATGCAGACACTTTTCTCAATTGAAGCTCCTATAAAAAGTTAAGCAAGGTGGAATATTGAGACATATGGCTTAACACTTAGAAAATTTTTGATATGTCAAAAATTTCCAAACTTCCACCTCAAATTTCTCCAAGTTCCAAGCTCCAAATGAAAAAGTTCTGAACATGAAAGTTGTTCCTCTTGATCTCACCTTTCCAAAGAGCTCAAATTCATTCATTTTGGACATGAAATGAATAGGCTGCGCATGGCTTAAACAGGGTGATATCACTTGGCAAGGATCAAGCTTCAAACATCAATGTACATTTGCCTTGCAATCCAATCTTACTTCAAAGCATCTGATACTCAATTTTGGACCTCAAGCAATCATTTCATAGCCCTATGCGCGCCCATGCACCATTGCATCACCATTTGCCAAATTTGGAAAGTGAAAGTGAATGTGCAATTATCAACCATTTCAGCTATAAATAGAGCTTCAATTGCTCAGAATTTGATACACATTGGCGCCATCTTTGATCCCCCACTTCAAACCCTCAATTCTCAAAGGATAAGCCTAATAAATTCTTTTGAATTTGAGCTTGAATCTCCACTATTTTGGAATTCAATTCTCTAGGAATCCATTGCTTTCTAACCATTCAATCCTTCTCCTGCAAGCAAGTGGAGTGAGACCAAGCACAAGCAAGATCAAGATCCATCAAATCCAGACCTTCATTGAAAGTATTTTCCAGAAATTTTAAACTCTTTGATTCTCTCAAATTCTTGCTGAATTCTATTGATTCTTTGGTTGTCTGAAGTCCTACCAATGTAGGCAAGAAGATTGAGTTGCTTTGAGGCCAAATCGAAGCAACTCAGTTCATGTACCTCAAATTTCAATTCCACATATCTCTCAATATATTTGGAATTGGAGTGAATGGAGGTCAGATTTGAGCTCAGTGCCATTTTTTTCGTTAAGATCATGTCCTTATTTTTCACTATGGTGATGGTTCATGGTGGACCAGTCCGGTGAGGTCCACCGGAGAAGATGACCAGAGCTCTGGCTCCGGCGATGAGTTGGCTAGCATCTGAACCACATGATCCATGTGTTTTGTTATAATCCTGAGCGTTGGTTTTGAATACCACATTTGCCACGCGCTGACTAAGGTCCATCTGATCTGCCACCTCAATTAATGAGGGAGATCTGATGGTCCACGTAATTTAGATTTTCTGAATTTTTATTTTAATTGCATTTTCTTCAATAATTCATATTAAATTCAATATTGATCCAAAAAATATGGGACTTTCACCAAAAATTTTCAAATATTTTTTTCTTTCATATTCTGAATTAAACTTATTTTTTGGATCATTATTAATATTTTTCATGAATTAATTGATTTTGGATTTGTTTTTAATTGTTTAAAAATATTTTTAAGTGTCCAAAAATTATGAAATTTTTTCTCCAAGGTCCTTTGACCTTGTTTGACCTATGATAAATCTCATGGCCATTTCTTTGGTGTTTTGATGAGATTTTAGGAATTGGACAAAACATATTTGGTTTAAATGCACTATTTTATTATTTTTAATTGAATAAATGCCAATTTAATTTTGTTGACCATTTGTATTGACTTGTTTGAGTTTGCTTATTGTTGTTGGGCCTTGGTCAAGGTTGATTTGACTTTGTAAAGTTAATATCATTGGATTTAGGGGATTGATGGAATGTACATTCCATCTCCCAAAATGAATGAATGATTTTAATTTGGTAAAAGTCCTCCTTTGACCAATTTGTGATCTCATTCATCCCCTTCCCACTTCATCTCATTCCTCTTCTTCATTCATTCATTTCCATTTGGCCTATGATATCTCAAAGTCCTAATGCTAGTTGATTGAAAATTAACATGAGTATGGATGAGATTATGCCACACCGTTTTCATATTTTGTGTGTGTGGTATGTTTCATGAGCATAGTTCATAATACTATGTCTCCAACATGAATTAACACCAAAAGTTTATTGCCCGACCTCAAATAGTTGTGACTTCTACATAAGTCCAATTACGATTGCTTAACATAGCGCTAAATTTGTGACATAAAAGGCATACGCATTCTAGTTAGTGAGATTGCAAGTCTCCCCTCTTTCATGGTATTGTGTGGAAACTTGGCCTTTTTTCCTTCCTTTGGACGATGTTTTGGTTCAAGGATCCATGCTTGTGATAAGTGGGTTGAGTGTTCTCCAAAGAATGTCTTGAAATGAAAAGCAAAACAAAACAATACTAACTTCTAACTTACTAACTATTAACTTTTAATTTCAAGTTTTTACTTTTATGCAATTTACTTTTAGCACTCTATTTCATTTGCCATTGTTCATATCATTCTAATTGTTTATGTTAATGCAATTTTCACTTTGTCCATTTGGACCATATTGTGTGATATATTTTGTTTGTGTATACTTTGTTTGTTTGTGTGGTCTTTGACAATTAATGCACATAATAATAACAAAAACACTAAAAAACTTTTGAGTGGACTCTTGGCTTGATCTTGGACAAATGGACTTAGAATCTAGGCAACCTCCCTATGCTAATGGACTTGGCCAATGCCAACTTGTTGAAGAACCAAGTACTTGCAAATTTTAAGTTCATCTATTACATCTTTGAAGATTTCTCTAAGATTCATCTGCAACATGATCATGGTTTAGCTGTTATTTTGAACCTGTGACTTGTGCAATTCATCTGTTACATGGGCTATTTTGGAGAAGATCATGAAGTGGATAAGCTTGGATGAGGCCATCTTTATTTGACGCCTTGCTCTTCAAGATGATATAATTGTGCATTTGTATGATGTTTGATTCTAAAAGTCCAAGGGAATTCTGGGTTTCTATTGACATACTTGTCTATTGGATTGCTACCCATTTGGTCAGATCTTTTTAACTCTAAACTTTTAATGTTGTGCAGAGGATAGTCTCTTCATCTTCTCCCCATTTCTTTAATTTCAAAATCTCTCCCTCCATTTTTTGAAAATCTTCTTTGTGTGAACTACTTTTGTTCTAAACTTTGACCACTTTTGCAAAAAAGATAGAAACTTTGGCCTTATGCCATTGCATTTTCAAACTTCTTTTCTTAAATCAAACTTGTAAATAAACTTAACTATACTTGACTTAAACTTTCAAAAAGACAAAAAGAACTAACTCATTCAAACCATTTTAGGCCTTTGTGCCTTTCTCATCCCCCCATTCTATTTATTTGTAAACATCACTTTGTACAAAATACATACGCACACAAAAAGGGTTCCCTAGGAGTACCTAGGACACTTCGGGTGCTAACACCTTCCCTCTGTGTAACCAACCCCCTTACCTGTGATCTCTGACTTTTATTAGTTTTTATTTGAAAACTTCTTACTTTTTGGGTTTTGTTCGTACTTTTTTCCCTTTTCCCTTGGAAACAATAAAAGCCTGATGGCGACTCTTGTTGATTGATCTCTAGCTTGTCAATAGCTTGATAATCATGAATTTCCCGCTACATTAAGTGGCGACTCTGATGAGGAGTAGTCTCCAGTGGGTTTAGCCTACTTTTTGTGTGAATATATTTGTATATATGTGATGTTTGTATATATGTATGTATGATATAATCTGCTTGTTGTACTTGGTGATATCTAAGTGGTGAGATAAGTTCTAACCCGAACTTGAATGCAATTAAGATAGGAGGATGGTATAGTCATGTTCGGCTTGTGTGGAGTAGTCCTTAACAAGTTGGCTTGAGATCCATCTGCTCAGTGGAGACTTCTTTGGATTTGGGAATGTCACACAAGTATTTGTGGTTAGGCATTACTATTTCTAATTGGGTCTGAGAAGCTGAGGGCCTTAGAACATTTAACCCATCTTGGCCTATTTAGGACGTAGTGCGAAGGTTGTTCAAGTGTAGACTTGATAATAGTTGTTACGCGATACTACACACAGACGAGTTTCTCTTGAGAATATTATGGGTGGATGAGTCAGTCATCTTAACCAGTAATATCCTCTAGATGGAATTAAGACTCTGGGAACTTTTTAGAACATGATTTACGGGTTTTTATCCTTAGTTCATTCCTTTGGGATGGTTCTTACCCAGACTCCATGCTCGTGACTTACAACAAACCCTTGATTCTTGGTTGATCCCATCAAGTCTTGTCAATATCAATGGAACTTGGGTGTTGATAAGGTGTAAACCATAATCCACCAAAATGGATGATTGATCTTGATAATGACTTGATTCATCCCTTGACCTTTGTTTGCCTTGTGTGTGATCCCTTATTTGTGATTGTTGCATTCATGCATTCATGCGCATCATAACATTCATCACATGAAAATTTCAAGGAACTAAGGTATCATTTTTGTAAATATTTTCAGACCATGGATTGTGGACGAAGGAACACTAAGAAGTACAATTTCAGATGTCCCGAATTGAAAGAGTTAAGGAAGCTAGCATCTTTTGTACTAGATCCCTTGGACTTCAAACAACGTCATGGGAAGCTTCTATCTATCTTGTCTGCTGATGTGGTTGAAGGACTTTTGAGTGTGTTGGTGCAGTTCTATGATCCTCTCTACCATTGTTTCACTTTCCCAGATTTTTAGCTTGTGCCTACATTGGAGGAGTATTCTCATCTTTTAGGGATACCTATTTCTAGTAGAGTGCCTTTTAGTGGATTGGAGGAGATTCCCCGATCTAGTACTATTGCTGAAGCTCTTCACTTGAAGAAGTCTGAGATAAAGGCTCATTGGGTGAAGAAAGGAGGGTTATTTGGGTTGCCATCTATTTTCCTCATCAAGGAAGCTACCACTTTTGCTCAAGCTGGTAGTGTGGACGCTTTTGAAGCTATCTTTGTGTTTCTCATCTATGGATTAACCTTGTTCCCTAACATTGACGGTTTTGTTGATGTTAACGCCATTAGACTTTTATTGATTAGGAATCCTGTGCCTACTTTGTGGGTGATATGTATTTCTCTTTGCATCTAAGGAATTCTAAGGATGGTGGAACGATTGTCTGTTGCATTCCTCTTCTGTACAAGTGGTTTATTTTGCACTTGCCTCAGACGCCTGCTTTTATGGAGAACAAAGAATGTCTACGGTGGTCTCAGAGACTTATGTCTCTCACTAATGATGATATAGTTTAGTATGATCCATCTTTAAGCAGTTTGGAGATTATTGACTGTTGTGGTGAATTCTCTAATGTGCCTCTCATTGGTACACAAGGAGGAATTAACTACAACCCTGCTTTGGCTCGTCGTCAACTTGGGTTCCCCTTGAGAGACAAACCTAATAAAATGTTGTTAGAAGGTCTTTTCTATAAAGAGGGTAAAGATCCCCAACATTTGAAGCAGAAGATTATGCATGCTTGGCATAATGTGCATAGGAAAGGAAGATCCGAGCTTGGTCCACGCAATTGTGTAGCTTTGGAAGCTTACACTCTTTGGGTGAAGAAGAGAGCTATGGAGTTGAAGATGCCTTATCCTTGTGAAAGACCTATGTCTATGGTTGTGGTTGAGCCATTAACTCTCCATAACCAAGATGTAGAGGAGTTGGAAGATGCACTCATCAAGATGAAGTAAAAGAATGATATGTGGAAAAAGCGTTTCCGTGCTTTGAGCAAGAAGCATGAAGAGTTGCAGTTGGAGTCTAAAGACAGAGATGTAATGATTGAGCTACTTGAAGACCGAGTGACAAAGAGACAGAGAGAGCTATAGGGTTCTTCCTCTAGCATGCCTCAGCCTTCCGTTTCTTGGAAGAAGATTGTTGACTAGCTTGTCCTCGAGAAGACTCAGATGAAGGCTTCTTTTGAGACCGAGATCCGTCGCATTCGAAGGAAGTACGCGCCTTCAACCAGATCTCCTGACAGTGTTGTTAGGGATCCTTTGGATGACTAGTATCCTTTTCTCTTGTATTTTTCATTTGGTTTCTGAAATTGTACTCATGTAATCCTTCCAATTTATATAAATAAAAGGAGATTTTTGGTCATATCAAATTGTTGCAATTGCTATTTAAATATTATATATTTGCAAATGATATAGTAAGTTCCTTGGAAATAAAAATAATCAAGCATTGCATTTCATGCATCATTTGCATAAGCAGGTTTTTGCCAGGTGTCTGATTGGTGTTTCTTTTGTGCTTTAGCCAAGCTGACTCACTGGTACAATACCAGAGCCAATCATTTGAAAATTATGGAACATTTGGAGCAAGAGAATAGAGAGCTGAAGGACGAGATCGCCCGCCTGACTGCCATGATGGAGTCGGTTCTTGCTGCTCAGAGCCAGTCTTCTCCAACGCCTGCAACTCCTCCCACGAGGACTGTCACTTCAGAGATGGTTACCTCTACCGTGCCTGCTGCTACCGCCCACTTCGTGCCAAACTTGCCTGCTGGATTCCCATGGGGAATGCCGCCCAATTTTGTGCCAGAAGGCTTTGCGCCTACCTTTACTTCTATGCCGACATCTAGCCCGGTCATGTCCGTGCCACCTCCAGTTGTGCACACTTTGCCTCGTGTAAAGGATACCATCTATCATTTTGAGACGTCTGAGGGTCCAGATGTTTATGAGAAGATGGACGAGATGAAAGACCAATTTCTTGAGCTGCGCAAGGAATTGAAGACGCTGGGAGGTAAAGACCTGTTTGGGAAGAGTGCTGCTGAATTGTGTTTGGTACCCAATGTTAAATTCCCGGTGAAATTCAAAGTGCCCGACTTTGAAAAATATAAGGGGAACTCTTGTCCGCTCAGTCATCTTGTGATGTATGCCCGCAAGATGTAAACTCAGACAGATAATGACCAATTCCTTATTCACTACTTCCAGGATAGCTTGACTGGTGCTGCACTCTGTTGGTATATGGGGTTGGATAGTGCAAGCATCCACACTTTCAATGACTTGGGAGAGGATTTTGTGAAGAAATACAAATACAACATGGACATGGCGCCAGATAGAGACCAGCTGAGGTCTATGTCTCTGAAAGATAAGGAGACATTTAAAGAGTATGCACAGAGATGGAGGGAGTTGGCTGCCCAGATCACTCCTCCTTTGAAGGAGAAAGAGATGACAAAGATCTTCTTGAAAACCCTGAGTTCATTTTATTATGAACGCATGATCACCAGTGCCCCCAGTGATTTTATCGAAATGGTAAATATGGGGATGAGAATTGAAGAAGGAGTCCGTGAAGGACGTTTGTCAAAAGATGAGGCGTCAATGAGTAAGAGGTATGGCAGTAGTTTCAGCAAGAAGAAGGAAAGTGAGAGAAATGCAATTTCCAGTGGGAGGCAGATGAGGCCTCAGATAAGAAGAAATCCACCACCCCGTCAACATCATCATCATCAAGTGTCACCAGTAATTATGGTATTTTCTAATCAACAAGCAACACCAATTCAACAACAACATCAACGTCAACAACAACAACCGCAACAAAGAATGAACACCTACAACAACAATAATACCAACAACAATCATCATCAGCTGAACTTTGAGAGGAAAAAGGTCTCTTTCGACCCGATTCCTATGACGTATGCAAAGTTGTATCCGTCTCTGGTCCTTAAAAATTTGATTCAACCGAGGAACCCACCCTAGATCCCAGAACCACTTCCCTGGTGGTATAAACCTGAGCTTCGTTGTGCTTTTCATCAGGGTGCACCTGGGCATGACATTAAAAACTGCTATCCATTGAAGTATGAGGTGCAAAAGCTTATGAAGAGTGGTATGGTGTCCTTTGAGGACCACACGCCAAATGTGAAAGCTAACCCTTTACCCACCCATGGGAACTCTTTAGTGAATATGGTGGACGGTTGTCCTGGAGAATTCAAGGTTTTTGATGTCCGGTTTATCAGAAGATCTTTGGTGCAGATGCATAAAGATATCTGTTTGGTGAGTGACTATGAACATGACCATAATGGTTATGTTGTGTGTAGTGTGAACCCAAGAGGGTGTGATGTGGTGAAAAGGGACATCCAGCGTCTGATGGATGAAGACATGATCCAGATTATTCAATCTCGTCATGTAGATGACGACGTCAATGTCATAGTGCTCGTTTTCAAGCAACAAGAGTGTTTGGTAATTCAGTATGATAGCAGCAACAATAAGAATGTCAGTCAAAGATCAGTATCGCCGTTGGTAATACGGTTAACGGGCCTAGTCCCGTATTCATCTGATAAGGATGTACCGTACCAATACATGCCACAATGATAATGAATGGTCAAGAGGTCCCGTTACCTACGACTAATTCAGTAGTGAGCATTGTCGATGTAACGAAGGTGACCCG
This sequence comes from Lathyrus oleraceus, assembly GCF_024323335.1. Lineage (NCBI taxonomy): Eukaryota > Viridiplantae > Streptophyta > Magnoliopsida > Fabales > Fabaceae > Lathyrus > Lathyrus oleraceus. The sequence goes on along the minus strand of NC_066585.1, from coordinate 350,569,823 downwards.
CAGTGGTCGAGTGTTTGGGCCGGTGGTCCCAGAAAGTAAAGAGGAAACGATTGTTGGTAAGAAGGCGGAGGTGCCTAATGTAGAACCAGTTGGCTGCTCAAAGGATAAGTCTGGTGAATCCAGCAACTTGAAAGCCAATGATGATGATGAGGTACTCCGATTAATAAAAAGGAGTGAATTTAATGTGGTTGAGCAGATGCTCCAGACTCCCTCAAAGATTTCCGTGTTGTCTTTGCTTTTGAATTCCGAAGTGCACAGAGAAGCACTGCAGAGAGTTCTTGAACAGGCATATGTAGAGCAGGATGTTACTGTGGATCAATTTGATCATATTGTGGCTAACATCACTTCATGCAATAATTTGAGCTTCTGTGACGAAGAAATCCCTGAGGAGCGAAGAAATCATAATTTGGCTTTGCATATTTCAATGAATTGTAAGGAAAATGCTTTATCAAATGTGCTTGTTGACACCGGTTCATCACTCTACGTGCTTCCGAAGTCAACTTTGTCAAATCTATCTTACCAAGGAGCGCCCATGAGGTATAGTGGGGTGATTGTCAAAGCATTTGATGGCTCGCGCAAAACGGTAATTGGTGAAGTGGACCTTCCAGTTAAGATAGGTCCGAGTGATTTTTAGATTACTTTTCAAGTAATGGATATCCACCCGGCCTACAACTGTTTATTGGGAAGGCCCTGGATTCATGAGGCAGGGGCTGTTACCTCCACTCTGCACCAGAAGCTCAAATTTGTCAAGAATGGCAAGTTGGTGATTGTTGGAGGAGAGAAGGCATTGTTGGTTAGCCATCTGTCATCTTTCTCGTATGTAGAAGTTGAGGATGAGGTTGGAACTTCGTTCCAAGCCTTATCTATTGTTGCGGAGAAGAGAGTTGGGGCACCTATGTCCTCGCTGAAAGATGCTCAAAAGATTGTTGAAGAGGGTGTTGTTGATCAGTGGGGGCGCATGGTAGAGGTCTCCGACAACAAAGGTAGAACTGGTTTGGGGTTCCCGAAAGGATCATCAATTGCAAGATTTGAAGATATGCAACTCAGTTTTCATAGCGGAGGGTTCATTCATGGCAATGAACAACACTTAGTTGCTGTGCTAGAAGAGAGCGAAGAGGAAGACTGCACCAACTTTGTAACGCATGGAAAGACATGCAATAATTGGACTGCCGTTGATATTCCTATTATTTTGCATCGATCTAAGTAATTGCTTTTACATTTTAAAATCCTTCTCCTATGCCTAAGGGAGAAGTGAACATTTTTTGGGCATTTTAAATTGATCATCAATAAAATTAATTCTATTCATCCATATCTTTGATGTTTATTTTTATTTTTGCTTTATTCTGAAAATGGTAATCACAAAAGAAAAACATAAATAAACAGTATAATTGTTCATCTGCATAATATTTGGTCACAGATTCACTTCTCTAAAATCAAAATATCAAATCATTATGCAGGTTGGTTCCTAACCCCATTGAATACAATGATCATTCTCCTTCTCCAAATTTTGAATTCCCTGTGTTTGAAGCCGAGGAGGAAAGTGATGTGGAAGTAAGTGATGAATTGTTTCATCTTCTTGAGCAAGATGAGAAGATTATTCAGCTGTTTGAAGAACAGACCGAGCTAGTCAACTTGGGTTCCGAGGATGATGTGAAGGAAGTCAAGATTGGGTCTCGACTGTGTCCAGATGTTAAGAAGGGGTTGATTGATCTCCTTCGAGAGTATTCAGATGTGTTTTCTTGGTCCTATCAAGACATGCCTGGGTTGGACTCTGAGATTGTGGAGCATAGATTACCGTTGAAGCCAGAATGCCCGCCAGTCAAGCAAAAGTTGAGAAGAACACATCCATATATGGTTGTGAAGATCAAAGAGGAGAGTTCAGAAGCAGATTGATGCCAGTTTCCTTGTGATTGTTGAGTATCCGCAATGGGTGGCCAATAATATGCCTGTGCCGAAGAAAGATGGAAAAGTCCACATGTGTGTTGATTATAGAGATTTGAATAAAGCCAGTCCAAAAGATGATTTCCCTCTATGACACATTAATATGTTGGTAGACAATACTGCTAAATTCAAAGTCTTTTCGTTTATGGATGGATTTTCCGGATATAACCAGATCAAAATGGCACCCGAAGATATGGAGAAGACCACATTCATTACACCCTGGGGAACATTCTGTTATAGAGTGATGCCTTTCGGTCTAAAGAATGCTGGTGCAACTTACTAGAGAGCAATGACTACTCTTTTTCATGATATGATGCATAAAGAGATTGAAGTTTATGTCGATGACATAATTGCTAAATCGATTGATGAAGAGGAACATGTTGAGCATTTGTTGAAGCTATTCCAGCATTTGAGGAAGTATAAACTCCGCTTGAATCCCAATAAGTGTACTTTCGGTGTTTGTTTTGGTAAGTTATTGGGCTTTATTGTCAGTGAAAAGGGTATTGAAGTTGATCCTGCCAAGGTCAAAGCAATACAAGAAATGCCTGCGCCCAAAACTGAGAAGCAAGTCAGAGGTTTTCTCGGCCGCTTGAATTATATTTCCAGATTCATTTCCCACATCACTGCCACATGTGCGCCTATATTCAAGCTTCTTCGGAAAGATCAGTCTTGTGATTGGACCGAAGACTGCCAGAAAGCATTTGACAGTATCAAAGAATATTTGCTTGAGCCTCCGATTTTGTCTCCACCTGTTGAAGGAAGACCGTTGATCATGTATTTGACTGTGCTCGAAGATAGTATGGGTTGTGTTCTTGGTCAGCAAGATGAGACTGGAAAGAAAGAATTTTCAATTTACTACCTCAGTAAGAAGTCCACCGACTGTGAGACTCGATATTCAATGCTTGAGAAAACTTGTTGCGCATTGGCTTGGGTTGCTAAGCGTCTGCGTCAGTATATGTTGAATCATACCACTTGGTTGATATCCAAAATGGATCCAATCAAGTATATATTTGAGAAGCCTGCTTTAACCGACAGAATTGCCCGTTGACAGATGTTATTATCAGAGTATGATATCGAATACCAATCTCAGAAAGCAATCAAAGGTAGTATCTTGGCTGACAATTTGGCTCACCAACCGATTGAATATTATCAGTCAGTGCAGTACGACTTTCCTGATGAAGAGATTTTGTACTTGAAAATGAAAGATTGTGATGAACCATTGCTTGAAGAAGGGCCAGAGCTTGGTTCCCGTTGGGGCATGGTATTTGATGGAGCTGTTAATCGATATGGAAATGGCATTGGGGCAGTGATTATTACTCCTTAAGGAACGTATCTACCATTTACAGCTAGATTGACTTTCAAGTGTACAAACAACATGGCAGAATATGAAGCTTGCATTATGGGGCTTGAAGAGGCCATGAATCACAGAATCAAATATTTGGATGTCTTCGGTGATTCGGCTTTGGTTGTGAATCAGATCAAAGGAGAATGTGAGACAAATCAACCCGGTTTAATACCATATAGAGATTACGCGAGGAGGATTTCAACTTTCTTTACAAAGGTTGAGTTTCATCATATCCCTCGAGATGAGAACCGGATGGCAGATGCTCTTGCAATGTTGGCATCAATGATTGTAATGAAATATTGGAATGAAGTTCCCAATTTATCTGTGATGCATCTTGATAGGCTAGCTCATGTATTTGTTGTTGAAGAGATTAAAGATGAGAAGCCGTGGTATTACGATATCAAATGTTTCCTCCAAAGTCAGATTTACCCGTCTGGGGCATCTTTGAAAGATAAGAAGACTTTGAGAAGATTAGCCAGTAATTTCTACTTGAACGGTGATATACTGTACAAGATAAACTTCAACATGGTTTTCTCATATGCGTGGATAGACACGAGACAGACTTGTCGATGACTGGAATGCACGAAGGTTCCTTTGGTACTCATTCCAATGGACATGCAATGGCGAAGAAGATGTTGCGAACGGGTTACTATTGGCTGACAATGGAATCTGACTGTTGCAAATTTGTGAAGAAGTGCCACAAGTGTCAAATTTATGCTGATAAGATTCATGTTCCTCCAACACTATTGAATGTTATCTCTTTCCCATGGCCTTTCTCCATGTGGGGAATTGATATGATTGGGATGACTAAGCCCAAAGCTTCGAATGGACATCGTTTCATTTTAGTGGCAATTGATTACTTCACAAAATGGGTTGAAGTGACATCATATGAAAATGTAACCAAGCAAGTTGTTGTAAGGTTTATCAAGAATCAGATCATATTCCGTTATGGTGTGCCATCATCACTGATAATGGATCAAACTTGAATAACAATATGGTGGAAGCTCTTTGCAAAGACTTCAAGATTGCACATCATAATTCTTGTCCCTATAGACCAAAGATGAATGGGGTTGTTGAAGCTGCGAATAAGAACATCAAAAAGATTATCCAGAAGATGGTTGTCACATATAAGGATTGGCATGAGATGCTCCTGTTTGCATTTCATAGGTATCGTACATCCGTCTGCACTTCAACAGGGGAAACCCCTTTCTCTCTTGTGTATGGTATGGAAGTAGTGCTCCCCGTAGAGGTTGAAATTCCTTCGTTGCGCGTGCTCATGGAAGCCAAGTTGACTGAAGCTGAATGGTGTCAGACCAGGTTTGATCAGCTAATTTGATTGAAGAGAAGAGATTAACCGCCATGTGTCATGGTCAGTTATATCAACAAAGAATGAAGAAAGCTTTTGATAAGAAGGTCAAACATTGGTAGTTCAGAGAAGGTGACCTTGTGCTCAAGAACATTTTGACATTCAATCCAGATTCCAGAGGAAAATGGACTCCTAACTATGAAGGCCCATATGTTGTTAAGAGAGCCTTTTTAGGTCGTGCCTTGATTCTTACAACTATGGATGGTGGAGAGTTCACTCGTCCTGTGAACGCATATGCAGTCAAGAAATACTTCGCCTAAAAAGTAAAAGAACAACTCGCTAAGTTGAAAACCCGAAAGGGTGGCTTAGGCAAAAATGAGCGTCTCGGTGGATTGAAAACTTGAAAGGGCGATCCAGGCAAAAATTAGAGACATAAAACAGAAAAGAATTTCCCGATAAGTTGAGTACCCCACCTTGGGGCAACTTATGCAAAAATTAGGGATTATGGCAAGTAACCGCATTCTACTGATCTTCAGTGTCTTGATGTTTTGTTTGAGCACAAGGGCTAAGTTAATCAGAACCTTCTTGAATTTTCTATCACCAATAATGCATGGAATAGTAACCGATCCCCTGTCTTTCTTTTTCACTGGGATTTTCATGCCTTGGAGAATGGCACTGCATGTTTCAGTTAGGATGACCAGGTCTATATAAGTGGAACGCTTCTTGGAGATGATGTCTTTAACAAACTTGACACATATTGGAATTTGTTCTAATGCCTCAGAAAAAGGGATGTTTATTTCCAGTTTTTTGAACTTTTCCATGAACCTCTCAATTTTTTTCTCATGTTGATCTTTCTTTTTCTGTCTTGGAGGGTAAGGGAGTTTGATGACTGGTTTTGAAACCTTCTCTTTCTCCTTGACAGGTGGTAGTATCACTTCTTCATCTTGGTCCTTGGTTTCCTTGATTTCTAAATCAACTTCTAACAATCCATCTTTTTCAACACTGTTTTCCTCCATTTACTTTCCACTTCGGGTTACGATAGCGTTAATAGTGTTATGTTCCAGCGGATTTGTTACCGTACCACTAGGTAGGGTGCCCGGGGCTTGAGAATTTGAAGCTAACTGTTGTGCTATCTGACCCATTTGGACTTCGAGATTTTTAATGGAGGCCGTGGTGTTTTTCTGATTAGTCCTGGTTTCTTCTTGAAACTGCATGATGTTGGCTGCTAATTTTTCAATGGCGATTTCCCATTCAGCCTTTTTAGGTGCCTGTTGTTGCTGTTGTTGTTGATACTGAGTCTGATATTGCCCTGTACCTTGTTGCGGAACATTCCCTCTATGATCTTTCTAGGAGAAATTTGGATGATTCTTCCAACCTGGGTTGTAAGTGTTAGAGTAGGGATTATTCTGCTTCAAGAATTTGATCTCTTCAATTTGTTGTGAAGTAACAAAGCAATAAACCGTGTGATGAGGTCCATTACAAATTTCACAAGTGCTAGCCTGAGCTGGCTAGACCTACGCTATCTGTTGAGTACATATATTCATAGCTTTCAACTTCTTGTCTACTTCGGCAGCAACTGTGTCTTCCAGACGAATTTTATTTATTTCTAATTTTAGATCAACCACCCCCTACGGCTGACTAGTACACTTGTCGTATAATTCTAGATGCTCATTGGCAGTTATTGCTTCAATAATCCTCTTAATACCAGTGTCTGTTGAGAAATTTGTTGAGCCATCGACTGCTGTATCAATTAACTACTTTGTTTTTATTTTCAGCCCATTAACGAACATCTGCATTTGTTCGGTCTGATCCATATTGTGAGTTGGACAAGCTACTAACACCCTTTTGAGTCTTTTGTAGGCGTCTCCTAATGATTCACCATCCTTCTGTTTGAAATTAAAAATTTCATACCTTTTTCTCAGGAATACTGAAGCTAGAAAGTACTCATTTAAGAATGCAGTTTCCATCTCTTCCCATGATGTGATACTGCCGGCAGGAAGAGAATATAACCATTCTTCCGTATCTTCAGCTAAAGTGAACGGGAACATTCTTAATTTTTTTGCTTCATCAGTATGACCATCAATTTTCAGCATGGTGCTCATGGTCAGAAATCTTTGCAGGTGTTTGCTGGCATCTTTGTTAACCTTTCCGGTGAAAGGTTCTCTTTCCAATTGATTGATTGTTCTAGGATGTAGTTGAAAATTCATCACATTCACCGGTTGGTTGACAATGGTCAATCGACCACCCGGTGCGTTTGCACCTCCATAGTCACCCAGGAGTCTTTCCGGAGGTGGAGGAGGTGGAATTGGAGGAACTTCAGCCATGGGTTCTTTGACTTCTGAGTGATCAGAGGTACTTTCTTATTTGAAATCCACTATTTGATTTTTGCGTCTTCGGTGAAGGGTTCTCTCGATCTCTGTGTCAAAAAGAAATTCAGCTACGGGCTCTCCTCGCATACACAAATTAGTAAATTATAAATGATAGAAAAATAATTTTATTGCAGAGCAACACAATTTTTATTGAATTTAAAATTAAACTCTATATTTTGGAAGTCCCCAGCAACAACACCAAAAACTTGATCGGGAAAATAACAAGTGTACTATTTTGCCTTTTATAGTAATAATGGGGAAATTCCCCGAATGTCGATCTCAAGGACTGCAACTCAATATCGAGTTTAAATTATCATTAAATTAAAGAAAAAGTATTAATTTGGTTTTTAGGTGTAAAAATATAAGACTAAAGGTAAAAGCAAATAAGGATGAAAATAAAGGTTTACAAGGAAAAATGAACAATGTCAGGGAAGGTGTATGATTTATCCCTGTAACATCTCTGAGTTACTATTGCATCAACAAATATCAATTACTACCAGTTCTCAAGGGTATTTTCTCCCAAGTCCTTGGTGAGAAAACCTTTAATCAATCTACCCTAATTTCTATGTCCATAGGCAATTAAGGTGACGTTAAGCTTTATAATATCAAGAATACTCTAGTTTATACAGGGTATCCCTAGTCCTAGGTGATATCTACTGTAGATTAACCTTATAAAAACCTTACCAATGGTGGTCCAACCTAACTGATAACCACAAATCAATCTCGATTGGTCCGAAAGAGAAAGCAATAAACACCTCAAAAGGTTATCGTAAAAATAATATTATAAATGCAAATGTAAACTCAAATTCGTTATAATTCTAAATCAGGGACACCCCCTAGCATTGAGGGGTTTAGCTACTCATATTGTTTAAAACAAATGCAAGATAAAAATTACACATTACAAGTAATTGGATGACTTCGATCTTTAGTCGCTCCGCTTCATGAAAACCTTCAGCTCTCCGAATGCCTTGCTCTCTATAATACTTGATTGCTTCACAATACTGTATTTTGCCGTATTCCAAGATGATTTTTCGTTAGGCAGAAGGTCCTCTTTTATAGTGAAAATTCCAAGCAGTAGTTGGACATGTCCAAAAATATCTCTGAAAAAGCCCAACGAACAAAAACCTGAGAAAAAGGAAATTTTGGGCTTGGGCTGACACGGCCCGTGTCAGTTGACACAGGTGGCCGTGTAAGCATACTGTCCCAGTTGACACGCCCCTGGAATGGGTGACACGGTTGGGGATGATGCCTGACAAGGCCCGTGTCAGTTGACACGGGTGGCCGTGTCAGTTGACACGGGTGGCCATGGCAGTTGACACGGGTGGCTGTGTCAGGGCACTGTCTTCTACACCACGCCCTCCTTTTCCTGACACGGCCCGTGTTAGGTGACACGGGTGGCCGTATCAGGCCTCTTGTACCGGGGTTTTCTGCTCCTTTGCTTGCCGGAATCTCGCATTGTCTTGTTCTGAGTTCCCTAGTTCTTATACTTGGACCTGTCAGACAAAAACACAGCTATCTCACGCATAAAATCACGAAAATAGAATTAAAATATAACAATGAATGGAAATGCTTAAATATAATACCGGAAGTAAAATTGACTCGAAAAGTATCAAAAATGCTTGCACAGTGTTTCAAAAGCCTCGGTTTCTTGTCGGATCAGTAACGAAAACTTAATGCAAATGGTGATTGATCACATGTAATGGCAAAGAAGGTGTTGCGAGTAGGTTACTATTGGCTGACAATGGAATATGACTGTTTCAAGTTTGTGATGAAATGCCACAAGTGTCAAATATATGCAGATAAGATTCACATTCCTCCGACACTATTGAATGTCATTTCCTCCCCATGGCCCTTCTCCATGTGGGGAATCGATATGATTGGCATGATTGAGCCTAAAGCTTCGAATGGACATTGTTTCATCCTAGTGGCTATTAACTACTTCACAAAGTGGGTTGAAGCGGCATCGTATGCGAATGTAACCAAGCAAGTTATTGTGAGGTTTATCAAGAATCAAATTATATACCGTTATGGTGTACCAAGTAAGATCATTACTGATAATGGTTCGAACTTGAATAACAATATGGTGGAAGCTCTTTGCAAAGACTTTAAGATTGCGCACCATATTTCTTCTCCCTACATACCTAAGATGAATGGTGTTGTTGAAGCTGCAAACAAGAACATCAAGAAGATTATCCAGAAGATGGTTGTGACGTACAAGGATTGGCATGAGATGCTCCCATTTGCTTTGCACGGGTATCGTACATCCATCCTCACTTCAACAGGGGAAACCCCTTTCTCACTTGTTTATGGCATGGAAGATGTGCTCCTAGTAGAGGTTGAGATCCCATCATTGTGTGTCTTGATGGAAGCCAAGTTGACTAAAGTTGAATGGTGTCAGACCAGATTTGATCAGCTGAATTTGATTGAAGAGAAGAGAGGTTGACTGCCATGTGTCATGGTCAGTTGTACCAGCAGAGAATGAAAAAATCTTTTGATAAGAAGGCCAGGCCTCGTGTGTTCATAGAAGGTAACCTTGTGCTCAAGAAGATTCTATTTTTTAAACCAGATTCTAGGGGAAAATGGACTCCTAATTATGAAGGCCCATATGTTGTCAAGAGAGCCTTTTCAGGCGACAATTTGATTCTTACAACTATGGATGGTAAAGAGTTCACTCGTCATGTGAACGCAGATGCAATCAACAAATACTTCACCTAAAAAGAAAAGAACAACTCACTAAATTGAGTACCCCAGCTTGGGGAAATTTATGCAAAAATTAGGGATTTATGGCAAGTAGCTGCATCATACTGATATTCGGTTTTGAAGACTCATCTTGAGCACATTGTCAGTTTTTGGTTCACTATCTCCAACAGTCGCCAAAAGCACAGTGGATATCAAGAGTTGGTAGAAGAATTAGTGATCATTGTATTCAATGTAGCCCTTTTCCATGTAAATTACCATTTTTCAGCTTTTGTAAAGATCTATGGAGTCTTGTCATTTACAGACTACCGTTCTATTAAATAAAGTTGAGCTTTTATCCAATTGTTTCTACTCCTGTTTAATTCAGCCAAATAGATTTAAATTTTATTATGATCATTTTGGAAATTTAAAATTTTGAAACAAAAATCATGTTTTCTTAAATATATAAAAGCAATTATTTTAAGCAATCGATTTCATTCAAGAGGAATATCAACATCGGTTTGAAAGCAGTAAGCCCTAAGTGTGGAGCATTATTGGTTCTCCCCAAGCAGTTGGCGTGATCCCTGTTTCATCCCGAGCAGCTTTTTAGTATCCGATGTTTGTTGGTTTCCCCAGCCAAGTTCGCCATCATCCCCATTTCTGTTTGTTTTCCTCCCTCGGGTTGTAGGCATTTTATTATAGCAATTTGCATAGTTTCGGCAAAATTTTGTTCCCCCTCAAGTCGCCATCAGATTCGTCCCCAATAAGAGTTTCTGAGCAGCTATTTGTGTTAATCCCCTGCAGGGTTGTCTCCCATGTGATATGGTGTTGACCTAAAATTCCCCGCAGAGTTGATAGCAGTTTCCTCAGTAGATCTTCCCTTTTCTTCCCCAGCCAGGGTCGAGCCTTCGAGGTGTTCGAGATCTTCTCCAGAAGTTGTTTCCCTCTTGTGTGGATTGGCCGAGAATTGTATCGATGATTCAAATCAGTGACATTTGTATCCTTTGCGATCGTTTTGTCAGCATAATCATCACATATACATATACGCATACATATAAATATGCACCATATAACTTCATTATTGCATTATTACACCTTGTGATTCATTTTTATTTCGAAAATCTGCCATGATTGTACTTTATCCCCATGCAGATTCGGTGTGTCTGTCCTCCTTTAATTGTAGAGTGTCAACCCCTTAAGCAGAAAGACTTTAACCTTTCTCCTATTCCCCACTGAGTTATTTCCTCGTGGATGATTATTATTTTAGTTTCCTCCCCAGTCGATTACCTGGATGGAACCACTCCCCTTGAGTTATATCCTTATTAGGTTGAGTCTTGATTGACCGTTTCTTTCTAGATCTTCCCTAGATAAATTCCTTTGGTCCTCTAAGAGTCTATTACCCATTAACTGGTAATCTTCTTCTTAGTTTGCAATTTGTTACCTCTGTCCAATACCCGGCAAGAGTAACCCCTTTTCTCCCAAGCGGATTCGTTTTTACATTTCCCAGGAAGTATATGCTTGATATGTTCATCCTAACTGATGACAGATATTTTCTTCCCCTGCTTTGAGTCTATCCTTGATATGTTCACTTTAACCAATGACGGGTATTCTCTTTCTTTGGTGTTCTACCCAGTAAAAAGGTAGTTGTAATCCCTGTTTTATTCCCCAGATAGTTAATCCTTGATATGTTCATCCTAACCGATGACGAATTTCCTTCTCTTTCCGATCTTCTGCCCAGTAACCGGTAGTTGTAAATCCTGCTTTTCTCCCCTTTGTAGAGTTTGTCCTTGATATGTTCATCGTAACCGGTGACAAATATTCTCTTTCCGGTATTCTATCCAGTAACTAATAGATGTAATTCCTATTCCTCCCATCGGAGTTTATCCTTGATATGTTCATCCTAACCGGTGACAGATATTCTTTTTCTAGTATTCTATCCAGCATTCGATAAATATAATTCCTACTTTGTTCAGGCGGTTTATCCTTGATATGTTCATCATAACCGATGACAAATGTCCTCCTTAAACATCCCCAGGAAAGTTAATCCTTGATATGTTCATCTTAACCGATGACGGATTTTCTCTCCTTTGAGTTTATCCTTGATATGTTCACTTTAATCAGTGACGGATATTCTCCCCCTTTGGTCTTCTGCCCATGGTAGTTGTAAATCCTATTTTGGCTTTCCCCAACAGTTTTATTCTTACCAAGTAACCGGTAATGAATACGCCGCCTAGATGCCCTAAGCGAGTCATCCTTGATATGTTTATCCTAACCGGTAACAGATGTTCTCCCTGTCATATTTTGTTATCTCCTTACCCAGTAACTAGTAGTGGATAATATAGTTTTGCTCCTCCTGTGTTGAATATCTTTTCTTATCATATGCATTAGCATTGGGATCACACCTTGGCATCCTCTTTACCCCTTATTCATTGGGTTTGGATTGGGAGAGATAACCAAGCATCATGTGATTGTATCATACTTTGTATTTTTATCATTTTTTACTAACCAAAATACCAAAAATATGTCTTTCTATAAACTAACTCTTTTGTAGATAGGGCATGTGCTCACCTTTGATCTATCAAGCTCACATCTAGGGTTTAAGACCCTCAGTGCAAGGAGCTCAATCAAGAAGTGGTTTACTATGGCTCTAAGCATAATATATGAATCCCCATGATATTTACATGTTATTTTGATTAAGAATTCATCAAGAGTTTGGATTTGGTTTGCCTTGGAAACCCTAGTTCATCTGGGTGTCTTGTGTAACTTCTTAATCACACTTGTTCAACATTTGATCAAATATTTCAAGAGATACTTCAAATTTCATCATATTATGAATATATGATCTCCCATGAGTCCCAAAAGTCAATAGAAATGCAAATTATCAAGTTGGTTCATGGTGGTTGACCAGAAGAATTCAACTGATCAAAACTGGGGTTCCCTAGACCCTATCTCCTATAATTTTTATCATATGAAAATGATTCTAAGAGAAAAGTTACTTTAAATGATATTCCAAACAACTTTCATGTTGAGGTCAAGAGGTAGTTTTTCTTCGAAAGTCATTTTTTATGGTGAAAGATTATAGGTCATTTCGTCTAAACCCTAATTTGGAGGTCAACTTCCCAAGGCCATAACTTGCTCAATGTTTATGAGATGAAAGATTTAAATGTTGCACAATAAAATTCAAGATGTATACTTCAACTTTAATGTTTGTAGGAACAGATAATTCAACTTTTATGAGCATGTGATATGAGGATACATTATAGGTCATTTTGGACCAATGCCATTGGATAAGTGATTTTCCTCAACTTCAAAAATGCATAACTCCTTCATATTAAATCCAAATGAGGTCAAATTTGTGACCATTTTGAAGGACTTTGAGATATATACAACCTTGATGAAGGAACGTTTCTCATTTGAAGCTCACATAAAAAGTTAGCCAAGGTGGAATAAGTGAACATATGGCTTGACACTTAGAAATTGTTTTGACATGTTTGATTTTCCAAAATTCCACCTCAAAATTCACCATGATACAAGCTTCAAATGAAAAAGTGTCCAACATAAAAGTTGTTCCTCTTGATCTAACCTTTCCAAAAAGTCCAATTTCATCCATTTTGGACAAGATTTGAATGGGCTGCGCATGGCTTGAACATTGCATCATCATTTGGCAAGATTGAACTTCAAACTCCCACACACCAATGCATGACATTCCAACATGATCTCAGACTTATTTGTATTCTATTATGGGCCAAATGACATGATTTCATGGGCCTGTACACGCCCATGCACCCATGCATCACTCATTGCTAATTTTGGAAGTTCACTTCAAGTGTGCAAATATCAATTGAATTGGCTATAAATAGAGGCACCATGCATCAGAAATGAGGACCCATGCGCCAACTTTGATCCCAAGCATCCAAACCCTTCCATTTGAGAGGATAAACTTGAGAATTTCCATTAGAAACTGAGTTTGAATCTCACTGTTTTGAGATTCAATTCTCCAGGGATCCAAAGCCTTTTGATCATTCTAATCTACTCCTTCAAGCATTCAGAACAAGATCAAGCACAAGCAAGAGCAAAAACAATCGAATTTAGACCTGCATTGAAGGTATTTTCAGAAAATTTCACCTCTTCAATTCTCACTCAATTCTTCATAACTCTCTTGGATCTTTTGTTGTTTGAAGTCCTACCAATATAGGCAACAAGATTGAGTTGTTTTGAGGTCAAATCGAAGCAACACAGATCGTGCACCTCAAATTTCAACTCCTTGTATCTCTCAGTATACTTGGAGTTAGGATGAATTGAGGCCAAATTCGAAATCAGTGTTATTTTTACATTAAAATCATGTCCTTATTTTTAATTTTGGTGATGGTTGTGACTGAACTAGTCTGGTGAAGCTCACCAGAGAAGGAGACAGGAGTTGTAGCTCCGGTGATGAGTTGGCAGGCTCAGAACCATAGGATCCTTTTGAAATGAAATAATCTCACGCGTGTAGCGGTGTATTCGTCACTTTATGATTTATTGACTAAATCAAAAGCAAAGCATACAAAGATAGAGTCGCCACCACACTTTTATTTATCCAAAGGAATGGCTAAAAAGCGAACAAAAGCCTAAGAAGTTTTACACATAGAAAACTAATGAAAAGATCAGAGATCTGGGTAAGGGGTTAATTACGCAATGGGAAGGTGTTAGGCACCCAAAACGTCCTAGGTACTCCTAGGGAGCCCTTTTAACAACTTGTTGTATGAAATGTTATTTGTTTATGAAATATTTATTGTGCAAACATGGTTGAAGGGATGAGAGAAAGAATATACAATTTTTATTGTTTTTGTGTTTGAACGGATGAACCCGTTGCCTACGTACCTTTCCATGGAAGGTAAGGATCAAAACGCCGTAGTTCGGCTAAAAGATTTCCAAAAGGTGAATTGATTGATTTTAAACAAAAGCCCTAAGGTCTATCATTAACCACAGGAGAAAACTCAACCTTATACAAACAACAAGTCCACCATGTGAGAATAGCTTCGACATACTAGAGGGGTTAACCCTGTTTTCAGTATGGAAGTCTTACAGTTCGATCACTAAGGACAAAAGGCGAGATTAGCATCAACCACTAAGATAATTGAAACCTATGGCTAATGTATGAAAAACTTGATTAAGAAGTGGGCTTGGGCCACAAAAGCAATTGAGTGAGTGAAATTAACCATTTTGGAGTGTTCACAAAAAATGAAGTCAAAGTATGATTAGAATTCAATTCAGGAGAAGTATTGTGAAAATGAAGTTTGAAAATCAGAGGCTTAAGGCCTAGGTTTCTAATTTGAAAAAACAGATGAAAATGTTTGCACAATAGTTTTCAAGTTTTGGGTTAACATGCAAATGGAGGTTTAAAGCAACAAAAGGTGGGAGGATGAGCAAGTAAAACTTCTTAGATGTTCACCTCTTGAGATCATATGTAGATGATTCAAGTGATTCCTTTGGAATAGGCAACAAGCAAATAACGGATGAACAAAGTAAATGGATACCGGATGCCAATCAATGGACTTATTCCAATCTCACAAAACAAAGTGGATACCGGATGCCAATCAATGGACTTATACCAATCTTCTAAAACAAAATGAAACATGGATACCAGATGCCAATCAATGGACTTATACCAATCTCCTAAAACAAAATGAAACATGGATACCAGATGTCAATCAACGGACTTATACCAATCTCCTAAAACAAAATGAAACATGGATACCAGATGCCAATCAATGGACTTATACCAATCTCCTAAAACAAAATGAAACATGGATACCAGATGCCAATCAATGGACTTATACCAATCTCACAAAACAAAGTGGATACCGGATGCCAATCAATGGACTTATACCAATCTTCTAAAACAAAATGAAACATGGATACCAGATGCCAATCAATGGACTTATACCAATCTCCTAAAACAAAATGAAACATGGATACCAGATGTCAATCAAAGGACTTATACCAATCTCCTAAAACAAAATGAAACATGGATACCAGATGCCAATCAATGGACTTATACCAATCTCCTAAAACAAAATGAAACATGGATACCAGATGCCAATCAATGGACTGATACCAATCTCCTAAAACAAAATGAAACATGGATACCAGATGCCAATCAATGGACTTATACCAATCTCCTAAAACAAAATGAAACATGGATACCAGATGCCAATCAATGGACTTATACCAATCTCCTAAAAAAAATGAATCATGGATACCAGATGCCAATCAATGGACTTATACCAATCTCCTACCATATCATAGGAAACAACTGCCAATCAATGGACTTATGCTTGCCTCCTCCATGGACAAAACAAAATGTTACAAAGTACTGAACAATGTTTATGAGATGATATACAAGTAATGATGATAAATGCGCAAAGGCACACTCAAGCAAATATGCACAGATGAATCAAGTAAGCAAACAAACAAGGAAATTAGCACACACTATACACAATCAATTAGGCTCAAGCAAGGTTAGGCTTTACAGCCAACTGGAATGGGTATTTTGAGCTCTTAACCCTAACATTGAGAGTTAGGGTGATGCAGATGAAATGGAGATGAGGGGTGTACCTCATAGCTCTTATCCCTGGTCAGGGAGAGCTTTGATCAATGGAAAGTGTGGGAGTTCAGAAAGTAGGAACTCTTCTCCACAAATGATTGACTCTATAAGATCTTGGGTTCTTATTCACAATGCATCAACACATGGTGTGAGCAAGGTGAATGACACACTGAGTAGCAGGAGATGGATTACACATCTCTTTTATCTGCCAATTGCCTCATAAGAGGACTTTACCTGCTTGGCACAAAATTAAACAACCACAAGCATTGCCTCTTAAGGAAGGCTTCAGACAGGTGCCTGCCAAAGTAACATGGCAGGTCTTCCAAACTACATGAAGATTAGGGATTATACCTATGTAGTTAAGCAACCAAGCAAAGCAAAGTTCAAATGAACTTAAAGCAACTTAGGTACCTGTGGAAACACTAAACAAATCAGTACAATACTCAGACAAACAGACAACAGTCAATAAGCAACAGACAATCCCAATGTACAAGATGTGTAAGCCATAAGGCAAACTCAAATGAGTTAGCATCAACCTACAAAACACACAAGTGTTAGCAATCAAGAGCAAACATCAACAATCACATGATGAAGCATCATCAACTAGGGAACTTGGATGCTTAAACCTGAAATCAAAGCTCAAATGTAAGCAACAAACCACTAGGTCAAAGCCTAGGGTCAAAGATGGAGAAAAAAATTCAAAACAGGAGCTGAAATTCAACACAAAGTAACTTCAAACACATATTGACATATCCTAAAAAGGCTCACATCAAAATCAATCATCAAATGCATTTCATGATCAAAAGAAGTTCAAGACAATTTCAAAGCTCATATGTAATCATCATGAATGAAAAATTCAAATCAAAACGAAAATGATTCAAATAAATCTGGAAAAAATCATGAATATTCAAGACATCTAACATGATCAACATACAAAAAATCAGGGGAATCAGAGATCATTTAGCATAGAAATCAAGTTGCACAAGTTGGACAATCAAAGGTGTGACACAAATTGTCACACCAAGTTAACACAAGCATAAAACAGAAATGGTAATTGAGAAAAATGTCAAACCAAAACCAAAATGTCAAGCAATGTGTCTAGAATCAGCATGCAAAATTTTAAGTTCATTGGATTAAAAACAAGCATTTCACAATGAGATAAGCATGGCAAGGTCACAATTAGACATATGATCATTCAACCTAGAACAAATTAATTTTCCAGCCATGCACAACTTGCAAATTCATGATCATAAAAAACTAGACAGAATGAGGAGCATTTGGCAAAAAAATTGGGATGAAATTGGATGAGTTTTCAATTTGTTATGATTTTTCTAAGTTGAGGAAAAAATTAAAAAATCAAAATGGACAAGTAGTATGAAATAAGGAGGGAAAGGAATAAATGAGTGAACATTTGAAATTATCCCCTCGCTGGGAATCGAACTCGGTGTGAGTTCAAAAGTGGCGCGCGCAAGCATAAAACGATGTCGCTCCCTGTAAAACCCTAGCGCGCCCAGAATTCGTAGCTAATGATGAACTCGTAGCAAATTCATAGCAAATTCGTGGCTAATCATGAACTACATCTTCTTCATGAGGAAGAAGATGAACAGTGAACAATCTTCATGCACGTTCTAGAAAAATTCTCCAGAAAATCAAAACTCATACATCATTCTAAAGCATTTTTCATGTAGATGATGAATCAAACAAAATCTAGGCATGAATCATCATATCAAGAGCAAATCGAACAAAAGAAAATTCATGCATGGAACTTGAATCTACCCTAACTCAGTCAATAAGACACCAATTTACACGATTCTTTCACTAGATTCATCATGAGAACAAGATCTACACTAATATAGCAATGGATTTCAAAATTAAGAGATGCGAATTATGACCTCTTGAAGAGCAGAGCCTTTGAATTCACACGATCCGCAGCTTTGACTGGTCCAAATCTACTCCACAATGCTTGAAATGAAGTTTGATGAAGCAATTGAAGCTTGAGAGGTGCAGGATCTAGCTCAAAGTAGAATCTCCATTGTCAACTTCATGAACTTGAACTGCACTATTCTTGCACGAATTCAATAAAACAGCAATTGATCTACACTAAATCCAAGCTCAGGAACAAAAATATGAAGTTAAAATGCCATGCTATTTGGAAGGAAATTGAATTATGAATGAGAGAAAAATTTGAAGTGAGAGAGAGTTTTGGATCTAGAAATGTGAAAAATGATTAATTCCCTCAATTCTGTTAGGGTTTAGGTATTTATATGAAGCCCTAATCACTTTGTTAATCCATAATTAGTTTGGTTAATGATAATAAGGTGTTTTACCAAAATCCAAATTTGCATGGTGCATGTACCATTTACACGTGAACAGTACCAATTGCTTCATCATTTTCACTTAAAATCATTTTTTAAACTCAATGGCAATGGTAAAAAGTCCATACAATGCACCATTTTTGAATTTTGCAATTTCCCTCCAAAAAAAACATGGATTAACAAGTGATTATGTGATGAGAATTGATGTAATGTGATGCATGATTTGGAAATTAGAGGTCAAGAGGAGAATATGGCAAAAAGAACCACTCATTTTGGAGCTTTGGTTCAAAAGATATGGCCATTTGAAGTCCCATGCATACTTGGCAATGATTTGATCATATCTCCTCAACCACACATCATAAATCCATGATCTTGGACATTTTGGAAGTGGGAGAGAACGATTTACAACTTTCATGTTCAACAAAATTTCATTTGAAGCTTTTTTGATGATGTAATATTGAGTTGAAGTTGGTCCAAAACCCTTCCATTTTTGGAAAGTTCAAATTATGGGTCACTTTCTATTTTGGGAAATTTTGACTGGACCTCCAATTCTTCAATGTGAGTGTTTGAAATGTCAAATGAGACTTGTTTGAACATGAATGAAGTACTTCTAATCACTTCCCACCTCCAAATCCATAGTTGACTTTGTAGTTGACTTTTTAGGTCTTTAGATGATCTGAAAATGTTCTGATGAGATTCAAGCCTCTACCACTTGGGATTTTACTTCAAAATGTCATCATAACTCATATGAACTCTTGTGAATGATTGTGGGGTCCAAATCTCAAGAATGACCACCATCTATGACTCAATGAATGCCTTTAATTGCTTTGACCTGTTATTGCTTCATCTGCAAGACAAAGGTTAGATGACATATTTTTGTACTTTTGGTTAGTGATTAAAAGAAAAGTAATGACATATAAATGCAAGGAATGCTTGGTGATCAAGAACCACTCTCAAAAAGAGAATCCCACCCACAGGGAAGGAAGCAAGGTGTCCAATGATCCTTGAGGCTATGCAATGATATGATATGATGCCATGAGGGATCTTAGGGACAAAATTGGGGTCTTACAGATGCCCCTATTTAAGGTCAATCTAGCCGGAGAAGTGAAGGTTAAAATCTTCATCTTGACGCGGTAGAATGGGCTTAAATAACAATAATGAAACAAATTTTGGTCCCTAAGAGACCTCATGATGCAAATGTATGAATGCAAAACAAACTATATTTGTGGGGAATATGAGTCCACAAAGAAGAAAAGACGATCCATCGGAGTAATACACTCACCAGGAACAAAGACTCTAACAGGACTCTCATGGGGATAAGAAAAAAATGCGTGAGCAGGACACGACTCTGAATTAGGGGAAACTGACATTGCGTGAGCAGGGCACGACTTGACTGGAGACCTTACTAGGGAGTAAAGGACTCAAACTGGGGAGGAAAGAGTTCCAAAAGGAAGACACATCTATAGGAAAGACTCAAGCTGACTCAAAGAATGCGTGTATCGGGGAAAACGCCAATACAGCAACAGGAAAATAACCACAACTCCGCTGGGGAAATCTAACAAAGACTTTCCAGGGGAAGCCAAAGGATGAGATGTTACCGGTTAATGAGTAACATGCTCGGGAAGAATGAATATCTAAGACTTGTGTACGGGTGAGAGATATCAATCGACCAAATCATCTGAGGAAAACCTGAAGAAGGTATGCTTTAACTCAGGGGAATCCGACTCCACAGGGGACCAAGGTCGCAATAGGGAGCAGACAGGAAGGAACACCAAGGATACCGGGTTGTAGGTATATAACAGGTGACCGACCAAGACGTGAATTGGTGTGTGTTCCAAAACACTCATCATCCTGAAGAAAGCTAGAAAAGCAGACTTGTTTATAGGATGGATATTCGATTCTGTAAAGAATGCGAATCTTACTCAGTTGGGGAAACAAATAAAGGATTCAACCAAAGAGTGCATGAGATATATTATCTATAACCGTCAAAACGTAGATAATATACTCGCATGAAAGATTATCCATTACCGGGTTGTAGGTTGTTAAAGGATAAATCATCCGAAATCGTGAATTGGTTTGTGTTCCAAAACACTCATCATCCTGAAGAAAGCGAAAGCAAACTTGTTTATAGGATGGATATTCGATTCTACAAGGAATACGAATCTTACTCTGCTGGAGAAAACGATCGAAAGATTGACCCAAGAGTGCATGAGATATATTATCTATAGCCATCAAAACGTAGATAATATACTCGCATGGAAGATTATCCATAACCGGGTTGTAGGTTATTAAAGGATAAATCATCCGAAATCGTGAATTGGTTTGTGTTCTAAAACACTCATCATCCTGAAGAAAACTAGAAAAGCAGACTTATTTATAGGATGGACATTCGATTCTGTAAAGAATACGAATCTTACTCTGCTGGAGAAAACAATCGAAAGATTGACCCAAGAGTGCATGAGATATATTATCTATAGCCGTCAAAACGTAGATAATATACTCGCGTGGAAGATTATCCATAACCGGGTTGTAGGTTGTTAAAGGATGAATCAACCGAAAAGAGAAACAATCGTTACCAACAACAACAGGGTAGACGAAAAATGACTCACTGAGGATAAATTGCAAGCGTCCGACAATTATCCAAGAGGAAGGGGTGAATATTCGGTTCCACAAAGGGACAACGAATCTTACTCGACTGGGGAAACACGAAAGGCTTCGACCGAAGAGTGCATGAGATATATTATCTATAGCCATCAAAACGTAGATAATATACTCGCATGGAAGATTATCCATAACCGGGTTGTAGGTTGTTAAAGGATAAATCATCCAAAAAGAAAGGCAATCGGGATACCAAACTAGGTATACAATGATGACTGATCAAAGGGAGCAACAGACATTACCAACAAAAAGGTAAATGAAAGAAGACTCGCAGGGAATACATTGATGAAAATCAATGATCCAAGGAACACGATCATTGGCAAACGGTGAAAGGACCCGCTGGGGATAAAATTGCTTACTCAGAGCAATTACCCAGAAGAGAGAGGGAAAATCAACATCGAATACGGGATGAAGATAACCACAAAGAGGGGATTACATCTACCAAATACTGGGTAGAAAACCACAGAAGAGTAACTGTCATCGGTTGGGATGAACAACAAAGTTAACTCTGCTAGGGGAGAAAAACAGGGTTTATAACTACCGGTTAGTAGGTAATAAATCATACAGATAGGACTTACAACTGCCGGTTTGTAGGCAGAAAGCCAAAAATCCCACTGAGGATAAGATGAATGAGCGCCGGTTAGTAAGCAACTATTCATTTATACCACAGGGAAGCACGAGAGACAGTTGAAAAAGGGGCCAATTTAGGATCAAACCAAAAAGGCGAACTTGAATCAAGACTCGTCCTAATGAGGATGGAACTCAAAAGGGAAAACCCGTCCCAGTATGTGTGTTGGGAGGGAACGGAAATAACCGTCATCCACGAGGATGTAACTCAGTGGGGAGTGCAGAAGGAAATGACAGACACTTTCTGCTTAAGGGCTGAATCTACATTGAGAGATTAGATACCTGACATCTGCTTGGGAAGATCTACTGGGGAGATCTATATCACCGGGGATCGACCACCAAGTACTGAACCTTCACAAAATACCACAACTGCTGAGGAGGAAAGACCTCACTTCTCTGCTGAAGGGATGGGAGGTGAAAACCTTAACAAGCACTCTGATGGGGAGATATCATAGATGAAATATCATATCAACAACTCCTCTAGCGACTTCACCGGGGAAAATACAAAGTAACGGGGTGTCAACCCACCAACTGCTGAATCTTCCAAAAGGAAAGCGACCGTGCTAGGGGGATAAGGCTGCAAGAGAGGAAAACCGAAGTTTCCAATAAGCACTCTGCTTTGGGAACACAAACAAACTCAACAGAAGCTCTGCTTGGGGAGCAAGCCCAACAACGATCTGGAGAAAGAGAATACAAACATGCCAGGAATATGAACAAATGTCTTACCCTGTTGGAAATCATGCCACCCTTGGGAGAGCACTGAGAAATTCTTAAGTATCCTTTCATCATTGTGAATGTTCACTTTGTTTAAAAACAATTTTTATGAAAGAAAAAAAAATTGTTTGTTTAAAACAATGACATTTTATCAATTAAAACATGCAAAACATTTGTTGAATTGAAACAAATAAGAGTGCAAATAATTGGATAAAAGCTCAAATTGATTTGATGGAATGGTAGTCTGCCGATGGCAAGACTCCATAGATCTGTACAAGTTTGAAATCAGTGATATATATTGGAAGAGGGCTACATTGAACATAATGATCCCTTCTCTACCAATTTGAATTTCAATGTATTCGAAGCTTCAGTCGGCGACGAATCGAGAATCTCTGGCGAAAAGACAGTTGTAGAACAGAAAGTCTTGTCAGGATGCAGTTACTTGCCAAATCCCTACTTTTTGCTTAGATTGGCCTAGGGTGAGGTACTCAATCTAGCGGGATGCAAATTCATTTTTTTTCTTTTATGTCTCTAATTTTTGCCTGGATCGCCCTTTCAGGTTTTCCACCGAGACGCTCATTTTTGCCTAAGCCGCCTTTTCGGGTTTTCAACTTAGCGAGCTATTCTGTTTTTTTCCATATACTTTTTTTTTAGGCAAAGTATTTCTTGACTGCATCTGAATTCACAGGACGAGTGAAATCCTCCCCATCCATAGTTGTGAGCATCAAAGCTCCGCCTGAAAAGGCTCTCTTGACAACATATGGACCCTCGTAGTTTGAAGTCCACTTGCCCCTGGAATCGGGCGCGAAAGACAAGACTTTCTTGGGCACAAGATCACCTTCTCGGAACACACGAGGCTTGACCTTCTTATCGAATGCTTTCTTCATTCTCTGCTGATATAACTGACCATGGCACATGGCAGTCAATCGCTTCTCTTCAATCAGATTCAACTGGTCGTAACGACTCTGAATCCATTCAACATCAGTAAACTTGGCTTCCATCAAGACTCTCATTGATGGGATCTCCACCTCTACTGGGAGAACAACCTCCATGCCGTAAACAAGAGAGAAAGGGGTTGCCCCTGTTGAAGTGCGGACAGATGTACGATATCCATGCAAAGCAAATGGTAGCATCTCATGCCAATCTTTGTACGTAACAACCATCTTCTAGATAATCTTCTTGATATTCTTGTTAGCAGCTTCAACAACCCCATTCATCTTGGGCCTGTAAGGAGAGGAGTTATGGTGTGCAATCTTGAACTCAGCGCACAACTCTTCCATCATTTTGTTATTCAGTTTAGATCCATTATCAATAATGATCTTATTTGGCACACCATAACGGCAAATAAGTTGATTCTTGATAAACTTCACGACCACCTTCCTGGTCACATTCGCATACTGTAGCGGTGTATTCGTCACTTTATGATTTATTGACTAAATCAAAAGCAAAGCATACAAAGAATCGAGTCGCCACCGCACTTTTATTTATCCAAAGGAATGGCTAAAAAGTGAACAAAAGCCTAAGAAGTTTTACACATAGAAAACTAATGAAAATATCAGAGATCTGGGTAAGGGGTTAATTACGCAATGGGAAGGTGTTAGGCACCCAAAACGTCCTAGGTACTCCTAGGAAGCCCTTTTCACAACTTGTTGTATGAAATGTTATTTGTTTATGAAATATTTATTGTGCAAACATGGATTGAAGGGATGAGAAAAAAATATACAAGTTATTATTTTTGTGTTTGAACGGATGAACCCGTTGCCTACGTACCTTTCCATGGAAGGTAAGGATCAAAACGCCGTAGTTCGGCTAAAAGATTTCCAAAAGTAAGTGAATTGATTTTAAAACAAAAGCCCTAAGGTCTTTCGTTATCCACGGGAGAAAACTCAACCTATACAAACAACAAGTCCACCATGTGAGAAAAGCTTCAACTTGCTAGTGAGGGGTTAACCCTATAATAAGCAAGGAAGTCTTACAATTCAGTCACTAAGGACAAAAGGTGAGATTAACATCAACCAACCAGGATAAATCAAACCTATGGCTAATGTATGAAAACTTATCAAGAGTGGACTTGAGCCACAAAACAATTGAATGAGTGGAATTAATCAATTAGAATTTATTCACAAAAGATGGTCAAAGTATGATTAGAATTCAATTCAAAAGAAGTATTATGAAAATGAAGTTTGAAAAATCAAAGGCCTAAGGCCTAGGTTTCTAATTTGAAAACAAATGAAAATGTTTGCACAATAGTTTTCAGGTTTTGGGTTAACATGCAAATGGAGGTTTAAAGAAACAAAAGGTGAAAGGGTTAAGGAAGTAAAACTTCTTATATGTTCACCTCTTGAGATCATATGTAGATGATTCAAGTGATTCCTTTGGAAAAGGCAACAATGCAAATAACAGATGAACAAAGTAAATGGATACCGGATGCCAATAAATGGACTTATTCCAATCTCACAAAACAAAATGGATACCGGATGCCAATCAATGGACTTATTCCAATCTCCTAAAACAAAGAGAAACATGGATACCAGATGCCAATCAATGGACTTATACTAGTCTCACAAAACCAAGAAACAAGGATACCAGATGCCAATCAATGGGCTTATACTAGTCTCCTACCATATCGTAGGAAACAACTGCCAATCAATGGACTTATGCTTGCCTCCTCCATGGACAAAACACAATGTCACAAAGTAATGAACAATGATTATGAAATGATATACAAGTAATGATGATACATGCACCAAGGCACACATAAGCAAATATGCACAGATGAATCAAGTAATCAAACACACAAGTCAATTAGCACACACTATACACAATCAATTAGGCTCAAGCAAGGTTAAGCTTTACAGCCAACTGGAATGGGGTATTTTGTGCTCTTCACCCTAACATTGAGAGTTAGGGTGAAGCAGATGAAAAGGAGATGAGGGGTGTGCCTCATAGCTCTTATCCCTGGTCAGGGAGAGCTTTGATCAATGGAAAGTGTGGGAGTTCAGAAAGTTGGAACTCTTCTCCACAAATGGACTCTATAAGATCTTGGGTTATTATTCACCATGCATCAACACATGGTGTGAGCAAGGTGAATGACACACTTAGTAGCAGGAGATGGATTACGCATCTCTTTTATCTGCCAATTGCCTCTTAAGAGGACTTTACCTGCTTGGCACAAAAATTAAACAATCACAAGCATTGCCTCTTAAGGAGGGCTTCAGACAGGTGCCTACCAATAACAGTAGGTCTTCCAGACTACATGAAGATTAGGGATTATACCTAGGTGGTTAAGCAACCAAGCAAAGCAAAGTTCAAAATGAACTTAAAGCAACTTAGGTACCTGTGGAAACACTAAACAAATCAGTATAATGCTCAGACAAACAGACAACAGCCAATAAGCAACAGACAATCCCAATGTACAAAATGTGTAAGCCAAAAGGCAAACTCAAATGAGTTAGCATCAACCTACAAAACACACAAGTGTTAGTAATCAAGAGCAAACATCAACAATCACATGATGAAGCATTATCAACTATGGAACTTGGATGCTTAAACCTGAAAAAATAAGCTCAAATGTAAGCAACAAACCACTAGGTCAAAGCCTAGGGTCAAAGATGGAGAAACAATTCAAAACAGGAGCTGAAATTTAACACAAAGTAACTTCAAACACATATTGACATATCCTAAAAAGGCTCACATCAAAATCAATCACCAAAAGCATTTCATGGTCAACTGAAGTTCAAGGCAATTTCAAAGCTCATATGTGATCAACATGAATGAAAAATTCAAATCAAAACAGAAATGATTCAAATAAATCTGGAAAAATTCATGCACATTCAAGACTTCTAACATGATCCACATACAAAAAATCAGGGGAATCAGAGATCATTTGGCATGGAAATCACATTGTACAAGTTGAACATTCAAAGGTGTGACACAAATTGTCACACCAAGTTAGCACAAGCATAAAACAGAAATGGTAATTGAGAAAAATGTCAAACGAAAACCAAAATGTCCAGCAATATGTCTAGATTCGTCATGCAAAATATCAGGTTCATTGGATAAGAAACAAGCATCTCACAACAAGATAAGCAAGGCAAGGTCACAATTGCATATGTACTCAATCACCCTAGAACAAAATACTTTTCCAGCCAAGCACAACTTGCAATTTTATGCTCATAAGAAACTAGACAGAATAAGGAGCATCATGCAAAAAATTGGAGTGAAATTGATTCATTTTTCTATTTTATATGATTTTTTGAAGTTGATGGAAACATTTGAAATCAAAATTGAATAAGCATGGCCAAATATGGTGGAAAATGGAAGGCAATTTTGAAAAGTGGTGCGCGCCAGGATCGAACCTGGTTGATTTTTAAGTTTGAAATTTAGCGCTAAACGCCAAAACGACAGCGTTTCAATTGAATCCCTAAGCCTAGCGCATTTCCAGAATTCGTAGCAAACTGATGAATGTTTCGTAGCTAAATCGTGGCAAGGTCGTAGCAAATTCTGGAAACAACATGAGGTTCATAGGTTGAAGATGAAGATCATGATGATCTTCATTTGAATTTCTAGATTTTTCACAATATGTCCAGAAATCAATAAATTTAGCACCAAACGATTCGTCATGTCATGTACATTAAAGATCAACAATCAAAACAGGCAAAAACATCAAAACAAGCTCGGATCGAAGAGAATCATTTCAACATGTCAAATATTCAATCATCCATAACTAACTCAAAACAACACCAAATCACACGATTCAAAGCTCAGATTCATCAGGACAACAAGATCTACAACAATATCCTAATGAATTCAAGAATTATTGAGATCGAATCCTGACCTCTTGAAGAACAGCTAGTGGAATCGTGCTCTATGAAGCTCGGCAATGCCTCAAATCTTCTCTACAATGCTTGTTGAAGTAATTGATGATGAATTAGAGGCTCCAGCACACACGAATCCAACTCAATTTGCAAAATCCATGGAACCTTCAAGCTTTGAGTATGGTTCAATATGGCACCAATTGCTCCAATTCCACGTTCAAACTTGCTCAAAAAAACTTCCTCATCATGAATCAATCAAGAGAAATGGCTTTTGTGTGAAGAATTTGGAAAAAAAATTGAGAGAAAAGTTTGGATAATTTTTGAATCTAGATCTGAAAATGAATGTTAATGCTGAAAACAGTTAGGATTAACAATATATATGCCATGCTAATCATGTTTAGAACCTGTTTAAGCCAAAGCTAATTGAAATTAATCAATTGTAAGGTGTATGTGCAAAATGGTATTTCCACCTCCATGCATGAAAAGCCACGTGAACAGTGCTTACTTCTGGCCCAAATCCACTTAAAATAAGTCCATGCAAGCTTTGGAAATGGTTTTGTATGCATATGATCCACCAAAATGATTTTATGAAAATTCCTTCTAAAAACTTCATGAGTGAGCATATAATTATGCAAAGGAAATTCAAGCCATGTAATGAGATGTTTAGAAACTACAAGTCATGATGAACAAAATGCCCAAAGAACCACACATATTGGAGCTTTGGTTGAAAACTTATACCCATTTGAATGTTCAAGCACACTTTGCCATGATTTGATGATATCTCCTCAACCACACATTAGAAATTCATGATCTTGGACATTTTGGAAATGGGAGAGAAATATCTACAACTTTTGTGTTCAACAAAATTTCATTTGAAGCCTTCTTGATGATGTAATATTGAGTTGAAGCTGGTCCAAAATCTTTCCATTTTTGGAAAGTTCAAATTATAGGTCACTTGCTATTTTTGGAAAGTCTTGACTGGACCTCAAATTCTTCAATGTGAGTGTTTGAAATGTCAAATGAGACTTGTTTGAACATGAATGAAGTATTTCTAATCACTTCCCATCTCCAAATCCACAGTTGACTTTGTAGTTGACTTCCTAGGTCTTCAGATGACTTGACAATGTTCTGATGAAATTCAAGCCTCTACCACTTGGGATTTTGCTTCAAAATGACATCATAGCTCATATGAACTCTTGTGAATGATTGTGGGGTCCAAATCTCAAGAATGACCACCATCTATTGCTCAATGAATGCCTTTGATTGCCTTGACCTGTTAATGCTTCATCTGCAAGACAAAAGTTAGATGACATATTTTTGTACTTTTTGGTTAGTGATTAAAAGAAAAGCAATGATATACAAATGAAAACATGCTTGGTGATCAAGAATCACTCTCAAAAAGATGACCCAACCACAGGGAAGGAAATAAGCTGTCCAATGATCCTTGAGGCAATGAAATGATATGATATGATGCCATGAGGGATCTTAGGGACAAAATTGGGGTCTTAAAGATGCCCCTATTTAAGGTCATTCTAGCCGGAGAAGTGAAGGTTAAAATCTTCATCTTGACGCGGTAGAATGGGCTTAAATAATAGTAATGAGACAAATTTTGGTCCCTAAGAGACCTCATGATGCAAATGTATGCATGTAAAAGAAACAACCTCTGTGGGGAATACTGGTCCACAAAGAAGAAAAGATGATCCATTGGAGTAATACACTCACCAGGAACAGAGACTCTCATGGGGATAAGAAAAAGAAAAAGAATGCGTGAGCAGGACACGACTCTGAATTAGGGGAAACTGACGCGGCGTGAACAGGACACGACTGGATTAGAGACCTTACTGGGGAATAAAGGACTCAAACTGGGAAAAAAAAGATTCCAAAGGAAGACACATCCATTGGGAGGACTCAAGCTGACTCAAATTATCTACGAAGGATACTTCGGATGAAAATCCGGACTCGGACTGGGGAAAAAGATTCACACAGAATCTCCCTGCCGGGGAAAACTGCATATATTGGGGAAAACGCCAATATAGCAAAAGGGTAAAATCACAACGGAAAACTCCACTGGGGAATGTCTAACAAAGAGACTCTCCTGGAGAAAATCTGCAAGATGAGGTGTTACCGGCTGTAAGACCCCAATTTTGGGCCCTAAGATCCCTCATGGCCCATATCATTCATATCATGGCCTCAAGGATCAATGCATGCCTTTGTCCCCTCCTAGTGGGTGGATTGCCTTGTGGGTTGTTTCTTGATCACCAAGCATACTTTGCATTTGTATATCTTTGTTTTCATATGTTTATCATTCAAAAAGTACAAAAATATTGTCAGTCTAACCTTGTTGCTTGCAGTTGAAGCAACCATCAGCAATTAGGTCAAAGTCAGTCATTGATCAGTCAAAGCAATGGATGGTGGCCATTCTTGCAGAATTTGGGCACCATGATCAATAATCACAAGTTCATACATCTTGGGACATCATTTGGGGTCAAGTTCTCAAGGAATTAGGGTTTTGAATTCATCAGAAGAAGTTCAATCATCCAAAACCCTAGAAAAGTCAACAGACAGTCAAACTTGGTCAACCGTTGATTTAATCAGTGATTTGATGGATAGAATTGATCTGAAGGAGCTCATTCATGCTTGTATAAGCCTCATATATCATGTTCAACCTCATCATGGAAGAAAATCAAGCCAATCAGAAAATTTTCCAGAAATAGAAAGTGGACCTGTAATTTCAACTGCCAAAAATGGAAACTTCTTGATCTTAAACTTACATCATGATACAAGCTTCAATTGAATTTTTGCCCAACATGAAAGTTGAAGATCTTGTTCTCCCATTTTCAAAAAGTCCAAGAACATCAAAATCCCATGTGTGGTTGTCAAGATATGATCAAATCATTTTCACCAATTTTTGAACTTCAACAAGCCATATCTCTCAAACCATAAGGCCAAATTTGGTGGGGTTTTTTCCTACACACCACATTTTTCATCCTCTTTCCAAAAATATAAATTTCATGACCTAAAACCTTACCATTCAAAATAGCATTTTTGGACCTTTTCATTTAAAATCAAAGTTTGACTCACAGTTGACTTTTTGATTTATGGACTTTTTCTCATTTTTGCCAATTGGAAAATGTTCTAAATCACATTTGTAACATGTTCCAATTCCAAAACCATGGTCATACCACCATCCTACCACTATTTTGGCCAAAATGCAAATATGGTATTTTTTGCAATTTCCTCATATGACCAAAGCAAAGTACAGCAGTACATGTACCACTACAAACAGCACAAACATGGTCTGCTAGCAGCCTGATTGCAGGCCCATTCGCAGCAAACACACCCTCCATTTTCCATTTTGTCCACAATTAGCAACTTTGCAAATGAAGGCATTTACACTAAGTTAGCTTAGCACATGGTTAAGTGATGATTAACAGATGATATTTAAGGGATTCTTCTGCATTTCCAACCCTAGTTTTGCAGCAGCCACAGACCAGAAATACACTCTCACTCTCTCTTGCATTTTTGCAAAAGCACATTTTCTGCACAAAAATTCCAAAACCCTCAAGCTGCCTTTGGTTATTCCATCATCCATCACCAACATTGAGCTTGTTCCAACCACCAAATCACAACTGGATTGCCATTTTCTAGCTCTGTTTCTCGAAGGACCAGTCATGGCAATTTGTAGTCTGCTCGTGTCCAAGCATGCTTGAGCTTAAATAGCTTCACCATCTACCATTCCAAGGCCAGGAGAGTACCTGTTTCGAGCTAAAGGATCCAAAACAACACTGCATCATCAGCTTGCTTCATCATTGGTATTTTTTCGAATCCTCCACTTTGCCAAACTATCACATGATTAATGTAGGTCTTAGCTTGCTAAAGTTCATGCACTGTGTCTTACACGATTTGGTTGATTGATTCATAAGAAATCTGTGATTTAAGTTTTATGTACACATGATTTTTGGTTCGAATCCCATTCCATGGTGTTGTATGCTGAAAAATGTTGCTTGGTTTAGTCATCACCATGCTTGAATGAAGCTATTAGGGTGTTCAATTTCTATTGCTGCACATTTCGAAAATCCAAGTTGCATGAGAATCCAGAAATTGTGAAGTTCATTGGCTGGTTGTTGCTTGTATTTGTATGAGCATATTGTTATTGCTGTGATGATTTGTATGCTGTAACTGATAATGAATGCTTGCTGCTGTTCAAACCTGACCATTGCCCAAAAAACCATTTGATTTATGCTGAATGCTGTTGTTTGTTGGCTGTGTGAGCATCACCATGAAAACCATGCTGCATTTTTTAAAACCCTCATTGATTTGTCAAGGCCATGCTGTTGGGTGGTGTGGTCGAATCATGTTGTTAATGTTTGTTGATACCATGAAGATAATACCATGCTGTTGTTTATTTGGTTTGGTTGATAAATAATGATGAATGTGTGATTGGTGATGAACCATGTTGCTGTTGCTGCTATACCATGCTGTTGAACCCAGAAACTTGCTTGGTCTTACTATTGTATGTTTGCAGTGTGAATATCACAATCATTTTTCATGCTGTTTGTCTTTTGGTGTTTGAATGTGTTTTAATGTTGATAATAAAACAATGCATATGCTGCTATTTTGAAACTTTAAGCTGTCCAGGATTTCCCATGAGCATGCTTGTTCTAGTATTGTTTGATGATTGTTGATGCTTGCTCGATATTACCAATACCATTGCTGCATTTGCCTTGCTGTTTGAAAACCTTTAAACTTGCTTGTAAAATCCACATGTTGGTGTTTGTTATGATTGATCGAGTTTGGGTGCTGTTTGTTGATTGCTGTTAATGAACATGAGAAGAATGCCTTTGCCATGCTGTTTGTGAGTTCTTGTTGGGTTTCAGTTTGAATTGATTGCATGAAGTCACATGATACCATGCTGCTAAAGTCCTGCTGCAGTTTTGAAATATGAATGTATGCTTTTGTTTGGCTGCAGTAGGAACATTCTCATTGCCATGTTGTTGTTGGTCGAATTTTGGTGCTGCTGTTATTGCTTGAACCATAAGCTTGCAAGAATTCCTCATGAACTGATGGCATTGTTTTGTTGTTGTGTTATGGTTGTATTAAAGATTCCATGATTATGCTATGCTGTTGTAATTGTTGGTCGAATTTCTGTACTGCTATTGTTGCCTGCTAGTGTTGTTTGTGTTTGTTGATATGCTGTTGGTCAATGCTGTAAATTAATGATGAATTTGATACCATGACCATTGCTGGTGTTGAATGTGCCCTGCTATTAACAATGAACTTGCCCTGCTGCTGTTATGCTTGAACCCAAAAAACTATATGTTTTGTGCTATACCCTGTTGGTTGCTTGCTGTTGTGTATGATGAAGCATGATGAGGATGAACTTGGTTTGATGATTACATGATGATGATAACATTGAATATGCTTTGGCTGCTGTTAGAAACCCTAAGGGTTTATTTGAAAAAACCAGAATTTTGCTCCATTGGCCGTGTCCACTGTTCCATTGGATTTGGACCAATGGGAACATTTCCTTTCCTCTGCCCAAAACGCAGAGTTTTAATTAGTGAGCTCAATATTACGAGTTTGCCACCCGTTGACTTATGTTTGACCATCATGCCATGCCTTGTGTTCATACTTCACCCATAATTTCACCCAACTTCACAAATTAATTTCTCATTCAATTTTTATCCAAAAATTATGAAATTTTTTCCACATGTTCATGAATGTGTTCTTTATTTAATCATGATTTTTAATTAATTTTCCATGGTCTGGATTTTAAATGATAAATATTTTCTTGACATGTATGCCAAAATGATACATTGTGCCATTCCTTTTGTGAAATTGTCATGTTGCATCCAATGAGCCTGAAATTTTTTGTGGTGAAACTAGACACAATGACCTTCATTTCCATATAAAGTTTGTGCATTTATCATTTGTGGATTGAGAGTTATGAGTTTCTGAAGTTATGTGTTACATTTGGTGCTATACCATGATCATGCATTTTCCCAATTTTTGTTCACATGCTTCCTCTTATCCAATTGACCTCAAATTTTGCATGAATCATATATCACATGTCTAGTTTGTATGTGAATTTTCTTGGAATTAATCTTGCTGTTTTCCATTTGATTGAGAATTTTCTTCCATATGTGGTCATTTGTTGACTTTTTGTGCTATGCCTTGCCAAATCTTTTATGAAATTCTCAAATCTTATCATATGTCCATGAAATTTCATATGTGATAACTAGACATCTCAAGCTTTGCATTGGTGTTAATCTCATTCATTTCTCTTCTGTTTTCAAATTGATATGATTTTTTGAAGTTGACCCATGCTTGTTGACTTTCACCATGCTTACTTGAATTTGATTTAACTTCATGATTTTACTTGACTGCCTTCCTCTCATCCAAATGCCATGAAATTTTACATGTCTACCATGTTAGATGTTAGGATTGAGTGTGATTTATTTCATAATTTTTGAAATTGTGTGAGTTGACTTTTGAATGAAGTCTTTGCTGTTGACTTTTGTATGCTTCTCTTGCCATGCTTTGCATCCTTTTGCATATGAAATGACCATGATGCATGATTTGGTTATGAATCCAATTGAGAATGCTTCTTGAATGTTTAAACTTGGTTTGAGTTGACTTTTTCCTTGCTGCCTTGACTTTTTCTTTCATCTTTGACCCTAGGCTAGCCCTAGTGGTCTTCTAAGCTTATGTTGAGTTCATCTGTTTCAGGTTAAGCACCAATGCCTTGAGGATCATTCAAATATTTGTTTGAGTTGAACTATATGATGTGCTAACTTTTGTTTTGTAGGTGACTCATATGCTTGAGTCTTTGTGCCTTGCACAATTGATCCCTCTGTGGTTGACTTTTGGTTTATTTCCTTTGATTTTGACTGTTGACTTGTTTACTAATGAGTTTGACTTTTTCAGGTACTTTAGTTGCCTAAGTTCTTTGAACTTGATTGCTTGCTTTGCTATTTAGCATTTGCTTTGAGGTATAATTACTTCTTCTTCATGTAGTCTGGAGACCCGGTCTGTTATTTGACCGGGCAAACTGTCTGAAGTCCTCCTTAAGAGGCAATGCCTGTGTTTGTTTATATTTGTCCTAAGCAGGAAAAGTCCTTCAAGTAAGGCAATTGGTGGAAGGTAGGGATAAGCAATCTATCCCCCACTATTCAGTGTGTCCTCTCTTTGCTCCCATTACATGGTTGAAGCAATGAGATAAAAAACCCAAAATCTAATCGAGTCAATAATGTGGAGAGAGTTCCTACTTTCTAAACTCCCACACTTTCTTTGATGCTCTCTCTGATTTTGAGATTGAAGCAATGAGGCACACCCCTCATCTCCTTTTCATCTGCTTCACCTTAGCCTCTCAATGGCAAGGTTAAGAGCGACCTTTACCCATTACAGTGGACTTTTAAAGTCAAACCCTCTTGTGTGAGCCCCCATTGTTTGGCTATAGAGTGTGCTGTTTGCTATTCATTGATTGATTGATTGCTTCATGTGCACTTGCTTGCTTGTATGCTATGCATTTATCATTATCATCAATTGCCATTAATACATGATCATCTCATTTGCTTTTGTGATGCTATCATTGTTGTTTGCCCATTGAGGACAATTGTAAGTCCATTGCTTTGGCATTTGCTCCTATGATGTGGAAGTGAGTTGTAAGACCATCATCTTGGCCACTCATCTTATCTTTGCTTAATTCATCTGTTTGTATGTGAGGATACAGTTATAAGTCCCTGTAAGTTGGCATCTGTTATCCTGTGATCATGATTTGATCTGTGTGGTTTTGTATGTGAGGTTGCAGTTATAAGTCCCTGCAAGTTGGCATTTGTATTCCTAGGACCATACTGTGGAGGTTAGAGTAAGCCCAGACAGATTGGCATCTGACTTCCATGTTTTGTTTTTCTTTGTATGAGAGGTTGCAATTATAAGTCCCTGTAAGTTGGCATTTGCATTCCTGTGATCATATTGTTGCTTTTGTTCTTGTATGTGAGGATCCATTGTAAGTCCCTGTAACGTGGCATTGGATTTCCTAGGACCATACTGTGGAGTTAACCTAAGTCCAGACAGATTGGCAGTTAATTTCCATGTTTCATTTTTGTTTTCCTCTGAGGAGATTGGTGTAAGTCCATTGAGTGGCTTCTGATATCCTGTTCTGTTTTAGGAGACTGGTGTAAATCCATCTATTGGTATCCGGTATCCGCTTTTTTTATTTCTTTGCCTGTGGAGATTAGTGTAAGACCATTGAGTGGCTTCTGACATCCCATTTTGTTTTAGGAGATTGGTATAAGACCAGTGATTGGCATCCGATATCCGCTTTTGCTTGCTTTGTTTGTTTGTTATTATTAATTGCTATTCCAAAGGACACACTTGAATCATCTGCTATATGATTTCAAGAAGTGAACCTTCTAAGAAGTTTTACTATTCATCCATTCATCCCCATTAAGTCCTAAACCTTTTCACACTCTTAATTTTCAAACTTGACATAAATGTTGTGCAAACATCTTCATGTTTTCAAACTAAAAACCTGGACTCAAGTCCTTGACCTTTTTTCAAACTCATTTCATAATACTTCTCTGAATCAATCTTAATCATACTTTGACTCCATTTTCATAATCACAATCAATTAACTTCACTCATCCACTTGTTTTGGCTGTGTCCATTAATCTTTTCATGCATTAGCCATAGGCTTCGATTATCTTTGTGGTTGTTGTAAATCTTGCCTATCCTTAGTGAGTCGACAGTAAGACTTCCGTACTTCAAACAGGGCTAACCCCTCTAGTACGTCGAAGCTATCCTCGCATGGTGGATGTTGTTTTTGGTCGAGTGTTCTCCCATTGATAATGAAAAGCCTCAGTGCTTGTGTTTAAAACTGAATCCACCAACTTTTGGAAATCTTTTAGCCGAACTACGGCGTTCTGATCCTTACCTTTGATGGAAGGTACGTAGGCAACGGGTTCATCCGTTCGAACCCAATAACCCAATAAAAATTGTATATTCTTTTCTCACCATCCCAATCATGTTTGCACAATGTTTATGTCATAACAAATAATAATCTTTTACAACAAGTGTGAAAAGGGCTCCCTAGGAGTACCTAGGACGTAGTGGGTGCCTAACACCTTCCCATTGCGTAATTTACCCCTTACCCAGAATCTCTGATCTTTTTATTAGTTTTCTACGTGTAAAACTTCTTAGGCTTTTGTTCGCTTTTTAGCCAGTCCTTTGGATAAATAAAAGTGCGGTGGCGACTCGAAATTTCAATGTATCTCTAGCTTATGATTTAACCAATAGATCATATAGCGACGAATACACCGCTACAGCGGCTACTGGGTAACAAACTCAAAGAAGCATGTGATCTAAACACCGGTTACTGGGTGAAAGAACAACAAGCTCAGGAAGAATGAATATCTAAGACCGGTATAAGGGTGAGAGATATCAATCAACCAAACATCTGAGAAAGACCTGAAAAAGGTACATCAACTCAAGAAAATCCGACTCCACAGGGGACCAAGGTCATAATAGGGAGTAGAAAGGAAGGAATACCAAGGATACCAGTTACTGGGTATATAATAGGTGACCGACCAAAGCGTGAATTGGTATATATGCCAAAACACTCATCATCCGAAAGGAGGGCTTGAAAAAGAAAATTGACTTACAAGATGGACATTCGACTCCGCAACGGGAAAACGAATCTTACTCAGCTGGGGGAAAAAAAACCCAAAGAGCACATGAGATATAATATCCATTACCGTCAGAACGTGGATAGTATACTCGCATGAGATATATTATCTATTACCGTCAGAACGTAGATAGTATACTCGCATGAAAGGAACACCAGGGATACCGGTTACTGGGTATATAATAGGTGACCGACCGAAAAGAGAGACAATCGATGCCAACATCAACAGGGTAAACGAAAGATAACTCACAGGGGATAAATTGCAAGCATCCGGCAATTATCCAAGAGACGTATCACCGGCTACTGGGAGATACGCTTAAAAAAAGGAGAAAAAAGAATACTCGATCCCACAAAGGAATACAAACCTTACTCGACTGGGGAAACACAACAGGCTTCGACCGAAGAGGGCATGAGATATATTATCCATTACCGTCAGAACGTGGATAACACACTCGCATGAAAGATTATCCACAACCGGTTACTGGGTTAATAAAGGATAAATCAACCGAAAAGAAAGGCATCGGGATACCAAAACTAGGTATATAAAGATGACCGATCAAGGGGAGCAACAATTATTACCAATCAAAAGGGTAAATGAAAGAGAACTCACCGGGGGTACATTGATAAACATCAATGATCCGGGGAACAAATCACTGGCATACTGTGAAAGGACCCGCTGAGGATAAAATTGCTAGCATCCGGCAATTATCCACAAGGGAAGATCTGTTGGGGATACAATTGCTAGCATACGGAAATTACCCAGAAGAAGGAGGGAACATCAACATCGAATACTGGATGAAGATAACCACAAAGAGTAACCATCATCGGTTAGGATGAACAACAAGGTTAACTCTGCAAAAGGGGGAAATTAGGATTTACAACTACCGACTATAGGGTAGAAGACCAAAACTCTGGCTGAGGATAAAATTGCTAGCATACGACAATTATCCACAAGAAAGCACAGACTCCGCTAGGGAGACAACATCAACATAGGATTTACAACTACCGAATACTGGGTAGAAGACCACAAAATCCACCATCAACCAGAATGAACCACAAAGGTTACCTCTGCTAGGGGATAAAAGTAGGGTTTGTAACTACCGAATACATGGTAGAAAACCAATAACTCTTCTGAGGAATAAATGGTATATAACCACAAATTCCACCAAGAAAAAAAAGGGAATCATAGGACTTACAACTACCGGTTACTGGGTAGAGGCCCAAACTCCACTGGGGATAAAAAGAATTATTGCCGGTTACTGGGCAATTCATTCATTTATTCCATAGGGAAGTACAAGAGACAGTTGAAAAATGCCAATTCAGGATCAAACCAAAAAGGCAAACTGAATCAAGACTCGTCCTAATGAGGATATAACTCAATAGGAAGATCCACCCCAATATATGTGTTGGGAGGAAACGGAAAAAACCATCATCCACGAGGATATATCTCAGTGGGGAATTGCAGAAGGAAAGACAGACACTTTCTACTTATGGGGCTGACTCTATATTGAGAGATTAGACACCCGACATCTGCTTGGGAAGATCTACTGGAGAGATCTACATCACCGTTAGCAGGAGACAACAAACAAAAGATATATGGAAAAAATGCAATCATGAATATCTGAACATTGAAAGTATGCATGAATATGCGTAATTTATGTTTGATGAATGCTGACAAAACAGACATATCTAACACAAACAGGCCCAGGAATCAAACGCCCAGTACTACACTTCCAGAGGAAAATCCAAGGAAAGCCAATCTGTTGGAGATCTAAATGCTAAAAAACAAAGATCTGCTGGAAAGCAAAAGATCAGAGATATCAAAGAAATCACAAAATCTCTGAGTGATGGATCATTAATCAACCCAACTAGGGAACAAAAACTCACAACAGGCAGAAACTGCCACAAAAACAAATCTGTTGGGGAAATGGAGAAATCCCGAGATTTCTGCAGGGGATCCTCAGTATCGACTGGGAAACAAGAGTTCACTGCACAAGCAAGAACTTCTGAAGAGAACAGAACACACAAGTAGAATCTAGCTGCACAAGCAACTCTACTGGGGATACTGTCAGCCACTCCATTGGGGATAAACCCACTGAGGGAAAATAGATCACACAAGTAGATTCTGCCACAAGCCACTCTACTGGGGATCTAAAGCATCAGGAAATCAACCAAATCTATGGATGATAGATCACCAACCAACCCGGCTAGGGAACAAAAGTTTACAACAGGCAGAAACTGCCACAGAAGCAACTCTGTTGAGGATACCAACTCTGTTGGGGATACTGCAGGGAGTTCACGAAATTTCTGCAGGGAAACATCATAGACACAATCCACCGTACCACAAATCTACTGGGGAATTATCTGAGGATGAGGAGGAGAACTGGTGATCAACCACCAAATGCTGAACCTTCCAAGAGGAAACCACCAACTGCTGAGGAGGAAATAATCACTGCTCTAATGAAGGGATAAGAGGTGAAAACCTCAACAAGCACTCTGATGGAGAAAGATAACATAGATGAAGTACATCATGCCAACAACTCCGCTGGCGACCGTACTGAGGAAACAGACGAAGTACCGGGATGTCGATCCACCAACTACCGAATCTTCCAAAAGGAAAGCATCCATGCTGGGGAGAGAATATTGTTAGAGGGGATTGTGAAGTTCTCAACAAACACTCTGCTTAGGGAACAACCCCAACAACAATCTGGATAAAGAGGATACAACCATGCCAGGAATATGAACAAATGTCTTACCCTGTTAGAAATCATGCCACCCTTGGGAGAGCACTGAGAAATTCTTAGGTATCCTTTTATCATTGTGAATATTCACTTTGTTTAAAACGAAATTTGGAAATTTTTACTTGTTTAAAACAATGACATTTTATCAATTAAATCATGCAAAACATTTGTTGAATTGAAACAAATAAGAGTGCAAATAATTGGATAAAAGCTCAAATTGATTTGATGGAATGGTAGCCTGCAAATGGCAAGACTCCATAGATATGTACAAGTTTGAAATCAGTGATATATATTGGAAGAGGGCTACATTGAACATAATAATCCTTTCTCTACCAATTTGAATTTCGATGTATTCGAAGCTTCAGTTGACGACGAATCGAGAATCTCTGACGAATAGACGGTTGCGGAACAGAAAGTCTTGTCAGGATGCAGTTACTTGCCGAATCTCTAATTTTTGCCTAGATTGCCCCAGGGTGAGGTACTCAATCTAGCGGGATGCAAATACTCTTTTTTTTTTCATGTCTCTAACTTTTTCCTGGATCACCCTTTCGGGTTTTCCACCGAGACGCTCATTTTTGCCTAAGCCGCCCTTTCGGGTTTTCAACTTAGCGAGCTATTTTCTTTTTCTTTTTTATACTCTTTTTTTTCTAGGCAAAGTATTTCTTGACTGCATCTGAATTCACAGGACGAGTGAA
Source organism: Lathyrus oleraceus (assembly GCF_024323335.1). Lineage (NCBI taxonomy): Eukaryota > Viridiplantae > Streptophyta > Magnoliopsida > Fabales > Fabaceae > Lathyrus > Lathyrus oleraceus. The sequence continues at coordinate 350,529,348 of NC_066585.1, read as the reverse complement.
ATCCTCCTCATCCATTGTTGTAAGCATCAAAGCTCCGCCTGAAAAGGCTCTCTTAACAACATATGGACCTTCATAGTTTGGAGTCCACTTGCCCCTGGAATCGGGCGCGAAAGACAAGACTTTCTTGAGCACGAGGTCACCTTCTCAGAACACACGAGGCTTGACCTTCTTATCGAATGCTTTCTTCATTCTTTGCTGATATAACTAACCATGGCACATGGCAGTCAATCGCTTCTCTTCAATCAAATTCAGTTGGTCATAACGACTCTGAATCCATTCAGCATCAGTCAACTTGGCTTCCATCAAGACTCTCATTGATGGGATCTCCACCTCTACTGGGAGAACAACCTCCATGCCGTAAACAAGAGAGAAAGGGGATGCCCCTGTTGAAGTGCGGACATATGTACGATAACCATGCAAAGCAAATGGCAGCATTTCATGCCAATCTTTGTACGTGAATGTCATCTTCTGGATAATCTTCTTGATATTCTTGTTAGAAACTTCAACAACCCCATTCATCTTTGGTCTGTAAGGAGAGGAATTATGATGTGCAATCTTGAACTCAGCGTACAACTCTTCCATCATCTTATTATTCAGATTAGATCCATTATCAGTAATGATCTTATCTGGCACACCATAACGGTAAATAAGCTGATTCTTGATAAACTTCACGACCACCTGGCTGGTCACATTCGCATACGAAGCGGCTTCAACCAATTTGGTGAAGTAATCATTTGCTACGAGAATAAACCTGTGTCCGTTGGACGCTTTCGGTTCAATCATGCCGATCATGTCGATTCCCCACATAGAGAAAGGCCATGGTGATGAAATCACATTCAGAAGTGTCGGAGGAATATGAATCTTATCCGCATAAATCTGACACTTGTGGCATTTCTTCACATATTTGCAGCAGTCAGACTCCATTGTCAGCCAATAGTAGCCTGCTTTCAGCATCTTTCTAGCCATGGCATGTCCATTGGAATGAGTACCAAATGAACCCTCATGGACCTCAGTCATCAACAGGTTTGCTTCGTGTCTATCCACGCATCTGAGAAGAATCATGTCAAAATTTCTCTTGTAAAGCACTTCACCGCTGAGGTAGAAACTGCCTGACAACCTTCTTAAAGTTTTCCTGTCTTTCACAGATGCCCCAGGCGGGTAGACCTGGTTCAGGAGGAAATTTTTGATATCAAAATACCAAGGCTTGTCATCATGTACTTCTTCCACTGCAAATACGTGAGCTGGTCTGTCCAAGCGCATCACGGTGATATTGGGAACTTCATTCTAATACTTGACTACAATCATCGAAGCAAGCGTAGCAAGCGCATCTGCCATCCGATTATCTTCTCGAGGAATATGATGAAAGTCAACTTCTGTAAAGAACGTTGAAATCCTCCTCGCATAATCTCTATACGGAATGAGACCAGGCTGATTCGTCTCCCATTCACCCTTGATCTGATTGACAACCAAGGCCGAATCACCATACACATCAAGTTGCTTGATTCTCAAATCAATACATTCTTCCAGTCCCATAATACAGGCTTCGTACTCAGCCATATTATTCGTGCATTTGAAAGTTAGCCTTGCTGTAAAAGGAATATGCGTGCCATGAGGAGTAATGATTACTGCCCCAATACCATTTCCGTACTGATTTACAACGCCATCAAACACCATCGTCCATCTGGAACCAGGTTTTGGGCCTTCATCAAGTGTAGGCTCATCACAATCTTTCATTTTCAAATACAGAATCTCCTCGTCTGGGAAGTCGTACTGAACAGACTGATGATCTTCAATCGGCTGATGTGCTAAATGGTCAGCCAAGATACTACCTTTGATAGCTTTCTGAGCTCGATACTCGATATCATACTCAGATAACAACATCTGCCAACGGGCAATCCTCCCAGTTAAAGCAGACTTCTCGAAAATATACTTGATTGGATCCATTCTGGATATCAACCAAGTTGTATGATTTATCATGTATTGGCGTAAACGCTTAGCAGCCCAAGCCAAAGCACAGCACGTCTTCTCAAGCATAGAGTATCGAGACTCATAATCAGTAAACTTCTTACTGAGGTAGTAGATAGCAGATTCTTTCTTCCCTGATTCGTCTTGTTGACTGAGTACACAACCCATCGAGTCTTCAAGAACAGTCAAATACATGATCAGAGGTCTTCCTTCTACAGGCGGAGACAAGATCGGAGGTTCAGACAGATACTCTTTGATACTGTCGAAAGCTTTTGGGCAATCCTCGGTCCAATCATGAGCTTGATCTTTCCGGAGGAGCTTGAATATCGGCGCACATGTGGCAGTCATGTGGGATATAAATCTGGAAATGTAGCTCAAGCGGCCAAGAAAACCTCGGACTTGCTTTTCAGTTTTGGGCGCAGGCATCTCTTGTATTGCTTTGACCTTTGCAGTATCAACCTCAATACCTCTCTCGCTGACTATAAAGCCCAACAACTTGCCGGAACGGACTCCAAATGTACATTTGTTCGGATTCAGACGAAGCTTGAACTTCCTCAATCGCTGAAAAAGCTTCAACAAGTGCTCAACATGTTCAACTTCCGTTCGGGACTTAGAAATCATATCATCGACATAGACCGCTATCTCCTTGTGCATCATATCATGAAACAAGGTAGTCATAGCTCGTTGATACGTGGCTCCGGCGTTCTTCAAACCGAAGGGCATCACTCGATAACAGAATGTTCCCCAAGGTGTGATGAATGTTGTCTTCTCCATATCCTCGGGTGCCATCTTGATTTGATTATACCCGGAAAATCCGTCCATAAAGGAAAAGACTTTGAATTTAGCTGTATTGTCTACCAACATATCAATGTGTGGTAGAGGGAAATCATCTTTCGGATTAGCTTTATTCAAATCTCTGTAATCAACACACATACGGACTTTTCCGTCTTTCTTAGGCACTGGCACAATATTGGCCACCCATTGAGGATATGTAGAAGTCACCAGAAACCCTGCATCAATTTGCTTCTGAACTTCCTCTTTGATCTTCACTGCCATATCTGGATGAGTTCTTCTGAGCTTCTGCTTCACAGGCACACACTCAGGCTTCAAAGGCAGGAAATGTTGCACAATATCTGTATCTAGACCTGGCATGTCTTCATACGACCAAGCGAAGATATCAGAATATTCTCGTAGCAAACTGATCAACCCCTTCTTGACAGACTCTTCAAGAAGTGCCCCAATCTTCACCATACGAACACAATCTTCAGACCCCAAGTTGACTGTTTCCAGATCTTCGAGATGCGGCTGAATGATCTTCTTCTCGTGCTCAAGGAGACGGGAAATCTCATCAGGAATCCCTTCAACATCATCTTCCTCTGCCTCAAATACAGGGAATTCAAAATTGGGAGATGGCGTTGGATCATTATGTTCAATGGGTTTTAGAATCAACCTGCATAATGATTTTGGATAATAAAAACTTTAGAATTTAAACAAGCAAACCATTATGCAGATGAAAAAAGATTGCTTTTATTCTTGTTTTTAGGGTTTTTTGTGATCACCGATTTCATGCAAAAGCAAAAAGTGAAAACAAATGGAAAAACAAATGTTTAACAATGCATTAATTGAATGAAAATATCATTGTATATATGATGCCGACAATGTAATCACTTCTCCTTTTGGCATGGGAGAAGGGTTTTTGAAACAAAGTGAACATATTACGCTGACTTATGAATGACCGTAGCAACATCCACAGCGACCCAATTATGGCAGTTCCCGCCAGGGATAACGAAGTTGCTCAAATCCTCTGCATCCTCTTCCAGAATAGCAGCAGTTTCTTCAGCTTTATCAGCATGGATGAAACCTCCACTCTTGAACAGTCCTTTCTCATTGAATGCCCCAGAAGAATAGCCAATTCCAGCCCGGGATTTGTTGTCTTCAAGCTCAATCATCTTCCCTAAACTAGCAACTGCACCACATTCAATGGCCAGTTTCGCGTCACGATAGGAAGCAAATGAAGGAGACTTCTTCTCAATCGACTCAGCTATAGACAAAGCTTAGAAAGGCGTTCCAACTTCATCCTCAGCATCAATATATGAGAAAGAAGACAGGTGGCTAACCAGGAGAGCCTTTTCTCCCCCTACCACAACCAGTTTCTTATTCTTGACGAATTTCAGCTTCTGGTGTAGGGTGGATGTCACAGCGCCAGCCTCGTGAAACCATGGTCTACCAAGGAGACAACTATAAGATGGGTGGATATCCATAACCTGAAAGGTAACTTGGAAATCACTTGGTCCAATCTTGGTTTGGAGATCAACTTCCCCAATCACGGTCTTACGCGACCCATCGAAAGCTTTCACAACAACACCACTCTGCCTCACGGGAGGCCCCTGATATGACAATCTCGAAAGAGTGGTCTTTGGCAATACATTCATAGATGACCCAGTGTCCATCAGCACGTTGGACATGGCGTCGGTCTTGCAATTCATAGAAATATGTAAAGCCATGTTGTGGTCTCTTCCCTCCTCAAGGAGATCAGCGTCACAGAAACTCAAAGTGTTGCAAGCAGTAATGTTTGCAACAATACTGTCAAACTGTTCAATAGTGACGTCGTGATCGACATAAGCCACGTCCAATACTTTCTGCAGAGCCTCCCTATGGGGTTCTGAATTCAGAAGCAAAGATAGCACGGAGATCTTGGACGGCGTTTGTAGAAGCTGGTCTACAACGTTGTACTCACTCTTCTTGATGAGCCTCAACATCTCATCACAGTCTTCACTCACAATGCCACTAGGGCCAACAGAAGAAGCAGGAGTCTTTTGTACAGAGGAGGGTTTAGCAACAGCAAGTGCCGGGTTTGGAACATTCACTGCAGTCCCAACCGGACGCACAACAGTATCAGCAACAACGTGAGGCTTCGGGGGTGTAGAAAATACACGACCACTCCGGGTCAACCCGCTCACATCCGCAATATTAATAACGGAAGATGAAGGCAAAGGCACTTCTTTCCCATCTTCAACAGCAACTGGATTATAGCGGAAGGGAATTTCTCTATCTGAAGCATAAGGCACAGGGCCCGCAGGCTTGATCACCAAAGAAGGAGAGACCTTCGGCTTGCTACCATCATAACGGATGACAACAAGCTCAGGAATCTTGAACACAGGAGAAATCACATTTACTTCTGGTTCGTCTTCATCAAAATTTCTGTTTTGAAGAATCTCAATAGTCCCCTTATCCAACATCTCTTGAAGCTCTCTGCGCACTTGGCGACAACCCAGACGATTGACAGAGCAGACACGACATTTGTCATGGTCGTGCTCCATATGACTGTAATCACACAGCAGACGATGCAACTCAACCAATGACTTTCGAATATGGCTTACATATTTGACCTTCTATTTGCCAAGGCAACCCTGGACCATGTTAACCGACTTCCCATGCTCGGGCAATGGGTTCTTCGTAACATTGGGGCCTGAGTCCTCAAAGCTCAGAATGCCACATCTCATAAGGTCTTGCACCTTAGTCTTCAACGGATAGCAGTTCTCTATATTGTGATCGGGAGCACCGGAATGATAAACACAATGCTGGTCGGGCTTGTACCACCACTGTGGGTTAGCAGGTATAGCCGGAGGATCCCTCGGGGTAATCAGTTTCCGCTCTATTAAAGAGGGATATAGCTCAGCGTATGACATAGGAATAGGATCGAAAGTGATCTTCTTCCTATCATAATTCAAATTAGCCTGATTACTGTAGCCACGAGGCTGGTAAGCCTGTTGCTGTGGGCGATGTTGCTGTTGATACTGAGGTTGTTGCTGATTATGCTGATTGTTGTCTCTGAAGACAGGTGTTATGTGAGCCACCAGATGCTGGTTGATGGCATGACGCACAGGCTTCCTCTTGGCAGAGGGTCTTCTAGGTTTAGCATGGGATTTCACAGCATGTGCCTCCCCATCTTTCTTCTTAAACGCCACATATCGTTTAAAAGAGCCTTCATCCTTAGTCAAACGTCCTTCCCGGACTCCTTCCTCCAATCGCATCCCCATGTTCACCATCTCGGTGAAATCAGAGGGAGCACTAGCGACCATCCGCTCATAATAAAATGAACTAAGAGTTTTCAAAAAGATCTTAGTCATTTCCTTCTATTCCAGCGGAGGAGTAATCTGAGCTGCCAGCTCTCGCCACCTCTGGGCGTACTCCTTGAATGTCTCTTTGTCCTTCTGGGACATAGCTCTGAGTTGATCACGGTCAGGAGCCATATCCACATTATATTTGTATTGCTTGACGAAGGCTTCGCCAAGATCGTTGAAGGAGCGGATGTTTGCACTATCAAGGCTCATATACCAACGAAGAGCTGCACCAGACAAACTATCTTGGAAATAATGAATCAGCAACTGATCATTATCTGTTTGAGTAGACATTTTCCTGGCATACATAACCAGGTGACTGAGCGGGCAGGTGTTCCCCTTATACTTCTTAAAGTCAGGGACTTTGAATTTGACGGGTATCTTAACACCGGGAACCAAGCATAATTCAGCCGCAGACTTGCCGAACAAATCTTTCCCTCGAAGGGTCTCCAATTCCTTGCGGAGTTCAAGGAATTGGTCGTTCATCGCACCCATCTTTTCATTAACATCTGGGCCCTCAGACGGCTGAGAGTGATAGATGGTGTCGTCTACCCTGGGAATGGTATGCACGACAGGAGGAGGCATTACAAGGACCGGGCTAGATGCCGGCATGGAAGCAAATGTGGGAGCGGGAATATCTGGCATAAAACCTGGAGGCATACCCCACGGAAACCCGGCTGGCATGGCATTCGGCACAAAATGGGCACTAGCAGCTGGCACTGTTGACGCAACTACTTCAGATATAACAGTCCTCTGGGGAGGAGTTGCAGGCGATGGAGACGGTTGATTCTAAGCAGCTAAGAATTGCTCCATCAGGGCACTTAGTCTAGCGACCTCTTCCTTCAGCTCACGGTTCTCTTGTTCAAGTTGATCCATCACTCTTGCAGAATTAGCTCGGGTGTAGTACCGATAAGTCAGCTTGTCTTCAAAATAAATTAAGAGCACAGAGTTAGGCCACAGACAAGAAGACCAGAACAACACCTGCTTATGCGAGATGATTCATGCAATGCATGTGCATATTTATTTATTTTTATTTCAAGGAACTTTTAGGGTTCTATTAGCGAATTTTTTCGAATTTTAAAGCATTTAATGGCGTATGGAAAAAATATCTCATCAAATATATATTTGGGACAAAGAAGTACAGCATTATCGATTATATTACAAGGGAAAAGGAAAATGAACATCCTATGGATCCCTAGAAGCTCGAGATGCTGGAAGGCGAGATACACAAAGCCTCTTGATCTCTCTCTCATATGCTGCTTCCATATCCGCTTTCTCCTTAGCAAGTCGATCATACTTCCTCTTCCAAAACTTGGAAGACTGAGGAAGCAGAGAAGTCCAGGTATCATTCAGATCATCTATCACCCGATGCTCGAGGAATTCGATCAGAGCGTCCTTTTCCTTAAGCTGTTGAAGCAACTCTTCTCTTTCACGGATCCAGGCACGTGAAAGGTCTTCTTCTCTCAACTCCTCTACACCTTGGTTAGGGAGGGTTAAAGGCCCAGCCACATCCAAAGGTGTAGGTCTCGGATAATCGTATGGCATAAGATACTCTGACGCTCTCTGCCTGACCCAAGAAGTATACGGCTCCAAAGCAATGCAGTTCTTCGGACCCAACTCATTTCTACCCTTCTTGTGAATCTTGCGCCAAGCGCGGACCATCCTGGCTTTCAGACCTTGGGGATCTTTACCCTCCTGAAAGAACACACCTTCAAACAGAATGTTATAAGGTTTATCCTTTAGGGGGAACCCAAGCTGACGACGTGCTAAGATAGGGTTGTAGCTGATCCCACCACATGTACCAAGAAGAGGCACATTAGGGAATTCACCATAATAATCAATGATCTGAATTGTATCATACACACGATCATACCAAGAGATATCGTTATTAGTGAGAGACATAAGTCTCGTAGACCACCGTAGACATCCCTTGTTCTCCTTGAAAGCGACCATCTGCGGTAAGTGAGAAATAAACCACTTATACAACAGAGGAAAACAACACACAATAGCCCTTCCACCCTTTGCATTCCCCAGATGCAAAGAGAAATAGGTATCATCCAATAGAGTAGGAACGAGATTAAGAACAGAAAAGATCCTAATGGCGTTCACATCCACAAATTTGTCGATGTTGGGGAACAATACCAATCCATAGATGAGCAGCACGAATATGGCCTCAAAGGCATCCTCACTCATGGCCTTCCCATAAACGGTAGCTTGAGCGATGAGGAAATCAGAAGGAAGACCCTGAATTCCACCTTTGGTGGTCATATGCGCTTCAATAAGGGATTCATCTATGTGCAACAAGTCTGCAATCTCTCGAGAAGTCGGAATACTCTCTAAGCCACTGAACGCCACCTGATCCAGAATAGGGATACCCACAAGATGAGCATACTCCTCAAGCGTAGGCAACAACTGAAAGTCCGGAAAAGAGAAGCAATGATACAGAGGATCATAAAACTGCGCCAAAGTACTCATTAACCCTTCATCAACCTGAGTAGTCAACAGAGGTAGAAGCTTCCCATAACGAGCTTTGAAACCCAAGGGATCTAATACATAAGATGTCAGATTCCTTAACTCTTTCAGATCGGGCTGTCGAAAGCTGTACTTCTTTGTATGCCTTTTTGGTCTTTCCATGTCTGAAAATTTTGCAAATAGACCCTTTAAGTTCCTTGAAAATTTTCTGATTTTTCTGATGACATGAATGTAGATGAATGCATGAATGTATGAATGCAACAATCACACTCAAGGATCAAGCAAGACACACCAGACAAAGGTCATGGGAAAGCTCATAGCATCCTTAATATCAATCATCCATTTTGGTGGATTATGGTTTTCACCTTATCAACACCCAAGTTCCATTGATATTAACGATACATGAACCGGCTCAATCATTCTTAATATCAATCATCCATTTTGGTGAATTATGGTTTTCACCTTATCAACACCCAAGTTCAATTGATATTAAGGATGTCTGAACGACTCAACCACGAATCACGAGTTTGTTGAGAGTCACGAGCATGGAGTCTCGGTTAAGAACCACCCAAAGGGAGTGTACTAGGGTTTAAACCTGCCGAACATGTTCTACAAGAGGTTCCCATAGTCATCATCCCATCTTTCGAATATTATCGGAGGAACGAATACTCGTATACCAAAAATATTCTCAAGAGAGACTCTTATGAGTGTAGTATCGCGTAACAATCGCATCAGATCTTACATCTGAACGACCTCCGCACTACGTCCTAAAAATAGGCCAAGATGGGCTTGGTAAACTAAGGTCCTTGGCTTCTAAGGCACATGATTGAAAGAATAATGCCTAACTACAAATAACTTGTGTGACATTATTAATCCAACATGACCTCCACCAAGTGAATGGACTCGCAAGTCAACTTGCTAAGGAATACTCCACACAAGTCGACGAGACTATGCCACTCTCCTATCCTAAGGTGAACTTGAGTTCGGGTATAGAACTCATCTCACAGAGACCACCAAGCAAACAACAATTGTATATCAAGCAATTCAAACATTACAATCAATATAGTAATCCCAAAATTGTACAGAAATATGTAATATAACAAATAAACAAATATCATACAACAAGGGTGAAAAGTAGGCAAAACCACCAAGGAGATAATTCCCCAGCAGAGTCGCCACTTTTCTGTAGCAGTGTATTCATCACTTTATGATTTATTGACTAAATCAAAAGCAAAGCGTACAAAGAATCGAGTCGCCACCGCACTTTTATTTATCCAAAGGAATGGCTAAAAAGCGAACAAAAGCCTAAGAAGTTTTACACATAGAAAACTAATGAAAAGATCAGAGATTTGGGTAAGGGGTTAATTACGCAATGGGAAGGTGTTAGGCACCCAAAACGTCCTAGGTACTCCTAGGGAGCCCTTTTCACAACTTGTTGTATGAAATGTTATTTTTTTATGAAATATTTATTGTGCAAACATGGATTGAAGGGATGAGAAAAGAATATACAAGTTATTATTTTTGTGTTTGAACGGATGAACCCGTTGCCTACGTACCTTTCCATGGAAGGTAAGGATCAAAACGCCGTAGTTCGGCTAAAAGATTTCCAAAAGTAAGTGAATTGATTTTAAAACAAAAGCCCTAAGGTCTTCCGTTATCCACGGGAGAAAACTCAACCTATACAAACAACAAGTCCACCATGTGAGAAAAGCTTCAACTTGCTAGTGAGGGGTTAACCCTATAATAAGCAAGGAAGTCTTACAATTCAGTCACTAAGGACAAAAGGTGAGATTAACATCAACCAACCAGGATAAATCAAACCTATGGCTAATGTATGAAAACTTATCAAGAGTGGACTTGAGCCACAAAATAATTGAATGAGTGGAATTAATCAATTAGAATTTATTCACAAAAGATGGTCAAAGTATGATTAGAATTCAATTCAAAAGAAGTATTATGAAAATGAAGTTTGAAAAATCAAAGGCCTAAGGCCTAGGTTTCTAATTTGAAAACAAATGAAAATGTTTGCACAATAGTTTTCAGGTTTTGGGTTAACATGGAAATGGAGGATTAAAGAAAGAAAAGGTGAAAGGGTTAAGGAAGTAAAACTTCATAGATGTTCACCTCTTAAGATCATATGTAGATGATTCAAGTGATTCCTTTGGAAAAGGCAATAATGCAAATAACAGATGAACAAAGTAAATGGATACCGGATGCCAATCAATGGACTTATTCCAATCTCACAAAACAAAATGGATACCGGATGCCAATCAATGGACTTATTCCAATCTCCTAAAACAAAGAGAAACATGGATACCAGATGCCAATCAATGGACTTATACTAGTCTCACAAAACCAAGAAACAAGGATACCAGATGCCAATCAATGGGCTTATACTAGTCTCCTACCATATCGTAGGAAACAACTGCCAATCAATGGACTTATGCTTGACTCCTCCATGGACAAAACACAATGTCACAAAGTAATGAACAATGATTATGAAATGATATACAAGTAATGATGATACATGCACCAAGGCACACATAAGCAAATATGCACAGATGAATCAAGTAATCAAACACACAAGTCAATTAGCACACACTATACACAATCAATTAGGCTCAAGCAAGGTTAAGCTTTACAGCCAACTGGAATGGGGTATTTTGTGCTCTTAACCCTAACATTGAGAGTTAGGGTGAAGCAGATGAAAAGGAGATGAGGGGTGTGCCTCATAGCTCTTATCCCTGGTCAGGGAGAGCTTTGATCAATGGAAAGTGTGGGAGTTCAGAAAGTTGGAACTCTTCTCCATAAATGGACTCTATAAGATCTTGGGTTATTATTCACCATGCATCAAGACATGGTGTGAGCAAGGTGAATGACACACTGAGTAGCAGGAGATGGATTACACATCTCTTTTATCTGCCAATTGCCTCTTAAGAGGACTTTACCTGCTTGGCACAAAAATTAAATAATCACAAGCATTGCCTCTTAAGGAGGGCTTCAGACAGGTGCCTACCAATAACAGTAGGTCTTCCAGACTACATGAAGATTAGGGATTATACCTAGGTGGTTAAGCAACCAAGCAAAGCAAAGTTCAAAATGAACTTAAAGCAACTTAGGTACCTGTGGAAACACTAAACAAATCAGTACAATGCTCAGACAAACAGACAACAGTCAATAAGCAACAGACAATCCCAATGTACAAAATGTGTAAGCCAAAAGGCAAACTCAAATGAGTTAGCGTCAACCTACAAAACACACAAGTGTTAGTAATCAAGAGCAAACATCAACAATCACATGATGAAGCATCATCAACTATGGAACCTGGATGCTTAAACCTGAAATCAAAGCTCAAATGTAAGAAACAAACCACTAGGTCAAAGCCTAGGGTCAAAGATGGAGAAAAAATTCAAAACAGGAGCTGAAATTTAACACAAAGTAACTTCAAACACATATTGACATATCCTAAAAAGGCTCACATCAAAATCAATCACCAAAATCATTTCATGGTCAAGTGAAGTTCAAGGCAATTTCAAAGCTCATATGTGATCAACATGAATGAAAAATTCAAATCAAAACAGAAATGATTCAAATAAATCTAGAAAAATGCATGCACATTCAAGACATCTAACATGATCCACATACAAAAAATCAGGGGAATCAGAGATCATTTGGCATGGAAATCACATTGTACAAGTTGAACATTCAAAGGTGTGACACAAATTGTCACACCAAGTTATCACAAGCATAAACAGAAATGATAATTGAGAAAAATGTCAAACGAAAACCAAAATGTCCAGCAATATGTCTAAATCCATCATGCAAAATTTCAGGTTCATTGGATAAGAAACAAGCATTTCACAACAAGATAAGCAAGGCAAGGTCACAATTGCATATGTACTCAATCACCCTAGAACAAAATAATTTTCCAACCAAGCACAACTTTCAATTTTATGCTCATAAAAAACTAGACAGAATAAGGAGCATCATGCAAAAAATTGGAGTGAAATTGATGCATTTTTCTATTTTATATGATTTTTTGAAGTTGATGGAAAAATTTGAAATCAAAAATGAATAAGCATGGCCAAATATGGTGGAAAATGGAAGGCAATTTTGAAAAGTGGTGCGCGCCAGGATCGAACCTAGTTGATTTTTAAGTTTGAAATTTAGCGCTAAACGCCAAAACGACAGCGTTTCAACTGAAGCCCTAAGCCTAACGCATTTCCAGAATTCGTAGCAAACTGATGAATGTTTCGTAGCTAAATCGTGGCAAGGTCGTAGCAAATTCTGGATACAGCATGAGGTTCATAGGTTGAAGATGAAGATCATGATGATCTTCATCTGGATTTCCAGTTTTTTCAAAATATGTCCAGAAATCAATAAATTTAGCACCAAACGATTCGTCATGTCATGTACATTCAAGATCAACAATCAAAACATGCAAAAACATCAAAACAAGCTCGGATCGAAGAGAATCATTTCATCATGTCAAATATTCAATCATCCATAACTAACTCAAAACAGCACCAAATCACACGATTCAAAGCTCAGATTCATCAGGACAACAAGATCTACAACAATATCCTAATGAATTCAAGAATTATTGAGATCGAATCCTGACCTCTTGAAGAACAACTAGTGGAATCGTGCTCTATGAAGCTCAGCAATGCCTCAAATCTTCTCTACAATGCTTGTTGAAGTAATTGATGATGAATTAGAGGCTCCAGCACACACGAATCCAGCTCAATTTGCAAAATCCATGGAAACTTCAAGCTTCGAGTATGGTTCAATATGGCACCAATTGCTCCAATTCCACGTTCAAACTTGCTCAGAAAAACTTCCTCATCATGAATCAATCAAGAGAAATGGCTTTTGTGTGAAGAATTTGGAAACAATTTTGAGAGAAAAGTTTGGATGATTTTTGAATTTAGATCTGAAAATGAATGTTAATGCTGAAAACAGTTAGGATTAACAATATATATGCCATGCTAATCATGTTTAGAACCTGTTTAAACCAAAGCTAATTGAAATTAATCAATTATAAGGTGTATGTGCAAAATGGTATTTCCACCTCCATGCATGAAAAGCCACGTGAGCAGTGCTTACTTCTGGCCCAAATCCACTTAAAATAAGTCCATGCAAGCTTTGGAAATGGTTTTGTATGCATATGATCCACCAAAATGATTTTATGAAAATTCCTTCTAAAAACTTCATGAGTGAGCACATAATTATGCAAAGGAAATTCAAGCCATGTAATGAGATGTTTGGAAACTACAAGTCATGATGAACAAAATGCCCAAAGAACCACACATATTGGAGCTTTGGTTGAAAATTTATGCCCATTTGAATCTTCAAGCACACTTTTCCATGATTTGATCATATCTCCTCAACCACACATTAGAAATTCATGATCTTGGACATTTTGGAAATGGGAGAGAAATATGTACAACTTTCATGTTCAACAAAATTTCATTTGAAGCCTTCTTGATGATGTAATATTGAGTTGAAGCTGGTCCAAAATCTTTCCATTTTTGGAAAGTTCAAATTATAGGTCACTTGCTATTTTTGGAAAGTCTTGACTGGACCTCAAATTCTTCAATGTGAGTGTTTGAAATGTCAAATGAGACTTGTTTGAACATGAATGAAGTATTTCTAATCACTTCCCATCTCCAAATCCACAGTTGACTTTGCAGTTGACTTCCTAGGTCTTCAGATGACTTGACAATGTTCTGATGAAATTCAAGCCTCTACCACTTGGGATTTTGCTTCGAAATAACATCATAGCTCATATGAACTTTTGTGAATGATTGTGGGGTCGAAATCTCAAGAATTACCACCATCTATTGCTCAATGAATGCCTTTGATTGCCTTGACCTGTTAATGCTTCATCTGCAAGACAAAAGTTAGATGACATATTTTTGTACTTTTTGGTTAGTGATTAAAAGAAAAGCAATGATATACAAATGCAAACATGCTTGGTGATCAAGAATCACTCTCAAAAAGATGACCCAACCACAGGGAAGGAATCAAGGTGTCCAATGATCCTTGAGGCAATGAAATGATATGATATGATGCCATGAGGGATCTTAGGGACAAAATTGGGGTCTTACACATACGATGCGGCTTCAACCCATTTGGTGAAGTAATCAATTGCTACGAGAATAAACCTGTGTCCGTTGGACGCTTTTGGTTCAATCATGCCGATCATGTCAATTCCCCACATAGAGAAAGGCCATGGTGATGAAATTACGTTCAGAAGTGTCGGGGGGATATGAATCTTATCCGCGTAAATCTGACACTTGTGGCATCTCTTCACATATTTGCAGCAGTCAGACTCCATTGTCAGCCAATAGTAGCCTGCTCTCAGCATCTTCCTAGCCATGACATGTTCATTGGAATGAGTACCAAATGAACCGTCATGGACCTCAGTCATCAACAGGTCTGCTTCGTGTCTATCCACGCATCTGAGCAAGACCAAGTCATAATTTATCTTATAAAGCACTTCACCACTGAGGTAGAAACTGCCTGACAATCTTCTCAGAGTTTTCCTATCTTTCACAGATGCCCCAGGCGGGTAAATCTGGCTCTGAAGGAAATTCTTGATATCAAAATACCAAGGCTTGTCATCATTCACTTCTTCAACTAAAAATACGTGAGCTAGTCTGTCCAAGCGCATCACGGTGATGTTGGGAACTTCATTCCAATACTTGACTACAATCATCGAAGCAAGCGTAGCAAGAGCATCTGTCATCCGATTATCTTCTCGAGGAATATGATGAAAGTCAACTTCTGTAAAGAACGTTGAAATCCTTCTCGCATAATCTCTATACGGAATGAGACTAGGCTAATTCGTCTCCCATTCACCCTTGATCTGATTGACAACCAGGGCCGAATCACCATACACATCAAGATGATTGATTCTCAAATCAATACATTCTTCCAATCCCATAATGCAGGCTTCGTACTCCGCCATATTATTCGTGCATTTGAAAGTTAGCCTTGCTGTAAACGGAATATGTGTGCCATGAGGAGTGATGATTACTGCCCCAATTCCATTTCCGTATTGATTCACAGTGCCATCAAACACCATCGTCCATCTGGAACCAGGTTCTGGACCTTCGTCAAGTGTAGGCTCATCACAATCTTTCATTTTCAAATACAGAATCTCCTCGTCTGGGAAGTCGTACTGAACAGACTCATGATCTTCAATCGGCTGACGTGCCAAATGGTCAGCCAAGATACTACCTTTGATAGCTTTCTGAGCTCGATACTCGATATCATACTCAGACAACAACATCTGCCAACGGGCAATCCTCCCGGTTAAAGCAGGTGTCTCGAAAATATACTTGATTGGATCCATTCGAGATATCAACCAAGTTGTATGATTTATCATGTACTGGCGTAAACGCTTAGCAGCCCAAGCCAAAGCACAACACGTCTTCTCAAGCATAGAGTATCGAGACTCACAATCAGTAAACTTCTTACTGAGGTAGTAGATAGCGGATTCCTTCTTCCCTGATTTGTCTTGTTGACCGAGTACACAACCCATTGAGTCTTCAAGAACAGTCAGATACATGATCAGAGGTCTTCCTTCTACAGGCGGAGACAAGATCGGAGGTTCAGACAGATACTCTTTGATACTGTCGAAAGTTTTCTGGAAATCCTCGGTCCAATCAAGAGACTGATCTTTCTGGAGGAGCTTGAATATCGGCGCACATGTGGCAGTCATGTGGGATATAAATCTGGAAATATAGTTTAAGCGACCAAGAAAACCTCGGATTTGCTTCTCAGTTTTGGGCGCGGGCATCTCTTGTATTGCTTTGACCTTTGCAGGATCAACTTCAATACCTCTCTCGCTGACTATAAAGCCCAACAACTTGCCAGAACGGACTCCAAATGTACATTTGTTCGGATTCAGACGAAGCTTGTACTTCCTCAAACGCTGAAAAAGCTTCAACAAATGTTCAACATGTTCAACTTCCGTTCTAGACTTAGCAATCATGTCGTCGACATTGACCTCTATCTCCTTGTGCATCATATCATGGAACAGGGTAGTCATAGCACGTTGATACGTGGCTCCGGCGTTCTTCAAACCGAAGGGCATCACTCGATAACAGAATGCTCCCCAAGGTGTGATGAATGTTGTCTTCTCCATATCCTCGGGTGCCATCTTGATTTGATTATAACCGGAAAATCCATCCATAAACGAGAAGACTTTGAATTTAGCTGTATTGTCTACCATTTTGAATCATACCTCTATACTTCTTGACATCAATATCCTTACCATTTTGATATTTTTCCAAGTTTTCATGTGTGGGCATTGGAGTGTCAATTTATTTTGCATCTTCCATACCAAATTTTTTTAGCAATTCGTTGCAATATTTTGTTTGACACACAGACGTCCCTTCGTTGAGTTTCTTGATTTGAAGACTGAGAAAGTAGTTCAACTCCCCCATAAGACTCATCTCAAACTTACCCTGCATTAGCTTAGAAAACTCCTTGAATAATTGCATGTTAGTGTAACCAAAGATGATATCATCAACATAAACTTGAACTAGAAAAGTATGTTTTCCTTGACATTTAATGAAAAGTGTAGTATCTACCTTCCATATAGAGTATCCTTGACTGATTAAGAACTTACTAAGTCCCTCATACCAAGCCCTAGGGGCTTGTTTGACACCATACAAATCTTGTTTAGTTTAAAAACATTATTAGGATACTCATGATTTTCGAAACTAGGAGGTTGTGAAACATACACTTCCTCATTAATATATCCATTAAGAAAAGCACTTTTCACATCCATTTGAAATAACTTGAAATCTTTGAGCAAACATAAGCTAGTAAAATGCATATAGCCTCGAGGCGAGCAACTGGAGCATAAGTTTCCTCATAGTTAATGCCTTCCTCTTGGTTATAACCTTAAGCCACTAGTCGGTATTTGTTCCTAGTTATCACTCCATTTTCGTCGAGCTTATTTCTATAAACCCACTTAGTGTCAATTACTTGATGATCCCGTGGATGAGGGGAAAGGTCCCATACATCATTTATTTTAAATGGGTTTAATTTATCTTGCATGTCCATAGCTCAATGCTCATCAAATCAAGCATCTTTTGCGTGTTTAGGTTCAACTTGTGAAACAAATGCAATGTGATAACAAAAATTACTCATCTTGGAGCTTGTTGTCACGCCTTTGGTGATGTCACCAAGTATGTTGTCGATTGGATGATCCTTGTGGGTCCTCTAAGCCAAAGGTAGATCATCCATTACAGTTGGACTTTCAACCTTTTCCTTTTCAAAATCGTTATCTTCTTATTTCTCAATTTCCATTGCTTTAGGATGACCAATTCCTTTTTCGGTTTCTTTGAGTATGTCTTGTGAAGATACACATACATCATGAAAAGAAACACCTTTCCCAAAATTTCTCAGATAAGATTCATTAAAAGTGACATGCACCGACTCTTCGACAATAAGTAATCTTTTGTTATAAATCCTATAAGATTTGATCGATTGAGAGTACCCAGGGAAGATACCTTCATCGGCTTTCGCATCAAACTTTCCAAGATTATCCTTTCGATTATTTAAAACAAAGCATTTTCATATGAAAACATGAAGATGTGATAAATTTGGTTTTCTACCATTTAGTAGTTCATAAGGAGTTTTGTCTAAAATATGACATATTAGTATTCTATTTAAGACATAACATGTCGTGCTAATGGCATCGGCTCAGAAATACTTAGGTAGATTACCCTAATTGAACATAGTTCTAGCCAACTTCTCTAAAACATGATTTTTCTGCTCCACAACACCATTTTATTATGGAGTTCTTAGAGTAGAAAACTTATGCTCAATTCCATGTTAATCATAAGAATTCTCAAAGAGGTGGTTTTCAAATTCACCTCCATGATTTCTTCGGATAGCAACTATTTTAAATTTATCTTATTTTGGGATAACCTTGCAAATTGTGTGAAAGCTGAAAAAGTCTCATCTTTACTATGAAAAACGATGACCCAACAAAATCTCGAGTAATCGTCTACTGTCACAAAACTATAGTAATTACCACCTACACTTTTGGTCCTTGTGGTACCAAAGAGATCCATATGGAGAAGCTCAAGAGGTATCGAAGTTGAAACAATGTTTTTTGATTTAAACGAGACTCTTGTTTGCTTACATATTTGGCATGCATCACATAAATGATCTTTTGAAAACTTTATTTTTGGTAGAACGATTACAAAATCTTTTGAAGTCACTTTGTTTAGTAAATCAAAGTTGACATGAGTTACGCGTATATGCCATAACCAAGAGTCTTCACTCGTGATCACTAGACACTTAGTTCATGTCAAGGATACGTCATCTAAGTTAAGCAGATAGGGGTTATTAACCCTCAAGCCATTAAACATACAATATTTATTTTCATTATGTTCAAACATGCAACAAGTATTTGTAAAAGTTACTTTAAACCCATTGTCGAATAATTGACTAATGCTAAGAATATTATGTTTAAGACCTTCAACTAACATAACATCGAAGGTAGTAGTGGATGAGGAATTGCCTACACTACCTTATCCAAGTATTGATCCCTTGTTTTTGTCTCCATAGGTAAAAAAACCTTCTTCTTTGGCAAAAAATCGATGAATGGAGAGATGTCACCCTTCATATATCTTGAGCATCCACTCTCGAGAAACCATATTTTCTCCGTAGAGCCAAGATATTAGACGTATAGAATCAAACAAGAGTAATAGGTACCCAATTTTCATTGGATCCTTGAGAGTGAGTGAAATCAAGGTTTCATTTGGGAAACCATTGAAAAACATATTTAGGAACAAAGAGTCTCCTAAACTTGCATTTTTCAATAGTGTGACCTTTCTTGTAACAATGGTGACAAGATAAGTAGTGATGATATGTACTTTTGCTATTTGAATCCTTTTGAACATATTTATACTTTTTATATGAAGGGTTCAAAGACCGTTTAAACTTTGATGGATCAATAGCAAATGTAACATTTGGTTGTAATGCCTTGTCTAATTTAGCTTTAAGAGTATTTACCTCTTTTTGCCAAATGTGAATAGTTTCACAACTGAACCATGAAGGTTCTTCATCCTCATTCTTATCTTTTTGAATATCTATCATAAATTGCTTAAGATCTTCCATAATCTTTTCGATTTCTAAAACATTAGCTTCTAAATGTGAAAAGATTATTTTGTATGAAGTTAACTTTTTAAAAAAGCGTCTACGACTTCTCTATGTAGATTTTCAAAAGCCTTTTTTAATTAAGAATAATACAATTCATTAATAGATTCAAGTTTAGAACGACTTACATTCTTCTTCTTCTTTTTGTTGGCCATGAAGCAAAGCTTGGCTGATTTGTGACTTGAACTTGAGCTTTCATCACTCGAAGAATCACTTTCACTCTCCCAAGTAATATAGACTCTTCTAGACTTGCTAATTTGTTGTGAGGACCTTTCTCTTTGTTTTTCTTGATCAATGGATAATCTGGCTTATAATGACTGACTTTTTCACAATTGTAGCATAAACCTCTATGTTTACCCTTCTTATTCTCATCTTCCATTAAGGAGTTCGATAGCCTTCTAAAGTTGATTAGGTTCTTGTCAGAGTGCTTGAATCCATTTTTCCTTATGTATCTATGGTACCTCTTGACGATCAACCAAATTTCTTCATCATAGGAATTCTCGCCATCACTTGTTTCACAATCACTTTGCTCATTGGTTGATGACTTTGAACTTGAAGCCCTTAGGGCAATAAACTTCATTTCTACCTCATTGTCCTTGCCTTTATCCTTCTTTATCTTCTTCTCATGCTTTTTCTCATGTTTTTCAAAGCAAGTGGATTCTTGCTCATGTTCTTCTAGCTTGCCAAATAAAGTTGTGAGATCAAGTGTTTTAAGATCATTCGCTTTTTTGATTTCGGGTACCTTAGGTTTCCATTCCCTATTAAGACACCTCAAAACTTTATTAGTAGAAATATCATTGGAAATAGGCTTACCTAAAGCACTCAAACGATTTATAAGATATGTGAACCTCTTTTTCATGTCAAAAATGGTTTCACCATGCTTTATGCGAAATAGTTCAAACTCTTGAGTTAAGGTATTAATCCTAGCTTGTTTGAATTCATTAGTTCCCTCATGTGTAACTTCTAATTCATCCCACATAGCTTTAGAGATTTCACAATAGAAAACACAATAATATTCATCAACACCAAGTGTAGATATGAGAATATTTTGTACCTTCCAATCATCTGACCACAATTTCCTATCATTATCATTCCATTATGCTTCCGACTTTGGTACGATGAAACCTTCACCATTAGCCATTGTAATTTGATTATGACCATTGGTGATGACGTCCTATACACCCTTATCAACCGAGGTGATATGGATTCACATACCATAGTTTTCACCGGTAAAAAATGGGCACTCTATTATACGCCCTTTAGGTTTGGTAACCATTTTCTAATAAGTGAATATTGAAGCATGGAATTAACAGAATTCTTGATACAACTTGTTAGACGAAGGAGACTTATCTAGAAGGGAGGTGAATACATCCCAAGTTAAAAAATTTACAAAAAACGTTTTGAAAATTTTAATGGTTAGCGGAAGTGACCCATATCGAATCGTCTAAACCAAACCTTTATCGAGAAGCTCGAATATGCGTATATCAAAAACAGTTGATGAATAGACAAATCAATCAATAAAAAAACAATCGTTCAAATGATATAGCTAAAGGTGGAGGTTATTTCCAATGACAAAATACACAAAAACATAATTGAGGAAAATTTCAAATACCTTGTGTGCAATCAATTTCGTTTAGAATTTTTTATGGTTTTGTTGATCTGAAAAGTTTAATCAACACAACAAAACTATTTTTGAAATGTTATCAACAAAAGTTTAATCAAACGTATTGATCTCACAATCATCGAATTCAATAATTTGAAAATGAAAAGTAAAAAAGATAGAGAGAGAGAGTACATAAGGATTTGTTTAGGAAGTTCATGAATCGTCCTCGCTATGGTTATGTCTGCCTCCAACTCCAAATGGAATTGAGATATAAATCTTACTTTGCAAAATATTGTTTACAAGAGAAAAGTAGCAATCCAACCCTACAAACCCTATGTTTTATGTTGATCCTAACTTGTTATATTCCCTTGATATGAGCTTGATCAAGTCACCCAACAATACCAATTTGATCTACTGTCTCATGCCACTCCTTTCAATAAACCCTGTTATTCAAAGCTTTCACTCAATCGAATCCAAATTGCAAATTGTTGTCACCCAATATTTACCAAAGATGATCCTCCGGTTACCGTTACTACTTCAACCGAACCCTCTATTCTTTGAAGCTTTCACTCGGTTGAATCCAACTTGCGTAATCTTGTCCAAAACCTTCAAATCACCAATTAATCTTGAAGGAAAACCCCAACTTGGTTTCCTTATTTGAAACCCACAAAGATTCCCAACCCAATTTACAATTCAACAACCTAAATTGGACGTTATCAACTATGATTCTAGATGGCATCCAAATAAAAATTGATTATGTGTAATTTGTTTGTGTGTATGCATAGAACATAGGTTAAAGATGAAGAGAAATCTTTGTATATTCTTGGTTTCGTATCTTTCAAATGATGCATGTATGAGGTATATATATGTGTGAAATTTAGAGGCAAAAGGAATGCAAGAGATTTGAAAAAATCATGAACTTTTTGGAAAAATGCATCGTATGTGTCGACCTATGTAAGTCATGTGTAGACACATTCAAAGCGTGTGCCGACTCATAGAAGAAAAGTTTCTTTTATGTGTCGACCTGAAACCCATCCATAGTCAGCACATCAAACAGACGCTGTAGGCTTTAAAACTCATCAACATGCGTCGACTCATACCTTGCATGTGTCGAATCATAGGAGAAAAGTTTCTTCTATGTGTCGACCTCTATGCTGCATGTGTCGAGACATAAACGCGTGTCTTGCATAAAAACTCATTTTAGCCATGTAGAATTATTTCTAACCTTTTATAAATCATTTCCAAAATGTTTCTATGCTTCCTAATGATAAGATGCACATTAAGACTCAGCAGATACCGTCCAATATACATAAATGCTAAACTATCCTAGTTTTGACATCATATAAAATACATATGACGGGAAGTTGCACTCACAATCATGTCAAAGATCAAAGTTGAAATCAAGAGATTTCTATGAAACAAATTCATCAGACTCGCTAGGTATGTCAAATGGATAGCTAATGTTGTTCCAGTTATTAAGTAAAACGGTACCCTTAGAGTGTGCATAGACTTTAGAGATCTTAATACTGCCACTTCTAAAGACGAATATCAGATGTCAGTTGCTGAGATGTTGGTTGATTCGGAGGCTGGATTCGAATACCCTAGTCTTCTCGATGGATATTCTGGTTACAACTAGACTTTCATTGTAGATAAACATGTAGCAAAAATGACTTTTCGATGCCGAGGGACCTTAGGCACACACAAATGGGTCATTATGCCTTATGACCTAAAGAATGTTGGTGTTACTTATCAGAGAGTAATGAACTCGATCTTTCATGACTTCATTGAAATGTTCATGCAAGTGTACATCAATGATATAGTTATCAAATCTTCATTCGAGAATGGCCACCTTAACCATCTTCGACAATCCTTCAAAAGGATGAGGAAACATGGGCTTAAGATGAGCCCATTAAAATGTGCTTTTTGTGTTCATGCATGGGATTTTCTTGGCTTTGTTGTCCATAAGAAGTGCATAGAGATAAACTCAAACAAGAAAAAAGACATACAAAACACTGAGTCTCCGACCAATAAAAAATAGCTCCAACCTTTTTTAGGAAAGATAAACTTTCTAAGAAGATTCATTTTGAATACGAGTGGTAAGACGAAAGTATTCTCACCACTACGACAGTTCAAGAAATAAGAAGGTTTCATATGGGATCCAGAACATCAACAAGCTTTTGATGAGATTGGGAGGTACCTGTCGAAGCCTACAACTTTGTTACCTCCCATGAGGAACAAAGCCATGAATTTGTACATTGTTTCATCTGAGTCAACAATTGGGTGTATGTTAGCCCAATAAGATGATGATGGCATCAAAAGAGCCATATATTATTTAATTTGTGTCATGAATGACGCTGAGACTAGACACAAAATGGTAGAAAAGTTGTGTTTATCATTATATTTTTCTTGTACCAAACTCAAGCATCATACAAAATCTTCAGATGTGTTTGTTTATTCATATTTCGACATAATTAAGCACATGTTGTCGAAACCAATTTTATATAGTAGAGTTGGAAAATAGGCATTAGACCTAACTTAATAATCTTTAACCTATATGCCTTTAAAGGCCATGAATGGCCAAATTATTGTCGATTTCATTGTAGATCGTGCAGTAACAAAAATAGCATAGAACTATGTCGAGTTCCTGGCATGGAAACTATATTTTGATGGTTCTACTCATTCCAAGGGAACGTGCTAGGGGATCGTCATCATGTCCCTGGAAGGAATTCCTACTAAGTATAAGTTCAAGATCAACGACCATAATGATGTTGAATATAGAGCCTTGAGCATAGGTCTTATAATATTATTAGACTTGGGAGCAACCAAAGTCGAGATCAAAGG
Source organism: Lathyrus oleraceus (assembly GCF_024323335.1). Classification (NCBI taxonomy): domain Eukaryota; kingdom Viridiplantae; phylum Streptophyta; class Magnoliopsida; order Fabales; family Fabaceae; genus Lathyrus; species Lathyrus oleraceus. Next base: position 350,505,159 of record NC_066585.1, on the reverse strand, counting down.
CGATTCTAAACTAGTAGTCAAACAATTAACAAGAGAATACAAATGCATTATGGATAACCTGTTAATCTACTTTGTCAAGGAAAATTCGATGCTTAAACGATTTGAAATTGTGGATATTGAACATGTACGCCAGATAAAAAATCATGAGGCCAACGTTTTTTCCCAAGTTGCTTCAGGCTACAAATAAGTGAAGAGAAAGTTAAAGAATTTGACTGAAGTAAAAGAAAAACTGGTATTGACTAGTGTCATCCGATTAGAGTTGTCAACGCCAAAACTGGTGGGGCAGGGGAATTAATAGAAATATTTGAAACTTTTGACATTGACAATCTAGCAAACGAAGAATGGCGAGGGGATATTGTCGAGTTCCTTAAAAAACCAACAGGAACAATGGATCAGAAAAAAATACAAGGCGCTAAGTTACGTCATTATCAAGAACAAGTTGTTCAAAAAAACCTCGATAAGAGGTGTTGCTCAAGTGCATTAGTGAGAGCGATGCTTACTTGGGAATTTGTGACACCCACAGTGGATCATGTAGTGTTCTCCAAGCTGGCCACAAAATGAAGTGGTTGTTATTTCGAAAGGGGGTATATTAGCCCACCATATTCAAGGATTGCATTGAGTTTGCTCGAGGATATCAAGAGTGTTAGAGTCATCGAGGAATAGAACATGTGCTCACCAGTGAATTGTATTTGATCATCAAACCATGGCCATTCATGGGATGGGCATTAGACCTAATAGGTGAGATCAAACTCGTGTCTTCTAAATGCCATAGATATGTCCTAGTGGGTATTTATTACTTTATAAAATGGGTAGAGGCAACACCTCTAACTAACATCGACAAAGACACGGTGATTGAGTTTATACGTAGTCATATCATATGTAGATATAGGACTCATGAAACCATAACAACTGACCAAGGTTCAATATTCATGGGAAGGAAAGTAATGGAATCCACAATTGACTGGTAGTAAGATTTCCACCAGTCTTTCAAATCTTTCATACAGTTAAAAGAGAGCGAAAACCTAAAAGAAGGCAGATGGAACGGTTTGTTCCTGAAATTCCTAAGGCATTTGGCTAAGATCTCCACAGAAACATCATATGTAGAAATAAACATATAGTCCTCTGAAGGTATAAGAGATTTAGGGAGAAATTGGCTTAGGCCAAATTGACGTGCTACCAAGTTGGGCTGATATGCAGCCAATCTGATGCCACTTTCACCTATGGTGAGCTTCGTCCATAGAGGAGTGGGCCAAAATCACTCTATAGGGACGCCATAAATGTCCTTTCCCAATCAATTGTAGGACTGGGGAAAGGTTTGAGGAACCACATGGGACCATATTGTCAAGTGACGAACAACACCATGGTGGAGACAAACGATTTACTCTTGTAAAACATAGAGAAATACTTATCGACAGTCTCCTACAACACAGTTTCACCATCATCAGGGGGATGACAGGAAGTTCGAACATCAATATCTCTCGTCGAGCTGCAATGATCCATGATGAAAGTGTTAAAACCCATGTTGGAGAAATCGAAACATGGGTTGGTCAACATGGGTCGGGATGGTTCATAATCGTCTCCAGTTGGTCGAAGACCGACGATGGAAGCAAGGTCAAAGAGTGTAGGGGTTGACATCCCGCAAGGTAGGTGGAAGGTATTGGTGGTCGACTCCTAAAAGAATTTAGCGAAAAGCAACATAGCAGGGTTATATTTGAGGGGCACCCTTGAAACTTGAAAAGGTCAAATATTCCCAATTCCCGCCATAGAGCTTGTCTCCATTTCTCCACCCTGTTCAATCAGGTTGTGTAGGCTGAGTCAGTTACTTCAAGCGAAGGAGGAAAATATACCTGGTTCTCTAGAAAATGGAAGTCAAAGGGTTGATCACTGAAAATCACACCCCCTCCATGGTAGTTGGGGGAGATCTTTTCCAAGAAGCCTAGTTTCTTGACAAGCCAAGGAAGAGGACCCATAAAGTTGAATGTGTTGCTTGAAATCGAGTAAGGGACCAAGGCATCAAAATACCATAGTCTTCTAGAAACTTCCATCAAAGGAGGCTCAGAGGCGTAAGTTTGATTGCCAACCAAGACTGGTTCATCAATCCAAACGACACAAGAGGTGTGATGTGAGCCAGAATGATTAGATGCCATTGATGGTTTGAAATAATGAAAGAAGAATAGATGGACATGGCAGAAGAAAAATTGGAGATAATATTTTCCCTCGGGTTCTTCTGGTATCTCTATAAGAAAAGAGAAGCGAGGAAGAATAAGGCTTTAAATAGGAGGGTGAGGAAGAGTTTATCCCAAGAACATGAACATATGGAGTGTTTAGGGCCAATGATCAGCCTCAAAGAGAGGAAATATATGATTAATAAAATCAAAAATAAAATCTTAAATCCCGATTTATTAGCTATTTAATGACCTTGGAATTTAGTGTAATGATGTACCGACGCTTGCACTTTTTAAAGGCATGTTTGGTAAGAAAGTTTGTCATAATACCCGAAAACAAGCATGACTGAAGTTACATGGCATATAATATGAATAGTAACATATTGGTTATAACCAATGCCACCTTTCTCCCCTCAGATATGGGTTGACAGTCACATATTTTGGGGGGGCATCTGTTACACTTGGATTTTTCAGCTAGTAGAAAGTCAACAAAGAATGTCAATGAGAAGACATTTACTGTGCGAAAGAATTAATGAAGTATCTTAATTGGTCACTACAAGCAAGAGGAGGAAGAACCAAGTGAATTCAGATCAAGATCAAGGCAAATCACAGTTACCCGAATATGATTTTTCCAAACTTCAAACCTTCGATTCTCACTGAATTTTTATCCATTCTCTTTGATTATTGGTTGTCTGAAGTGTATTCGTTACCTTATGGCAAATCACTGAATTTTTCCAAACTTCAAACCTTTTTAATTTCTGATTGTACTTTTAATCCTCTTATTTTGTTTAATTCATAGAAATTTCATTTTTAATCCAAAAAATATGGCACTTTTACCAAAAATATTTAAATATTTTTCTCTTTCATATTTTGAATTAAAATTATTTTTTTGGATTAATTTTGATATTTTTCATGAATTAAATGTTTTTGTATATATTTTTTATTGTTCTAAAATACTTCTGACTTTCCAAAAATCATGATTTTTTTTGTCTAAGGTCCTTTGACCTTGTTTGACCTAGTATAAATCCCTTGGCCATTTATTTGGTGTTTTGAAGGGATTTGAGGTTTTGTTCATTTAATAATGCATTTTAATTCACTTTTAATTTGTTTTTTTATTGATTAAATGTTCAAAAATTATGTTGAACCGATTTTATGGTCTTGTGATGTTTGACTTTCTATTTGGGCATTGGTCATGGTTGATTTGACTTTTGTTTGATCAATACCATTGGATTTAGGGGATTGAAGAAATGTACATTTCATCTCCCAAAATGAATGGATGGTATTGATCAAATTAAATTCCTTTCATGATCAATTTGTGTTTCTATTTCTCCTTCCCTCTTCATCTTCATCCCTATTATTTCCCAATCCCACATTGACCAATGAAATCTCTTCATGTCTAATGCTAGTTGATTCATCAATGACTTTGTGTCAGATGAATCAACATGAGCTAGACTGAGATAGGTCCTCCCCCATTTCTTTTAGTGTGTGGTATGTTTTAGGAGTTTGGTTCCTTCTAACAAATATCTAACATGCATTAATACCTATATTTTCATTGCCCGACCTCAGATAGTTGTGACTTTTACACAAATCCAATTATGATTGCTTAACATAGAGCTAAATTTGTCCCTCAAGGCATAGCATTCTAGTAAGTGAGATTGTAAGTCTCCCATTCTTCATTGCATTGTTTGGAAACTTGACCTTTTTTCCTTTCATGAGAGTTAATGGCATACTTGTTGAATCATCCAAGTTGGAGCCTTTCTCATGAATGATGTCTTGATTCAAGGATTCATACTTGTGAATGAATGGTTGAGTTTTCTTCAAAGAATGACTTAATCAATTAAAGCTCATCACTAACATTTGACTAATATTTAACTAACTTTTTATTAACATTGTTTTACTTTCAAGTCATTTACCTTATGCAATTTAAATTTCAGTACCTTTATCATTCATTGCCATTTATATTTCATTCAACTTGTTTATGTTTCAAGTCCTTTTCACTTTGCTCATTTGAGCCATATCTTGTGATTTGTATATATTGTTTGTTTGTTTTGATTTTGTTTATGGTCTTAGGTCCTTAAATCACCTAATAACAACAAAAACCCTAAAAAACATTTTGGTGGACTGTTGGAATTTTATCTAAACTGTTGGACTTAGAATTAGGCAACACTCCATTTGCTAAAGGACTTGGCCAATGCGAACATTTGAGCCTGAGCTATCTTTGACTGTGCCTTCATCTGATGCAAGATCTTGAATCCATTATATACAACTGCTACTCCGTCTCTGTGATTAATTGTTATATTGTTATTATTGTTCATGTCTGATGGTTGTTCTGAGTTGATCAAGGAACATTTCATCTGATACATTAGAAGACATTGAAGACTGCTAGCTATTGGAATGCTTGCTTGGATATTACGGATATCTTTATTTGATGCCTTTGTCTTCATATGATACTTGGATATTTCTCATTTCTTATAGCTTGTTGATTGTCATAGTCCAAAGGAAAATGGATTTCTATATGACATTCTTGTCTATTGGATTGCATCCCATTGGTCAGATCTTTTCAACTCTTAACTTTTAATTCTTGTCTAGGATAGTCACTTCATCTCCTCCTACTTCTTAAATTTCAAAATGTCTCCCTCTTTTCAAAAACTTTCTTTGCATGTCTTTGCTAACTTAGACATGTTTTAATGATTAGAAACTGTGGCCCTATGCCAATGAATTTTAAAATCTTTTCTTAATCAAATTTGTAAATGAACTTAACCATATTGACTTTAATTTCAAAAAGAAAAAAAAACTAACAACCCCATTCAAAACTTTGTCCTTTTGTGCCTTCTTATCAAACTTTTGTTAAAATCGATTCACTAACTTCTATGAAATTTTTACCATGAACTACGAAGTTTTGATCCCTCATTTTTATGTTGGTACGTAGGCATAACACTAAAGGTCTTGTCAAACACAAAAATATAATCAATGAATTATTTTCTCATCCCCTCACTCTATATTTTATCAAACATCATTTATACCCAAAACAAATGCGCACAAAAAAAGGCTCCCTAGGAGTACCTAAGACACTTTGGGTGCTAACACCTTCCCTTTGTTTAACCTACCCCTTACCTATAATCTCTGACATTTTACTAGTTTTGATTTGAAAACTTCTAATCTTTGGGTTTTGTTCGTACTTTTCCCTTTTCCTTTGGAAACAATAAAAATGCGGTGGTGACTCTGCTTTTGTTGACGTTAAGTTTATCCATAGCTTGGTGGTCATGAATTTATCGCTACAAAAATTAAGTGGCGACTCTGCTGGGGAGTAGTCCTCAATGGGTTTATCCTACTTTTTTATGTGTATATATTTGTATATTTGTTGTTTGTTTGTATACATTGTTTGTGTGATATATTTTTTCTGTTGTGCGTAGTGATCTCTGTGTGATGAGATAAGTTCTAACCCGAATCTGAGTGCAATTAAGATAGGAGGATGGTATAGTCTTGTTCAACTTGTGCGGAGTAGTCCTTAGCGAGTTGGCTTGAGACCCATCTACGTAGTGGACACCTCTTTAGAGTTACTGATGTCACACAAGTAATTTATGGATATGCATTACATTCTCTAATTTTAGGGTCCGAGAAGATGAGGACCGTAGAACATTTAATCCAACTTGGCCTATTTAGGACGTAGTGTAGAGACTGTTCAAGTGTAGACTTGATAACAGTTGTTACATGATACTACACTTAGACGAGTTTCTCTTGAGAATATTATGGGTTGATAAGTTAGTCATCCTAACCTATAATATCCGATAGATGGAATCAAGACTCTAGGAACTTCTTAGAACATGATATACAGGTTTTTATCCTTAGTGCACTCCTTTGAGATGGTTCTTAACCCGACTCCATGCTCGTGACTCGCAACAAACCCTTTGATTCTTGGTTGATCCTATCAAGTCTTGTGAATATAAATGGAACTTGGGTGTTGATAAGGTGAAAACCATAATCCACAAAAATGGATGATTGATCTTGATGATGACTTGGTCCATCCCTTGACCTTTGTTTTTGTTTGCTTTTTGTGTGATTGTTACATTCATGCATACATACACATGATGACATTCATCACAAAAGAAAAATTTCATGGAAACTAAGGTCTTATTTGCAAATATTTTCAGACCATGGATTATGGACGAAGGAACACTAAGAAGTACAGTTTTAGAGGTCCTGAATTGAAAGATCTAAGGAAGTTGTCATCCTTTATATTAGATCCCTTGGACTTCAAGCAACATCATGGGAAACTCTTGTCTGTGTTATCTACTGATGTGGTTTAAGGACTTCTGAGTGTCTTGGTTCATTTCTATAACCCTCTTTATCGGTGTTTCACTTTTCCCGACTATCAGCTTATGCCTATGTTAGATGAGTATGCCCATCTCTTGGGTATTCCCGTATTTGACAAAGTACCTTTTAGTGGATCGGAGGAGATTCCCAGATCTCATGTCATAGCCGAAGCCCCTCATCTAAAGAAATATGAGATTGATGCTCATTTGGTGAAGAAAAGAGGAATTCTTGGGTTGACTTATGAGTTTCTCATTGGTAGAGCTACTGTCTTTGCTCGATCCGGTAGCATGGATGCTTTTGAAGCTATTTTTGTTTTGCTCATCTATGGTCTAGCATTGTTACCTAACATTGACGGATTAGTTGATATTAATGCCGTTAGAATCTTCTTGATTGGGAATCCTGTTCCGACTCTGTTGGGTGACCTGTATTTGTCTTTGCATTTAAGAAACTCTAAAGGTGGTAGGACTATTGTTTGTTGTATTCCTCTTCTATACAAGTGGTTTATTTCGCACTTGCCTCAGACGCCTGCTTTCATCGAGAATTGACAATGTGTACGGTGGTCTTAGAAACTCGTGTCTCTCACTAATGATGATATTGTTTGGTACGATTCTGCATTTGGTAGCTTGGACACTATTGACAGTTGTGGTGAGTTCTCTAACGTGCCTCTCATTGGTACGCAAGGAGGAGTCAACTACAACCCTGCTTTGGCCCATTGTCAACTTGGGTTCCCCTTGAGAGATAAACCTAATAACATTCAGTTAGAGGGTCTATTCTATCAGGAGGGTAAAGATTCCCAACTTTTGAAGAATAAAATGATGCGTGCTTGGCACAATATGCATAGGAAAGGAAGATCTGAGCTTGGTCCATGCAACTGCGTAGCTTTGGAAGCTTACACTCTTTGGGTGAAAAAGAGAGCTTCGGAGCTTAAGATGTCATACACTTGTGAGAGACATATGTCTGTGGTTATGGTTGAACCATTAACTCTCCCAAACAAGATGTAGAGGAGTTGGAAGATGCATTTGGCATGATGAAGCAAGAGAAGGACATGTGGGAAGAACGGTTCCATGCTTTAAGCCAAAAGCATGAGGAGTTGCAGCTTGATTCGAAAGACAAAGATGCACTTATAGAGATTCTTGAGGATCATGCAGTGAAGAGACAGAGGGAGCCAACTGATTTATTTTCCTCTAACATGCCTCTACCTTCCGGTGCTTGGAAGAAGATTGTTGATCAGCTCGTCCTCGAGAATCTCATATGAAGACATCCTTTGAGTCAGAGATTCGACGCATCCGAAGGAAGTATGCTCCCATAGCCAGATCATCTGATGCAGTTGCTAGGGATCCTTAGGATGACAGTTTCCTTTTCTTTTGTATTTGTATTTTTGGTTTCTGAAATTGTACTCATTGTAATCCTTCCAATTTTATGAATAAAAAGAGATTTTATGGTCAATTGAATTATTATTATTAATTATTGTTATATTTGCAAATAAGACTTCATATGTTTGAAATTAAAATAAAAAACACTACATTTCATGCATCATTTGCATAACAGGGTTCTTCAGCCAGATGTCTTATTGGTTCGTCTTCTGTGTATCAGCCAAACTGACTCACCACTACAACACTCGGGCTAATCGCATGAGAATAATGGAACATCTAGAGGAAGAAAACAAAGAGTTGAAGGATGAGATCGCCAGACTTACGATGCTGATGGAGTCTGCGATAGCTGCTCATAAACAACCATCTCCGCCTCCTGCAACTCCTCCTCCTCAGAGGACTGTCATCTCAAAGATTACTTCATCAATTGTTCCTATGGCGGCTATCCAGTCTGTTCCTGCCATGCCATCCGGATTCCTGTGGGGAATGCCACCCAATTTTATGCCTGAAGGGTATTGTCATACCCCAATTTTGTCCGGGCATATTTAAAATTTCATACAATTGATTTCATTTTGATTTGCATCGTATGTTCAACATGACATGCATATCATTCGGCCGTACAAGTTTTTTAAAACCTAGTGTGATTAAATTCAAGTATTGATCGTGCTTGTTTGATTCAGAATTGGTGATTCATTCAAAAATATGGCATGGTTCATTAGCCATGATCATGTGGTCAGTCAAGTCATGTTCAATCATACAGTTATTCTTAAGACATGGTCTAACAAAATCCAAATCCAATTATTTTTGCTTCCATTTTTTTAAATACATTTTTTTATCAATCCATCCTACATCCATAACAATCATACCTCTTAACAAAGAAAAAAACATACCATTTAAACATACTTCAAAGTCCACATTTAATGGCCCAAATCCCTAACATTGGCTTTAAGCAAGGCAAAAACAGAAAGTTACAGCGTGATCATAATAAGCATAATGACGGATGGACGATCTAAACAAGTGACAAAATGGTACTTATCCATTTACCATAGCCTAGTATGCCTAAGCTGAGTTTCTACAAATGACAGAAATCACAATATGACGAAGCAGTTGCCATATTACAAAAGCATGGTACTCCAAACCGCCAATTCGAAAATGGATACCAATGACATCAAACTTGCGGCCCGGCCATTTCCCAAGTGTGTGAATCACCTTGTAATCATCTTCTCATTTGCGCAATATCACGAATGTTTGACCGGCAACCTGACAGAGTTCACACAGGCAAAGCAATGAGCAAGGTAAGAGCAAATATGGAGCGGTTATGTCGGGATACATGAAGATAAGATCCTAACTGCAATGCATTCTAATCCATAAGCTACACAAACCACTACTGCCACAATAAGTATAACAACTTACACATAAGCTAAATGTCCAAGCAGAACCTGAGCAATGGATCTAGCTGCAGCCTCATACAATTTCTATTTTATTCCATCAAGAAAGACAGACAGATGGAAGCGTTGACGGGAAAGATATGCGACAGGTCGAAACAGGTAGTAACCGCTGATGTAAACTAGCAGGACACTCATTCTTTGGAAACTCCAAAGGATACATTTCTGGCCAAGACTGGAACTGGATCTTTCCACGGTTAATCCTCTGATTTTGGTCTCCTGGTATTAAAACAGGGAAGCCAACATATGCATGCCACAGCGTGAACTTGCATCAGGATATGTACATCCCGTAATACCTGCAACAAGAACAGCATTTGACAAGCCCAATTACCGCAGACCAAATACCAAGTACAGATGGAGCATGTCCAAAATTAAACCAAACAGCCGACAAAAATTCACGGTCAAAACAACCTGTTGATCAATCACAAGAGTCCGATGCTTTCTCTTGGTTTAAGACATTCCAGGGAACATTGAGGTTTGGTCTATTGAGAAGAAGCTTGCCGGACCTGAAATAAACAGAAGTCACACTAAAGAGAATATAGTTAAAATCTTCCAGAAAGCCGAAGGTGATGCAACAAATAATATGAAGAAGAAAGGGTTGAAGCCTCGTGATTACCCAGTCAAGATTTGGTCTTTAGGAAATCTTCCAATGCTTTCTGTTCCACTTCAAAATCACTTGGTGCCGAAAAAACTGGAGACGATAAGAACTCGCAGGTTGAAGGATGATGATAAGACTTGTACCCAAGGCCCCTACCAAACAACAAAAAATAACCCAGTCACGTTACAAAGAATTTAAAAGTTCAACAAAATCGAATGTGATAAGAAGAATGGTCTTAAAACAGAACCTGGTGTCCAAGTTTTGATCATTGTGGCGGATGTTGAGGTTTTGGTAAACTGAAAAAAAGAACATTTCGTGCCTTCAAAAGGAATTGGTCTGAAGATGAAAACAGGTATGAAGGTTACGTGCCCTGCGTCAAGACAACGATCCTAATAGCATTAACTGCAAGTTACCTACAACCGGAAGAAAACACAACATGACATGGCTAAATGAATACATCCGCAATCCAGAATAAACCAGTCCGTTGCAAGTGTAACATAGCCTACCATGTTGTCAGTCTACAAGCCACCTTTACCATGCCGTGAGACCTGTAGTTCTGTGGAATACATAATCTCGCAAGCATCATCCATGTCCTACAGTGCAATAGCATCACGTCACAAACATAACCAAAGGAAATACCTCACAAGACCAAGCATAGCATCACGTTACCAGTGCAATTCAGATCAACAATAATTTCACATTGTGTTAAGCCAAGTAAACTGCTATAAATTAATGCCATAAACGCATTTTGAGATTTATCCTAAAGTACAAGATAGTTACCCAACAATCTGTAACGTTTGAAAGGGAAGCTTTAAGGTTGGCTCAGCCTACTTTCTCGCCTTTTTTTGAAATCATGACAGAGCTGTCCATAAGTTCTATCAACCACCCTGTACCAAAAGGAGCAAAACTGCAAAAATTCACAACAGTAAAGGAGGTCAATCACAAAGAGTCAATAAGCCAGTAAAACAGGACAATTACTGTAGTGAAAAGTGAAAATAGGTGGTTACTGTAAGATTCGCTACAGACAAAACGGGGAAGTGACTCACATACCTTTGGTCCCCACAAAATCCAGCGAATTCCTCTCTAACGGAATGATTTTGGATAGATTTTCCAGCTCATGAAAGAGGAGAAAGAAACCTCGTACCTCCAAAGCTCTATATAAGGACCCTCCGTTGTTGGGATAAAGGATCCGAATTTCTGCGCCGTTACTCTGGAGAAATCATTCCAAAACCCTCGTTAAAAATCTCCATTTTGAACTTGTTGAGATTTTCACACCGAAGCTCAACAAGCTCGAGCTAAGCCCCCTGTCAAAATCGAAACAAACCCAAATCGTTAAAGAGGAAGCGAAGAAGACGGAAAGTTCGAGAGGAATAAAGAACCTTGAAGGACGCTAAGGATCATTTACCTCACCTTGCCGGAGTTGAAACGTCGGACTAGCTCCGATTTGTGTGCTGTTAATACTGTGGGAAGTCTGTACATTCTTCCGTTGAATTTCTCCTCAAGGCTTTAGCAGCATGATTTAAATATCAAATACATCATCATTTGGGCCTATTACGAACCCTTCCCATCTTTTGGAGGCTTTACCCCTGTTTATCGCCCAGACACCCAGATTCTGACTTATTATGTTCTTATTTATATGTTTTACTAAAAGATAATTACGATTACATAATAATAGCTTAATTTTGATTATTATTTCCAATCAAGTTTAGAACATCATAATTAATTAATATACTTTCTAAAAATATTTTAATTAATCTTTAAATGAAAAGGAGATTAATGAGCATCCGCTTTATTATCTCTCGATTATTCGAATAATTGGCGTACGCCATATTACTCGAGTTTTCGTCATTTAAATTAAAACCCTAAAAAAATCTATAAAATTAATATATTCCCCAAATTGATTAATTAAATTCTAAAAGTTTTTTTAATAATTAATATTTAAATGAATAGGAGAATAATAAGCTTCCGCTTTATTATCTCTCGATTATTCGAATAATTGGCGTACGCCATATTGCTCGAATTTTTGTCATTTAATTAACACCTTAAAAACTCTATTAAATTAATAACTTCCTCAAGTTAATTATAAAATCTTAAAAGTTTCATTATTATAATTAATGTTTAAATGAAAAGGAGATTAATGAGCATCCGCTCCATTATCTCTCGATTATTCGAATAATTGGCGTACGCCATATTGCTCGAATTTTTGTCATTTAATTAAAACCCCAAAACTCCTTAAAACTAAAATTACTCCCTCAATTAATTACAAATTCTAAAAGCTTTATTTTAATAATTAATCTTTGAATGAAAAGGAGAATAGTGAGCATCCGCTTCATTATCTCTCGATTATTCGAATAATTGGCGTACGCCACATTGCTCGAATCTTCGTCATCAAATTAAAACACAATCGAATAAATTCAAACTATTTTCGCAAACCAAACAAAACACCCAAACACGTCAATTCAACTTGTCACCCCCGTGTGACCGAAACCCTTTTCAAAAAGAACACTGTCAATCCTTTCTGATGCGCACAACAAACCAGTGCTTAAGCCTCCGCTGAGAGTAGACAAGCCAAGCGTTTAGACGTTAGAACGCCGACCTACACAGTCGTTCATCAAAACAAAAACACACCAAAAACCGTAGTTCGCCCGAACTACGAATGCTCTGATTTCCTTATTGCACTATAAGGATACGTAGGCAGGAGATTGCTGTATCTTCGCGAGCACACTAATAAAAAACCTCCCCGTTCTCCTTTTGAGGTTTTCATCCATCTCTATCCAATATTTAATTACTCGAAGAAAGCAAATAATAGTTAACTAACATTCAAATAGCAAATTAGACTAAAAGGTTCCTGTTGAGTACAACGGACGTGAGGGGTGCTAATACCTTCCCCTTGCGTAATTGACTCCCGAACACGAATATGGTTGCGACGACCATTATTCCATTTTTTAAAAAGGTTTTATCAATATTTTCCTATTCCTTCATTGGGATAAATAAAGTTCGGTGGCGACTCTGTTCGAACTAAATTTTTCCGCGACCATCGCGAGGAATCGTATTTTTCGAGATGCGACAAGTATGCGCCTACTTTTGCTTCTATGCCAGCATCTAGCCCGCTCCTGTTAGTGCCTCCTCCTATTATTCACACTCTACCTCATGTCGAGGACACCATTTACCACTCAGAGCCGTCTGAAGGTCCATATGTTTATGAGAAGATGGATGAAATGAAGGATCAGTTTCTTGAGCTGCACAAGGAATTGAAGACTCTAAGAGGAAAGGATTTGTTTGGGAAGAGTCTTGTCAAGCTGTGTTTAGTGCCCAATGTTAAAATTCAGGTGAAATTCAAGGTTCCAAACTTTTAAAAATACAAAGGGAATACTTGTCTGTTGAGTCATCTCGTCGTGTATTCCAGGAAGATGTTTACTCAAACTAATAACGACTAGCTGCTTATTCATAACTTCCAGGATAATCTGATTGGAGCTGCCCTCATATGGTACATGGGTCTGCACAGTGCTAGTATTCGTACTTTCAACGACTTGGGCAAGGCCTTTGTCAAGGAGTACAAGTATAATATTGATATGGCGCCAGATAGAGATAAGTTGAGGTTTATGTCTCAAAAGCACAAGGAGACATTTAAAGAATATGCCCAGAGATGGAGGGAGTTAGCTGCTCAGATTAGTCCACCTTTGGAAGAAAAGGAGATGACCAAGATTTTCTTGAAAATGTTGAGTTCATTTTATTATGAACGTATGATCGCAAGTTCCCCCAATGATTTTACCGATATGGTGAACATGGGGATGAGATTAGTGGAAAGAGTCCGTGAAGGGCGTTTATCCAAGGTTCCAGACTTTTAAAAATACAAAGGGAATACTTGTCTGTTGAGTCATCTCGTCGTATATTCCAGGAAGATGTTTACTCAAACTAATAACGACTAGCTGCTTATTCATAACTTCCAGGATAATCTGATTGGAGCTGCCCTCATATGGTACATGGGTCTGCACAGTGCTAGTATTCGTACTTTCAACGACTTGGGCAAGGCCTTTGTCAAGGAGTACAAGTATAATATTGATATGGCGCCAGATAGAGATAAGTTGAGGTTTATGTCTCAAAAGCACAAGGAGACATTTAAAGAATATGCCCAGAGATGGAGGGAGTTAGCTGCTCAGATTAGTCCACCTTTGGAAGAAAAGGAGATGACCAAGATTTTCTTGAAAATGTTGAGTTCATTTTATTATGAACGTATGATCGCAAGTTCCCCCAATGATTTTACCGATATGGTGAACATGGGGATGAGATTAGTGGAAGGAGTCCGTGAAGGGCGTTTATCCAAAGACGAAGCGTCAACAAGTAAGAAGTATTGTGATATCTTCTCCAAGAAAGAAGGAAGGAGAAACTAATGCAGTATCAGCAGGGAGGCAGAGGAGGCCTCATGTCAAGAAGAGTTCTCAATCCCATCAGCTTCAGCACCAAGTATCATTAGTGATTCTAGTTTTTTTTCCAACAATTCAACCAATCAGACAGTTCCAATTCAACAACAACATCAACAACAACTGCATCAACGAACCAACAACAACAACAACAACAACAACAACAATCATCAACAAAACTTTGAGAGGAAGAAGGTCTCTTTTGACCCGATTCCTATGACATACGCAGAGCTATACCCGTCTTTGGTCGTTAAGAATCTTATCTAGCCAAGGAACCCTCCCCAAATTCCTGAGCCACTGCCATGATGGTTCAAACCTGATCTTTATTGTGCTTTTCACCAGAGAGCCCCTGGACATGATATTGAGAACTATTATTCGCTAAAATATGAAGTTCAAAAGCTTGTCAAGAGTGGTATGGTGTCCTTTGAGGACAGAGCGTCGAATGTCAAAGAAAACCTGTTACCTGCTCATGGTAACACTTCTGTAAACACGGTGGACGGTTGTCCCAGAAATTTCAGATTATTTGATGTACGCCGTCTCCGAAGGTCTTTGGTGGAGATCCACAAGGATTTTTGAAAGGTGAGCCATTGTGAACACGACCATGATGGTTGTGTCATTTGTAGTCAGAATCGTCGTGGTTGTGTAATTGTCAAAAGAGATATTCATAGATTGATGAATGAGAATGTTATTCGAATTCAGCAGTCAAGGTATATGGGTAATTATGTTAATGTGATAGTTCTAGTATTCAAGACACCTGAGCGGGTAGTTATTCAATATGATAAGAGGAACAACAATAATGTCAACAGATCGGTACCGTTGTTGGTTATACGGTTAGCGGGCCCCGTCCCCTACTCATCCGATAAAGTTTTATCATACTAGTATAATGCCACTATGATAGAGAATGGTCAAGAGGTTCCTCTTCTAGTTGCAGACTCAGTGGTGAATATTGCGGATATAGCGAAGGTGACCCGTAGTGGTCGTGTGGTCAGTCCAATGTTTTCGAAAGTTGTGGAAGATGTGTCTGTGGGAAAGGAGGCAGAAATTCCTGTAGTTGATCCAGTTAGTGCTCCAACGTGTCAGTCTGGTAAGTCCAGCAAATTGAAGACTAATGATGATGATGAGGTGTTGCGGTTGATAAAGAGAAGTGAATTTAACGATGTGGAGTAGCTACTCCAAATGCCGTCGAAGATTTCTGTGATGTTGTTACTGATGAATTTTGAGGAACACAGGGAAGCATTGCAAAAAGTGTTGAAACAAGCTTATGTGGAACATGATGTTACTATGAATCAGTTTGACCACATTGTTGCCAACATCACTTCTTGTAACAACTTGAGCTTATGTGATGAAGAACTTCCTGAGGAAGGCAGGAATCACAATTTGGCGCTCCATATTTCAATGAATTGTAAGGAGGATTATATGTCCAATGTTTTGGTTGACACTAGTTTGTCGTTGAATGTGTTGCAAAAATCAAATCTACCAAGACTCTCATATCAAGACGCCCTAATGAGGTATAGTGGTGTAGTTGTTAAAGCGTTTGACGATTCTCGTAAAACTGTCATTGGAGAAGTGGACCTTCTGGTTAAGATAGGCCCGAGTGATTTCCAGATTACTTTTCAAGTGATGGATATCCACTCGGCCTATAGCTGTTTATTGGGAAGAGATTAAATTCATGAAGCTGGAGTTGTGACGTCTACTCTGCACCAAAAGCTGAAATTCGAGAAGAACGGCAAACTTGTCGTTGCTGGTGAAAAGTGTAGCGGGGTATTCGTTACCTTATGGTTTATTGACTAAACCAAAAGTAAGCATACAATTCGAGTCGCCACCGCACTTTTATTTGTCCAAAGGAAAGGCTAAAAAGCGAACAAAAGCCAAGTAAGAAGTTTTATCAAATCAAAAACTAATAAAAATGTCTGAGATCTGGGTAAGGGGGTTTGTTATGAAATGGGAAGGTTTTAAGCACCCAAAACATCCTTAGTACTCTAAGGGATCCCTTTTTGCAAAATGTGTGTTGTAGGTGGTATTTGTGAAAAGATTTATGCAAACATGATTGGGGGGATGAGAAAATAATATACATCATATTTACAAATTTGTTGTTTGAATGGATGAACCCATTGCCTACGTACCATCACAAAGGTAGGATCAAAACCTTGTAGTTCGGGGTAAAAATCTCAAAGATTGGTGAATTGATTTGACCAAAAGCCTTAAGGTCTTTTGTTATCAAAGGGAGAAAACTCAACCTAAACCAATAATCCACCATGTGAGGAGAGCTTCAACATACTAGTGAGGGGTTAACCCTATAATAAGTATGGAAGACTTATAATCCAATCACTAAGGACAAGGTGAGGTTTACATCAACCACTATGATAACTCAAACCTATGACTAATGTTTATGAAAAAGGTTTTAACAAAGGTGGCCATTGGAGCCACAAAATCAACTTGAAGTGAGTTGTATTTACAAGTTAGATTTATTTACAAAATGAAGTCAAAGTTGAATTAAGATTCATTTACAATGAGTATTAATGAAAAGATTTTAAAAAGTCAAAGGCATAAGGCCTAGGTCTCTAGTTTGAAAATAATGTCAAAGTTTGCACAAAATGAGTTTGGCTTGGGTTAGAGTGAGGAGAAGAAGAGAAGGGCTAGTCCAAAAGCATACAAAGATAAGAGAGAAGATAAAACCCTTGGAGTTCCTTTTCTTGAAATCATAAAGATGATTCAAGATGCTCCTTTCCTTTGGACTTAGCAATCACTTAAGCAATCAAACAAATATTATATTCAAACTCCTAGGTTCTCCATTTGGCTTGTCTCTCTTAACTTGGCTACTCATGACAATGATCCTTCTTACTATCTCAAGATGGAATCCCTATCACACAAGAGCAAACATCAAAAAGTTCACAACACAATAAGAGGAATGGACAAAGAATGAGTTTAGATTAGGGTCCTTTGAAGTCAACTTTAAGATTTAGCATTCTAAAGGCATGAGGCCTAGTTGCTCTTCAACAAGTTTAGCATTCTAAAGGCATGAGACCTAGTTGCTCTTGAACTCCTTTAAGCATAGGTAAGGTCCTAATTCTAAGTCTTTTCTCCTTTTTGCATTGGGTTCACACAAATAAAGACAAAACAATCACAAAGCAACAATATATTTATATACAATAATGAGCTCAAATGAGCAAAAGGAAAATGACATAAACATGAAATATGTGCTCAAGTGAGCAAAGGGAAAAACAATATGAATAAATGAGCAAGAAAGTAAATTGCATTAAAGTAAATTGCAAGAAATCAAATGCTTGAATTAAAGTTAGTAGTTAGTAGTTATGTTAGTGTATCATAAGACAATTTAACGTTGTGTTAAGCAATCGTAAGTGGACTAATGTAGTAGTCACATCTATTTGAGGCAGGTCAATAAAACTATAGGCAAATAATCACAAGTTAGAGATCATGACTAGTAAGCCAAACTCCTACAACTTGCCATGCCAAAAGAAAAGACGAAAGGCCTTGTATGGACTTTAGGTTTTTTGCTTGACCAAGAAGCAACCTATCTTGGACACAAAGCAACTCACTTGATCACGGATCAAGTTAAGTTTGATTTGGATCGAAGAAGGTTAAGCCTCTCATATGTCAAGACTAACCATAAGACATTAACTCATTGGCCAAAATAAAAAGAAATAAGATGAAGATGAAATAAAATGGAAAGAACATTCAAATGTCAAACACAATTGGTCAAAAGTGAATCAAATCAACATCAACCAATGTAAAACAGAAGAGAAATGAAGATTAGAAGTCAACAAGTCAAACATATTTTTTTGGTATTTTTGGAATTAAAATAAATGCAAAATTAAAATGGACAATATATGGTCAAACCTCAAATTCAGTTCAAATCAACTTAAACAAGTCCAATTAAAATCTCATATGTCTAACATGGTCAAACAAGGTTTGACAAAAAAATTCAACAATTTTTGAAATCAGAAACTATTTAAAATCAATTAAAAACAATGAAAAATAACACAAATGAATTAAAATCTCAAATATATCTCAAATCAATTAAGAAATTGATGAGACTATTTTTCATAGACTTATCATGATCCATATGTGTTAAGAAAATATTTTTGGATTTTTCAGATGTCAAAAATTAATTAAAATGAATTAAAATCTATTAAAAACAAAATAATTCACAAAAAATATTAAGTGAAGTCACAAAAATAATTAAAAACCAGATTATGAAACTAGATTTTTCAAGAAATTTTTTGGTGTTGGTCTCATATTTTTATGACTTCAAATAAAATAGTTACGAATTTTTGAAAATAAAAGGAAATAAAAGAAATTAAAACAGATATAAGAAAATATCAAAAATCAGGAGCGCTTGGATGAGTTTCATTAATTGACGTGGCGCCATCACACGGTCCAGAAGCGCTCTCATACCATAGGCCTTGGTCAAACGCGTTACACAATGAATTAAAATAAGTCAACAAAAGCAAAGGCCCTCATTAGATCGTTTGAGCACCATCCAAGGGCTCAGAGTCTCCCACGTGGGGATGGTGGTGGAAACCACCATCTTCTTTAGCCAGAGAACAAACTCCGGCCACCACGTGCAGGTTTTTGAAACTTAACCAAAATACACAAGCCAGGTATCAAAATGAAGCTGGGGTGATGTACATCACCCCTGTAACCTTGGGTCTTCCTCAATGTTTCTATTTAATGAGAAATTTGAGCTTGAAAATCAAGGTGCACAAACTGAAATGGCACGATTCATGAAATTAAGACCACCATTGGCCTGCCTCTTGCTCGAGGACTTCAGAAAACAATTCAAACTCAAGCAATTCACATTGTATTTCAAGATTCAGATCAAAACAGTTGAGTGATATACCTTTGAAGTGCATCTTTGAACAACACGATTTCTTTAAGCTTTTGATTCCAATTTGATCTTGAGGTAATGAGGATGCAAGGCTAAGGAATTAAGACTTGAAGATCAACTAATGATGTTGAAATTCAAGCTTGAAATTGAGAAATGAAAAACTGAAATTCCTTTGAGTGAGGTTAGGTTTCCAATTCTGCAGGGTTTCAGATCACCTTGAGGTTGAAATTTGAATGAGCAAGGCCCTCTATTTATAGTTGAACCTGATGCCATGAGGTGATTTGCTCGTGTGCATGAACTTTGGGTCCTCCATGCATGGGCCTGTACAGGCGCATGTGAGGCCCAAAAGTGAATGGAATTGCAAGCTGAGATCATTTGGAGTTGAATTGGACGTGCACAAGGCCTGGCATTAGCTTGCATTTCAAGTTTCAATGTGAATTGCATAATTGATCATAAACATTAAGCCCTTCAAAAGTCACACATGGAAAATCCAAACATGGTGGTGTGAGTAATGGTTGGAAAGCTATTGACATAAGGAACAAAATATATGTTGGGCAAAAATCCATTTGGAGTTTGTAAATTTATGAAAACTGGCTTTGAAGTTTGAGGTACAAAACATGTCTAGGTTTCCTTTGAAATATTTTGCCAAAAGTGACAAACTTCAATCCCTTTTATTTCAATGATTAAAGCCTCAAATGGAAAAACCTACAACATCAAAGTTGTAGATCTTTTCAGGATGATCAATTTAGACTTATATTTTTCATAATTTGGATTTTTAATTAGAAAGTTATGGGCACTTGAAGTTGGACATTTTTCAAATTCAATGGCTTTGGTCCAAAGTGACCTTTAATGTTTTGTATTATCATATGTGTTTCGTTTAGTATTATGAACTTTTGCCCAACATAAAATTTGAAGTATACATATTAAGATTTACAATGCAATTGGTATCACCTCAAAATAATAAAAAATGAAGGAGTTAGGTCCTTGGGAAGTTGACCCAAAATTAGGGTTTCAGTCAAAATGACCTATAATGTTTTGACATGAATTATGAAATTCCAAGTTTTAAATGAATTTTTGATGAACATGAAAGTTGTTCATATGGTTCTTAAGAACATTTTTTATCTTGGGGTCATATTCATTTGACAAACACATCAAAAGTTACATCTCAGTGATCCTCAGTTTAGTCAGATGACTTGACTGGTCAACTTCTCAAGGCCAAACTTCAAATATTGATGAATGAATGATTGAGGGTACTCACATAAGCTCATATATGCATAAAATAATGAATTAAATAACTTCCCTTGGTTAAATTTGATCATAGGTTGAGGTTGCTTCATGAGCAAGGCATAGTCAAAGCACAGTTGAATTAGGGTTTCCTTGGGAAACAATCCTCAAGCCCTTTGGTTTATCTTGATCAAATTGGCAAATTGAGATGCTTGGGAGACATATATGATGATTAGGAACTTTTTGGATTATTGTCATGCTTGTTTTCACCTTCATCTAGCCACTTCATTGAACTTAGGAGCCTCCTAGGAGCAGGGGATCACATGATTACTTGAGCTTCAAAACAAAAAAGGTTAGTGACATATTTTTGTGCTTTTGGTTAGTAAACAAAATAAGAAAAGAAATAATATACAATTCAAGCATGCTTGGTGGTCTCAAACCAACTCACACAAGTCCCATCCCTAGGGTTTAAGAGCCACACATGCTATGATCCTTGAGGCAATGCAATGAGCAATGATATGATGCCATGAGGGATCTTAGGGTCAAAATTAGGGTCTTACAGAAAGAAGGCATTGTTGGTGATCCATTTGTCATCTTTTACTTATGTTGATGTTGGGGAGGAAGTTGGAACTCCGTTCCAAGCTTAGTCCATTGCTGATGAAATGAAGAAAGTTAGGGCACCCATGTTTTCTTTAAGAGATGTGCAAGAAGCTATTTAGGATGGCAGTATTGATAAGCGGGGCTGTGTTGTGGAAGTCGTGGAGAATAAGAATAGAGCAGGGTTGGGATTTCAGCAAGGGCCATTCAACGCCAATGTCAAGGTTATGTAACCAGTTTCCACAATGGAGGCTTCATTCATGAGGATGATCAACACTGAACTTCCATTATTGAAGACAGTGATGAAGACAAGGCTTGTGACAACTTTGTGACACATGGCCCGACATGCAACAACTGGATTGTTGTTGATGTCCCTATTGTTATGCAACTCTCTAAGTAATTTGTTTTCATTATTTTTAAGAAAAACCCTTCTCATATGCCTAAGGGAGAAGTGAACATTCTCGGGCATTTTCTTATTATCATCAATAAAGTACAATTTTATTCATCCACATCTATGATGTTTTTATTTTTACTTTTTTCTTTTTCTGAAAATGGTAATCACAAAAAAAAAAATAATAATAATCTTTCCATCTGCATAATATTTGTTTGCACTCCACTTCTCTAAAATCAAAATATCAAATCATTATGCAGGTTGGTTCTCAAACCCATTGAATATAATGATCCTACTCCCTCTATAAATTTTGACTTTCCTGTGTTTGAAGCTGAGGGAGAGATTGATGATGAAGAAGTATCTTATGAATTATCTCATTTGCTTGAGCACGAGGAAAAAGCCATTCATCCGTTTGAAGAGCATATTGAATTAGTCAACTTGGGTTCCGATGACAATGCGAAGGAAGTCAAGATTGGGTCTCAACTGTGTCCAGAAGCTAAGAAGGGGTTGATTGATATTCTTTATGAATATTCTGATGTGTTTGCTTGGTCCTATCGAGACATGCCTGGTTTGGATTCTGAGATTGTGGAGCATAGATTGCCTTTGAAGCCAGAATGCCCGCCGGTCAAGCAAAAACTAGGAAGAACTCATCCTGATATGGCAGTGAAAATTAAAGAGGAAGTGCATAAGCAGATTGATGTTGGTTTTCTTGTTACCTCCGAGTATCCCCAGTGGGTGGCCAATATTGTGCTTGTTCCTAAGAAAGACGGAAAAGTCTGCATGTGTGTTGATTATAGAGATTTGAATAAAGCCAGTCCAAAAGATGATTTTCATCTGCCACACATTGATATGTTGGTAGACCATACAACTAAATTCAAAGTCTTTTTGTTTATGGACGGATTTTCCGGTTATAATCAAATCAAGGTGGCACCTGAAGATATGGAGAAGACAATATTCATTACACCCTAGGGAACATTATGCTATAGAGTCATGCCTTTCGGTTTAAAGAATGTTGGTGCAACGTACCAGAGAGCTATGACCACTCTTTTTCATGATATGATTCATAAAGAGATTGAAGTTTATGTTGATGATATGATTGCTAAATCAAGTGATGAAGAAGAGCATGTTGAGCATTTATTGAAGTTATTCCAACGTTTGAGGAAATATAAACTCCGCTTGAATCCTAATAAGTGTACTTTTGGTGTTTGTTCTGGTAAGTTGTTGGGCTTTATTGTCAGCGAGAAGGGTATTGAAGTTGATCATGCCAAGGTCAAAGTACTACAAGAGATGCATGCGCCGAAAACTGTGAAGAAAGTCAGAGGTTCTCTCGGCTGCTTGAACAATATCTCGAGATTTATATCACATATGACTTCCACATGTGCGCTAATATTCAAGCTTCTTCGGAAAGATCGGTCTTGTTATTGGACCGGAGATTTCCAGAAATCTTTTGACAGTATCAAAGACTATTTGCTTGAGCCTCCGATTTTGTCTCCGCCTGTTGAAGGAAAACCATTGATCATGTATTTGACAGTGCTTAAAGAAAGTATGGGATGTTTCTTAGTTAGCAATATGAATCTAGAAAGAAAGAATATGCAGTTTACTACCTCAGTAAGAAATTCACCGACTGTGAGACGCGGTATTTTATGCTTGAGAAAACATGTTATGCACTGGCTTGGGCTACTAAGCGTCTGCCCCAGTATATGTTGAATCATACTACCTGGTTGATATCCAAGATGGATCCAATCAAGTATATTTTTTAGAAGCCTATTTTAAATGGG
Organism: Lathyrus oleraceus; assembly: GCF_024323335.1. Lineage (NCBI taxonomy): Eukaryota > Viridiplantae > Streptophyta > Magnoliopsida > Fabales > Fabaceae > Lathyrus > Lathyrus oleraceus. The sequence goes on along the minus strand of NC_066585.1, from coordinate 350,482,007 downwards.
AGGATCGCCCCTTGGTAGATGTTGTTATCTGAGTATGATATTGAATACCAAACTCAAAAATCTATTAAAGGTAGTATCTTGGCTTACCATTTAACTCACCAACCTATTGAAGATTATCAGTCAGTGCAGTATGATTTTCCTGACAAAGAAATTTTGTACTTGAAGATGAAAGATTGTGATGAACCATGATTCTCGTTGGGGCATGGTATTTGATGGAGCTGTTAATTCATATGGTAATGACATTGGGGCAATGATTATTACTCCTCACGACACTCATTTTACGTTTACATCTAGATTAACCTTCAAGTGTACAAACAATATGGTTGAGTATTATCATGGTGAAATTTTTGAATGAAGTTCCTAATTTGACCGTGATGTGTCTTGATAGGCCAACTCATGTGTTTGTTGTTGAAGAAGTCAAAGATGAAAAGCCATGGTATTATGATATCAAGTGTTTCCTCCAAAGTCAGATCTACCCGCCTGGGCCATCTTTGAAAGGTAAGAAGACTTTGAGAAGATTAGCTGGCAACTTCTACCTTAAAGTTGAGGTGCTTTATAAGAGAAACTTCGATATGGTTTTGCTCAGATGCATGGATAGACACAAAGTAGACTTGTTGATGATTTAAGTCCATGAAGGTTCCTTTGGTACTCATTCCAATGGACATGATATGGCAAAGAAGATGTTGAGAGCGGGTTACTATTAGTTGATAATGGAATCTGACTGTTGCAAGTTTATGAAGAAATGCCACAAATGTTAAATTTATGCAGATAAGATTCATGTTCCTCCGACACTATTGAACATCGTTTCCTCCCCATGGCCCTTCTCCATGCGGGGAGTTGATATGGTCGGCATGATTGAGCCCAAAGCTTCAAACGGACATCGTTTCATTCTGGTGGATATTGATTACTTCACAAAGTGGGTTGAAGCGGCATCGTACGCAAATGTGACCAAGCATGTTGTTGTAAGGTTTATCAAGAATCAGATTATATGTCATTACGGTGTGCCAAGTAAGATAGTTATTGATAATGGATCAAACATGAATAATAATATGGTGGAAGCTCTTTGTAAGGACTTCAAGATTGCACATCATAACTCTTCTCCCTGCATACCCAAGATGAATGGGGATGTTGAAGCTGTGAACAAGAACATCGAGAAAATCATTTAGAAGATGGTTGTGACATATAAAAATTGGCATGAAATGCCCCCATTTGCTTTGCATGGGTACCATATATCCATCTGCACTTCAACAGGGGAAACCTATTTCTCTCTTGTTTATGGCATGGAAGTTGTGCTCCCCGTGGAGGTTGAGATCCCGTCATTACGTGTCTTAATGGAAGCCAAGTTGGCATAAGCTAAATGGTGCCAGACCAGATATTACCAACTTAATTTGATTGAAGAGATTGACTGCCATGTGTCATGGTCAGTTATATCAGCAGAGAATGAAGAAAGCATTTGATAAGAAGGTCAAGCCTCGTGTGTTAAGAGAAGGTGACCTCGTGCTCAAGAAGATTCTATCTTTCAAACCTGATGCTAAGGGCAAATGGACTCCTAATTATGAAGGCCCATATGTTGTCAAGAGAGTATTTTCAGGTGGTGCATTGATTCTTACAACTATTAATGGTGAAGAGTTCACGCGTCCTGTGAATGCCGATGTAGTTAAGAAATACTTCACCTAAAAAAGAAAAGAATAGCTCGCTACGTTGAAAACCCGAAAGGGCGGCTTAGGCAAAATGAGCATCTCGGTGGATTGAAGACCCGAAAGGAAGATCCAGGCAACAATTAGAGAAATAAAATAGAAAATTTATCCCAGTAGATTGAGTACCCCACCTTAGGGAAATCTAGGCAAAAATTAGGGACTATGGCAAGTAACTGCATTCGGCTCGTATTGATCTTTGAAGCAATTTCGAACAGTCATTTGGTTCTGATTCGTCATTCTCAACCGAAGATAAACTCAATGGATTTCAAAGTTGGCAGGGAGAGTAGTGATTGTTGTATTCAATGTAGCCATTTTCCATGTAAATTACCATTTTCAAAATTTGTAAAGATCTGTGGAGTCCCACCATTTGCGGACTACCATTCTATTAAATAAAATTGAGCTTTTATCCAATTATTTCTATTCTTATTTGTTTCTATTTTAAAATTGAATTTTTATGACGATAATTTTGAAATAAATCAATGAATAATTATTTTTCTTAAAATAATAAAAACATTCACTTTAAGAATAATCGATTTCAGCAAGGAATGTCAACAACAGTCTAAGAACATGTAAGTCTTTAGAGGTGAGACATTATTGGTCTTCCCTAGGAAGTTGGTTTGATAACTTTATCCTCCCCTACAGTTCACTGTCCATTCCCAACATGGTTAATAAGTTGCTCCATAAGAAACCTATTATCTCCATTTGAGTTGATGATTGGTCCCCTTTAAAGTCCATCTTCCCCGGCTGAAGTATCCATGTGTTGCATTCCCTAGTTTGTGACTTAATGATTGAACCCGGGATATCTCAGAACCTATATTTGATCTCCAGATCCCCAATTGCATTTGTTTGTGTTGCATAACTACGACAGTTTCTCCCTTGTGTGAGTCTGATCGGGTTATCTTTGCCTTGGAATTGGTTTATTTCATAATCTCCAAGAAGAATCTGATGATTATTGAGAGTCAGGTGGTCTTTGATTTGTTCTGGCAGGCCACGACATCCCCAGCAATTTGCACAATTCCCCATTCAGAGTTTTACCTCTTGAATCCCTTGAGGAGTTTTGTTGTCTGATGAAAGTCCCCTCGTTCCCGGCAGTGCTTGGTTCTGAGAAGTATTGGTTAAGTCCCCTGCAAGTTTATCTCCAATTTGATATGGTGTTGACTTAAAATTGCCCGCAGCATTAACTCGCTTTAGGATCCTCAGTAGATCCATCTTTATCCTTCAGCAGTGCTCTCTTCCCCCGCAAAATTTATCTTGAGTTGGTTGGAAACATATTCTCTATGTCTTTCCACAGCCAGAGTTGATTTATTCGGAGCTAGATGATTTATGTTACTCCCTAGCAGAATCTCCAATGGTTGTTTCCATTCTGTTGAGATTAGCAGTTTGTTTTGTATTGATGATTTAAATCTTCGTTATTTGTATCCTTTGGACTATCTTGTCAGCATAATAATAATCATGCATTCATATTCATGCATAAATCACAGCATCATAAATTTCATTATGCATTTTGTTGCATTAAATTTTTTTCTGATCTCTTGCTTTGGTGATATTATTTCCCCATGCAGATTCGGTGTGTATGTCCTTCTTCAATTGCAGAGTGTCATCCCCTTAAGCAGAAAGAGTTTATCATTTCTCATTCCCCAATGAGTTATTTCCTTGTGGATGATCATTATTTCAGTTTCCTCCCCAAATTATAATCTGGATGGAAACACTCCCCTTGAGTTATATCCTCATTGGGTTGAATCTTGTTTGACCGTTTCTTTCTAGATCTTAACTAGATAGATCTTTTGGTCCCCGAGAGCTTATCACCTAGTAACTGGTAATATTCTTCTCGATGATTAAGTACTTTACCTTCAACTAGTAACTGGTAAAAGGTAATTTACCCCTTTTGTTTTCCCCAGCGGATTCGTTTTCACGTTTCCCCGACAAGTCTATCCTTGCTATGTTCATCCTAACCGATGACGGATATTCTTCCTGTTTGGTATTCTACCCATTAAAAAGGTAGTCGTAATCCCTATTTTATTCCCAAAAGAGTCTATCCTTGATATGTTCACTTTAACCTGTGACGGATTTTCTCTTTACGGTCTTCTACCCAGTAACTGGTAGATATAAAATCCGATTTTCCCCTCTGAGTCTATCCTTGATATGTTAATCCTAAACAGTGACAGATACTCTCTCTTTGGTATTCTACCCAGTAACCGGTAGTCGTAATTCCTATTTTCCCGACAGTTTATCCTTGATATGTTTACCCTACCGGTAATGGATATTCTTCTTCATTCCCCAGGTGGTCTATCCTTGATATGTTCATCCTAACCCATGACAGATATTCTTCCTTTGAGTTTATCCTTGATATGTTCACTTTAATCAGTGACGAATACTCTCTCTTTGGTCTTCTGCCCAGTAGCAGGTAGTTGTAAATCATATTTGATTTCCTTTCCCCGGTAGGTCATTCTTACCCAGTAACCGGTAATGAATGCGCCTTATTTTCCTCAGTGAGTCCTCCTTCATATGTTTACCCTAACCGGTAACGGATGTCCCTCTGTCAGAGTGTGTTATCTTCTTACCCAGTAACGGGTGGTAGATAATATGTCTCTTTTACTCCTGTTCTAAAGTTTTTCTTCCCCAGTTGAGTTTGAGTTCGTATTTTCTTTGTGAAATCCAATTCCCTTTTGGCTTGAGTATTTCGATTTTGCTCTGATCTACTCTCATCCCCTGCAGATTCCTTTATCCCTTGTCTGAGTCTTTCTATTGATTTATTTTCATGGAAATCCCATCGTATCTCCCAACAATTTTTCAAGTCATAGCATGGCATATGCATAACTTTTATTCCCCAGAGTCTCTGTCTCCCCAGTGAGTTTTCCTTAGGGAACGCATTGTGCTCCTGTGGATTTTAGTCTCTACAGATTCTTTTCACTTGTGGCAATATATTCCCCACAAAGATTATTTTAACATTCATATCATATGCATCATGAGGTCTCTTAGGGACCAAAATTTATTTCTTGATGTTGTTATTTAAGTCCATTCTACTGAGTTGATACGAAGATTTTAACCTTCACATCCTCATCTAGAATGTCCTTAAATAGGGGCACCTGTAAGACCCCAATTTTGACCCTAAGATCCCTCATGTTATCTCATCATTTTCATTGGCTTTGGGATAACACCTTGGCAACACCCTTACCCCTCCTTCATTGGCTTTGCATTGGGAGAGATCACCAAGCATATTTGATTGTATCATACTTTATTTTCTTTTGTTTACTAACCAAAACACCATAAATATGTCTATGTATAACTTTGTTTCTTTTCTAGGTAGTGTGTGCATCCATCTATGCCCTTTCAAGCTCACAACTATGGTTTGAGACCCTCATACAAAGAGATAAATCAGGGAATGAATCACCCTTGGTTCTAAACATCATATATGGATCCCCATGTTCTTCATTTATCATTTTGATCAAGAATTCATCAATAGTTTGAAGCTTGTTTGCCTTGGAAGCCCTAATTCATCTAGGTATCTTGTGTGACTTCCTCAGCATGTTTCTTCAACAATTGGTCAAATATACCAAGGGATACTTCATTATACATCATCTTATGCATATATTATCCTCCATGAGCTCTAAATATCAAGAGAGCTTCAAGTTTGCAAGTTGGTTCAAAGAGGTTGACCAGAGAAAGTCAACTAGTCAAAACTGGAGTTCCCTAGACCCTATCTCCTACAATTTTCACATATGAAAGTTATTCTAAGAACAACGTTACTATTTATTACATTCCAAACAACTTTCATGTTGGCATCAAGAGCTAGTTTTGCTTGGAAAGTCATTTTTTTATGGTGAAACATTATAGGTCATTTTGTATGTGCCCTAGTTAGGAGGTCAACTTCCAAAGACCATAACTTGCTCATATTTTTTTCTATTAAGGCCATACAAGTTTCATGATCAATTTCAATATGTGTTCTCCAACTTTTATTCTTTGAGAAATGTCAAATTCAACTAGAAAGAGCATGTTCTAAGAGGAAACATTATAGGTCATTTTGGGCCATCACCATTGAACAAACAATTTTCCTCAACTTCTAAAATGCATAACTGCCTCATGCCAAATCCAAATGATTTCAAATTTGTAACAAATTTAAGAGGGATTAAAGGTATACAACTTTCATGAAGAATTAATTTCCATTTGAAGCTCACAGCAAATGTTATTCAAGGTGGAAGACGTGGTCATTTGACTTTGTACTTAGAAAATTTTCAACCATGTTTGATTTCTCCAACTTCCACCTCAAAATTAATCATGATACAAGCTTCAAATGGAAAAGTGTTCAACATCAAAAAAAATTCCCTTGATGTCACCTTTCCAAAGAGTCGTAGATCACTTCATTTGGACAAGAATTGAGGGACTTGTGAATGGTTCCTTTGATGGGCTTGTACTGGAAACATTTGAACTCAAATGATTATTTCCTTTTGCATGCTTCCATGTGATGACTTCAGTATCCATTATGCATGAATTGGAGTTGGATTACATCATGATTTGGGCCTAATTCAATGCCCATGTACCCATGCTCCAATGTTTCTATTTTTGGCCAAAATTGAAAAGGTGCAAAACTGAATTCCATAGCCTATAAATACAACTGAGTTGCCTCAAGATCAACACACACACCTTGCCCAAGCCTTGCCAAGCTATCTCAGAACCCCACTCCATAGAATTCCTTTAAGCTTTCTTTGAAATCGAGTTTGAATTTCACTTCCTGTTTTGAGATTCAAACTCCAAGGATTCATTGCCATTTTCATCTCAATAGGTCACTACAAGAAAGAGGAGGAAGAACTAAGTGAATTCAGATCAAGAACAATCCAAATCACTGCTACCTGAAGGTGATTTTTCCAAACTTCAAACCTTCGATTCTCACTCAATTTTTCTCCATTCTCTTTTATTATTGGTTATCTGAAGTCCTACCAATGTAGGCAACAAGATTGAGTTGCTTTGAGATCAAAGCGAAGCAACTCAAATCGTGCACCTCAAAATTCAATTCCTCATATCTCTCAATATATTTGGAATTGGACAAAATTGAGGCCAGATTCGAGCTCCTAAGCTTTTTCTCTTTAAATTAGTGTACTCACTTTTCATTTTAGTGAAGGTTGGTGGTGGAACAGTCCGGTGAGGTCCACCAAAGAAGGAGACCGGATGTAGGGCTCCGATGGGGTGCGGGCATGTTCTCAACCTTCTGATTTGATTCAAATGTGTTAATCCTGAGCGTCCATGTTGATTACCATCTTTGCAATGTGTTTGACTTGGCACACGGTGGATAGCGCGCGCGTGGCCATCCGATCTGCCACCTCAATTAATGAGGGAGATCTGATGGCCCTTGTTTTTTCTATTTTCTTTTTAATTTCTAATTTTACTTTTAGTCCTTTTATTTTGTTTAATTCAGAGAAATTTCATTTTTAATCCAAAAATTATAGGACTTTCACGAAAAATCTTCAAATATGTTTCTCTTTCATATTTTGAATTAAAATTATCTTTTGGATTAATTTTGATATTTTCCATGAATTAAAACTTTTTTTACATATTTTTAATTGTTTTAAAATACTTCTGACTTTCCAAAAATCATGATTTTTTTTTGTCTAAGGTCCTTTGACCTTGTTTGACCTAGGATAAATCCCTTGGCCATTTATTTGGTGTTTTAAAGGGGTTTGAGGTTTTGTCCATTTAATAATGCATTTTAATTCACTTTTAATTTGTTTTTTTATTGATTAAATGTTCAAATATTATGTTGAGCCATTTTTATGGTCTTGTGATGTTTGACTTTCTGTTTGTGCCTTGGTCATGGTTGATTTAACTTTTGTTTGATCAATACCATTGGATTTAGGGGATTGATAAAATGTATATTTTATATCCCAAAATGAATGAATGGTATTGATCAGATGAAATTCCCCTAATGATCAATTTATGTTTCTATTTCCCCTTGCCTCTTCATCTGCATCCCTATTCTTTCCCAATCCCTCATTGACCAATAAAATATCTTCGTGTCTAATACTAGTTAATTCATCAATGACCTTGTGTCAAATGAATCAACATGAACCAGACTGAGATAGGTCCTCCCCCCATTTCTTCTAGTGTGTGGTATGTTTTAGGAGTTTGGTTCCTTGTACCAAATCTCTAACATGCATTAACACCTATATTTTTATACCCCGACCTCGGATAGTTGTGACTTCTACATAAGTCCAATTACGATTGCTTAACATAGAGCTAAATTTGTCCCTCAAGGCATATCATTCTAGTAAGTGAGATTGTAAGTCTCCTATTTTTCATGGAATTGTGTGGAAACTTGACCTTTTTTCCTTTCATGAGAGTTAGTGGCATACTTGTTGAATCATCCAAATTGGAGCCCTTCACATGATTGATGTCTTGGTTCAAGGATGCATACTTGTGAATGAATGGTTGTGTGTTCTCCAAAGAATAACTTAATAAATTAAAACTCATCACTAACAATTGACTAATCTTTAACTAACTTTTTATTAAGATTTCTTTACTTTGAAGTCATTTACCTTGTGCGATTTAAATTTCAGTACATTTATCTTTCCTTTTCATTTATATTTCATGCAACTTATTTATGTTTCAAGTCATTTTCACTTTGCTTATTTGAGTCATATCTTGTGATTGTATATATTGTTTGTTTGTTTTGATTTTTTGTGTGGTCTTAGGACCATAAAACACCTGATAACAACAAAAACCCTAAAAAACATTTTGGTGGACTGTTGGGATTTGATCTGAACTATTGGACTTAGAATTAGGTAACATTCCCTGTGCTAAAGGACTTGGGTAATGCCAACATTTGAGCTTGAGCTATCTTTGATTGTGCCTTTATCTGATGCAAGATCTTGGATCCCTTATATACATCTACTACTTTGTCTCTGTGATTAATTGTTATATTATTATTATTATTCATGTCTGATGGTTGTTCTGAGTTGATCAAGGAACATTTCATCTGATACATTGGAAGACATTGAAGACTGCTAGCTATTGGAATGATTGCTTGGATATTATGGATATCTTTATTTGATGCCTTTGTCTTCATATGATGCTTGGATATTTAACACTTCTTATTGCTTGTTGATTGTCAAAGTCCAAAGGAAAATGGGTTTCTATATGACATTCTTATCTGTTGGATTGCATCCCATAGGTCAGATCTTTTCAACTCTTAACTTTTAATTCTTGTCTGGGGTAGTCCCTTTATCTCCTCCCACTTCTTAAATTTCAAAATCTCTCCCTCTTTTTCAAAAACTTTCTTTGTTTCTGTTTTCTAACTTAGACATGTTTTAATGATTAGAAACTTTGGCCTTTTGTGCCTTGTTATCAAACTTTTGTTAAAATCAATTCACTAACTTGTTTTGAAATTTTAACCACGAACTACGAGGTTTTGGTCCCTCATTTTTATATTGGTACGTAGGCATAAGACCGAAGGTCTTGTCAAACACAAAAATATAATCAATGAATTCTTTTCTCATCCCCTCACTCTAGATTTTATCAAACATCATTTATACAAAAAACATATGCACACAAAAGAGGGCTCCCTAGGAGTACCTAGGACACTTTGGATGCTAACACCTTCCCTCTGTCTAACCAACCCCCATTCCTATAATCTCTGACATTTTATTAGTTTTGATTTGAAAACTTCTTATCTTTGGGTTTGTTCGTACTTTTTCCTTTTCCTTTGGAAACAATAAAAGCGCGATGGCGACTCTGGTTTTACTGATGTTAAGTTTATTTGTAGCTTGATGGTCATGAATTTACATCTACACATACCACTGGAGTATAGAGTCAAAGAGCAAAATAGTTGAGCGATAAACATGTATGTGTTTGCGTCTAGTCATTTTCATTAGTCTTTTGTTTCCTTAAACGGGACATGTACTTTTAATTTTGTTTTGTTTAATGTCATTTATTGAATTTTACCTTATCATTTACCATAATTTGGCGACTACATTCAATTCACATGCACGTGTGTTTACACAAATCATTTGCATAAATTGCTTCGGAGATTTTTCGAGTTAATCTCATAGACTTTCAAACTCGTGATTGTTTACCAAAAACATCGGTAAAAAACTCCTTAGTTAGTTGGCATAGAAAAAAGCAAGTATCTGGTGCTTTGCCAACTAGAAAAGAGGAATATGTCGTAGTCGGTAGTTATTATGCACAAATTGTATGGATCAAACAACTACTACTTGACTTCAACATCAAACTTCAACGTATTCCAATAATGTGGGATAATACTAGTACGATTAACCTAACCAAAAACCCAATGTTACACTCTCATACTAAACACATTGAGATACAAAACCATTTCCTACTCGACCATGTTGAAAAAGGCAATGTCGTTTTTGAACATGTTGATAGCAAAAATCAACTTGTGAACATTTTTACAAAACCTCTTGCAATTGAGCCATTTTAGAATATTCGACAGGAATTGGGAATTCTCGATATCTCAAATCTTGCCTAAATATTTTGTTGCATGCACTCTTTAAATTTGTTTCAACTTTCGTTAGAAAGTTCCATTTCATGTGAGTGCATCCTCCGTCCCGCATCCTATGAGGTAGTATCATTTCACTTATCTCTTTGTTCGTAAGTTTTTTTCATATGTGATTGCATGCTTATGTTCAAAAAATATGTAATATATTTGTTGAATGATACATTTCATGTATACTCACTTCCAAAAATTTCATTGTTAAACCATGGGCTTTCAGTCTATATGTTTATAGTGACTTCATGTTATTATATCATTATCAAATGTGTTTCATGCTATTATATATTCACATTAGATGTATTTTTGAAGTTATTTTTGAACTTTTAAGACATTTTAGGAAACTTTTGATTGATTACCTAATGTTGTGTAGCTTGTGCTCGTGGAATACAAGGCCCAAATCGAATGTATTCTATGGATATAAATAGAATGTCTCAAAACCTAATTACTCACGCAGAAGAGAAGATAGTTGACCATATTAGGGTTTGAATATTTATGTAATTTGTGAGCCTCTCAAATATCGTCTTGATATATGAGTAGGATTGTGTTAATTAGTTGTAAGTATTGTCAACAACTCATAAGCTTTTAAGCATTGACTGATTGTGGGTCCTTGAAGTGTGACTTCTGAATTTCTTGTAAGTGTTTAATTATCATTGTTGTGATTGATAGGGAGGTGAGAAAGGTCTCACACCTAGGAGAGTCTTAGTTAGAAGTTAAGCACGGGTAGTGATTAGGGTGTCAACTGTAAATTGGAGATAGTTCACATAAGGCCTACAAACTAATATTATTTAGTGAATTACCTCCGTGGCTTGGTAGCCCCCATATGTAGGTGTTGTTGTACCCCGAACTGGGTTAACAACTTTGTGTGTTCTATTATTTTATGTTCCTCTATATGTAAGTTTTCCTGTTATTGTTCAGATATCAGTGTCTTGACATCTCATAGGACATTTGATATCTGCATACCAGAATTTCAATTGGTATCAGAGCAAGCATCCTACTCTGTTTCTGGGTGAGATTCAGGGAAGATGCTTTCTGGTACAATGGACAAGGAAGGAGGCTTTGTGAATAGACCAACCATTCTTGATGGAACTAACTATGACTACTAGAAAGCACGTATGGTGGCTTTCCTCAAATCTATGGACAACAACGCTTGGAAATTTGTGGTCAAAGGATGGGATCAACCAATGCTTAGGGATAAAGATGGCAAGATCACTGAAGAGTTGAAGCCTGAGGAAGACTGGGATGATGAAGATGAAAAATTATCTCAGGGAAACTTCAAATCTTTGAATGCTTTATTCAATGGAGTGGACAAGAACATCTTTAGACTAATAAACAAATGCATTGTTGCTAAAGATGCTTGTGAGATCTTGAAGACTGCTCATGAAGGAACCTTCAAGGTTAAGATGTCAAGACATAAGATTATGACCACCAAGTTTGAGAACTTAAGAATGAAGGAGGATGAGAGCACCCATGACTTTCACATGAATATCATTAAGATATCCAATTCCTCAAGTGCTCTAGGGGAGAAGATGTCAGAATCCAAGCTGGTCAGAAAAATCCTCAGGTCTCTTCCAAAGAGATCTAACATGAAGGTTACTGCCATAGAAGAAGCTCAAGATATCAACAACATGAAAGTTGATGAACTTATGGGATCCCTTCAAACCTTTGAGTTAGGAATCAGTGAAAAGTCAGAAAAAAGAAGAAAAGTATATCCTTTGTTTCTAATATTGAAGACCTCGAAGATGATTGTGACCTGGATACAAATGAAGGGATATCTAATGTCATTGTCTTACTTGGGAGACAATTCTTCAAAGGGATGAAGAAGATGGACTGGAAGATAAGAGCTAATGTCAAGAACAAGGCATTTGACATGTCTTAAAATCAGGAGTTTGACAGAAGGCCCAAAACTGAAGAAAAAAACAACCAAGGAAAAGTAATACAGTTCCATGGATGTGAAGGGTTTGGTCACATAAGGGCTGAATTACCCACATTTATCAAAAATAAGAAGAAAGGTTTGTGTGTATCTTGGTCAGAAGATGATTCTGAAAGTGATCTAGAAGTGGAACCTATTAAATAGGTTATTGTCCTGACTAGAAATTATAACTCAGATGAAGACTCTGAATGTGGAGAACTAACCTTTGAAGAACTTGCTGAATCCTACAAAGAATTGTGCCTGAGAAGTGAAGAATTATGTAAACTGGGAGAAGATCAAAAGAAAACTATTGCTCAACTATAGGCTGAGAAAGTGGAGCATCTCTCTGTCATCTCTGATCTGAAGGAGGAAGTTGTACTGCTCAATTCAAGAATTGACAATATGACTAAGTATGTCAGAATGCTTAGTAGTAGTTCAAATGTACTGGATAAAATTCTTCAAACTGGTAAGAATGCTTGAAATGTTCAAGGTTTAGGCTATGACTATCAAAGAGGAATGAATAAAGGAAAAGGTACTGCAATGAACTTTGTTCCACCCAAAGGACAACTGAAAAAACATATGTCAAATAAAATGTCCCAACATCAATAAGGGTGTCAAAAGGTTTATTCAGGAAGCAAGACCCAAAGATGGAAGTGTCATCATTGTGGGAAGTTTGTCCATATAAACCCTTACTGCTACAAATTGCATGGCTATCCTAAACCTACTTCACAACTCAGAAGACATAAAACCATGGTGAAGCCAAAGAAAATATGGACTCTCAAAAATGGTATGTCAAGTCTCATAGCTCACACCTCCCTCAGAGCATCAGCCAGAGAGGACTGGTATTTTGATAGTGGCTGCTCTAGACACATGACTGGTGTCAAGAAAGTTTTGGTGAATATTAAGTCTTATTCCACTAGCTATGTCACCTTTGGAGATGGATCAAAAGGAGAGATAAAGGGGATTGGTAAGCTGGACTATCCAGGATTGCCTAGTCTAGATGATGTTCTATTTTTTAACGGACTGAATGTTAATCTTATAAGTATTAGCCAACTCTGTGACCAAGGTATCAAGGTAAACTTCAATAAATCCAAATGTATGGTAACAAATCAGAAGGATAAATCTATCATAAAGGGAGCCAGATCAAAAGATAACTATTATTTGTGGACTCCTTAAGAAACCGATTATATCTTCACTTGCCTAATGTCAAAAGAAGAAGAGACTAAGTTATCGCATCAAAAGCTTGGCCACTTAGATCTAAAGGGTATGAATATGGTGATGTCAATGGAAGAAGTCAGAGGAATTCCCAGACTGAAAATTGATAAAGGAAAAATCTGTGGTGAATGTCAAATTGGGAAACAATCAAAGATGTCCCACAAGAAGCTTCAACATCTGACCACCTCAAAAATTATGGAGCTACTTCATATGGACTTGATGAGACCTATGCAAGTTGAAAGTCTATGAGGAAAGAGGTATGCTTACGTTATTGTTGATGACTTCTCTAGGTTCACATGGGTTAACTTCATTAAAGAAAAGTCAGAAGTGTTTGAAGTGTTTAAAGAACTATGTCAAAAGATTCAAAGAGATAAGGATTGTGGCGTCATCAGGATTTGAAGTGACCATTGGAAGGAATTTGTGAACAACATGTTTGAGGAATTCTGCACCTCTAAAGGAATTAGTCATGATTTCTCTTCACCCATCACCCCACAACAGAATGGTGTGGTTGAGCGTAAAAATAGAACCATTCAAGAATGTTCCAGAGTCATGCTTCATGCTAAGAAACTCCCATATAATTTTTGGGTTGAAGCCATGAACACTTCCTGCTATATTCTTAATAGAGTAACTATCAGATCTGGGAGTTCTGCCACATTGTATGAACTATGGAAAGGAAGAAAGCCAAGTGTGAAATACTTACATGTCTTTAGAAGTAAATGTTATATTCTGGAAGATCGTGTAAGAGGAGAAAGATGTACCCTAAAAGTGATAAGGGAATCTTTCTAGGGTACTGTAAGACCCCAATTTTGACCCTAAGATCCCTCATGCTATCTCATCATTTGCATTGGCTTTAGGATCACGCCTTGGCATCCTCCTTACCCCTCATTCATTGGGTTTGCATTGGGAGAGATCACCAAGCACATTTGATTGTATCATTCTTCATGTTCTTTTGTTTACTAACCAAAACACCAAAAACATGTCTATGTCTAACTTTGTTTCTTTTGTAGGTAGTGTGTACATCCACCTATGTTGTATCAAGCTCACAACTAGGGTTTGAGACCCTCATAGCAAGAGATCAATCAGGGAATGGTACACATTGGTTCTAAACATCATATATGTATCCCCATGTTCTTCATTTTTCATTTTTATCAAGAATTCATCAAGAGTTTTAAGCTTGTTTTCCTTGGAAGCCCTAATTCATCTGTGTATCTTGTGTGACTTCCTCAACAAGTTTCTTCATCAATTGGTTAAATATATCAAGGTATACTTCATTATATATCATTTTATGATCATATTATCCTCCATTATCTCTAAAGATCAATATAACTTCAAGTTTGCAAGTTGGTTCAAAGAGGTTGACCAGAGAAAGTCAACTAGTCAAAACTGGGGTTCCATAGACCCTATCTCCTACAATTTTTGTCATATGAAAATTATTCAAAGAGAAACTTTACTCCTTATTACATTACAAACAACTTTTATGTTGGTGTCAAGAGCTAATTTTGTTTTGAAAATCATTTTATATGGTGAAATATTATAGGTCACTTTGTCTGAGCCCTAGTTAGGAGGTCAACTTCCAAGGACCATAAAATGCTCAATGTTTATGATATGAAGGCCATCCAAGTTTCATGATAAATTTAAATATGTCTTATCCAACTTTGGTTCTTTGATAAATGTCAAATTCAACTTTCAAGGGCATGTACCAAGAGAAAATATTATAGGTCATTTTGGGCGATCATCATTGAACAAGCAATTTTCCTCAAATTCTAAAATCCATAACTCCATCATGCAAGATTCAAATGGTGTCAGATTTGTTTCCAAATTGAAGAGGAATTAAATATATACAACTTTGAATAAGGAACTATTTTCATTTGAATCTCATAGCAAAAGTTATTCAAGGTGGAAGAAGTGGTCATTTGACTTTTAACTTGGATAATTTTCAATTATGTTTGATTTCTCCAACTTCCACCTCAAAATTCATCATGATCCAAGCTCCAAATGGAAAAGTGTTCAACATAAATGTTGTTCCTCTTGATGTGACCTTTCCAAAAAGTCCAAAAGCATGGAATTTGGAGCATCTTACAAGAACTTGCGCATGGTTAGTATTCATGGTCCCATTTGGATGATTTTCATGAACAATCTTCAATTACAATTGCATGGCCTCATGTTAAGCTTTCAACATCATTCATGCACAATTATGGATATTTTCCAATTATTCAATGGGCCTATCACACACCCGTGCAAGCACGCAACAACGTTTCTAAATTTGGCCAAATTTTCAAGTGTGTGAAAATCAATGCAAAACCCTATAAATACATTGCCCTTGTGATCAAAATGAGGACCCTTGGCCCAAGCTTTGAACTGCAATCACCCTCACCTCCATTAAAGGATAATCTTGAAGGTTTTCAATTGAAAATCAAGTTTCAAATTCACTTCTATTTTTAAGTTGAAACTCCAAAAGTCCAAGCCAATTAAGCTTCCCTTTCACTTCCTGCAAGCAATCAGAAGCAAATCAAGCTAATTGAGTTCCAGATCAAGCTTCATCACTGCCAAACAGAAGGTGGATTTTCTCAATTTTCTTTTCTTCGATTCTCTCTCAATTCTTAATTATTTCAAGTAATTTTTGGTTGGCTGAAGTCCTACCAATGTAAGCAACAAGATTGAGTTGCTTTGAGGTCAAATTGAAGCAACTCAGATCATGCACCTCAAACTTCAAGTCCACGTATCTTTCAATATACTTGGAATTTGGTGAAATTGAGGCCAGATTCGAGCTCCTAGACATTTTTCTTCGAAATAGTGTATTCACTTTTTATTTCAGTGGTGGTTGATGGTAGACCGGTCTGGTGAGGTCCACTGGAGAAGACAATCGGAGCTAGGGCTCCGGTGATGTGTTGGCAAGGTTCCAACCTTCTGATCTCATGTCCACGTTTTAATCTCAACCCTTCTTTCTGATTACCATTGGTGTGCACGCGTTGACTGGGGTGTTTGGTGCACTCTAGCGTGTGGCCATTAGATCTACCACCTCAATTATTGAGGGAGATCTGATGGCCCTTTTTTTTAATTTTATTTTATTTTCTGATTTTCTGTTTAATTCTTTTATTTTTTTTAATTCATAATAATTTCATTTTTAATCCAAATAATATGAGACTTTCACCAAAAATATTTAAATATTATTCTCTTTCATATTCTGAATTAAAATTATTTTTTGGATTAATTGTGATATTTTTCATGAATTAAATATTTTTGTACATATTTTTAATTGTTTTAAAATACTTCTGACTTTCCAAAAATCATGACATTTTTTGTCTAAGGTCCTTTGACCTTGTTTGACCTAAGATAAATCCCTTGGCCATTTATTAGGTGTTTTAAAGGGATTTGAGATTTTGTACATTTAATAATGCATTTTAATTCACTTTTAATTTGATTTTTAATTGATT
Source organism: Lathyrus oleraceus (assembly GCF_024323335.1). NCBI lineage: Eukaryota > Viridiplantae > Streptophyta > Magnoliopsida > Fabales > Fabaceae > Lathyrus > Lathyrus oleraceus. The sequence continues at coordinate 350,465,252 of NC_066585.1, read as the reverse complement.
AAATGTTTAAATATTATGTTGAGTCATTTTTATGGCTTGTGATGTTTAAATTTCTGTTTGGGCTTTGATTATGATTGATTTGACTTTTGTTTGTTCAATACCATTGGTTTAGGAGATTGATGAAATGTACATTTCATCTCCCAAAATTAATGGATGGTATTGATTAGATGAAATTCCTCTTCTGATCAATTTGTGTTTCTATTTCCCCTTCCCTCTTCATCTTCATCCCTATTCTTCCTTAATCTATCATTGACCAATGAAATCTCTTCATGTCTAATGCTAGTTGATTCATCAATGACTTTGTGTCAGATGAATCAACATGAGTCATATTGTGATAGGTCCTCCCACATTTCTCTTTAGTGTGTGGTATGTTTTAGGAGGTTGGTTCCTTGTACCAAATATCTAACATGCATTAACACCTATATTTTTATTGCCCGACCTCAGACAGTTGTGACTTTTACATAATCCAATTACAAATGCTTAACATAGAGCTGAATTTGACTTTCAAGGCATATCATTCTAGTACGTGAGATTGTAAGTCTCCCATTCTTCATGGCATTGTGTGGGAACTTGAACTTTTTGCCATTTATGAGAGATAGTAGCATACTTGTTGATTTATCCAAGTTGGATCCCTTCTCATGCATGATATCTTGGTTCAAGGATTCATACTTATGAATGAATGGTTGAGTGTTCTCCAAAGAATGACTTAATCAATTAAAACTCACCACTAACATTTGACTCACCATTGACTAATTCTTATTAATGTTGCTTTACTTTCAAGTCGTTTACTTTATGCACTTTAAATTTCAAGTACCTTTATCATTCATTGTCATTTACATTTCATGCAACTTGTTTATGTTTCAAGTCCTTTTCACTTTGCTCATTTGAGCCATATCTTGTGTTTGTATATATTGTTTGTTTGTCTTGTTTGTGGTTTTAGTACCCTAAAACATCTAATAACAACAAAAACCCTAAAAACATTGAATGGACTGTTGAGATTTGATCTGAACTTCTGGACTTAGTACAAGGCAACATTCCCTATGCTAAAGGACTTGGCCAATGCCAACTTTTGAGACTGAGATATCTCTACTTGTGCCTTTATCTGATTCAAGACATTTAGTGCCTTTGATTCATTTTCTACTTTGTCTTTGTGATTAATTTTTATTTTGTGATTATTGACTATGTCTGATGTTTTGTTCTGAGTTGATCATGGAATATTTCCTCGGATACATTGTGAGACACTGAAGACTGCCAGCTATTCAAATTCTTGCTTGGATATCATGGCTATCTTTATTTGATGCCTTGGTCTTCATATGATGCTTGGATATTGATCATTGCTTATTGCTTATTGATTGTTAAAGTCCAAAGGAAAATGAGTTTCTATATGGCATTCTTGTCTGTTGGATTGCATCCCATTAGTCATATCTTTTCAACTCTTAAAATTTTAATTTTTTAATTAGGGTAGTCTCTTCATCTCCTCCCACTTCTTAAATTTCAAAATATCTCCCTCTTTTCAAAAACCCTTTTTGCTTGTGTTTTCAAACTAGACATGTTTTAATGTTTCAAACTTTTTCTTAAATCAAACTTGTAAATAAACTTACCTATATTAACTTAAATTTCAAAATACAAAAAGAACTAACAATCCCATTTAAATCTTTGGCCTTTGGTGCAATTTCACTTAAACTTTTGTTAAAATCAATTCATCAACTTCTTTGAATTTTTTATCACGAACTACGGGATTTTGATCCCTCATTTTTAATTTGGTACGTAGGAATAAGTCTGAAGGTCTTGTCAAACACAAAAATATAATCAATGAACTCTTTTCTCATCCCCTCACTCTATATTTTATCAGACATCATTTATACCAAAAACATATGCACATAAAAAGGGCTCCCTATGAGTACCTAGGACACTTTGGGTGCTAACACGTTCCCTCTGTGTAACCAACCCCCTTACCTGTAATCTCTGGAATTTTATTAGTTTTGATTTGAAAACTTCTTATCTTTGGGTTTTGTTAGTACTTTTCCCTTTTCCTTTGGAAACAATAAAAGTGTGGTAGTGACTCTGGTTTTACTGGCCTCGAGCTTATCCATAGTTTGATGGTCATGAATTTTCCACTACAGAAATTAAGTGGCGACTCTGCTGCGGAGTAGTCCTCAGTGGGTTTAGCCTACTTTTTATGTGTATATATTTGTATATTTTATGTTTGTTTATATACATTGTTTGTGTGATATATTCTGTTTGTTGTGCTTGGTGATCTCTGTATGGTGAGACTGTCCAACTTGGCCTATTTAGGACGTAGTACGGAATCTGTTCAAGTGTAGACTTGATAACAATTGCTACACGATACTACACTCAGACGAGTTTCTCTTGAGAATATTATGGGTTGATGAGTCAGTCATCCTAACCTATAATATATGATAGATGGAATTACGACTCTGGAACATTTTAGAACATGATCTATAGGTTTTATCCTTAGTACACTCCTTTTGGATGGTTCTTAATCCCACTCCGTGCTCGTGACTCGCAACAAACCCTTTGATTCTTGGTTGATCCGATCAAGTCTTGTCAATTTCAATGGAACTTGGGTGTCGATAAGGTGAAAACCATAATCCACCAAAATGGATGATTGATCTTGATGATGACTTGATCCATCCCTTGACCTTTGTTTGTGTTTTCCTTGTGTGTGATCTCTTGTGTGTGATTGTTGCATTCATGCATACATGCGCATCATAACATTCATCACAGAAAAGGAAACTAAGGTCTTGTTTGCAAATATTTTCAGACCACGGATTGTGGACGAAGGAACACTAAAAAGTACAGTTTCAGATGTCCTGATTTAAAAGAGCTAAGGAAATTGTCATCCTTTGTATTATATCCCTTGTACTTCAAGCAACTTCATTGGAAGATTTTGTCCATGTTATCTGCTGATGTGGTTGAAGGACTTCTGAGTGTGTTGGTTCAGTTCTATGACCCTCTTTATCGGTGCTTCACTTTTCCTGACTATCAACTTGTGCCCATGTTAGAGGAGTATGCCCATCTCTTGGGTATGCCCGTGTCTAACAAAGTACCTTTTAGTGGATTGGAGGAGATTCCTAGATCTCATGTCATTGCCGAAGCTCTTCATCTGAAGAAATCTGAGATTGATGCATACTTGGTGAAGAAATGAGGTATTCTCGGGTTGACTTATGAGTTCCTCATTGGTAGGGCTACTGTTTTTTCTCAAACCGGTATCATGGACGATTTTAAAGCTATTTTTGTTCTACTCATCTATGGTTTAGCTTTGTTCCTAACATTGACGGTTTTGTTGATGTTAACGCCATTAGAATCTTCTTGATTGGGAATCTTGTTCCGACTCTGTTGGGTGACATGTATTTCTCTTTGTATTTGAGGAGATCCAAAGGTGGTGGGACTATTGTGTGTTGTGTTCCTCTTTCGTACAAGTGGTTTATTTCGCACTTGCCTCAGACGCCTACTTTCTTGGAAAACAAGCAATGTCTACGGTGGTCTTAGAGACTTGTGTCTCTCACTAATGATGATATTGTTTGGTATGATTCTGCATTGAGTAGCTTGGACATTATTGATAGTTGTGGTGAATTCTCTAATGTGCTTCTCATTGGTACACAAGGAGGAATCAACTATAACATGTAAGACCCCAATTTTGATCCTAAGATCCCTCATGCTATAACATAATGTACATTCGCTTGGGATCACACCTTGGCATCCTCCTTACCCCTCATTCATTGGGTTTGCATTGGGAGACATCACCAATCAGATTTGATTATATCATACTTTATTTTTATTTCTTTACTAACCAAAATTCCAAAAGTATGTCTATGTATAACTTTGTTCTTTTGTAGGTAGTGTGTGCATCCACCCATGCCTCATCAAGCTCACAATTAGGGTTTGAGACCCTCAGTGCAAGGATATCAATCAAGAGATGGTTCAAAATGGTTCTAGACATAATATATGGATCCCCATGATCTTTATTTATCATTTTTATCAAGAATTCATCAAGAGTTTAAAGCTAGCTTGCCTTGGAAACCCTAATTCATCTGGGTATCTTGTGTGATTTCCTTAGCAAGTTTATTCAACATTTGATCAAATATCTCAAGGGATACTTCATATTACATAATTTTATACATATATGATCCTCCATGAGTCCCAAAGATCAATAAACTTCAAGTTTGCAAGTAGGTTCAAGGTGGTTGACCAAAGAGAGTCAACTGGTCAAAATTGGGATTCCCTAGACCCTATCTCCTACAATTTTTGTCATATGAAGATGATTCAACGATCAAAGTTACTCTTTATAACATTACGAATAACTTTAATGTTGTCATAAAGATCTAGTTTTGCTTGGAAAGTCATTTTTATGGTGAAAGATTATAGGTCATTTTGTTTGAGCCCTAGTTAGGAGGTCAACTTCAAAGGACCATAACTTGCTCAATTCTTATGGGATGAATACCATTAAAGTTTCATGATCCATTTCAAGATGTCCTCTAAAACTTTTATTCTTTGACAAATTCCAAATTCAACTTTCAAGAGCATGTGCCAAGAGGAAAGATTATAGGTCATTTTGGGCCATCATCATTGAACAAGCAATTTTTGTCAACTCCTAAAATGCATAACTCCTTCATGCCAAATCCAAATGAGGTAAAATTTGTGACCAAATTTAATAGGATGGAAAGATATACAACTTTTATGAAGGAACCATTTCCATTTTAAACTCATAGAAAACGTTATTCAAGGTGGAAGAAGTGGATATTTGACTTGGTACTTAGAAGAATTTGAATTATGTTTGATTTCTCAAACTTCCACCTTAAAATTAATCATGATTCAAGCTTCAAATGGAAAAGTGTTCAACATGAAAGTTGTTTCCCTTAATGTCACCTTCCTAAAAAGTCCAAGATCACCCCATTTGGACAAGATTTGAATCACTTGCGCATGGTTACTCTTCATGGTCCCATTTGGATGAATCAAATGATCATTTCTCAAGTACAATTGCATGCCCTCTTGTTAAGCTTTCAGCATCATTCATGACCATTTGTGGACCTATTCCAATCATCTCATTGGCCTATCACACACCCATGAAAGCATGCACTAACCTTTCCAATTTTGGCCAAATTTTCAAGTGTGTGAAAAGCAATGCAAAACCCTATAAATACATGATATATTGGTGATCAGAATGAGGACCCTCTTGCCGAAGCTTCGACCTGCTTCTTCCTGAAACCCCATTGAAAGGATAATCTTGAAGATTTCTTTAGAAATCGAGTTTCAATTCTCATTCTGTTTTTGAATTAAAACTCCAAGAATCCAAGCCCTTTTATCATTCATTTCATCTCCTGCAAGTGGGTAGAAGCAAGCCAAGCCAAATTTTAAGGAAGGTCGAGCTCAATTGAAGCAAACCGAAGGTGAATTTTCAGATTTTTCTCTTCTTTGATTCTCACTCAATTCTCCATCATTTTGCTTGATCTTTGGTTGTCTGAAGACCTACCAATGTAGGCAACAAGATTGAGTTGCTTTGAGGTCAAATCGAAGAAACTCAGTTCATACTCCTCAAATTTCAATTCCATGTATCTTTCAATATAGTGAGAATTGGAGAATTTTGAGGGTAGATTTGGATTCCTGGCGTTTTTCTCTTCAAATTAGTGTATGCACTTTTTATTTTAGTGAAGGTTGATGGTGGACCAGTCCGGTGAGGTCCACTTGAGAAGATGACCTGAGCCCTAGCTCCCGTGGTGTGTTGGCACCCTCCCATCCCTTTGATCATGTTTAAACGTTTTAATTTAGACCTTTGATTTGTTTGACCCTATTTGTAGCGCATTGACTCAAGTAAATTGTGTTCCCCATGTCCGTGGCCATCAGATATGCCACCTCAATTAATGAGGGAGATCTAATGGCCTCTGATTTTTCATAATCTCTTATTTTCTTTTAATTACTCTTATTTTGTTTAATTCATAATAAATCCATTTTTAATCCAAAAAATATGGGACTTTCACCAAAAATATTTAAATATTTTTCTCTTCCATATTATGAATTAAAATAATTTTTGGATTAACTTTGGCATTTTTCATGAATTAAATGTTTTTGTGCATATTTTTAATTATTTAAAAATACTTCCGACTTTCTAAAAATTGTGAATTTTTTTATCTAAGATCCTTTGACCTTGTTTGACCTAGGATAAATCCTTTGGCCATTTATTTGGTGTCTTGGAGGGATTTTAGGTTTTGTCCAAATTAAAATGTATTTTAATTCATTTTTAATGTGATTTTTAATTGATTAAATGTTTAAAAATATTGTTGAGCCATTTTTATGGTCTTATGATATTTGACTTTCTGTTTGGGCCTTAGTCATGATGGATTTGACTTTTGTTGGAATATTACCATTGGATTTAGGGGATTGATGAAATGTACATTTCATCTCCTAAGATGAATGGATGGTTTTGATAAGATGAAATTCATCTCATGATCAATTTATGTTTCTATCTCCCCCTCCCCCTTCATATTCATCCTTATTCTTACCCATTCCCTCATTTGACCAATGAAATCTCTAATGTCTAAAGGCTAATTAATTCATCAATGACATTGTGTCAGATGAATCAATATAAGTATGGTTGAGATAGGTCCCTTCCATTTTCTTTTAGTTTGTGGTATGTTTTAGGAGTTTAGTTCTTTGTACCAAACCTCTAACATGCATTAACACCTATATTTTTATTGTCTGGCCTCAGATAGTTGTGACTTCTACATAAGTCCAATTATGATTGCTTAACAAAGAGCTAAATTTAACCCTCAAGGCATAGCATTCTAGTAAGTGAGATTGTAAGTCTCCCATTCTTCATGGCATTGTGTGGAGACATGACCTTTTTTCCTTTCATGGGAGCTAGTGGCATGCTTTTTGAATTATCCAAGTTGGAGCCCTTCTCATGGAAGATATCTTGGTTTAAGGATCCATACTTGTGAATGAATGGTTGAGTGTTCTCCAAAGAATGACTTAATCAATTAAAACTCAACACTAAAATTTGATTAACAATTGACTAACTCTTATTTATTATGCTTTTACTTTCAAGTCATTTACTTTATGCAATTTAAATTTTAGTCATTTATCATTCATTTCCATTTACACTTCATGCAACTTGTTTATGTTTCAGTCCTTTTCACTTCATTTGAGTCATATCTTGTGATTGTATATATATTGTTTGTGTATTTTGGTTTTGTTTTTGGTCTTAGGACCTTAAAACACCTAATAACAACAAAAACCCAAAAAAAAATTGGTGGACTATTGGAACTTGATCTGAACCTTTGGACTTAGAATTAGGCAACCTCCCATGTGCTAAAGGATTTGGCCAATGCCAACATCTGAGACTGAGCTATTCTTGACAAGTGACTTTCATCTGATGCAAGACTTTGGATTTCTTTATTTCATATGCTATTTTGTCTTTGTGCCTAATTGTTACTTTGTTATGATCTTTGTCTGATGTTTTGTTATGAGTTGATCAAGGAATATTTCATCTGATACATTGGAAAACAATGAAGACTGCTAGCTATTGGAATGCCTGCTTGGATGTGGCTATATTTATTTGATGCCTTGATCTTTATGATGTATGGATATTGCTCATTGTTTATTGCTTATTGCTTGATCAAAGTCCAAAGGAAAATGGGTTTCTATATGACATTCTTGTCTATTGGATTACATTCCATTGGTCAGATCTTTTCAACTCTTAACTTTTAAATTTTTGCTTAGGATTGTCTCTTCATCTCCTCCCACTTCTTAAATTTCAAAATCTCTCCCTCCTTTAAAAAACTTTCTTTGCTTGTGATTTCAAACTTAGACATGTTTTAATAATTAGAAACTTTGGCCTTATCCCAATGAATTTAAAAAATCTTTTCTTAATCAAACTTGTGAATGAACTTAACCATATTGACTTAAATTTCAAAAGACAAAAGGAATTAACAACCCCATTCAAACCTTTGGCCTTTTTGTTACTTTTTACTTAAAATTTTGTTTAAATCAACTCACCCACTTCTTTGAAATTTTTACCACGAACTACGAGGTTTTTACCCCTCATTTTTAAGTTGATACGTAGGCACAAGACCGAATGTCTTGTCAAACACAAAAATATAATCAATGAATTCTTTTCTCATACCCACATTCTATTTTATCAAACATCATATATGGCCCGTCATCATATATACCCAAAAACACATGCACACATAAAAAAGGGCTCTCTAGTAGTACCTAAGACACTTTGGGTGCTAACACCTTCCCTCTGTGTAACCAACCCCCTTACCTGTAATCTCTGGCATTTTATTAGTTTTGATTTGAAAAATTATTATCTTTGGGTTTTGTTCATACTTTCCCTTTTCCTTTAGAAACAATAAAAGCATGGTGGTGACTCTGGTTTTATTGACGTTAAGCTCATCCATAGCTTGATAGTCATGAATTTACCGCTACACAACCCTGATTTGGCCCGTCATCAACTTGGGTTCCCCTTGAGAGATAAGACTAATAATGTTCAGTTAGAGGGTCTATTCTATCAAGAGGGTAAAGATCCCTAACTTTTGAAGACTAGGATGATGCATGCTTGGCATAATGTGCATAGGAAGGGAATATCCGAGTTTGGTCCATGCAATTGTGTAGCTTTGGAAGCTTACGCTATTTGGGTGAAGAAGAGAACTTTAGAGCTCAATATGTCATATACTTGTAAAATACATATGTCTATGGTTATGGTTGAGCCATCAACTCTCCCTAACCGAAATGTAGAGGAGTTGGAAGATGCATTTTCCAAGATGAAGCAAGAGAGAGACATGTGGGAGGAACGGTTCCATGCTTTGAGCCAAAAGCATGAGGAGTTGCAACTGGAGTCGAAATACAAAGATACACTTATAGAGATTCTTGAGGATCGTGCAGTGAAGAGATAGAGAGAGCCAGAGGATTCATTTTCCTCTAGCATACCTCCACCTTCCGGTGCTTGGAAGAAGATCTTTGATTAGCTTGTCCTCGAGAAGGCTCAGATGAAGACATTCTTTGAGTCGGAGATTCGACGCATCCGCAGGAAATATACTCCCTTGGCCATGTCTTCTGATGCATTTGCTAAGGATCCTTAGGATGATAGTTTCATTTTCTCTTGTATTTGTATCTTGGTTTCTGAAATTGTACTTAGTGTAATCCTTCCAAATTTTATGAATAAAAATAGTTTTTTTTGGTCAATTGAATTACTATTATTGATTATTATTATATTTATAAATAACACTTCATATGTTCCTTGAAATTAAAAAACAATAAAAAACATTGCATTTCATGTATCATTTGCATAATAGGTTTCTCCCGCCAGATGTCTTATTCGTTCTTCTTTTGTGTATCAGCCAAGATGACTCACCACTATAACACTCGAGATAATCGTTTGAGAAGAATCACTACGCCAAATAAGAGAAAAGAGGGCGCTTATTTTGGCCTATAACAGCGCTTTTAAGCGCCCTCTAAAGTGGCGCTGGCATAGGTAAAGACAGCGCTTTGTTTTCCTGGAGAAAGCGCTGTCTAAAGGGCCACATTATAGTGCGCTTTATGAAAAAAGCGCCCTCTGGAGTGGTCCATAAAGGGACACCTTAGAGGGCGCTTTCTGGAAAAAGCGCCCTCTAAAGTTGTCAATGTAAAGTGTTTAGAGGGCGCTTTCTGGAAAAAGCGCCCTCTAAAGTTGTCAATGTAAAGTGTTCAGAGGGCGCTTATTTTTTTAAAATAACTAACACTTTAGAGGGCGCTTTCTGCAGAAAGCGCCCTCTAAAGTTGTCAATGTAAAGTGTTTAGAGGGCGCTTTCTGGACAAAGCGCCCTCTAAAGTTCTCAATGTAAAGTGTTTAGAGGGCGCTTCCTACAGAAAGCGCCCTCTAAAGTGTTAGTTATTTTAAAAAAAATTGTTTGAAAAACAGTGGATATTTAATTGGTAACCTGTTCGCATGCTGCAAAAGTGTAAAATTCATATTGATTTCATCCTTTAATCCAATGTTATACACCATTAATCCATTGATATATACAACATGAATCCATTTATATACAACATTAATCCTCCATATATACAACATTAATATATGATTCTTTGATCAACAATATACAACAACATATTCATGATTTAGTAAAAGTACAACAACAATATACAACATATATACAACAACAGCATACAACAACAACATTCCATACATATATGTACAACAATATACAACCTAGCTATATGATTCTTTGATCAACAATGAATTGACACAATTCATCCTTCATTTCATCCAAATGAGCTCTTGAGTAAGATTTGTATTCCTCAAAGTACTACAATTAAGAGGATAAAACATATTCATGATTTAGTAACAAATTAGATGAGTTATCCGATAATATTAAAATAAACCCTAAGTTATTATTCCATACCATTTTTGGGATGTCTATACGATTCAACGCAATGATATCTCTCATAAATCTCAATACAAAAAATCTGCAATCGACCGAATTATTTTGCTGAGGACACTACACAGAAAAACAAACAATATATATATAGTTAATTTCTTACAAACACTATTATAAGCAAAAAAACAAACACTATTATAAGCAAAAATAAGATACTTAATATATACCTGAACTCTGACCCAGGTAATGTCCTTCCTAATGCGGTAATTCTTTTTCGATCTAAATTTTATTATTGCCCTAACAAAATAAAAACGTATATTGAGATCAATCTGACAGACATAATTAAATATAGAAATACACACGAATATTTAGGGGAATTTCACTTACGTGTCAACCGTCTTCTTCAAACCCGGATATTTACTCCAATCACCCGATAACGAATCGAGATAATACACTATTAGTCTCGAAAGATCCATAGCAACCAACACCCAGTGACCACTGTAAAATAAAACAAAAATTTAGATGAATGAAAATTTTCTACGTAAAAGATATACATAGATTAGAATGAAATTATTAGAAAGAAAATCTAACCCGTTGCCAGAATTAAACGGTAAAAAATACAAACTGCGTGTAGTATTATCGCCGGCCGCCATGAATCTATCGACTAGATCATTCTTTACGGATGTTGGATTTTTCGATATTAACGTTGCGTTGACACGGGAAGCAGCAATAAAATTGAAACGGTTACACAATTCAGTTCCCCGCATCAATTTGTCATACATATACCTTAAATAGAAACATAATAAATATTAGACTACTCATTGAAATGTGTAAATAAATTGTTCAACTAAGTAAATTATAGATTGATCGGAGTACCATATGTATGTATGAATGATAGCGATGCCCAATTCGTCGTGCTCAAAAAGTTGTTGCATGTCCTCCTTTCCAATTATTTCGAAATGAGCTTTTCCGAAAACACCTTCATCAAAATCTATACTACGAATGGACCCGTCCATAATATCGGACTCTTCCACCATTTTCTCAAGACGCATCATAATTTGAGATTTTGTCCCGGCCGTCGTTGGAATATCCTTCGTTGGAATATCCTTCGTTGGAATATCCTTACCATCGCTTTTCAACTTTCGACCGGGAACCTAAAAATTCATATAAAATAAATCATTACTTTTTGTGATGCAAAAGAATCGTTGTGTATATAATTCAATGGGTATATATATTTGTACCTCTTTTTGAGATGCAACCGACTCGATGCGTCTTGAAATCCCTTTACCAGCTTTAGGGGTGAGTCTTGTAGGAGTCTAACATTATCATGTAATAAGGATTGATTAAATATCATAATTGTAGCTGAATTGAAATGTGAATACTAAATATTCATAATCATTTAGAACATATATACCTTGGCATCAGGGAAAATTAGATCTGACGGCCAACCAACAAAGGATTCGACTGCATCTCGCATCAACGTTGTCTCTGAAACAACGTCGGGTAATGGTAGACGGGCGTCCGTATCTAATACGAGGTCAACCGAAACTTTCATAAATCCCACCGGGAGGGGATTATGGTGAAGTAATTCACCCGAAGTATTGTGCACTTTTCCCTTGCCAACCATGCGATAAGTTGGTGACGATAGATACAGCTGACAAGGTGAAATGCCCTAAACCAATAATAAATGTTATTGTTAACTTGTATATGTGTCAAGTAAAAAAGTGCTATTTTAATTTCATAAAAACATATATAATTACCTCGGGAAATTTCGGTTGATGATTGATACTAGCTCGGTCACTAGTATCTTTTGCCTCGGAAGCGCACCTTTCCTCTCTATACCTTGCATTCTCGTTTTGCAGTTGGAGTACTTGTGCCCTTAACTCCACCAAGGTCTCCATCACCTCTTTGTTGGTAGGATTTTTTGTTTTTGTTTTTTTATAAAATGACGACGGAGTCACACCAAAACCCTTACCCCTCACACGACCGGAATACTCAGGAACATTTAGTACTCGACTAAGTACGCTCCTGCAATCCTGGACCTCGGTTGAAGGTACGGTTTGGGATAAAGTCTCCTGAAATATTATTAGAGGAGATTAAAAATGAATTATATGTCTAACAAAATTTTCGATATAATTAAAGAAATAATGTTACATATACTTACACATTCGTCATAAACATTTTGGACCGCTTCAACGACAGCCCCATCCTTCCCAACCCGAGCAGCCTTCTATAATACGTGATCCGGAAGAGATGTTGCGTCACTTTTCTCCTCGGCTAGCTACACATTGAATTAGATTATAAGATCATCAATTATAACATATTGTGACAATGTATAAGCTCATAGCATTTGAATATACTCACAATTCTTTGTTGTAACCGTGCATAACCCGTACGCCCTTTTTTGTACGGATACGCGGGTTTTGATGCCCTTTTCCTATTTATGTCGCTTACTTCCTGGATAAAAAAGTTTAAGGCATATTAGAACCAAGTAACTTAACAATTGTATAATACCATAATTAATAGACATTACATGGAATTTTTCGTTTCTTCGTTTGGCGACAAAGTTATCCCATTCATCGGCTGAAATAATCTCGGCATACTTCATTGGCCGTTCTCCTTCAACAAATTTTCCTTCCTCATCCTTGAGAAATTTGTTGCACAAAAAGGATCGAAATCCTCGGAGTCTTTTTCCGGCCAATTGAATACAATATTTTTGTCGGCTTTCATCGATGTGAAAGGATCTCTAAAAAACATACAAATGGAGTGTGTTATTATAAAGTAATATTATAACAATATATGGTTAACAAATAGTCAACAAAAAAAACATATAACAATATATGGTAAGTACCTGTATCTCCGACCATATTTTTTCCTTGCCAACCTTCAAGTCCGGACTTCTCCAATTATCACATGTAATCGGAATATGTTGGCGAACAAGGAAACCAATGTAACTTGCCAACATTGAACCGTTAGGCTCAATTAGTTGGTCTTCAGCACTCCAATGTACTTCAAATTTTACACCCTTGTCTCTTGCACGAATGATTGACTTCATAACAGTCAATCCTCGTTTGATTTCTTTTTCAACATTATTACGTGATTCATTCGCGGCATGGGTATCGTCTTGGTTAGCCATTTTATCTGTAATATAGAAATGATTCAATAAGACCCAAGTAAGACAATGATTCAATACGTGAACACATTCATATACCTTCCATTTCTCTCATGTTACAACAATCTAAACTCTTTTTTTTTATCATTATTGAATACAAACTCACACACACCTACTGCATGCAAAAGACCAATGCAAACTTATGGTGTTTGAAACATGAACAAACTTGCATCCATAATCATCAAACTTCCAAGCACAAGCTCAAACACACTTCAAATATATCAGTTTTCAATCAGAAATAAAAAACTCAGTTTTCCCTAAACAACATTAATCAACATAATGCACAAAATGAAAAACTAAGTTTAGAAAATGCCCTAATCAAACACATGAAGAAAGTGAACGGTAACGATGGAGAAGAGAAATACCTTAAAGGTGACGGTAACGACGGAGAAGAAAGTGAACAGTGACGGTGGAAGAGGTTAACGCAGTGAACGTGAACGGTGAGGGAGGGAGAACGAACGGCGACGATGATGGTGAGGGAGGCAGAACGAACGGAGGACGAGAGTAATCGCAGTAGAGAGTAATCGCAGTTGAGAGAAAACCCAGTTACGTAAATGAAATAGCTTATAGAGAGGGAAAATAAAGAGACATGCAGTATATGTTATAATTTTAATGTTTACTAAAGGGGACCTTAGAGGGCGCTTTTTTAAAAAAAGCGCCCTCTAAAGGGGGCCTAAGAGGGCGCTTCTGAAAGCGCTCTCTAAGGCTTTCCAAAAGCGCCTTCTAAACTGGAAATGTACATGGACTTAGAGAGCGCTTTTTCAAAAGCGCCCTCTAAGGGTAACCTTAGAGGGCGCTTTCACAAAAGCGCCCTCTATTGTTGTCCCTCCATTTTTTTTTGGCTTCACTTTAGAGGGCGCTTTGTTACAAAAGCGCCCTCTAAAGGGGGCCTAAGAGGGCGCTTCTAAAAGCGCTCTCTAAGGCTTTCCAAAAGCGCCTTATAAACTGGAAATGTACATGGACATAGAGAGCGCTTTTTTAGAAGCGCCCTCTAAGGTTACCCTTAGAGGGCGCTTTCAATAAAACATCCTCTATTGGTGTCCCTCCATTTCCTCATTATTTTTTCGCTTCACTTTAGAGTGCGCTTTGTTACAAAAGCGCCCTCTAAAGTGCGTTGTCTATTCCAATAGTATGCTCCTTATTTTTTCTCTTCACTTTAGAGTGCGCTTTTGTAATAAAGCGCCCTCTAAGGGGCGCTGTCTATTCCAGTTTTTGGCGTAGTGAATGGAGCATCTAGAGCAAGAAAACAGAGAGATGAAGGATGAGATCACCATACTAACGACACGGATGGAATCTGTGATAGCTGCTCAGAACCAACCGTCTCCGCCTCCTACAAATCCTCCTCCTCATAGGACTGTTATTTCAGAGATTGCTTCGCAATTTGTAATTGTTGTTGCTGCCAGCCAGTCTCTTCCTGCTATGCCTGCTGGGTTCCCTTGGGGAATGCCACCAAGTTTTATTCCTAAAGGGTATGCACCTACTTTTACTTCTGTGTCGGCATCTAGCCCGGTCCTGACAGTGCCTCTTCCCATTGTTCATACTCTTCCTTATGTCGAAGAGACTATTTACCACTCTGAACCATTTGAAAGTCCATATGTTTATGAGAAGATGGACGAAATGAAGGATCAGTTTCTTTAGTTGCGCAAGTAATTGAAAACTCTGAGAGGAAAGGATTTATTTGACAAGAGTGTTATTGAACTATGTTTGGTTCCTAACGTCAAACTTCCGGTGAAATTCAAGGTCCCAGATGTTGAAAAGTACAAAAGGAATATTTGTCCGTTGAGTCATCTCGTCATGCATGCCAGGAAGATGTCTACTCAAACAGATAATGATCAGCTGCTTATTCCCTACTTCTAGGATAGTCTGACTGGAGCCGCTCTTATATGGTATATGAGCCTGGACAGTGATAGTATTTGTACTTTCAATGACTTGGGTGAAGCCTTCGTCAACCAGTATAAGTACAATGTTGATATGGCGCCAGATAGAGATCAGTTGAGGTCAATGTATCAGAAGGATAAAGAGATATTTAAAGAACATGCTCAAAGATGGAGGGAGTTAGCTGCCCAGATTACTCTGCCTTTGGAAGAAAAAGAGATGACCAAGATTCTCTTGGAGACGATGAGCTCATTTTATTATGAACGCATGATTGAAAATGCCCCCAATGATTTTACTAAGATGGTAAACATGGGGATGATATTAGAGGAAGGAGTCCGTGAAGGACATTTGTGCAAAGACGAAGCGTCAACAAGCAAGAAGTATGGTGGTAGCTTCTCCAAGAAGAAGGAAGGAGAGACTAATGCAGTATCAACTGGGAGGCAGAGGAGGCCTTCTGTGAGGAAAAGTTCTCAATCCCGTCAGCATCAACACCAGGTATCTTCAGTGATTCTAGTTTTTTCCATCAATTCAACCAGTCAATCATTTCCAGTTCAACAGCAACACCAACAACAATCACAACAAAGAACCAACTACAACAACAACAACAATTGTTCGTTCTATGTGTTGGAATCAATTTTGGTAAAACCTAGAGTTTTCACAAGTTGTCACAAGTGTTGTCTTGACATGAGATAACAGGTTCCTGTAGGGTGTTTAAAATGTGGATGTGCAAGATTTAGCTGAGATGTCGAACCCGATGTCAAGACATCTATATACAGAACATTCAGTCTGAATGTTATGTATTTTGTGATTGTGCTTTTTTTGCTAATCTATGTGTGATTGATGAGAAGATTGAACGCGTCATTCAATCAGTAATTAAAACCAGATTGATTTATTTTCCAACAAGATATGATCAACTGTCATAAGAAGATACAAATGGAAAATAGTTTTAGGGTTTTATGATGTCCAAGCCCAGTCAAACACTTCTATATAAAGGGCATGGAAAACCTGGTTTTAACACACAAGAAATAATGAACGAAATAGTGAGTGAGAATAAGGGTTTCAATCTCATGTGAGCGTGTGATTTGTGAGCCATTCATTCATCCATTGATGATTGAATTGGAGTGAATTTTGAGTTGTAATTTTTCCACTCTAAGCTTTGAAGCATGAGTGTGTATTTACTTGGTTGAAGCTTTTAAGCAAGATCAAGTATGTGTTCTTGAAGAGTGTCTTCTTTCATTCTAATATAGGTTTTTTTCATCACTATTGTGATTGAGGGGGGTGAGTAGGATCTCTTATCTAAGAGTTCTTAGATAGAAGTCACACGGGTAGAGATTAGGTGAAAAGACTGTAACTTGAAGTTGTTTACTGAGAGTCTTTGAACTAATTCTGTTTAGTGGATTTCCTTCCTGGCTTGGTAGCCCCCAGACGTAGGTGAGTTTGCACCGAACTGGGTTAACAATTGCTTGTGTCACTTGTACTATTGTTCTTTATCTTTTATCCTGTTTATATTGTTCAGATATTAGTGTCGTGACATTACCTTCGACATCTCATATCTGATACCAGAATTTCAACAATCATTAGCAAAATTTTAAAAGGAAGAAGGTATCTTTTGACCCTATTCCTATGACATATGTAGAGTTGTATCTGTCCTTGGTAATCAAGAATCTTATCCAGCCGAGG
The DNA here is from genome assembly GCF_024323335.1 of Lathyrus oleraceus. Classification (NCBI taxonomy): domain Eukaryota; kingdom Viridiplantae; phylum Streptophyta; class Magnoliopsida; order Fabales; family Fabaceae; genus Lathyrus; species Lathyrus oleraceus. Next base: position 350,448,143 of record NC_066585.1, on the reverse strand, counting down.
AACCCTCCACAAATTCGTGAGCCACTGCCATGGTGGTTTAAACCAGACTTACATTGTGCTTTTCACTAGGGAGATCCTGGTCATGATATACAGAATTTTTATCCACTAAAGTATGAAATTAAGAAGCTTGTAAAGAGTGGTATGGTGTCCTTTGAGGAGAGAGCGCTGAATGTCAAAGCCAACCCATTGCCTGCTCATGGTAATGCCTTGGTGAATATGATAGAAGGCTATCTGGGGAATTTCAGGGTATTTGATGTACGCTATATAAGAATAACTTTGGTGGAAATGCATAAGGATATTTGTTTGTCAGTGATTGTGAGCATGACCATGACAGTTGTGTGATCTGCAATGTGAGCCCTCGTGGATGTGTAATTGTTAGGAGGGTAATGATGTTAATGTGATAGTGCCAGTATTCAAAACCCCTGAGCGGGTAGGTATTCAGTATGATAGCAGTAACAAAAATAATGTTAACAAATCGGTATCGTCGTTGGTGATACGGTTAGCGGGCCTTGTCCCCTACTCATCTGATAAAGTTGTGCCATACCAGTATAATGCCACTATGATAGAAAATGGTCAAGACGTTCCTCTTCCAGTTGTAGACTCAGTGGTAAATATTATGGATATTGTGAAGGTGACCCGTAGTGATTGGGTGTTCGGTCCAGTATTTCCGAAATTTGTGGAAGATGTTTCCATGGGTAAGAAGGTGGAGATTCCTGCAGTTGATCCAGTTAGTGGTGAATCCAGAAAATTGAAGATTAAGGATGATGATGAGGTATCACGTCTGATAAAGAGGAGTGAATTTAACATTGTGGAGCAGCTGCTCCAAACGCCATCAAAGATTTATGTGTTGTCGTTACTGATGAATTCTGAGGCACATAGAGAAGCATTGCAAAAAGTGTTGGAACAAGCTTATATGGAACACGATGCTACTGTGGATCAGTATGACCACGTTGTTGTCAACATCACTTCTTGTAACAACTTGAGCTTCTATGACGAAGAACTTCATGAGGAAGGCAGAAATCATAATTTGGCGCTACATATTTTGATGAATTGCAAGGAGGACGCTTTGTTTAATGTTTTGGTTGATACTGGATCATCGCTGAATGTTTCGTCGAAGTCAACTCTATAAAGACTCTCCTATCAAGGCGCCCCGATGAGGTATAGTGTCGTAGTTGTTAAAGCGTTTGACGGTTCTCGTAAAATTTGCATTGGAGAAGTGGACCTTCCAGGTAAGATAGGTCGAGTGATATCCAAATTACTTTTCAACTGATGGATATCCACCCGGCCTATAGCTACTTGTTGGGAAGGCCATGGGTTCATGAAACTGGAGATGTGACGTCTACTCTACACCAAAAGTTGAAATTTGTGGAGAACGGTAAGCTTCTCGTTGTTGATGAAGAGAAGGCATTATTGGTGAGCCATTTGTCGTCCTTTACTTATGTTGATGTTGAGCAGGAAGTTGGAACGTCGTTCCAAGCTTTGTCCATTGCTGATGAATTGAAGAAAACTGGGGCACCCATGTCTTCTTTAAAAGATGCACAAGAGGCTACTCAGACTGGAAGTATTGATAAATGGGGCCGCGTTGTGGAAGTTATTGAGAATAAGAACGGAGCAGGGCTGGGATTTCAGCAAGGGCCAGTCAACGCTAATGTCAAGGTTATGCAACCAGTTTTCCACAGTGGAGGGTTCATTCATGAGGATGATCAACACTTAGCAGCAATTATTGAAGACGGTGATGAAGACGAGGCTTATGACAACGTTGTGACACATGGCCAGACTTGCAACAATTGGTTTGTTGTTGATGTTCCCGTTGTTATGCACCGTTCTAAGTAATTTTTTTTAATTTTTTTTAAGAAAAATCCTTCTTCTATGCCTAAGGGAGAAGTGAACATTATTGGGAATTTTTCTTATTATCATTAATGAAATACAATTTGATTCATCTACATCTATGATGATTTTATTTTACTTTTCTCATTTTCTGAAAATGGTAATCACAAAGAACATAAATAAATAATAATCTTTCCATATTCATAATATTTCTTTGCACTCCACTTCTCTAAAATCAAAATATCAAATCATTATGCTGGTTGGTTCTCAAACCCATTGAATATAATGATCATACTCCCTCCCCAAATTTTGATTTTCCTTTGTTTGAAGCTGAGGAAGAAAACGATGATGAAGAAGTATCTGATGAGTTATCCCGTTTGCTTGAGCACGAAGAAAAATCCATTCAGCCGTTTGAGGAGAAGATTGAATTAGCCAACTTGGGGTCCGATGATGATGTGAAGGAAGTCAAGACTGTGTCTCAACTATGTGCCGAAGCTAAGAAGAGGTTGATTGATCTTCTTCTTGAATATTCTGGTGTGTTTTCTTGGTCCTATCAATACATGCCTGGTTTGGAATCTGAGATTATGGAGCATAGATTTTTGTTGAAGCCAGAATTCCCGTCGGGCAAGCAGAAGTTGAGAAGAACTCATTATGATATGGTAGTAAAGGTTAAAGAGGAAGTGTAGAAGTAGATTGATGTTGGATTTCTTGTTACATCCGAGTATCCTCAGTGGGTGGCCAATATCGTGCATGTTCCGAAGAAAGATGGAAAAGTCCACATGTGTGCTAATTATAGAGATTTGAGTAAAGCCAGTCTGAAAGATGATTTTCCTCTGCCACACATTGATATATTGGTAGATAATACAACTACATTCAAAGTCTTTTTGTTTATTGACGGATTTTCCGGTTATAATCAAATCAAGATGGCACCTGAAGATATGGAGAAGACCATATTCATTACACCTTGGGGAACATTCTGTTATAGAGTGATGCCTTTCGGTTTAAAGAATGTTGGTTCAACATACTAGAGAGCTACGGTGTGCCAAGTAAGATCATTACTGATAACGGCTCGAACTTGAATAATAACATGGTGGAAGCTCTTTGCAAGGACTTCGAGATTGCACATCATAATTCTTCTCCCTACACACCTAAGATGAATGGGGTTGTTGAAGCTACGAATAAGAACATTAAGAAGATTATTCAGAAGATGGTTGTCACATACAAAGATTAGCATGAGATGCTCCCATTTGCTTTGCATGGGTACCGTACATCCATCCGCACTTCAACAGGGGTAACCCCTTTCTCTCTCTTTTATGGAATGGAAGTTGTGCTCCCCATGGAGGTTGAGATCCCATCATTGCATGTCTTGATGGAAGCCAAGTTGACAGAGGTTGAATGGTGTCAGACCATATATGACTAGCTGAATTTGATTGAAGAGAGGAGATTGACGGCCATGTGTCATGGTCAGTTATATCAGTAGAGAATGAAGAAGGCATTTGAAAAGAAGTTCAAACCTTGTGCATTTAGAGAAAGTAACCTCGTGCTCAAGAAGATTCTATCTTTCAAACCCGGTGCTATGGGCAAATGGACTCCTAATTATGAAGGCCCATATGTTATTAAGAGAGCCTTTTCAAGCGGTGCTTTGATTCTTACAACTATGGATGGTGAAGAGTTCACTTGTCCTGTGAACGCCTATGTAGTCAAGAAATACTTCGCCTAAAAAGAAAAGAACAGCTCGCTAAGTCGAAAACCCTAAAGGGCGGGTTAGGCAAACAAAAGAGTGTCTTGGTGGATTGAAAGCCCAAAAGGGCGATCCAGGAAAAAGTTAGATACATAAAATAGAAAAATTTATCCCGGTAGATTGAGTACCCCACCTTGGGGCAATCTAGCCAAAATTAGGGATTATGGCAAGTAACTGCATCTGGCCAATCCTGACCTGTGAAGCAGTTCTGAACAGTCCTTTGGTTCTGATTCGTCATTCTCAACCGAAGAAAAACACATTGGATTTTGAAGTTGGTAGCGAGAGTAGTGATCGTTGCATTCAATGTATCCCTTTTCCATTTAAGTTACCATTTTCAAACTTTGTAAAGATCCATGGAGTCTCGCCATTTGCGGACTACCATTCTATTAAATAAAGCCAAGCTTTTATCCAATTATTTGACATTCTTATTTGTTTCTGTTTTAAAATTTAATTTCTATGATGATAATTTTGAAATAAATCAAAGAATAATTAGTTTTCTTAAAATAATAAAAACATTTGCTTTGAGAGTAATCAATTTCAACAAGGAACATCAACAACAATATTAAGGATGGTAAGTCTTGATATGTGAGACATTGTTAGTCTTCCCCGAGCATTTGGTTTGGTGACTTTGTTCTCCCCAACAGTTTGTCGTTCATCCCCAACATGGTTAATAGGTTGCTCCCCAAGCAACCTATAATCCCCGATTGAGCTGATGATTGGTCCCCTTTGCAGTTCATCTTCCCCAACTGAAGTGCTCATGTTTTGAATTCCTCAATTTGTGACTCAATGATTGAACCTTGGATATCTCGGGACCTTTATTTGGTCTCCAGATCCCTAATTACATTTGTTTGTGTTGCATAACCACGGTATTTGCTCCCCTATGTGACTCGGATCCGATTATCTTTGCCTTGGAATTGGTTTATTTTGCAATCTCTTAGAAGAATCTGATGATTATTGAGATTCTGGTGGTCTTTGTTCCGGCAGGTCCCGATATCCCCAGCAATTTGCATGACTCCCCATTCATATTTTTACCTCTTAAATCTTGGAAGGAGTTTCGTCGACTGATGGAAGTTCTCTCATTCACGGGAAAGTTTGGTTCTGAGTAGTATTAATTAAGTCCCCTGCAAGGTTGTCTCCCATTTGATATGGTATTGACTTAAAATTCCCCGTAATGTTGACTCGTTTTAGGATCTTCAGCAGATCTATTTTTATCCTTCAGCGGCGCTCTCTTCTCCCGCATAGTTTGCCATGCTTGGTTAAAAGCATGTTCTCCATGTCTTTCCCCAGCCGAAATTGATTTTTTTACTTCGGAGCTAGATGATTTATGTTTATCCCTAGCAGGATCTCCAGTGGTTGTTTCCATTTTGTTGAGATTAGCCGAGTGTTTTATAGTGATGATTCAAATCTTCATTATTTGTATCCTTTGTGTTGGTTTGTCAGCATAATCGTAATCATATACATGCATATTCATGCATAAAACACAACATCGGATATTTCATTATGCATTTTATCGCATTGATTTTTCTTTTGATCCCCTACTTTGGTGATATTATTTCCCCATGTAGATCTGGTGTGTCTGTCCACCTTCAATTGTAGAGTGTCAGCCCCTTAAGCAGAAAGAGTTTATCCTTTCTCATTCCCCATTGAGTTGTTTCCTCATGGATGATTATAATTTCAGTTTCCTCCCAGTATCATTTGGATGGAACCACTCCCCTTGAGTTATATCCTCATTGGGTTGAGTGTTTGTTTGACCATTTCTTTCTAGCTCTTGCCTAGATAGATCTTTTGGCCCCCGAGAGTTTATTACCCAGTAACTGGTAATATTCTTCTTGGGGTTGAGTACTTTACCTTTACCCAGTAACCGATAAAAAGTAATTCACCCCTTTGTTTTCCCCAACGGATTCGTTTTCACGTTTCCTTGATAAGTTTATCCTTGATATGTTCATCCTAACCGGTGACAGATATTCTTCCTATTTGATATTCTACCCAGTAACCAGTAGTCGTAATTCTTATTTTATTCCCTAGAGAGTCTATCCTTGATATGTTCAATTTAACCTGTGACAGATTTTCTCTTCTATACGGTCTTCTACCTAGTAACTGGTAGATAAAAAATCCTATTTTTTCCTTTGAGCTTATCCTTGATATGTTCACTTTAATCAGTGACGGATACTCTCTCTTTGGTTTTCTACCCAGTAACCGGTAGTCGTAATTCCTATTTTTCCCCGGTAGTTTATCCTTGATATGTTTACCCTAACCGGTAACGGATATTCTTCTTCATTCCCCAGGTAGTATATCCTTGATATGTTCATCCTAACCGATGACAGATATTCTCCCTTTGAGATTATCCTTGAAATATTCACTTTAATCAGTGAGGGATACTCTCTCTTTGGTCTTCTGCCCAATAGCAGGTAGTTGTAAATCCTATTTTATTTCCTTTCCCCAGTAGGTCGTTCTTACCCAGTAACCGATAATGAATCCACCTTATTTTTCTTCAGTGAGTCATCCTTGATATGTTTACCCTAACCAGTAACAGATGTCCCTCTGTCAGAGACTATTATTTTCTTACCCAGTAACCGGTAGTAGATAATATGTCTCTCTTACTCCTGTGCTGAAGATTTTCTTCCCCAATTGAGTTTGGTTTTGTGTTTCTTTGTGAAATTGAATCCCTTGTAGTTGTTTCTTGTTGTATTGGTGTTATCCCATTATATGAAGATTTTCCTTGTTCCCCAACCGAGTCTTTCCATTGATTTATTTTCATAGAAATCCCCTCGTGTCTCCCAGCAGTTTTTAAGTCGTAGCCTGGCCTACGCATAACTTTTTATCCCCCAGAGTCTCTGTCTCCCTAGTGAGTTTTCCTTACGAAACGCATTATGCTCCTGTGGACTTTTAGTCTCTCCTGATTCTTTTCCTTTGTGGCAATATATTCCCCACAAAGATTATTTTAACTTTCATATCATATGCATCATGAGGTCTCTTAGGGACCAAAATTTGTTTCTTGATGTTGTTATTTAAGTCCATTCTATTGAGTTGATATAAAGATTTTAACCTTCACATCCTAAGCTAGAATGTCCTTAAATATGGGCATCTGTAAGACCCCAATTTTAACCCTAAGATCTCTCATGTTATCTCATCATTTGCATTGGCTTTGGGATCACACCTTGGCATCCTTCTTAACCCTCATTCATTGGGTTTACATTGGGAGAGATCACCAAGCACATTTGATTGTATCATGCTTCATTTTCATTTCTTTACTAACCAAAACACCAAAAATATGTTTATGTATAACTTTGTTTCTTTTGTAGGTAGTGTGTACACCCACATATGCCATATCAAGCTCACAACTAGGGTTTCAGACCCTCATAGCAAGAGGTCAATAAGGGAATAGTCCAAATTAGTTCTAAACATCATATATGTATCCCCATGTTATTCATTTGTCATTTGATCAAGAATTCATCAAGAGTTTGAAGCTTGTTTGCCTTGGAAACCCTAATTCATCTGTGTATCTTGTGTGACTTCCTCTGCAAGTTTCTTCATCAATTGGTAAAATATATCAAGGGATACTTAATTATACATCCTTTTATACATATATGATCCTACATGAGCTCTAAATATCAATATAACTTCAAGTTTGCAAATTCGTTCAAAGAGGTTGACCAGAGAAAGCCAACTCGTCAAAACTAGGGTTCCCTAGACCCTATCTCTTACGCTATTTGTCATATGAAAATTATTCCAAGAGAAAAGTTAGTCCTTATGAAATTCCAAAAAACTATCATGTTGGAAACAAGAGCTAATTTTGCTTGGAAAGTCATTTTTTATGGTGAAATATTATAGGTCATTTTGTCTGAGCCCTAGTTAGGAGGTCAACTTCTAAGGACCATAACTTGCTCAATGTTTTTGATATGAAGTCCATCGAAGTTTCATGATCAATTTCTAGATGTCTTATCCAACTTTTGTTCTTTGAGAAATTTCAAATTCAACTTGCAATGGCATGTTCCAAGAGGAAACGTTATAGGTCATTTTGACGCATTACCATTGAACAAGCAATTTTCCTCAACTTCTAAAGTGCATAACTCCCTCATGCCAAATCCAAATAATGTCTAATTTGTGAACAAATTTAACAGGGATTAAAGATTTACAACTTTGGTGAATAAACCATTTTCATTTGGAGCTCATAGCAGAAGTTATTCATGATGGAAGAAGTGGTCATTTGACTTTGTACTTAGAAAATTTTCAGTTATGTTTGATTTCTCCAACTTCCACCTCAAAATTCATCATGATCCAAGCTACAAATGGAAAAGTGTTAAACATAAATTTTTTTCCTCTTGATGTCACCTTTCTAAAAAGTCTAAAATCATGGCATTTAGAGCTTCGTACAAGGACTTGTGCATGGTTACTATTCATGGTCCCATTTGGATGATTTCATTATCAATCTTCAATTAAAATTGCATGGCCTCGTGTTAAGATTTCAGCATCGTTCATGCATAATTGTGGACCTTTTCCAATCATTTCAAGGGTCTATCACACTCTCATACAAGCATGCACCAACATTTCTAAATTTGGCCAAATTCTCAAGTGTGTGAAAAGCAATGCCAAACCCTATAAATACATTGCCCTTGTGATCAGAATGAGGACCCTATAATCTTGAAGGTTTTCAATTGAAAATCGAGTTTCAAATTCACTTCTATTTTGAAGTTGAAACTCCAAGAGTCCAAGCCAATCGAGCTTCCTTTTCACTTACTACAAGCAATCAGAAGCAAGTCAAGCTAATTGAGATCCGGATCAAGCTTCATCACTGCCAAACAGAAGGTGGATTTTCTCAATTTTCTTTTCTTCGATTCTTACTCAATTCTCCACTATTTCCAATAATATTTGGTTGGCTGAAGTCCTACCAATGTAGACAACAAGATTGAGTTTCTTTGAGGTTAAATCGAAGCAACTCAGATCATGCACCTCAAACTTCAAGTCCACGTATCTTTCAATATACTTGGAATTGGGTGAAATTGAGGCTAGACTCGAGCTCCTGAGCATTTTTTCTTCGAAATAGTGTATTCACTTTTTATTTTAGTGGTGGTTGATGGTGGATCACTCCGGTGAGGTCCACTGGATAAGACAACCGGAGCTAGGGCTCCGGTGATGTGTTGGCAAGGTTCCAACCCATTGATCTCATGTCCACGTTTTAATCTCAACCCTCCTTTTTATTACCATTGGTGTGCATGCGTTGACTGAAGTGTTTGGTGCACTCTAGCGTATGGTCGTCAGATCTGCCACCTCAATTAATGAGGGAGATCTGATGGCCATTGTTTTTTTGAATTTTATTTTATTTTCTGATTTTCTATTTAATTCCTTTATTTTGTTTAATTCATAATAATTTTATTTTTAATCCAAAAAATATGGGACTTTCACCAAAAATATTTAAATATTTTTCTATTTCATATTCCGAAATAAATTATTTTTTGGATTAATTTTGATATTTTTCATGAATTAAATGTTTTTGTACATATTTTTAATTGTTTTAAAATACTTCTGACTTTCCAAAAATAATGAAAATTTTTGTGTAAGGTCCTTTGAACTTGTTTGACCTAGGATAAATCCCTTGGCCACTTATTTGGTGTTTTGAAAGGATTTGAGGTTTTGTCCATTTAATAATGCATTTTAATTCACTTTTAGTTTGATTTTTAATTGATTAAATGTTTAAAAATTATGTTGAGCCATTTTTAGGGTCTTGTGATGTTCGACTTTCTGTTCTGGCCTTGGTTATGGTTGATTTGACTTTTGTTTGATCAATAGCATTGGATTTAGGGGATTGATGAAATGTACATTTCATCTCCCAAAATGAATGGATGGTATTGATCAGATGATATTCCTCTCCTGGTCAATTTGTGTTTCTATTTCCCCTTCCCTCTTCATCTTCGTCCTTATTCTTTCCTAATCCATCATTGACAAATGAAATCTCTTCATGTCTAATATTAGTTGATTCATCAATGACTTCGTGTCAGTTGAATCAACATGAGCCAGAATGAGATAGGTCCTCCCCCCATTTATTTTTAGTGTGTGGTATGTTTTAGGAGTTTGGTTCCTTGTACCAAATCTCTAACATGCATTAACACTTATATTTTTATTGCTCAGCCTCAGATAGTTGTGACTTCTATATAATCCAATTACGAATGCTTAACATAGAGCTAAATTTGACCCTCAAGGCATATCATTCTAGTAAGTGAGATTGTAAGTCTCCCTTCATGGAATTGTGTGGGAACTTGAACTTTTTTAAATTTATGAGAGCTAGTTCCATACTTATTGATTTATCCAAGTTGGAGCCCTTCTCATGGATGATGTCTTGGTTCAAGGATTCATACTTATGAATGAATTGTTGAGTGTTCTCCAAAGAATGACTTAATCAATTAAAACTCACCACTAACATTTGACTAACCATTGACTAATTCTTATTAATGTTGCTTTATTTTAAAGTCATTTACTTTACGCACTTTAAATTTCAAGTACCTTTATCATTCATTGCCATTTACATTTCATGCAACTTCTTTATGTTTCAAGTCCTTTTCATTTTGCTCATTTGAGTCATATCTTGTGTTTCTATATATTGTTTGTTTGTCTTGTTTGTGGTCTTAGGACCCTAAAACATCCAATAACAACAAAAAACCCTAAAAACATTTGGTAGACTGTTGAGATTTGATCTGAACTTCTGGACTTAGAACTAGGCAACATTCCCTATGCTAAAGGACTTGGTCAATGCCAACATTTGAGACTGAGTTATCTCTGCTTATGCCTTCATCTGATGCAAGACCTTGAGAGCATTTGATTCATTTGCTACTCTATCTTTGTGCTTAATTATTATTTTGTGATTATTTTCTAAGTCTGAAGTTTTGTTCTGAGTTGATCAAGGAATATTTCCTCTGATACATTGGAAGACACTGAAGACTTCCAGCTATTGGAATGCATGCTTGGATATTATGGCTATATTCATTTGATGCCTTGGTCTTCATATGATGCTTGGATATTTCCCATTGCTTATTGCTTATTGATTGTCACAGTCCAAAGGAAAATGGGTTTCTATATGACATTCTTGTCTGTTGAATTGCATCCCATTGGTTAGATCTTTTTAACTCTTAAACTTTTAGTTTTTTTTCTTAGGATAGTCTCTTCATCTCCTCCCACTTCTTAAATTTCAAAATCTCTCCCTCTTTTTAAAAACCCTCTTTGCTTGTAATTTCAAACTAGACATGTTTTAATGATTAGAAACTTTGGCATTATGCCATTGAATTTTCAAACTTTTTCTTAAATCAAACTTGTAAATAAACTTAACCATATTGACTTAAATTTTAAAAGACAAAAAGAACTCACAACCCCATTTAAATCTTTGGCCTTTGGTGCCCTTTCACTTAAACTTTTGTTCAAATCAACTCATCAACTTCTTTGAAATTTTTACCACGAACTACGGGGTTTTGATCCCTTATTTTTATGTTGTTACGTAGGCATTAGACCGAAGGTCTTGTCAAACACAAAAATATAATCAATGAATTCTTTTCTCATTCCCTCACTCTATATTTTATCAAACATCCTTTATACCAAAAACATATGCATACAAAAAGAGCTCCCTAGGAGTAGCTAGGACACTTTGGGTACTAGCCCCTTCCCTTTGTGTAACCAACCCACTTACCTGTAATCTCTGGCATTTTATTAGTTTTAATTTTAAAACTTATTATCTTTGGGTTTTTTTCGTACTTTTCCCGTTTCCTTTGGAAACAATAAAAGTGCAATGGCAACTCTGGTTTACTGACGTCAAGCTTATCTATAGTTTGATGGTTATGAATTTACCGCTACAGGTACTCTACAAACAGAAGAGCATACAAAGTCTTCAACTCCGGAACCAAGGTAATGATGGAATCCATAAAAATTGTAGTGGAGGACTCAACTAACAAAGCGGATGTCACAAATGATGTTGAAACATCAATGAATGATGTCCCAGAAGATGTTGTAGACTCAAATACTAATATTGAACCTACAAAGAATGATTCAACTAACAAATGGACCTCTATCAGAATTCAGAAAGATCACCCTAAGGAGCTTATTATAGGAAATCTAAATGAAGGAATTATCACCAGATCAAGGGAAGTTATGTCAAATGCTTATTTTGTCTCTAAATTTGAACCCAGGAATATCAAGGAAGCTTTGACTGATGAGTTCTTAATTAATGTTATGCAAGATGAACTTGGTCATTTAAAAAGAAATGAGGTGTGGGATTTGGTTCCAAGACCTGTAGGAACAAATGTTATTGGCACTAGATGGCTATACAAGAACAAGTCTGATGAACAAGGGGTAGTCACCAGAAACAAAGCCAAACTTATTTCTCAAGGATACACCCAAATGGAAGGAGTAGACTTTGATGAAACCTTTTCTCCAGTTGCTCGCTTGGAGTCTATCAAATTATTACTTGGAATGGCATGTCTTTTAAAGTTCAAATTGTTCCAAATGGATGTTAAAAGTGCCTTCCTAAATGGCTATTTAAATGAAGATATGTATGTTGAACAACCAAAAGGGTTTATTGATCCTACATTCCCAAATCATGTGTACAAATTAAAGAAGGCAATGTATGGTTTAAAACAATACCCAAGAGCTTGGTATGAAAGGTTAACTGGGTTTCTCATCAATCATGGATATAAAAAGGGTGGAATCGATAAAACCCTATTTGTCAAAGAAAAGGATGGAAAACTTATGATAGCTCAGATCTATGTGGATGACATTGTGTTTAGAGGGATGTCAGATGAGATGGTCCAACATTTTGTCAAACAAATGCAATCTGAGTTTGAAGTTAGTTTGGTAGGAGAACTGACATACTTCCTTGGGCTCCAAGTCAAATAGATGGAAGACACCATCTTTCTGTGTCAAAGAAAATATGCTAGGAGTATTGTGAATAAATTTGGATTGGAGAATTCTAGTTACAAAAGAACTCATGCACCTACCCACTTAAAGTTATATAAAGATGAAAAAGGCTTAAGTGTTGACCAGAGCTTATATAGAAGTATGATTGGCAGCCTTCTATACCTGATAGCAAGCAGACCCGATATAACTTTTTATGTTGGTGTGTGCGCTAGATATCAAGCTCGACCCAAAGTAAGTCACATCAATCAAGTAAAGAGGATTCTAAAGTATATGAATTGCACAAGTGAATATGGAATTTTGTACTCCCATGATTCAAACTCTATGTTAGTTGGATATTGTGATGCTGATTGGGCTGGTAGTGCTGATGATAGAAAAAGTACCTTTGGGGGATGTTTCTTCTTGGGAAACAATTTGATTTCGTGGTTCAACAAGAAACAAAATTGACATTATTCTGTGACAACTTGAGTGCTATTAATATCTCTAAAAGTCCTATTCAGCACAGCAGAACTAAACACATTGACATCAGGCATCATTTTATCAAAGAAGTTGTTGAAGACAAAGTCATAACACTTGAGCATGTCAGCATGGAGAACCAGCTTGCAGATATTTTTACCAAAGCCTTGGATACAAGCCAATTTGAAAAATTAAGAGGGGAAATTGGGATTTGTGTTGATGAGAATTTATAGAAATTACAGCTAATTAAGTGTGTCAGACAAGAGCGCATCTCTCATCACTATACTGGACACGCCTACCTAAACCCCTTACCTCATTGTGTACCCGTTTGGAAAAAACCTCACTACCTTTTCAACTCAAATGCCTCACGCTCCTACAATCATCTGGGCTCTCTCTCAAAAACCTTTCCACATTCCATCTGCCTCAAGCATCTACCAATATGTCTCAACATTCTTCACCCACTCACATGCATGTCCCAGCTGAAACCAGTGGATCCTCTTCACCATCGTCTAGAGCAAACACACCTTTTCAAATGATCAACCTGGAAGATTGTATTCTAGATGTTGCTCCTCTGTCCATGGTTCATCCCCCTCTTTAGAATAAATCTACATTGTTTGTGTCAAAAGTTGTCAAGACTTATGGTAAGTCTTCTAAACCCATAATCCCTAGTAAAGATAAGAATACTGCTGAAGAAGAATCTAGGCTTAAAGAGTCTAAACTTAGAAACCCTAGCATGCATGTTGACAACTCTGTAAGTTCCACGGCAGCAGAAAGAAGTGCAACTGATAAGGAACTTAGGAAGTTTGTTGCATTTGTTTTGAAGGAAGTAAACTCTGATGTTTTTCCAGATGTTCAAACACCGTAGGCAAAAGATCCAAGCCCTGACAATAACTCAAGGGAAAAAGCTGAGGAAAATGTTCCTGATCATGATGCTCGTGAGAAAAGAAGTTAGAAGAAAGTTGAGCTTGTTGTCAATGTTGAAGAACTTACCTCTGATGAAGAATCCCTTACAAATATTGATACTCCCAGTATTGCCAAGAGATTGCAGAGATGTAAAGGAAAGACTATTGCTTTTGAAGATTCTCCCTCCAGGGAAGTGAAGAGAAAAGTTGATGGGTTGAAACGAACTCTTTCTAGAAGATCCACAGGAAAATCTCCTGTTGGACACACTAGGTCTTGGAGTAAAGTTGTTACCCTTACTAGAAAGAGGAAATTTATCTCCTCTAGTGAATCCGAGTTTGATGTTGCACAGGATGTCCAGGACATCAACCCTATAAAAATATCTACAAATAAGAAACCTCATGATGCTAGGTCTAAAGTTCCACTGGACAATGCTTCTTTACATTATGTGAAGAATGCAGAAAGGTGGAAGTATGTCATTCAAAGAAGGGTTGCTATAGAAATGGAATTGGGTAAGGATGCCCTTAAGTGTAATGAGGTCATGGAACTGATAGAATTTGTTAGGCTAATGAAGACTGTCACAAACTTTGGACCATGCTATGAAAACTTAGTAAAAGAGTTTGTGGTGACTATCCCTGATGGATGTGATGATAAGAAGAGTGTTACCTATGGAAAGGTATATGTGAGAGGAAATGTTGTAACATTCTCCCTAGTTGTTATCAACAAATTCTTAGGAAGATCAGATGAACCTCAGGTTGAGTTGGAAGTCACTGATGATCGAGTGTGCAAAGAGATCACGGTCAAGCAGGTTAGACAGTGGCCAAACACAAGAAAGTTGTTTGATGGTAAGATAAGTGTAAAATATGTCATCCTTCATAGGATTGGTACAACCGATTGGGTGCCCACTAATCATAACTCAACAATCTCTACTGGTCTGGGAAAATTCATTTATGCTATTGGTACAAAAAGAGCATTTGACTTTGGAAAATACATATTTGAACAAGTTTTGAAACAAGCCTTCTCTACTGTTGTAAAAATGCCCGTTTTCTTTCCATCCCCCATATATGGAGTCATCTTAAATCAACACCCTGGTATTTTGCTTCCCATGGACAGTGTGAAGAAAAGGGAGTCTCCCTTATCACTCCACTACAAACTCTTTGCAGGAACTCATGTCTCAGACATTGTTATGACATCCTCTCAGGAACCTGGCCCTGCCACCTCCAAGAAGAGTGTCATTTCTCAGTTGAAGGAAACATGCAAAGAGTTGGAGGACTCCATCAGGCTTAACACTGCTACAAAGATTAAACTAAAGACATTGATGAAGGCAATGATGGAAGAAGAGAAGAAGGAAGTTGTACAGGGTGGTGATGCTAATAAAGCAACTGATGATGAAGAGTATGCTGGTGAAGATGATGTTGATGAAGAGAAAGAAGATGAAGGAGAAGAGTATGCAACAGCTGGCTCAGATAGTCAGGAAGATATCTTATTGCAGTCTTATTGTGTTCTATTTGTTTTTTTTGTGGTTTTTGGTCTATGACCAGCATATTTTGCACCCTTGTGTGCCCCCTTGTGAGGGTCCTTGCACTATATGAATATGGTTTTGTTTCAGTTTCTGGTTAGATGCTTACCTTTGTCAGGTTATGGCTAAAAAGGGGGAGTATTGTGTCTACTAACTGTGCTTAAGGAGATAGGAGATGCAGGTTAGCCAGCTTCTAGGTTGTTTTGTTGTGATGTATAACAAGGTGATGTGTCATCAACTTGACTAAGGGAGTGGTTTTGACCATTGCATATGCCTCTGGTGCGTGCATGATTGATTGTCATGCCTGATGTATGCTTTAGTGGATTCTGCTACTATTGCTAGTGCTTGTGTTAATGTCAGACCAAATGTTCTAACATCTTGTCTGCAGTTTTTTTGAGATACTTGGTTTCTCTTAGTTGTGAGGCTTATTATTCTTCTGTTGCATAAGCCTCTGATGTCTGAACTTGGACAATCCATTTTGTTTTGGATGTTCCCTTGATGGGGAGTCTTGATTATGTGAAACAGGGGGAGTTCTGACTACTGACTCTGACTGATATAATTACCTGAGTACCCCTATAATATATATGTGTGTTTGATGTTATTATGTTGTTGTTTCAGTCCTATGGTGTTAACCTAAATTGTGGTGCATGTGTGCTAGGTGTACTTGGTTGTTTTAGCCAAAATTTGTCAAAGGGGGAGATTGTTAATTCCTGGCTGTTTTGATTGGCAGTAATTTTGGTAAAACTAACTTAGCTGCAACATGTTAAACATGATGTCTTAACATGTGGTTGTGACATCTTTTCTAAAACAGGTATTTACCTTGGTAACATTTATAGGGTTAGTTGTCTACAGAATATTCTAGGAATATTAAGCATTCCCTTGTGACTTTCATGATTGAGGAATCAGAGATTCGAATTGTGGTTAACAGATTCTCTTTCCTAAATGTTAAGACATTTTAGGAAACTTTTGATTGATTACCTAATGTTGCACACCTGGTGCTCGTGGAATACAAGGCCCAAATTCAATGCATTCTATGGTTATAAATAGAATGTCTCAAAACCTAATTACTCACATAGAAGAGAAGATAGTTGACTATATTAGGGTTTGGGTGTTTGTGTAATTTGTGAGCCTCTCAAATACCATCTTGATATATGAGCAGGACTGTGTTGATTAGTTGTAAGCATTGTCAAGCACTCATAAGCTTTTAAGCATTGAGTGATTGTGTGTCCTTGAAGTGTGACTTTTAAATTTCTTGTAAGTGTTCAATTATCACTATTGTGATGGATAGGGAGGTGACAAGGGTATCACACCTAGGAGAGTCTTAGGTAGAAGTTAAGCACGGGTAGTGATTCGGGTGTCAACTGTAAATTGGAGAAAGTTTGCAGAAGGCCTACAAACTAATACTATTTAGTGAATTTCCTCCCTGGCTTGGTAACCCCCAGATGTAGGTGTTATTGTACACCGAATTAGGTTAACAACTTTGTGTGTTCTGTTATTTTATGTTCCTCTATATGTAATTTGTCTTGTTATTGATCACATATTAGTGTCTTGACATCTGATATCTGCATACTAGAATTTCAGACTCCTTAGACTGGTAGGTCGATGGATACAACCTTTTGTCTACTTTTTCTTCTTTCCACGAATTTTTCCCATTGACTTTTCATTTATATCCCTTTTGAAAATATCTTCATTTCCTAGAAAACCTAGAACACATTTCCCTTTCCTAGAAAACTCTTTTCATTACTTTTACTCCATTACACCGACTTAATCCATTCTTCATAAAACCCCATCATCTCCCATTTCAAATTCTCACTTGTTTTCTTCTATTATTTTCTTATTTATGTGTTTAGAAACAAATTTTTGTTAGACGGCGTGGCTAGTGATCGAGAGGGGGGGTGAATAGATCACCTCTTTGAAAATAAACGGATTTAAAATTTTATCAGAGTTATTAAACTTGGCGGAAAATTTCAGTCCCGAATCGACTTCCGTCTATTCTGAACCGCTACTAGCAAGCCGGACACGCGAATTTATTGCTGGATTTGAATTAGAATGCCAGAGATTATTAACACCAGAATCTAACTAAGTCAAATGCACTTATCACTAAATTCTATTTCCAATGAATAAAACTCAGCTAGCAGCTTTGTCAAACAGTTGGTGTGTATGTGATCAATGATGAACAATGGTGGACTTTAGTTAAAGAAGTTTTCTTGCCACTATTGTATCGCAAAAAGTACAGCCACAACTCACTAACTGATATTACAAAACTGATGAAAATGTAAAGAGAGATAAGGAAAGAATACGATACGCAGAGATTTGGTAAGGAAGTTCCCCACGTCGTCCTCGCGTGTGGGTACGTCTCCCTCTCAATTTCAAATGAAATTGAGAACTGTAATTATCAATAATGCCGAATTCGTTGATACAAGGTTTTAATACACAGACAAAATTCTAAATCCCAAGATCTTCTTCTTGTATAAAGCCTTCACTTGATCTGAGCTCGATCAAGAATTTCCTGTAAGAAATTGCAAACAATTCACCGGTTCCACGACCTGTTTGCGAAATCACCCGATTTCCAAACCCTACGCTGCGGCTGAATCTGTTCTACAAACGTGACTAACAAACCCGCAAGAACACTCCAGTTCTTGAAGGACAATCCAGTTGGTTTTTCCTCGAAACTCCCTTCAATCTTCAACTCAGCTAGATCCTTGATCGTTCCACTGAAAACCTCAACTAGATCCTTGATCGTACCACTGAACGTTATCTCGTTGATCCTTTAATCCAAAGAACAAGAATGATTATGTGTTGATGTTCTTGAAGAAAAGAGATTGAGAAGATGGAGAAGATGAAGTCTCTTTCAGGTTTCTAACTGCTCAAACAATTTCTGCTACACACTCCTTTGATTGGTGTTTCAACTGTTTTTCCCTCTCAGAATTCGTCCCCTTGCACTGCTGTCACAATAATTCTTATATATGAAAGACAGAAGTTGTTAATTGATAAAACAGAATTATGTATTGATACAAAAGGTTATGCATCGATACATGATGTAGCTTTGATTAATTTTTGAGAATTAATACCAGCATGTATCGATACAAAGCTCGTATGTATCGATCCATGGAGCATTTTAACTAACATGTATCGATACAAGGATCATATGGATCGATACATACTGAAGCAAAAACGTTTTGTGATTTAAAATAAGTTTATGTATCGATGCAAGGCTCGTATGGATCGATACATACTGAACCAAAAACATTTTGTGATTTAAAACAGGTGTATGTATCGATGCAAAAGAACATGTATTGATACATGCTAACACAAAACAATTTTTATGAGTTCTTTATAGAGTTGTATCAATGTGGATCTTTATGTATAGACACGAAACAATATTATAGGCTAAAGACACAATTGAAACATGTGAAATAATGCACAACCAACAATTAGACAATGATCAGACAATTTGCTATCATTCAAAACTTATTCAAAGTAAAGAATTTGCTCACAAACTCCCCCTTTTTGATGATGGCAAATTTTTAGCAAGATGTGTGATATTCCCCCTGAGTTTGTGCATGTCTGTCAACATCTGCATTTCTCCCCCTTTGTCAACATCAAAAAGAAAAAAAACAGTTTTATCAAGGCAACATGTAGCAGAACACAGCAAAAATGATAAATAAGCTAATCAATCACACAGAATGAAGCTTACAAAGTAAAGAATCACTCACAAAGAATGACAAATAAGGGCAATAACACCGGAAGTAAGCAAAAAAAACATTTAACTAGTAGAACGTGTTTAAGAATTACATAAGCTAAAATATATAATGTGTAACGAATCCAAAAAAAACTTAAGCAACATGCAATGAAATGCAGTGATATGAAATGCTGATGGTTTAATGCGGATTGTAGCCACCACAGGACTCCTCATCATTTCTATCAGGATCTCTGAAGCTTGGCGGAGGCGGAGGAGGAGGCATTGTATCTGGATTCTGGCCCATGAAGGAGTAGTGCCTAAACCGGTCCTGAACTTCAACACTTCTAAATCTGTCCATAATACCATGATTGGCACGGCAGTCGTCCATAAAACCAGACATCTCATTGTAAAAGACTTGGTGCCACTTAACTAAGTTCGTGTGCCAAGAGTGTTGGTTATGGTACATCCGTGTCTGATCGTCATGCCACTCACGATGCTCCTTATGCCACTCACTTTGTTGTACATGCCAAGACCGTGCCTCTTCATGACGTTCTTTGTTGGCAAGCTCCATTTGTTGAAGCATATGAGTGAGGTCCGCAGTAGGTGTTGAAGATGAAGTACCACCGGAGAATGGAGGAACCGTTGGTTCAGGTACATAGTTCGTTGGAGACCACCTTTGTGGCACCCAATCACCCCAACCAGCATTTTCATCAGCTGCAGGCACATCTGCTTCGTTCACATCAGGCATTTCTTCATCAGGTTGGTCTTCAACTACATGAATGCGTTCAGAAGGCACGTCAAAGTTATAGATCCTTGTTTTGGATTTCCTTTCAAAGAAATAGAAACATTGACGGTCCTTGTCCCACCGATATCCCATATGAGATAAAGTGGAAGAGTCAAACTCTTGAGCAACAGATGGAGATATGAGAGGAACTAAGGGGATTGCAACCTTCCAAAACTTAAGAATTTTCATGATTTGAGAAGCATAACCAAGAGCAACATTCTTGGCGTTGTTACGCACGAAAAATAGACGCTTCACAAAGTAATTTGCCCAATTCAAGGGAACCTTATTTTGCAGAATATACAGGAGATGTATGCTTGCCCTGTCTAACCGAGAATGTCCACTGTTTGCTGGACGCAGAATGTGCGAGATAATCCAATGAAGAATACGCGGAGTTTTCTTAATCATACCAGACGTAACGTGTTCATCCTCACCCAGCGGTCTGTCCAGTTTCAAGATAGATGGAGTAAACTCCTTCATGTTAAATTCAGTATCAAAATGCAGGTCATGCCAGGACTTGAAATTTAGCGACGGAAGTGAAATTTGAAACATTGTCTCCCAATCAGCAGCTTCAAAAGTATAGGTTCTGACACCGATAGAACACTTAAACATATATCCTCTACCAGATTGTAAGCCAGCATAAAATGAAAGGATAAAATCCTCATGGTAATCATCCTTTGTAGTCAAAAAATAACCGAGTTTTTGTGCATTAAGCAGTTCAAGCTCATCATTGAGATGCAGACGAAAAGCATCATGTTTATCGAAGACATGGGGTTTCATAACTAACCTTGTCTTAAAAGAATCCTCAAATTCAGTAGCAATTGCAGGATGAAGCAAATCCAAGGAATTTGGAGGAATTTCTGGTAACTGCAGGGAAGTCCCAACTGGTTCCTTTCTCTTTCCCTTTGCTCTAACCGGAATGGTTCTTGGAGGCATGATGTTGAAAGATTGAGGAAAAGTAAGATGAATTTAGGGTTTTGGAAGGAATGATGATGAAGGAAATTAGGGTTAGCCGCTGGTTTTGGGAGGTATGGGGACTGCTGATATGAAGTCTTGAGACAGGATGTGATAAGAGTGGTTGATGTGTCGATCCATGAGAGAGAAAAAATGAATTTAATCCAAATAGCAGTCAGTATGTGTCGATGCATATGGCCATGAATCGATCCATGTCACGCATTTTTGTTTTTAAGGAGTCTATGTATCGATACAAACGACGGATGGATCGATACATACTGAACCAATTTTGACATATTTGAAATGCAGAAGACATGAATCGATGCATACATGTTTGGATCGATACATACTAATGCCAAGCCAGATTTTAATAAATTTTTATGCAGTATGGACATGCAATATGAAGTATGTCATGATAATTATGCCCAAGTATGATTCACAAATCAGATTTTTAATGTTCAAACAATATATGCAAAGAAATTTACATAAACGAGAGTAAGAACTTTTGTTCTAACATACACAATCACATAGTTCTAAATGAGATATAGAAAGGAGTGATATTACCTCTGTTGGTGTAACCTTGTGAGGAATAAGTGAAATCTAAAACAAATCTCATCAACCAAGGTGAGGCATAATATAAATAAGAACAAACATGCTTAAGACAACAATGGAGATAGATCTAAGATCCCTAATTCACGACGGATGTTGAAGAACGGTTTCGTTGCCAAAGGTTTAGTGAAGATATCAGCAAGCTGATTTTTAGAATCAACATGCTCAAATACAACGTCTTCCTTTTCAACATGATCCCGAAGAAAGTGATGTTGAATCTCTATGTGTTTAGTGCGTGAGTGTAAAACAGGATTTTTAGTAAGGTTTATGGCACTAGTGTTGTCACATTTTATTGGAATACGTTTGAGTTGAATGTTAAAGTCTTGTAGTTGTTGCTTTAGCCACAAAATCTGAGCGCAACAACTACCGACTGCAACGTACTCAGCCTCTGCAGTTGACAAAGCAACAGATACCTGCTTTTTGCTATGCCAACTTACCAGATAGTTTGAAAACAGGTGACATGTGCCACTCGTGCTTTTCCTATCTGATTTGCAGCCAGCAAAATCAGAGTTGGAGTAACCTACTAAGCTACAATCACTTCCTTTGGAATACCAAAGCCCATATTTAGATGTTCCATGAAGATATCTAAATATACGCTTAACAGCTTTTAGGTGTGATTCCTTAGGATTTGATTGATATCGTGCACACATACAAACACTAAACATGATGTCAGGTCTAGAAGCAGAAAGATACAGAAGAGATCCAATCATACCTCTGAACTTTTTGACATCTACACACTTACCATGCTCATCTTTATCTAGATTTTCGTTGGTAGACATAGGGGTGTCAATTGATTTTGAGTCATTCATTCCAAAGCGCTTGAGTAGTTCTCTGCAGTACTTTGTTTGACATACTGTTGTACCCTCATCAAGTTGCTTTATCTGAAGTCCTAGGAAGTAATTCAACTCCCCCATTAGACTCATCTCAAATTCACCCTGCATAACCTTAGAAAATTCTTCGACCAAGTGTATGTTAGTTGAACCAAAAATTATATCGTCTACATAAACTTGAACTAAAAGAATATGCTTTCCCTTGTGTTTAATGAAGAGAGTATTATCCACTTTACCTCTTGAATATCCATGACCAATTAGAAATTTGCTAAGCCTTTCATACCAAACACGAGGGGCTTGTTTAAGACCATACAAAGCTCGTTTTAATTTGTAAACATAATCTGGATTTTCAACATTCTCAAAACCAGGAGGTTTTGAGACATACACCTCTTCATTTATGACACCATTTAGAAACGCACTCTTTACGTCCATTTGGTAAAGCTTAAAATCATTAGAACATGCATAGGCAAGCAAGAGGCGTATAGCTTCAAGGCGAGCAACTGGAGCATAAGTTTCCTCATAGTCTATGCCCTCCTCTTGGTTATACCCTTGTGCTACTAGACGTGCCTTGTTCCTAGTTATCACTCCGTTTTCATCAAGCTTATTTCTAAAAACCCATTTAGTACCTATGATGTGATGATCTCGCGGACGAGGGACAAGTTCCCAAACGTCATTTCTTTTAAATTGATTTAGCTCTTCTTGCATGGCCATTAGCCAAAATTCATCAATCAAGGCCTCTTTGGCATTTTTAGGTTCTACTTGTGAAACAAACGCGAAGTGAGAACAAAAATTACTTATCTTAGAACGAGTCATTACTCCCTTTGAAATATCTCCCAAGATGTTGTCGATAGGATGGTCTTTTGAAGATTTCCAAGCTGGTGGAAGGTCATCCACTTCAGCTGTCCTTTCTTCCTTATCTTCTTCATGACTAGTATCTTCCTCCTTCTCATGGGCAGCTGTTCTGGACTGATCAGTTTCCTTAACATCTTCCTTGAGTATGTCTTCTGTAGATACACCTGCGTCATCAAAAGAAATACCTTTTCCGACATTTTTCGGATAAGACTCATCAAAAGAAACATGGACAGATTCTTCAACAGTAAGTAAACGCTTATTATACACTCTATATGCTTTACTTGATTGTGAGTATCCAAGAAAGATACCTTCATCCGCTTTTGCATCAAACTTCCCAATATTTTCCTTACCATTATTCAAAACAAATCACTTACAACCGAATACGTGAAGATGTGACAAGTTTGGCTTTCTTCCTTTTAAAAGCTCATAAGGAGTTTTATTTAAAATAGGACGGATTAAGATCCTGTTTAAAACATAACAAGCTGTGCTAACTGCATCAGCCCAAAAGTATTTTGGTAATCCACCCTCATTTAGCATTGTTCTTGCCAACTCCTCTAAAACACGATTTTTACGTTCCACAACGCCATTTTGTTGTGGAGTTCGAGGAGCTGAAAAGTTATGCTCAATACCATACTTGTCACAGTACTTATCAAAGTGATAGTTTTGAAATTCACCATCATGATCGCTACGGATTGTAACTATTTTGGAATTCATTTTGTTTTGGGACAGATTTGCAAAATTCTTAAAAGCAAAAAAAGTTTCATCTTTGCTATGAAGGAATATAGTCCAAGTAAATCTAGAATAGTCGTCAATAATTACAAAACCATAATAATTTCCACCTAAGCTCTTTGTCCTAGAAGGTCCAAAGAGATCCATATGGAGAAGCTCAAGGGGTCGTGAAGTTGAAATTATATTTTTAGATTTAAAAGAGACCCTTGTTTGCTTTCCCATTTGGCACGCGTCACATAGGTGGTCTTTTGAAAATTTTATTTTTGGAAGACCGACTACTAGATCCTTAGATACAACCTTATTTAGCAAATCGAAATTAACATGCGCTAAACGTCTACGCCAAAGCCAAGAATCATCATTAAAGGTAACTAGACATTTAGTACTTGTTAAAGATACATCAAACAGGTCAAGCATATAGATATTATTTACTCTTACTCCCTTAAACACAATGTTCTGTTCAGCATGTTCAATTATGCAGCAAGTTTTTGTGAAGGAAACTTTATAACCCTTGTCACACAATTGACTTATGCTTAACAAGTTGTGTTTAAGCCCCTCTACTAAATGGACATCAGAAATAGTAGTGGTAGAGGGATTACCTACACTACCTTTGCCGAGTATAGCTCCTTTGTTATTGTCTCCATAAGTAAAATATCCCTTCTTCTTTGCTTTGAAGTCTATGAAAAGCGATATGTCACCGGTCATGTGCCTTGAGCAGCCGCTGTCAAGAAACCATCTCCTGTCTACGGAAGCAAGGCACTCATCCTACAATATCAAAAGAGAGAAGTTGGTACCCAATTTTCATTGGGTCCAAGTGGGTAAGTGCTAACATGGTTGCCTTTTGGCTTCCATTGATAAATACCTTTAGGAACAAGAAATCTCTTAAACTTGCATTTTTCAATGGTATGGCCAGCATGACAACAATAATGACATAAACCATGATGATGTGTTTGTTTATTCTTGTTCATTAAATCCTTTGGAATAAAAGAGTATTTTGCATATGGTGGATTTAATGACTTCTTAAACAACCTAGAGTCAACGGCATAAGTAACCTTAGGTTGTAAAGCTTTTTCCAATTTGACCTTGAGAGTGTTTACCTCTTTTTGCCAAATGTGACAAGCTTCACAATACCTAACTTTACTACATCCATCAATGTCAATAATTTTTGAATTTTCTGCAATACTAGCTTTTAACGATTCTAAATCATTTTCAGCTTTGTATACTTTACCTTCCAGAAATGAAAAAATTTATTTATCGGAAGATAATCTTTTGAAAGCATCTACAGCTTCGTTATGCAGTTTTTCAAAAGCTATTTTCAGTTCAGCAAAGTTCATAGAAGAGAAGTTATTATAGCAGGCTTGTTTTACCTTTTTATCATTGATTTTCTTCTTGTGGTAGGACAGATTTTTGGTGTGAGCCATAAGGCACAGATTTGCGGTTTCATCACTATCACTTGAACTTTGTGTGCTTGATGAATCATTGTCGCTTTCCCATGCAATGTAAGCTCTTCTTTGTTTGCTGTAGTCTTTTGGTGGAGCTTTTCTTTGATCCTTATACTTCATAGGATAATCGGTTTTATAATGTCCAGATTTACCACAATTAAAACAAGATCCTCTTCCTCTACTCTTCTTATTCTCTTCCTGTTTTGAATCTGTAGATTGTCTTCGAAACTTCATGAGATTTTTGTCGGAATGTTTGACTCCGTTCTTTCGAATGAATCTATTATATCTCTTTACAAACAGTCCCATTTCCTCATCATTCGAATCTTTGTCACTACTTGAATCATTGTCACTTTGCTCTTTTCGTGAGGACTTAGAGCTAGAGGCCACAAGAGCTATTGGCTTCTTCTCTCCCTCTTTGTCTCTTTTCTTCTCCTTTTCCTTCTTACTTTTGTTCTCAAACTTTTCAAGACTTTCTAATGCTTGCTGATGTTCTTCCAGCTTTCGAAACAGAGTTGTAATCGTAAGTCTCGTTAGATCGTTGGCTTCCTTAATTGCTGTTACTTTAGGTTGCCATTCCCTGCTAAGACACCTCGGAATTTTATTAGTAGCAATTTCATTGGAAACAGGTTTTCCAAGTGCATTCAACCTATTAGTGAGATGAGTGAATCTCTTTTGCATGTCGGAGATAAATTCTCCTTGTTTCATGCGAAAGAGCTCAAACTCTTGATTGAGTGTGTTAATACGGGACTGTTTTACTTCAGTAGTACCCTCATGGGCAACTTCTAAAGCATCCCACATTTCTTTAGCTGTCGTGCAGTGGGATACCCGATAATACTCATCAACACCAAGTGCTGAAATTAGCATATTTCGAGCTCTCCAATCACACGACCACTTTTTCTCATCTTTCTCATTCCAATCAGCTTCTGGTTTAGGTACTATGGCGCCAGCCGCATTTGTCATAGTAATTTGAAAAGGTCCATTTTCAATGGCAGCTCATACTAGCCTATCAACAGAATTTATATGAACTCGCATGCAGTCTTTCTAGTAGCCGTAGTTTTCACCGTTGAAAATCGGTGCTCTATTATACGCCCCCTTTGGTTCAGAATCCATATCGTTACAGGCAACCACAGAGCACCAGCGAACCGGCGCTCTGATACCACTTGTTAGACGGTGTGGCTAGTGATCGAGAGGGGGGTGAATAGATCACCTCTTTGAAAATAAACGGATTTAAAATTTTATCAGAGTTATTAAACTTGGCGGAAAATTTTAGTCCCGAATCGACTTCCGTCTATTCTGAACCGCTACTAGCAAGCCGGACACGCGAATTTATTGTTGGATTTGAATTAGAATGTCAGAGATTATTAACACCAGAATCTAACTAAATCAAATGCACTTATCACTAAATTCTATTTCCAATGAATAAAACACAGTTAGCAGCTTTGTCAAACAGTTGGTGTGTATGTGATCAATGATGAACAATGGTGGACTTTAGTTAAAGAAGTTTTCTTGCCACTATTGTATCGCAAAAAGTACAACCACAACACACTAACTGATATTACAAAACTGATGAAAACGTAAAGAGAGATAAGGAAAGAATACGATACGCAGAGATTTGGTAAGGAAGTTCCCCACGTCGTCCTCGCGTGTGGGTACGTCTCCCTCTCAATTTCAAATGAAATTGAGAACTGTAATTATCAATAATGCCGAATTCGTTGATACAAGGTTTTAATACACAGACAGAAGTCTAAATCCCAAGATCTTCTTCTTGTATAAAGCCTTCACTTGATCTGAGCTCGATCAAGAATTTCCTATAAGAAATTGCAAACAATTCACCAGTTCCACGACCTGTTTGCGAAATCACCCGATTTCCAAACCCTACGCTGCGGCTGAATCTGTTTTGCAAACGTGACTAACAAACCCGCAAGAACACTCCAGTTCTTGAAGGACAAACCAGTTGGTTTTTCCTCGAAACCCCCTTCAATCTTCAACTCAGCTAGATCCTCGATCGTTCCACTGAAAACCTCAGCTAGATCCTTGATCGTACCACTGAATGTTATCTCGTTGATCCTTTAATCCAAAGAACAAGAATGATTATGTGTTGATGTTCTTGAAGAAAAGAGATTGAGAAGATGGAGAAGATGAAGTCTCTTTCAGGTTTCTAACTGCTCAAACAATTGCTGCTACACACTCCTTTGATTGGTGTTTCAACTGTTTTTCCCTCTCAGAATTCGTCCCCTTGCACTGCTGTCACAATACTTCTTATATATGAAAGACAGAAGCTGTTAATTGACAAAACAGAATTATGTATTGATACAAAAGGTTATGCATCGATACATGTTGTAGCTTTGATTAATTTTTTAGAATTAATACAAGCATGTATCGATACAAAGCTCGTATGTATCGATCCATGGAGCATTTTAACTAACATGTATCGATACAAGGATCGTATGGATCGATACATACTGAAGCAAAAACGTTTTGTGATTTAAAATAAGTTTATGTATCAATGCAAGGCTCGTATGGATCGATACATACTGAACCAAAAACATTTTGTGATTTAAAACAGGTGTATGTATCGATGCAAAAGAACATGTATTGATACATGCTAACACAAAACAGTTTTTATGAGTTCTTTATAGAGTTGTATCAATGTGGATCTTTATGTATAGACACGAAACAATATTATAGGCTAAAGACACAATTGAAACATGCGAAATAATGCACAACCAACAATTAGACAATGATCACACAATTTGCTATCATTCAAAACTTATTCAAAGTAAAGAATTTGCTCACAAATTTCATAGTTTGGGTTAGTGGGTATCTCATATATCACTTAAACTCCTAACCATCTCTTTCACATATTTTATCAAACACCTAATGTGCATACACTTCTGTACGAACTCACATGGCTTCTAAGATAAACAAGGGCAAAAGTAGTATGGGTACATCTTCTTCCAGACCGTTAAGTTCTCTTTCACTCACACACCATACATGTGTTGAAGAATTTGAGTAGAATTTTAATAATAGGATTGTCATGAAATAACATGTGTATGATCCTAAAGTTGTTGCTCAGTTAAACATTTTGGAAATTATAAGTCTTATGGAGCACCAACAAATTAACTCCTTTGTTAAACTCTCCACCGACTACAATAAAGATTTAATAAGGTATTCTATTTTGGGTTGGAATCAAGGGATTAATATACTTTTAAATTCAAGATGGGAAAGAATATACATCACTTTACGCAAGACTTATGGAAGGAATTGTTTGATATTATTGTGCTTTCCAATAAGCAACCTTGAATGATCATGCCCTTCATAAGGATTTCGATCAGAAGAATCATTTGAGTTCATGTCTAAAGGCACCAAGGCCAAAAGACAACTTGGACAAGTTGACAATGGGCTACTTGAAAAGAGATCCTCTCATTATATATTGGATTGTCACTCACGTATTACGTTTGAAGAAAGGTTTTCATTCACGGATCGACCATGGTAAGGCACATATTATGTATATTTCCAAA
This sequence comes from Lathyrus oleraceus, assembly GCF_024323335.1. Taxonomy (NCBI): domain Eukaryota; kingdom Viridiplantae; phylum Streptophyta; class Magnoliopsida; order Fabales; family Fabaceae; genus Lathyrus; species Lathyrus oleraceus. The sequence goes on along the minus strand of NC_066585.1, from coordinate 350,419,411 downwards.
ATAGATTTAAGATAAATTGGCCAAACTATTTTGTGTCAAGGATGTTTGTTGTTAAGGATTGTAACAGGGGGTCCTCTTTGTGTTACATTTCAATGATTGAAAAAATCCTAAAGCACTTTTATATTAGTGTGTCCAATCTATAATATATCTCATCTGGTCCTGCTCAAGAATTCAACAAAAGAACCATGACAAATATGGGGTATCATTGGGATAATTCCAACAAGGTGTATTTATATCGAATGAAGGGGTCCGGTAAGGTCATTTACAATTATGATGATCCGATAGAATTTGGTCCAGTTAATATTAAAGAACAACAGGTTGACGACCAAAATCACCATGTGGATACGAAAATGGCAGATAATATCCATGAGGAAGATGAGGTGTGGCTTCATGTTGCAACATATCAATAAAATAATGACTCGCAAGGGTGGGGTCAGTGGCAACAAAACTCTTGGACTTAACATGGCACAAGATATGGGAATAACTCTGGTTTTGGCCCGAGTGGTGACGCATCTACGATTATCACCATGCTAGAGAACATGTGTGTCGAGCAACATGAGCACCAACAGGAGAAGTCACGTAGGCTTGACACATTTGAAGCGACTCAAGAGGAACGCTTCAAATTGGTTCAAGAACACATGAATTCCAAAGACATTAACTTTAATAACTTTGCATCATATGCCACCGATCAGTTTACACGTTGAAGCTAACAAAAATATACCCGAACGTATCGCACGCTCGAACATACAACAGAGTCGCGCCCGAACTTTATTTATTCCCCAAGGAAATAGAAAACATCAATAAAACCCAAGGAAAGAGATATCTAGGTAAGGAATCCAGTTATGCAAGGGGAAGATATTAACACCCCTAACATTTGTTGTCCTGGACGAGAACCGTTATGATTGCTCTTGCTCGAATGGGTGTTATATCTAAGGTTTACTCACGAAAGAATAGGGGAAAAGAAAAGAATAGATAGAGTGCTCATAGAGGATTAGGGTCCTCATGCCTACGTATCCTTATAGTGCAATAAGGAATTCAGAGATACGTAGTTCATGGAACTAGTGGCGGGAGGTGAAAAGAAGCTGTGATCAAGGTATGTTCTGAACCAAAGGATTGTATTGTTTTGAACTCCAAAAGGGGATAAAACTGAACCCAACAGTAAAACTGGCATTGACCAATATGTGGGTAGCCGGAAGTGTCTTCCACTATATGGTATAGCCGAAAACAAGGGAATCAAGTGTTTGGTTTCACATCACAAACAACTCTTGATTCACAAGGTGACGCAAGATGGAGCTCAAATATATAGTGTATTTGGCTAAGAGATAACAGTATATCGGATGGAGTGACTGAAGGTAGTAGATAATGAATGAAGGTAGTGATTTATGTTCCATGGATATGAATGGAGGAATAGAGGTAGAATGAATAAATATGGAATAATAATTAAGCTGCTCGTGGAGGATTTGAACCCTCGTGCCTACGTATTCTCATCGTGCAATGAGAAATTCAGAGCTCCGTAGTTCGTGGAACCACGAAACCAAAGAAAGATATTTGATTGGATTTCCCAGAGGAAAGGAAAATTACTTAGCAAGCAAGGATGCGGCACTAACCAATGATGGTAATCAACCACAGGCTATTCACGAAGGCATGATCTGAATAAAGATGTACCATAGTTTGAACTAAATCAAGGGCAAGAAATAGATTACCAAAGTATGTACTAAATAAGTGAAGGAGAATTGCCATCCAAGGCGCAGAGGAATTTAAAAATTTCTCCATTTAGTGATCCTTACGAAAGGGCATGATCAGTGATAGAATCGTTACCTCTTGTGGCGATTCAAACCTTTGGTGCAGATCTCTTGTAACGATCAAAACCTTGGATACAAATCCACAGAGCGATCACGAGCGTTGAATGATGACAACGTCTCTACTCAGTCCACACGAACGGGTTCCTTCAATCTCAGTGCTAGCTGGAACGAATGAAGGCTTTGAGTCAGAGAGAGAGGGAAACGAAATTCTAAGTCTTCACTTGAGTGACAATGCTTCTACCCAAAGGTTCTATTTATAGAACCACATGTGTGGGCTTCAAGCTAAAAAGCCCACTTAAGTGTATTTTGGCCCATATCTTATAATATGCCCAAAATCACTTAAGCGTGTGGTACCTTACCATATTTCGTATTCCACTTAAGTGTACCGTACCTTATGGTGTTCCTTAGTTACTTTAATTCTCATCAATCCGTCCTTTGTGTGTGACCCTGTAGGTTTTCGCGACGTTGGCAATTATATTAAATCACGCATTTAACATAATAAACAGTGAGCGGTATCTAGCAACACATCACTGCTACCCAAGACACGAAAATGTCATGTGATCTGAAAAATCCTTCTGTGATAATAATTATGTGTATAATTACCCTTTTGCCCTTATGTCTATATTGAACACAAGGTATAGACCGTGTCATCCTTGTCCAGTTCAATATTGGGCTCATAGACATTTATCCTGTTACGCAGGATGGGCAAATTCCATCTAGGTCACTCATGTCCCTCAGCATGCTTCGTGGAGTACCCATCAACTGTCTTTATGGTTATCCATTTACGGACAACGTTGGATCAGCAATAAAGCACTCGACTCTACATCTAGGATCCATAGTGGTTGCAGGTCGAAGAGTGGTATACACCATTATCACCATGAGAATAACTTATGACACTTTGCATAACTTTCTATATAGTATTCTCATAGCGGGTCAATCCAGTATAAATATTACTCTTAATATTCATACCTATGTTTAAGACTTGATAACTCTTTATCCATGATCCATGAGATGTGATCATCAGTCTACAAACATAATAGTCTTAATGCTTTAATGTTATCCCACTTCACAATAAAGCTCGATTACGGATACTTTAAGAATAGTGTCCTTATGTTTAATGTGATCTGATGATTAAGTCATACTTGATACATTAAACGGACTAGCTATTCTAGGGACTTTATTAATCAAACATAATAAAGAAAAAGCCTTTTATTAATTAATAAATAATTCGATACAAGTACCAAAAGTATTGGCCTCTAGGGCTTACACCAACAATCTCCGACTAGCACTAGAGCCAATCAGGCATACCCCTAATGCCCATTGATCTAGTATGGCCATCATGCTTCTGCTGCGCAAGAGGCTTTGTCAGTGGGTCAGCAATATTGTCAAGTGTAGGTACTCTACATATTTTCACATCTCCTCTATCTATTATCTCTCGAATGAGGTGATAACGCCTAAGTATGTGTTTGGATCGTTGGTGAGATCTAGGTTCCCTAGCTTGTGCGATAGCACCATTGTTATCACAATAGAGACCAATGGGATCCACAATGCCAGGAACTATGCCAAGTTCACTAAGGAACTTCTGATCCAAACAACTTCCTTTGCTGCACTTAAGGTAGCAATATATTCGGCCTCGGTTGTAGAATCAGCAATTGTATCTTGCTTTGAACTTTTCTAGCTCACAGCGCCACCATTTAAGCAAAACACATAACCATTGGAACCATTCATATTAAAGCGTCTCAGCACTTTGTCTATGTACTCTGACTTAGGCCAAGCATTTTGTGATCTATCCCTATAGATTTTGACTCCTAATATATAGGCTGCTTCACCTAGGTCCTTCATAGAAAAGCATTTCCCCAACCAAGACTTTACTTGTTGCAGGGTAAAGATATCGTTTCCAATGAGTAATATGTCATCTACATATAATACCAGGAACACGATCATGCTCCCACTAACCTTCTTGTAGACACAAGGCTCATCTTCGTTCTTGATGAATCCATATTGTTTTACTGTTTCATCAAAACGAAGATTCCATGAGTAGGTCACAAGCTCATCTTGATCCATGAGTAATACATCACCTTGATCTGTTATGCGATATCCATATCTCTCAGGTAGGTGACGTATCCTGCTTGACCTACGCTGGTCTTGTTCTACTTGAGCAGGTTGCTCTTTACACAACTATTTGTGTTTCCTGCTCTAATTCCTCCATAGGTGTATCAATGCCTTGTGATTCTTGAATTTCTTCAAGCTCTACTTTCCTCCCACTGATTCCTTTGGAAATAAAATCCTTTTCTAGGAAAACTCCAGTTCGAGCAACAAACACTTTGCCCTCAGAAGGATTGTAGAAGTGATACCCTCTTGTTTCTTTAGGACACCCCACAAATAAGCATTTATCAGATTTGGGCTCAAGCTTATTTAAAATTTGTCATTTCACATAAACTTCGCAACCCCAAATCTTCATGTAAGACATATGTGGTTTCTTACCACTCCATACCTCATATGGTGTCTTCTCAACCTTTTTGGATGGAACACGGTTAAGTGTGTAAGCTGCTGTCAATAGTGCATGTCCCCAAAAGGAGTTTGGAAGATCGGCATGACTCATCATGGACCGGACCATGTCTAACAGGGTTCGACTTCTTCTCTCAGATACACCATTCCATTGGGGTGTTCCAGGAGGAGTGAGTTGGGATAGGATCCCACACTCTTTCAGAGTGTCATCAAAGTCTAGGCTTAAATACTCACCACCTCAATCTGATCGAAGAGTTTTAATATTCTTACCTAGTTGGTTTTGTACTTCATTCTTGAATTCCTGGAACTTTTCAAAGGACTTTGATTTGTGTTTCATTAAATACACATAACCATATCTACTGAAATCATTAGTGAATATGATGAAGTACTGAAAACCTCCTCTGGCTGGTATGTTCAGTGGTCCACATACATCAGTATGTATGAGGGCCAAAAGATCATTAGCTCTTTCACCTTTTCATGTGAATGGAGACTTTGTCATCTTTCCAATTAAACAAGATCTGCATGTCTCATATGATTCATAATCAAAAGAGTCCAAGAGTCCATCTTTATGGAGTTTGGAAATGCGCTTCTCATTTATGTGGCCTAATCGACAATGCCAAAGGTAAGTTGGATTCAACTCATTAGGTTTCATCCTTTTAGTATTAATGTTATAAATAGGCATTTCAAGATCAAGGACATATAGTCCATTGTTCATTTGTGCAGTAGCATAGAATATATCATTCAAATAAATTGAGCAACAATTGTTCTTTATTATAAATGAAAAACCAAACTTGTCCAAACAAGAAACGGAAATAATATTCCTGCTAATTGCAGGTACATAATAACAGTTCTCTAACTGAATTATTAAACCACTAGGTAAAGTCAATACATAAGTTCTTACGGCTAAAGCAGCAACCTTTGCTCCATCGCCAACTCGTAGGTCGACTTCACCTTTTGCCAAATCTCTACTCCCTTTTAGTCCCTGCACATTTGTACAAATGTGAGAACCGCATCCAGTATCTAATACCCATGATGCAGAAGTAGATAAATTAATTTCAATAACAAAAATACCTGAAGTTGAAGTCTCTACTCCATTCTTCTTATCTTCCAGGTACTTTGGGAAGTTTCTCTTCCAGTGTCCGGTCTTACCGAAATGGAAGCAGGTGCCTTCTTTTGCTATGCCTCCACTAGGCTTCAAAGCAGCAACAGTGGGTTTGGGTTTGGCAACTTCCTTGCCTTTCCCTTTATCACCCTGCTTGGTGGGCCTTTTGTTCTGCCTCTTTCCATTTCCGATCATCAGAATGGACTTCCCTTTTGACTTCAGATTCTGCTCGGCAGTTCTTAACATGGCGAGCAGTTCAGGAAGAGATTTGTCCATATCATTCATATTGAAATTTAGGACAAATTGACTGAATCTATCTGGCAACGATTGCAAGATCAAATCAGTCGCAAGTTCCTTTTCAAGGGGAAACCCCAATCTCTCAAGGTTTTCCATATACCCAATCATCTTGAGCACATGGGGACCTACTGGGGCTCCCTCAGCTAACTTGCCTTGAAAAAAGGCTTTTGAAACTTCAAACCTCTCATGCCTTGCTTGCTCTTGATAGAGCATCTTCAGGTGTTCGATCATATCGAACACTGACATGTTCTCATGTTGGTTTTGCAATTCTGAGTTCATGGTAGCTAGCATGAGACAAGCAGTTTCATTGGCATCATCGACAGGCTTCTTATAAGCATCTCTTTCTGCCTTAGGTGCAGAACTAGGAGGTTCCTCTTCAGGAACAGGTGTCTCCAAGACATACAGCTTTTTATCATGTTTGAGGACAATCCTCAGGTTTCGGTGCCAATCCAGAAAATTTGTCCCAGACAGTTTTTCCTTATCAAGGATTGATCGCAGGATGTTGTTAGAGGTGTTTGCTGTCATGGTAATCTACATAAGGATTAATGAAAATATAAGTATCATTGACATATTTAATTAGGCCTTTAATCAAATATGCTCCCACTATTTTACTCAAAACAAATGACCCTCATCATTTGATTCGGAAAATCCCGTTGGAAGATTTTCTAGTGGGTCGAGATCCATATTTCACTTCGTTCTAAGTCCGCGTAGGCGGATTACACAAAACTAGGTTATTTAGGTAGGAACTCCTTCCAATTGTATCTCATACAACTCTCGAAAATTTCAGTTGGGTGAATAACTCCTTATTCCAATCCATCATATGGATCATTCCCAACTCTTGCTTCTAAACATATATAATATTATTATAATTAAGTTTGACCCATCGTTTTAGCAGTTGGATATTACAATTATCCCATCGCACCTTACTAATACAGAACATGCACCTCGCGTAGGCGAAACCTACATTATTCGATGCTAGTCTTGATGAGTGCTAAAACTTGGAAAGCAAACATATATAATATTATCATAATTTGTTTAGTTAAGTTTGACCCATTGTTTTAACAGTTGGATATTACAATTATCCCATCGCACCTTACTAATATAGAACATGCACCTCGCGTAGGCGAAACCTACATTATCCGATACTAGTCTTGATGAGTGTTAAAACTTGGAAAGCATAAACTTAATATTTAATTTGAGGGAATTGCAATTTTTCTGATCTCACCGGCTTATTTATCATATAAATCTCCTCTCACATGCATCAACATACATTCACATGCATCAACATACATACATACATAATGAAACAGTTATGGCCCCTAGCGTAATTGTTCTCCCAAGCTAATGAGAGAACCTAATCTAACCTAACAACGATCTAAGCTTCTCCAAGCAAGATCTTCAAGGTTGTCCTCCTTCGGCACTGACTTCTTTGCTTTCTTCATATCATTACATTACATAAAAGAAACTCGTTTTACATACGATGGAGTTAGATGAGAAAAGAAGTTACATTGAGAGATTAAAAGAGAGGCACGACACGCAGATCGTATTTTAAAAACCAAAACAAAATAAAGGAAAACTAAGGCCATAACCGATCACCACAAGACAATAATAAACATATTATTATTATTATCAATTTTAATTCTTTTAATTAATTAAAACCAAATTAAATTTCGACGACCGATCACACTACGCAGAGTTAGCCGGGGGTCCGCTGCTAAAATCGACGTCGCTTTTTGCATCAACACTTGATACTTTAAAGCACTGAGTTAGCCGAATGGGTGAATTTTGCCTTGCGTTAACCGGTTAACACTGTTTGAAATCTGTTCAAAATTTGCTTTCTGTCTTGCGTTAACCGGTTAACCAAATACGTTAACCGGTTAACACTGTTTGAAAATCTCTTGGAAAACTATTTTCCGTCTTGCGTTAACCGGTTAACCAAATGCGTTAACCGGTTAACACTGTTTGAAAAACTTAAAATTTTTATTTCGTATTGCGTTAACCGGTTAACCATATGCGTTAACTGGTTAACACTGTTCCAAAAAGTGTTTAGAAAGCACAACTCTTGTGTAGTCACAACCCCAATCGCATAACTCTCAGACAACACAACCCTTGTGTCGTCACTAACCCTGATGCACCAATTTCAGACCGTCAAACACATCTCGATTGTTGATTCAGTATGATTGATCAACACGTCATTGCTTCACCAAACTAATGTCGGATCAAGAAGCAAATGACCATTGATCGTTCAAAGGAAAACAACCATTGAGTGTTTGAATGAACGAAACGAGAACACTATATCATATATAATGTATTTTGCGTCAGCATTACATAAATCATATATATAACTTGATTGATCTTAATTTAATCTTTGATTCATTCTATCTTTAATCATATTAATACAGAACAAAAACAATTATCAGATTCATGGTTTCGTAAGTGGCTCTGATACCACTAAAGGAGAATTGCCATCCAAGGCGCAGCGGAATTTAAAAATTTCTCCATTTAGTGATCCTTACGAATGGGCATGATCAGTGATAGAATCGTTACCTCTTGTGGCGATTCAAACCTTTGGTGCAGATCTCTTGTAATGATCAAAACCTTGGATACAAATCCACGGAGCGATCACGAACGTTGAACGATGACAATGTCTCTACTCAGTCCACACGAACGGGTTCCTTCAATCTCAGTGCTAGCTGGTACGAATGAAGGCTTTGAGTGAGAGATAGAGAGGGAAACGAAATTCCAAGTCTTCACTTGAGTGACAATGCTTCTACCCAAGGGTTCTATTTATAGAGCCACATGTGTGAGCTTCAAGCTAAAAAGCCCACTTAAGTGTATTTTGGCCCATATCTTATAATATGCCCAAAATCACTTAAGCATGTGGTACCTTACCATATTTCGTATTCCACTTAAGTGTACCGTACCTTACGGTGTTCCTTAGTTACTTTATTTCTCATCAATCCGTCCTTTGTGTGTGACCCTGTAGGTTTTCGCGACGTTGGCAATTGTATTAAATCACGCATTTAACATAATAAACAGTGAGCGGTATCTAGCAACACATCACTGCTACCCAAGACACGAAAATGTCATGTGATCTGACAAATCCTTTTGTGATAATAATTATGTGTATAATTACCCTTTTGCCCTTATGTCTATATTGAACACAAGGTATAGACCGTGTCATCCTTGTCCAGTTCAATATTGGGCCCATAGACATTTATCCTGTTACGCAGGATGGGCAAATTCCATCTAGGTCACTCATGTCCCTAAGCATGCTTTGTGGAGTACCCAACAACTGTCTTTATGGTTATCCAGTTACGGACAATGTTGGATCAGCAATAAAGCACTTGACTCTACATCTAGGATACATAGTGGTTTCAGGTCGAAGAGTGGTATACACCATTATCACCATGAGAATAACTTATGACACTTTGCATAACTTTCTATATAGTATTCTCATAGCGGGTCAATCCAGTATAAATATTACTCTTAATATTCATACCTATGTTTAAGACTTGATAACTCTTTATCCGTGATCCATGAGATGTGATCATCAGTCTACAAACATAATAGTCTTAATTCTTTAATGTTATCCCACTTCACAATAAAGCTCGACTACGGATACTTTAAGAATAGTGTCCTTATGTTTAATGTGATATCATGATTAAGTCATACTTGATACATTAAACGGACTAGCTATTCTAGGAACTTTATTAATCAAATATAATAAAGAAAAAGCCTTTTATTAATTAATAAATAATTCGATTCAAGTACCAAAAGTATTGGCCTCTAGGGCTTACACCAACAATAAGGGCAAAGGAATATGATGCCAAAGGCTGAACTTCAAAACAATATCAAAGGTTTCCAAAGTTTGCACTCCATGGGCAAGATGTAAAGTGTGCCATAGTATGAACTATATAAGGCAGAAGGAAATGATATGAATGCCAAAGTCTGAATTTTAAGGCAATGAAAGAGGTAACCAGAGTTTGTACTCCATGGGGCAAGAATGAACCAATGCCAAAGCCTGAATTGTATAGGCAAGACACCAAGCTTTGTACCTTATGGGCAAAGAATAAAGAATTCCAAAGTCTGAATTGTATAGGAAAGATGCCAAGGTCTGTACCTTATAGGAAAAGAACAAAGCCAGAGTTTGTACTCCATGGGCTGAAAGAAGTTGCCAAAGTTTGAACTTTATGGGCAAGATGCCAAGGTCTGTACCTTATAGGGAAAGAACAAAGTATGCCAAAGTCTGAACTGTATAGGCATAATCAAGGGTTGCTAGAGTCTGAACTCAACATGGCAATAATGCCAAGGTCTATACCTTATAGGCAAAGAATAAAACCAGAGTTTATACTCCATGGGTTAAATGCCAAGGTTTGCACCTTTGGGCAAGGAATAAAGGATGCCATAGTCTGAACTAATAGGAAATGCATGAATCAATTTATTAAGAACTAAGTATGTGACCCTAAGATGATGATCCTAAAGATGTATGGACATCAAGGAGGAGAGTCTGGTACTGAATCAAAGAGGAGAGTAATGGTGATTCACTATTGAAGAAGGATTGATGTGCAATGATGCTTTCTTGAAAAATACCTATCAATTACTTGATTTGACTTACACTAAAATATATGAATGAAGGCGAGTACTTTAAATAGTTGGGCCTACGCCCCATACGCAAAGGTACTCTAGACAAGGTTAGGAGAAACTCCACCATATCATTCTTCATTGCTTAAGGCTCATGTCGTGTACCTGTTATCATGATTGACAAGTGTTTATACCTTTGATGTGCTTGAGAAATAGTCCACTCTGTTAGCTATGCTTGATTGGTATTAACTCTGAAGTCTTGATCTCGTATTTGAACCTTGAGGTCCTGAGCTCTTGAGATTCAGCATATCCAATATAGCTTGAGCACGATGGACTTTCCGTATCAAGTGATCAAGGCTCTTTTGATCACTTGAATAGGCTTGGGAAATTACAGCACAATACAAAGGATTTGGTTGACCAAAGTGATCTTTGGTGAACACTAATCAGTGGGATTAAGAATAATAGTTGAATTAGGTACAAAATAAACATATTGAATTAATCAACTAAAATAAAAATTAGACCAATATAATTAAAGCCCTAAGTTAAGGGATTATGCATAAAATCAAGATTTTAAGCCTTAAGGGAAAAATGGTCAATATGCAAAAAATGAATTAATTAGGAAAATAGTTTCTAAAAATCAGTATTTGATCAAAACTAATTGATCCTAAGTATTCTAATTATCCTAATATGGCCTAATTAAAATCATAAAAATTAATTAAGACTTAAATCTCTAATTATTCTAAAATCGACATTCTAATTAAAACTCATGATTAATCCTAATTAATCTAAAGGTCATTAATCCTAATCAAACCTAAAATCTAATTATCCTAATCAAAAATCTAACATTCTAATTTAAATTTTACTTAACAATTAAAACATGAAAGAGATAATATGGAATTGATAGGAAGTGGGGTGCATGCCCAAAAAAGAAAAGGGTGATGGCCAGTCAAAATATGGTTGGGCCTGAGGAGGCAAGGACCGGCGCTTAGAAGGGGGTGTATTGGACTGGATAAGAATTGCATGGGAGTAAAGGTGTGTGGGCCCGCGTCCAGGCCCAAAGGCAGACTATGAAGCCGAATGAGGATGGTTTAATAGCATTTCCTACATTCAGACCAAAGCTCTCCGATGCATGTCTTCTGTAAGAACAAAAATTGTTCTACAACAGATTCCATGATTTTGATGATAACAAAGGATGAAACCAAAAATGGCACCCTAACGAAAAGTTTCTAAGTGTGCAGGGTTCTAAGGAAAGAAGGAAGAGATCTGATGACGTCATCAGATACAGAATCATATCAGATACAAATTATCAGAAGATCAGAAGCATCTGAAGTAGAAACACGCTCAAGAAGTTCTAACTCTGAGCAAAACAGCAGAATATCAGAAGCATCTGAAGAAGAAGTGCACTCTAGAAGTTCTGACTCTGAACAACGGTATATCATTCCAGAAGCTCTCAGCGTCATCTGAAGACATCATCAGAACTCCTTAAGATAAACATCAGAAGCTCCGAATCAACACAGCAAGTGTCCAAGATTCCCAGAGTCACGCAGACTTTGATAGTGGATTTCCTAATACAGAAAGAGTAACGTTAACTTCAAACTCAAATGGAAAGGAACTATATTTGGAAAGAAGTTATTCGGGGAGACAAAGTTGTTTTGGCAAGAAACAACAGAAGTTATGGCATTAATTCCTATTCAAGACAAATTATCTGCCATCAATTTCAACGGTCCTTTCACTCCTATATAAAGGACATCAATCAACATTGAGAGGCACACAAGCATACACTGAAACATTCTCTCTCTCTCTCAATCTTTCACAAAGCTTTTGCTTAGAACGTGAAACACTCTTTTGTTCTTACTGTTGTAATATTTGCTTATCTTAGAAGCACTCTAGATTACATAGTCTTTTTATCTAGTGTTTTATTTCCTCAAGTGACTCTGTGCAGTCTGTATACTTGAGAGGACTAAGAGATCTTTCTCTTAGACGTTGGTTGTAAACAATCTTTCAAGATTAGTGGATTAAGCCCTTGTTGAAGGCGAAATCACCTTGGCCGGGTGGACTGGAGTAGCTTTGTGTTATAAGCGAACCAGTATAAATTCCTTGTGTGGTCTTTATTTTGAAAAAGCGCTTATTTTCCAAAACAATTCAAACCCCCCTTTCTTGTTTTTCTCACCTTCAATTGGTATCAGAGCTTCGGCTCTGTTATTGATTTTCTAATCAAACACTTAACAGTGTAGAGAGATCCAGAACGAGAAAAACTATGGCCCACACAAATGAAAGAGACAGTTACAATGCTAAGCCTCCTGTTTTTGATGGAGAAAAATTCGACTACTGGAAAGACAGGATTGAGAGCTTCTTCCTAGGCTATGATGCTAATCTCTGGGACATTGTCACAGATGGATACACACCTCCCGTCTCAGAAAATGGAGTTGAAGTTCCCAGAAGTAAGATGTCAGAAGATCAGAAGCGTGTCTTCAAAAATCACCACAAGGCCAGAACCATACTTCTCAATGCTATATCTTACAACGAGTATGAAAAGATCACCAACAGAGAAACAACCAAAGACATACTTGACTCTCTGAAGATGACTCATGAAGGAAACTCCCAAGTCAAAGAGACAAAGGCTCTGGCGCTTATCCAGAAATATGAAGCTTTCAAAATGGAAGATGACGAAGCCATAGAGGTAATGTTCTCTAGATTCCAAACTCTTATTGCAGGTCTCAAGGTTCTAGACAAAGGATACACAACTGCAGACCACGTCAAAAAGATAGTCAGAAGTTTGCCAAAGAAGTGGAGACCCATGGTTACTGCCCTGAAGCTGTCAAAGGATCTGAACAATATCAGTCTTGAAGAGCTTGCCAGTTCCCTCAGAAGCCATGAGATAGAACTAGAGGAAGATGAGCCTCAGAAAAAGAACAAGTCTGTAGCATTAAAGTCCAGATCTGAAAGACGCAAATCTGACAGAACCAAAGCATTCCAGGCAGAAACTGAAGATGCTGATGACTCTGAACCAGAAGATTCTGATGATGAAGAAGAATTGTCCCTCCTGACCATAAGAGTTAAACAACTCTGGAAAAAGAGGAACAACAACTTCAGAAGACCAAGACCCAGAGGGGATCGATCAGAATCAACCTCAAAAGGTAAAACTAACAAAGATATTACTTGTTATGAATGTAAAGAAACAGGTCATTACAGGAATGAATGCCCCAAGCTAAAGAAAGACAATTCCAGAAAAGAAAGTTTCAAGAAAAATACCTTCAGGACAAAGAAAGGACTAATGGCTACCTGGGATGATAGTGAATCTGGCTCATCAGAATCTGACTCTGATGAACAGGCCAATATGGCATTTATGGCTACCACATCCAGGAGCAGCTCAGATGAAGAATCTGAAGTGGTATTTTCTGAACTCTCTCGATCTGATCTAGAATCATGCTTGTCAGAAACTCTTAGCTCATATCAGAAATTAAAACAAAAGTTTAAAAATATAAAAGGCTGTCTTGGAGCAAAATTTGAAGAATGTGGCAAACTTGAGATGACAATTCTAAAACGAGAGGATGAAATCAGATCCTTAACATTACAAAGAGATGCAGCGAATAAAAATCGTTTAGAACTGGAAGAAGTGTTATCTCAAGCTCCACAGACTTCAAATACAATAATTTATAAATACGAAGAAGCCTTTCAAGAATTTCTGAAAAATGGGATAGGTAGGAGTGTCATGGCATCCATGATTTATGGAGTCAGTCAGAACAATAAAAAGGGAATTGGGTATGATCCTAAGGAAGATAAAACTTCTACTGGTGACCAACTTAAATCTCCATTTTCATATCACTATACGCACACACAAGAACAAAAATTTGAAAATGATAGAAAACCCAAAGTTATAAGAAACTCTGGGAAAACTAATCAGAAAGGACCCAAGAAACTCTGGGTACCAAAAGATAAGATTGTTTATGTTGCAGATATCCTATGCAGCAAAGTTCAAACACCAGTCATGGTACCTGGACTCTGGATGCTCGCGACACATGACGGGAAGAAAGTCTATGTTCCAAAGCCTGGAACTTAAAGACGCTTGATTCGTAGGCTTTGGAGGAGATCAGAAAGGAAGGATCAGAGGCTCCGGAACTATTGGTAATGGTACTCTTCCCTCTATATCTGATGTTCTTTACGTAGAAGGATTAATGCATAATTTGTTATCCATAAGTCAATTAAGTGATAACGGTTATGACGTGATCTTTAATCAAAAAACATGTAAAGCCATAAATCAAAACAATGGTTCAGTCCTATTCACAGGCAAGAGGAAAATCAATATTTATAAAATTAATCTTTCTGATTTAAAAGAACAAAATGTTAAATGTCTGATGTCTGTTCACGAAGAGCAATGGGTATGGCATAGACGCTTGGGCCACATTAGCATGAGAAAACTATCTCAGCTAAATAAACTCGAGTTAGTCAGAGGCCTACCTAAACTGAAGTTTTCTTCAGATGCTCTATGTGAAGCATGTCAGAAAGGAAAATTTTCAAAAACATCTTTTAAAAAGAAAACTATTGTTACTACCTCTAAGTCTCTGGAACTTCTCCATATTGACCTATTTGGTCCTGTGAAAACAGCATCAGTCAATGGAAAGAAGTATGGACTAGTCATTGTTGATGATTACAGTCGCTGGACATGGGTGAAATTCCTAAAGCACAAGAGTGAGTCTCACTCTGTATTCACTAGTTTCTGCTCCAAAGTGCAAAAAGAATTTGACTCTAAGATTATCAGAGTCAGAAGTGATCATGGTGGGGAATTTGAAAATAAATCCTTTGAGGAATTATTTGACTCTAATGGAATATCCCATGATTTCTCCTGCCCTAGAACTCCACAACAAAATGGAGTTGTAGAGAGGAAGAATAGGACACTCTAAGAGATGGCCAGAACTATGATCAATGAAACTAATGTGGCAAAGCACTTTTGGGCCGAAGCTGTAAATACAGCGTGTTACATTCAGAATAGAATCTCCATAAGACCTATTCTGGATAAGACTCCCTATGAACTGTGTAAAGGAAGGAAACCAAACATTTCATATTTTCATCCATTTGGATGTTCTTGCTTTATTTTAAACACTAAAGAACATCTGAACATGTTTGATTCCAAAGCACAGAAAGGTATTATGTTAGGATACTCAGAACGCTCTAAAGGCTACAGAGTATTCAACACAGAAACCAAAATTATGGAAGAATCAATTCATGTCAGATTTGACGATAAGCTTGACCCTGAAAAGTCAAAGCTAGTTGAAAATTTTGCAGATTTAGAAATCACTCTTGCAGGATCTGATAAAGCTCCAGAAGCAACTGCCACTCAGAACTCTGAGGAAATTAATTCCCCAGTAATAACAAAGAAAGTTAAAAGTCATATCAACGTATCTGAAGATTTGATTCTGGGCAACAAGGACGAACCTGTCAGAACCAGATCTACCTTCAGGACCTCTGAAGATACTCCTCTGGGACTAGTGTCTCTGATTGAGCCTACGTCCTGTGATGAAGCACTTCAAGATAACGACTGGGTTTCAGCCATGCAAGAAGAATTAGATCAATTCACAAAAAATGATGTATGGGATCTTGTTCCTAAGCCCAGAGGCACTCACGTTATTGGAACCAGATGGGTATTCAGAAACAAGCTGAATGAGAAAGGAGAAGTCGTCAGAAACAAAGCTCGACTGGTAGCTCAAGGTTACAGTCAACAAGAAGGTATTGACTACAATGAAACCTTTGCTCCAGTAACAAGGTTAGAATCTATTCGTCTTCTTGTCTCTTTTGCTATAAACCACTCTATCAAATTATATCAAATGGATGTCAAGAGCGCATTCCTTAATGGTTATATATCAGAAGAAGTGTATGTCAACCAACCTCCAGGTTTTGAAAATCCAAAATTTCCAGAACATGTCTTTAAACCTAAAAAAATCTTTATATGGACTTAAACAAGCTCCCAGAGCTTGGTATGAACGTTTAAGCAATTTTCTTCTGGAACACAATTTTATCAGAGGAAAAGTTGACTCCACACTCTTCTGTAAGAACCTTAACAATGATCTCATGATATGCCAGATATACGTTGATGATATTATTTTTGGTTCAACTAACGCCTCTGTTTGTCAAGAATTCTATGAGTTAATGCAGGCAGAATTTGAAATGAGCTTAATGCAAGAACTAAAGTTCTTTCTGGGAATTCAAATTAATCAAACTTCAGAAGTCACGTACGTTCATCAAAGCAAATACATTAAAGATGTTTTGAAGAAATTTGACATGGCTGACTGCAACTCTGCAAAAACTCCCATGCATCCAACATGCATTCTTGAAAAGGAAGAAGTAAGCAAAAAGGTTTGTCAGAAGCTCTATCGAGGTATGATAGGCTCTCTTCTCTATCTAACTGCTACTCGACCTGATATTCTCTTTAGTGTCTGTCTCTGTGCCAGATTCCAATCAGATCCTAGAGAAACTCACTTAACAGCAGTTAAGAGAATTCTCAAATATCTGAAAGGAACTCCTAACCTGGGCCTGATGTATGAGAAAACATCAGAGTATAGACTTTCGGGTTACTGTGATGCAGATTATGCAGGAGATAGACTAGAACGAAAAAGCACATCTGGAAATTGCCAGCTCCTAGGAAACAATCTGATATCCTGGGCCAGCAAGAGACAGTCAACTATCGCTCTATCTACTGCAGAAGCAGAATACATCTCAGCATCACTGTGCACAACTCAGATGCTCTGGATGAAGAATCAGTTAGAAGATCTGCAAATCTTCGAGAGTAACATTCCTATTTTCTGTGATAACACTACTGCCATTTGTCTAAGTAAGAATCCCATTCTACACTCCAGAGCTAAGCACATTGAAATAAAACATCATTTTATCAGAGACTATGTTCAGAAAGGGATAGTAACATTGAATTTCATTGATACAGATCATCAATGGGCAGATATATTTACTAAGCCTTTAGCTGAAGATAGATTTCTCTTTATCTTAGAAAATCTGAACATTCAAAATTGCCCTGAATAAATTGTGCCTCTGAAGATGTAAAATGAGACTCTGACATAAACAAATGAGCTTCTGTCTCTGACTCTGATACTTCTACCAAGTTAAGAAGATATCTGAGTTAGAAATCTCCAGGAACCAATCCTTTGGTATTCCTGAAGATCAGATACATCAAACCACGTGGAGCACTTAGCGTCTAACCTTGGAACTTCTAGACAGCTGTCCAGAAGAAATTCAAAGGCCAGACGTTTGAGATCTCCTCGAGCAGTGTGCATACTGTTGGGATTAGACATTCATTAATGAGCCATAATCATTTTTCCCCCAAGCGTGCTAACTTGGTTTTTGGGCTAACGCTGTTTTGTGTATCGTTTTGCATGTGTTTTTGTTTAGGGTATTTAAACACTCCTCTCACACTTCACACACTTTTCACTCTCACTCACTCTCAAACCTATTCTCTGAAGCATTTCTGCAAGCAGTTCATCTTCAACTCATCTTCATCAACAATGGATGCTCAACAACAACAAGTTTTCAAATTTTCTCAACAAATGGAATCAAGCACCACAGCCCAAAGCTCAAGCATTCCCACTCCAACAGTTACAGGCGTAACCATTACTCCAGTGTACAAGGAACCCCATGTTCTTGATCGTGAGCCTCATATCAACCTGGCAACTCCCTTTGAGGGACTGGAAGTTTTATGTGAATCACTGGTAGACTTCAACAACATGAAAAGGAATGGAGTAGATCTTACTGAAGAACTTCGTCAACAAGGTTGGGAAAACTACCTTCAACGGCTCTATGGCCCTGTTTACCCATACCTCATCAAAGAATTCTGGAGATTTGCTGACACTGATGACTATTTCATCGTCTCCTACGTGTTGGGGGTCAAGATAGTGATTACTGAAAAGTCAATTGCTTCTTTACTGAACATGGAGAAAACTGGAGGAAGAAGGATTTACGACATCAACCCTAGATCAAAGTACATTGCTCAAGTAATCAATCCCACCATCTTCAAACCTAACATTGAAGGCAATCCATCAAAGAACAAAGAACTTCATCAGAACCTCAGAGTATGGCTCAAGATCATTCTGGGAACCATTCATCACCGCCCAGCATCAAACTCCTCTGACTACATCAATACAGATCAGAAGTGCATTCTATATTGCATTCACAAGGGTTTGAAGCTCTGCCTCCCAGCACTACTCTTCAAGTATCTCAGAGACTCTGTACGGGAGACCAGAAACAACATGAAACCCAGAACCTACATCCCTCTGGGAAGACTTCTGTCTGATGTTCTGATCGAAAATGGGCTTGTAGATCATCTAGAGAAGAACAAACTTATGGAAGATCTGGCGATAGATACTGGAAGGCCTCTGAACGCCAGAAATCTGAAGAGTATGGGAATTCTGAAGAAGATTCAATTCAAACCCACGTTGGACACCTCTTGGGACGCCTTGAAAGATCAGAGGAAACTGCCACATGGTCTTGCAAGGTTCTACAAGAATGAACCCAGAGAAGCAATCCTTCACTATATGCAGCGTCTGAAGGATGAAGGAGTAGACATCTCTGACTTCAAACTAGACGATATGCTAGATTCAGAATCAGACTTCGTCAAGTTCAAAAGAGGTCCCTCTGAAAAGAAGTCTTCAAAGGCAAAGAAAGCAAGGCTAGGAGAAACTTCTGAAACAAGATCTCCAGTGCATCTGCAAGTAACTACTGGTAAGTCTGCTCCCTCTATTCCCTCTGAACCTCCTGTGGCTTCCTCTAATCCTCTCCCAGCACCTATCTACACCACCTCTGAAACCCCACCTTCTACAACCAGAACCTCACAACCTCGACCTAAATTTAATCTTGCCCATACTTCACTACCTCTATCCGAAGCTGAAGAACTCAATCAAACCACCTTTTCATCTTCAAACCCAGAATCACCCCCTACCTTATCCTCTCCTCTGACCCAGAACCTTCTGACCCCGCTTCCCCCACTCTAGCCCACCTTTATTCTCTAAACCAAAACACTCAACAACCAACATAACCTCCACCTGAAGTAACTTCACCATCCACAGAACAACCAACCCTCATTCCATCTGAACTCCAATCCTCTGACCTTCATACCTCTGAAACTATCCCTCCAAACACTTCCGCTGAACCTGAACCTGAACCTGAACCTGAACCTGAGCCTCAAACACTAAACTTAATCCCTCCAAACTCTCCACCCCAAACATCTGAACCCGAACATTCCCTGCCTACCCTTGAGGAAGCCATAATGTTGTTCGCAGGGGCTTCAGTACAGAAGGTCAAGTCTCTGACCATTAACTCTGGCATCAGTGATGATCCTGACTCTGTAAGGACACACTGGAACAGGGTCATTGGCTGGATGACCTCTGAGGCCTTCAAACTGAAGCACACCTCTGAGCAAGTCAGAAACGACTTCATCAGAGATGCTGAGGCAAGACTACAGGAGAGACTTGCCAGAGAAGCTGAAGAAGAAGCCAGGAGGCAAGAAGAAGAAAGAGCTAGACAAGCAGAAATCCAAAGGGCCAAGGAAGCTGAGGCTAAAGCTCTAGCTGATGTTGTTGCTGCTGCTGCTGAAGCTGAAGTGAAGGCAGCTGCAGAAGTTGAAGCCAGAGCTGCTGAAGAACATAGTGTGCTGACTCAGGGGGAGTCCTCTTCTGTCATTCCCATGGTTCTCAAGACACTTGAAGAACTTCAGAAAGACCAGAAGGAACTCAGAGCCAGAATGGACAAACAGGACACCATCAACGACAACATTCAGAACATGCTGGCTCAACTGCTTCAGAGAATGCCTCCGCCTCCCAACCCTTAGGCACTTAGGATTTTTTGTTTGTTGCCTTGTTTTCCTTGTTCTGATGTTTGCTTGTTTGCTTTCTTGCCATTGTCTCTGTTGCTCTATTATCTGAATATAATATCTTTTTGATTATTTTGTTTAAGTCTTTTTGATTCTGACAAAAAGGGGGAGAAATCAATATAGCTCTGATGAAAATTGCCAAATACCCTAAGCACTCTGCAACATGCTTTTATTAAAAATAAATTCATCTAACATTGGACTTAAGAAATTGCAGATAGTATCGAAACTTCATTGCTTGGAAGCTCTGGTAAGAACTTCTGAACTCCCTAGCTCATCTCAGGGGGAGCTCCTGATCTGATATTTCCTGTTTCATCTGCTATTTAAGTTTGTTTTGTCATCATCAAAAAGGGGGAGATTATAAGAACAAAAATTGTTCTACAACAGATTCCATGATTTTGATGATAACAAAGGATGAAACCAAAAATGGCACCCTAACGAAAATTTCTAAGTGTGCAGGGTTCTAAGGAAAGAAGGAAGAGATCTGATGATGTCATCAGATACAGAATCATATCAGATACAAATTATCAGAAGATCAGAAGCATCTGAAGTAGAAACACGCTCAAGAAGTTCTAACTCTGAGCAAAACAGCAGAATATCAGAAGCATCTGAAGAAGAAGTGCACTCTAGAAGTTCTGACTCTGAACAATGGTATATCATTCCAGAAGCTCTCAGCGTCATCTGAAGACATCATCAGAACTCCTTAAGATAAACATCAGAAGCTCCGAATCAACACAGCAAGATTCCAAGATTCCCAGAGTCACGCAGACTTTGATAATGGATTTCCTAATACAGAAAGAGTAACGTTAACTTCAAACTCAAATGGAAAGGAACTATATTTGGAAAGAAGTTATTCGGGGAGACAAAGTTGTTTTGGCAAGAAACAACAGAAGTTATGGCATTAATTCCTATTCAAGACAAATTATCTGCCATCAATTTCAACGGTCCTTTCACTCCTATATAAAGGACAGCAATCAACATTGAGAGGCACACAAGCATACACTGAAACATTCTCTCTCTCTCTCAATCTTTCACAAAGCTTTTGCTTAGAACGTGAAACACTCTTTTGTTCTTACTGTTGTAATATTTGCTTATCTTAGAAGCACTCTAGATTACATAGTCTTTTTATCTAGTGTTTTATTTCCTCAAGTGACTCTGCGCAGTCTGTATACTTGAGAGGACTAAGAGATCTTTCTCTTAGACGTTGGTTGTAAATAATCTTTCAAGATTAGTGGATTAAGTCCTTGTTGAAGGCGAAATCACCTTGGCCGGGTGGACTGGAGTAGCTTTGTGTTATAAGCGAACCAATATAAATTCCTTGTGTGGTCTTTATTTTGAAAAAGCGCTTCTTTTCCAAAACAATTCAAACCCCCCTTTCTTGTTTTTCTCACCTTCATCTTCCACCAAGGCGAAAATCTGGCCACCACTCTGCCGCGTCAGAAATCACCTACAGCAGCGGCAGAAGCTCAAACTACACGAACCATACCTTAAAATGCACATCTCAATGAGCTTTATCAAATCCCTAAGTTAATTCATTCAAACCATCACTCACGACTTCGAATCAAAGCAAGTGTTTGCGAAATTTGAGTCTATCGGAATAACTAACTGCAAGTGTAGAGTCTATCGTGTACTTTTAAAAGATATTGATCCCACATACACCTAACTATTAATCTATCGTTTCTAATTATTACGGTTTTTATCTAAGGAGAATCAATTAAACAAAGGTGGGATGAAATTAAATAAATTTAATAAATTTAATAAATTTAGGCAAATAATATTGGGATGTGTCTCTCATCAAATAACAATACTTTTGATTGCTTCTAAATAGCATCGCTGTACAGGGCAATATTTTCTACTTTTAAAAGAATGTGATTTAACAGGAATTGTCACTTCCACGTAATCAAAACTAAATTTGACTCTCTAATCTATATTGTCCACTGTCACGTGTGACCGGCACTTAATGTGTTAAAGTAGTAAATCCTAATTTAAGAAATAAGACTCTTTACTCGGTGGAAAAGTAATTTTGATTAGAAAGTTTAACTTAAAAGGGTTCCAGGGTTTCGCTCTGACAGCCGGATCCTAAACCTACAAACGCGCCCACAAATATTTTTAAAACCTCCTGATAGAAATATCAGACTTTCCTTGTTAATTAACAAAGTGCTTCGCGGTATTCATTAATCAAAAACACACCAATCTTATTCTTTAATGTCGGACGGCTTTCAATCTTACCCGATACTTTCACGACTCTACTTTCATAGTAACCGATTAAATTAAGTTTAGAAAGATTATATTAAAATCAAAAGAGCCCATAATCGAAATCCTAAAGAAGCAACAGTTAGAGTACCGTCAAGTGATGGTCCTCACATCCCAGCATTAATGAATTAGCTGGACATGCTTATGACAAACATGATAGTATAAGTTTTAAGCTTAGAAGTAGACATTACAGAAAAATAGTTTAAAGTAATACGATGCAGTCAATAAGACTTGTAAATAAAATTAGTGTGAGGCAAGATAAATAAAGAGCGAGTAAATAAATAAGCGGTAATAAAATGTAAAATGCGATAAAAACCTTGCTCCAAACGGAGGCTTGAATATGATAGAAAGTAAATTTGCTGAAGACTGGTAAAGGAATGTAAATGGCGGAAAGATTAAAATGCGGGAAAGTAAAATGCTCCAAACTTCATACAAACTCAATACTCTCTGGTGTTATAACCCCTCGATGTGACGAGTTATAACTTTGATCAGTGATTTTTGTGCTTAAGATTGTGCTAAGCTTGGATGGATTGGAAAATGAAGTTTGAAGCCTATTTATAATGTTCTAAAAACCTAAAATGGCATGTGAATCTTTCTCATTTCGTGGGAGGAAAAATAGTGGAACATGGGAAGAGTGGAAGACCAATTGAGTCCATTTTCTAACCGCCTTCCTTTCACAAAGGATGGTGAACGCCATGTGAAGGTGGCGAACTCCATCTTCCCAACGTGTGTGAGTGCATCAATCCACCCGTTGGTGAGTGGGACACGTCATTTCTAATATGGTCTTCCCCATGGCGAACGCCATGTAGGTCGCCTTGTGTCTAATTTCCATTTTTTTCATTTTTTTGCATCTAAATTGTTTCCTTTCTTCGCGTATGGTCCCAATATGGTTAAATACCTAAAATATAGATAAAGTACCCACATAACACTGGAATTAGAGATAAAACGATATCAGAACATGTATAAAACGAGTCAAAATAAAGGGGTAATTTGGTATTATCAAACTCCCCCATACTTGAACCTTTGCTTTCCCTCAAGCAAACACTTATGAAGAAGAAAACATTGGTGTTTTTGTAAATATTCAAGGCTAAAGACTCTAATCACTCAAGGCTATATTGACAGGTACTAACTCGCAAACCAAGGGTATCATAGCAACACATTTCGCGCTTGCGATCCTAAATCTCCTCTCTATACAAACCAAATTGCATTACGTCGATATGCCCAGGCCCAACTTACTTGTCCCATGGTTCGTCCTTTTTCATTCAGGAGCAATCACATTAAGTTTGTTATCTGTTCACACACGGAAGCCGAACCTGTTAGGTATTGGTTCCTTCTTGCCTCACTAATTCTCTATTTAGGCAATGTTCATTGTTAATCAGGTTATAACCGCAGAAAGGTTTGAGGTGCACAACTTGGTTGCGGAGGCCTAAAGCTATGGCGACATGGGCTACCATACCACCGACATGAATGTTCTCGACAACTTGGACGGTTATTTTGACTAAATTTGCCATCAGGAAAGTAGCAGAGTGTATGGAACGAGATTGAAATATATTGAATATGAGAAATACCTCCTCTTTACTGGCAGGTCCGATATTTTCAACCTTACCAAAGAATGTTTGAGCTACAACCATCTAGAAATACCTGATGGAATGTTTATGGATTATGGGTTGATTCATTCTTTCGTAATCAAGCGGGTAATCTTCAGTAATTCTACCCCAGAAGAAGTTGAGTTCCCATTGCATATCATAACCTGTTGGGACTTTGGTGCAGGCTTGGGGATCATACTAGAAGGCTAAAAGTCTGGCTAGATCATTATGTATTAGTCGGTATTCTTTCCCAAAGAGCCGGAAGGTAGAAAAGCCCTCGACACGGTTTATTCCCACATTAGGATTGTATCGGTAGGAGATCATGAATTCCAATGTTAGGTTTTTATAGGTTGGGTGCTTATGGAAAGATAAGCGGTCCCAACTAAGGTGGTTGAACAAATACTTCACATTGTCGCAGAGGCCTAAATCTATTAAGCTAGGGAAGTTAGGGTATCTAGTTGGAAAAATGGTTTGTGTAGCCAAGACTTCATAGCGTCTTCTTTGAGCCTCATTTATGAAAATAACTTGCATGTTATCAGTACCTTCCATCTCTAAATGATTAGTGTGAAAAACTAGTCTGAGTTAAGCCTGTAACGCAATCAATTAAAGGTTAGTCTTGTTAGTAGGAGTAAAATAAATCACCATTATTCAAAGAAAAGAAGAAAAAAAACTACAAAAGTTAAAATAAATAAAATTGTGGGTTGCCTCCCACACATCGCTTTGTTTAGTGTCGGTAGCTCGATAGTGGTGTAACCAGGATGCTTGTGTTGCAAAGGGTGGTTCTATCAAGTCATGGAGATAATAATAGGTATGCATATCACCATTGGATTAGTGTTTCAGTCTTTGTCCATTAACCATGAATAGGTCAGTTGATTGGCTCTTAATCTCAACTGCACCAGAGGGCATGACTCTCGTGACCTCGAACGGTCTGGCCCATCTGGAATGTAGTTTACCAGGAAATAGGCGTAATCTAGAGTTGAATAAAAGTATTATGTCACCTACCCTAAATTCCTTCCTTGAGATACGCTTGTCATGCCATGCTTTGGTTCTCTCTTTGTATATTACATCATTTTCATAGGCATCGCGTCAGAGTTCTTCTAATTCTTGGATATCTATCAGTCGTTTGTTTCCAGCTTCTAGATAGTCCATGTTTAGGGTCTTAATGTCCCAATAGGCTTTATGCTCTAGTTCGAAGGTTAAGTGACACGACTTCCCATAGACTAGATTGAAGGGTGTTATTCCTATAGGGTTTTATAGGTAGTCCTATAAGCCCATAAAGCTTCTTGAAGTCTAGAGGACCAATATTTCCTGGAAAGTGAGACCGTTTTTTCTATAATTTTTTTTATTTCTCGATTTGATACTTCTATGTGTCCATTGGTTTATGGATGATATGGTATATCTACCCTATGTCTCACGCCATATTTCTTCAAGAGTTTTTCAAAAATTCTTGAAATAAAATGAGATCCACGGTCGCTTATAACTAGGCGAGGGGTTTTGAACCTAGGGAATATGTAGTTCTTAAACATCCTAATTACTACTTGTGCGTCATTGGTAGGTGAGGCGATGGCCTCTATCCATTTTGATACACAATCAATAACAATGAGTATGTACTTGTTTCCCATGGATAAGGGGAATGGACCCATAAAATCGATTCCCCATACGTCAAAGATTTCTACTTACTGAATGATATTTGGTGCCTCCTCTTCAGAGACACAATGACAAAAAATACCGTCTGCTCCTCTCTTGAAGAGAAGAGGTTCGTCCCAATAGAAATGTTTCACGTCGTGGAAGATCTTTTTCCTTTGTTGGTATGTCAATCAGTGAGGTAATATATTAGCCGCGAGGAAATTTACGAAGTCAGAGTACCAAGGTACATTGGTCACTACATGGGCAGATTCAATCTTTAGCACTACCTCATCTAGGGCTTCATTGTGACTTATTCAATTATCGACTGATGTTATCATCCTTTCATATGAAAAGTCATCATCAATAGGGATATGGTCTGGTTTTAGATATTCTAACCAGGAGAGATGGTCGACTACCACGTCCTCAGTCCCTTTCTTATCGTGGATCTCTAAATTAAATTCTTATAATAAAAGGATCCAGTGAAGCAGACTAGGTTTTGCATCTTTTTTGCTCAATAAATATCGTATGGCAGCATGATCTGTGTATATGATGATTTTAACTCCAACTAAGTAGGATCATAATTTATCTATTGCAAATACCACAACTAAGAGTTCCTTCTTTGTTGTTGTATAATTTAGTTGGGCTCCATCTAAGGTTTTGCTGGCATAGTAGATCACATGTAATATTTTGTCCTTTCGTTTTCCTAAGACAACTCCTACAGCAAAATCATTAGCATCGCACATAATCTCGAAGGGTTGGTTCCAATCGGGAGGTTGCATAATAGGTGCATAGAATAGTGTTTTCTTAAGGAGATTAAATGACTCTATACATTTTTTGTCAAAGATGAATTAGACGTCTTTCATTAGGATCCTGGTTAGGGGTTTAGTTATTTTGGAGAAATCTTTGATGAAGCGTCGGTAAAAACTGGCGTGTCCAAGGAAACTTGGATTTATCTAATTGTTTTGGGTGGTTGGAGATTCTCTATTATCTTTATCTTAGCTCTATTGACCTCAATCCCCCTTTTTGACACTATGTGCCCTAGGATTATTCCCTCTGTTACCATGAAATGGCATTTCTCCTAGTTTAGTACCAGATTAACTTGTACACATCTTTCAATGATTCTCTCTAAGTTATCCAGACATTTTAAAAACTAGATCCGCATACTGAGAAGTCGTCCATGAAAACTTCCATGATTTCATCCAGGAAGTCTGCAAATATAGACATCATGCATCGTTAGAAGGTTGCAGTAGTGTTACACAGTTTGAATGGCATTCGTCAATAAGTGGAAGTGTCGTAAGAACACGAGAAGTTTGTTTTTTCTTGATCATATGGGTGGAAGGGGATTTGGAAAAATCTGGAGTATCTGTCTAAGTAACAGAAGTAAGAGTGTCTAGCTAAGTGCTCCAACATTTGGTCAATAATCGGAAGGGGGAAATGATCCTTTCAGGTTACTTTGTTTAGCCTTCTATAGTCTATACACATGCACCATCTGTTTTCTATGCGTTTTGCTACTGACTCTCCTTTTTCTTTTTTTACGATTGTTACACCTCCTTTCTTTGGTACCACATACACAGGACTGGCCCATGTACTATCAGAGATTTGGTAGATAATTCCCGCATCTAGAAGTTTTAATATTTCTCTCTTAACTACATTACTCATTATAGGATTTATCCTTCTTTGGTGTTCTCTAGAAGTTTTAGAATCTTCCTCTAGCATAATCTGATGCATGCACACAAAGGGACTTATTCCTTTCAAGCTTGAGATGGTATAGCCTAGAGCTGCAGGGTATCTTCTTAGGAATTCTAAGAGTTGATCGATTTCGCCTCTATTAAGGTTGGCATTTACTATAACTGGCTGGTTGAGTTCTTCATCAAGATACTCGTATCTCAAGTTCTTAGGCAGTTCCTTAAGCTCTATTGTGGGTTTCTGAAAGTTCGGAATATGATCAAGGGTAAGTGCTAAGAATTCTTTAAGGCTATCGTCAATGTAAGGTCTAACAGACTTAAATCTATTGTCTTCCATTATAGGCGTTGAAGGTAGTTTTATTGTTTTGATATGCTCTTCCTTATCCAATTCTCTTATGCATTCATCAATGATATCAATTGCACAACAAGAGTCGTCCATGGCGGGTGCTTTCATAAATTTGGACAGGATAAACTCTACCTTCTCGTTAGCTGCTTCAAAAGTCATCTTACCTCTTTTTACATCTAGCATGGCTCCGGCAGTTGATAAGAATGGTCTTCCTATAAGGATATGTATTTCTTCATCTTCTTTAATATCCGTTACAATAAAGTCAGTAGGGATGTAGAGTTGTCCGATTCTAACTGGGATATCTTCTAATATACATATCGGGTACTTAACCGATCGATCTGCCAATTGAAGGGACATCCTAGTTGGTTGCATGTCTTCTAGGTCTAGTCTTTCACAAATTGCTAAAGGAATCAAACTTACGCTACCTCCTAAATCCAATGATTCTGTGTCTATGACATGTCTTCCCATAACGTATGGTATCGAAAAGCTTCCAGGATCTTACAGTTTCTTGGCTAATTTGTTTTCAGCAATTGCATTACATTCTAAAGGTTTGGGATCATCGAGCTTATGCTTGTTTGTTAAGATGTCTTTTAGGAATTTGGCATATGATTGTATTTGGGTAATGGCTTCCGTGAAAGGTATCTCGACGTGAAGTTTCTCAATTACTTTCACGAACTTCTTGTATTGGGTGTCTTGTTTAGTCTGTTTAAGCCTTTGCGGATACGGAATCGGCGATATGAAGGGTGGCAGTGGTACATATGTTTGATTTTCTTGGTTATCATTCATTGCCTCCTTATCATTAATATCCTTCTCTCTTCGTTTTTCTGGTTCTATGGGATCCTCTTTTTGTTTTTCTGGAGTAGTCACAACATTTTCTTTTGGTGATTCTGGAATTTTAGGCCCATCATATTGAGTTTCGCTTCGTAACGAAATAAAATTAGCATGGCCTTTAGGGTTAGGTTGGGGTTATCCAGGGAACAATCCTCCAGGTGTAGCCTGGGAAGCTTGTGGTTATGCAACTTGAGATATTTGGGTTTCAAGCATCTTGTTGTGGGTCACCATATAATCAACCTTGTTTCCTAATTGTGAAATCAGTTCATTAATATGGACGTTCTGATTCATGAATTCTTTATTCTGTCGATCTTGACTCGTGATAAAATCTTCCATAATCTTCTCAAGGTTTGACTTCTGAGATGTAGTTTGTATCGGTTGTGAGGGTCTTGGGGCTTGGAAACCTGTTGGTCTTTGAGGAGTAGAATTTTGGGGAAAAGTAGGGTTATTGTTCTTGTAAGAGAAGTTTGGGTGGTTCCTCCATCCAAGGTTATGAATGTTTGAATAGGGGTTTATTTGGGCATAGTTAGCCTGGTCTAGGTTCGTTTCAGCTAGTAGACTGCACATGGTAGTCACATGTCCTAGTGTTCCACAGATTTTGCACCCGGATTGCACTACAACTACGGTAGTTGTAGGGTTTATGACTAAGCTTTCAACTTTCTGGGTTAGGGCA
This sequence comes from Lathyrus oleraceus, assembly GCF_024323335.1. Classification (NCBI taxonomy): domain Eukaryota; kingdom Viridiplantae; phylum Streptophyta; class Magnoliopsida; order Fabales; family Fabaceae; genus Lathyrus; species Lathyrus oleraceus. Next base: position 350,390,253 of record NC_066585.1, on the reverse strand, counting down.
TCCATTTTGGCGTTCATATGGTTGAAGTTGATAACCTCGTATATACCTCATTTAGTCTCTTTCTTCTCTACTTGTACATGCTCTGTACCCCATTGGTAATGGTTTTGAGCCATGTCTTCAATAAGTGTGCATGCCTCGGGATAAGGTTTGTTCATTAGCGCACCACCGGCGGCAGCATCGATATTCATCTTTGTGTTGAAGAGAAGTCCATTGTATAAGGTGCGGATGGTTATCCATTATTCTAATCCATGATGTGGACAAGCTCTTAATAGCTCTTTGTACCTTTCCCAAGCGTCGAAAAAGGACTCATCATCCTATTGAGTGAATCTTGTAATTTGGTTACTGTAAGACCCCAATTTTGACCCTAAGATCCCTCATGTAATTCTATCATAAGCCTTAGCATTGGGATCATACTTTGGCATCCTCCTTACCCCTTTTCATTGGGTTTGTTTTGGGAGAGATCACCAAGCACTTTGTGATTGTATCGTACTTGTATTTTATCATTTCACTAACCAAAATACCAAAAATATGTCTTTGCATTTGCCTAACTCTTTTGTAGGAAGGGCATGATCTCATTGATTCATCAAGATCACATCTAGGGTTTGAGACCCTCATGAATAAAGAGTACAACCAAGAATTGATTAAATAATGGTTATGAACATCATATATGAGTCCCAATGTTCTCTACATGTTATATTGATTAAGTTTTCTTCAAGAGTTTGAGGGTGATTTGCCTTGGAAACCCTAGTTTGACTGGATATCCTGAGTAACTTCTCCAACAAGCTATCTCACCAATTGATCAAATTTCTCAAGGGACACTTAAAAATTCATCATCTTATGCATATATGATTGACCATGAGCCAAGAAAGTCAAGAGAATTGGAAATTAGCAAGTTGGTTGATGGTGGTTGGCCAGATGGATTCATCTGATCAAAACTGGGTCTCCCTAGACCCTATCTCCTACAATTTTCACCATATGAAAATTATTTCAAGAGAAAACTTACTTTAAATGACATTATAAACAACTTTCATGTTAAGACCTAGAGCTAGTTTTTCTTGGAAAAACATTTTCTATGTTGAAACATTATAGGTCATTTTGTCTAAACCCTAATTTGAAAGTCAACTTCCCAAGGCCATAACTTGCTCAATTTTTATGATATCAAAGATTTCCAAGTTGCACAATCAAATTAAATGTGTCTAATTAAACTTTAATGTTTGTAGTAGGAGCTAATTCAACTTTTTTGAGCATATGATATGAGGCTACATTATAGGTCACCTTTGACCTATACCATTGATCAAGTGATTTTTCCAAACTTCAAAAATGCATAACTCTATCATTTCAAATCCAAATGACATTAAATTGGTGACCATTTTGAATATCTTTGAGAGAGATACAACTTTTATGAAAACACTTTTCTCATTTGAAGCTCATAGAAAAAGTTAAGCAAGGAGGAATATTGAGACATATGGCTTGACACTTAGAAAAAATTTGATATGTCAAAAATTTCAAAACTTCCACCTAAAATTTCTCCAAGTTCCAAGATCCAATTGAAAAAGTGTTGAACATGAAAGTTGTTCCTCTTGATCTCATTGTTCCAAAGAACACAAAGTCATTCATTTTGGACATGAAATGCATAGGTTGTGCATGGCTTAAACAGGGTGATATCATTTGGCAAGGATCAAGCTTCAAACATCAATGTACATTTGTCTAGCTATCCAAACTTACTTCAGGGCATTTGATATTCAATTATGGACCTCAAGCAATCATTTCATGGGCCTATGTGCGCCCATGCACCATTGAATCACCATTTGCCAAATTTGGAAAGTGAAAGTGAGTGTGCAATTATTAACCAATTCAACTATAAATAGAGCTTCAATTGCTCAGAATTTGACAGACATTGGCGCTAGCTTCTATCCCCCACTTCAAACCCTCAATTCTCAAAGGATAAGCCTGATAAATTCTCTTGAATTTGAGCTTTAATCTCCATTGTTTTGGAATTCAATTCTCCAGGAATCCATTGCTTTCTAACCATTCAATCCTTCTCCTGCAAGCAAGTGGAGTGAGACCAAGCACAAGCAAGATCAAGATCCATCGAATCCAGACCTACATTGAAGGTATTTTCCAAAAAATTTGAACTCTTTGATTCTCTTAAATTCTTGCTCAATTCTATTGATTCTTTGATTGTCTGAAGTCCAACCAATGTAGGCAAGAAGATTGAGTTGCTTTGAGGTCAAATCGAAGCAACTCAGTTCATGTACCTCAAATTTCAATTCCATATATCTCTCAATATATTTGGAATTGGAGTGAATGGAGGTCAGATTCGAGTTCATTGCCATTTTTTCTTCAAGATCATGTCCTTGTTTTTTATTATGGTGATGGTTCATGGTGGACCAGTCCGGTGAGGTCCACCGGAGAAGATGACCGGAGCTCTGGCTCCGGCAATGAGTTGGCTAGCATCTGAACCATAGGATCCATGTGTTTTGTTCTAATCCTGAGTGTTTGTTTTGAATACCACATTTGCCATGCGCTGACTAAGGTCCATGTTGGATAGCGTGCTTTGGACCATCTAATCTGCCACCTCAATTAATGAGGGAGGTCTGATGGTCCACGTGATTTAGATTTTCTGAATTTTTATTTTGATTGCATTTTCTTCAATAATTCATATTAAATCCAATATTGATCCAAAAAAAGTATGGGACTTTCACCAAAAAGTTTCAAATATTTTTCTCTTTCATATTCTGAATTAAAATTATTTTTTGGATCATTATTAATATTTTTCATGAATTAATTGATTTTGCATTTGTTTTTAATTGTTTTAAAATATTTTCAAATGTCCAAAAATTATGAAATTTTTTCTCCAAGGTCCTTTGACATTGTTTGACCTATGATAAATCTCATGGCCATTTCTTTGGTATTTTGATGAGATTTTAGGAATTTGACAAACCATATTTGACTTAAATGCATTATTTTATTATTTTTAATTGAATAAATGCCAATTTAAATTTTGTTGACCATTTGTATTTGACTTGTTTGAGTTTGCTTGTTTGTTGTTGGGCCTTGGTCAAGGTTGATTTGACTTTGTCAAATTAATATCATTGGATTTAGGGGATTGGTGGAATGTACATTCCATCTCACAAAATGAATGAATGATATTAATTTGGTAAAAATCCTCCTTTGACCAATTTGTGATTTCATTCATCCCCTTCCCACTTCATCTCATTCCTCTTCTTAATTCATTCATTTCCATTTGGCCTATGACATCTCAAAGTCCTAATGCTAGTTGATTGAAAAATTAACATGAGTATGGATGAGATTAGGCCACACTTTTTGCAGATTCTTTTTTTTTGTGTGGTATGTTTCATGAGCATAGTTCATAATACTATGTCTCCAACATGCATTAACAGCAAAATTCTATTGCCCTGCCTCAAATAGTTAGGACTTCTACATAAGTCCAATTACGATTGTTTAACATAGCGCTAAATTTGTGACATAAAAGGTATAAGCATTCTAGTTAGTGAGATTGTAAGTCTCCCCTCTTTCATTGTATTGTATGGAAACTTGGCCTTCTTTCCTTCCTTTGGAAGATGTTTTGGTTCAAGGATCCATGCTTGTGATAAGTGGGTTGAGTGTTCTCCAAAGAATGTATTGAAATGAAAAGAAAAATAAAACTAACTTCTAACTTACTAACTATTAACTTTTAATTCCAAGCTTTTACTTTAATGCAATTTACTTTTAGCACTCTATTTCATTTGCCATTGTTCATATCATTCTAATTGTTTATGTTAATGCAATTTTCACTTTGTCCATTTGGACCATATTTGTGTGACATATCTTGTTTGTATATACCTTGTTTGTTTGTGTGGTCTTTGACCATTAATGCACATAATAATAACAAAAACCCTAAAAAACTTTTGTGTGGACTGTTGGCTTGATCTTGGACAAATGGACTTAGAATCTAGGCAACCTCCCTATGCTAATGGACTTGGCCAATGCCAACTTGTTGAAGAACCAAGTGCTTGCAATTTGAAATTCATCTGATACATTTTTGAAGATTTCTCTAAGATTCATCTGCAACATGGTCATTGTGTAGCTGTTATTTTGAACCTGTGACTTCGGAATTCATCTGTTACATGGGCTATGTTGAAGAAGATCATGAAGTGGATAATCTTGGATGAGGCCATCTTTATTTGATGCCTCACTCTTCAAGATAATATAATTGTGCATTTGTGTGTTGTTTGATTCTAAAAGTCCAAGGGAATTCTGGGTTTCTATTGACAGCCTTGTCTATTGGATTGCTACCCATTTGGTCAGATCTTTTCAACTCTAAACTTTTAATTTTTGCACATAGGGTAGTCTCTTCATCTTCTCCCCATTTCTTTAATTTCAAAATCTCTCCCTCCATTTTTCAAAAAAAAATCTTTGTGTGAACTACTTTTGTTTTAAACTTTGACCACTTTTTGCAAAAAGATAGAAGCTTTGGCCTTATGCCATTGCATTTCCAAACTTATTTTCTTAAATCAAACTTGTAAATAAACTTAACTATGCTTGACTTAAACTTTCAAAAAAAGAAGCCAAAAAAGAACTAACTCATTCAAACCATTTTAGGCCTTTGTGCCTTTCAAACTTAAATTTTGTTAAAATCAACGCACTCATTTTGAAATTTGTATCATGAACTACGAGGTTTTGATCCCTCATTTTTATGTTGGTACGTAGGCACAAGACCGAAGGTCTTGTCAAACACAAGAATATAATTAATGAATTCTTTTCTCATCCCCCCATTCTATTTATTTGTAAATATCACTTTGTACAAAATACATATGCACACAAAAAGGGCTCCCTAGGAGTACCTAGGACACTTTGGGTGCTAACACCTTCCCTCTGTGTAACCAACCCCCTTACCTGCGATCTCTGACTTTTATTAGTTTTTATTTGAAAACTTCTTACCTTTTGGGTTTTGTTCGTACTTTTTCCCCTTTCCCTTGGAAACAATAAAAGCGTGGTGGCGACTCTTGTTAATTGATCTCTAGCTTGTCAATAGCTTGATGATCATGAATTTCTCGCTACAAAAATTATGTGGCGACTCTGCTGGGGATCTAGTCTCTAGTGGGTTTAGCCTACTTTTTGTGTGAATATATTTGTATATATGTGATATATATATATATATATATATATATATATATATATATATATATATATATATATATATATATATATATATATATATATATATATATATATATATATAATCTGCTTGATGTGCTTGGTGATCTCTGAGTGGTAAGATAAGTTCTAACCCGGACTTGAGTTCAATTAAGATAGGAGGATGGTATAGTCATGTTCGACTTGTGTGGAGTAGTCCTTAACAAGTTGGCTTGATATTCATCTGCTCAGTGGAGATTCCTTTGGATTTGGAAATGTCACACAAGTATTTGTGGTTAGGCATTACTATTTCTAATTGAGTTTGAGAAGCTGGGGACCTTAGAACATTTAACCCATCTTGGCCTATTTAGGACGTAGTGTGGAAACTATTCAAGTGTAGACTTGGTAACAGTTGTTACGCGATACTACACTCAGACGAGTTTCTTTTGAGAATATTATGGTTCAATGAGTCAGTCATCTTAACTTGTAATATCTGATAGATGGAATTAAGACTCTGGGAACTTTTTAGAACATGATCTACAGGTTTTATCCTTAGTTCACTCCTTAGGTGATGGTTCTTACCTAGACTTCATGCTCGTGACTTGCAACAAACCTTTGATTCTTGGTTGATCCAATCAAGTCTTGTCAATATAAATGGAACTTGGGTGTTGATAAGGTGTAAACCATAATCCACCAAAATGGATGATTGATCTTGACAATGACTTGATTCATCCCTTGACCTTTGTTTGCCTTGTGTGTGATCCCTTATTTGTGATTGTTGCATTCATGCACTCATGCGCATCATAGCATTTATCACACGAAAATTTCAAGGAACTAAGGTATCATTTGCAAATATTTTCAGACCATGGATTGTGGACGAAAGACACTAAGAAGTACAATTTCAGATGTCCCGACTTGAAAGAGTTAAGGAAGCTAGCATCTTTTGTATTAGATCCCTTGGACTTCAAGCAACATCATGGAAAGCTTCTGTCCATTTTGTCTGCTGATGTGGTTGAAGGACTCTTGAGTGTACTGGTGCAGTTCTATGATCCTCTCTACCATTGTTTCACTTTCCCAGATTTTCAGCTTGTGCCTACCTTGGAGGAGTATTCTCATCTTTTGGGGATACCTGTTTCTAATAGAGTGCCTTTTAGTGGATTGGAGGAGATTCCCCGATCTTGTATTATTGCTGAAGCTCTTCACTTGAAAAAGTCTTATATAAAGGCTCATTGGGTGAAGAAAGGAGGGTTATTTGGGTTGCCATTTGTTTTCCTCATCAAGGAAGCTACTACTTTTGCTCAAGCCGGTAGTGTGGACGCTTTTGAAGCTATCTTTGTGTTGCTCATCAATGGATTAGCTTTGTTCCCTAACATTGACGGTTTTGTTGATGTTAACGCCATTAGACTTTTCTTGATTGGGAATATTGTGCCTACTTTGTTGGGTGATATGTATTTCTATTTGCATCTAAGGAATTCTAAGGGTGGTGGAACGATTGTCTGTTACATTCCTCTTCTGTACAAGTGGTTTATTTTGCACTTGCCTCAGACGCCTGCTTTTGTGGAGAGCAAACAATGTCTACGGTGGTCTCAGAGACTTATGTCTCTCACTAATGATGATATAGTTTGGTATGATCCATCTTTAAGCAGTTTGGAGATTATTGATAGTTGTGGTGAATTCTCTAATGTACCTCTCATTGGTACACAAGGAGGAATTAACTACAACCCTGCTTTGGCTCGTCGTCAACTTGGGTTCCCCTTGAGAGACAAACCTAATAACGTGTTGTTAGAAGGTATTTTCTATCAAGAGGGGAAAAGATCCCCAACATTTGAAGCAGAAGATTGTGCATGCTTGGCATAATGTGCATAGGAAAGGAAGATCCGAGCATGGTCCGCGCAATTGTGTAGCTTTTGAAGCTTACACTCTTTGGGTGAAGAAGAGAGCTATAGAGTTGAAGATGCCTTATCCTTGTGAAAGACCTATGTCTATGGTTGTGGTTGAGCCATTAACTCTCCCTAGCTAAGATGTAGAGGAGTTGGAAGACGCGCTCATCAAGATAAGGCAAGAGAAGGATATATGGGAAGAGCGTTTCCATGCTTTGAGCAAGAAGCATGAAGAGTTGCAATTGGAGTCTAAGGACAAAGATGCACTGATTGAGATACTTGAAGACCGAGTGACGAAGAGACAGAGAGAGCCAGAGGTTTCATCTTCTAGCATGCCTCATCCTTATGTTGCTTGGAAGGAGATTATTGACCAGCTTGTCCTCGAGAAGACTCAGATGAAGGCTTCTTTTGAGACCGAGATTCGTCGCATTCGGAGGAAGTACGCGCCTTCAGCCAGATCTTCTAACACTGTTGTTAGGGATCCTTAGGATGACTAGTCTCCTTTTCTCTTGTATCTTTTTATTTTGGTTACTGAAATTGTACTCAGTGTAATCCTTCCAATTTATATAAATAAAAATAAATTTTTGGTCATATCAAATTGTTGCAATTTAAATATTATATGTTTGCAAATGATATAGTAAGTTCCTTGGAAATAAAAAATAATCAAGCATTTCATCTCATGCATCATTTGCATAAAAAGGTTTTTTCCAGGTGTTTGATTGGTGTTCTTATGTGCTTTAACCAAGCTGACTCACCGGTACAACACCCGAGCCAATCATCAGAAAATTGTGGAACATCTTGAGCAAGAGAACAGAGAGCTGAAGGATGAGATCGCCCGACTGACTGCCATGATGGAGTCAGTTCTTGTTGCTCAGAGTCAAGCTTCTCCAACGCCTACAACTCCTCCCGCGAGGACTGTTATCTCATAAGTGGTTACCTCTACCGAGCCTGCTGCTACCGCCCACTTCGCACCGAATTTGCTTGCCGGATTCTCATGGGGAATGCCGCCCAACTTTGTGTCCGAAGGCTTTGTGCCTACCTTTGCTTCTATGCCGGTATCTAGTCGGGTCATGTCCGTGCCACCTCCAGTTGTGCACACTTTGCCTCGCGTTGAGGATACCATTTATCACTCCAAGCCGTCTGAGGGTTCGGATGTCTATGAGAAGATGGACGAGATGAAAGACCAATTTCTTGAGTTGCACAAGGAATTGAAAACATAGAGAGGTAAAGATCTGTTTGGGAAGAGTGCTGTTGAATTGTGCTTGGTACCTAATGTTAAAATCCCGGTGAAATTCAAAGTACCTGACTTTGAAAAATATAAGGGGAACTCTTGTCCGCTCAGTCATCTTGTAATGTATGCCCGCAAGATGTCAACTCAGACAGATAATGACCAATTGCTTAATCACTACTTCTAGGATAGCTTGACTGGTGCTGCACTCCGTTGGTATATGGGGTTAGATAGTGCAAGCATCCGCACTTTCAACGACTTGGGAGAGGCTTTTGTGAAGCAATACAAGTAAAATGTGGACATGGCGCCGGATAGAGACCAGCTGAGGTCTATGTCTCAGAAAGATAAAGAGATATTCAAAGAATATGCGCAAAGATGGAGGGAGTTGGCTGCCCAGATCACTCCTCCTTTGGAGGAGAAAGAGATGACAAAGATCTTCTTGAAAACCCTGAGTTCATTTTATTATGAACGTATGATCGCTAGTGCCCCCAGTGATTTTACTGAAATGGTAAATATGGGGATGAGACTTGAAGAAGGGGTCCGTGAAGGACGTTTTTCGAAAGATGAGGTGACAACAAGTAAGAGGTATGGCAGTAGTTTCAGCAAGAAGAAGGACAATGAGACAAATGCAATTTCCAGTGGGAGGCAGAGGAGGCCTTGGATCAGAAGAAATCCACCACCCCGTCAACATCATCATCATCAAGTATCATCAGTAATTCCGATATTTTCTAATCAACAAGCAACACCAATTCAACAACAACAATAACATCAACGTCAACAACAACAACCGCAACAAAGAACAAACACCTACAACAACAACAATCATCATTAGCAGAATTTCAAGAGGAAAAAGGTCTCTTTTGACCTGATTCCTATGTCGTATGCAGAGCTGTATCCCTCGTTAGTTCTCAAGAACTTGATTCAACCGAGGAACCCATCGCAAATCCCAGAACCACTTCCCTGGTGGTATAAACCTGAGCTCTGATGTGCTTTTCATCAGGGTGCACCTGGGCATGATATTGAAAACTACTATCCATTGAAGTATGAGGTGCAAAGGCTTATGAATAGTGGTATGGTGTCCTTTGAGAATCGCGCGCCAAATGTGAAAGTTAACCCTTTGCCCGCTCATGGGAACTCTTTAGTGAATATGGTGGACAGTTGTCCTGGAGAATTCAAGGTTTTTGATGTCCGATTTATCCGAAGATCTTTGGTGCATATGCATAAAGATATCTGTTTGGTGAGTGACTGTGAACATGACCATGATGGTTGTGTTGTTTGTAGTGTGAATCCAAAAGGGTGTGATGTAGTGAAAAGGGACATCCAGTGTCTGATGGATGAAGGCATGATCCATATTGTTCAATCCTGTCATGTAGATGACGATGCCAATGTCATAGTGCCCGTTTTCAAGCATCAAGAGTGGTTGGTAATTCAGTATGATGGCAGCAACAACAATAATGTCAGTCAAAGATCAGTATCGCCGTTGGTAATACGGTTAGCGGGCCCAGTCCCGTATTCATCTGATAAGGTTGTACCGTACCAGTACAATGGTACAATGGTAAAGAATGGTCAAGAGGTCCTGTTACCTACGACTAGTTCAGTGGTGAGCATTGTCGATGTAACGAAGGTGACCCGTAGTGGTCGAGTATTTGGACCGGTGTTCCCGGAAAGTAAAGAGGAAACGATTGTTGGTAAGAAGGCGGAGGTGCCTAATGTAGATCCGGTTGGTTGTTCAAAAGATAAGTCTGGTGAATCCAGCAACTTGAAAGCTAATGATGATGATGATGATGATGATGATGATGAGGTACTCCGATTGATCAAAAGGAGTGAATTTAATGTGGTTGAGCAGCTGCTCCAGACTCCCTCAAAGATTTCCATGTTGTCTCTGCTTTTGAATTCTGAAGTACACAGAGAAGCACTACAGAGAGTTCTTGAACAGGCATATGCGGAGCAGGATGTTACTGTGGATCAATTTGATCACATTGTGGCTAACATCACTTCATGTAATAATTTGAGCTTCTGTGATGAAGAACTCCCTGAAGAGGGAAGAAATCATAATCTGGCTTTGCATATTTCAATGAACTATAAGGAAGATGCTTTGTCAAATGTGCTTGTTGACACCGGTTCGTCACTCAATGTGCTTCCGAAGTCAACTTTGTCAAAGTTATCTTACCAAGGAGTGCCCAAGAGGTACAGTGGGGTGATTGTCAAAGCCTTTGATGGCTCGCGCAAAACGGTAATTGGTGAAGTGGACCTTCTAGTTAAGATAGGTCCGAGTGATTCTCATATTACTTTTCAAGTAATGGATATCCACCCGGCCTACAGTGTTTACTAGGAAGGCCATGGATTCATGAGGCAGGGGTTGTTACCTCCACTCTGCACCAGAAACTCAAATTTGTCAAGAATGGCAAACTTGTGATTGTGGGAGGAGAGAAAGCGCTATTGGTTAGCCATATGTCATCTTTCTCGTATGTGGAAGCTGGAGATGAGGTTGGAACTCCGTTCCAAGCCTTATCTATTGCTGCTAAAAAGAGAATTGGGGCGCCTATGTCCTCGCTGAAAGATGCTCAGAAGATTGTTGAGAGGGTGTTGTTGATCAATGGGGGCGCATGGTAGAGGTCTCCGACAACAAAGGCAGAACCGGTTTGGGGTTCCAGAAAGGCTCATCAGCTGTTAGATCTGAAGATATGTAACTCAGCTTCCGTAGCGGAGGGTTCATTCATGGCAATGAACAACACTTAGCTGCTGTGCTAGAAGATAGCGAAGAGGAAGACTGCACCAACTTTGTAACGCATGGAAAGACATGCAACAATTGGACTGCTGTTGATATTCCTATTACTTTGTATCGATCTAAGTAATTGCTTTTATATTTTAAAATCCTTCTCCTATGCCTAAGGGAGAAGTGAACATTGTTTGGGCAGTTTAAATTGATCATCAATAAAATTAATTATATTCATCCACATCTTTGATGTTTATTTTTACTTTTTGCTTTATTCTTAAAATGGTGATCACAAAAAACATAAATAAACAATATAATTGTCCATCTGCATAATATTTGGTCACAAATTCACTTCTCTAAAATCAAAATATCAAATCATTATGCGGGTTGGTTCCTAACCCCATTGAATACAATGATCCTTCTCCTTCTCCAAATTGTGAATTCCCTGTGTTTGAGGCCGAGGAGGAAAGTGATGTAGAAGTGAGTGAGGAATTGTCTCGTCTCCTTGAGCAAGAAGAAAAGATTATTCAGTCGTTTGAAGAGCACATTTAGCTAGTCAACTTGGGTTCCGAGGATGATGTGAAGGAAGTCAAGATTGGGTATCGACTGTGTCCAGATGCTAAGAAGGGGTTGATTGATCTTCTTCGAGAATATTCAGATGTGTTTTCTTGGTCCTATCAAGACATGCCTGGGTTGGATTCTGAGATTGTAGAGCATAGATTATCGTTGAAGCCAGAATGCCCGCCAGTCAAGCAGAAGTTGAGAAGAACGCATCTTGATATGGCTGTCAAAATCAAAGAGGAAGTTTAGAAGCAGATAGATGCCTGTTTCCTCGTGACCGCTGAGTATCCGCAATGGGTGGCCAATATTGTGCTTGTGCCGAAGAAAGATGGAAAAGTCCGCATGTGTGTTGACTATAGAGATTTGAATAAAGCCAGTCCAAAAGATGATTTCCCTCTACCACACATTGATATGTTGGTAGACAATACTGCTAAATTCAAAGTCTTTTTGTTTATGGATGGATTTTCCAGATATAATCAGATCAAAATGGCACCCGAAGATATGGAGAAGACACATTCATTACACCCTGGGGAACATTCTATTATAGAGTGATGCCTTTCGGTCTAAAGAATGTTGGTGCAACTTACCAGAGAGCAATGACTACTCTTTTTCATGATATGATGCATAAAGAGATTGAAGTATATGTCGATGATATGATTGCTAAATCTATTGATGAAGAGGAACATGTTGAGCATTTATTGAAGCTATTCCAGCATTTGAGGAAGTATAAACTCCGCTTGAATCCCAATAAGTGTACTTTTGGTATTCGCTCTGGTAAATTGTTGGGCTTTATTATCAGCGAGAAGGGTATTGAAGTTGATCCTGCCAAGGTCAAAGCAATACAAGAGATGCATGCGCCCAAAACTGAGAAGCAAGTCAGAGGTTTTCTCGGCCGCTTGAATTATATTTCCAGATTCATTTCCCACATGACTGCCACATGTGCGCCTATATTCAAGCTTTTTCGGAAAGATCAGTCTTGTGATTGGACCGAAGACTGCTAGGAAGCATTTGACAGTATCAAGGAATATATGCTTGAGCCACCGATTTTGTCTCCACCTGTTGAAGGAAGACCGTTGATCATGTATTTGACTGTGCTCGAAGATAGTATGGGTTGTGTTCTTGGTCAGCAAGATGAGACTGGAAAGAAAGAATTTGCAATCTACTACCTCAGTAAGAAATTCACTGACTGTGAGACTCGGTATTCTATGCTTGAGAAAACTTGTTGCGCATTGGCATGGGCTGCAAAGCGTCTGCGTCAGTATATGTTGAATCATACCACTTGGTTGATATCCAAAATGGATCCAATCAAGTATATATTTGAGAAGCCTGCTTTAACTGGGAGGATTGCCCATTGGCAGATGTTGTTATCAGAGTATGATATTGAAGATCGATCTCAGAAGGCGATCAAAGGTAGTATCTTGGCTGACCATTTGGCTCACCAACCAATTGAAGGTTATCAGTCAGTGCAGTATGATTTTCCAGATGAAGAGATTTTGTACTTGAAAATGAAATATTATGATGAACCACTGCTTGAAGAAGGGCCAGAACCTGGTTCCCGTTGGGGCGTGGTATTTTATGGAACTGTTAATCAATATGGAAATGGCATTAGGGCAGTGATCATTACTCCTCAACGCACGCATCTACCATTTACAGCTAGATTGACTTTCAAGTGTACAAACAATATGGCAGAATATGAAGCTTGCATTATGGGGCGTAAAGAAGCCATGAATCTCAGAATCAAGTATTTGGATGTCTTCGATGATTCCGCTTTGGTTGTAAATCAGATCAAAGGAGAATGGGAGACAAATCAACCCGGTTTAATACCGTATAGAGATTATGCGAGGAGGATTTCAACTTTCTTTATAAAGGTTGAATTTCATCATATTCCTCGAGATGAAAACCGGATGGAAGATGCTCTTGCAACGTTGGCATCAATGATTATAGTAAAGTATTGGAATGAAGTTCCTAATTTATCTGTGATGTGTCTTGATAGGCCAGCTCATATGTTTGTTGTTAAGAGATCAAAGACGAGAAGCCGTGGTATTACGACATCAAATGTTTCCTCCAAAGTCAGATTTACCCGCCTGGGGCATCTTTGAAAGATAAGAATAATTTGAGAAGATTAGCCGGTAATTTTTACTTGAATGGTGATATACTGTACAAGAGAAACTTTGACATGGTTTTGCTCAGATGCGTGGATAGACACGAAGCAGACTTGTTGATGACTGAAGTGTATGAAGGTTCCTTTGGTACTCATTCCAATGGACATGCAACGGTAAAGAAGATGTTGCGAGCAGGTTACTATTGGCTGACAATGGAATCTGACTGTTGCAAATTTGTGAAGAAATGCCACAAGTGTCAAATTTATGCTGATAAGATTCATGTTCCTCCGACACTTTTGAGTGTTATCTCTTCCCCATGGCCCTTCTCCATGTGGGGAATTGATATGATTGGGATGATTGAGCCCAAAGCTTCGAATGGACATCGTTTTATTTTGGTGGCAATTGATTACTTCACAAAATGGGTTGAAGCGGCATCGTATGCAAATGTAACCAAACAAGTCATTGTAAGATTTATCAAGAATCAGATCATATGTCGTTATGGTGTGCCGAGTAAGATCATTACTGACAATGGATCGAACTTGAATAACAATATGGTGGAAGCTCTTTGCAAAGACTTCAAGATTGCACATCATAATTCTTCTCCCTATAGACCCAAGATGAATGGGGTTGTTGAAGCTGCAAATAAGAACATTAAGAAGATTATCCAGAAGATGGTTGTCACATATAAGGATTGGCATGAGATGCTCCCATTTGCCTTGCATGGGTATCGTACATTCGTCCGCACTTCAACAGGGGCAACCCCTTTCTCTCTCGTGTATGGTATGGAAGCAGTACTCCTCGTAGAGGTTGAGATTCCTTCATTGTGTGTGCTCATGGAAGCCAAGTTGACTGAAGTTGAGTGGTGTCAGACCACGTTTGATCAGCTGAATTTGATTGAAGAGAAGAGATTGACTGCCATGTGTCATGGTCAGTTATATCAATAGAGAATGAAGAAAGCTTTTGATAAGAAGGTCAAACCTCGAGTGTTCAGAGAAGGTGACCTTGTGCTCAAGAAGATTTTATCGTTCAAGCCAGATTCCAGAGGAAAATAGACTCCCAATTATGAAGGTCCATATTTTGTTAAGAGAGCCTTTTAAGGTGGTGCATTGATTCTTACAACTATAGATGGTGAAGAGTTCACTCGTCTTGTGAACGCAGATGCAGTCAAGAAATACTTCTCCTAAAAATAAAAGAACAACTCGTTAAGTTGAAAACCCGAAAGGGCGACTTAGGCAAAAATGAGCGTCTCGGTGGATTGAAAACCCGAAAGGGTGATCCAGGCAAAAATTAGAGACATAAAACAGAAAGAATTTCCAGATAAGTTGAGTACCCCACCTTGGGGAAACTTATGCAAAAATTAGGGATTATGGAAAGTAACTACATTCTGTTGATCTTCAGTGTCTTGAAGACTTGTTTGAGCACAAGGGTTGACATCGGTTCGTCTCCAGCAGCGGTCAAGAGCACAGTGGATATCAAGATTTGGTAGAGGGATTAAGGATCATTTGTATTCAATGTAACCATTTTCCATGTATATTACCGTTTTCAACTTTGTAAACTCTATGGAGTCTTGTCATTTACAGACTACCATTCTATTAAATAAAGTTGAGCTTTTATCTAATTGTTTCTACTCTTATTTACTTCAGCCGATAGTTTTAAATTTTATTATGATCATTTTGAAATTAAATTTTTAAATCAAAATCAAGTTTTCTTTAAAATATAAAAGCAAGAATTTTTCCAAAGCAAGTAAAAGGAATATCAACAGCATTTCAGTAAAAAGCAAGTACGTAAGTGCGAAGCATCAGAGGTTCCCCGAGAAGTTAACCCTTGTGGTATCCCTAGACATCAATGTTGATTCAGTTCCTCGACAGAGTGTTTGATCCCCAGTAGAGCTTCTTTCTTTATCCCCAACTGAGTTGGTTGATTCAGATACTCTGCGGCGTGCCCTTGTCCCCAAACAGAGTTTCGGCCTTCTCCAGCAGAGCTCGTATTTCCTCAGTAGGTGGATCGTCATCAAAGATGTTTGATCTTCCCCAGTAGATCGCTTTGGTGTCCCCACCGATCTCCATGTATCTTTGCTCCCAGTCAGAGTTTCCTCCTGGTTTTTGAGCAGCATTTGTTGATTATTTTCTCTGTAGGGTTGTCTCCCATTTTTATGGTATTGACCTAAAATTCCCCATAAATTGGATGTTCCGTCCTCAACAGATCTCCTCCATCCTCAGCTAGGGTCGAGCCTTTGGAATGTAGATCTCTCTGTTCTCTGGCTGTTGTCTCCATATTTTGTGGATTGACTGAGGATTGTACCGGTGGTTCAATTTCTTTGCGGCACCTTTGTATCCTTTGTGATCGTTTTGTCAGCATAATCAGCATAATCATCATATATACATATACATATACATTCATATAATTTCATAATATACATATCATGCATCTTCATATTTGATTGAGATTCTCGTTCTCTGTTATGGAGGTACTTTATCCCCATACCAAATTTGATGTCTGTCCTCTTTCAATTGTAGAGCGTCAGCCCCTTAAGCAGAAAGACTTTAACCTTTCTTTGTCTCCTCACTGAGTTTGTTTCCTCGTGGGTAGCTATTATTTCAGTTTTCTCTCCAGCAAATTTTCTGGATGGAATTGCTCCCCTTGAGTTATACCCTCATTGGGTTGAGTCTTGATTGACCGTTTTCTTTCTAGCTCTTACCTAGATAGATATTTTGGTCCCCTAAGAGTCTATTACCCAGTAACTGGTAATATTCTTCTTAGTTTTGCAGTGTGTTACTTCTTGCCCAATACCCGACAATAGTACCTTTTTTTTCACCCCTCAGTAGAATCCCCAGTGGATCTATTCCCCAGGAAGTATATCCTTGATATGTTCATCTTAACCGATGACGGATATCTTTTCTTCCACCGCAGGAGTCTATCCTTGATATGTTCACTTTAACCAGTGACGGATATTCTCACTTTTGGTATTCTACCCAGTACAAACGTAGTTGTAATCCCTATTGTGTTCCTCAGAGAGTTAATCCTTGATATGTTCATCTTAGCCGATGACAGTTTTTCTTCTCCTTCTGGTTTTCTACCCAGTAACTGGTAGTTATAAATCCTACCTTTTTCTCTGTGCGGAGTCTATCCTTGATCAGTTCACTTTAACCGGTGACAGATTTTCTCTTCTTTGGTATTTTATCCAGTAACTGATAGATGTAATCCCTATTTTTACTCCCCTTTTCAGAGTCTATCCTTGATATGTTCATCTTAACCGGTGACGAATTTTCTCTTTGATTGGTCTTCTACCCAGTAACCGGTAGTTGTAAACCCTGCTTTGTCCCCTCGCAGAGATAATCCTTGATATGTTCATCCTAACCGATGACGGATTTTCTCTCCGACAGTTTTCTATCCAGTCTTCGATAGATGTAATTCCTCCCTTTTTGTTCAGTTGGTATATCCTTGATATGTTCATCCTAACCGATGACGGGTATCCTCCTTGACATTTCCAGGTAAGTTTATCCTTGATATATTCATCCTAACCGATGACGGATTTTCTTCCCTGTCAAGTTTATCCTTGATATGTTCATCTTAACCGATGATGAATGTTCTCTCTGACAGATCTTTATTATCTCCTTACCCAGTAACAGGTAGTAGATAATAGATTTCTGCTCCTCCTGTGTTGAAGTTCATCTTTCCCAGTTGAATTGAGTGTGCATTTCCTTAGTGAAATCGTTGTTCCTCTGCATGATTCGAGTACCTCAGTTTTATCCTGATTTATTCGTATCCCCTATAGACGTGTTTATTTTCCCGGCTGAGTCTTTCCATTTTATATATGGATTTCCTCGAGTCCCCCAGTAGTTTTAAGTTGTATCCTAGCCTACGCATAAGTCCATTTTATCCCCTCAGAGTCTCTATCTCCCTAGTGAGTTTTCCTTACGGAATGCATTATGCTCCTGCAGAATTTCGGTCTCTCGATTTCTTTTCATTTGTGGCAATATTTCCCCACAGAGCATCAACTTTTGAATTCATATCATTTGCATCATGAGGTCTCTTAGGGACCAAAATATATTTCTCTATGTTGTTATTTAAGCCCATTCTACTGAGTCGAGCCGAAGATTTTACCCTTCACCTCCTCAGTTAGAATGTCCTTAAATAGGGGCATCTGTAAGACCCCAATTTTGACCCTAAGATCCCTCATGTAATTCCATCATAAGCATTAGCATTGGGATCATACCTTGGCATCCTCCTTACCCCTTTTCATTGGGTTTATTTTGGGAGAGATCACCAAGCACTTTGTGATTGTATCATACTTGTATTTTATCATTTCACTAACCAAAATACCAAAAATATGTCTTTGCATTTGCCTAACTCTTTTGTAGGAAGGGCATGATCTCATTGATTCATCAAGATCACATCTAGGGTTTGAGACCCTCGTGAACAAAGAGTACAACCAAGAATTGATTAAAGAATGGTTATGAACATCATATATGAGTCCCAATGTTTTCTACATGTTATATTGATCAAGTTTTCTTCAAGAGTTTGAGGGTGATTTGCCTTGGAAACCCTAGTTTGACTAGGTATCTTGAGTAACTTCTCCAACAAGCTATCTCACCAATTGATCAAATTTCTCAAGGGACACTTCAAAATTATCATCTTATGCATATATGATCTACCATGATCCAAGAAAGTCAAGATAATTGGAAATTAGCAAGTTGGTTGATGGTGGTTGGCCAGATGGATTCATCTGATCAAAACTGGGTCTCCCTAGACCCTATCTCCGACAATTTTCACCATATGAAAATTATTCTAAGATAAAACTTACTATAAATGACATTCTAAACAACTTTCATGTTAAGACCTAGAGCTAGTTTTTCTATGTTGAAACATTATAGGTCATTTTGTCTAAACCCTAATTTGAAAGTCAACTTCCCAAGGCCATAACTTGCTCAATTTTTATGAGATCAAATATTTACAAGTTGAACAATCAAATTCAATGTGTCTAATTCAAATTTTATGTTTGTAGTAGGAGCTAATTCAACTTTTTTGAGCATATGATATGAGGCTACATTATAGGTCACTTTTGACCTATACCATTGATCAAGTGATTTTTCCAAAGTTCAAAAATGCATAACTCTATCATTTCAAATCCAAATGACATGAAATTGGTGACCATTTTGAATATATTTGAGAGAGATACAAATTTGATGAAGACACTTTTCTCATTTGAAGCTCATAGAAAAAGTTAAGCAAGGTAGAATATTGAGACATATGGCTTGACACAGAGAAAAAATTTGATATGTCAAAAATTTCCAAACTTCCACCTCAAATTTCTCCAAGTTCCAAGCTCCAAATGAAAAAGTGTTGAACATGAAAGTTGTTCCTTTTGATCTCACTGTTTCAAAGAGCTTAAATTCATTCATTTTGGACATGAAATGCATAGGTTGTGTGGCTTAAACAGGGTGATATCATTTGGCAAGGATCAAGCTTCAAACATCAATGTACATTTGCCTTGCTATCCAAGCTTACTTCAGGGCATCTGATATTCAATTATGGACCTCAAGAAATCATTTCATGGGCCTATGTGCGTCCATGCACCATTGCATCACCATTTTCCAAATTTGGAAAGTGAAAGTGAGTGTGCAATTATTAACCAATTCAGCTATAAATAGAGCTTCAATTGCTCAGAATTTGACAGACATTGGCGCCAGCTTTGACCCCCCACTTCTAACCCTCAATTCTTAAAGGATAAGCTTGATAAATTCAATTGAATTTGAGCTTGAATCTCCACTATTTTGGAATTCAATTCTCTAGGAATCCATTGCTTTCTAACCATTCAATCCTTCTCCTACAAGCAAGTGGAGTGAGACCAAGCACAAGCAAGATCAAGATCCATCGAATCCATACCTACATTGAAGGTATTTTCCAGAAATTTTGAACTCTTTGAATCTCCTAAATTCTTGCTCAATTCTATTGATTCTTTGATTGTCTGAAGTCCTACCAATGTAGGCAAGAAGATTGAATTGCTTTGAGGTCAAATCGAAGCAACTCAGTTCATGTACCTCAAAGTTCAATTCCATATATCTCTCAATATATTTGGAATTGGAGTGAATGGAGGTCAGATTCGAGTTCAGTGCCATTTTTTCTTCAAGATCATGTCTTTGTTTTTTATTATGGTGATGGTTCATGGTGGACCAGTCTGGTGAGGTCCACCGGAGAAGATGATCGGAGCTCTGGCTCCGGCGATGAGTTGGCTAGCATCTAAACCATAGGATCCATGTGTTTTGTTCTAATTCTGAGCGTTGGTTTTGAATACCACATTTGCCACGCGTTGACTAAGGTTTATGTTGGATAGCGTGCTTTGGACCATCTAATCTGCCACCTCAATTAATGAGGGAGATCTGATGGTCCACGTAATTTAGATTTTCTGAATTTTTATTTTGATTGTATTTTCTTCAATAATTCATATTAAATCCAATATTGATCCAAAAAATATGGGACTTTCACCAAAAAAATTCAAATATTTTTCTCTTTCATATTCTGAATTAAAATTATTTTTTGGATCATTATTAATATTTTTCATGAATTAATTGATTTTGAATTTGTTTTTAATTGTTTTAAAATATTTTCAAATGTCCAAAAATTATGAAATTTTTTCTCCAAGGTCCTTTGACCTTGTTTGACCTATGATAAATCTCATGGCCATTTCTTTGGTGTTTTGATGAGATTTTAGGAATTGGACAAACCATATTTGATTTAAATGCATTATTTTATTATTTTTAATTGAATAAATGTCAATTTAAATTTTGTTGACCATTTGTATTTGACTTATTTGAGTTTGCTTGTTTGTTGTTGGGCCTTGGTCAAGGTTGACTTGACTTTGTCAAATTAATATCATTGGATTTAGGGGATTGATGGACTGTACATTCCATCTCCCAAAATGAATGAATGATATTAATTTGGTAAAAGTCCTCCTTTGACCAATTTGTGATTTCATTCATCCCCTTCCCACTTCATCTCATTCCTCTTCTTAATTCATTCATTTCCATTTGGCATATGACATCTCAAAGTTCTAATGTTAGTTGATTGAAAAATTAACATGAGTATGGATGAGATTAGGCCACACCTTTTGCATATTCTTTTTTGTGTGTGGTATGTTTCATGAGCATAGTTCATAATACTATGTCTCCAACATGCATTAACACCAAAATTCTATTGCCCGACCTCAAATAGGTGTGACTTCTACATAAGTCCAATTACGATTGTGTAACATAGCGCTAAATTTGTGACATAAAAGGCATAAGCATTCTAGTTAGTGAGATTGTAAGTCTCCCCTCTTTCATGGTTTTGTGTGGAAACTTGGCCTTCTTTCCTTCCTTTAGAAGATGTTTTGGTTCAAGGATCCATGCTTGTGATAAGTGGGTTGAGTGTTCTCCAAAAAATATATTGAAATGCAAAGCAAAATAAAACTAACTTCTAACTTACTAACTATTAACTTTTAATTCCAAGCTTTTACTTTTAGCACTCTATTTCATTTGTCATTGTTCATATCATTCTAATTGTTTATGTTAATGAAATTTTCACTTTGTCCATTTGGACCATATTTGTGTGACATGTCTTGTTTGTATATACCTTGTTTGTTTGTGTGGTCTTTAACCATTAACGAACATAATAATAACAAAAACCCTAAAAAACTTTTGTGTGGACTGTTGGCTTGATCTTTGACAAATGGACTTAGAATCTAGGAAACCTCCCTATGCTAATGGACTTGGACAATGCCAACTTGTTGAAGAACCAAGTGCTTGCAATTTGAAATTCATCTGATACATTTTTGAAATTTCTCTAAGATTTATCTGCAACATGGTCATTGTGTAGCTGTTATTTTGAACCTGTGACTTGTGGAATTCATCTGTTACATGGGCTATGTTGAAGAAGATTATGAAGTGGATAAGCTTGGATGAGGCCATCTTTATTTGATGCCTCACTCTTCAAGATAATATAATTGTGCATTTGTGTGTTGTTTGATTCTAAAAGTCCAAGGGAAATCTGGGTTTCTATTTACATACTTGTCTATTGGAATGCTACCCATTTGGTCAGATCTTTTCAACTCTAAACTTTTAATATTTGTACATAGGGTAGTCTCTTCATCTTCTCCCCATTTCTTTAATTTCAAAATCTCTCCCTCCATTTTTCAAAAAAACTTCTTTGTGTGAACTACTTTTGTTTAAAACTTTGACCACTTTTTGCAAAAAGATGGAAACTTTGGCCTTATGCAATTGCATTTCCAAACTTATTTTCTTAAATCAAACTTGTAAATAAACTTAACTATGCTTGACTTAAACTTTCACAAAAAAAAAGCCAAAAAAGAACTAACTCATTCAAACCATTTTAGGCCTTTGTGCCTTTCAAACTTAAATTTTGTTAAAATCAACGCACTCATTTTGAAATTTGTATCACGAACTACGAGGTTTTGATCCCTCATTTTTATGTTGGTACGTAGGCACAAGACCGAAGGTCTTGTCAAACACAAAAATGTAATTAATGAATTCTTTTCTCATCCCCCCATTCTATTTGTTTGTAAACATCACTTTGTACAAAATACATATGCACACAAAAAGGGAACCCTATGAGTACCTAGGACACTTTGGGTGATAACACCTTTCCTCTGTGTACCCAACCCCCTTACCTGCGATCTCTAACTTTTATTAGTTTTTATTTGAAAACTTCTTACCTTTTGGGTTTTGTTCTTACTTTTTCCCCTTTCCCTTGGAAACAATAAAAGCGCAGTGGCGACTCTTGTTAATTGATATCTAGCTTGTCAATAGCTTGATGATCATGAATTTCCCACTACAGTTACGTAGGACGAAGGTCTTACTAGGTGGAAAGTATCTAGCAAGGAATACTTTCTTCAGGTCATTCCAAGTAGTGATGGAATTGGCTAGAACGGAATCCAACCATGATCGTGCTCTGTCTCTGAGGGAGAAAGGGAATAAACATAGACGTATCGCCTCAGGAGCAGAGTTATTGCATTTAATTTTCTCTGCTAGTTTAATGAATACTTTTAGGTGCTGATTTGAGTTCTCTGTTTGGAGACCAGCGAACTGGTTATGTTGCACGATTTGCAATAAAGCAGGCTTCAATTCAAAGTTGTTAGCTGCAATAGCTGGGTTGATAATACTCTAATGAGGTTCTTCATTTGAGGGAAGGGAAAACTCTTTGAGTGGTCTACGGTTTTGATCTTCTTCCATTGCTTTTTTGATTCGTTGGAGCAACAGTCCAACTCTTACGTACGTTTCTGGTTCAGCAATTGGATTTTCTAAAGTTCCGATGATGCGAGTTCTTCGCATTGACCGGTGAGAGTTTTGCCTTAATCTAAACAGTGTAACAACAGGTTACGAAATTTGACGATATTAGTCCCCGGAAACACCGCCAAAAACATGTTTGCGAGATTTGAGTCTATCTGAACAACTAACTGCAAGTGTACAATCTATCGTGTAGTTTTAAAAGATATCAATCTCAAAGAGACCTAACTATCAATCTATCGTTTCCAATTGTTACGGTGTTTGTCTAAGTCGAATCAATTAAACAGAGGTGAGATGAATTTAAATAACTTTAATAAATTTAGGCAAATAATACCAGGATGTGGCTCTCATCAAATAACATTACTCTTGATTGGTTCTAAATAGGATCGTTGTACGGGGAAATATTTTCTACTTTGAAAAGAATGTTATTGAACAGGAATTGTCGTTTCCATGTAATCAGGACCGAATTTGACTCTCTAATCTATATCGTCCACTATCACATGTGACCAGTGCTTAATGCGTTAAAGTAGTAAATCCTATTTTAAGAAATCAAACTCTTTACTCGGTTGAAAAGTGATTTTGATTGGAAAATTAAACTTAAAAGGGTTCTAGGCTTTCGCTCTGACAACCGGATCCTAAACCTACAAACGCGTCAGCAAATAGTTTTAAAACCTCCTTCTAGAAATATCAGACATTCCTAGTTAATTAACAAAGTGCTTTCTCAATATTCATTAATAAAAAACAAACCAAACTTATTCTTTAATGTCAGACAATTTTCGATCTTACCTGATGTTTTCACGGCTCTACTTTCACAGTGACCGAATAAATTAATTTAAAAAAGACTTTATTAAAATCAAAATAGCCCACAATCTAAATCCTAAAGAAGCAACAGTTAGAGTACCGTCAAGTGACGGTCCTCACATCCCAGCATTAATGAATTAGATGGATATGCTTATGACAAACATGATAGTATAAGTTTGAAGCTTAGAAGTAGGCATTACAGAAAAATAGTTTAAAGCAATACGATGCGGTAAATAAGACTTGTAAATAAAAGTAGTGCGAGGCAAGATAAATAAAGAGCTAGTAAATAAATAAGCGGTAATAAAATACGAAATGCGATAAAAAAACCTGCTCCAAACAGAGGCTTGAATCTGATACAAAGTAAATTTGCTTAAGACTGGTAAAGGTAAATGGCGGAAAGATTAAAATGCGGGAGAGTAAAATGCTCCAAACTTCGTACAAACTAAATACTCTATGGTGTTATAACCCCTCGATGTGACGATTTATAACTTTGATCGGTGTTTTTCGTGCTTAAGATTGTGCTAAGCTTGGATGGATTGGAAAATGAAGTTTGAAGCCTATTTATAATGTTCCAAAAACCTAAAATGGCATGTGAAGCTTTCTCATTTTGTGGGAGGAAAAATAGCGGAACATGGAAGAGTGCAAGACCAAGTGAGTACATTTTCTAACCGCCTGCCTTTCACAAATGATGGCGAACGCCACATCAAGGTGGAGAATGCCATCTTTCCAACTTGTGGGAGAGTGGGTCAATCCACCCGTTTGTGAGTGGGACACGTCATTTCTAATATGGCATTCCCCATGGCGAACGCCATGTAGGTCGCCTTGTGTGCAATTTCAATTTTTTCATTGTTTTGCATCCGAATTGTTTCCTTTCTTCGCGTATGGTTCTGATATGGTTAAATATCTGAAATATAGACAAAGTACCCACATAAAACTGGAGATAGAGTTAAAAAGATAGCAAAAGATCTACAAAACGAGTCGAATTAACGATGTAATTTGGTGTTATCAACAAGACACTCAAGAACCCTAGCCATCACTTCGATATTTTTAGGTCGTGGAGATAGCAATGGGAGCCCCAACCGTGGGGCTTTGGCTCCCCAGACACCATACTACATCACGGCGACTAGTTCAACACGAAAAAAGGGAGAGATGAAGGCTTACCTACCAGAGCGGCTCCGGTGGCTCTTGAGTTTGCCGACGAAAACCAGGGACCTTACTTTTAAGGTAACACATATAACTTCCTTATCACAATCGATCTTGAATCTTCTTCTTCTTCTCTGATCTTAGTCCATAGGATGAGATTCTAGTTCTGGTTCGCGAGTGTGGTGAAAGTTGAATCTAAAAGGGAGTGTTGTGAGATTCTGAGATTATCCGATCAATGAGGGAGGAAGCATGATTGTTGCAGAGAGTTGCGTGAGATGCTGAGTTTTAGCTAAACCGATTGAAGCTTCCATGCGAAGCTTCAATGGCCTCCTGGTGGAGCTTTTTTAAGGGTGAGAGGGAGATAGGTTGAAGATTCAGAGAGTGCAGTGAGAGAGAG
The DNA here is from genome assembly GCF_024323335.1 of Lathyrus oleraceus. Taxonomy (NCBI): domain Eukaryota; kingdom Viridiplantae; phylum Streptophyta; class Magnoliopsida; order Fabales; family Fabaceae; genus Lathyrus; species Lathyrus oleraceus. Next base: position 350,365,005 of record NC_066585.1, on the reverse strand, counting down.
GACGATGATTCAATGTGATTTATTGTGCAAATGATTGTTGATCTTGAAATGAAGGTGAATGAGTGTGATTTATTGAGGTTTGATGAATCAGCAGAGCTTAACTCTGCTAATTTGAGTTAGTGAAAATTAGTTTGGAGTTATGACTCTGTTAGTTATAGGGATTAGCGATAGTTAGTTATATTGTTCAATATTCTGTTAAAACCTATTTAAAGTGAAGCTAAAATGTTACCAGGCTATTAAAACTCTATTTATGACTTGCAGAACTTTGGTTAGACGGTTAGTTTTTCTGTTAGTTTTTGAAGTGAATGTTAGTATGAAATTAATTATGAATTGGATAATCATTTATCAACATGTTATGAGATTGACCTTGTTAGCCTTGTTAGAGAGGATTAATTGAATGAATGATGATCCATTTAATTGCTTTTGTATTCTTATTGGTTAAGTTTTCTAATAAAATGGCAATGTTAGTTGGTTAACGTAAAGTCTTGTTGGTTAGTTAATGAATAGCCCATGGAACTCCTACTGCATTGTTATTTTTTAGAAAAAAATTAGTTGACTTGAGAACAAAGTTGCTAACTGAACATTTTGAAGTTAGGTTAAAGTTGAATTGGCTCTTTTAAATTAAAAATTGAGTTGTTGTATCAGTTAGAGTTTTGCTGCAGTGAATTTGTGACTTTTCTATTTTACTGTCAACTTGTATGGTAAATGGGTTATCAAGTTAAATTTGAAGTCGATGGATGCTATTGTGGTAATGGTGTTGCAGGATCATTGCAGACTTTGTTTTGCTGCCAGCTGCATGGATTGGCAGTAATAAATCATGGAAGCTGGAAGCTATGAAGACAAGACCAAGGCAACAAGGATTACTCCCATTTTGTCATGTTAATGTAATCATAAATATTTGGACCAAAAGAAATATAATTGTAGCCAAGTGGATTATGTAATAAATACAATTAGAATATGTTGTATGGCTTCCCTTTTATGCGAATATTTGATATTTACACCATTTCCCAATGAAGCTTGGCTATGTACTTATTCAACATCATGCAAATTGGTCAAAAAATTCCTATACAAGTCATGGCCTAAGTCAATCACATAGAAAATAATATATGGAAACTAGCATCTCTCATTTTTAGGCTTGTTGACTTTGGTTATTCGGTTGACAAAAAGTCAATCATTGACCAAAGTCAACATTGGATCAAAGTTATTATTCTTCTCTTTTTGTGTAATCTTTGTATGAATGAAGCAAATGACATTTATAAAATTGAATGGACATGTATTTACATGAAAATAACCCCTTTTAATCACCATGCTTAGTTTGAAATCTCTTCATAATCCAAGCCTGGACCATAATATGAATGCAAGGTAACATATAAACCAATGGAATAAAAATACATAATGAAACATGAATCTTGAATGGCAAATAGAATGCATCATGATTTGAATGATAGTTTGAGTAAGATTTGAATGACATTGCCTTAGATCAACCATAATGATCAAGAACCATCCTTTAATGAACTAGGGTTTAAAATAAACACAAGATGAAAAGTCAAAACAACAAGGCACACTAGAACCAGGGCTTCCTGATTAGGGGTTCATAGTGCACACCATCTAACCAAGGTATTCAACCCAAGTATGAGGCTTCATAGACAAACTCCTAACACATGGGCCCGTGATTAGGGCTTAAATGATCCAACTAATGCTCAAAAGCCACTCACAAGATCACATAATAACACAGTCAATAATTAGGGTTTTGAATACATAACTGAATGTCATGATTGTAATCTTCTTGGACCAAGGCCCAAGAGGGCATAAAATTAGGGTGTCCCCCTATATGATGAGCAATTCTCCAATCCTCAAACAAAAACCTAATTTTAATTAACCACAAGCTTTAAATCTAAAATGCTTATTAGAAAGTACTAACATGAATGAATAATGCACATGAATGGGGCATGAATGAGTACAAATGAATCTTAGGTCAAAGGTTGGATGAAGAATGAAAAAGGGAGGGCAAATTTTGGGGTATGGCAGTTGCCCTTATTTAATCATCAATAACCTGAATGTGCGAATTGCGAAAGCTTTTCGAGTATTCAAGGCAGAAGAGGATTAAATACCAAAGTATCCGAAAATTTACCCGTTGAACAAGGGTTATAAGGTGATATAGGTAGGTGTATATGGAATGCAAAATGGCAGGTAGGTTCATCTGCTGAGGGCTGATTGAAATATTATGTGGGGAAATATATCAATCATAACGGAAACATGATATGCATGTTATATGTGCTTTAAAAGGATATCAAGTAGGTTGGATTTTGAAGAAAGTGTCAAACCAACTGGTTTTAAAAGGCACCAGGAAAGTTTGGGATTTGAGGGTGCCAATAAAATACTGGGCTTTGGTTCTTTTGATTTACATACACGGCTTCATGTTATGCTGGATGAATGGTATGCATGAGTGAAGCGATGTGATTAATACATGATCATGATTTATGCAATGGTTAAGCCAGATGCTCATATAGAGGGAGGTGGGAAATTTGGGCTAGGATAATGTTCATGAGACGCAATTCTCTGACACCTACTTCAAGCTAAACAATTGTTGTCACACCTCTGGACTTGATCTAAAATAATGGAGAGAGTTTGTACCTGCGTAGTCTGCCTCTGCCCCAATATACTAGGTATCTGCATATTTCCCCTATCACAAGTCACAGAGTAGTCTCATCATCCGAGGATCTCAAACTGGCTTTCCCCAGCGTCTTGAAATTGTATTCCCTCGATTAACCATTCTTGGGAGTGATTGACTTCTCGTGCTCTTGAGGTCGCCTGCCCTAATATGAGCTTTAAAGTAATTTTCCCATGTCTAGATGATTCAAAGAGGTTCGTAAAATCTCGACGTGGTTTCCCCAGGTTTACTGTACCCTGAAGAGATCGAGTTATAGATATCATAAGAATTGTTCAATCTTCCCATTATGTAAGCTTTCTTGATGTCAAGTGCCTATTCGCAAGTAAAAATGCTCATTTTGAAAATGCTAATTGTAATGTCATGCTCATGCAAGTTTTAAAACTCAAGTATGTCCACTAAGATTATGACATATAATGAATGAATCACTAATTAGAATTCCATATCAATATCAATACAAATGACAAGCAAATCTTTAAGAGTCATCTTAACGTGATCTTACCATAGTATGCTTTCGAAATAAACCCTGCTTTAATTAGGTCTTTTGAGGGTTGTAATGCGGCCTAGTTCACAGTTTTAGAAAGAAAGGATATAAGGCTCAAAACCTATTCTAACCCACTAATTCTCCGTGATGTTCTCCAGTCCTACATTCAGTTAGCTTAAGACAAGCGTTCATCTTTCAGAAAAGGATTTTGAATATTAGCAATGATGGTTAAGGAACCTATGAGTGTTTGGAGCAACAGACATTCACCTTTCACTTTTGCTTGAAACCATATAGATTTTCTCTTGTTGGGGAATTTTGTTATTGATCCTCTGTTCTTCTTTGGCTTTACTTTCCCTTATTTTTGCTTGGGATGATCCTTTGGGTCTGCAACCCACCGGGATGCCCTAACTTTTGCCTAAGTCACTCTTGCTTTCAAGCTTTTGACTTAATGGGCTTTTGATTGATTTTTCATCTTTCTTTTATATTGGAGAAAATCCAGTGACATATGCTTGTTTGATTTGTTGCAAGGTTCACGACTGTCTCACTCCTTTTGTAGGTAAGGGATAACCATTCGGAATTTGTGATTCCATCCTCTTGAGAAGGATATGATATGATTGATCACTTGATGGGATGTTCTCCTTCTGAAATTTGAACGCAAGGTCAAACTAAAATGAAGACTACCCTGCCCCTGGTTAAACATGAGGATTTTATGTGTAAAGAAAGAAACTCATACTTCAAGGCCCAAAGGGGTTGAATAGGGATTAACTTCCTTATATCTCCGGTATTTAGGAACTTGAATAATGCCTTACATCATCAGTACGATCTTATTCAAAACCATACATGCAATGACCTTGCACACTTTAATTGCATCATTCTCTTTTGTTTTAGCTTGAACAATAGTTTGATACTGACAAATAAAATATGAGTGAACACGAATGGATTTAAACAAAACATGCACGTTTATTTCATTATTATTATCATCTGAAAACCAAACAAGTTTTACAAATGAACAACGATTAACAAACAAGAAAAGATTACAAATGAGACATGATTGAACAAAATGATATTGATAGTCTTGATACTCCTCTGAATCTAAGAAAACTCTACCAACAATTGCATCTAATATTTGTACATTATGATTTGGCAACGTGTTAGTTATGACATTGGTCCCTGCCTCAGAGAAGGATAAGATCTTCTGATCGATCAACTCTTGTACTATGGCCTTGAAAACCAAACAATCCTCTGTATAATGTCCTATTTATCAGCGTGAAACGCGCAAGACACATTCGGGTTATGTTTATGATTTTAAGGAGGATTCGCAGGATGAATCTCCTTTGGCACAATTTCCCTGTGCTGAACAAGATATGGTAGTAACTGAGCATATGATACAAGGATTTGTTCATACTGAGGATGCTTTCTATCACAGCGTCTTCCCTGACCTTGACTCTGGTTTGTATTATCTTGTGAAGGTCACTGATTCTACGAAACTAGAGCATGTGGAGGTTGCTGATACTGATGTTTGTATGCATGCAACTGATATTGGGCAGCGGCGATGTACTGACAAGGGTAATATTGCACAGGAGCCATATGAGCTTGAACTTGAGGGTAAACATTTGCTATCATAGCACTCGCCTTGGCCTTTTTCTTCTTAGTAAAACCCTGAGAGATTTTGACCACTAGTTGATTATCAACACTAGCATTCTTCCCTGCTTTCAACCCATTCTCAATGCGTTACCAATCATCTTCTCATAGTACATACCTTGAAGAGTTCTTATGAAAATATCAACCAATTCAGCATCTGTCAGCGTAGGTCTAACTCGAGAAGCCATTTCACGCCACCTCTGAGTGTATTCTTTGAATGTTTCGCTGCTCTTGCAGGCTTGATTTTGTAGTTATAACCCGGTTAGAGACATGTCCAAGTTATACTTGTATTTCTTGAGAAAGGCTTTAGATAAGTCCTTCCAAGATCTGATTTTACTGCGTTCCAAGCTCATGTACTAGTCTAAGGATGCCCCAGATAAGTTATCCTGGAAGCAATGGATAAGAACCCCATCATTATCAATGTAGGATGCCATCTTCCTATAATACATATTGACATGACTTCTTGGACAACTTAAACCCTTGTATTTGGGTAGGTTTGGCACTTTGAACTTTTGAGGAAGCACCACATTAGGAACTAGACATAGATCCTTAGCATCCATATCATAAGCGGAGAAACCTCCAATGGCTCTTATCCTCTCATCTAGTAACTGATAGTCTGCTCGTTTATTCTGATCTGGATTAAAAGCAATCTGATTAATAGGCTAAGGATTAGCTTGATGATTGGGGATTTGAACACCCTGAGAAATTGCTTGAGCAAGGACTGAAGGAAAAGAAAAATGGGGATACCCTTGAGGATACATCAATCCCAGATTAACCATCTGATCAACAGTCTGACCATACTGACCTTAATATGGAGCATGGGGTGCCCCAGGATACACAAATGGAGGTGCAACAATAGAAGATGCCCCAGGATAAGATGGAGGTATATGAACACCTTGATTCAAATTCTAAATAGTAGGTTGAGTAGCCCGAGGAGGAAGAAGAAAGTGAAGTCTATGGCCTCTGTACTCATCTTCGTTGTCATCTGGAGTTTCAAAAATAACTGGTGCAGAAGTTTGAAGAGCCTATTCTGGGTTGATCTCACGGTTGTCAGCACTAACCATATGAGGAGAGTGAGTGGTCATGCCCCAAGGATGAGCAATATAATTCCCACTGGCAAGATGCATAATATAAGGTTGGTAAGGCACAAAAGCACTCCAATTAGCAACTTAGGGAGTAAAGTTCGGAGGTAACCCCCACGGATAGGCAGCAGCATGCCTACTAGGACCCGACTGACATACTGGCTGGATTACCATAGGTTGGATCACCATATCAGCAGTAACATCAATAAAAGAGGTGACAACAATGGCATCAGTAACTACGACGGTAGAAGGATTAGCAAAAGTAGAGGTACCAGCCATCTGGGCTTGAAGGTACTCAATTATGGTGTTCATATTACCTTGGAAGGTATCCATTTTGCCTTGGAACTAAGCCAAGGTTTCCCTGTAGGTAGCATTTTCTTGTTCCATATCTGCCATAATTCTTGATTTGTTAGCTCTTGCGAAGTACTGGTGTCGAAGAGTCGTCGTCTTTCTGGCTGAGAAAAGGACAAGGTAAGCTCTTTCTAGTTGATGGTCATGAGATGCAAATGCATGAACGCACATGTTAGGGATGGAATGAAAATAATTATGTGACATCCATAGATTCAAAGTATTGGTGGTACAATAACTCAGCTTCAAAAATCTGGCATATATACAGCAATGTAAAAATGAAATGCAATAAAGTATGTTATCAGCATAAAATAATTCAGATAATCTGCGTATACTGCCCGATGCAGGATCAAAGGTCTGACGTATCAATGAGAATAAACGTATGTAGATTCTATGGTTTCCTGCAGAAAAACCCATATCCCCCTCACAGGTAGGTTATATCCTTCAAAGGCAACCCTAAAAAGGTAGAGTCAGGGACCCATTTTGAGATACCATTGCCTGAGACGTATGACTCGTTGGATAATGATACTCTCAAAAGGATCTACTCTAGGTGTGACGTCTTGTGTCAACCATGATCATAGAATAACTCCACGAAGGTCAAATACGACTCTAGTCACATTACTATCCTATATGTTTGCTCAAGCTCGAGTATAGAGCTTTTCTCTCATGTAACCTAGCCCAACCTAATAGAGAGTATAACAGATAACCAGTATAAACAATATTTAAAGTGATAAAGAATACGATAAATAAAGCGAGTAAAACATGAAGGTAAACACCCAAGCAAATGGAGAAGCAACCAAAACTAGGCTTGACTCCTTTTAGCGACTAGGAAATACTCCAAGTAGTAGAGTTTCCCCAATAGAGTCGCCAGCTGAATCTAGAAGAAATATACCTCGAACGCATTGCACGCTCAAACATACAACAAAGTCTCCATTGAACTTTATTTATTCCCGAGGAAAGCGAAAACATCGATAAAACTCGGGGAAAAAGATAACTGGGTAAGGAAGTCGGTTATACAAAGGGAAGGTATTAGCACCCCTAACATCCATTGTACACAACATGAAACGTTTTGATTGTTCTTGCTCGAATGGGTCTTATATATAAGGTTTACTCACGAAAGAACAGGGGAAAAGAATAGATAGAATGCTCAGAGAGGATTAGGGCCCTTATGCCTACGTATCCTTATAGTGCAATAAGGAATTCAGAGCTCCATAGTTCATGGAAGTAGTGGCAGGAGGTGAAAAGAAGTTGTGATCAAGGTATGGTCTGAACCAAAGGATTGTATTGTTTTCAACTCCAAAAGGGGATGAACTGAACCCAAGAGTAAAACTGCAGTTGACCAATATGTGGGCAGCCGGAAGTGTCTGCCACTATATGGTATAACCGAAAACAAGGTAATTAAGTGTTTGGTTTCACGGCACAAACAACACTTGGTTCACAAGGTAGCATAATATGGAGCTCAAAGAGATAGTTTATTTGGCTCAAAGATAACATTATATCGCATGGAGTAACTGAAGGTAGTAGATAATGAATTAAGGTAGTGATTAATGGTCCATGGATATGAATGGAGGAATAGAGGAAGAATGAATAAATATGGAATAATAATTAAGGTGCTCGCGGAGGATTCGACCCTCGTGCCTACTTATTCTCATCGTGCAATGAGAAAGTCAGAGCTTCATAGTTCATGGAACCACGAAAAAAAGAAAGGTATTTGATTGGATTGCCTAGAGGCAATGCAAATTGCTTAACAATCAAGGATGTAACACTAACTAATGAGGGTAATCAACCACATGGTATTCATGAAGGCATGGTATGAAGAAAATATGCTACTAGAGTCTGAGACTCCATGGGGTAGGAAAAGATATTGCTAGGGTATGCACCCTCCAAGGCAAAATGAGATATACAGCCAGAGTCTGAACTCCATAGGGTAAGATAGATGAATACCATGGGGCATGAGCATAAAGATGTGCTATAGTCTGAACTAAATACAAGGGAAATAAACAGATTTCCAAAGTCTATACTCAATAAGGGCAAAGGAATATGATGCCAAGTCTGAACTTCAAAACAATATCAAAGGTTTCCAGAGTCTGCACTCCATGGGCAAGATGTAAAGTGTGTCATAGTCTGAACTATATAAGGCAAAAGGAAATAATATGAATGCCAGAGTCTGGACTCAATGATGCCAAAAGAGTATGATGCCAAAGTCTGAACTGTAAGGCACTGAAAGAGGTAGCGAGAGTCTGTACTCCATAGGGCAGGAATGAACTAATGCCAAAGCCTGAATTGTATAGGCAAGATGCTAAGGTCTGTACCTTGTGGGAAAAGAATAAAGAATGCCAAAGTCTAAACTGTATAGGCAAGATTCTAATGTTTGTATCTTATAGGCAAAGAACAAAGCCAGAGTTTGTACTCCATAGGTTGAAAGAAGTTGACAAAGTCTTAACTTTATGGGCAAGATGATGAGGTCTATACCTTATAGGCAAAGAACAAAGTATGCTAGAGTCTGTATAGACATAATCAAGGGTTGCCAGAGTCTTAACTGTATAGACATAATCAAGGGTTGCCAGAGTCTGAACTCAACGTGGCAAGAATGCCAAGGTTTGTACCTTATAGGAAAAGAATAAAGCCATAGTTTGTACTCCATGGACTGAATGCCAAGGTCTGCACCTTATGGGCAATGAATAAAAGATGCCATAGTCTGAACTAATAGGCAATGCATGAATCAATTGATTGAGAACTGGGTATGTGACCCTAAGATGATGATCCCAAAAGATGTATGGACATCAAGGAGGAGAATCTAGTATTGAATCCAAGAGGAGAGTAATGGTGCATCACTGTTGAAGAAGGATTGATGTGAAATGATGCTTGCTTGAAGAAGACCTGTCAATTAATTGATTCAACTTACACTAAAATTTATGAATGAAGGTGAGTACTTTGAATAGTTAGGGCCTACGCCCCGTCGCAAAGGTACTCTAGCCAAGGTTGGGAGAAACTGCATCTCATCATTCTTCATTGCTTAAGGATCGTGGCGTGTAACTCTCATCATGATTGACAAGTGTTGATACCTTTGATGTGCTTGAGAAAGAGTCCACTCTGTTAGCTATGCTTGATTGGTACTGATTCTGAAGTCTTGATCTCATATTTAAACCTTGAGGTCTTGAGCTCCTGAGATTCATTATATCCAATATAGCTTGAGTACGATGGACTTGTCGTATCAAGTGATCAAGGGTCTTTTGATCACTTGAATAGGCTTGGGGAATTACAACACAATACAAAGGATTTGGTTGACCAAAGCGGCCTTTGGTCAACACTAACCAGTGGGATTAAGAATAATAGTTGAATTAGGTACAAAATAAACCTATTGAATTAATCAACTAAAATAAAAATCAGACTAATCTAATTAAATCCCTAAGTTAAGGGGTCATGCATAAAATCAAGATTTTAAGCCTTACGGGCAAAATGGTCAATATGCCAAAAATGAATTAATTAGGAAAATAATTTCTAAAAATAAGTATTTGATCAAAACTAATTGATCCTAATTATATTTATTTATGTGAAACCTAACTATTATAATTATCCTAATATGGCCTAATTAAAATCCTAAAAATTAATTAACACTAAAATCTCTATTTATTCTAAAATGGACATTCTAATTAAAATTCATGATTAATCCTAATAAATCTAAAGGTCACTAATTATAAATCAAACCTAAAACCTAATTATCCTAATCAAAATCTTAACATCCTAATTAAAATGTTACTTAATAATCAAAACATGAAAGAGATGATATGGAATTGATAGGAAGTGGGGTGCAGGCCCAAAAAAGAAAAGGATGTTGGGCAGTCAAAATGTGCTTGGGCCTCAGGAGGCAAGGCCCAGCGCTTAAAAGGGGGTGTAGTGGGCTGGAGAAGGAGTGCATGGGAGTCAAGGTGTGTGGGCCCGCGCCTATGCTCAAAGGCAGAATATGAAGCCGAATGAGGATGGTTCAATAACAATTCCTACATTCAGACCAAAGCTCTCCAATGCGCGTCCTCCACCAAGGCGAAAATCCGACCACCATTTTGCCGCGTCGGAAATAGCCTCCGGCAATGTCGGAGGCTCAAACTACACGAACCATACCTTAAAATACACGTCTCAATGAGCTTTATCAAAGACCTATGTCAATTCTTTCAAACCTTCAGTCACGACTTCGAATCAAAGCAACACATTCAAGAATCCTAGCCATCACTTTGATAATTTTATATCACGGAGATAGTAATAGGAGCCCCAACCATGTGGCTTTGGCTCCCCACACACCACACTACATCACAACGACTAGTTCAACACGAAACAAGGGAGAGATGAAGGCTTACTTACCGGAACAGCTCCGGTGGCTCTTGATGTTGGTTGACGAAAACCAGGGACCTTGCTTTTCAGGTAACACCTCTAACTTCCTAGTCACAATCGAACTTGAATCTTCTTCTTCTTCTCCAACCTTAGTTTGTAGGATGAGATTCCAGTTCTGGTTCGCGAGTGCGGTGAAAGATGAATTCAAATGGGAGTGTTGTGATATTCTTAGATTATCAGATCAATGAGGGAGGAAGCATGATTATTGCAAAGAATTGCGTGATATGTTGAGTTTTAGCTCAACCAATTGAAGCTTTCATGCGAAGCTTCAATGGCCTTATGGTGGATCCTTTGTGAGGGTGAGAGGAAGAAGGGTTGAAGATTCAGAGAGTGCAGTGAGAGAGATGAAGATGATTCAATGTGATTTCTTGAGAAAATGATTGTTGATCTTGAAATGAAGGTGAATGGATGTGATTTATAGAGGTTTGATGAATTAACAGAGCTTAACTCTGTTAATCTGAGTTAGTGCAATTTAGTTTGGAGTTATGACTTTGTTTGTTATAGGGATTAGTGATAGTTAATTATATTGTTCAAATTTCTGTTAAAATCTATTTGAAGTGAAGCTAAAATGTTACCAGGTTGTTAAACATCTATTTATGACTTGTAGAGCTTTGGTTAGACTTTAGTTTTTCTGTTAGTTTTTGAAGTGAATGTTAGTATGAAATTAATTGTGAATTGGTTAGTTCTTTATCAACATGTTATGAGCTTGACCTTGTTAGGATTGTTAGAGAATTAATGCATTTGTGTTAAGTTGGACTGCTATCTAATGTTGCCATGCTATATGAATTAATTGATTAATCAAGTTAGCTTGAGTTAGTTTTTAGAATGTAAATTGTTGCTGTTGTTACTTGAAGTTGGGAATTTGTTCATATTGTTAAAAATCAATAGTTAGATAGAATTAATTGAATGAGTGATGATCCGGTTAACTGTTTTTGTATTCTTATTGGTTAAGTTTTCTAATAAAATGGCAATGTTAGTTGGTTAACATAGAGTCTTATTGGTTAGTTAATGATTAGCCCATGGAACTGCTACTGCATTGTTATTTTTTAGAAAAAAAAGTTAGTTGACTTGAGAACAAAGTTGCTAACTGAATATTTTTAAATTAGGTTAAAGTTGAATTGACTCTTTTAAATTAAAAACTGAGTTGTTGTATCAGTTAGAGTTTTGCTGCAGTGAATTTGTGACTTTGATATTTTATTCTCAGCTTGTATGGTAAACATGTTATCAAGTTAAATTTGAAGTCGATGGATGTTGATGTGGTAATGGTGTTGCATGATCATTACAGACTTTGTTTTGCTGCCAGCTGCATGGATTGGCAGTAATATCTCATGGAAGCTGGAAGCTATGAAGACAAGACCAAGGCAATAAGGATTACTCCCATTTTGTCATGTTAATGTAATAACAAATGTTTGGATCAAAAGAAATGTAATTAAGGCCAACTGGCTTATGTAATAAATTCAATTAGAATATGTTCTATGGCTTCCCTTTTATGCGAATATTTGATATTTACACCATTTTCCCAATGAAGCTTAGCTATCTACTTATTTAACATCATGCAAAATGGTCAAAAATTTCCTATTCAAGTCATGGCCTAAGTCAATCACATAGCAAATAATAAATGGAACCTAGCATGTCTCATTTTTAGGCTTGTTGACTTTGGTATTCTGCAAGTTATTTAAGCATTTTATCAATTTTTAGTTTTATTTTGTGTTTTCGGGATTTTATGCTTTGGTTGTCTGTGTTTATGCCCTCCAGGTCCACGTAGAAGATCCAACGAACTCAATGCAAGAAAGTGGAAGGTTCCAGCATTCGAGGAAAAGAGATTTTTCAATATAGGAGGCCTGACACGGCCACCAGTGTCACCTGACACCGTGTCAGGAATAAGGCAAATCAAATACAAGAAATGACCAAGACAGGGGTCTGACACGGCCACCCGTGTCAGGTCACCTGGGATGAAGCTGGAGAGAAGGATAAGGCAGTGAGCTGACACGGGACGTGTCAGCCCACGCACTAAATCTTGAATCTATTTTAAACAATATGAGTAGCTAAACCCCTCAATGCTAGGGGGTGTCCCTGATTTAGATCTGTAATGACTTTGAGTTTACAATTGCATTGATAATATTTTTTTTCATAATTACGGTAATCTTTTGATCTATTTAATGTTTTCTCTTTCGGTTCAATTGAGATTGTTGTATGGTTATCAATTAGGTTGGACCGCCATTGGTAAGGTTTTCATAAGATTATTCTGCAATAGATATCACCTAGGACCAGAGGTACCATGTATGAACCAGAACATTCTTGATATAATAAGGCTTAATTTCATCGATAATTTCCTATGGACATATAAATTAGGGTTGAATGATTAAAGATTTTCTGACCAAGAACTTGGGAAAAAATAGAACTGGTAGTAATTGATATTTGTTGATGCAATAGTGACTCGGAGTTGTTTTAGGGACAAATTGTATACATTCCCTGACATTGTTCCTCTTCCCTTGCAAACCCATATTTTACAGTATTAATTTCCTTTGCCTTTATTTTTATAAATCTGAATCTAAAACCCCCAACACTAGTTTTTGTTTAATTGAACGATGATTTGAACTTGATATTAACTTGCAGTCCTTGAGATCGAGATTCAGGGAATTTCCCCTTTATTACTACAAAAGGCTACAATGTTGAATATGTGGTTGCAGGTGAGCAGATGAATGAAGACGAGCAACATCCGGAGTCGTTTGTACCCCTTCCCCAAGAGTCATCCCAACAGGGCGCTGGGTCATCATCCATGAATCACGACCAGTGGACATGGGTATAAAACGAGCTCGATGACCTTAGGACCGAGCAATAAAGACAAGGCATCGAGTAGGCTCGGCAAGGGGCGGTTTTGGATGAGATTAACTTGACGATGCGATAGTTGATGTTGCACTTTCTGCCTCATCCTCCTCCGTATGGCACTGTGAGTCACCCTCCTTCTATCTTGTTCTAAAACATTGAGGCATGTTGTTTCAATAATAGCCCTGAGCCTTGAGCCTTTATGGGAATATCACTATATATATACACACACTAAGGCATGTTGTTTGAATAATAGCCCTGAGCCTTTCTAGCCACCCTTTTAATATTATCCTTGTTAACACCGTTTGAGCATGTACCCTTTGTTTGTTTATATAACCACATGAATGTAATTCACGGTCCAAACACTTCCTTACCCTGTTCAGAGTCACTGTTATCTCTTTAAGTTGTGTTAAATTCTAAGTTTTGGGTAACCCCATAAGTATTTGAAAGTAAGGTGAGTGCGGAAAAAAATTAAAAAAAATGACCATCGAAACAAAAGAAAAATATTTTCTCCGATGGAATGAGAAACACTCAGTTGAAAAAAAAGAGAAGAGAAAATCAAAGAAAAAAGAGAAATGAGCAACAAAAAACTGAAAAAGAAAAGAATTGGAAATGAGATGTAGAACAAACACAGTGAAAGGAATAATGACATTGGCTCTGAACCCAAACCACTTATTTTCCCTTTTGTTTGTATTTACCCCACCGTAACCCAAGCCTCGTTACAACCCAAAAGACCTCAAAAAGTGTGTGTTGTATGTAGTTGATACGAAAGGAGAAACTATTCAAATTTATGAGTCGATATTGCATGTTCTTAAATATGAGTGTAAACACTTTAATCTGGAGAGACTTGGTGAGAGTGTGATATAAGTTGACATGTGAAGCAGTACATCGACCTGGAAGTGCGGCAGAAAATAAATGAGGAAAAGCAGAGACTATGAAAGGGAGCGTGAAGGCGTGTGGAGAAAGATCTCAGCAGTATTGTGGTAAGAATTTAGTTTTGGGAAATGACACACTTTATCGTGTAGATCATTACTTGAGGAAAAACAATGAGCTAAGTTTTAGGGTTGTGATCGGTCACCATTTTCACTATGTTTTAATTAATTATTCGATAAGAAACCAAGGATTCTGGAATACTTTGTGCACATTATGGTACATTTTAAGTTAGTTTTCATTTTTGTAAGTTATTTAAGCATTTTATCAATTTTTAATTTTATTTTGTGTTTTCGAGAATTTATGCTTTGATTGTCTTTGTTTATGCCCTTCAGGTTCACGTAGAAGATCCAACGGACTCAATGCAAGAAAGTGGAAGGTTCTGGCGCTCGAGGAAATGATATTTTTCAATACAGGAGGCCTGACACGGCCACCCGTGTCACCTGACACGGCCACCCGTGTCACCTGACACGGGCCGTGTCAGGATGAAGGCAAATCAAAAACAAGAAATGACCAAGACAAGGGCCTGACATGACCTCCCATGTCAGCTGACACGGCCCGTGTCAGGTCACCTGGGATGAAGCTGGAGAGAAGGATAAGGCAGGAAGCTGACACGGGTCGTGTCAGCCCATGCGCAAAATCTTCTAATTTTTGGGCTTTTTACCCGGGCTCGAGCAGCAAGGATGTTCTAGAGATTTCCAACCAATGCCAATGGATTTTCACTATTTTAGGAGGGTTTTTTCGAGAGGAGAAGGACACTTTGGAACGAAGAGAACACAGAGCATGGAGAATTGTCAGACGATCGAGAATTACAAAGATCAAGGAATTAGAAGAGCGGAAGATTTTCATGAGCGGAAGCAATTGAAGATCCAAGTCACCCAATTACTTGTAATGTGTATTTTCTGTAATGACTTTGAGTTTACAATTGCATTGATAATATTGTTTTTCATAATTACGATAATCTTTTGATGTGTTTAATGCTTTCTCTTTCGGACCAATTGAGATTGTTGTGTGGTTATCAATTAGGTTGGACCACTATTGGTAAGGTTTTCATAAGATTACTCTGCAGTAGATATCACCTGGGACCAGGGGTACCCTGTATGAACCAGAGCATTCTTGATATAATAAGGCTTAATTTCACCGATAATTTACTATGGACATAGAAATTAGGGTTGAATGACTAAAGGTTTTCTCACCAAGGACTTGGGAGAAACTACCCTTGAGAATTGGTAGTAATTGATATTTATTGATGCAATAGTGACTCAGAGTTGTTATAGGGACAAATTATACACCTTCCCCGAAATTGTTCCTCTTCCCTTGCAAACCCTTAATTTACAGTATTAATTTCCTTTGCCTTTATTTTTATAAATCTGAATCTAAAACCCCCAACACTAGTTTTTGTTTAATTGAACGATGATTTGAATTAGATATTAACTTGAAGTCCTTGAGATCGACATTCGGGGAATTTCCCCTTTATTACTACAAAAGGCAAAATTGTACACTTGTTATTTTTCAGATCAATGACATATACACCAATGGAATAAAAATGTATAATGAAACATGAGTCTTGAATGGAAAATAGCATGCATCATGATTTGAATGATAGTTTGAGTAAGATTTGAATGACATTGCCTTGGATCAACCATAATGATCAGGAACCATCCTTTAATGAACTAGGGTTTGAATTAAACACAAGATGAAAAGTCAAAACAACAAGGCACGCTGGAACCAGGGCATCCTGATTAGGGGTTCATAGTGCACACCATCTAATCAAGGTCTTCAACCCAAGTATGAGGCTTCACAGACAATTTCCCAATACATGGGCCCATGATTAGGGCTTAAATGATCTAACTAATGCTCAAAAGCCACTCACAAGATCCCATAATAGCATAGTCAATAATTAGGGTTTTGAATACATAATTGAATATCATGATTGTAATCTTCTTAGACCAAGGCCCAAGAGGGCATAAATTTAGGGTTTACCCCTATATGATGAGCAATTCTCCAATCCTCAAAACAAAACCTAGTTTTAATTAACCACAAGCTTTGAATCTATGATGCTTGTTAGAAAGTATTAACATGAATGAATAATGCACATGAATGAGGCATGAATGCGTACAGATGAATCTTAGGTTAAAGGTTGGATGGAGAATGAAATAGGGAGGGAAAATTTGGGGGGTATGACACACGTATTCTCCAAGACATGGCATTCCACCATGGTTCCACTACAACTGACATCAACAATATGATTGCTTTTGAAAATGAAAACCACAATCATTATATGCAATTTTACTGGGAAATGTGTGACTTTCTGGATGACCAATATGGTAACGAAGGTGTAGCTTGGTATCGGGGTAGAAGGCTAGAACCTAGGGGTAGAAATGAACCAAATAGGGGTCATAGGCATTAGTCATATTGATTGTGGATCAAGTCTTTGGAAACTACTTTGCATGCATTTGATTTTTCATCTTTCATGATATTATGTTTTGTCCTTATGCTTTTCTATTTTAACAATGTTATGATGTGTTTGTAATGAACTCCTTGTAATCTTTGTATGAATTGCATGTTTATTTATGTTTAGGAAATCTCAATTTCAACGTCATTCTAATGAAATGTGAGTATACGTTCTTGTTGTGCAATTTATCGTTGCAACGCCTTTGAGTGTTATATATGTTTTGTAAGTTTTACATTATGCTTATCATGTTTATGGCTTTGTCTCATTTTGATGTCGTTGTCGCATTACGCGAAAAACCGGCGGGAAACGAAGACAACAGAGCCGCCACCGTGCGTTATTTATCCCAAAAGAGGGAAAGGAAATGCTCGAAGTAAACCTGGAAAAAGCATGGTCTCGCGACCAAAGAGAGATGGGATCGGGAGTCGGTTATGCGAAGGGAAGGTATTAGCACCCCTACGCATCCGTCGTACTCGACGGGATCCACGCACAAAAGGAAGGAATATGGTTGCTAAAACACTGCTCAAACATCAAACACACACTGGCTGAAAGAGACACAGAAAACAAAAGAAACTAACTCGGCAGGACATCGCATCCTGGGCCTACGTAGTCTGTCAGGCACAGACATTAGAGTCGACGTAGTTCGGACAGGGGGAAAACATGCTCGCTAGGATGTCGCATCCTATGCATACGTATCTTCTTGGACTAAGAAGAATCAGAGCATCCGTAGCTCGGCTCACGCACACCAAACACAACAAACACAGGCAAACATGGAATACGAATGCCAATCGCTGGACTTACATCAGACTCCGAACCAAACACACGCACACTGGAAACCAGATGCCACTTGATGGACTTATACCGGACTCCAAGCACATAACAAGAGGATACGAAATGCCAATCACTGGGCTTACATCCATCTCCTAACACACACAAAGACAAAACAAAACGGGCGCCCGGAGAGATCAGCTCATCTCCTGCCTACGTACCTCATCTGGTATGAGGATCAGGGCGACGTAGTTCCCCTACGCAGGGACAAAGGACTAACCTAACCAGATAACAAAGGGAGACACAACTAGGGAGACTAACTCGAGCCTAGATGTTATCATGCATAATCATCCCTAAGTTAAGGTTGCTATCTAACTTGCACAGGGAGCAAGCTATCCTAAACAGCACAAGCAATCAAAGCAAACAATCACAAATAGCATACACTATATACAAACAAAGTGGGCTCACACAGGGGTTAAGCTTTAGTCAAGGGGTCATGTCAACCTCGACAAACAAGCCACTGTATCAGAGTGAAGTTAGCTCTTAACCCTAACATTGAGAGTTAGGGTGAAGCAGAGGAAATAGGAAGTGAAGATAAGACTTCACAGCTCTTATCCCTGGCCAGGGAGAGCTTTAGACAAATGAAGTGTGGGTTCAGAAAGTTGGAACCCTTCTACACTTATGACCGACTCAACATAGATCTTGGGTTAAGATCCACAAGGCATCAACATGTGATGTGAGCCAAGGGATGACACACTGAATAGCAGGAGATGGACTACACATCTCTTGTGTCTGCCAATGCCTCTTCACTTAGGAGGTCTTTGATATGTACAGGGGACAAAGATAAACAAGCACAAGCATTGCCTCTTAAGGATGACTTCAGACAGGTGCCTGGCCAAGTAACAGGCCAGGTCTTCCAGACTACATGCAGTTACAAAGTTATACCTCAATGCTCAAGCTAGCAAGCAAATCAAAATCAAGTTCACAATGGAACTATAGCAACTAAGGTACCTGAAAACAATCCAACATAATCAGTACACAACTCAAACAAAAGTCAAATAGACAGTTACAAGTCAACAGTATACAAGCAGACAAACAAGCATCAATGCACAAGGGTGCAAGCCACAAGGCCTAAGCTCAAGTCTCAAAGCCTACAAAACAAACTCAAAATTGGTCAATCAATAATCAATGGACCAACTCCAAATGAGTGCACATCATCAAGTATAAGCAATTGTGCTCTTTGACCTGAAACAAAACTCAAATGTGAGAAGCAAACCTCTAGGACAAGGCCTAGGGTCAAAATGAGAGAAATAATTCACAACAGAACATGAAAATTGGTAAGAATCAAGTTCAATCAAATAAGAAACAGATCCAAGTGGTCTCATATTCATATCATCAACCAATTTCATTTCATCAAGCATAGAAGGCAAGGCATGCATATTCAAAGCTCATAGAACCAAACAGAAAGATTCAATTCAAACCAACTCAAAAATATTTCAATAAATCCCCAGAAAAATCATGGCTAAACAGCACTCATCAAAGGATCATCATACCAAAATTCAAGTCATTTGGACAAAGGGAGGCATGTCAATTAAAATCCATAATTCAAGCATGTTCAAACAAGCTCATACAAGGCACCAAATCATACATCAACTTCAAGCAAGCATAAAACAGAATTCAAACATGATATGGACATCAAACCAAAGCCATGGCAAACTTCAAGGTGTCTAGAATACATGAGCAAAATTTCAGGTCCATCCAATAAACATCAAGAATTTCACAAATCATATAAGATCATGACTCACCAAAAGTCCACAAATGGTCAAACAGAAGAGAAATTCTCAAACAAATTGGAAATGCACTAAAAAATTCTACAAAAATTCATACTCAAACCTAATATCCAGAAGTATCAACATGCAAAATATCACATGAATTGATATAGAAATGGCATGGCAAATAAAATCAGAAAGTCAAGCAACCCAAGGTGTGACACAAATTGTCACACCTACATTCACCATAGCATATCTCCACAACCAGAAATGATAAAATCACAAACTTTATACCAAAAAATCCCTAAAGGTCTCTAGTTTAAGCATGCAAATTTTCAGCTCCATTGGATTAAGCATCAGGATTTCATAAAAGAAATAGCAAGCAATGTCAAGAAAACACATGTATGAACATTCCCTAGCCAACATAAAAATCCACACGTGCACAAATTCTGGAAAAATCACCATAAAATTCTAGAGATCAAGAGGAACAAAGTGCAAAAAATCCCACATCATTTGGACAAATATTGAATGACTTATGATTTTTGTAAGATTGAAGATGAAAATGAAATTAAAATTGAAATAGAAAATGATTAATTGTTTTTAAATGGAATAATGGCACAGTTGTAAATAAATGGAACTCTGGCCAAGTCCAAAAAACGACGCGTTTCACTTAAATGAAACGCAGGCCAATCCGGTGGCGACACATGGTCCAGTACATGCGCAGAAAACACGAAAACGCATGCAATCAGCGAAGGCACGGATCAAATAATTTTCTGGAAACGAAATTCTAGGGTTCATATGCACATTCATCCAGTTCATCACTCAAGAACAATTTCGCACAGAAAATCACAAGCAGCATACCAATAGAATCCTCTCTTCATGTACATCAACAATCTAAACTCGAATTAACCTAATTCTCCCTATCAAGCACGGATCGAGCAAAAGAAATCTCACATGTCAATCTTAAAATCAGCATATCTTGCTTAATTCTCAATGGTTTTCAGAGATCTAAAGTTCAGCATACTCTATGTTCAAAGATCTATAAGATGCACCTAACAATTCTAATAATCATGAGGATCAAGTTCTAACCTCTATGAAGATGCAGAACTGGAAACGTGTTTTTCTGGCCTTGGCAAGGTGAAACAGATGATCCTCAAAGCTCAAGTAGATGAATGAGTGAAGATCCAATGCTCACTGATGCTTGATGTAGCTCAAAAATGCAACTGCCATTGATGGAGCTCACTTGAACAGTCCTTGAAACAGCTCGACAGTGGTGAATTCTCGCTTCAGTTCAACTCCACAGTGCTGGTGAATGATGGATCTATGAAGAACTAGGCAAGGTTTTGGAGAATTTGCAGAAAAAAAATGAGAGAGAAAGTTTGAGAGAATTTGCAATTTTCGATCTAGATCTGAGATGAATGAATGTTAATTGCATTTTCTGTTAGAATTATCTATTTATATGTGTTGTTAATCAAGTTTGCTAATCAAGATTAGCCAAAACCAAAGTGATTAAGGAAATGCAAGTGTATGTGCAAATTGGGCATTCACCCTCATGTGCATGAGAATGTTGCTACAGTACACGAATTCTGACTCAAACACACTCCAAATATCATTTAAGACCAAATGCAAGTGAAATTATGTGTGGAAAATGCATATTTTTGAAAATGAACTTTTCCCTCCAAATTTCAAATTCAAATCACATGGAAAATGCAATATTTTTGTGATGATTTTTGATGAATGGCAATGCGTGAATTGGATAGAAGATATTAAAAGGAAATTGTAGCAAAAAACTCCACTCAATTTGGCCTTGTGGTGTGAAAGTTATCCAAGTTTAAAGTTCAAAATTTCTTGACAATGATTGATCCATAATTTGCCAACCACAAATGAGAGATTCATGTTCTTGGACTTTTTGGAAAGGTGAGAGCAAGATCTTCAACTTTCATGTTGGACAAAATTTCATTTGAAGCTTGTATGATGATGTAAATTTGAGGAGAAGACCTTTCCATTTTTGGCAATTTGAAATTACAGGTCACTTACTATTTTTGGAAACTTTTCATCTGACCTCAAATTCCTCAATGTTGATCTTTGATACGTCAAATGAGACTTGTATGGACATGAATGAGGCCTTTCAAACCATCTCCCACCTTCAAATCCATGAATTCATGCACAGTTGACCACAGTTGACTTTCTAGGGTTTCTAATGAATCCCAGCTTGACTGTTGAGCTTTGATCATCCAATCTTTGGCCAAACCACTCCAAAATGATCCCTAGGTCATATGAGCTTGTTGAATCAACCCTAGGGCTTTGCCTCAATAGGAAATGCACATGCTTGGTTGCACAACTGATCCTTCTAGCTAGTTAACTGATGACTTGCACTTAGGCAAAGGACAATGCAATGCTATGCAGTGGACTATGTAATATTAATGACCTAATCATGAAAATATATGTACAAAAAGGGAGGTGCAAATTTGAGGTGCTACAGCTGCCCCTATTCAATCAACTAGGAACCCGAACGGATGAGAGCAACGACTGTCAGACTTTCAGGGTAAACAGGGATTGAATACCGAAAGAACCGGAAAATTTGCACTCTGAGGGGATCCACCAACGGAAACGTCCACTGGGATCTGATACTTATTACTGGGGATTTTGATTTTTTTCTGGTTTTTCTCTCAAGGGTACAACCACCTCCAGACATCTCAAGACGATGAATGGGAACAGAAATCACAACTAGACGTCAACGAACGACTAGGAAAAACTCAACATTTACCGAGACCAACGGAGAGGTACCCAGACATTAACGAATGAACTGGGAAAGATACAACCATACGTCAACGGACGTAGTGGGAAAAACTCATCGTTTACCAAAACCAACGGAGAGGTAACTCTACTGGGGACGACCAGGAAAAACTCGACGTTTATCGAAACCAACGGAGAGGTGACCAGACATCAACGGACGACGGATGAACTGGGAAGACTCGACCAGACGTCAACGGACGAAAGGGAGAAGCTCGACGTTTATCGACACCAACGGAGAAGGAGAAAACTCGACCAGACGTCAACGGACGAACGGGAGAAGCTCGACGTTTATCGACACCTACGGAGAAGGAGAAAACTCGACCAGACGTCAACGGACGCAAGGGAGAAGCTCGACGTTTATCGACACCAACAGAGAAGGAGAAGCCACTTCACTAAGGAAGGGGTATAACAACCGGAAACTGAATAGGACGTCCACCGACGACTCTACTGGGGATTCTGGCTGGGAAGCAACCAGACATTAACGAATGACTGGGGAATAGGATACACAATCAGACGTCAACGGACGAATGAAAAAACTCAACGTTTACCGAGACCAACGGAGAGGTAACTCTGCATGGGGAAATATGTCACCAACAACCGTCAACAGATGATTGGGAAAAACTCGACGTTTATCGAAACCAACGGAGAGGTAACTTTGGGGGGAATCAACAACCATTAACTAATGATCTATGGGGAATAAGCAACTATACGTCATCGGGCGCATAGGAAAAACTCAACGTTTACCGAAACCAACGGAGAGGTAACCCCTATTGGGGATAATGAACACAACCAAATCATCAACGGATGATCGGGAAAAAACTCGACGTTTACCAAAACCAACGGAGAGGTGACCCTACTGGGGATAGAGAACAAGACTCAACCAAACGTCAACGGACGATTGGGAAAAACTCGACGTTTATCGACACCAACGGAGAGGAGGAAGAAGACATCAACGGATGACCTGTGGGGAAAGTACAACTAGATATCAACGGATAACTAGGAAAAACTCGACGTTTATCGAAACCAACGGAGAGGTAGGTCACTGGGGAAGAAAACACATCCAGTTGTCAACTGACAACTAGGAAAAACTCGACATTTATCGAAACCAACGGAGAGGTAGGTCACTGGGGATCAAGGTCACGACAGGGAGCAGACAGGAAGGAACACCACGGATGCCGGGTTGTAAGCATGAGAAAGGTGGCCGACCAAAACGTGAATTAGTTTGTGTTCCAAAACACTCATCATCCTGAAGAGAGCAAAGGCAAACTTGTTAAAGGATGGACATTCGATTCCGAACAAAGGAATACAAATCTTACTCTGATGGTGAAAACAATCAACAGATTGACCAAAGAGCGCATGAGATATATTATCTATAGCCGTCAAAACGTAGATAATACACTCGCATGGAAGATTATCCTAACCGGTTTGTAGTTGTTAAAGGATAAATCGACCGCAGAAGAAAGGCATCGGGGTACCAGACTAGGTATGCGAAGATGACCAATCAAAAGGGAAACCACAAACATTACCAGCAAATGGTGAATGAAAGAGGACCCGCTGGATAATACTGCTTAATCAAAGCAAACATCCAAAAGGAAGGGGAAGACCCGCTGGGGGATAAGATTGCTTAATCAAAGCAAATATCCGAAAGGGGAAAGGAATATCAATACCGACTGGATAATGATAACCACAAAGAGGGGATTACATCTACCGGTTAGTAGGTAGAAAACCACAAAGATAGGACTTACAACTGCTGGTTTGTAGGCAGAGGCCACAAATTCCGCTGAGGATAAGATGAATGAGTGCCGGTTAGTGAGCAACTATTCATTTATACCACAGGGAAGCACAAGAGACAGCCACAAGGAAGCCATTTTAGGATCGATCCAAAAAGGCAGATTGAATCAAGACTCATCCTAATGAGGAAAGAACTCAATAGGGAAAACCCATCCCGTTAGGTGTGTAGGGAGGGAACAGAAACAACCATCATCCACGAGGATACAACTCGTGGGGAGTGCATAAGGAAATGACAGACAATTTCTGCCTAAGGGGTCGACTCTATATGGAGAGATCAGACGCACCCACATCTGCTAGGGGAATCAATCCAAGCTTGCAAGATGCTACCACTTGGGGAGTAACACTGTCGGGGATACCCGCTCACTTGCGGAGTCACTTGTTGGGAAAACACCTTTCTACCCTGCTGGGGAACCCAATTCTGAAATCAATCCAAAGGCACGAGGCTAAACTCTTTCCAACAATCCATTCTTGGTCACCACGGCTTAGGGCTAATGGATATGTTTGCAATGCTAATGCATGAGTTTTTTCAGCGCAATGCCCCATGATCATGGAAATGCTACGCACTAATGATGCAATATGCTATGCTTATCTAAATGATGAATGCATAAAAACACGTCTCCTTCAGAGACAACACCGGAGAGCTCCAGGAACTCTGCTGAGGATCTCAATCCCATGTCAATTTCCACCCGGCTGGGGAAAGACAACTCTTGCTGGGGAAAGGCAACTCTTGCTGGGAAAACCATAACCTTCATACATGCTGATGAGACGCCGATCTCGACTCTGCTAGGGAGATAACACTCTCACTGGGGAGATACGGCCTATTGGACACGGACCGCCCGTCTATTTGTCGAACACTGGGGTTCACCATCCCACCATAGTGTTGACTTTCCACTTTTGAGGACTCCCAGACTCGTATGGACTTTTCTGATTCATCACCTTGTATTCCCGGCTCCTCTGTACTCCACGGAGATCGAACTCCTGGGATTCATACAAACTTTCCAGTCCTCAGACTTTGAAGAGTCTTCTTGATTACTTTCTAGGATCGTCGTCGTAATCCTTCACCGTCCTTTCACTGTTCTTCTACCCTCTGCCCCTGGTCGGGCTCTGCAGGGATCTCTTTTTTCAAAAGGCTTCATATCACAACCTGCCAGTGAATGAGGATATCTAACAACACCCGCACAAGAGATCGTGAGATAAAAGCGTGCCCCAAGCGTGCCAATATTTCAACACCCATATCACTCAAACTTCCGGATAAGATTTCCCTCTTTCAACCTTGTAAGCATGCATCGGAAGGAATCTTCGTGTTTCAAAATGCAAATATTCTTATCAAAATAAACGGATGTTTTCGTAATCAAAGCGGTAATGAAAACAAAAACAAAACTATTTGACTGAACACGCATTTTACTGACTGAAAAAGACGGCTCAAAACCGAGCGACACACAGGAAGCAAACCCTGAAAAGAGGTGATTGCACATAAAAGGAAAAAATCTATCCTAATGGCAATGTGAAACCGTGATCTCATCGGGTTTCAACTCAGTTACACCTCATATGTCCTCAAGACTTTCCGCACTTTCTGTTTTCTGAACAAGACGCTTCCGATCGATCTCTGTCGGAGATTAGCCGAGTCGTATCAAAAAGCACAAACGACCATGCTGGACGCAGCTATTCGTTTCAATCCCTCTTTTGCCTGGACCGCCCTTTCGGGTTTTCAGTCCACCGGGATACCCTTTTTTGCCCAAGTCGCCTTCGTGGGGTTTTCGACTTGCCGGGTGTACAGTTTTTCTTTTATCCCTAATTTTTGCCCGAACCTTTTCTTTTTTCCTTTGGTTCGCCGGGATGCCCTTTTTTGCCTGGACTCTTTTATTCTTTTTGTCCAGCGGGTCTCTTTTACGAAGTATCTTTTAACTGCGTCCGCATTCACAGGGAATGGAAAATCTTCATCATCCGTGGTTGTCAATAACAAGGCTCTATCAGAGAAAACCTTTTTGACCACGAATCGGATCCATAACTGTATATCCACTTGCCCTTACGATCGTTGAGGAGGAAGGATCCTTTTCAATACCAGCCCTCTTACGTGGTACGCACGAGGTCGCACTTCTTGGTTAACAACACGCTTCATTCACTGGGTACAACTGCCTCATGACAAGTAACTGTCAGCCCTTTTCCTCAGTCAGGCTCAACGCGTCGTACAGAGTCCTTATCCACTCAGCCTTCTCTAATTCATCATCCATCAGGACTCTCCACAATGAAACCTGGGTCTCAAATGGTAGTACCACTTTTATCCCATACACGAACGAGTGCGGCGTTGCCCCAGTAGATGCACGCATCGAGGTTCGGTACCCGGGATGCAAGCTTCGTACTCAGCCATCATTGTTGGTGCATTCCCATGCTAACCGGGCAACGAAGGGAACGTGGGATCCCTTTGGCGTAACCAAAGCATCACCAACTCATCCATATTACTCTCCCCTTCAGACATCAGAATCCGTTCGGATTCAGGATCAGGCCCCTCCTCCGGAATCGGTCCCTCACAATCTTTTGATTTGAGCACCTCGAGATGTCCTCATCAGGGAACTCAAACTTCCTTGGTTGATAATCCTCAATGGGTCGCCGGGCGATGTAAACAGACAATACAACCCCTTTGATTTCTTTCTGAGAGGTATACTGAGTATCGTATTCAGCCAACATCATTTGCCCTCTCGCAACCCGTCCGGTCAATGCTAGCTTCTCAAGCACATACTTGATCAGGTCCATCTTAGGAATCCACAAAGTGGTATGAACCAGCATATATTGCCTCAGTCGGCGAGCAGCCTATGCCAAAGTACAGCAAGTTTTCTCGAACAGTGAATGTATTGTTTCACAGTCGATAAACTTTTTGCTAAGGTAAATTGCATGCTCTTTTCGACAAGACTCGTCATGCTGACCCAGTACACACCTCGTAGACCCCTCGAGGGCTGTCAATTACAGAATTGATGATCGTCTCTCTACCAGAGTCATCAGAATCAGAGGTTCCTGCAACTTTTTTTTTATGCCCCTTGGCAACCATTATCCACCTGACCGTTTGCTCTCTTTTTTTCCGGTTCAGTTCAGGCATCTTTTTGCATTGCTTTTTCTTCTTCTTTTTTTTCCTTTCTTTCTTTTTCCTTTTTTTTTCTCTTTCTTTTTTTTTGCAGGATCGACCTCGATTCCTCTTTCGTTCACAATAAGCTTCGGCAACTTACCGGACAGCACTCCACAAGTGCACTGATTCGGACTCAACCTCAGTCTGAGTTGTCTCAATCCGGTCGCTTGCCCCGGATTCACCAGATGCCCTTTTTCTGCTTGGGACCTTGCTATCATGTCATCAACATAGCATTTGATTCCACGATGAATCATATCATGAAACAAAGTCACTCTGATACGTGGCATCGGTATTCCTGCTTCTCTAGAGGACTGTCTTCTATCCATGGTAGCTTGCGTATAACGACATTGATATCCAACCCTGGCATATCCTGACACGACCAGGCGAAGGTATCCACATGCTCTTTTAACAGTGCTACCATTCTGCTCTCGGCATCTGCCTCTGAAGCGGCCTCGACTTTCACTTCCTTTCGGACCTCAGAGGTGCTTGGAGTAACAATCTTGAATCGCTCCTCGTGCGGTTGAATCACCTTCTCCTCTTATTTCAACAACCTGGCTAATTCCAGCAGATCACAATCTTCTTCGCCTTTTTCTTCGGCATGATAGATCGGATAGTCGAAGTCATACAGAGGTGTAATCGAATTGTTATCAATGAGATCAGGAAGATAATCACTTTTTGAGGTCGGAACCGAATGAATCAAAAGGGAAGAGAATGAAAAAAACATTGCCATTTTTATTTTTTAAAACTGCAAAGATAAGTGAAAGACAGGGAACACCGCTTTTAATCACAAAAACGTCCATTTATTACTGATGCAAAATGTTGCATAATGAAACACATGAGATGGCCCTTACGATGGACCATTACGTTTCGGGCAAAACGCATGGCTTTCATGCGAACAAAATTTGAAAAATAGAAATACTATTCTTCCGGATGAGCGACAGTGGTGATCTTTGAGGCCTTCCAATTCCCTGGCACGCACGATTTTATCCACAACTCAAGCTCGTGGTCAGTGTCGATCTCTTCACCCACTGAACAGGCGTGGCTAGGATCCAGCATTCCTGCACTGACGAAGGTGTACGGTGGACGACGTCCTCTGTTTTGTCTAGATGACTCTTGATCTGGCTGATACCCGATCCCAAACATGTCTGCCATTACCACTATGTCAATGATCCTGCCCCAGCCTTGGGCCTCTCTGTTTTTCACCACTTCCAGGGCTTGTTTATAAGAAGAAATGGACAGCTTCTTCTCTTTCTCAGCAACAAGGGCGCTTTCCACCTGGACGGCTTCAACTGCCTGACCTGGTGTTTCAAATTTTTCACCATCCATTTCTACTTCCTTCATCCTCTGGGTCGTGTCTCTCATCACTACACACCCCTTTGTGGCGACGGCCGCACAACAAATATCGACACTAGGGAAAGCTCCATCCTTTATCAGAGGTTTTGGGACCGCAGACATTGGAACCCTAACTGATCCTCCTCAGTCACCCTCATTCCTCTCTTGTCCTTTCTCACCATCTTCACTTTTACAGGACCCTGCCTGGGTACGGGGTTGACATCCCCATTCATTATCTGTGCCAAGCTGATAGCCTTAGAGTCCACCATGTCCTGGACGACATGCTTGAAAGCTCTACAACCCTCAATGATGTGTCCGAGCGCCCCAGAATGGAACTCGCACCTGGCATTCTCATCATAGTTTGGAGGTCTCCGCTTTCGTTCCACGGGAATCAATTTCCTTGGGCGGACTAACCCCAGATCCCTCAATCTTTTGAACAAGAGAGTATAAGTCACAGGTGGCTCCTCAAACTGACGATCAACCTTCTCCTTCTTCACTAGGCTCTTAGCCCTCGGTGCTCTCTGTCGAGGTGGTGGTTGTTGCTGTGGTACAGTTGGGTTATCAACATGAGTGATTACAGCGGCAGCATAAGGGTGATAACGATCCTTACCGCGTTCTTTCTTTGCCTCCACACCTCCTGATTCAACCTCCTTTTTGAATTGACCACTGCCAGATGGTTTCTTTGCCACAGTACCAGAGGGGTTGTTTGCTTCGGCTGACAGAGCCTTTCCCTGAACTTTCTCCTTGATCATCCAACCTTCAATTCTTTCCAATCTCTCAGCCATTGCTTTCTGCCCCAGGGCAAGCCCTTGCACCACACTGAACAACTCCCTCATCATCTCTTTCATCTCAAGAATGTCGGCGCTGGGTGGATCCATCCTGAACAGAAGAGCTATGCGCACCGGTTGACACCTACAAAACAGCAAATGGGTTAGTATGACTCACACATGCATGTCTACCTGTACCAGGAATATTCTGTCCTTTAATTCTAGCGTCACTGAGACAAATAATTTTTCATCAATAACATTCAGACATCTGGATGTCTCTCAACCAGAATCTTAATCAAAGCTGGACCCTGAGTACGGGTAGACATGAGTTGAATGCAGGTGAATGCAGAATGGGAATGATGCAAATGCATGAATGCAGGTCACTGTGCCACCAAGTCATCTGAAGACCCATCAAGTCTCTGAACCAGTCACAGTCATCTGAGGGACTAAGTCACCATAAATCCGACTTGGGAAGTTCCGAAATAAACGGAACCAGAGATTACATCACCATCATCACAGGAACATCCATTGAACAGATGACAACCAGATCCTCTGAACGAGTACTCTCAAATTCAACCCGGGGATCCGAAATAAACGAAACCCTCTGATAGATATCACGGACAGAATTCCGGCGTGACAGAAGTAAGTACCCACAAGTTCATCTGAACCAAAGTCACCATCAGTACTCAGAGTCACCAACAAGTCACCAACAAGTCAGATACAGTACCTGTAATGATGAGCATTCCCTCCCCACTCACGGGTGTCATCTAGGCCAGGGTAAGGTCGAGAGAAACACAGCATAAATAACCTTTCGCAGAACATCATCATATACACACCCGAAGTATGTAACGATAATATCCCACCAGGGTCTGAACTGCTCGTGATATCAATGTTCCGCTAAGTGGCGCATACCACCCGCTTCCCATGAATCACTCTATTCCTAGGTTTCCTAGATTTCACTCATAGCCTGGGTATTGGGCCTTTTACCTCGAGTAACTCCCACCCCAAACAGAGAAACACAGCACAGCCAGCACAGATGAATATGAATGAATGCAAACATTAATGCACACATTAAATGCAAACAATAAATAAATGAATGCAATAAATAACAGCAAACAGCAACCAAACCCTATCCTAGAGAGCGCTAGGAGAGACTCGCTTAGGGAAGATGGACCAGCGCAGTCGCCTTGTTTATTCCCCAGCAGAGTCGCCAGCTGTCGCATTACGCAAAAAACCGGCGGGAAACGAAGACAACAGAGCCGCCACCGTGCGTTATTTATCCCAAAAGAGGGAAAGGAAACGCTCGAAGTAAACCTGGAAAAAGCATGGTCTCGCGACCAAAGAGAGATGGGATCGGGAGTCGGTTATGCGAGGGGAAGGTATTAGCACCCCTACGCATCCGTCGTACTCGACGGGATCCACGCACAAAAGGAAGGAATATGGTTGCTAAAACACTGCTCAAACATCAAACACACATTGGCTGAAAGAGACACAGAAAACAAAAGAAACTAACTCGGTAGGACATCGCATCCTGGGCCTACGTAGTCTGTCAGGCACAGACATCAGAGTCGACGTAGTTCGGACAGGGGGAAAACATGCTCGCTAGGATGTCGCATCCTATGCATACGTATCTTCTTGGACTAAGAAGAATCAGAGCATCCGTAGCTCGGCTCACGCACACCAAACACAACAAACACAGGCAAACATGGAATCCGAATGCCAATCGCTGGACTTATATCAGACTCCGAACCAAACACACGCACACTGGAAACCAGATGCCACTTGATGGACTTATACCGGACTCCAAGCACACAACAAGAGGATACGGAATGCCAACCGCTGGGCTTACATCCATCTCCTAACACACACAAAGACAAAACAAAACGGGCGCCCGGAGAGATCAGCTCATCTCCTGCCTACGTACCTCATCTGGTATGAGGATCAGGGCGACGTAGTTCCCCTACGCAGGACAAAGGACTAACCTAACCAGATAACAAAGGGAGACACAACTAGGGAGACTAACTCGAGCCTAGATGTTATCATGCATAATCATCCCTAAGTTAAGGTTGCTATCTAACTTGCACAGGGAGCAAGCTATCCTAAACAGCACAAGCAATCAAAGCAAACAATCACAAATAGCACACACTATATACAAACAAAGTGGGCTCACACAGGGGTTAAGCTTTAGTCAAGGGGTCATGTCAACCTCGACAAACAAGCCACTGTATCAGGGTGAAGTTAGCTCTTAACCCTAACATTGAGAGTTAGGGTGAAGCAGAGGAAATAGGAAGTGAAGATAAGACTTCACAGCTCTTATCCCTGGCCAGGGAGAGCTTTAGACAAATGAAGTGTGGGTTCACAAAGTTGGAACCCTTCTACACTTATGACCGACTCAACATAGATCTTGGGTTAAGATCCACAAGGCATCAACATGTGATGTGAGCCAAGGGATGACACACTGAATAGCAGGAGATGGACTACACATCTCTTGTGTCTGCCAATGCCTCTTCACTTAGGAGGTCTTTGATATGTACAGGGGACAAAGATAAATAAGCACAAGCATTGCCTCTTAAGGATGACTTCAGACAGGTGCCTGGCCAAGTAACAGGCCAGGTCTTCCAGACTACATGCAGTTAGAAAGTTATACCTCAGTGCTCAAGCTAGCAAGCAAAGCAAAATCAAGTTCATAATGGAACTATAGCAACTAAGGTACCTGAAAACAATCCAACATAATCAGTACACAACTCAAACAAAAGTCAAACAGACAGTTACAAGTCAACAGTATACAAGCAGACAAACAAGCATCAATGCACAAGTGTGAAAGCCATAAGGCCTAAGCTCAAGTCTCAAAGCCTACAAAACAAACTCAAAATTGGTCAATCAATAAGCA
The DNA here is from genome assembly GCF_024323335.1 of Lathyrus oleraceus. Classification (NCBI taxonomy): domain Eukaryota; kingdom Viridiplantae; phylum Streptophyta; class Magnoliopsida; order Fabales; family Fabaceae; genus Lathyrus; species Lathyrus oleraceus. The sequence continues at coordinate 350,332,957 of NC_066585.1, read as the reverse complement.
ATGGACCAACTGCAAATGAGTGCACATCATCAAGTATAAGCAATTGTGCTCTTTGACCTGAAACAAAACTCAAATGTGAGAAGCAAACCTCTAGGACAAGGCCTAGGGTCAAAATGAGAGAAATAATTCACAACAGAACATGAAAATTGGTAAGAATCAAGTTCAATCAAATAAGAAACAGATCCAAGTGGTCTCATATTCATATCATCAACCAATTTCATTTCATCAAGCATAGAAGGCAAGGCATGCATATTCAAAGCTCATAGAACCAAACAGAAAGATTCAATTCAAACCAACTCAAAAATATTTCAATAAATCCCCAGAAAAATCATGGCTAAACAGCACTCATCAAAGGATCATCATACAAAAATTCAAGTCATTTGGACAAAGGGAGGCATGTCAATTAAAATCCATAATTCAAGCATGTTCAAACAAGCTCATACAAGGCACCAAATCATACATCAACTTCAAGCAAGCATAAAACAGAATTCAAACATGATATGGACATCAAACCAAAGCCATGGCAAACTTCAAGGTGTCTAGAATACATGAGCAAAATTTCAGGTCCATCCAATAAACATCAAGAATTTCACAAATCATATAAGATCATGACTCACCAAAAGTCCACAAATGGTCAAACAGAAGAGAAATTCTCAAACAAATTGGAAATGCACTAAAAAATTCTACAAAAATTCATACTCAAACCTAACATCCAGAAGTATCAACATGCAAAAAATCACATCAATTGATATAGAAATGGCATGGCAAATAAAATCAGAAAGTCAAGCAACCCAAGGTGTGACACAAATTGTCACACCTACATTCACCATAGCATATCTCCACAACCAGAAATGATAAAATCACAAACTCTATACCAAAAAATCCCTAAAGGTCTCTAGTTTAAGCATGCAAATTTTCAGCTCCATTGGATTAAGCATCAGGATTTCATAAAAGAAATAGCAAGCAATGTCAAGAAAACCCAGGTATGAATATTCCCTAGCCAACATAAAAATCCACACGTGCACAAATTCTGGAAAAATCACCATAAAATTATAGAGATCAAGAGGAACAAAGTGCAAAAAATCCCACATCATTTGGACAAATATTGAATGACTTATGATTTTTGTAAGATTGAAGATGAAAATGAAATTAAAATTGAAATAGAAAATGATTAATTGTTTTTAAATGGAATAATGGCAAAGTTGTAAATAAATGGAACTCTGGCCAGCTCCAAAACGATGCGTTTCACTTAAGTGAAACGCAGGCCAATCCGGTGGCGACACATGGTCCAGTACATGCGCAGAAAACACGAAAACGCATGCAATCAGCGAAGGCACGGATCAAATAATTTTCTGGAAACGAAATTCTAGGGTTCATACGCACATTCATCCAGTTCATCACTCAAGAACAATTTCGCACAGAAAATCACAAGCAACATACCAATAGAATCCTCTCTTCATGTACATCAACAATCTAAACTCGAATTAACCTAATTCTCCCTATCAAGCACGGATCGAGCAAAAGAAATCTCACATGTCAATCTTAAAATCAACATATCTTGCTTAATTCTCAATGGTTTTCAGAGATCTAAAGTTCAGCATACTCTATGTTCAAAGATCTATAAGATGCACCTAACAATTCTAAGAATCATGAGGATCGAGTTCTAACCTCTATGAAGATGCAGAACTGGAAATGTGTTTTTCTGGCCTTGGCAAGGTGAAACAGATGATCCTCAAAGCTCAAGTAGATGAATGAGTGAAGATCCAATGCTCACTGATGCTTGATGTAGCTCAAAAATGCAACTGCCATTGATGGAGCTCACTTGAACAGTCCTTGAAACAGCTCGACAGTGGTGAATTCTCGCTTCAGTTCAACTCCACAGTGCTGGTGAATGATGGATCTATGAAGAACTAGGCAAGGTTTTGGAGAATTTGCAGAAAAAAATGAGAGAGAAAGTTTGAGAGAATTTGCAATTTTCGATCTAGATCTGAGATGAATGAATGTTAATTGCATTTTCTGTTAGAATTATCTATTTATATGTGCTGTTAATCAAGTTTGCTAATCAAGATTAGCCAAAACCAAAGTGATTAAGGAAATGCAAGTGTATGTGCAAATTGGGCATTCACCCTCATGTGCATGAGAATGTTGCTACAGTACACGAATTCTGACTCAAACACACTCCAAATATCATTTAAGACCAAATGCAAGTGAAATTATGTGTGGAAAATGCATATTTTTGAAAGTGAACTTTTCCCTCCAAATTTCAAATTCAAATCACATGGAAAATGCAATATTTTTGTGATGATTTTTGATGAATGGCAATGCGTGAATTGGATAGAAGATATTAAAAGGAAATTGTAGCAAAAAACTCCACTCAATTTGGCCTTGTGGTGTGAAAGTTATCCAAGTTTAAAGTTCAAAATTTCTTGACAATGATTGATCCATAATTTGCCAACCACAAATGAGAGATTCATGTTCTTGGACTTTTTGGAAAGGTGAGAGCAAGATCTTCAACTTTCATGTTGGACAAAATTTCATTTGAAGCTTGTATGATGATGTAAATTTGAGGAGAAGACCTTTCCATTTTTGGCAATTTGAAATTACAGGTCACTTACTATTTTTGGAAACTTTTCATCTGACCTCAAATTCCTCAATGTTGATCTTTGATACGCCAAATGAGACTTGTATGGACATGAATGAGGCCTTTCAAACCATCTCCCACCTTCAAATCCATGAATTCATGCACAGTTGACCACAATTGACTTTCTAGGGTTTCAGATGAATCCCAGCTTGACTGTTGAGCTTTGATCATCCAATCTTTGGCAAAACCACTCCAAAATGATCCCTAGGTCATATGAGCTTGTTGAATCAACCCTAGGGCTTTGCCTCAATAGGAAATGCACATGCTTGGTTGCACAACTGATCCTTCTAGCCAGTTAACTAATGACTTGCACTTGGGCAAAGGACAATGCAATGCTATGCAGTGGACTATGTAATATTAATGACCTAATCATGAAAATATATGTACAAAAAGGGAGGTGCAAATTTGAGGTGCTACAGTCGTCAAAAGGGGAGAAGTTCATACAAGAACAAAGTCTCTAAGGTGCACATATTCAGGGGGAGCTATTATCAAGACATCAAATACTTCGTACGTTTTTCCATCTTCAAAAAGGGGGAGTATGTGAGTGCACTTTCATTTTAGAAATGTTATGATTGATGTTAAAAATAAGACACTTCTTATTTGTGTATATTGAACCTTATCCTTTGTGCCTAGATGTATATTTTCATGTTAGGATACTTAAAATCAGGTTAGAGATGTTTTTAGAAGCTAAAGTGAAGTTTTTATGTGAAAAATTGGTCTATAGGTCGACTCATTTAAGCTAGACGTTGACACATACTAAAGATTTTACAAAACCAAAGTTGTTATCTTCTATGTGTCGACACACAAGCTTCTTAGGTCGACAGAAAGCTCTTTGAGGTTGACGCATGCTTACTATAGGTCGACGCTTAGGATCTTTAGGTCGATGCATAGAAGCAAGAGTGATTTTCTAGGTCGACACATTCACCTTCGAGCTCGACACATGCTGCTTCAAAACTCAAAACTTGTAAATTTTCTAAATTTTGCTTTTCTGTTATTTGTTCACACACACACACACACACACACACACACACACACACACACACACACACATATATATATATATATATATATATATATATATATATATATATATATATATATATATATTCATTTATGCATTCTTTTCAAAACATTGAAACCAAATAATATACAAACAATTACACATAATCATCTTTGTTGGGTGCCATCTAGATACAAGCTTAATAAGGTCCAATTTAGGATTTGTAAAATCAAATTGGGTTCAGATTACTTTGGGGGTTTCATTGATAAAACCAATTAGGGTTTTCCCTCCAAGATCAAGGGTGATTTGGCACAAGATTTTGCAACTAGGATTCAACTTAGTGAAAGCTTTGAAGAAAGGAGTTTATGTCAAAGAAGTAGCAGAACTGGAGGATCGAATTGGAAATATTAGGACACTTGAACTTGCTTAAGATCAAGGGAAGAGAAGAAGATAAATTCAACATCAAAATTGGAATTTGGGGATTTGGATTTCTATTTCTCCCTTGTATTCAACATTTGTAAAGATTATTGAATATCTCAATTCCATTTGGAATTGGGGGCAAACATACCCATGTCATACCCTGAAATTCGCCCCACCCTCCATTAATCATATAGGTCATGAACCCTAATCATTTGCATATCATCCTTATCCATTCATTTCATCTGGATAAGCATGGTTCAATCCAATTTACGAGTCGCGACAGGTGAATCCATCAGTTCATGGCCTATTATCATGGCAATCATCATTTCGTCGTCGTGCCAATAATTGTTTTGATTAATTCTAACGTCGTATTAATTTCAATTTCAAATTAACTTTTGAAGTTTAAGTTGATTTCGTGGTTATAGTTGATCTTTGAAAATAAATTCGGTTTGGGAAATTTAATCGCTTTTTGCATTGAGTCTATCCATTATTTTTTCTTTAAGCCCATTTAACCATTGTTTTTTCAAACCAATTATTCATTGAATCTAAATCCATTAAAACCATATTCTAATATCCATTTCTAACATCCATATCCATAATCCACATTAATCCATTTTCATTATCCAAACTCATTTTACCCATTACCCATTTAAAATCCATTATCAATCCAATGCTCCATACTCCATTCCAATATCCATCCATTAACCCATCACACATCCAAATCCATAACATTGTCCAATTTATATCCATTGTTACAATTATCCATTAAACCTTTTTATATCCATTTTCAAATTCATTAACCAAAATGTAATCCAATTTAATTTTTCTAATCCAATTATCCATAACCCACTTTCTTCAACATAGCCATTTTTTAGTTAATTCAATCCAAAACAAGTACACTTGATAAAAAGCTGGATATGGAAACGCACCTATCATGCAAACGTGTGCCAAAGTAAAGTCAGATGCGTGCAGTATGCTTCAAAGCTGTAAAAGCTGCAACAAGAAACAAGCTACAAATTCAAGCTAACGCCAAGCTAAAACGGTTGAAAGCCAAGCTGAGCCAAACAGACAGCTCATAAGCTGCAGCTGAAAAACGACGCACCAAAGCCAACAACAAGTTGTAAGCAAAAACACGCCAAGCCAATAACGATAAGTTGCACTAAGCTGATACACTGCAAATGAAAACAGAAAAACACAGAAATGGAAATGAAAAAATAAAAACGGAAAATACAAGCGCGCAAAGCAGAAGTTGAAAACGACACAAGCTCAAAAATTGCTATGTACGAAACGCAATGAAAATGCAGCAATAAACGACATGAGCGACGGATATGATTCAAAAACGCAAGATGAATTTGAAACTTATCAGGTTATAAACTCAAGAGCTCAAAATGAATTGGGGTTCTCTTTCTCCTCTTCCTTCTTCAACCTTTCAGAACTCTCTCTTCATCCTCTTTCTTCTTCAACCTTCCGAAAAATCTTCTTGAACTTTCTCTTTCTTCTTCTTCACCAACGCCTTCAATCTTCATCTTCCAATTCTTGCAAATCACACTGAACTTCAACTCACCACGCCCCAACATATTCAATTCTCAACAAGACGAAGCTGGGAAGGAGATCAAAGAATCGAATCGAATTTCGGTTACCTGAGCTTCGATCCGTCGTCGTTGTTGCCGGTAGGATTTACATCACGGTTTGTTTCGTTATTGAGTTGTATTTATATTGAGAGAGAGACGTAGGTTGAGATGACGTGTTTGTCGCTGCTGCGAATCACCGTCGCCGGTGACGAAACCTGGCGCGACCAAGCTTACCGTTGTGGCCAGGATCCGCGCGGTTGTTTTTCTTCTTCTTCTGGTGCGCGTACTGTGAGGGAGAAGAGGTGGAGTCTTTGGACTTCTTACCTCTTTCATTTTTTGGCATAGTTCTGCCCAACCAAGGCTAAACCAAGTCTTGTTAGATCATACCCCCTCACATGGCCAGTGCACCCCCTCCTGCTTGGGTTTGGGGTGGTTTAGGCCCATGTTAATCTTACTAATAGACATTAATTCTGCTAATTGAATTTTAATTTTGTTATTAGAATTTTAATTTTGTTATTAGAATTTTGGATCGAATATTAGTGTTGTGGATTGTTTGATTTTAAGAATAGTGATTTTATTAATTAGGATGTTGTTTTAGATATTAATTGATTGTTAATTTTGGAATTAATTTTGGTTTGTTGTTTAGACTTTAATTTGGTAATGATTTGTGAGATTTTCATTGGTTGGTTAATTGTTCAAATTTTATTTTGTTAATATTTTAGAATTGATAGTGGGATTAGATTTTCTTATATTTTCTACTTTGATCTAACATCTAACAATTAACTTCTAACTTTTAATTTCCGCATTCTAACTTCTAACTTTTAATTTCCACTTCTAACATTTAATTTTTGTCATTTACTTTACATTGCTTTATTTTGCTTTATATTGTACATATTCATCTCATTCTAAAATGAACCTAAAAATGGATTAGACTTAAAAAATGCAAAAAAGAAGATAATTCACAAGCATGTAATGGACATTGGAATGGACTTAGAGATAGTTGTTAGGACCCTTGCAAAAGACCTTGGACAAATATTCAACCCGAACATGGATGGAGCTTTCAAGATCCAAGACAAATTGTAATCTTTTATGTGCTTTCTAGTTTATGACACAATTGCACACACACGGCTTTCTCTTGGGCTACCTGACAATGAGGCCTTTTATTTCCGCACTCCCTTGTACTTTACATGTACCCCCTCCTCTTTCTCATGTACGCATTTACTTGCTTTCGTTTATTGCTTGTTAGCATCTCCTTAGGCATTATGATCGTTCATCATTCTACAATCGATAATCAAATCCTTGATCCAATGTCAAGCGGTCCATTTTTCAAAACAAACTCAATAAACAAACCCTTGATCCAACGTCAAGCGGTTCGTTTCTAAATCAAACTCAAAAAATACAATAAATGGCGATTAGGATCGTACGTCACGAGCCTTAAGCGATAAAGAATGGATGAGACTGGAGCTTTCCTACACTCATTCTGAATGCTTCTAACAGAAGACATTTGGCTTGATCTTTTGAGGTATTCACCTTTATCCATAGTCTTTAGTGCAATCCGAAATCAATAACTCATTTCTTCAAAACCTAAAAAACAACTCAACGCATTCAAACCTTTTGTTTGAGCCTTAGGGCGACACCATCGAAAATCCTTCTTCAAGGTAATAAAATCAACAAAACAAACCAAACAATTTTAAATCCACGAACTACGAAGGCTCTGATTTCTCACTTCAACAAGTGGGCATACGTAGGCACGAGGATCCATTCCTTGGCGAGCACACTAATTTAAAATCTACCTCCACTCCGCAATCCTTTGGCAAGCAAGCATTCGATAAATAATACACACGTAAGCGCAAACATCCTAGATGTTTCCCATGGAGTACCATGGATGTGATGGGTGCTAATACCTTCCCCTTGCATAACCGACTTCCGAACCTGTCTGTGGTTGCGATGACCATTCTTTGGGGTTTTCTCGATATTTTCCCTTTCCTTTGGAATAAATAAAAACCGATGGCGACTCTGTATTTTTCGCGTAGCGACAGCTGGCGACTATGCTGGGGATTACCTCCTTAAGCAAGTCAAGCCTAATCTTGGTTGTTTCCTCGCACGTGTGTGGGTGCTTATCCTTTTGATTGTTTGCCTTATTTATTGCCTTTTGCTTTAAATTTTGTAATCTATTATGTGGTTCCATGATTCAATGGTAGTGATGGATCCTACTTTGATTGCAAGTAACCTTGTGGGAAAGACTCTCTACCCGAGTCTAGAGTGCAAACTTGAGATAGGAGAGGTTAAGTAGTATGGGCCACCGAGAAGCTTTTCTCGTAAGGGTCGATACGAGAACCTCGCTTAGAGTAGATTCTTTTGGAGACGTTGACGATCGTCAAGCTTTTGGCGTAAGCGATCAATGTATTCATTTGGATCCATGACTCTAAGGACCTTTATAGAACATTAAACCTATGGCCTATTAATATTGATGGTCGCATAGTACGGGTCCCCGAGAAGCTTTTCTCGCGTGGGTCGACACGAAGATCTCACTCAAAGTAGATTTTCTTGATGGAGTTGACGATCGGCAAGCTTTTGCCGTAAGCGGGAAACAGTTAAGGAGGTCCATGACTTTGAGACCCTTGTCTAGAACCCGATGTTGATGGTCGTGTAGTGCGGGCCCCCGAGAAGCTTTTCTCGTGTGGCTCGGTACGAAGATCTCACCCAGAAGAGGCTCATTTGAGGGAGTTGACGACCGACAAGCTTTTGCCGTAAACGGCAAATAACTAAATGAATCGATAACTCTGGGGTCCCTATCTAACCCTAGACTACGACCGGTGAGATCCCCATTGTGGTAAGCAATCAGAGCTATCCTCCATCCGTATCTCGAACCCGTGATACCATGCCAACTTGTGTGTTCGACTCGTTGGAACCATGCTTGTGTATCATTCATTCACTCACCCATGCATAAAAAAAAATTCAAATACAATATTCATGCATCATTCTGCATATCATCAGACAAAACCCAGAAAACTTACCATTCTACCCTTCTATCCATAATCATCCACAGTCAAGTTGACTTCCCGACATTCATACTACACACGCAATAATCAGAAATTGCTTATGGATCAGTTGGAGCAGAACCATGCTGCTATGAGGGAGGATATGACCACTCTGAAGGCTCAGATGGGTCAACTTGTTGAAGCCCTACAAGCTCTGGCTGGGGGACAAGAGGAAATGCGCCAAGCTAATCTGAGAGCCTTTACTGCCAACCCTGTTGTTGTGACTATACCGGTGAATCCACCAGGAGGAGCTGGTACGCCTCCTGTAGCTCAGCCACCTCCCAGAAGAGGTCAAGTGTATCAAAATGTTGCACAGACGTTCAATATCCCCGCCAAATGGGAGATTCTAACCTGAGATTGACGATCAGCATGACGCTTTCTTCACTACAAAGGCTGACTCAGTTTATGAAGCTTTTGGTCCTTCTCCTATTGACCTCGAAAGGAGATTTCAAATGATGGAGGAGAGATTCAAGGCGATGCAAGGTCCTGTTACCTTTGGGTTGGATGCTGCCGACATGTGCCTAGTGCCAGACGTGAAAATTCCTCCCAAGTTCAAAGTCCCAAGCTTTGAAAGGTATCAAGGGGTCACTTGTCCAAATAACCACATCCGAGCTTTTTGCAGAAAGATGGCCGCTCATTCTAATGACGAGAGATTCTTAATGCACTTTTTCCAGGACAGTCTTAGTGGAGCTTCTATGGAATGGTATATGCAGCTCGAGCGCACACATATACGAACCTGGAGGGAACTTGCTGAAGCCTTCTTGAAGCATTATCAGTATAATTCAGACATGGCTCCCTATCGGACTTAGCTCCAAATCCTTTCTCAGAAGCCGGATGAATCTTTCAAAGAGTATGCTCAACGATGGAGAGACCTGGCTGCCAGGGTTCAACCCCTCTTCTTGAAAGAGAGCTGATAAACATGTTCGTGGATACCCTTCAAGGGCCGTATTTGAAAAAATGATTGGGAGTACCACCTCGGGATTCTCAGACTTGGTCATTGCCGGCGAGCGAATTGAGAATGGCTTAAAGATCGGCAAGATACAAGACACAACAGCTGCGGCTAGTGGAGCGAAGAAGCCTCATTCCAGATTCTCAAAGAAGAAGGGAGGAGAGACTAATGCAATCGCTAAAGGGGGAGATGGAGATTATCAAATGCCATACTATCCGGTGGCAGCAGTAACACCTAACCCGTATCCGCAGCCAGCGTATCTCATTCCAACTGGTCCTCCAGCGATGCAATATCAGCAACCCTATGCTCCTTAGCAACCAGTTGCTCCACAACAACAAAACTACTATCAACAGGGTAGACAAGGACCAAGGAGGCCCCCCCAGAAGGTTTGATCTGATCCCCATGCCGTATGGTCTGCTACTAGCTCATTTGCTCAAGGACTCGTTGGTTCAGTTGAGAGAAGCTAAGGCTCCGCCAGTACCTCTTCCTCCCGGGTACGACATGAATGTCAGCTGCGAGTATCACTCTGGGACGCGGGGGCACTCGATCGATAATTGCAATATCTTCTAGCACAAGGTACAAGACTTGATTGACTCAAAAGCAATATCGGTCAAGCCGGTTGTTCCAAACAACCCCGTGCAGGCAAGTACATCTGCAACGCCATAGTCAGAACAACAGTGGATCTGAAGGATTGGTATCTGTGGAATTGTCTCGTCAGCTTCCTCCAGAACCAAGACCCCAAGAATGGAAGAATAAAGCGGATCCGTCCAGCAATCTTTGGTTCAATCATTCATGTGTGATTTTCTTAACTATCATTTGTAACATTCATTTGTAATGAACTCGTTTGTTTTTGAATAATAATGACATTGAAATGAATATGCATGTTTTGAATAAACTCATTCGTGTCCACTCATACTTTATCTTATCAATATTCAAATGTTGGTATTTGGAGGAGGATGATGAAATTAAAAACACGAAACTAATTCACTGCTCGTACGCTTTTGAATAAAACCTTGCTGACGATGTAAGGCATTTTTTCAAATCCCAAACACCGGAGATATAAGGAAGATAATCCCTAGTCAACCCCTTCGAGCCAAGGAGTAGGAGTTTCTTTCTTAAATATAAAACCCTCAATCTTAAACCGGGGCAGGGTAGTCGTCAGTCAGTTTGACCAAGCGTTCAAACTTCAAAAGAGGAGTGTCCTATCTGAGGATCAACCAGATCTTATCCCTCACAAGAGGTTGGAAACCAATTTCCAAACGGTTATCCCTCACCCACAGAGGCACGAGGTAGTCACAACATCCGAATCAAATGGACAGACGTCACACGATTTGTTTCAGCAAAAAGAAACAAAGAAAGAAAACAAAAACAAAAAAGAAAGAAAGCCCGCTAAGTCGAAAACTCGAAAACGAGTGACTTAGGCAAAAATTAGGGCATCCCTGTGGATTGTAAATCTGAACCAATCCAGCAAAAGTAGGAAAATCGAAAAATCTGGATAAGAGGAATCAAAAGAAAATCCTCAGCAAGAGCAAAGTCGTGTGGCTACCAAACCAAATAGAAGGTGCATGACTGGCACACCAAAAACCTCTTGGGTTCATTAACCATCACTCCCAAGTCCATTTTGGAAGAAGAGCGTTTGTTTCAAACTAGCTGAATGTAGGACTCGAGAACATCATGAAGAGCGGGTGGGTTAGGTTAGGTTCGAGCCTTATATCCTTTCTTTCTAAAACCGTGAACCAGACCACGTTACAACCTTCAAAAGACCTAACTGAAGCAAATGTTAATTTCAAAGGCGTACTATAGTCAGAACGATCGTGTTAAAACTGACTCCTCATCAATTTACTCATCTTATATGTTGATATTGATATGACATTCGTTATTAGTGATGCATTCATTAAATGTCATAATTTTAGTGAACATGCTTGGATTTCAAAACTGCATAAAAATGACATTGCATTATCATTTCCAAAAATGAACTTGTCTTACTCGTGAGTAAGCATCTGACATCAAGGAATTCACCACAATGAGCGTGAATTGAGGAACTTGATGATCTCAAAAGTGTAGAATGCCTGAGACCTCCGTTGAGCAGGGGCAAGCCACTTCTCTTGATCACATCAGTCAGAATGTCTGAAGACTCTATCGAGCAGAAAGACAAACCGCTTCGAGATCTCGTCGATCAGAGGCAGTCACGTCGAGAAATCTCTACAAGATTCAGTCAATCTGAAGTAGTCAAGGCGAGATTCAATCAATCTCTCTGAAGATCAGTGAATCAGGGGTATTCCCTCAAAAATCGGCCAACCAGAGGCAAAGTTACTTCAAGGCTCGTACTGGGGTAGGCTACCCCAAGAGCACAAGAAGTCAATCTCCCTGGAATGGTTAATTAGAGGAATGTAGTTCCGAGACACTGGGGCAGATCCGATGGTGACAATCCATGATGAAGTTGCTTCTTAACCTACGATTAGGGCAATCATTGCAGATACCCAACAAATGGGGGCAAGACGGTCCAAATAGTGGAATGTTCTCTCCCTACCTGGGAAGGAATTTTCGGATCCATCCTGGGGCATCCGCAGGTCTACGTCAGATCCATTCTCCAACAACAGTAGAAGTCAGATGTCGGGAAGTCATGCGAGACGGAACCCACCCTCCATAAATCAAAAGCCTTGTAACCCAAAAAACTTCCGCAACATTCATTGCATCGTACCTAAGATTGGGGCATTCATAGACCCTCATATCATTGCATCAATTTGTCATGCATAATTCATATCATTTCATCCATAGATATCATCCAACATAGCACAAATCTCTCTAATAATAAAGAAGCAATCCCAAAGCTCTCTTGGCACTATTCAATTGCCCATTTTCGTTGGCATCTTTCCATAATCCACCCCGTTGGCATTACACAATAGAAAATAAATGACCTCTTTGACCCTTGTAAAGCACTTAGTCGCCAACCCCGAAAGGATTGTTCAAAGTCATTCCTTTTTCGCTTACCTGCCATAAGCCTGTTGCCTCCCTCATGGAGATGATTTCATTGAGATAAATCTCCTTTCGTGAGTTTATTTCGTTGCTTGGTGCACGAAATCACGTCTCCCCCTCGTTGCCTTTTGCACGAGAAGGGTTGTCTCTGTCAAGACTCTGCCTTTTGACTTGTTTCAAAACACCCAATGTAGGTTTTATGAGTCCCGGGAAGGGTAGCCATTTTTCGAAAACTTCATCCCCGTCGTTGTGCCTGTGGGACCCCCTGAGGTTTTCGTATCTACAGTAAAGTGCCCAATTGACATAGCATGCCAAAGCCCATACCTTGCTTGGCAAACATCTTGCAAAGTCCAATTCTCATTGGTAAAACCCATATCTCTCAAATTCGAAAAGACCAATCAATCCGCAATCGTCATTGTCTATCACCTTATTTCAATACCCGTCAGTATTGATCTCCCTTCGCTCGACAGTGTCTATCACTATTCTCGATACCCTTCAGTATTGATATCTCTCTTCCCCAACTACAGAGTTGTAGATAATCATCCTTTACTCAGTTTCAGACTTAATGATGCCATTACCTCTAACCTCAGAGTTGAGAGACCATTCTGTACCTGACCTCAGAGTTGATGCCAATTCCTACTCCAATCTCAGAGTTGTTGCTACTTCCTTCATCCCAGCCTCAGAGTTGTTAGCTACTTCTCGTATTCCCCACCTTAGAGTTGTTGTCTTCTTTTCACACCCAATCTCAGAGTTGACTCCAATTCGTACTCCAGCCTCAGAGTTGTTATTTATCTTTCCAATCCCCAACCTCAGAGTTGTCGCCTTTCTCTTTCACCTGACCTTAGGGTTGATGGTGACTCCTTTTCCAGCCTCAGAGTTGTTGTCTATTTCTCTTATTCCCAACCTCAGAGTTGTCGTCTATCCCTTTCATATCCGACCTCAGAGTTGTGTGTTTCCCCTTTCCAACCTCAGAGTTATATGTTTCCTTTTTCCAACCTCAGTGTTGTCGCCCTTTTGCAGCCTCAGTGTTGTTATCCCTTTCCAACCTCATAGTTGTTGTAACTTTTCTTATTAACCGACCTCAGAGTTGCGTGTTCACCTTTCCTTATCCCAACCTCAGAGTTGTCGCCCCTCATCAACCTCAGAGTTGTTGCCTTTCTTTTATATCTAGCCTCAGAGTTGTTTCCCCCTTTTCCAACCGCAGTGTTGTCGTTCCTTTTTCCAACCACAATGTTGTCGTCCCTTTTCCCAACCGCAGTGTTGTAGTCTCTTTTTCCAATCGCAGTGTTGTCGTTCCTTTTCCAACCACAGTGTTATCGTCCTTTTTTCCAACCGCAATGTTGTTACCCCTTTTCCAACCACAGTGTTGTCGTCCCTTTTTCAACCGCAGTGTTGTCTCCTCTTTTCCAACCACAGTGTTGTTGTCCCTTTTTCCAACCGTAGTGTTGCAGTCCCTTTTTCCAACCGCAATATTGTCGCCCCTCTTCTCCAACCGCAGTGTTGTCGCCCATTTTCCAACCGCAGTGTTGCCGCCCCTTTTCCAATCGCCGTGTTGCCGCCCCTTTTCCAATCGCCGTGTTGTAGCCACCTTTCCAACCTCAGTGTTGTCGCCCTTTTCCAACCTCAGAGTTGTTGCCCCTTTTTTTACACCCGGCCTCAGAGTTGATGGTGGTTTATTTCCAACCTCAGTGTTGTCTCCTCTTTTTTCAACCTCAGAGTTGTCGTCACTTTCTGTATTACTCCAACCTCAGAGTTGTAAGTTGCCTGTCCTTACCCCAACCTCAGAGTTATTGTCAGCGTTGAGATTTACTATTCTCTTCCCAACCTCCGAGTTGACGCCTACCTTTGTTCCCGACCTCAAAGTTAAGCAGCTACATTTTGTCCAACTTCGGAGTTGGTGTATCTCTTTCTAGCCTCAGAGCTTATGACCTACTTTTTTCCAACCTTAGGGTAGACAATCACCTTTTTTCAACCTCAGAGTTGAGTACCTACCTTTTTACACTTCAGAGTGAATGTTCCGTGTTACCCCCAACCTCAGAGTTGTATGTCTCCTTATTCCCCGGCCTCAAAGCTGAATAGTTATCTTTTTTCAGCCTCAGAGTTGAACGACTGCCGTTTTCCAACCTTAGAGTTGACGACTACCTTTTATCCCCAGTCTTAGAGCTGAATGGCTACCTTTTTCCCAACTTTCGAGTTGTTGTATCATTTTCTTATTCTCCAACCTCAGAGTTGATATTTGCAAACCCAACCTCTGAGTTGACGCCTACTACCTTTGTCCCCGACCTTAGAGTCGATGTCAACCCTACCATACCCAACCTCAGAGTTGACGCCTATCCTTTCTCCAGTCTCAGAACCGATGTTGATCATAATTTGTTTCCAACCGTGGAGTTGAGAATGTCCAGTTTTACCCCAGTCATAGTATTGAGGTCAGAATGTTTCAATCCCCAACAATTAGTGTTTCTCTTGTTTCTGTCCCCAACCTCAGAGTTGATGACCGACTACTTACCTCCCGATTCGCCTACTGTCTTCCTTAGTAAGTTCATCCGCCATCCCAAATCCTAGGATCTGCCTGGCGAACCATTTCATAATTCTAAAAACAATCACCATATATCCCCCAACGGAAAATTCTTTCTCGGTGCCTTAAAAAAACTTGTTAGTAGAGATAAAATGAAAAATAATCAATCATACTGCATTCGGATACGGCATATATCATGCATATCCAACCACTCATATACCCATTTACCAAATAACGTTCCAATTTCCAGCAGCTGTCTTGCGCAAAGACTAGTTTGTTCATCCCACATACCCGTGAATAAGATCTCCTTGTGACCTATCTTCACATTACATCCCATTTGTTGCTAGTGGGAAAATTTCCCGATATGCTAGTATTTAATCCCCTCCTACCTTGATTGTCCGAAAGTCGTTGCTATCCATATATTCAGGTCCAAGAAGATTAAATAGGGGCAGCTGTCATACCCTGAAATTTGCCCCACCCTCCATTAATCATATAGGTCATGAACCCTAATCATTTGCATATCATCCTCATCCATTCATTTCATCTGGATAAGCATGGTTCAATCCAATTTACGAGTCGCGGCAGGTGAATCCATCAGTTCATGGCCTGTTCTCATGACAGTCATCATTTCGTCGTTGTGCCAATAATTGTTCTGATTAATTCTAACATCGTATTAACTTCAATTTCAAATTAACTTTTGAAGTTTAAGTTGATTTCGTGGTTATAGTTGATCTTTGAAAATAAATTCGGTTTTGGGAAATTTAATCGCTTTTTGCATTGAGTCCATCCATTATTTTTTCTTTAAGCCCATTTAACCATTGTTTTTTCAAACCAATTATTCATTGAATCTAAATCCATTTAAACCATATTCTAATATCCATTTCTAACATCCATATCCATAATCCACATTATCCATTTTCATTATCCAAACTCATTTTACCCATTAACCATTTAAAATCCATTATCAATCCAATGTTCCATACTCCATTCCAATATCCATCCATTAACCCATCACACATCCAAATCCATAACATTGTCCAATTTATATCTATTGTTACAATTATCCATTAAACCTTTTTTTATCCACTTTCAAATTCATTAACCAAAATGTAATCCAATTTAATTTTTCTAATCCAATTATCCATAACCCACTTTCTTCCACATAACCATTTTTTAGTTAATTCAATCCAAAACAAGTACACTTGATAAAAAACTGCATATGGAAACGCAACTGTTATCCATAACCCAATTTTAATTTTGTTATTAGAATTTTGGATCGAATTTTTGTGTTGTGGATTGTTTGATTTTAAAAATAGTGATTTTATTAATTAGGATGTTATTTTAGATATTAATTGATTGTTAATTTTGGAATTAATTTTGGTTTGTTGTTTAGACTTTAATTTGGTAATGATTTGTGAGATTTTCATTGGTTGGTTAATTGTTTAAATTTTATTTTGTTAATATTTTAGAATTGATAGTTGGATTTAATTCTCTTATTTTTTTACTTTGATCTAACATCTAACAATTAACTTCTAACTTTTAATTTCCGCATTCTAACTTCTAACTTTTAATTTCCGCTTCTAACATTTATTTTTTGTCATTTACTTTACATTGCTTTATTTTGCTTTATATTGTACATATTCATCTCATTCTAAAATGAACCTAAAAATGGATTAGACTTAAAAAATGAAAAAAAGAAGATAATTCCCAAGCATGTAATGGACATTGGAATGGACTTAGAGATTGTTGTTAGGACCCTTGCAAAAGACCTTGGACAAATATTCAACCCGAACATGGATGGAGCATTCAAGATCCAAGAAAAATTGTAATCTTTTATGTGCTTTCTAGTTTAGGACACAATTGCACACACATGGCTTTCTCTTGGGCTACCTGACAATGAGACCTTTTATTTCCGCACTCCCTTGTACTTTACATGTACCCCCTCCCCTTTCTCATGTACGCATTTACTTACTTTCGTTTATTGCTTGTTACCATCTCCTTAGGCATTAGGATCATTCATCATTCCACAATCGATAATCAAACCCTTGATCCAATGTCAAGCGGTCCATTTTTCAAAACAAACTCAATAAACAAACCCTTGGTCCAACGTCAAGCGGTTCTTTTCTAAATCAAACTCAAAAAATACAATAAATGGCGATTAGGATCGTACGTCACGAGCCTTAAGCGATAAAGAAGGGATGAGACTGGAGCTTTCCTACACTCATTCTGAATGTTTCGAACACAAGATGTTTGGCTTGATCGTTGGAGGTATTCACCTTTATCCATAGTCTTTAGTGCAATCCGAAATCAATAACTCATTTCTTCAAAACCTAAAAAACAACTCAACGCATTCAAACCTTTTGTTTGAGCCTTAGGGCGACACCATCGAAAATCCTTCTTCAAGGTAATAAAATCAACAAAACAAACCAAACAATTTTAAATCCACGAACTATGAAGGCTCTGATTTCTCACTTCAACAAGTGGGCATACATAGGCACGAGGATCCATTCCTTGGCGAGCACACTAATTTAAAATCTACCTCCACTGCAATCCTTTGGCAAGCAAGCATTCGATAAATAACACACACGTAAGCGCAAACATCTTAGATTGTTCCCATGGAGTACCATGGATGTGAGGGGTGCTAATACCTTCCCCTTGCATAACCAACTTCCGAACCTGTTCGTGGTTGCGATGACCATTCTTTGGGGTTTTCTCGATATTTTCCCTTTCCTTTGGAATAAATAAAAATCGATGGCGACTCTGTATTTTTTGCGTAGCGACAACCCATAGTGAGGAAAATTGAGGAACTACTTAAATAAAAACTCTCTCTCTCTCTCTCTCTCTCTCACACACACACACACACACACACACATATTGATAATTCTTTGGTGTTGAAATATCATAAATTATTTTTGTTAAGGTAATTTAAATCCATAAATTTGTAATTGGATTTTCACATCAACAACACAAAGGAAAAATCAGCTTGGTGTTTATTTCAATGTTTAAAAAACCGAACCGAACCGGTTGGTTCAACCAGTTGGACCGGGAACCGGAGATGAATCTAGTTGGGTCAACCTTTCAAAACCGTTAATGGGTTAAAACCAGAGTAAAACCAGAAAAACCGGATTGAACCGTCCAAAACCATTTGAACCAAAGAATCGGAGCCGGTTTTGTAAAACCGCCTAGTTAAAAAAATGCATCAAACTAACCATTTTAAAAAAAAAATCAAAATTTTAATATGTCAATATAAAAATTTAACATACATTCCTCAATCACAAAAAAGAATTCCATGTTTTTTTTACAATCATACAAACTTCTAAATTTTATCTCTCCATTATAGTTTTTCTTTCAATTACACTCCATTATCACCACGCAGTCTCTTTTAAGCATAGTGATATCCAACATAATTTTGATTACAGTTCAAGTCAATATTGTTTGTTGTTGTCAATTAAGACTTGTTTATTGTAGTTCAATTCAAATTCGTTTTTTTTGTTGTTTAATGAAATATAATGCATTATTTATTTTTAGTATTCTATCTTATTAAATTAGGTATTATTAATCATTTTAACTTTATTTTAGTTATTATATTCTATTATTTTAATATTGGTTTGAATTAGTTTAACTTTTTTCTTGTAATTCTTTAATTTGGTCAAATTATTCTTAAATGAAGGTTGAAATGAAGTGTAGAACTATGTTATGTTATTATATGTATTATCGATATTGTTGTATTAACTTTGTAATAGATTTTTGAAATATTTATTTTATTAAGTTGTAGACTTATGATTATGTGTGACATATCTATGAAATTTAGTTTCATATTATTAGTTTATTTAATAAACGGTAATAAACGGGTCGACCGTAGGTTTAATCGGTTGAACCAATTAAACCTTGAACCGCGAGTTTCATGGTTTGATCTCCGGTTCGGTTTTTAAAACATTGATTTATTCCACACACAGTGTTTGAAAATTTTTCTTAGTCAATTTTGGTTTCTTAATTTCATTGGAAATTGATTACCAAAGTGTAAAATTGTTCAAAAGTTATTTTGGAAAACATATTGATTTGTTTTCTCATCATTGTGATACGTTAATTTTATTTGGTTACGATTTAATACGCATATCTGATTCTTTCGATAACGATTTGAGATAAACGAGTGTTGATTGAAACCGCTTTCGCTTGCCATAGAAAATATTTTTAAAAATAGATTTTTAATCAAAATTTTATTTGTGATTTATTCACCCCTCTCTAGATCGTTTCCCTCGTCTAACACAAATGTTTAGATCATGTTCTTGCGGTTAAATGTTGCTTGTGCTTGTAATTGGAGGCTTTAAGCATTTGTTTTTATCGTGGTAGAATGGACTAAACATTGTTCTTTTGAAAACGGTTTTTGATTGCACGGGGCGATAAAAGATAAGTTTGATGTGGTTGAGAATTTTTTTTTTGAGTGATTGACGAGTACTCAAACGATAGGCTAATTACGGCCATCTCACAAGTATTTGGGGTTATGAGGGATAAGTACGCCCAACCCAACCTTTTTCAACTGAATTATTTATGAAACTTGTGTGGTGAATTAAGTCGTGTTTCTTCAACAGATTACGTCCATCACACATTACTCAGGATTACGAGGGACAAGTATGTCCAACCCAATTAGAGTAAACTCAATTCGATTATTTAATGTATTTTGAGGCGATTAACGAATATTTGAACGGTGGGCTAATTACGGTTATCACACAAACATTCAGTGTTACAAGGGACATGTACGTCCACCTTACCTTTTTCAACCGATTATTTATTGCAAAAAAAAGAATTTTGAGATGATTTATTTTGAAAAGGAATCAATACGACCGAGCGTTTGATTTGTATTAATTCGAAATCGATCGAAAGAAACGAGTTTTAAAAATGCCACTTGACGTTGAATTAAGGGTTTTTAATATTAAAAATATTCATTTTATCTATTATTTATTTATTTATTTAATTAAAATAATTAAGAAAATAAATGAAATGATAAAAGAAAATAACTAAATGAGGAGGGGTGCATGATAGTATAATAGGATTATAGTGCATCAAAAAATAAAATAAAACATGGGCTTAAAGGCCCAAGACCAATCAAAATAAAATAACAAAAAAATTATAAAATAAATAAGAGGGGGTTTTCCTGGAAAAGGGCTAGGGAAAGCCCAACGCACGAGTCCAAGGAAAGAGGGAGCCAACTTTTGTTAACTCAACCTCTTCCGCAAGATCAGATCACAATCATATCTAAGGGCCACAACTGGAAGGACGCATGATACGAGTGGAAAGTGTAACACCCCGATAAAATAAGATAATTATTTAAATTGAGTTAATAATATATTTATTAATTTAATTAAATAATTGGAATATTATTGGGATTATTATTATTGGATTATTTTTATTATTATTATTGGAATAAAAGTAGAAATCAGTAAAAAGGTTCCATTTGGGTAAAAAGAGTTATTTTCACGTGAAAAGGGGAAAAGAGACAGAAAGTGGAAAAAGAGCAAGAGAACAAGGGTTGAAGGAAGGAAAAGCTTGGAGCTCAGAGATTTGCCGGATTAACTCAGGTAAGGGGGGTTTATCATCGTTTAATGGGTATTATGGGATAATATGTACTGGGTAGTGATAAACCATTGATTTATCTTTGATTGGAATGATGTATGATGAAATTTGTGAAATATTGGATGAACGAAAATTGGATTATAAATGAAGGAAATTCGTAGGAATTAGATGTAATAATGTTAGATGTTGTGAAATCGAATAGGGTGTGAATTGTGTTAGAGGATATGAACGAAAAATGTGTAAAATTGGATTGTAGGAGGTTGGAAATTGGTAGATCTCGTAGCAGAGAAGACCATAGCAGATCTGGAAGTCTGGTTTCTGGTCATACGCGTATGGCACTAGGCAATACGCGTATGAGATGGTCTGGTACGCGTATGGCACTAGGCAATACGCGTATGGGTGAGGAAGATGATGTTTTGAACGTGTTTTGGTCTCTGTTGGTACGCGTATGGGGATGTGGTACGCGTAGCATACGCGTATGGGATGGTGTTACGCGTATGGGTTTTGGCTGAGAAATGGGCCATACGCGTATGGGACTAGGCAGTACGCGTATGGGCAGGATTGTGATTTTTCTGTGCTGTTGTTGTGCAGTTTTTGGTTGTTCAGCTGAGTAATGTGATTTAGCTGATGTACGATATATTAGGGATCATTTCCCGTTGTTTTGAGTAGTATAGGTATTAGTAGAGTGTGTTAATACTGTGGTTGTTCTTTGGCATGATCTGATATGCTTATGTGATAAAATACTGATGATATGTGATGGTATGCATGATCTTGTGAATGTATCAGTTATGTGTGCATTTGTGAATAGACTGTTTTATGGCTTAGAGTGTGAGCATATGTCTATTCTTGAATTGTGGTTGATGATTTAGCATTGCTAGGTGATTAGCATGCATATTGTGGCCTTTATGGTGGTAGCTAATTCCCATGGTGAGGAATTAGTGAGTTAGTCATTTTGGACTGTTGTTGATGTTTGCATGCTAGGTGAATTAGCGTGCATAGCATGGCCCTTGGGGTGGTAGCTAATTCCCATGGTGAGGAATTAGTGAGTGAGTCACTAGGTCTCAAATGAGTGGGACTAGTGGGCTTGGTAGCCGTGCCTGGATTTGGACGGTGAGGTGAACTATATGTTCACAAACAGTCGGTACCGCATGCATGGAGTCTCATTGCATAATATGTGTATGGCGTATAATATGAATGGATGTATTCCAATATTATACGTGTGTTTGTGTTGATATTGAGTATGAGCATGAATTGTATTGGCATTGAGTATGATATTTGAATTGATGTGCCGTTACCGAATGTGTGATGTGATTAGGGTGATTAATGTGTTAAATTACTTAACATGACATGATATTTTATAATGCTCATTATATTGATTGAGGAACTCACCCTTACAACTATTTTTCAGGTAACGAGCAGTGATTGAGTAGAAGCTAGTGCTTGGAGTCTAGTGTAGTCTCCTTAGTGGGTCGTGCTCTGATAGATGTAACATCGGGACGGGATGTTTTACCTTATTGAATAATTTTACATGATTGATGAGATTTCTATCCGCTGCGTTTTATGCAAAAATGCTTATGTTTTGAATTAATAAAAGAGCATGACAGTTATATTGTTGAATGGTGTGAAATATTGTGTGACACCCTTAAATTGCATATTTACTCTGATTTATGTTTTGTTATTTTAATTAAACATTTGGGGTATTTTAGAAGGGTGTTACATTAGTGGTATCAGAGCCTGGTTGGTCGAGTCGAGTCGTAATTATTCTGTTTCCCCTGTATGGGATAGGTGTTGTGTAACCCTATCAGTACTTATTGTTTTAGCTTGTTGGACTTTCAGAATAGAGATGGCTGGAAGAGGTAGAGATGATGCTGCGATTGCTGAGGCTCTGGGTATGCTAGCTGGAGTACTTGTAGGGAATCCGAATGTTGTGGGAATGGGAGTTGCTCGTCAACTGAGTGAGTTCCAGAAGAACAATCCTCCAATGTTCAAGGGAGCATACGATCCAGATGGCGCTCAGAAGTGGTTGAAGGAGATCGAGAGGATCTTCCGAGTGACTGAGTGTGCCGATAACCAGAAGGTCAGGTTCGGTACGCATATGCTGTCAGAAGAAGCAGATGATTGGTGGGTTGCTACCCGCACTGAGTTGGAATCTGTTGGGAGTGCTGAGTGTAAGAACAAAAATTGTTCTACAACAGATTCCTTGATTTTGATGATAACAAAGGATGAAACCAAAAATGGCACCCTAACGAAAAGTTTCTAAGTGTGCAGGGTTCTAAAGAAAGAAGAAATAAATCTGATGATGTCATCAGATGCACAACAAGATCAGATACAAATTCTCTAGTATCAGAAGCATCTGAAGTGGAATCTCGTTCAAGAAAGTCTGACTCTGGACAAAACTACAAAGTATCAGAAGCATCTGAACATGAAGTAAAGTCTAGAAGCTCTGACTCTGAACAACGCCCTCTGAAGAATCTATTTAGATCAACATCAGAAGCAAGATTCCTAGTTTCTCCAGAAACACAATTACTCTGATTATGGATTTGCTAATCATGAAGAAGTAACGTTCAAGTCAAGTAAAGATTTTCAAATAGATTTCCTAAACAGAGAAAGAGACGTTAATCTCCACTTCCAAGAGAGAAGATACTACTTGTGGTAAGTAGTCACTTCAAAGATGAAAAGTTAAACTGCAGAAGCTATTTAAGTGATGGAGTAAACTCAGTTTAATATCCACCAGTTTCTACTCTACTCCAACTCTTATATAAATAGAGATGCAATCAACATTCAGTAACAAGAAATCAACTAGCCAAAACTATACTGAATTATTTCACGCTCAAGAAAATCATCTTTGCTCTCAAAGAATTTCACTAAGCTTTTGCTTATTAAGTGAAAAATCTGTTCTTAAGTTTGTAATACTTGCTTTCTTAGAAGCACTCTAGATTACATATCTTGTATCTTTTATTTGTTTGATTTCCTCAAGTGACTCTGTGTAGTCTGTAGACTTGAGAAGACTAAGAGATTTTCTTCTCTCTTAGATGTTGTTTGTAATCTTTCAAGATTAGTGGATTAAGTCCTTGTTGAAGGCGAAATCACCTTGGCCGGGTGGACTGGAGTAGCTTTGTGTTATAAGCGAACCAGTATAAAATCATTGTGTGATTTTCTTTTTGGAAAAGCGCTTATTTTTCAAACAATTCAAACCCCCCCTTTCTTGTTTTTCTCACCTTCAATTGGTATCAGAGCTCCGGCTCTGTTATTGATTTTCTAATCAAACACTTAACCGTGTAGAGAGATCCAGTACGAGAAAAACAATGGCCCACTCAAATGAGAAAGATTCTTACAATGCCAAGCCTCCTGTTTTTGATGGAGAAAAGTTTGATTACTGGAAAGATAGAATCGAAAGTTTCTTTCTGGGTTATGATGCTGACCTCTGGGACATTGTCACAGATGGATACAAACCTCCAATCTTAAATGGAGCTGAAGTTCCCAGAAGCAAAATGTCAGAAGATCAGAAACGTGTTTTCAAAAATCACCACAAGGCCAGAACAATACTTCTAAATGCTATATCATACAATGAATATGAAAAGATCACCAACAGAGAGACTGCCAAAGATATACTTGACTCTCTGAAGATGACCCATGAAGGAAACTCCCAAGTCAAGGAGACGAAGGCTCTGGCGCTTATCCAGAAGTATGAAGCCTTCAAGATGGAAGATGATGAAGCTATAGAAGCTATGTTTTCCAGATTTCAAACTCTTATTGCAGGTCTTAAAGTGCTAGACAAAGGATACACGACTGCAGATCATGTTAAGAAGATAGTCAGAAGTCTGCCAAAGAAATGGAGACCAATGGTTACTGCTCTGAAGTTATCAAAGGATCTGAACAATATCAGCCTTGAAGAACTTGTTAGCTCTCTCAGAAGCCATGAGATAGAACTAGAGGAGGATGAGCCTCAGAGAAAGAACAAGTCAGTGGCGCTAAAGTCCAGACCTGAAAGACAGAAGTCAGATAGAACCAAAGCTCTCCAGGCAGAAGCTGAAGATACTGATGATTCTGAACCAGAAGACTCTGATGATGAAGAAGAGTTGTCCCTACTAACCAGAAGAGTCAAGCAACTCTGGAAAAAGAGGAACAACAACAACTTCAGAAGATCAAGACCCAGAGGGGATCGATCAGAGTCAACGTCAAAAGGTAAAGCTAACAAAGATATTACCTGCTATGAATGTAAAGAAACAGGTCATTACAGAAATGAATGCCCCAAGTTGAAGAAAGACAACCCTAGAAAAGAAAGCTTCAAGAAAAACACTTTCAGAACAAAGAAAGGACTGATGGCCACCTGGGACGATAGTGAATCTGGATCATCAGAATCTGACTCTGATGAACAGGCCAACGTAGCACTTATGGCTATCACATCCAGCAGCTCAGATGAAGAATCTGAAGAGGTATTTTCTGAACTTTCTAGATCTGACTTAGAATCATGTTTGTCAGAAACTCTTACTTCTTATCAGAAATTAAAACAAAAGTTTAAAAACGTTAAAGGCTGTCTTAAAGCTAAATTTGAAGAGTGTAGTGAACTTGAGATAACAATTCTATCACAAGAAGATACAATCAAATCTTTAATGTTAGAAAGAGATGAAGCAAAAATAAAATTAGAAGAAACGTTATCTCAAGCACCACAAACTTCAAATGAAATTATTTATAAATATGAAGAAGCCTTTCAAAAATTTCTGAAGAATGGAATAGATAGGAGTATTATGGCATCCATGATTTATGGAGTAAGTCAGAATAATAAAAGGGGAATTGGGTATGATCCTAAGGAAGATGAAACCTCTACTAGTAACCAAATTAAATCGCCTTTTTCATATCACTACACACACACACAAGAACACAAATTTAAAAATGCTAGAAGACCCAAAGTTGTAAGAAACTCTGGGAAAACTAATCTGAAAGGACCCAAGAGATTCTGGGTACCGAAAGATAAGATTATCTATGTTGCAGATATCCTATGCAGCAAAGTTCAGACACCAGTCATGGTACCTGGACTCTGGATGCTCGCGACATATGACGGGAAGAAAGTCTATGTTCCAAAGCCTGGAACTTAAAGATGCTGGATTTGTAGGCTTCAGAGGAGATCAGAAAGGAAGGATCAGAGGCTCCGGAACTATTGGTAATGGTACTCTTCCCTCTATATCTGATGTTCTTTATGTAGAAGGATTAATGCATAACTTGTTATCCATAAGTCAATTAAGTGATAACGGTTATGATGTAATCTTTAATCAAAAAACATGTAAAGCCATTAATCAGAACGATGGCTCTGTCCTTTTCACAGGCAAGAGGAAAAACAACATTTATAAAATAAATCTTTCTGATTTAAAAGATCAAAATGTTAAATGTTTAATGTCAGTTCACGAAGAGCAATGGGTATGGCATAGACGCTTAGGCCACATTAGCATGAGAAAACTTTCTCAGCTAACTAAACTTGAGTTAGTCAGAGGCTTACCTAAACTGAAGTTTTCTTCAGATGCTCTGTGTGAAGCTTGTCAGAAAGGAAAGTTTTCAAAAACATCTTTTAAAAAGAAAAATGTTGTTTCCACCCCTAAGCCTCTGGAGCTTCTTCACATTGACTTATTTGGCCCTGTGAAAACAGCATCAGTCAATGGAAAGAAGTATGGACTAGTAATCGTTGATGATTACAGCCGCTGGACATGGGTAAAATTCCTAAAGCACAAGAGTGAGTCTCACTCTGTATTCACCAGTTTCTGTTCTAAAGTGCAAAAAGAATTTGACTCTAAAATTGTTAGAGTCAGAAGTGATCATGGTGGAGAATTTACAAAATGGAGTTGTAGAGAGGAAGAATAGGACACTCCAAGAGATGGCCAGAACCATGATCAATGAAACAAATGTAGCAAAGCACTTTTGGGCAGAAGCTGTAAATACAGCGTGTTATATTCAGAATAGAATCTCTATTAGACCTATTCTGGAAAAGACTCCCTATGAACTGTGTAAGGGAAGAAAACCCAACATCTCATATTTTCATCCTTTTGGATGCATTTGTTTTATATTAAATACTAAAGAACATCTGAACAAGTTTGATTCCAAAGCACAGAAAGGTATTATGTTAGGATACTCAGAACGCTCTAAAGGCTACAGAGTATACAACACAGAAACCAAAATTGTGGAGGAATCAATTCATGTTAGATTTGATGATAAGCTTGACCCTGGAAAGTCAAAGCTAGTTGAAAAGTTTGCAGATTTAGAGATCACTCTGGTAGAATCTGAGAAAACTCCAGAAGCAACTGTCACTCCAGACTCTGAAGAAATTAAATCTCCAGAAATTCCAAGGAAAGTTAAAAGTCGTATTAACGTATCTGAAGATTTGATTTTGGGAAACAAAGATGAACCTGTTAGAACCAGATCTACCTTCAGAACCTCTGAAGATATTCCTCTGGGACTAGTGTCTCTGATTGAGCCTACGTCCTGTGATGAAGCTCTTCAAGATAACGATTGGGTGGCAGCTATGCAAGAAGAGTTAGATCAATTCTCCAAGAATGATGTCTGGGATCTTGTTCCTAAACCCAGAGGCACTCACGTCATTGGAACCAGATGGGTTTTCAGAAACAAGCTGAACGAGAAAGGAGAAGTTGTCAGAAACAAAGCTCGACTGGTAGCTCAAGGTTATAGTCAACAAGAAGGTATTGATTATAATGAAACCTTTGCTCCAGTCGCGAGGTTAGAATTTATTCGTCTTCTTGTATCTTTTGCTATTAATCATTCTATCAAATTATACCAAATGGATGTCAAGAGTGCATTTCTTAATGGTTATATTTCAGAAGAAGTGTATGTCAATCAACCTCCAGGCTTTGAAAACTCAAATTTTCCAGAACATGTTTTTAAACTTAAGAAATCCTTATATGGACTTAAACAAGCTCCCAGAGCTTGGTATGAACGCTTAAGCAATTTTCTTCTGGAACAAAATTTTATCAGAGGGAAAGTTGATTCTACACTCTTCTGTAAAAACCTTAATAATGATCTCATGATATGCCAAATTTATGTTGATGATATTATTTTTGGTTCTGCTAATATCTCTGTTTGCCAAGAATTTTCTAAGTTAATGCAGGCAGAATTTGAAATGAGTCTAATGCAAGAACTAAAGTTCTTTCTGGGAATTCAAATTAATCAAACTCCAGAAGTCACGTACGTCCATCAAAGTAAATATATTAAAGACGTTCTGAAGAAGTTTGACATGACTGAATGCAACTCTGCGAAGACTCCCATGCACCCAACTTGCATTCTGGAAAAGGAAGAGGTAAGCAACAAGGTTTGTCAGAAGCTCTATCGAGGTATGATAGGCTCTCTTCTCTATCTGACTGCTACTCGTCCTGATATTCTCTTTAGCGTCTGTCTTTGTGCCAGATTCCAATCAGATCCTAGAGAATCTCATTTAACAGCTGTTAAGAGAATTCTTAAGTATCTGAAAGGAACTCCTAACCTGGGCCTGATGTATGAGAAAACATCAGAGTATAGGCTTTCTGGTTATTGTGATGCAGATTATGCAGGAGATAGAATAGAACGAAAAAGCACATCTGGAAATTGCCAGCTTCTGGGAAACAATCTAATCTCCTGGGCTAGCAAAAGACAATCAACTATTGCTCTATCAACTGCAGAAGCAGAATACATCTCAGCATCACTGTGCACAACTCAGATGCTCTGGATGAAGCATCAGCTAGAAGATCTTCAGATATTTGAGAGTAACATTCCTATCTTTTGTGATAATACTGCTGCTATTTGTTTAAGTAAGAATCCTATTCTACATTCCAGAGCCAAACACATAGAAATAAAACATCATTTTATCAGAGACTATGTTCAGAAAGGGATAGTAACATTGAAGTTCATTGATACAGAACATCAATGGGCAGATATCTTTACTAAGCCTCTAGCTGAAGATAGATTTCTTTTTATATTAGAAAATCTGAACATTAAAAATTGCCCTGAGTAAAATTTGGCTCTGAACATGTAAAATGAGACTCTGATAAAAACAAATACACTTCTGCCTCTGACTCTAATACTTCTACAAGTTAAGAAGATATCTGAGTTAGAAATCTTCAGAAACCAATCCTTTGGTATTCCTGAAGATCAGATACATCAACACGTGGAGCATTAAATGTCTAACCCTAGAACTTCTAGACAGCTGTCAATAGAAATCAAAGGTCAGAACGTTTGAAATCTCCTAGAGCAGTGTGCATACTGTTGGGATTAGACATTAATTTATTAGCTGTAATCATTTTTCCCCCCAAGCGTGCTATTTTGAGTGTTGTGTCTAACGCATTCTGAGGTGTCGTTTTGCATGTGTTTTACTTAGAGTATATAAACACTTTCTCTCACATTTCACACTTATCACTCTCACTCACTCTAAAACCCTAAACCCTCTCTCGAGCATTCTCTGCAAGTTTCTTCATCTTCATCTTCTTCTTTACAATGGATGCTCAACAACAACAACTGTTCAACTACTCACAGCAAATGGAGTCTAGTTCCACCGCTCAAACCTCTACTGTTCCAACTCCAACCGTCACCGGTGTTTCTATAACCCCTGTTTATCAAGAACCCCACATTCTTGACCGAGAACGCCACATAAACCTTTCAACTCCCTTTGAAGGTTTGGATGTTTTGTATGAATCTTTGGTTGATTTTGACAACCTAAGAAGAAATGGCGTTGATCTTACAAGGGAACTTCGTCAACAAGGATGGGAAACCTACTTCAACAGGCTTTATGGTCCAATCTACCCTCTTCTGGTCAAGGAATTCTGGAGACATGCTGATGCAGATGACCAATTCATTGTCTCTTTTGTTCTAGGGGTAAGGATTGTTATCACTGAAGCATCAATTGCCTCCTTGCTGAATATGGAGGAAAGTGGAGGAAAAAGGATTTACAACATTCCTCCCAGGTCTAAGCGCATCACTGAAGTCATCAACCCAACTATCTTCAAACCAAATGTTGAAGGAAACCCCTCTAAGAACAAAGAGCTACACCAGAACCTCCGAGTGTGGCTGAAGATAATTCTGGGAACAATCCATCACCGTCCAGCCTCTAACTCTTCAGATTATATCAATGCAGACCAGAAATGCATTCTGTACTGCATTCAGAAGGGTATCAAGATCAACCTCCCTGCTCTCCTGTTCAGATATCTGAGGGATTCAGTTAGAGAAACCAGGAATAACATGAAGCCCAGATCCTACATTCCTCTGGGAAGATTGCTTTCTGACATCTTCATTGAGCATGGACTGGTAGACGATCTGGAAAAGACCAGATGTATGGATGATCTGGCAATTGATGTAGGGAAGCCTCTGAATGCCAGAAACCTCAAGAGCGTGGGAATCATCAAAGAGATTAGAGTCAAGCCCACTCTGGATACATCCTGGGAATCTCTAAAAGATCAGAGGAAGATGCCTCATGGCCTGGCCAGATTCTTCAAGAATGAGCCCAGAGACGCTGTTGCCCTCTATCTTCATCGTCTGCTAGAAGAAGGTTTTGATGTTTCTGATTTCAGTCTCGACGACTGTCTGGATTCAGAAGAAGATCTAGTCAGATACAAGAGAGGTGTCTCTGAGAAACAGATAGCTGCTGAGGCAAGGAAAGCAAAGAAAGCCAGACTTGGAGAATCTTCTGGAACCAAATCTCCAGCACCTCTGCAAACTGGTACGTCTATTCCTCTTGTTACTTCTGTACCTGTGATGGCTTCTTCTCATCCTCTCACAACACCTCCCTTATATACTACCTCTGAAATCCCACCCTCAATCACCAGAACCTCCCAACCTACACCAGTTCTAAACATAGCTAGAACTTTCATTCCTCCCTCTATACCTGCACAAACTCACCAAAGCACTTCTTCTTCTTCATCATCCTCTATACCAGAATCACCACCTTATGTTACTGTTTACTCTGACCCTGAACCTTCTGATCCTGACTCCCCAACAATAGCCACTCTATATGCTCATAGACTTGCCTCTCAACAACAAACTCTAACACAATCTGAAGTAACCTCACCATTCCAAACTTCACTTCCACCACAACAAACAACAACTCTCCCCTCTGCAACTCAACCATCTGATCCCTTCACCTCTAATATCACTCCACCAATTATTCCCGCTGTACCTGAACCAGACTCTGACCCATTAGACCTAAATCCTCTTTATGCTTCATCCCCCAGTCTTCAACCAGAAGCAGATTCTGAACTTCAACCAGAAGCAGAATCTGAACCTCAAACTCTAAATCTTAGCCCTCCAAACTCTCCACCTCATTCACCTGAACCTGAACCTGAACTTACCATACCTACCCTTGAGGAAGCCATCAGGCAGGTAGCAGAAGCTTCAAACAAGAAGATCAAGTCTCTGGCTAACAACTCTGAAGTCAGTGATGATCCTAAATCTGTTAAGACACACTGGAACAGAGTCATTAGTTGGATGACCTCTGAGTCTTATAGGCTGAAGAGTGTCTCTGAACAAGTCAGAAATGGCTACATCAGAGATGCTGAGGAAAGACTCCAGGAGAGACTTGCCAGAGAAGCTGAAGCCAGAAGGCTAGAAGAGGAGAGGTTGGCTAAGGAAGCTGAAGAAGAAGCAAAAAGACTAGAGGAAGAAAGACTGGCAAAAGAAGCAGAAATCCTAAGGCAACAAGAAGCTGAAGCTAAGGCTCTGGCAGATGCAGAAGCTCAAGCTGCTGCAGAAGCTGAAGCCCAGCAGGCTCTGACTCAGGGGGAGTCTTCAACTGCTGTTCCCATGATTCTTCAGACTTTGAAGGACCTTAAGGAAGATCAGAATATCCTCCGAGACAGAATGGACAAGCAAGACTCGGTCAATGAGAATATCCAGAAGATGCTTGCCATGATCTTGCAGAAATTGCCTCAGAACCCTTAGGCACTTAGGATTTTATGTTTTTGCTTGCCTTCTTGTTTTTGCTTTCTTGTTTTGCTGACTCTGATGTCTTGTGTTCTCTTGGTTTTTCGTTTCTGCTATATTTTAATACAATGTTTTGTTTTTCTCTTCAATTATTTATTTTCTATGTCTTTTTGATTCTGACAAAAAGGGGGAGAAATCATTAAATAGCTCTGATGAAAATTGTCTAAAACCTCAAGCACTCTGCAACAATTGATTAAATAGCTCTGATAAAAATAACTCTGATTAAATAGCTCTAACATTAAATTTAAGAAATTGCAGAAAGTTTTCAGAAATCTCATTACTTGGAAAGCTCTGGTAAGAACTTCTGAACTCCCTAGCACTAACTCAGGGGGAGCTTCTGTCTATCTGATCTTATTTCATTCATGTTTCATCTGCTATTTTAAGTTGTTTTGTCATCATCAAAAAGGGGGAGATTGTAAGAACAAAAATTGTTCTACAACAGATTCCTTGATTTTGATGATAACAAAGGATGAAACCAAAAATGGCACCCTAACGAAAAGTTTCTAAGTGTGCAGGGTTCTAAAGAAAGAAGAAATAAATCTGATGATGTCATCAGATGCACAACAAGATCAGATACAAATTCTCTAGTATCAGAAGCATCTGAAGTGGAATCTCGTTCAAGAAAGTCTGACTCTGGACAAAACTACAAAGTATCAGAAGCATCTGAACATGAAGTAAAGTCTAGAAGCTCTGACTCTGAACAACGCCCTCTGAAGAATCTATTTAGATCAACATCAGAAGCAAGATTCCTAGTTTCTCCAGAAACACAATTACTCTGATTATGGATTTGCTAATCATGAAGAAGTAACGTTCAAGTCAAGTAAAGATTTTCAAATAGATTTCCTAAACAGAGAAAGAGACGTTAATCTCCACTTCCAAGAGAGAAGATACTACTTGTGGTAAGTAGTCACTTCAAAGATGAAAAGTTAAACTGCAGAAGCTATTTAAGTGATGGAGTAAACTCAGTTTAATATCCACCAGTTTCTACTCTACTCCAACTCTTATATAAATAGAGATGCAATCAACATTCAGTAACAAGAAATCAACTAGCCAAAACTATACTGAATTATTTCACGCTCAAGAAAATCATCTTTGCTCTCAAAGAATTTCACTAAGCTTTTGCTTATTAAGTGAAAAATCTGTTCTTAAGTTTGTAATACTTGCTTTCTTAGAAGCACTCTAGATTACATATCTTGTATCTTTTATTTGTTTGATTTCCTCAAGTGACTCTGTGTAGTCTGTAGACTTGAGAAGACTAAGAGATTTTCTTCTCTCTTAGATGTTGTTTGTAATCTTTCAAGATTAGTGGATTAAGTCCTTGTTGAAGGCGAAATCACCTTGGCCGGGTGGACTGGAGTAGCTTTGTGTTATAAGCGAACCAGTATAAAATCATTGTGTGATTTTCTTTTTGGAAAAGCGCTTATTTTTCAAACAATTCAAACCCCCCCTTTCTTGTTTTTCTCACCTTCACTGAGATCACTTGGGCGGTGTTCAGAGAGAGATTTCTGAGGAAGTATTTTCCAGAGGATGTTAGAGGAAAGAAGGAGATATAGTTCTTGGAATTGAAGCAGGGAAATCGGTCTGTTACTGAGTATGCTGCTAAGTTCACAGAGCTGTCGAAGTATTACACTCCCTATAACGAGGCTACTGGGGAATTTTCAAAATGTGTGAAGTTTGAGAACGGGTTACGTCCCGAGATCAAGCAGGCTATTGGGTATCAGCGGATTAGAGTGTTTTCTGATTTGGTTGACTGTTGCAGGATTTTTGAACAGGATACCAAGGCTAGAGCAGAGAGCTATCAGCAAAGGGTTGATAGGAAAGGCAAGAATCAGAATGATCGTGGGAAACCGTATGCAGCTGGCAAAGGTTTCCAGAGACAGAGTGGGATGAAGAGGCCTAGTGGGGGAGACTCCAGTGCCCCTGCTAAGTGTTACAGATGTGGACAGGCTGGACATCGTATCCATGAGTGTACCAGTAATGAGAAGAAGTGTTTCAAGTGTGGAAAAGGTGGTCACTTGGCTGCAGAGTGCCGGTTGAAGACTGTGACTTGTTTCAACTGTGGAGAAGTGGGTCATATCAGTCCACAGTGTCCTAAGCCGAAGAGAGAGAACCAGTCGGGAGGCAAGGTCTTTGCTTTATCGGGTTCTGAGACTTCTGCAGATGATCGTTTGATCCGAGGTACGTGTTATATTAATGGCTTTCCTCTTGTAGCTATTATTGACACAGGTGCGACTCATTCCTTTATATCTTTGGATTGTGCTGTGAAACTTAAATTAGAGATATCTGAGATGCATGGTAGTATGGTGATTGATACTCCTGCGAAGGGTTCAGTGACTACTACTTCAGTTTGTTTAAATTGTCCTTTGAGTATTTTTGGTAGAGACTTTGGGATGGACCTCGTGTGTCTTCCACTAGTGCAGATTGATATTATCCTGGGTATGAACTGGTTGGTGTTTAACCGAGTTTATATCAACTGTTTTGATAAGACTGTGATCTTTCCTGAGATTGAGGAAGGAAAGAGTTTGTTTCTATCTGCAAGGCAGGTGAATGAAGCAGTAGCAGATGGGGCAGAGTTGTTTATGCTGTTAGCGACTTTGGGGGCTAAAGATAAACTGGTGATTTGCGATCTAGCCGTGGTGTGTGATTTTCCTGATGTGTTTCCTGAAGAAGTGAATGAATTGCCGCCAGAGCGTGAAGTTGAGTTCTCGATTGATTTGGTACCTGGTACTAGGCCGATTCGATGGCTCCGTACCGTATGTCTGCTGTTGAGTTAACTGAATTGAAGAGTCAGTTGGAAGATCTGTTAGATAAGAAATTTATTCGTCCGAGTGTGTCACCGTGGGGTGCACCAGTGTTATTGGTTAAGAAGAAAGAAGGTACTATGAGGTTGTGTGTGGACTACAGGCAACTGAATAAAGTGACGATCAAGAATCGGTATCCTTTGTCGAGGATTGATGATTTGATGGATCAGTTGGTTGGTACGAGTGTGTTCAGCAAAATAGATTTGAGATCTGGGTATCATCAGATACGTGTGAAGACTGAGGATATTCAGAAGACTGCTTTCAGAACAAGGTATGGACATTATGAGTATTCTGTAATGCCTTTTGGTGTGACTAATGCGCCTGGAGTGTTTATGGAGTATATGAATAGGATTTTCCATCCGTACCTAGACAAGTTTGTCGTGGTGTTTATTGATGATATTTTGGTGTATTCGAAATCTGAAGAAGAGCATGCTGAGCATTTGAGATTGGTTTTAGGAGTTCTACGAGAAAAGAAGTTGTTTGCTAAACTGTCAAAGTGTGAATTTTGGTTAGAAGAGGTTAGTTTCCTTGGTCATGTGATTTCAAGAGGTGGTGTTGCTGTTGATCCTTCTAAGATAGAAGCGGTATCTAAGTGGGAAGCTCCGAAGTCAGTTTCTGAGATAAGGAGTTTTCTTGGACTTGCAGGTTATTATAGGAAATTCATTGAGGGATTTTCTAAGTTGGCGTTACCGTTGACGATGTTGACTAGAAAGGGGCAAGCGTTTGTTTGGGACTCAAAATGTGAAGAAGGTTTCCAAGAGTTAAAGAAAAGGTTGACTACTGCTCTTATTCTGATATTACCGAGTCCGTCGGAACCATTTGAGGTTTACTGTGATGCTTCATTGTTGGGTTTGGGTGGTGTGTTGATGCAGAATAAGCAGGTTATAGCTTATGCTTCGAGACAACTGAGGGTTTATGAGAGGAACTACCCGACGCACGATTTAGAGTTGGCAGCTGTGGTATTTGTTCTGAAGTTGTGGAGGCATTACTTGTACGGGTCAAGATTTGAGGTTTTCAGTGACCATAAAAGTTTAAAGTATTTGTTTGATCAGAAAGAGCTGAATATGAGACAGAGGAGATGGTTAGAGTTTCTGAAGGATTATGACTTTGGTTTGAATTACCATCCGGGTAAAGCAAACGTAGTGGCTGATGCATTGAGTCGGAAATCATTGCATATGTCTATGTTAATGGTTAAGGAATTGGATTTAATTGAGCAGTTTAGAGACTTGAGTTTGGTGTGTGAGAGTACTCACAATAGTGTTAAATTGGGAATGTTGAAGTTAACGAGTGGTATTCTGGATGAGATTAGAGAGGGTCAGAAATCCGATGTGCTTTTGGTTGATAAGTTGACTCTAGTGAATCAAGGTCAAGGTGGTGAATTCAGAGTTGATGAGACTGGTGTTTTGAAATTTGGTAATCGGGTGTGTATTCCGGATGTTACCGAACTTAAGAAGAGTATTCTTGAGGAAGGACATCGTAGTGGCCTGAGTATTCATCCTGGGGCTACGAAGATGTATCATGATTTGAAAAAGTTATTTTTGGTGGCCGGGAATGAAAAGAGAAATTGCGAGTTTTGTTTATTCCTGCTTGACTTGTCAGAAGTCAAAGATTGAGCATCAGAAGCCGTCTGGGCTAATGCAACCGTTGGCTATTCCAGAGTGGAAGTGGGATAGTATCAGTATGGATTTTGTTTCTGGTTTACCGAGGACAAGTAAGAATTTTGAAGCTATTTGGGTGATTGTTGATAGATTGACAAAATCGGCTCATTTCATTCCGATCAGAATGGATTATCCGTTAGAGAGATTAGCTGAGTTGTATATTGAGAAAATTGTAAGTTTGCATGGTATTCCGTCGAGTATTGTTTCGGACAGAGATCCTAGATTTACATCGAAGTTCTGGGAAGGTTTGCAGAGGGCTTTGGGAACTAAACTGAGATTGAGTTCTGCATATCATCCGCAGACTGATGGTCAGACTGAGAGGACGATTCAGTCGCTGGAGGATCTTTTGAGGGCTTGTGTTTTGGAAAAGGGAGGTGCTTGGGATTGTTATTTACCTTTGATTGAGTTTACCTACAACAATAGTTTTCATTCGAGCATTGGTATGGCACCGTTTGAAGCTTTGTATGGTAGGAGATGTCGGACACCTTTATGTTGGTATGAGTCCGGTGAGAGTGTTGTGATTGGACCGGAGATTGTGCAACAAACTACGGAAAAGATTAAGATGATTCAGGAGAAGATGAGAGTTGCTCAGAGTCGTCAGAAGAGTTATCACGACAAGAGGAGGAAGTCACTTGAGTTTCAAGAGGGAGATCATGTGTTTCTTCGTGTTACTCCGATAACTGGGGTTGGTCGAGCTTTGAAGTCGAAGAAGTTGACACCTCGATTTATTGGTCCTTATCAGATTTTGGAGAGGATAGGGGAGGTAGCCTATCGTATCGCTTTACCGCCGTCACTTGCGAATTTGCATGAGGTTTTTCATGTGTCTCAGTTGAGGAGGTACATTCCTGATCCGTCGCATGTAGTCCAAGTAGATGATGTACAGGTGAGAGATAACCTGGCTGTTGAAACATCACCTATGAGGATCGAGGATCGAGAGTTGAAGCAGTTGCGGGGTAAAGAGATTGCTTTGGTGAAGGTAGCTTGGGGAGGACCAGCAGGTGGCAATGTGACTTGGGAACTTGAGAGTCAGATGAAGGAGTCTTATCCTGAGTTATTCACTTGAGGTATGTTTTCGAGGACGAAAACTCTTTTAGTGGGGGAGAGTTGTAACACCCCGATAAAATAAGATAATTATTTAAATTGAGTTAATAATATATTTATTAATTTAATTAAATAATTGGAATATTATTGGGATTATTATTATTGGATTATTTTTATTATTATTATTGGAATAAAAGTAGAAATCAGTAAAAAGGTTCCATTTGGGTAAAAAGAGTTATTTTCACGTGAAAAGGGGAAAAGAGACAGAAAGTGGAAAAAGAGAAAGAGAACAAGGGTTGAAGGAAGGAAAAGCTTGGAGCTCAGAGATTTGCCGGATTAACTCAGGTAAGGGGGGTTTATCATCGTTTAATGGGTATTATGGGATAATATGTACTGGGTAGTGATAAACCATTGATTTATCTTTGATTGGAATGATGTATGATGAAATTTGTGAAATATTGGATGAACGAAAATTGGATTATAAATGAAGGAAATTCGTAGGAATTAGATGTAATAATGTTAGATGTTGTGAAATCGAATAGGGTGTGAATTGTGTTAGAGGATATGAACGAAAAATGTGTAAAATTGGATTGTAGGAGGTTGGAAATTGGTAGATCTCGTAGCAGAGAAGACCATAGCAGATCTGGAAGTCTGGTTTCTGGTCATACGCGTATGGCACTAGGCAATACGCGTATGAGATGGTCTGGTACGCGTATGGCACTAGGCAATACGCGTATGGGTGAGGAAGATGATGTTTTGAACGTGTTTTGGTATCTGTTGGTACGCGTATGGGGATGTGGTACGCGTAGCATACGCGTATGGGATGGTGTTACGCGTATGGGTTTTGGTTGAGAAATGGGCCATACGCGTATGGGACTAGGCAGTACGCGTATGGGCAGGATTGTGATTTTTCTGTGCTGTTGTTGTGCAGTTTTTGGTTGTTCAGCTGAGTAATGTGATTTAGCTGATGTACGATATATTAGGGATCATTTCCCGTTGTTTTGAGTAGTATAGGTATTAGTAGAGTGTGCTAATACTGTGGTTGTTCTTTGGCATGATCTGATATGCTTATGTGATAAAATACTGATGATATGTGATGGTATGCATGATCTTGTGAATGTATCAGTTATGTGTGCATTTGTGAATAGACTGTTTTATGGCTTAGAGTGTGAGCATATGTCTATTCTTGAATTGTGGTTGATGATTTAGCATTGCTAGGTGATTAGCATGCATATTGTGGCCTTTATGGTGGTAGCTAATTCCCATGGTGAGGAATTAGTGAGTTAGTCATTTTGGACTGTTGTTGATGTTTGCATGCTAGGTGAATTAGCGTGCATAGCATGGCCCTTGGGGTGGTAGCTAATTCCCATGGTGAGGAATTAGTGAGTGAGTCACTAGGTCTCAAATGAGTGGGACTAGTGGGCTTGGTAGCCGTGCCTGGATTTGGACGGTGAGGTGAACTATATGTTCACAAACAGTCGGTACCGCATGCATGGAGTCTCATTGCATAATATGTGTATGGCGTATAATATGAATGGATGTATTCCAATATTATACGTGTGTTTGTGTTGATATTGAGTATGAGCATGAATTGTATTGGCATTGAGTATGATATTTGAATTGATGTGCCGTTACCGAATGTGTGATGTGATTAGGATGATTAATGTGTTAAATTACTTAACATGACATGATATTTTATAATGCTCATTATATTGATTGAGGAACTCACCCTTACAACTATTTTTCAGGTAACGAGCAGTGATTGAGTAGAAGCTAGTGCTTGGAGTCTAGTGTAGTCTCCTTAGTGGGTCGTGCTCTGATAGATGTAACATCGGGACGGGATGTTTTACCTTATTGAATAATTTTACATGATTGATGAGATTTCTATCCGCTGCGTTTTATGCAAAAATGCTTATGTTTTGAATTAATAAAAGAGCATGACAGTTATATTGTTGAATGGTGTGAAATATTGTGTGACACCCTTAAATTGCATATTTACTCTGATTTATGTTTTGTTATTTTAATTAAACATTTGGGGTATTTTAGAAGGGTGTTACAGAAAGGACATACACCAAGTCAGTCATACTAGGGGAAAGTAAATGAATTCAACAATCATCAGACTGGCCATGTGTCATTGAGGGGAAAGATTGAAGAGAAGTGAAAGTGAGGGAGCCAGTCACGTGTGGCTCATACCCTCACTTCATCTCTCTCTCTCTCTCTCTCTCTCTCTCTCTCTCTCTCTCTATATATATATATATATATATATATATATATATATATATATATATATATATATATATATATATATATATATATATATATATATATATATATATATATATATATATATATATATATATATATATATATTATCATCCAACGACACCGCAAAAACAAATCAAAGAAATCTTCGACCACCAAAAATAGATCAAACACGGTGGTAAAAACAATAACATGATGAATTTAACATGGTGTTCAACAACCACAAACCTAGATTGATACAAAAACCATCCAAACACCAAAATACCAAACATCAACCTAGCCTAACATACAACCCTAAACACGAATCTATAACCAAAATCATCAATAAACATCATATCCTAATAGATTAAAACACATATTTCATGAACCCTAAACCAAAAATATAACATCAAAACATTATACAATCATCAATTAGAAAAAGGGGAATGGTTATTTAAGCATACAATAACAAGATGGGGGGAAAATCAAAGTAAAAATGAAAGATAGAGCCTCGCCAAAGCTTGAAACTCTGGCGCCACCAACCTCAAGTAAGATTTCTAACTCTCTCTTTTTATGCTTGATTCTAGTTGTTATGTACTCCTTCTTTTACTCCTTTCTTTGTGGGTGAGCTCTAACAAGTGAATAGGTTTTAACTTCGATAAGTATGAATGGAGGTCCAAGCTCAACTTACTTAAACTTCAATTGGAAGTTAAAGAAGTTTGTTATGATGAGCTTTAATGACGATAGGTTTTGAGTTGGGCAGAGGTTTATAGGGGAATTTATCTTTGTTGAGAGAGTGCAGTGAGGGGTAAATTTATAGTTGAGTTGAGTGATGGACTCGTGAGAAAAAATAGGGAAAAGGGAGTTTGTTAAATTAATTTGGAGGGAGTTTTTAGTGTAGCAATCCGTGTGAGCTTTGAGTTGAAGGGTTGTGATGAAATTGAGAGTGTAATTGGTAAGAATTTGTGTTAGTTTGAGTGATTTTCATGATGATTTTATAGAATGGATGGTATGAGTGTCCCTAGTCATGCGTTGCTCACTACCTCAAATTGTACTATTTTCTAATTCATTTATTTTAATTAAAATGATGTATGTATGTTACTTGATGGTGATGAATTATATTCTGATGAATGTTAATGATGATGACACACGTCTTTGCCTTAATTCTCAATCTCTCTCTCTCTCTCTCTATCTATCTATCTATCTATCTATCTATCTATCTATTTATCTTTCTCTCTCTCTATTTTATAATTCATTTTCAAATATGTATGTATGTTATGTTTGTGTTATGATGATGATGATGATGAGAGGATGATATTCATGTTGTTGCTTAAATTTGTTCTACTATATTTTTCTTTTTGTTTAACTCAAATTTCAATTAATTAAGATGTGAATGTATGATGATATGTGTGTTGATGAATATTGTTTCTATGGTATAATGCTAAATGAAATTCTTGCGTATTCTCTTTTCATTTTCTTTTGAGTTTCACACTTGCTCATTTGGATGTGGTGTACGTAATGCAGGGTAATGTACATGGTGAGGCATGAAGTGAAGATGATGGCAAACATGAAGATGATGAGTGACATACTGCAAATGGAGAAACCGTGTGGGGGTGCCCTTAAGACTCAAAACTTGGCTTCATCATGCTTTTTAATTATTTTGTATTTTCATTTTAAAATGATGTAATGTACAAACTATAAAATGATTTTTTGTATTTTTCTTTTCTTTTTTGTATTATAATGATGTAGGCTTAATTGCAATTTTGGTCCCCCTATTTTGTATTATTTTGGGTTTTGGTCCCTCCATTTTAAAAACCATGATTTTGGTCCCTTTTTTAAGTTTTGTGTTGGATTTTTGGGGACTAAAATCCAACCTAAAAACTTAAAAGAGGGACCAAAACCGTGGTTTTTAAAATGGGGGATCAAAGCAAAAA
This sequence comes from Lathyrus oleraceus, assembly GCF_024323335.1. Taxonomy (NCBI): domain Eukaryota; kingdom Viridiplantae; phylum Streptophyta; class Magnoliopsida; order Fabales; family Fabaceae; genus Lathyrus; species Lathyrus oleraceus. The sequence continues at coordinate 350,291,651 of NC_066585.1, read as the reverse complement.
AAAAGTAAAATAAGGGGACCAAAGTTGTAATTGATCCAATGATGTAAAGTAATAGACCATGTGATATTCAAAAGCTATAAAATGTATTTTTAAATTCATTCTTATATGGACCATAGGCTTGTAATTTGACTTTATGCCCCAAAACTCAAGTGTATGCAATTATTTTAGTTAAAAATATCTCTTTCTCAAATCAATTTATGTTAATGAATGTTAAACAAAACTTATTATTTCAAAGTCCAATGGTGCAAAACCACTATATCTTGATCAAAATGACCAAAGGATGCAAAGCAAATGTATGCATGGAATGTGGCATAAGAATTCAAATGATGAGAATGCAATAACTATAAAAAAGAGAAAATACCAGCCTTAATGAAACGAACTCCAATTTTAACTTGCAAAATGGTCTGAGTAGCAGTGCAATGCAAAAAGAATAAGATGAAAAACTATGGCCCAATTGATCCTAAACTCAACTTGACCTAAACCTAAAAGTGACAAAGATGCAAATGCAAAATAAGTTAGAAGTACTAAATAAATAGGAGGACAAATTTTGGGTATGACAAGTACGAAGATGTCATGCATGATCTTTGTCCATTTTAGAATACACTAGAATATCATTAATAAACACTACCACAACTGATCCAAATAGGGATGGAACATATTATTCATATACTCCATAAACACACCAAGGGCATTAGACACACCGAACGACACCAATGAGTACCCATAGTGACTGTATTGTGTCCTAAACACAGTTTACATGATATCTTCATCTTTCACTTGAATTTGGTGATAGCCTGACCTCAAATCAATAATGCTGAATACACAAGCTCCTACCAACTGATCCATGAGATCACCAGTTCTAGGAAGAGGATATTTGTTCTTGATAGTAACCCCGTTCATCTAGTGATAGTCAACACATAACCTCATATTGTTGTCATAATTTTTCACTAATAATACTGGAGCTCCCCATAGTGATACACTTGGTCTAACAAAATTCTTTTCAAGCAGATCTTCTAACTGACTCTTTAGTTCACCCAATTCTGACACATACATCATGTATGGAGCCATCGACACACGTCTAGTACCAGGTACTAAATCCACGACGAACTTAATTTCACGTTTCGGAGGCAAGTCACCAATATCTTCCAGAAAAACATCAGGAAAATCACACACCATTGACATATCACTAGTCGCCACACCGTTATCCACTCTCAGAGAAGCGAACATCACAAGTACCTGATCATTCTCCCTCAAAGATATCTCAACTTGACCAGAAGACATGAATCTTGAATTTGTCCCCTACTTGGTTTTGGGAAACAACATAGCCTCATCAAAAAACTTGTACTCTCGCAATAAGCAAACCAACCATCCATACTTGAAGCATCTCGAAGAAGAATAAGCTTCTCCCCCACTTGTTTCAATCCCGCTCCTGCTGGCAAGCAGTTAGAAAACAAATGAGTACCAACAGTATTTCACACACATGTCACATATTAGGAAACAAATAAAAATCACAAAACTTTTTCCGATGAACCGACCTGCTCTGATATCACTATGTAACACACTAAACCCCGACTCGTAATATAACATATAAAATTCACATATTATGATGCTACTTAAAACACAACACACGACCTCATAGCGGAACTTCAAACATCTCATAGCATCAAATAATTATTTAAAGGAAAATACTCAAAGGAACTAAACTCCAACATCAATTCAAAATAAATAATATGACTCGTTCTTGATGTTACAGTTCAGAGCATATAGACCATTAAATAGAGATAAATATAAAAATAAATAAAGACAAGCATCCAAGGCCATCTTCCAACTCACAAGCAACTACTCCTGCTGAGTACCTAATTGTTTGTACTCCAGATGAGCAAAGACGCCACAACAACAAAAAGAAGTGAGAATACACCTTACAAATATTAACGGTGAAAATTAACAGAAGGATGGTAAACAAAAAAAAACAACAACAATAATTATAATGTCCTCACACAACATAATCACATCCAATTTATAATGCAAATGCTAATGCACCAACTCCTTCACCAATATGCATGTGATACTGCATTTTTTGGGGTTAGAGGTTTGTTATTGATTGCTCATGTCTCTGATTCCTCATGAACCATAACCTTATCTGGACATGAGTCTGTCATGGTTCCTCTCTGAACCTGACCCCACTGGACCGAAGTATATGCATGCCTGATCATGTATAGCAAACAGACATGCAACTCAAGCAATCATCATAATCATCATAAAAAAATCATCATAAAAAATAATCATCAAGAATCATCATAAAAAATCATCATCAAGAATCATCATTAAAATAGGTTTCATTCTTGAACTAAGTTTGTCAATAATCAGGCCTCGTTGTAATCCCATTGGGTACTAATTTCAAAAATATAATTTTACCAATAAACATGTCTCACTGTAATCCCATCGGATTACTAATTTCAAAAATAATTTTTTTCTAATAAACGTGCCTCACTGCAATCCCATCGGATTACTCATATGAAAATATAATTTAAAAATGATTATTGTACACTTCAGAATAGTGTAAAGATACTTTATTACTCCACAACTCTAAAATCATCAAAATTACTCAAAAAGACTCCAAGTTGATTATATTCTTGTATGACTCAATAGAGTTCTCAAAAATGGCTCAAAAAAATGCTTTAAGGGAAACTTTTCACAGGTGATAATTGTACAAACTCTAAGGATTGGTAGTTTAGCTCTAATAACTCCAAAATTACCTAAGGATGCCAAAAGGTCGCTTATGTAAAAAATTGCTCAAAATCAGCGAAAAATTCTCTAAACTCAAAAACGCCCCGAGTTGCCCGTACCTGTCATCCGGTTTCGAACCGCCCGACCTACCGCCAGGTTCTAAACCGCCGTCGCTGATGGCCTTTTCAGGTTAACGACCCACCGTTGTAGCAACCGCCTAGCGAACCCTTCGCTACCTCACTCGCCTAGCGAGCTCACGAAATACCAGAAAATTTTGGGCTTAATTCTGAGCCCACCAAGACAATTATTATAAATACCAGAACTTCACACAGAGAAAGAGATAGACGGAGGACAGAGAGGGAACAAGCAAACCCTAACAAAGGCAACCGGAAAAACCCTGGAGGCTACCGAAGAGAATTCAGAGTAACCCCCGGATACCCCGAAGGAAACTCATCTGCACAAAGGTTATCTCCGCCCAACTCAATCTGGTACAAACCATAAGAGTGATCTGTAAGTCCAACGGTGCAATTGCAATTGCAAACAGGTTTGCCACACCCCACTATTTTATGCTCCTAATTTGACATCTTCAAATACATGAGGCATTATGATTGAATTCCTAAATGTATCATTAGGTTTTGCATATGGGTTTAAGTATGCATGAATGTGTAACACGATATCTTGAATGTTTAACCATGTAATTTCTGTAATGAATGCCATAGGGTTTGGGTTTCCTGAAATCGCACTGTTATCAAAGAAGAACCCAGAACCCACAGCCGTTCGCTAGCACTTCGCTGAGCGAACATGTAGCGAGGGTTCGCTAAGCCTTCGCTAGGCGAGGCAGTAGCGAACATGACAGTATTTGTTTCTTCGTTTGCATTCTAATCTGTTATGTACTTGATTGACATGTTTTCTATTGCATCTATACGCTGTTTGCCTGACACTATTATTGCTGTGATTCTTTTGTTTGGTGCAACTCTTGGGTTGCACCCTAGCTTGGTATTCTAACCCGTTTGTTGAATTTTTGTGAGGGTTCATATACTCCTGAAGAGACAGTTTGCTAGGTATTCCACTTTATTTGTGGGATACCCTTGTGAAGATTCATTTTAATTACTTGACTGATTACATTGCCTTCGAACATACGATTTGGCCCCTCTCTTTGTTGCCCTACGATATTACGGTCATATCCCGCGAATGTAAGGATACCCTTAGCAAAGAACCTTCGGTTAAATCATCATAGTCCCTCAAATGTTGCCTTCGAATACATGACTTTGTCCCTCGATGACCCTTCGTGGTAGCCTACGGTTAAAATGATGATCGTCCCTTCGAATGCTAAGGTATCCTTACAAATGTTGCCTTCAATGACCAATCGACGACCCTACGATGTCCCTTTACATCCAAAGGATAAGACTACTTACTTCTCAATAGTAAGGACAGTTTTACCCTCCTAAGGATAGGAAATACCCATAAAGACCTTGGTTAGGTATAACTCTTAAATGCCTACTCACAGCTTAAAATACTGTTCACACCTCACACTTTTCAAAACATCCTTTATAAAATCACCATTTGGTATACATTCGCACCAAGATCATTGCCGAGTTATATTTTTCTAAACTATAGCGGTGTATTCGTCGCTATATGATTTATTGATTAAACCATAAGCAAAGCATACAAAGAAATCGAGTCGCCACCGCACTTTTATTTATCCAAAGGACTGGCTAAAAAGCGAACAAAAGCCTAAGAAGTTTTACACGTAGAAAACTAATGAAAAGATCAGAGAATCTGGGTAAGGGGTTAATTACGCAATGGGAAGGTGTTAGGCACCCAAAACGTCCTAGGTACTCCTAGGGAGCCCTTTTCACACTTGTTGTAAGAAAGTGTTATTTGTTTTTGAAAATATTATTGTGCAAACATGAATGGGATGATGAGAAAAGAATACATAATTTTTATTGTTTTTGTGTTTGAACGGATGAACCCGTTGCCTACGTACCTTCCATCAAAGGTAAGGATCAAAACGCCGTAGTTCGGCTAAAAGATTTCCAAAAGTTAGTGAATTCATTTTAAAACACAAGCACTAAGGCTTTTCATTACCAATGGGAGAAAACTCAACCTGAATCAACAATCCACCATGCGAGGACGGCTTCAACATACTAGTGAGGGGTTAACCCTATAATAAGTATGAAAGACTTACAATCAACTCAACTAAGGATAAGGTAAGATTTACATCAACCACTATGGTAATTGAAACCTATGGCTAATGTATGAAAGCATATTAACAATGGACAAAGCCACAAAACAATTGAATGTGTGAAGTTAATTGATTATGAGTATTCACAAAATATGGTCAAGGTATGATTAAGATTCAATTCAAAAGTGTTATGAAAAGTGAAGTTTGAAAAGTCAAGGACTTAGGGTCCAGGTTTCTAGTTTGGAAAGACATGAAGATGTTTGCACAACAGTTATTTCAAGTTTTGAAATCAACATGTGAAAAGGTTTAGGACAAAGAGGGTGAATGGATAATGGAGTGTAAAACTTCTCAGAAAGGTTCACCTCTTGAGATCATATAGAAGATGATTCAAGTGTGTCCTCAGGAATAGGCAACAATGAGCACTAACAGATAAACAAAACAAATGATATCGGATGCCAATAGCGGGACTTATACCAATCTCACAAACAAAGGCGGATACCGATACCAATAAATGGATTTACACCAGTCTCCTAAAACCAACAAGGATATCAGATGCCAATAAATGGGCTTATACTAACCTCCTAAAGCAAAACAAAGCATGGATGTTAGATGCCAATAAATGGACTTATTCCAACCTCCTAAAGCAAAACAAAACATGGATGTCAGATGCCAATAAATGGACTTATTCCAACCTCCACAGGATGATCATAGGAATACAAATGCCAACAACATGGTCTTACAATTGCATCCTCACATACAACAATCAAACAAGAAGCACTAAGCAAAGAGGACATAAGTGGCCAATGACATGGTCTTACACTCAATCCCTCCCAAATCATAGGAACAATGGCCAATGAATGGACTTATAGTTGATTCCTCAATGGGCAAACTCAAACAAGTCACAAAGATATGAAATGATTATCATGCAATAATGAACAATTAATGATGATCAATGCACAAAGGTAAACAAACAAACATGTACAAATGAACCAAGCAATCAATCAAACAAAGTCATTTAGCACACTCTATATACAAGCAATTAGGCTCAAGCAAGGGTTAGACTTTAAAGTCAACTGGAATGGGGTAAATGGTGCTCTTAACCTTAACATTGAGGGTTAAGGTGAACCAGATGAAAGGATACGAGGGGTGTGCCTCATTCTCTTATCCCTGGTCAGGGAGAGCTTTGAATATCAGAAAGTGTGGTAGTTCAGAAAGTTGGAACTCTCTCCACAAGTTAATGACTCGATAGATCTTGGGTTAAGATCCACAATGCTACAACATGTAATGCGAGCAAAGGGAAGACACACAGAATAGTAGGAGATGGACTACACATCTCTTTTATCTACCAATTGCCTCATCAAAGGACTTTTCCTGCTTGGGGACAAAGATAAACAATCACAAACATTGCCTCTTAAGGAGGACTTCAGACAGGTGCCTGGCCAAGTAACAGACCAGGTCTTCCAGACTACATGAAGAAGAGATGTTATACCTCAATGATTAAGCTATCAAGCAAAGCAAAAGCAAGTTCACAATGAACTATAGCAACTAAGGTACCTGAAATCAATCCAATTCAATCAGTACTTAAGTCACAAAAGTCAAAACAGACAGATAAGAACCAACAGTCAATAAACAGCCAATGCAATCATGTGCCAAGCACAAACTCAAATCAAATGAGCTAGAGGCATCCTACAAAACAAACCAAGTTAGTTCATAACAACCAAATAAACCAACACAAGCCATGTGAGTTAATCTCCTTAAAGCAATTGCTTCTTATCCTGAAAAACAAACTCAAACATGAGAAGCAAACCCTTAGGTCAAGGCCTAGGGTCAAAGAAAGAGAAATGGACCAAAACAGAACATGAAAATTTACAAGAATCAAGATTAATCAAATAAGAACATCATCCAATTGGTCCCATATCAAAACTATGCACCAAATCCATTTCACAAACAAATCATGTCAAAGTAAGCACATTGGAATCACATTGGAGTAAACAGAATGAACCAATTCAAATCAAATAAAAAATGACTCAATAAATTCCAAGAAAAATCATGCCTAAACAGAACACATCAAATGGGCAACATACCAAAAATCATGGCATTTGGATAAGTGGAAGAATGTCAATTAAAATCAACAAGTCAAGGTATGCAAAAACAAGCTCAAACAAGGCCACAAATGGTACATCAACTTAAGGCACTCCCAAAACATAAATGACATAAGATAAATGAACCAAGCCAAAACCACAATGAACTTCAACATGTTAAGAATCAATGTACAAAATTTCAAGTCCATACAATAAGGAATAAGAATTTCACAAATCATGGAAGTTCAACACTCATTTAAAGTCCAATTATGACAAGCCAGAAGAGAAAATCTCAAACAAATTGGGAATGGATCTAAAAATTCTACAAAACATCATGCTCAAACTTAACATCCAAAAGTAGCATCGTGCAAAAATTCAGAGCAATTGGCATTTTAATGGCATGGAAAATAAAATCAGCAACATGAACAAGAAATGGTGTGACACACATTGTCACACCTCCAATAACCACATCATATCTCACAAACCAGAAATGCAAAAATCACAAACTCTATACCAAAAGATCATTCAAGATGTCTAGATTATGCATGTAAATATTCATGTTCATTGGATCAAGCATCATCATTTCACAATCAAAATAGTAAGCAAGGTGCAAGAAGTGACATGTGAGAACAAACCCTAGGCAATTTTTAAATCTAACCGAGCACAAATTCTGGAAAAATATCCATAAAAAAGTAGACATTACAAGGATTATGGCACAAAAAATTTCATGTAAATTGGATTATTAGTTTAGGAGATATGGATTTTCTAATGTGGAAAAAAAATCATGTGGAAATGCATATGAACATGTGAAGCATATGGTGAGAAAATGCCAAAGCCAAGATGAGAAACCGCTGGCGCCAGGATTCGAACTTCGTTCAAATTCAAATATGGCGCCACTTAGGTGAAACTCCGCGTTTCACTTAAGTGAGGTGGCACGGCATGGTTGGCTACATGGCACACAAACAACAAAAACATGCAAAATAGGCCAGGCGAAGATCAAATGCGTTCTGGATACGAAAACATTAGGGTTCCTCATGTTCTTCATCATTTTTTCCAGCTCATGAACTTTTTTCACAGAAATCAACAAACGATACATCAATAGCTTCGTCTTAGCATGCACATCAACAATCTCAAATCCATTTCACCTAATTCTTACTATTAAACACAGATCGAGCAGAATAAGATTTGAACAACAAACTTAAAATCCACATAACTTCCTCGATACAGCATGAAAATTCAAGATCTAAAGTTCACTATGACCAGCAATAAAGGATCTATAAGATGCACATGGTAATTTCAAGAATTGCATCATTCGAAATCTGACCTTGCTGGTGATGCAGCAGTGAAATCGTGTGAATTAGAGCTTGGCAAGGTAAAACAGATACTCTCCAATGATGAGGAAGATGATTGGATGATAAACAACAGCTCAGCAATGCTTGAATTCGATGGAATCTTTAACTGCCATGGGAATGCTCAAGCTTCAACAGTCACGATTTGGCCTGGATTATGCACGATCTTGCTTCAATTCACTTTAACAATGCCTGCAGATGATGATTAGAACAAGGAGCAAGCAAAAGAAATGAAGAAATTCGATGGAAAAAGTTAAGAGAATTTGAGAGAATTTGAGATGAAAGGTTTTGGATCTGAAAAAATGAAGTTGTTGTTGATGAATTCTGTTAGAATTAGGAATATATAGCACCTGTTAATCATGTCCATAATCATCATTAACCAAAATGTAAATGGATTAGTGAAATTAGCATGTTTATGCAATTTGGCCAAAATGCCCTCATGTAATGCCATGCAATGGAACAGTGCGAATTTGGCTTGAAACAAGTTGCAAAACCTGTTTTGATGCAATTGGAATTGGTTTGGAATGAAAATAATGCCCATTTTTCAAATTCACACTTTCCCACCAAAATTCAAATTGATTCAAGTGAAAAATGCACTTTTTTTGTGATGAGTCTTAATGAAATGTGATGCATGATCATGATAGTAGAGATCAAGATAAAATTGCTCCAAAAAGAACCACATGAATTGGCCTTTTGGTGCAAAAGTTATGCAAGCTTGAAGTTCAAAATTCCTTGACAATGATTTGATCATAACTTGCCAACCACAAATGAGAAATGGATGTTCTTGGACTTGTTGGAAAGGTAAGAGCAAGATCTTCAACTTTCATGTTGGGCAAAATTTGATTTGAAGCTTACTTGATGATGTAAAGTTGAGGAGAAGACCTTTCCATTTTTGGCAGTTTGAAATTACAGGTCACTTACTATTTTTGGAAACTTTTTGTCTGACCTCAAATCCTTCAATGTTGATGTTTGACATGTTATATGAGGCTTAAATGGACATGAATGAGGTCTCCCCAACCATCTCCCACCTTCAAATCCCTGATTTTATGCACAGTTGACCACAGTTGACTTTGCTAGGGTTTCAGCTGACCTAGCTATGCTCTGATGAAATCCAAGCCTCTACCACTTGAGATCTTGATTCAAAATGATATCATGGTTCATTTTAACTCTTGTGAATGATCAATGGTGCCCAAATTCTTCAGAATGGCCACCATCTATGGCTCAATGAATGCCTTTGACTGGTTTGACCTAATGTTGCTTCATCTGCAAGTAACAAGGTTAGATGACAATATTTTTGTACTTTTGGGTAATAAACAAATGAAAAGCAATGATATACAAATGCTAAACATGCTTGGTGATCAAGAACCACTCTCAAAAGACAACCCACCCACAGGAAAGAAGGCAAGGTGCACAATGATCCTTGAGGCAATGATATGATATGATATGATGCCATGAGGGATCTTAGGGACAAAATTGGGGTCTTACAGATGCCCCTATTTAAGGTCATTCTAGCCGGAGAAATGAAGTTTAGAAATCTTCATCACGACGCGGTAGAATGGGCTTAAATAACAGTAATGAGACAAATTTTGGTCCCTAAGAGACCTCATGATGCAGATGTATGCATGTAAAAGACATAAACTCTGTGGGGATATGGTTCACACAGAAAAAACGCAACAATCCATCGGAGTAATACACTCACCAGGAACAGAGACTCTAACGGGACTCTTATTGGGGATAAAAAGAAAAGAATGCGTGAGCAGGACACGACTCTGAGTTGGGGGAAAACAAAACTGACACGACTTTACTGGGGAAGTAAAGGACTCAACTGGGGAAAAAAGAGATTTCCAAAGGACAACACATCCACTGGAAAGACACAAGCTGACTCAAACTATCCACAAGGATACCTCGGATAAAATTCGGACTCGGACCAAGGAAAGATTCACAAAGAATCTCCCTGCCGGGGAAAATTACATATATTGGGGAAAACGCCAATACAGCAAAAAGGTAAAAATCACCACAAGAAAACTCCACTGGAGAGGCGTCTAACAAAGAGACTCTCCTGGGGAAAAGCAACAAGATGAGATGTTACCGGTATAAGGGTAACAAACTCAGGAAGAATGAATATCTAAGACCGGTATAAGGGTGAAAGATATCAATCAACCAAACATCTGAGAAAGACCTAAAAAGGTACATCAACTCAGGAAAATCTGACTCCACAGGGACCAAGGTCATAATAGGGAGCAGAAAGGAAGGAACACCAGGGATACCGAGGTATATAATAGGTGACCGACCGAAGCGTGAATTGGTATATATGCCAAAACACTCATCATCCAAAAGGAGGGCTTGAAAAAGCAAATCGACTTACAGGATGGATATTCGAATCCACAACGGGAAAACGAATCTTACTCAACTAGGGACACAAACCCAAAGAGTGCATGAGATATAATATCCATTACCGTCAGAACATGGATAGAATACTCGCATGAGATATATTATCTATTACCGTCAGAACGTAGATAATACACTCGCATGGTAAGAAACACCAGGGATACCGGTTACTGGGTATATAATAGGTGACCAACCAAAAAGAGAGACAATCGTTACCAAGCATACGGGTAAACGAAAGACAACTCACATAGGATAGATTGCAAGCATCCGACAATTATCCAAGAGGAATATTCGACTCCGCAAAGGGAAAATACGAATCTTACTCGACCGGGGAAACACACAAGGCTTCGACTGAAGAGTGCATGAGATATATTATCCATTACCGTAAGAACGTGGATAACATACTCGCATGGAAGATTATCCACAACCGGTTACTGGGTTAACAAAGGATAAATCGATCGAAAAGAGAGGTATCGGGATACCAAACTAGGTATATAATGATAACCAATCAAAGGAAGCAACAATCATTACCAAGCAAACGGGTAAATGAAAGGCGATCTGCTGAGGATGAATTGCATAAACAGCAATTATCCACAAGAACTAGCTGGGGATGTTGTAGCACCTCAAATTTGCACCTTACATTTTGTACATACATTTTCATATTAGGTCATAACATAACATGGTCCGCTTCATAGCATTGCATTGTCCTTTTGCCCAAGTGCAAGATCATCAGACAGATTAGGTCAAACTGGTCAGGAGATCAGTCAGTCAAGCAAGCAAGTACAATTTCCAAGAAGACAAGGCCCTAGGGTTGGTCCAACATGTTCACATGACCTAGGGGTCCTTTTGGAGTGTTTTGGTCAAGGATTGGATGTTGAAGTCATCAGTCATGGCTCAGTTCACCAGAAACCCTAAAAAGTCAACTGTTGGTCAACTGTGCATTTAATCAGTGATTTGATGGTGGAAATTGGTTTGAGAGGTCTCATTCATGTCCATATAGTCTTCATATAACATGTCAAACATCATCATGGAAGAATTTGAAGCCAGACAAGAAATTTCCAGAAATAGAAAGTTGACCTGTAATTGGAATTTGCCAAAAATGGAAAGTCTTGATCCTCAAACTTACATCATGATACAAGCTTCAAATGAATTTTTGCCCAACATGAAAGTTTAAGATCTTGTTCTCCCATTTCCAAAAAGTCCAAGAACACTCAATTCCCATGTATGGTTGGCATGTTATGATCAATTCATTCTCCAAAATGTTTGAACTTCGAAAGGCCATATCTCTCAAACCATTTGGCCAAATTGGGTGGGGTTTTTTGCAACAAGTCACATTTGATCCCCTCTTTCCAAATATGCAACCATCATTCACCAAAACATCATAGATCAAAATGGCATTTTTGAACTTACATGAATTAATTTCAAGTGAGGTTGAAATTTGACTTTTTGAAATAACCATTTTTAATCATTTTGGCCATTTGGAATAGTTCAGAAATTGTATTTGAAACTTGTTTGAAGGCCCAATTCGAGCTGCAGCCTCTTGCACCATGCACTTAAGTAAAAATGGCCAAATTAGCAAAAACACTAAAGTTACCAAATGCCAATTACCAAGTTCACTAATGATGCTTAGCATGCTAAACAGCAGTATATAAGATCATTTTCTTTCTGAAGGAAGCCCTAGCAGCCTCTGAACACACAGAAAAATCTCATTCTCTCAAAGTTGGACATTTTGCATTTTGAACTTTTCTTTGAAAAATTGTGAAGCACTCGACCTTGCCTTGCTTACTACATCATCTACCCACCATTTTGAGCACCTTTCAAGCTTAAAAAACCAACTGTAACCGCATTACAAGCTCTGTTTTCTTCAAGCATTCATCCATGGCAGATTTTTGTTTGAATCATCTCATGCCTTGCTGAGCTAGGATCCTCCTCCATACATCTTGTGGAAGCTATTGGAGTACCTGTTTCGAGCTTTCCTCACCAAACCAACACTGTTTCATCATTTGCTTCAAAATTAAGTAAGAACTCGAATCTCCTTATTTGCTAAACCATGGCTTGGTTCTTATAGATCTTTGTTTGCTGGTTTCATTAAGCTTTGAATCGTGCTAAATGGTTGAGCTATGTGTGAGAAATCTGGGTTTTAAGTTTCACATTCAAACTTGTTTTTGCTTATTTCTCATTGGATAGCTTAATTTATAGAAAATGGCTTTTGGAATGTTGATGTTTGTTGTTTGCTGATCACGATGATGCTTCCAATTCGAATTTCTGGAAAAATAATTTTTTCGAATTTGATTGATGAGGATGAAGCTTACTGTTGCCTGAAAACCCTAGTTTCCTGCCCAGAAACACGTTTCGCCTTTACATTGCATGTTCCTCCAAACTTCTGGGCCATGTCACCAATCAGCGTGTGACACGCAGGCTATCCAATGCACACCGTTTCATTTAAATTCCCCAATAATTACCACAATGCCATTTCCGGTTTTAAATTCAATTAAATCATTTATTTTCTCAATTTTTATTTCATTTGATATGCTCAACTTGCAAAATTCATAGATCATTCATTTGTGATCCAAATCTCGTGGGAATTTTTGCTAAATGCTCAGCATGGTCTCTAGTATTTTATCATGATTTTTCCTGAATTTTTGGATGGTTGGATTTTAATTGGTGCTAGGGTTTTGTTCATGTGTCCATATTTTGTACCTTTTGCCAAAACAATTGTGAAATGATGATGCTTTATCCAATGGCTCCCAAATTTTTTGTGCTTAAACTAGACACATTCATGGTGATTGTGGTGTAGAGTTTGTGAATTTATCATTGCCGGTTTGTGAGATATGATTTTTTGAATTAGGGTGTGACAATTTGTGTCACACCAATGATGTGCAACTTGATGATTTTCAATACCATGCTTCTTGACCTCAAAATGGATTGAATTTTTGCATGATTGAGCTTGTGTATGTCTAGTTTACATATGTTTTTTTGTGGATTTGTTTATGGCATTTTCCAATTGATTGAGATTTTTCTCCCTTGTTTGGTCTTATGTTGACTTTTTGTGACACTTGTTCCCATTTGTTTTGTGAAATGCTCATACTTTATTAGATGGACATGAAATTTGATATGTGATTACTAGACATCTTAAGCTTTGCCATGGTTTTAGTCCCATTCATTTATCATATACCATCCCTGATTTATGATTTTTTCAAGTTGATGTATGTTTGGTTGACTTCTTTGAGCATGTTCAAAATTGCCTTGCCTTTCTGATTTTCATTGACTATCTTCTACTTGTCCAAATGAGATGAAATTTGACATGATTACCATGCTGTGGATTGTGATTGATCATGATTAATTGATGATTTTTGGAAATGTTTAAGATTGCTTTTGATTCAAGTCTTGCTGTTGACTTCTATGAACTTCTAAATGCCATGCCTTGACCTAATTTGTTCATGAAATGATGATAATAATTGATATGAATGTGAAACCAATTGGGTTTATTTCTTGATTGTTTGAACATGATTTTGGATGCTTGCCATTTGCTGTTTTGATTTTCTCATCCCCTTTTGACCCTAGGCTTGTCCTAGTGGTCCTGTTACTCACATTTGAGTTCATGTTTTCAGGTTGACCAACAATTATCCAATGAGACCAATACAAATTGATTGAGTTTGATTGATTATCATGACTAACTTGTTTGTTTTGTAGGTTGCTTGGCTCACATGCCTTGAGCCTTGTGCATTGCACATTTAGCTGATTGTGTTAACTGTTGACCTATGTCCCATTTTGATTTAACTTTGACTTGTATACTGATGTTGTCTGACTGGTTTCAGGTACCTTTAGTTGCCTTTAGTTCCTTGTGAACTTTGCTTTGCTTTGCTTGAATAGAAATTTGCATTGAGGTATAACTTCTTTACTTCATGTAGTCTGGAAGACCTGGCCTGTTACTTGGCCAGGCAACTGTCTGAAGTCCTCCTTAAGAGGCAATGTTTGTGACTGTTTACATTTGTCCTTGCATAGAGTCAAAGACCTCCTAAGTGAAGAGGCAATTGGCAGAACCCAAGGGATATGCAACCTATCCCCTGCTATTCTTTGTGTCATCTGCTTCGCTCACACCACTGTGTTGATGCATTGCAGATACAAACCCAAGATCTTGTACAATTATACAATTGTACAGTTGAGTCAGTTTTAAATGTGTAGAAGGGTTCCCACTTTCTGAACCCACACATTCTTGTCTTAAGCTCTCCCAGGCCAGGGATAAGAGCTGTGAAGTCCTATCTTCACTCACCTTTCATCTGCTTCACCTTAGCCCCTCAATGGCAAGGTTAAGAGCTAACACTACCCAGTTCCAGTGGTTTGTTTGTTGAGGTTGATATGACCCCTCGACTAAAACCTGACCTTGTTTGAGCCCATTGCTTGCATATAGTGTGTGCTACTTGTGCTTGTGTGTTTGCTTTAGCTTGCTTCCTGTGCAAGTTAGGTTTAGTTTGACTTGCTTCCTGTGCAAGTTAGGTGTGGCTTGCTTCCTGTGCAAGTTAGCTAGAAACCTTAACTTAGGGATGATTTTGCATGATAACATCTAGGCTCGAGTCGTAGTCTCCCTAGTTGTGTCTCCCTCTGTTATCTGGTTAGGCTAGTCCTTTATCCCTGCGTAGGGGAACTACGTCGCCCTGATCCTCATACCAGATGAGGTACGTAGGCAGGAGATGAGCTGATCTCTCCGGGCGCCCTTTTTCTTTTTCAACCTTTTTGTCTTCAACCCCTCTGTGTGTGTTGTTGTGTGCTTGGAAGTTGATGTAAGTCCATCGAGTGGCATTCGGGTTCCAGTGTGTGTGTGTTTTGGTTCGGATGCGGATGTAAGTCCAGTGATTGGCATTCGGGCTCCACGTTTGCCTTTGCCTGTGTTTGTTTGTGTGCGTGTCAGCCGAGCTACGAGTGCTCTGATTCTCCTCTCGTCCGAGAAGATACGTATGCATAGGGTGCGATACCCTAGCGAGCATGTGTCGTTTCCCCAGTCCGAACTACTTCGACTCTGATGTCTATGCCTGATAGACTAAGTAGGCCCAGGATGCGATATCCTGCCGAGTCAGTTTCAGTCTTGTCTGTTTTCTTGTGTCTCCTTCAGCCAGTGTGTGTGTGTGTGAGCAGTGTTTAGCAACCATTTTCCTTTCTATTGCGCGTGGATCCCGTCGAGTACGACGGATGCGTAGGGGTGCTAATACCTTCCCTTCGCATAACCGACTCCCGATCCCATTCTCTTTGGTCGCGAGACCATGTATTTTCTAGGTTTACTCTGAGCGTTTCCTTTCCCTCTTCTGGGATAAATAACGCACGGTGGCGGCTCTGTTGTTATTGTTTTCCCGCCGGTTTTTCGCGTGATGCGACAGCTGGCGACTCTGCTGGGGATCTTTCTAGAAGTTGACCTCTTGCTGGTCCGTCTTCCCTGAGCGAGTCTCTCCTAGCGCTCTCTAGGATAGGGTTTGGTTGCTATTGGCTGTTATTTATTGCATTCATTTGTTTATATGTGCATTTATCGTTTGCATTTATTGTTTGCATTAATGTTTACATTCATTCATTGTTTACCTGGCTGGCTGGTTGTCTGTTTCTCTCTGTTGGGGTGGGAGTTACATGAGGTAAAAGGCCCAATACCCAGGCCATGAGTGAAATCTAGGATACTTAGGAATAGAGTGATTCATGGGAAGCGGGTGGTATTGCGCCACTTAGCGGAACATTGATATCACGAGCAGTTCAGACCCTGGTGGGATATTATCGTTACATACTTCGGGTGTGTATATGATGATGTTCTGCGAAAGGTTATTTATGCTGCGTTTCTCTCGACCTTACCCTGGCCTAGATGACACCCGTGAGTGGGGAGGGAATGATCATTATTACAGGTACAGTTGGTGACTTGTTGGTGACTTATTGGTGACTTGTTGGTGACTTGTGATCCTGTTGGTGACTATTGGTTCAGAATTTTGGGGTCTCAGATGACTTTGGGTTTCAGATGAACTTGTGGTTCCGAGTTCAAGCCGAAGCTTTGATCCTGTGTTCCGAGAGACACAGCCAACCAGTCTTGTCTGCATCATTTGCATCATAACATGTTTATTTTCAAAAAAATACGCAATAAAAAAAAAGAGAAGAAAAAAAGAAAAAAAAAAAAAAAAAAACTAATCCCTGCATGCATATCATTTCTCAGGTACATTCCAGAGCTTGTTCACTGATAGAGATGGCAACAGTCCCAGAGTTGAAGCGGAAGACTTGTTCCTACAGCTTTCACCGTGAACCTTTGACGTCTCTGATTGAGTTGAGCAACCTTATGACCAGTGGTAACCACAAGGGGTTTGTTGACCAGTATGGAGATATTCTGACACTGTTGAAGATGGTAGTCGATCCGGTGCCGTTGCAGACTCTTCTACAGTTCTACGACCCAGAGCTTAATTGTTTCACCTTTCAAGATTATCAGTTGGCGCCTACTCTTGAGGAGTACTCCATTCTGCTGAGTGTCCCGGTCCGGTATCAGGTTCCTTTCTTGGATGTGCCCAAGGAGGTTGATTTCAGAGTTGTTGCCAGAGCTTTCCATTTGGGTATCAAGGAAGTCAGTGATAGTTGGAAGTCCAGTGGGGATGTTGTAGGATTGCCTTTGAAGTTTCTGTTGAGGGTAGCTAGAGAAGAAGCAGAGAAGGGAAGTTGGGAAGCCTTTCATGCTCAGTTGGCCGTCATGATCTATGGGATCGTCCTGTTTCCGAGTATGCCCAATTTTGTTGACTATGCTGCAATCAGTATTTTCATTGGAGGAAATCCAGTTCCTACTCTGTTGGCTGACACTTACTATGCTATTCACAGTAGGCATGGTAAGGGTGGGGCTATCAGGTGTTGTCTCCCGCTTTTGCTTAGATGGTTCTTGTCTCTCCTGCCAGTCATTGGACCTTTTGTGGATGCTCAGAGCACGCATAAGTGGACTCAGAGGGTTATGTCTCTTACCTCCTATGATATCAGGTGGCAATCTTACCGGATGGATGTGCGTAACGTCATTATGAGCTGTGGAGGATTCCGTAATGTGCCACTCGTAGGGACTAGGGGTTGCATCAATTACAACCCGGTTCTTTCTCTTCGCCAGTTGGGGTTTGTGATGAAGGGAAGACCACTTGAGGCTGAGGTAGCTGAAAGTGTGTATTTTGAGAAGCAGAGTGACCCGGCCAGATTGGAGCAGATAGGGAGAGCTTGGAAGTCTATTGGTGTGAAGGATGGATCTGTCTTAGGGAAGAAGTTTGCCGTTGCTATGCCTGATTACACTGATTGGGTCAAGGAGAGAGTAGAAACTTTGTTGTTACCCTACGATAGGATGGAGCCGTTGCAGGAGCAACCACCTTTGATCCTTGCCGAGAGTGTGCCTGCGGAGCACTACAAGCAAGCCCTGATGGAGAATCGCCGTTTGAGAGAGAAGGAGCAAGATACCCAGATGGAGTTGTACAAAGCCAAAGCTGATAGGTTGAATTTGGCTCATCAACTCAGAGGAGTGCGAGGAGAAGATGCTAGCAGACTGAGAAGCAAGAAGAGATCCTACGAGGAGATGGAGAGCATGTTAGATGCAGAACACCGGGAGTGCTTGAGGCTGCAGAGAGTTGAGGCCAGCTATCAGAAGAAGATCAGAGGCTTGGAGAAGCAACTCAGAGATAAAGACATCCAGTTGAAGAAGGAAGTAGACTTGAGACAGGCATCAGAGAACCACCTTGGAGGAGAAGTGGTAGAGCTTAGACGACAACTGAAGGAGAAGATCACTCTTTTGCCAGAATGTTCAGAATGTGACCTGTTGATAGACTAGTGTCAGTACTTGAAGACTCTCATTCCGGGAGGCCGTTTGTCTTAGCTTGTATCTTTGATGTGTATGTTGAGAATCACCTCCAGGCTTGTTGGATGGGATTCATTGTTGTACTCCGATTGTTTGGATTTTCTTTGTCGACTTTGTTGTATGATCCTGTTACTCATATAGATGAGGTTGTTGGTTTCACCTTGTACTCATCACTCTTGTGTATGTTGTTTCTGTGCTTCTGTGTTGTTCTTGCTGCAGGTTGCCATCTTTTGAGGATGACTCAGGCTCTTTGAATGCCTGAGAAATGAACATATCATGTGCATCATACGCATCATTAGCACCATACTCATATCATTTTGCATAACAGGTGTACTTGGTCGTGACTTCTCACTCTGGTTCCTGTTTTAGGCAGGATAGCTGATCAACGTCCGCACCGCTACTCAACAAGACTGAATCAACAGAGAGGTATGGATCAAGTTCAAGCTGAGTTGGCTGAGATGAAGGCTAACATGGCCCAGTTTATGAATATGATGCAAGGGGTTGCACAAGGTCAAGAAGAACTTCGAGCCCTGGTTCAGAGACAAGAGGCTGTAATTCCACCGGTCAACCATGCGCCGCCAGAGGGAGGCCCGGTCAATGATAATAATGTTGTTGCTGCTGTACCCGTCAACAACTATGCTGTAGGTGATGAGTTGGGGGGAATTCGAATCAACGGTCAACCTATTGCTCCAGATGCCGCTAATGCCAGAGCGGTCCGTGCCCCGGCCCGTAATCCTGCTCCGATTGTTGACAGACAAGAGGATATGTTCACTCTGCTCAGTGAAGACGAAGACGTTCTGGGAAGGGTTGACGAGAGGGATCGTAAAGTTGATGCCCTTGCTGAGAAGATCCGGGCTATGGAATGTCAAAATTCTCTCGGTTTTGATGTTACCAATATGGGGTTGGTGGAAGGTTTGAGAATCCCTTACAAGTTCAAAGCACCGTCCTTCGATAAATACAACGGTACTTCTTGCCCTCGCACCCATGTGCAGGCTTATTATCGAAAAATCTCTGCGTATACCGATGATGAAAAGATGTGGATGTATTTTTTCCAAGATAGTCTATCTGGGGCTTCTTTGGACTGGTACATGGAATTAAAGAGAGATTCGATCCGATGCTGGAGGGATCTGGGTGAGGCCTTCTTGAGGCAATATAAACATAACATGGACATGGCGCCTAGCCGGACTCAGCTGCAGAGTCTATGTCAGAAATCCGGAGAGAGCTTCAAGGAGTACGCCCAGAGGTGGCGTGAACTGGCTGCTAGAGTTCAACCCCCTATGCTGGAGAGGGAGTTGACAGATATGTTTATCGGTACTCTTCAGGGTGTGTTTATGGACCGGAAGGGGAGCTGCCCATTCGGTAGTTTTTCTGATGTTGTCATTTGTGGAGAGAGGACTGAGAGCTTGATTAAAACTGGGAAGATCCAAGATGTTGGTTCCTCTTCTTCTAAGAAGCCGTTTGCTGGGGCACCTCGTCGAAGAGAGGGTGAAACTAATGTTGTTCAATACCGCAGAGATCAGAACAGAAGTCAACACTGTCAGGTTGCTGCAGTGACCATTCCGGCACCTCAACCTCGTCAACAACAACAATAAAGAGTTCAACAACCGCAACAACAACAACAGCAACGTCCATATCAGCCCAGACAAAGGATGCCTGATCGACGTTTTGATTCGCTACCCATGTCGTACGCCGAACTGCTGCCCGAACTACTCAGGTTGGGGTTGGTTGAGTTGCGTACAATGGCTCCGCCTACAGTATTGCCTCCTGGGTACGACGCCAACGTCCGTTGTGACTTTCACTCTGGGGCACCAGGGCATCATACTGAGAAGTGTCGGGCTTTCCAGCACAAGGTCCAAGATTTGATCGATGCCAAGGCGATCAACTTCGCTCCAGTGCCTAACGTCGTAAACAACCCTATGCCTCAGCATGGTGGGCATAGAGTGAACAATATTGAGGGGAAAGAAGCTGAAGATCTGGTTGTTAATGTTGATGATGTTCAGACTTCTCTGTTAGTTGTGAAGGGCCGTCTGCTGAATGGGGGTGTCTACTCGGGCTGTGATGAGGATTGTTTGGGCTGTGCAGAATCTGAGAATGGTTGCGACCAGTTAAGGGCCGGTATCCAGGGTATGATGGATGAGGGTTGTTTGCAATTCAGTAGGGCTGTAAAAGATCGTGGGACAGTGTCAACTATCACCATTTACTTTAAACCGTCTGAAGGACGTGGACAAAGGGTCGTTAGTGCACCTGCAACAAATGGTACCCCAGTTACCATTTCCGTGCCTGTAACCATCAGTGCTCCGACTACTATCGTTGCGTCTGGAAGAAGGGCTGTTGAGAATAGTAGAGCCGTGCCGTGGAAGTATGATAATGCTTATCGCAGTAACAGAAGGGCTGAAAGTCAGACGAGACCAGTGAATCAAACTCCAGTGACCATTGGTTTACCGAATAGAGTTCCTGCAACTGTTGGTCCGGCTGTGGATAATGTAGGGGGTCCAGGAGGTTTTACCAGAAGCGGTCGTCTGTTCGCACCGCAGCCTTTGAGGGACAATAATGCTGAGGCTCTCGCCAAAGCAAAGGGTAAGCAAGCTGTGGTTGAGGAAGAGCCTGTCCAGAAGGAAGCGCCCGAGGGCTCATTTGAGAAAGACGTGGTGGAGTTTATGAAAATAATCAAGAAGAGTGACTACAAGATTGTAGATCAGTTGAACCAAACTCCGTCCAAGATTTCTATACTTTCATTGTTGTTGTGCTCTGAGGCACACCGTAATGCCTTGCTGAAGATGTTGAATCTGGCTTACGTGCCTCAGGAGATTTCTGTCAATCAACTAGAGGGTGTGATGGCCAATGTGAGCACCAGGCATGGTGTAGGATTCACCAACCTGGACTTAACGCCTGAAGGGCGAAACCATAACAAAGCCTTGCACATCACCATGGAGTGCAAGGGGGCAGTGTTGTCTCACGTATTGGTAGACACCGGGTCGTCGCTGAATGTGCTGCTTAAGCAGATTCTGAAGAAGATTGATGTGGAAGGGTTTGTGCTTACTCCCAGTGACCTGATCGTTCGTGCTTCCGACGGATCCAAACGTTCTGTGTGTGGGGAAGTTACCTTGCCTGTGAAGATAGGTCCTGAGGTATTCGATACCATCTTCTATGTTATGGACATCCAGCCCGCCTATAGTTGTTTATTGGGGCGTCCATGGATTCATGCAGCAGGGGCAGTCTCGTCGACTCTCCATCAAAAGCTCAAGTATGTCTGGAACGGTCAGATTGTGACCGTGTGCGGTGAAGAAGAGATTCTGGTGAGTCATCTATCCTCGTTCAAATATGTTGAGGTGGATGGCGAGATCCACGAAACCTTATGCCAGGCGTTTGAGACTGTGGCTCTTGAGAAAGTGGCGTACGCTGATCAGAGGAAGCCGGGTGCTTCGATTACTTCTTACAAGCAGGCTAAGGAGGTTGTTAATTCGGCAAAGCTGAAGGCTGGGGCAAGATGGTGGACTTGCCTGTCAAAGAAGACAAATTTGGCGTTGGTTATGAGCCTCTCCAAGCAGAGCAGAATGGTCAAGCGGGTCCGAGTACCTTTACCAGCGCTGGGCTGATGAATCATGGCGACGTCTCTGCAACCGGTAGTGAAGACTGTGACAGTGATTGTGATTTGGACAACTGGGTTCGCCCGTGTGCACCAGGGGAGTCTATCAACAACTGGACGGCTGAAGAAGTGGTTCAAGTTACTCTTCTGACAGAGTAATTTTCTGTTGTTTTTTCATTTTGCATGAAAATCCTACGATCTGCCCAAGGCGTAGTGATTCATTGTAGGGCCTCATCATGTTTTAATGATTATCATTAATGAAGGACATTTTTTGCAATCAAACTTTGTGATCCCTGTCTTTCTATTTTTTGTTTTCATCTTTTTTCAAAAACAATAAAAATGGCAATGTTTTTGTTTTTTGTGACTTTATTGAACTCTTTTTCTAAAACAAAGCATTAAACATGCAGAAGCGATCTTATGGCATTCACTATGAACAGTTCTGTTATGGCTCAGTATGATTTCGACAATCCCATCTACCAAGCTGAAGAGGAGAGTGAGGAAGACTGTGAACTTCCTGCAGAATTGGTCAGATTGCTGAAGCAGGAGGAAAGGGTCATCCAACCTCATCAGGAGGAGTTGGAGGTTGTTAATTTGGGTACTGAGGACGCCAAAAGAGAAATCAAGATTGGGGCTGCTTTAGAGGACTCTGTCAAGAGGAGGCTGATTGAGATGCTGAGAGCATATGTGGAGATATTCGCCTGGTCATATCAAGATATGCCTGGGTTGGATACAGACATTGTGGTGCATCGATTACCTCTTAGAGAAGGATGTCCTTCGGTCAAGCAGAAGCTTCGTAGAACGAGTCCTGATATGGCAACTAAGATCAAGGAAGAGGTTCAGAAGCAGTGGGATGCGGGTTTTTTGGCTGTTACAAGTTATCCCCCATGGGTGGCCAACATCGTTCCTGTGCCGAAGAAGGATGGCAAAGTCAGAATGTGTGTCGATTACCGGGATTTGAATAGAGCGAGTCCGAAAGATGATTTCCCATTACCTCACATTGATGTATTGGTTGATAATACGGCTCAATCCTCGGTATTCTCTTTCATGGATGGTTTCTCTGGATATAATCAGATCAAGATGGCGCCAGAGGACATGGAAAAGACGACATTCATTACACCTTGGGGCACGTTCTGCTATAAGGTGATGCCATTTGGGCTAAAGAATGCTGGTGCTACCTATCAGAGGGCAATGACGACTCTTTTTCATGACATGATGCACAAAGAAATTGAAGTGTACGTAGATGATATGATTGCGAAGTCGCAGACAGAAGAGGAGCACCTGGTTAATTTGCAGAAGCTGTTTGACCGGTTGAGAAAGTTCAAGCTGAGGTTGAATCCGAACAAGTGTACGTTTGGGGTGAGATCAGGGAAGCTTTTAGGCTTCATTGTCAGTGAGAAAGGGATTGAGGTTGATCCAGCGAAGTCAAAGCTATTCAAGAGATGCCTGAACCAAAAACGGAAAGCAAGTCCGTGGGTTTTTAGGGAGATTGAACTACATTGCAAGGTTCATATCTCATCTAACTGCCACGTGCGAACCAATTTTCAAACTGCTTAGAAAGAATCAGGCGATCAAGTGGAATGATGATTGTCAGAAAGCTTTTGACAAGATTAAAGAGTATTTACAGAAACCTCCAATCCTTATACCTCCAGTTCCAGGGAGACCTCTGATAATGTACCTGTCAGTGACTGAGAACTCGATGGGTGTGTATTGGGACAGCATGACGAGTCTGGTCGAAAAGAGCATGCCATATACTACCTTAGCAAAAAGTTTACCGACTGTGAAACAAGATATTCACTGCTCGAGAAAACTTGCTGTGCTTTGGCCTGGGCTGCTCGCCGACTGAGGCAGTATATGTTGAACCATACTACCTTATTGATTTCTAAGATGGATCCAGTGAAGTACATCTTTGAGAAACCGGCTCTCACCGGACGCGTTGCTCGTTGGCAGATGATTCTAACAGAATATGATATTCAGTACACGTCACAAAAGGCCATCAAAGGTAGTATTCTGTCAGACTACCTCGCCGAGCAACCGATTGAAGATTATCAGCCTATGATGTTTGAATTCCCTGATGAAGACATCATGTATCTTAAGATGAAAGATTGCGAAGAGCCTCTTGTCGAGGAAGGACCGGATCCAGATGACAAATGGACACTGATGTTTGATGGGGCTGTGAATATGAATGGTAACGGTGTTGGGGCAGTATTGATCAATCCCAAAGGTGCTCATATACCCTTTTCTGCCAGATTGACTTTTGACGTCACCAACAACGAAGCTGAGTATGAGGCTTGTATCATGGGGATAGAAGAAGCCATTGATCTGAGGATCAAAACTCTTGATATATTTGGAGATTCCGCTCTAGTGGTCAATCAAGTCAATGGAGATTGGAATACGAATCAGCCGCATTTGATTCCCTATAGAGATTACACCAGAAGAATACTGACGTTCTTCAAGAAGGTGAAGTTGTATCATGTCCCCCGGGATGAGAATCAAATGGCTGATGCCTTGGCTACTTTGTCGTCTATGATCAAAGTTCATTGGTGGAATCATGTGCCACATGTTGCGGTGAATCGACTCGAGAGGCCTGCGTATGTGTTTGCAGCCGAGTCTGTTGTGATTGATGAGAAGCCGTGGTATTATGACATCAAGAACTTCCTCAAGACTCAGGAGTATCCTGAAGGTGCGTCGAAGAATGACAAGAAAACCCTGAGAAGGCTAGCTGGAAGCTTCTATTTGAATCAGGATGATGTGTTGTATAAGAGAAACTTTGACATGGTCTTGCTCAGATGCGTGGACAGACCCGAGGCGGACATGTTAATGCAGGAAGTTCATGAAGGTTCCTTCGGTACTCATGCCGGCGGACATGCAATGGCTAAGAAATTGTTGAGAGCGGGTTATTACTGGATGACTATGGAATCCGATTGTTTCAAGTATGCTCGGAAGTGCCATAAGTGTCAAATTTATGCTGATAAGGTGCATGTACCACCAAGCCCTCTGAATGTCATGAATTCGCCTTGGCCGTTTGCCATGTGGGGCATTGATATGATTGGGAGATTGAGCCTACTGCTTCGAATGGACATCGCTTCATTTTGGTAGCGATTGACTATTTCACCAAATGGGTGGAAGCAGCTTCCTATGCTAACGTTACCAAACAAGTGGTTACCCGGTTCATCAAGAAAGAAATCATATGTCGTTATGGAGTTCCTGAGAGAATCATCACTGACAATGGTTCGAATCTCAATAACAAGATGATGAAAGAGCTTTGTAAAGATTTCAAGATTGAACATCACAATTCTTCTCCTTACAGACCGAAGATGAATGGTGCTGTAGAAGCGGCGAACAAGAATATCAAGAAGATTGTGCAGAAGATGGTCGTTACGTACAAGGATTGGCATGAGATGCTGCCTTTCGCTTTGCATGGGTACCGTACCTCAGTACGTACGTCGACCGGGGCAACCCCTTACTCCCTTGTGTATGGTATGGAAGCTGTCCTACCTGTTGAAGTGGAGATTCCTTCTCTGAGAGTTTTATTGGATGTCAAGCTGGACGAAGCCGAGTGGATTCGAACAAGGTTTAACGAGTTGAGCCTTATCGAGGAGAGACGGCTAGCAGCTGTATGCCATGGACAGTTGTATCAGCGAAGGATGAAGCGAGCCTTTGATCAGAAAGTGCGTCCTCGAAGCTATCAGATCGGTGATCTAGTTTGAAGAGGATCCTCCCTCCCGGTGCAGATAACAGGGGCAAGTGGACTCCTAATTATGAAGGTCCATATGTTGTGAAAAAGGTATTCTCCGGTGGAGCCTTGATGCTTACAACTATGGATGGTGAAGATTTTCCGTCTCCTGTTAACTCAGATGTAGTCAAAAAATACTTCGCATAAATTGACCCGCTGGACAGAAAAAAAAAGAACAAAAGAGTCCAGGCAAAAAAAAAAAAAAAAAAAAAGGGCATCCCGGCGAACCAAAAAACAGAAAGAAAAGGTTCGGGCAAAAATTAGGGATAAAAATGAAAAAGAATTTGTACACCCGGTAAGTCGAAAACCCGCAAGGGCGGCTTAGGCAAAAATGGGTATCCCGGGGGATTGAAAACCCGAAAGGGCGATCCAGCCAAAAGAGGGATTAAAGCGAAGACTACAGTCTGAGTTGTCTGTACTTCATCGAGCTTTGTCGTCTGCCATCTCGAAAGATGTGATCCGTCCAGTCATTCTTCTCAGAAAGCAGGGAGTTGGGAGGAAAACTGGATCTGTGAGTTATAACAGAATTGGGAAATAGTGGATGCCGTGTTCACATTGCCATTAGGATAGATTTTTCCTTTTGTGCGCAATTACCTCTTTCTAGGAATTGCCTCCCAATGTATTTGCCTTTTCAGGCACATTTTCAATCAATAAAAGTCGTTATTCAGATAAATGGCTCTTTTGTTTTTATTTTTACTGTTTTGTTTGCAAAAATGTCCGAATTTTTGATAAGCATTGCATATAAAAACATGAAGGCTACACAATAGCTTGCAGGATGACAAAATTTGAAAATCATTTTGAATGTTGAGGACACTTGAGCGTATCTTGTCCATGTATCCCCTGGGGGCATTTTGTTGTGCTGTTTTTCAGGTTGGCATCTGTGAGGACGTTTCCTCAGCAGATATTCTCCCCAAGCAAGTTTGGAAGCTATCAGAGCTATGTTCCCCTGCGGAGACGTCTGTGGATAGTGCCTTCTATTCCCCAACAGATCTAAGGATTGCCTATCCCCAGCAGGCCTGTATTTGCCGATTTCCTCCCCAAGTGAGGCAGGTTCATTGAAATTTATCTCCAGCAGTTATCCTATCTGTGGACTGGATGGTCGTCCCCAGCGGAGTAGCTTTTATTTCCCAAAGCAAAGTTTTTTCCTATTTGTGGATTGGTTGGCTTTCCCCCAGTGAAGTCACCAGTTGTCCCTAGCAAGTCGTTTTATTACTCCCCACGAGTGGTTTTGTTTACTCCTCAGCGCAGTCGTTTTGGTTCGTCCCCAGCGTTATATTGGTTGTCCCCCCAAGCGGAGTCCCCGAGTGGAATGGATCCTATGAAGATATCCCCAGCGGAGTTTACCTTTCCCCAGCAGCAGTGCTATTCTTCAACATGAGTGAGAAGTCTTGCTCTCCCTGCAGAGTCTCCCCGCAGAGTTGGAGTACCCGATCAGTTTTGGCTCCCCAGCCGGAGTTTTTCATCATTTTTGCATTTTTGCATTTTAGTGATCATTGCATCCCAAACTGCGTAGCATTCCCATTCAATATGGAGCATTACGCCATAGAAAAAATTCAAACATATGCATCATGTTAACCTCACCAGACCGTATCCCCGGCAGAGGCGGATCATTTCATTCAACATCAGCACAGCAAGTCTGCTACAGTTGCTCTTGACAGCACTCAGGATTGATATCCCCACAGAGGTTTATTACCTCACCCGTTGGCGACAGAAAGTTTGTTTCTCCCCAGTGAGACCCCCAGCAAGTGGTCAACCTTGCCTTGACATATCTAAGATTCGTTCTTGTGATACCGTAAGTGTCATGCCAGCACCTGCGTGTGTTTCTTTGTTTGGTGTCGGTAAACACCATTGTTTCGGTGTCTGTAAACATCGGGTATTCTCCCCAGTCATCGGTAAATGTCTGGTCATCATTTTTGGTGTCGGTAAACACCATTGTTTCGGTGTCTGTAAACATCGTATTCTCCCCAGTCATCAGTAAATGTCTGGTCATCATTTTTGGTGTCGGTAAACACCATTGTTTCGGTGTCTGTAAACATCGGGTTTTCTCCCCAGTCATCGGTAAATGTCTGGTCATTTTTTGATGTCGGTAAACATCATCTTTCGATGTCGGTAAACATCGAGTCTTTTCTGCAGACATCGGTAAATGTCTGATAATCCCCAGCTAGAGATCCCCAGTAGAGTATCGGTAAATGTCCTATCTGGTTTCCAGTTGCAATATTTGTTTTTTCCCTTAGTGAAGTGTTCCCCGGTCATCGGTAAATGTCTGGTCGTTTGTTTTGATGTCGGTAAACATCATCTTTCGATGTCGGTAAACGTCGAGTCTCATCCCAGTCATCGGTAAATGTCTGGTCATGCTTTGTTTCCTTGTTGATAAAATCAAGATCCCCAGAAGTCGTCGGTAAACGTCTTGTCTGATTACACCACAAAGATTTTGTTCCTCCTCCAGTGGAGACGCCATCGGTAAATGGCCCCGTATGCTTCGATATCGGTAAATTTGAATGCCCAGTTTTATCCGCCATCGATAAATGGCCCCGTTTTCTTCGATATCGGTAAATATCGGATCCCCATTGCAGTAGCCATCGGTAAATGGTCGAGTTGAAGTTGATATCGGTAAATGTCAAGTTTCTTTGAAGCCACCATCGGTAAATGGTTTTGCTTCCTTTTACATCAGAAGTTGTTTCCCAGCAGCCATCGGTAATGGTCTTGCTGAAGTTGATATCGGTAAATATCAAGTTACCAGTTTCTAACCATCGGTAAATGGTTTTCGCCTTTCTGAAGTTGTCAATTGCAGGCGTCATCGGTAAATGACGTGGTTCTTCTTGTATCATATCCGGCAGAGTGCAAATTTCTAACGGTCTTGGTATTCAATCCCTGTTTACCCTGAAAGTCTGACAGCCGTTGCTATCATCCGTTCGGGTTTCCCAGCTGATTGAATAGGGGCAGCTGTAGCACCTCAAATTTGCACCTACATTTGTACATACATTTTTCATATTAGGGCAAACAACATGGTCCGCTGCATAGCATTGCATTGTCCTTTTGCCCAAGTGCAAGATCATCAGACAGATTAGGTCAAACTGGTCAGGAGATCAGTCAGTCAAGCAAGCAAGTACAATTCCAAGGAGACAAGGCCCTAGGTTGGTCCAACATGTTCACATGACCTAGGGGTCCTTTTGGAGTGTTTTGGTCAAGGATTGGATGTTCAGAAGTCATCAGTCATGGCTCAGTTCACCAGAAACCCTAAAAGTCAACTGTGGTCAACTGTTGCTTTAATCAGTGATTTGATGGTGGAAATTGGTTTGAGAGGTCTCATTCATGTCCATATAGTCTTCATATAACATGTCAAACATCATCATGGAAGAATTTGAAGCCAGACAAGAAATTTCCAAAAATAGAAATGGACCTGTAATTGGAATTGCCAAAAATGGAAGTCTTGATCCTCAAACTTACATCATGATACAAGCTTCAAATGAATTTTTGCCCAACATGAAAGTTGAAGATCTTGTTCTCCCATTTCCAAAAGTCCAAGAACACTCAATTCCCATGTATGGTTGGCAAGTTATGATCAATTCATTCTCCAAAATTTTTGAACTTCGAAAGGCCATATCTCTCAACCATTTGGCCAAATTGGGTGGGGTTTTTTGCAACAAGTCACATTGATCCCCTCTTCCAATATGCAACCATCATTCACCAAACATCATAGATCAAAAATGGCATTTTTGAACTTACATGAATTAATTTCAAGTGAGTTTGAATTTGACTTTTTGAAATAACCTTTTTAATCATTTTGGCCCTTGGAATAGTTCAGAATGTATTTAAAACTGTTTGAGGCCCCATTCGAGCTGCAGCATCTTGCAACCATGCACTTAAGTAAAAATGGCCAAATTAGCAAAAACACTAAAGTTACCAACTGCAATTTACCAAGTTCACTAATGATGCCTAGCATGCCTAACAGCATATATAATCATTTTCTTTCTGAAGAAACCCTAGCAGCCTCTGAACACACAAAAACTCTCATTCTCCAAAGTTGACATTTTGCATTTTGACTTTTCTTTGAAAAATTGTGAAGCACTCGACCTTGCCTTGCTTACTACATCATCTACCCCCATTTTTGAGCACCTTTCAAGCTCAAAAACCAACTGTAACCGCATTACAAGTCTGTTTCTTCAAGCATTCATCATGGCAGTTTTTGTTTGAATCATCTCATGCCTTGCTGAGCTAGGATCCTCCTCCATACATCTTGTGGAGCTATTGGAGTACCTGTTTCGAGCTTTCCTCACAAACCACCGTTTCATCATTTGCTTCAAAATTAAGTAAGAACTCGAATCTCCTTATTTGCTAAACCATGGCTTGGTTCTTATAGATCTTTGTTTGCTGGTTTCATTAAGCTTTGAATCGTGCTAATGGTTGAGCTATGTGTGAGAAATCTGGGTTTTAAGTTTCACATTCAAACTTGTTTTTGCTTATTTCTCATTGGATAGTTTAATTTATAGAAATGGCTTTTGGAATGTTGATGTTTGTTGTTTGCTGATCACGATGATGCTTCCAATTCGAATTTCTGGAAAAATAATTTTTTCGAATTTGATTGATGAGATGAAGCTTACTGTTGCCTGAAAACCCTAGTTTCCTGCCCAGAAACACGTTTCGCCTTACATTGCATGTTCCTCCAAACTTCTGGGCATGTCACCAATCAGCGTGTGACACGCAGGCTATCCAATGCACACCGTTTCATTTAAATTCCCCAATAATTACCACAATGCCATTTCGGTTTTAATTCAATTAATCATTTATTTTTCTCAATTTTTATTTCATTGAATGCTCAACTTGCAAAATTCATAGATCATTCATTTGTGATCCAAATTTCATGGGAATTTTTGCTAAATGCTCAGCATGGTCTCTAGTATTTTATCATGATTTTTTCCTGAATTTTTTGGATGGTTGGATTTTAATTGGTGCTAGGGTTTTGTTCATAGTGTCCATATTTTGTACCTTTTGCCAAAACAATTGTGAAATGAGATGCTTTATCCAATGCTCCCAATTTTTTTGTGCTTAAACTAGACACATTCATGGTGATTTTGGTGTAGAGTTTGTGAATTTATCATTGCCGGTTTGTGAGTTATGATTTTTGAATTAGGGTGTGACAATTTGTGTCACACCAATGATGTGCAATTGATGATTTCAATACCATGCCTCTTGACCTCAAATTGGATTTGAATTTTTGCATGAAAGTACTTG